>NC_142128.1:10847500-12047500 GCF_024610735.1 Ursus americanus | reverse complement strand
ATATGGAACCTAAATTAAGTCCCCACCCTGCTCTTGCCCCCCTGCTATCCAGTTCTTCTAGACAACCAGCCCCAGCAACTTTTGTTTTCATTTTGTGTTGTCTGTGAAGATCAGAAGGGTCTCTTGGCTCAGGAAGGGCCCGTGTTATATGCATCATTTCAAATTGTGTTCAACTTCTTCATTCTAATCCTCAACCAGAGCCCAGAGGCATTTCTTTGTCAGATGAACACTGGCTGCGTGAGTTGTCAACACCACTCATGTGGCATTTAGCACGCGAGGACACAAGGTTCTTCCAGGTCATAGATCGTAGGCAAGTCAGCTCAAACACAAAAGGTGGTTATTGCGCTGTAAAGGGGGATCAGAATCCAAGAAGAAATCCAACTAGAACCGGCCTTTGGGGAACTCTGGCTGGGAACCAGAAAGATAACAGGGGTTTTGTTCTCTTTCTATCTCTGTCTTTGTGGTCACAAGCGGCTGGTTTGTTCAATGCTACTCTTTCTGCAGACTGGCTTTTTCTGAAAAAACAAAACAAAACAAAACAAAACAAAACAAAACAAAAAAAGTCAGTCCCAGTCCCTGAATCTATATGACCTTTCTGTCCCAGTACTTATCACTCCTATTGGCAAAACCTTCCGTGTCTTTTAGTGAAAAATCTGGTGAGCACTGGATTGGACCAGTTTTTTTTGTTTTTGTTCTTGTTTTTGTTTAGATTTTATTTATTTATCTGACAGAGAGAGAGAGGGAACACAAGCAGGGGGAGTGGGTGAGGAAGAAGCAGGCTCCCAGCGGAGGAGCCCGATGTGGGGCTCGATCCCAGGACCCCGGGATCACGCCCTAAGCTGAAGGCAGATGCTTAACGACTCAGCCACCCAGGTGCCCCTGGATTGGACCAGTTTATCTACCTGAGCCGGGCTACAAATCTGTGGGTCACACTGGCTGTCTTTGGTTCACATGTCCATCCCTGGTCCCGTGAGCTGTGACTCGAGGGGAGTAAGGTCAAAGGTAGGGTAGAGGTTGCGGCTTGTACTGTCTCCATGGCTGTGTGGTAAGCTTCTTGAGAACAGAGACCCTGATGGCCCCTGGCTTGGGGTTCAGCTCACAGAGTTGGTGCCCAGTAAATATTTGTTAGTTTTATTGACTTTTGCCTCCTCGTTGGAAGAAAGGAGCTATCCTTCAGAAAGGACTAGAAGTCTGCATCTTAGATATTTATTCAACTGCCATTAAGGAGTGTGGTGAAGCAGAGAAGACTCAAAAATTAGTTACTGCCAGGAGGTAACGATTTGGAGCTGTGTGCTTCTCTTATGAACAGGATCAATAGATTATTCTCATTAGAAAAACAAGACAAAAAAAAAAAAATCCCACAGAAGCAGAGCGGCTGTAGCCTGGGATATGTCCTCTAGATAGAATTTAACTATATGTCGACACAGGCCCCTGAAAGTGTGACAGAGTAATAAACTCTTAATTGGAATATCTTGGAGGGTGGCCAGCCCTAGTGAGTGAAAATTGTAGAATTATGACAAGCGCTTAGCCAACTACAAAGCCTACTTTAATGACTAGATAAGAACCATTGATAAGCACAATGTTTACAGGCAAACAATGCTGATAAAGTGATTGCCAAACACCCAGAGTTAATTTTCTTAAGTAGATTAAACATCCCCCTTCCAATTTTGTTGAATTGATAATTTGATATGCAAACATATTTCTAAAATCACTACAAATCCCAAATGAGCTGATTCTGAATGTACGTTTTGCAGGCTTTAAAAAAATATATTTATGATCAACTTGTGAATTTATAATTGCCAAAAATGGCATTAAAGTCTAAGTGTTTTCTGGGGGGAAAATAAACAAGGGATGTGCGGAGCCGTGCATAAATCACTTAGGTTCTGCTAAGGTGAACAGACGTGCATCATTTCTACTTGGTACATATTAAGAAGTATGATCTGTTGCAAAACACAAGGGAATAGGATTCTGGAAATCAAAGTTCTGGTCTGTGGAAAAGATAGCTAGAATAATCTCTCCTTCCACACACTGCTGTGCATTGTGATTTCACCCTACTCCATTGAGGAATGTGGCGTTCCCCCACTTTGACTCGACAGCTTTGACAAGTGGACTACAGTGGAAGTGACTATCTGGGCATAGCTCAGACTTCCTGCCTGTGGGAACCAGTGGCCATCTAAGTGTGTCTCTCATGAGGCCACCATGCTGTGAAAAGTCCAAGCCATGTGGAGAAGTCCTGGAGGATGTGACACCGTTGGAGTGAGGAGGGCCATGGAACACCAAGGCACCACACACGTGAGAGAAGGAGCCATCTTGGGAGTGGATTCTCCAGTCCCTGCTTCCCAGGCTGGCGCCATGTGGAGTAGAGATGTGCTCTCGGCACAGACTTCCTGACCCACAAAGCTGGGAGCAACATAAACAGTTGTTTTAGACGTTGGGGTAGTAAGTCCTGTGTTCCTTCAGTGCCTCAGTTGGTTCATCAGAAAGAAGACAACGGGGCCTTTTTCTCTGTCTCAAAGGGTTAGTTTCAGAGTTGTGGGATCATATGGGCGATCGTGTCTGTGAAGGTCTTTATAGATTAAGAATGCTTAGAAACGTAAGACAACTGGTGGATTGGAAAATGTGACGTGCCCCAGAGTGTCCTCTGCATGCGAGCTATACTGATTGTTTTCATCATCGTAGCCTCAGAAGACCCTGGCATCATCCATCTCAGATCCTTGAGGCTCCCTTGCTTGCCTGTTCTCTGACCTGGTTTCCTTTCTTACGTCCGAAGCCCTTAGGGAAGGGAGATGAGATTCTGATTCAACACTTCTGCTTTCTTTTTTTCTTTTTTAATTTTTATTTATTTTTGATGTAAAGTTCGATGATTCATTAGTTGCGTATAACACCCAGTGCACCATGCAATACGTGCCCTCCTTACTACCCATCACCAGTCTATCCCATTCCCCCACCCCTCCCCTCTGAAGCCCTCAGCTTGTTTCTCATAGTCCATAGTCTCTCATGTTTCATTCCCCCTTCTGATTACCCCCCCTTTCTTTATCCCTTTCTTCTCCTACCGATCTTCCTAGTTCTTCTGTTCCATACATGAGAGAAATCATATGATAATTGTCTTTCTCTGCTTGACTTATTTCACTTAGCATTATCTTCTCCAGTGCCGTCCATGTTGCAGCAAATGTTGAGAAATTGTTCTTTTTGATAGCTGAGTAATATTCCATTGTATATATGGACCACAGCTTCTTAATCCAGTCATCTGTTGTAGGGCATCTCGGCTCCTTCCACGATTTAGCTATTGTGGATATTGCTGCTATGAACATTGGGGGTGCATATGGCCCTTCTCTTCACTATGTCTGTATCTTTGGGGTAAATACCCAGTAGTGCAAGGGCTGGATCATAGGGTAGCTCAATTTTTAACTTTTTAAGGGACCTCCACACTGTTTTCCAGAGTGGCTGTACCAACTTGCATTCCCACCAACAATGTAGGAGGGATCCCCCTTCTCCACATCCTCTCCAACAATTGTTGTTTCTTGCCTTGTCAATTTTTGCCATTCTAACTGGCGTAAGGTTGTATCTTAGTGTGGTTTTGATTTGAATTTCCCTGATGGCTAATGATTTTGAACACTTTTTCATGTCTCTGTCAGCCATTTGTAATTTGTTACAATTCTGCTTTCTGAGTCATGTGCTGTTGACTCATAGACAACTCCAGAACACAAGCCCCGAACTCGCTTTTTACAATTTCCTTAAGCAGTCAGTTTGTATAAGTGTCTATACTTGCAAACTTGTTGGAGGTGGGATGGGTGGGTAAGAAGTTAATGGACTGATGATACTACTAATTGGAAAGCAAAACAGTTAGCTATGCATGCAGTTCTTTGTAAAGGAGTCTAAGTTGGATGCCTTCTCTTCTATGACCTCCCCATTCATCTGTGAGTGAAATATCCTTCTTATGGACACATGGGAGTGAGAAGGAGTGCTTGACCTAATGATCGACAACCGGGGTTGTGTTCTGTGAGTTCATCAGCATTGGCAGACACTAGAGCTTAGCATCTACTCAAAACGCAAGAGGGAAAATGTATGGTCAAACGCCAGTGGGGCCAAGTATGACGACCAGGTGAAGAGAATTAGAAATGGGCTGGGAATCAAACTGATATGGAGTGAATCTTCTGATTAGAGAGGGCTCAGGATCAGGTTGGCAAACACATTGGGAGCAGGCCAGGTCTGTCACTCAGTGTCATTTTGCCTGGGACACCCCCAGTTTTAGCATCGAAAGACCCATTTCCTGGGAAACCCCTCACCCCCGGGCAAATTGGGACCATTGGTCACCCTTATTACATACTTGAATTTTGGCCCTGACTTAAAGGGTCAGGGGTAGGCAAACACCCTATGTGGGGACCCAGCACATGTGTATACCTGTTGTGGGGGCCAGAATGAGTTGAATCAGCTTATGTTCTGCTCTGTGACCTTGCCTGTGGGGCGGGGGTCCCAGGAAATCGAACAAGCCAGGGCTGGTTCAGCCACTTCTACATGTCCCCCGGGTTGTACCATTGCACCTGACTCTCTTCTCTGTCTTCCCGTAGTCTGCCACTGTCCTTGGCAACAGCGGTCTCTGAATTTGGACCTTTCTGATAGGTCCTCTTACAGAAGTCTCATTTTTGAGAGTCCTGCACTCTCAGTAGGAGAGAGCCCCAGTTCAGTGCTGATGGTGAAATGACCATGTGAGCAATCCAGTATTTCATCTACAAACTAAATGTTTGCTGACCTTCTGTTAAGTCGGGCTCTCAAATGTGAATAAGCATCAGAATCACCAGGAGGGCCTGTTGAAACAGATTCCTGGGCCCCATCCCCAGAATTGCTGCATGGTACTACATTATACAGCCTAAGTCATAACAGAGGCTGCCCATGCTGTTGGGGATCAATGACTTGTAGAATGTTCTCCGTGCTCTAGTGATCACTGTAACAGAGAGATGATGGCCTTTAGCATCCTAGTATCCTATTACCTGGACTTCTCAATGCTCAAGGGGAAAGTACAATCTCACTGGCTTGTTAGAGCCAACTGTCCTAGAGCTGGACGGGGCATTAATGATTAGAGTTCATTCTTTGCCATAAAGCAGAATTCTTGTCTTTTCCCTAAGGTAGTTTTTTGGTGAATGAGATTGTAGAAGAAAGAGCCTTATAAACCTCATGGCCCCATATCAAGTGCAAGGTGTTATTATGATATTAATAATTGCATACAAATACATTCTGGAATCACTGACGTCTAAAATCACAGCAAGATGAATTCCTACCCATGGCAAAGAGTCCTGCTCACTGAAGAGAGCTGTGAGTCCGATGAGCTAGGGAAATGCTGTGTAATAAGCACATGGTTTTAAGCCAGCATCATGAGCTTGTAGAAAGAGAAGTGATGGTCAATGGGAAAAATACACAAATGCACAAATGCATTTAATTTTTTTGATCGGATCCCTCAACCGTTGGATTGTGAAAGTATGGAAGATACATGGATTCTACCAAGGCATTGGATATCCCCATGAGTTTTAAATTTGGGTTGGGTGGCATTCCAATCAGATGGATTAAAAATAGATTGAACATCTGGACCCCAAAGTTGTTGATTAGCAAATTGATGGCAGGCCAGAGAAGGGGTTCAGGGGGATGAGATGCAGGATTCCACTCAGGATCATGTCCCAACCCATGGTTTGGAATCAGTGACTTGGACGTTATAGAAAGCGTAGTGGGAGTCAGTAGGCTAGATGACAACCAGAGAGTCAGATCTATCTCATGAGGCCAGTGTGCTGGGCTAAACGTAAGATGATGGAATGTAATTGGAATGATGAAGTTGTGCATTTGTATTGTATTTGCCAGGGCTCTCCAGAGGAACAGACCAATAGGGGAGATTATTAATAGAATAGAATAGAATAGAATAGAATAGAATAGAATAGAATAGAATAGAATAGACTGGAATAGAATAGACTGGAATAGAATAGAATAGAATAGAATAGAATAGAATAGAATAGAATAGAATAGAATAGAAATCTATCATAGTGATTGGCTCATGCAATTATGGAGGCCAAGAAGTCCTACAGTCTGCCATCTGCAAGCTGGAAAACCCAGAAAGCTGGTGGTGTCATCTTGTCTGAGTCCAAAGGCCCAAGAACCAAGAGCATGGACATCAGAGGGCAGAAGATAGATGTCCCAGCCCAAGTGAAGAGAACCAACTCACCCTCCCTCTGCCTCTTTGTTCTATTCAGGCCCTCCGTGGGTTGGGTGATGCCTATCTGTGTCCATGAGGACAATCTTCTTTACTCAGTCTGCTGATTCAAAAGCCAATCTCTTCCAGAATTACCCTCACAGACGTAACCAGGAATAATGTTTTACCAGCTATCTGGGCATCCCTGAACCCACTCAAGTCAACACATAAAATCCACTCACATGCACCTTAAATTGCTTAGCTGTAGCCTTTAAGTGAAGACGGTACCTCTCGGGCACAAGTGGAGGAGAGAGCCCCTTGCAAGTTCATTCCCAGTTGTCTGGATGTCCTGTAATTCCAGCTCCCAGCTGACACTTTCCTATTAAGAAAAAAAAGGCATTCATTCATTCATTCATTCATTCATTCATTCATTCAGTGCTTCCTCTCTGCAAAACGTGGAAATATGTCCACAGCTTTGATGAAGCTGACGTTTTAAGCTCCTCTCTTGGTGCGTCCCTTCTAAGGCAAGCCCTGGCAGTGTCCGTTTGTATGGTTGTATATTTTTGCTAAATTTATGAACGTAGGATGTTGTAACTGTAATCAGTTAAGACTGTTACGTCTTTCTGAGGAATTTGAGGTGACAAGCACTTTCAGAACTGAGTTCAGTGGCACACTTGTGTGTCATTTGCTGCCCTTCATAAGCATAGGTAAGTTCTTGCTAGACTTCCTGGCGTAGGCATGGCTTCCAGAAATAGTCTTAACCACCACGGTACTGACTTACCTGGTATCATGACACAAGGGTGCAAGGCCAGGGTCATCTGCTGTTATGAGTGGAACCTACAGAACCTAGAACTGGAAGCAAGTAGGCAACGGACGAGGAACAAGATTTGAATTGTACAGAGCCATCATCTAGCCTGCGGAAAGTTCGAAGTATCAGACAAGTGCAATTGTTAAGTGGAGGACTGATTCCCCTCCATGCTTAGACGATAGAAAATTCCCTTCGTGGCTGATAACAAGAAACGCACCGCTGCAACGGGGACATCGACATCGCATTGGTAAAGGAGGGTCATTGAGAATTTAAGATTCGCCCTGAACAAGAGCACTTGAAATGTCCCCAAATCTTCTAGCTTCTATAGGAAATAACTTGATAAATAGAACATTACCATCAACAAATAAGCATCTCAAAACTCTTAATAATACAAAACAAGTTTTGTCTGGCTATGCTTCCTTTCCTAAAAGGTATTATGAAATTTTTTATCATATGAAAAGGCAATCAAAGATTATGTGGCAAAAAAATTGAATGTTGGAAGTATTTCAAAGGGGCATCAGGCACTGAAGGAATAAAAATAGATGCTATTTTTCTGGTTTTATTTGTCAGTTTTTAAAATTTGCATTTTGCTGTGAGTTCCTTCTTCATTCTAAATACGTATTCGCTTTGTCCCTAATCTGGTATCTATAATTTTATATTATTTTTCTTAAAGAGGGCTTTCTGAATTGTATAAACTATAGAACCCCCGCCCCCTCCCCCCTGGGCTGGGTTGCAGAGAAATTCAAACGTGAATGTGGATAGCGTCTGGCCAAAGAGTTTATCTCATAGGAGAGGAAATGAGACCAGTTTGTACAGGAAGAATACTCCAGGGAGACGCTAACCAATTGCTCTGAGGGTTCCGGGGTCTCTGGGGACACCTTCACCAGCACCTCAGCTCTCCAGCCTGTCCTTATCCTTGCATTCACAGTTCTCTTCCTAAAAGAAAGATTCCTTTATAGGAAACCCAAACTAACCCGCTCTTCCCTATACAAATCACATGGTCAGAACAGAACACCCGGGTCTCTCCTACACTACATTCTCCGCCCGGGATGTCCTTCCCCCCAAGTGACTTGTGGACTGATCCCTCCGCGATGTCATACAGGGTCAGCAAATCCCAGGCTCAGGTCCTGGGCTTCCTCACTCAGTAGCTTCCTGACCTCGATTAAGTCAGTTGACCTTTCCTCACCTCTACAGTAGGGCTCAAAACGCCAACTTGGGGGGCTATTAAAAGCCACTAAATGAGTTACTGTATGCAAAACAATCAACGTTAAAGCTCTGAACAAGCTTTAAAGGTTGTTTTGACCCTTCCTTCAAAGCCTGATTCAAATGCTGCAACCTTTATAAAGTGCACCCCCCCCCCGTCTCACCTCCCCCATCTAGTGTTCCTTACTCTGTGCATTACACCTGCTTCAGTTTTGCCAGGGTGTCATGCGCCGTTTACTATTATTAAGTTATTCACTCATTTACTCCCTCATTCTTTTATTTCCCAAATATTTATTGAGCTCCTCTCTGTACCAGACACACGCTTTCTTCCTGCCTGCATTTATAAACTGGGCAGAGGCTGTCTTATTTTATCTGTATTCCTAGAGCACTTAGCTCATTACTGTGCACTCACTACTCTGGGCTCAGGAACGGTTGTTTTCCTGGGGGTGACATGGGAGCTGTGCCTTGAAGGTTGGGGAGGGTTAAGTGGGGGGAGGGTGTTCCTGGGAGAGAGAGCACAAGCCCTGCTTCTTCCATGGCAGTGACTAGACGTTATAATCATCTGGGGGAGCTTTAAAAGGAAAGGGGTAGCCTGAGTCCCCTACTCCCCTCCCCAGGTGATTCTGTGTGCAGTCGGGTTTGCTAACCCTCACTCCAAGATCATTTTATCATTTGGTGACTGAGACACCCTTAGCAACTGCCTTTTCTCGCAGGCTCATCCTCATGACTCTGGGATCATAAATCCTACTTAATGCCTGGATCCTGTGACGTCACTTGTGTTTTTGGTGCACCTGCAAACGCCAGATCAGCCAGGCTGCCGAGAGCTCTCTAGTTTATTGTTCTATCACTTCACTGAAATTTGTTAACAGGTGGGTCTGGGAGATGTGACCATGCCAGGACAACATCCTCCCATGTTTCTTACCTTTCTAGAACCTTCTGTCCTCCACCACCAAGGACGCAAAAACAAAGACTCTGACCCACCCACAGGAGAACTAAAGAAAACTTCAGAGTCTCACCCCTCCCCCACATCCTCATCTCCTCACCCCTTCCCTGGGTCTCTAATCGAATTTTTACACCTCATTTCTGTGTTTTTAGTCCGCTCATCCTTGTGTTTTCTTTCTTCCCTCCCCTTGAACAGCTTCCCCTCCGGGTCTACCACCTGTGATTATGCCTCCGTGCAGACGTGCCGAACAGCATTTAATAACAGGGGTGCTCCCCTGACAGCAGTTTTGATAAAGGTGGCGGGGAACGTTCTTTCAGGGGCGCACTTGGCAGAGAAAGCCTCGCCTTGTATCACAATCCGAGATGCTCCAGGCTCCACCTATAATTACACCTTCTCAGCCTCGCCTAACCACCTCCCTTTCAGAGCAAAACTATAGTGGGTGACACTCACTTCCCCAGTGGGGGAGGCACCAAGCAGGAGTTTTGGTTGGGAAATTAGTATTTCATTCTTTATCTGCCCTGCGGGTGCTGTCAGTACCAGAAGAAGAGTTCTGGCTGCCTCTGGAAAGATCATGCATTCAGGCTGTAAAAATAACAACCTTTTACCTATATAGGGGGCTTGTTCCCAAAAGAAATTATGCCTCCATTATAGGCCCTTTTAGACCATTAGTGATATGTTTGCATTTCCCCAAGAATGTTTACCTTTCCCTACGGGGGACCGAAGCCAGTCCTTGCTGTTCACAGTCCATAACTGTGATCAAAGCTCACGACTTTAGCTCAAGGAACCAACAGTTAGGTTTTGGAGTTGAATTTCAACTCACTTATTGGCTCTGCAGGTGCTTTTGTTTTTCCTTTCCACTCCCTAAGTGCCCTTGTCTGTCTTGAGCTGGACTCCCCAGGTGCTAGAGAATTCTAAGCAAAGGACCAGGGAGCAGATCCTCCCAGGAGCAGTGTTTGTATCTCTCCATAAAGTCAAGGTATGCTGCAGAATATTCTCGCCAAGGATCTTTTTGTCAGCTGGATGGTACTTTACTTCTCCAGGCCTCGAATATAATTATGGTATCTACCTATGAGGTTTATGTGAAGATTAGGTCAGATAATGCATATAAACTCAGCAAATGCATGGCAGAGGGTTCCTGCTCATTACTTTGGTGTTCTTTCCTTTCAGTATACACGTGGGAAGCCGGATGACTCTCCCCCCTTGATACCCCCCGAGAAGGAGCCAATGAAGAAATGCAAAGAAGCTTTTTGAAACCCCCAGCACCACAGGAAATTAATAGTTGGAGGGCCCCTTGTAGCTTTTGATCCATTTTTCCACCTCTAACAGAAATTTCTCCAAGTCATTTCTAGCAGGAGAAGCTTCCACCACCTTCTGCTTGCTAATTCTAGGACCAGAGACTCACTACTTTTCAAGGATGTCTGTACCGTCTTCAGACTTTCAAAGTTCTTGTTCGTATCAGGCTCAGACCTATCTCCCCGTAACCTTGACTTGTGTTGTGGTGGATGGGATTGTAATCAAGTCAAATATTAGGATGGAGAATTGAATTCTCCTGCCTCTGAGCTTCTGTGAATCTAGTCTTTTCCTCGTTCATAAAACAGGGGTCGTTATTACTTCCTCCGATTACTTTACACCACTCCGGGGAGGATTGATCGTAACCACATCGGCTTCAAAAGTGCTAAGAAATTTAAGGGTGTACTTATAAGCCTTTGGGACAACACACAATATATGTACTTTGTTTTCCACATGACCGTCTCTTGAGACGGAAGATTTCAAACACAGAAATCGAGTAAGGTGATGCTATGCTCGTCACGTACTCGTCACTCAGCTTCAAAAATTACCAGTATCTTAGCTGATCTTGTCAAGTGGTTTTCTTGGCTTTTTCCCACCTGCCCTCCTCCTGGGCACTTTCTAGGTTGCCAAGTGTCCGTCTTGAAATGGAATGACTACCAGATTGTTCGTGGTGAGGGCAGAGAGCGTGCCTGCCTTGTCCACTCTTGTATCTCTAGTGCCTGGCACCGCCCTGCTCATGGTAGGCTCTTAGTCAACAATTATTAACTAACTAACTGAAAGAAGAGGCACTTGGGTGCTCTAACACTCTCTCAAGTATTGTGTCCTCCAGGGTAGGAAACGGGTTCTTTCCACATACCAGAGTCTAAGTCATGATAATAAAAATTAACTGACCACAGTTAACCAAGGAGGGAATTACAGGACCCATCTGGGCCCCTGATGGATGGAGTCCTGGGGCAAAGTAGACTTTCCTGCGTCATCGGTTTGGATGAGAAATCACTCCTGAATGCTCTTCAGTGCTTGCACCCAGAGATTTCCTAAGAGCAGATATAAAAGATACCTCGGTGCTTCTCTTTCTCGGGGCTTGACTTCATGATTCTCCAGTGTTCCCGGGTTCTCCCCGAAGTCAGGTGGAAACATCAGCGCAGCTTCCAAGAGGAGCAGGAGGGCCTCAGAGATCACGACGAGTCCCCTTACCTCTTGCACTCATTCGATCATGTGTGAAGGGACCTACCTCATGGGCCCATTGGGATTTATAAGGAACTAATGTGGGTGAAGTGTATCTTCCAGGGTCTGGCATAGAATGGGCACATGATGCTTTCAAACCCAAGCGGTGGCCTTCCATGCCTGACCTCCACGGTTTGCCATGCTTGGTCTCTTTTAATGAGAACAATTGTGTGCCAACCATTGTGTCAGGCACAATGGCCTGGTGTCACCAGGTTACTCAGGGGAACTTGGAATGTTGAAGGTAGTGATTGCAATGACCCTCAGGTCATTCTTCCTCAGGTGTTCCTTGGTGCCACTTTCAGAGCCAGAACATGGACCTGGAAGGATCATCGGTCTGACATGGGATGGAACTTCTCGGTCATTCATGATATCACCTATGATGACTACGAAGAGGTCAGCACCATGCCATTCATTCTGCCCTAGGGACCTGCTCTCTTCTCCTTTACTTGCCTGCCATACAGTGGACACTCAGTCCATTCTTGTATTTATGGGTGAATTTGTAGTGTGGTGAGCCCGTGCTTTTCTGAGGTATTTCTGGAGGAACACCTTTGGGTATAAGCAGCCAGGAATAGCAATTATTTGTAATGGAAGTTAAAATCATGCATGGGAAGCACAAAAGTGTTGCCTCATCTAAGAAAGGAAAGGAAAGGAAAGGAAAGGAAAGGAAAGGAAAGGAAAGGAAAGGAAAGGAAAGGAAAGGAAAGGAAAGGAGAGGAGAGGAGAGGAGAGGAGAGGAGAGGAAAAGAAAAGAAAAGAAAAGAAAAGAAAAGAAAAGAAAAGAAAAGAAAAGAAAAGAAATTATGCATTTCCTTCTGCTATAAATCTTTTGGGAACTCCAGGTTTAAAGAACTACTAGACAAATGAGGAATTGGGGTTCCACCAGTGGGGAGAAATTGCTCAATGCTTATAGTAGAGGAGGTCCAATTTGCTTTGAAAACTTCCCAGTTGACCACTGGGATTTCTCAGCCCCACCCTGTTGATAACTGCTGACCCTCTTTGTCTCCACGCTTGACCTTTTAAGAGAGAAGGGCTTCTAGAGCCTTACAACTACACCCACTCCCTTAATATTTCTTTATTATGACAAAAGCTTGTTGGTGGTTAAGGATCAGTAGACACAGCTTCTAATTCTGCAGTGTTCTAATGTGTTCTCCTTTCTTCCCGATCATCCATTGTGAGTTACGAGGTACTCAGAGACTTCAGTGGGTGTTGGGATAATGAGAAAACATTATGCCGAAGCAGAGGGGAAAGGTGTTCTCCCCACTTCTCTCCCTTCTTTCTTTCCTTTCTTCTTTCTTCACCCCTTCTCCCTTTTCTCCCATCGCCTTCCTTCCCTTCCTTCTCACTGTCCCTCCCTGTCTCTCATTCTCTTGCTCTATCTTTTCTTAGAACAGTTTTGTAGCAGAACGAATCATCTAAGAGCTGCAAGGACAGAAGGAGGAAGGCGGGAGATGGGAGCTTAGGAGGTGCACATCTGTCCCCCCTTTCAGGATTATAACATGGAGCTATCTCCCTTTACTGAGCTTTTCAGGACTTCATTGGGGGCCTATGTTGGTTCACGAACCAGCCCCATTCATAGAGGGTGGGAAGAGACCATAGGAAGAGGCAGGCCACTCCAAATGGGTATGTAGCAGGTTGACTCAGCAAGGAGATTTACATAAGAGGCTTGTCTTTGGGTGACCACAAGATGATTAGATCTCTGCACCTGCCCACCTACCACATCTTTAAAGTTTATGGAGTAGCCTTAGCGGGGTTCAGTACTGAACTGTGTGCCTTAATGTACACAGTCCAGATGGTCTCAACAACACCTTACCTCTCAAGGCTGCATCCTTGGAGCAGCTCCCATAGTGGGAATGGTGGGCAGAAGTACATTCCAAGGACAGGGGAGGGGCTGAGTAGCCTCCCATTGCCCAGGTCCATCTTGTGGGCCAACTGGTGACCACGTTCTCTCAATGACCTCCTCCAGCTGACTCCCATTGCCCCAGAACTGTACAAACTCAGTCTGTATCCATTAGGATAATGCAGCATGAGGAGGTTCCTGGTGATGCCCATGTTGTTGGGATCTAGGAGCAGAAGAGTAATGAGTCTCAATAAACAGCCTATCGACCACCGAGGAGTGAAGTGAGCCCATGGGTTCCCCTCTCGGCTTTCTCCCTCACTGCATTATTACTGGGATGTATTTGTTCCCTTTGTCTCAGCTGCTTCCAGAATCAATAGCCAGCAATGATTTCCTCCAACCAGTGCAAATTACACAAAGGCATGCTGGGGGCCTGGGGTGACTGGGCAGGCAGCGTCCCCAGGGCACTTTCATGATTTCAACCTTCTTGGAGGCCGCTAGGCTGGATAATCTGACCCTAGAGCCTGAGAAATGGTGGCATGTGTGTTAGTGCAGAGAGAGCCAGACATTCCTCTCTCTAGACCTGCAGAATTCTGGAGTGATCACGGGAGGACAAAACATACCCAGGAGTATGAGTGTTGCCTTATGGAGGAAGGGAAACCAGTGTTGACAGTGTGAACATTGGTGTCAGGCAGACCTTGGTTCAAGTCAAGCTCTCTCTCTCATTAGCTGTATGAACTTGGTGAGTGACTTACTCACCAACTTTGTGTCCAGACCACACTTTCTTCACTTGATATTAAAAATACCTCCCTGGCTTCTCGTGGGGATTAAATGAGATAAAATATGTTATGTACTATGCTTAACACAATCCCTGGAAGCTTCTCAATAAAGTATAGTCATTTCCGTTGTTATGTGGTGTATTTTCTTCCTTGTATTATTTTTAAGTTATTAGTATTGGGTAAGGCTCTCATGGAAAAAGTTCTAGAAGAGCAAGATGTGGTAAGTGGGGCTTTTTACGTATCAAGAGGGTAAGATTATTACATTGAAGATGTTTGTGTTTGTTCCTTCTGCCTGACTGTACATCTTTCTTCCCCAAGAATGACCTCGTCTCTTCAGTCTTTGCACCAAAGAGGGACAGAACAAACCCTAGAGGTCCCCCTGCCGAGGCTCTGATGCTGGCCACTCTTGACTTTGTGCTGGGGCGCAGCACCCAGTGGGAACGCTGGTCTTGGCATCTACCCAGGCAGAGGACCAGAGTCTGACAGTTGTATAGGTCTGAATCTCAGGAGAAAGGGTTGGGCTGGAGACCTGTACTTGGGAATCTATGGGTGAAAGACCTAACCCATGACTGTGTGTGAGTGAACAGGGAGTGTATATAGTAGAAACAGGACCACAGTGAAGTTCTAGGAACACCTACATTTAAGGGGAATAAAGATCCACTGATGAAAATTATGGTGGAATTGTCAGAGAGGGAGAAAGAAATGGAGAGAAAAATGTCATGGTCTCTGCCCACATCCTCATCCCAGAACCTGTGGGTCTGTATTTAACATGGCAAGACAGACTTTGTAGATGTGATTAAGTTAAGGACCTGAAGATAGGGAGGTGGTTCTGGGGGGGCCCAGTGTAATCACAGTGGTCCTAGGAAGGAAAGAAGAAGGCAGGAGAGAGAGAAAGAGATGTGAGGATGAGAGCAGAGGTCAGACTGATGTGATTGCTGGCTTTGAAGTTGGAAGAAAGATGTGAACCAAGAATGCGGACAGCTCCTAGAAGCTAGAACAGACAAGGGATGGATTCTCCTTAGAGCTCCAAGGGAACTGGCTGACACCTTGATTTTAGCTCATGGAGACTCTGACCTCCAGATAATAAAGATTCGCTTGTAAATAAAGATAAACTCAGATGGTTTAAACCACTAAGTTTGTGGTCACTTGTTACAGCAGCAAAAGGAAACTAATACAGTCTCCAGGGAAATGAATTGTTCGGTGGAGGTGGGAGTGTCCAATAGTGTCCAAGCCCCAGGGGCCCAGGTGGTAGCAGAATGGGTGTCACCCCAAATCAAGGTAGCACATTTCCTAAAGGAGATGGAGACAACAGATTTGAGGACCAGGCTCAAGATGAGGGGCGGGGCTTCATTTACCTGGGGTATGAGCGATGAGCCAGGCCAGAGGAGGTTGGGACTCAGCACCAAGACTACCTGCTAGGGTCAGCCAGACTCTGGGGCCATGAACCCAGCTGGAGAGAGTGCAGGGGCAGATGGTAGAAAGGCCAGACAATCCCTGAACGCTCCCCAGGGGACACTGGCAGGTGGGCAGAGCGGGGTAATGGGGCCCCTGGGAAGGGGGTGGGGCTCACCTCGTTGGACAGCCTTGGAGACTCTTGGCATCAAGGATGCCTCTCAGGAGGAAATAGGCCAAGCGACTTATGGGTCGGGGTTTCGATTTAGGGCTTCAGGCCAAGATGAAGCCTGAAATATGCCATATGTGTCCAGCAGCTGGACTAAAGCAGAAACCAAAGGAGGGTCTGGTTTGGGTGAAACGAGGTGCTTGTCTAGGGTTCAGAATAGGCTCCAGAGAACGGCAGGCCGGGGAGCTCAGGACATGGGAATCAAAGCTGAATGGCAGGGTACTGGCCTGGAGGGGTTCCGTCCTCTTTCCTGCTCCAGGTCAGATCCAGGGTTCGTGGGAGAGGATCCAACAGAGGGCAGCACAGGTCAGGGCCAGGTGGGGCCTGCCAGGAGGGAGATGTGAGCCAGAAGACACTGCCTTAGACGGCAACCACGGGCAACAGGCTTTCCAGATGCTCCTGGTTGAGGACTCCCGTCTGAGGATGGAACAGGTTAGAAGGTGAAGTCAGGGAGGAGGGAAGGGGAGTACGTGAATATTCACTACAGATGAGCCAACTCCTTTTGCTACAACCTTGTTTCCCTGGTGAAGACACTGAGGCTCCAGGGAGAGGTGACTTGCCCAGACTCCCAGAGCTACTGGGCAAAGGCAGAGGCCATGGTCTCTTTCCCCTGCACACAGCCAGCTCTCCAAACGGGGCCAGGGCATAATTTGCATTTGGCTTGGACCCATGGGCACACACTTTACAAGGATCCTACAGTTTTGGCTCCCCTTTGGTAGGGAAAATTCTATTTCCTTGAACACCCAGGACCTGGACTCTTCTATTTAGTAAAGCTCTTGCCTTTTCTATATTGGCACACATCAGCTAGAGTAGAGATGAGGTGGGAAAGACTGGTCATAGGGCTAACGGGTTCCTTGTGGAGCCATGACCCTTGCATTTTCTCTCTTAATTACAATCCAATGTCTTCCCATGGAATATTTCTATGATAGAAGCCTCTCCAAAGAAGAAATCTCTCACTGCCGCAGATGGTACAGTTGAGATGTAAAAGGAAATGAATCTGCAGACCAGTATTTGCTGTGGGCTTGCTGTTCTGCATGGGGGTGGGGGGCACAGCTTATGTTCGGTGCTATTAACAGTCAGGCAGGCCGGGGTCCCATCCTCGGAGACCCTAACTGGGTAGATTTGCAGTGCGGCATCCAGAAGCGGTTCTCACACCATCAAAGACTGAGAGCCTTGAAGGTGATGTCTTGCCTGTGACAATTTCACCTCTGGGAGGTTGATTACCCTTGAGTGGCCCCACAGCTCCCTGGCTTGCAGAAATCCGTGTGGAGTCAGGAACTCTGTGAGATCAACAGGGGGTGGGCGGTGGCATGAGGGAGCCTAGCAGACTCCCCAGCATTTGAGCACTGCTCTACTGGTCTTTGGTTACCTGCCTCATGAAGAGTCTGGGGTTATGTCCCATTTTCTGGAGAAATGATGTGAGGGTGCTGTATTCATGATTCGAGGATTTGAATGTTTCCCTGACAATGTTAAAAACCTATCACCCAAGTCTTTCCAAGTCCTCTCCCCACTCACAAGCCGCAGGCAGGTTTCACTTCCAGAACAAGTCCCCGACTTCTAGAACATTCGATTCCCATTAGCCTGCTGGCTTCCTCTGTTGGGGTTGCTCTGGATGTGCAAACGTATCCCTCTTTCTTTCTTATTTTATTGGCTTGGCGCAGGAGGAAAGAGGCAGGGTAGAGACTTTGGTCTTTGATGATAGTGGAATATTTCCAGATGCTAAGTGTATAATCCCTTTGGTTCTGGTGTACCTGCCAAGCGAGAGCATAACAACCACATGCTACAGAACAAAGCTGAGGGTAAAACAAAAGTTTAACATGATTCTGTTAGCACGACGCGCTTGAGGAGAAATGAACACACTGTTATTAGCATGGGTGCCGACCCACTTTTTTCCTCTTTGTGGGTATTGTTCAAGAATTTTGAGTGGAAACAGTTGAGGGAGAAAGGTGAAAGGGGTTTGACAGAGCAAAAAAGAAATGATGTGTTTCTCTGGTTCTAATTCAAGGAGAGTCACTGAAAATTGTTGATCAGTGAATAGAGTCAGGTTGACCAGAGAGACAAAGGTGAATGGCCACCCGGGAGGGGTGGTAGGGGGAAAAAACCCTAATGATTCATTGTCTTCTTTCTTTTACGGTTTGGCTTATTCGGAGAAACCTTTCTCAATGGTGGGAGGTGATGGGTCATATGCAAAAGATACATGGGAGGAAGAAGAAACGCAAGGATTTGAATGTGTGCACGAAATAGAATCTGATCTCCAAGCACGGATGGTCTTGGGATTCTGTGAGATCTCTTGTGTGCAAAACATTTGAAGCCCTTCTGGAAGTTGATCCCTATTGTCTACTGGTGGACTTTCCAGATCCTGGGCTCTGCCTTTCTATAAGACCTCTGATGATAGAGTTCATTGCTAGACTTCCCAGATAAAGGTTTCTTTCTTTCTTTCTTTCTTTCTTTCTTTCTTTCTTTCTTTCTTTCTTTCTTTCTTTCTTTCTTTCTTCCTTCCTTCCTTCCTTCCTTCCTTCCTTCCTTCCTTCCTTCCTTTCTTTCTTTCTTTCTTTCTTTCTTTCTTTCTTTCTTGTTTTATTTATTTATTTTCCAGAGAGAGAGAGCACAAGCAGGGGGAGCAGCAGGGAGAGGGAGAAGCAGTCTTCTCCCTGAGCAGGGAGCCCAATGCGGGACTCGATCTCTGGACCCTAAGATCATGACCTGAGCTGAAGGCAGACACTTAACCGACTGAGCCACCCAGGTGTCCCATACACCAGCATTGTTAATACAAACTTATTTTGTTTCCTATTACACCACCCCGGTTAATGCTTGACTCGTATGGTTTCTAACTTTTTGTGGACAGTTACAAAACAGTTCTGGGAAACCTGGGTAAACATTTTGGAACCTTGGGAATGTTGCTTAACTGTTCTGTGTCTGAGATTTCATCCAAAAAAAAAAAAAAAAGTGGACGCTGGAAACTGCACCTTACACCTTTGTAACTTGGAAGTCCAACTAGTCCAAAGATGCTTGATCCAAATCTGCCATACTGCCTTGGGTGTCTTTACTGGGTCTGTGTTTGCTGTTTTGTTTGTTTGTTTGTTTGTTTAAAGATTTTATTTATCTGACAGAGAGAGACAGTGAGAGAGGGAACACAAGCAGAAGGAGTGTGAGAGGGAGAAGCAGGCTTCCCACTGAGCAGGGAGCCCGACGTGGGGCTCGATCCCAGCACCCTGGGATCATGACCTGAGCCGAAGGCAGCCGCTTAACGACTGAGCCACCCAGGCGCCCCTGTGTTTGCTGTTTTTTTCAGAGTGTACTTCACCTCTCTGAGACAGCAGGCATCCTCAGAGGGGGACTCAAGTTTGTGATTCAGCTTGGAGCATACTTAGACTATTTCAGAAGTATGATAGAGGGTCATCAGGAATTTTTTTTCCCTTGTAAAACACTTTTGTACAAACCGTTCGCCTCCATTTGCAACACCATGGTCTTTTACATCATAAGTCTACTTTTCAAGTTATTTAACAAGTATTTTCAGAGCCCATTATCTTCTGTCCAACTCTGGATAGCTGCTATGCGATACTGAGTGCGGTTCAAGGGCAGGGGTGTAGCGAGTCTCTGGGCAGTGCGGACGGAGCTAACGCAGTGAGAAAAGCATGGATGGGCTTTTCCATAAGTCGAGAGCATAGCAAGCTCGGGGTTAAAGTACCCATTGTTGTAAATCAGAATGTCCTCTTGTTTATTTCCCTTTGATGGGAGCGAGGTGAGGTGATGATGAAGACACCCGGGGTTAAATGTCGAAGAGGTTTCATATATTTAAAACAATTCTCTTTGCATTTAAACGTAGAGAAATTCACCCTCTCTTATTGTCGTCCACACCTTTAGTGAAAATAGAACTGGCAACTTAGTGTTTATCCCATTAGTATTCAATTATATTTCCCAGATAAACAGCTGGAGGCCATCTCTTCAGTGACAAATGTGTTTGATTTGACTTAATCACTACCACAAGGCACATCATTTACCAACATTTGCTGTAGTACAGTTTTAACAAGTAGGGTGAGCTACCCTGGGAGACGAGAGAAAGAATACAAAACACCGAGAGACAGAGAGGAAGAGGCAAGCACGGGATTAGAAAGGTATCTGGGCCTTCAAGTGATTCCCACTCTGATCGACCGCATAAGCTTGACACAGAGAAGTGCACAGATCATCAGGGGATATGCAGTGCAATGAACGATCACAGTTTGAACAGATCCGTGTCCCAGCACCCAGGCCAAGCACTAGAACATACCAAGAGTGCAGAACCATCCCTCCATACCCCTCGTGTGCCTTACTCCCCCAAAGTGATCCATACCTCTTATGCTTTTGTTTATAGGTTTTAAGGATCGTAGCCACTTGTCATTCTAGAAGTTTCTCAGCCAGCCCTTACGAGGAAGTCCTGGGAGCGCTTGCGGGCTAAGGTCTCCGGGAGTCACGTGCTAGATTTGAGCACTGTGTCCTGAGGCTGAATTGTGGCTGAAAGGGGAGCTAAGCATTGTGAGAAGGGATATGAATCTGCTGTCTTTTCCCCTCCATGTGCTGGGAAGCCACAGCGCTCTTTCCTTCTGCTACATCCCTCTTCAGAATGGACACAGGCGGACACCTGATCTACTTCTCTGGGTTGCTGCAAAGCTCTAATGACATAATGGGTGTGAAAACACTTTGAGCAGGATAAAGTACTGTACAATTATTACATCCCTTACCTAATGTGATGGAGAGACATTGATAGCATAGGGAGTTATTTCGAACAAGAGGAAGACAAGTGCGCGTGTATCCAAACCAAAAAGGTACTGATCCTAATGGTTTTAAGTGGCCCTAAATGTTTCTCCAAATCTGGAGAAGTGCCATTAACTTAACTCTTGAGGACGTAACCTTAATAAGGCTGGAGTCATGTAGTCACCTCCATGTCTTAGAGCATTCAAGCTGCTATCACAGGAACACCATAAACTTGGTGGTTTTATTTAAAAAATAAGGATTTATTTCTCACAGTTCCAGAGGCTGGGGAGTCGAAGACGAAGGCACAGCAAATCTGGTGTCTGGTCAGAGTCCGCTTCCTGGTTCTTCGACAGCTGTCTTCATACTATAATCTCACCTGCTGGGAGCTTTCTGGGGTCTCCTTTATAAGGGCGCTCATCCCATTCATGGTGGCTTTGCTCTCATGATCTAATCTCCCTCCCAAAGGCCCCGCCTCCAAAGCCCATCCCACTGGGAATTTGGTTTCAGCATATGAATTCTGGGGGACACGGTCAGTCTCTAACATTGCGTACGATCTACTTGACTTTATTCCATTGCGTGTATGTTCCTGTTTCCCCAACGGCATCCAATTCATCAGAAACGTGAACTGTGAGTATTAATGATGATTAATCTGATAGATTATGGTTTGATTATCAGAGTATTAACCAAATGAATCAAGATCTATAACCTACTGATAGAGAACTGCTTTTGCATGAAAAGCAACATGTTCTAATATTTGTGATGTGAAATAATGGTGCTTTGGTTGGACTTCTGGCAACTTTTGGAACGTAGACCGGTGGCATATAGACACTGTGTTAGGCCTTGGTGATAGAATGTGGAACAAAGCAGTTATGCCCCTTGCTCAGTGACATTTCAAATGTCTCAGCAAGACTTTCTCATCTTTTTTTTCATAATAATATTTTTTTATTATATTATGTTTGTCACCATCTCACTCAGTTCCCTTCTTATTTTGTTGTGTTTTCATTTCTGTTCTTTTTTTTTTTAATGGCTTTCCAATCCTGAGACATAGAGATCAGCTGTGGCCTGTCAAAAATAAGTTTTCTAAAATTCCCTTCTTTATTTTCTTTATTTTATTTTAATTTTTAAAAAAGATTTTATTTATTTATTTGAGAGAGAGCGAGAGCACCAGCAGGGGGAGGAGTGGAGGGAGGGGCAGAGGGAGATGCAGACTCCCCTGCCGAGTTGGGAGCCCAACTCGGGGCTCGATCCCAGGACCCTTGGATCTTGACCTGAGCCAAACACAGACGCTCAATCGACTGAGCCCCCCAGGCGCCCCTCCCTTCTTTATTTTAGTGATTAGCCTTCTTCTTCCAATCTAGGCACTGAGATTCTTTCCCACTGGGTCTACAGATTTGTTTCACTAGGTCTTTGATGCTGATGGTGATTATATTTATTTAGTGTGCGACGGTGGTAGTGTAGTGGTGGCTCTTGTCCTTGACAGAAGGGAGAGATGCTTTGTCATGGTTCTTACTCATGGCTGGATACGTGCATTGCCTACTGGGTTCACCTTGCACAGGGTCAAACATCCCTTTCAGAGATTCAGTGAACACAGCTCCCAAGACCAACCACCAGTGTTTGGTGAATTTACTCTACAGAGCCTCTGTTAGCCAAGGTGGGACCTTTCCCTCCCAAGGCCTGTGGTTTACCACGTGTAGGAAGTGAAACCCTTCCCTCCCAGAATACACTGTTCTGATAGCTAGCCTTCAATGGCTCTTTCTGGGAACCTTCTTCCCCAAGGTTTTATCTCCTAGAATGCTTCAGACCTCAGTGCCGTTCCATCTAGTTATTTTCTGGGAGTGGTGGGTTTCGACTGCATGCTGAAAAGAGCCCCTGATTTGGGCTGGGGGAGGCAGAGTTTAGAGGAAAAGGACTTGCCCGCTGATGGTCTAAAAAAATCAGCATTCTTGCAAGAGAGGAGATATTACTCAGGTTTTAGATAACACAGACCTTGAACCAGAGAGCAAATATGGGAGAAGGGGGCAAGGCCGTATGTCTGTTCTCAGTCCCAGGGAGCCCTCCCTTGTGTTTTTTCTTCCATTCCCATATCCGTTTTCATAAAGGAAGATCTCCCCAATTCTATGGAGAAATAGATTGGCCACCGGTCCTGGTTTTTCATTGAGTTGTGAATTTTAATTTTTCTGTGATTTTAAAGACATTTTAATTAAAAGTTGGGAAAGGCTCTTTCAGGGCTGCTAAGTAGATGATATTTAAAACTAGAAGCTGAATGCAGCCTATTACTGCTTAATGGTATAATCGTATTTATCCTTTTGTCCCTCAACCTGTCTTATTTTCTACTTAACGACGTTCTTTGTTTTTTCTCATTACAAATATTATTGCCTTTAAATACCTGGAGCTTTTCTCTTTCTATTTGAGTACAATCAGAGGGACACTTTTCCCACCAGTCCAATATTGTTTCACAATTAAACCTATTTAACTAGATCAAATTGTCATGTTTTGGTTTTCGTTCTGTTCTTGATTTTTGGAACCCCGACTTGGCTTTGGACCTGAACGTTGGAGTGGGTGGGAGATGTCCTTAGAGTTTCTTCCATTTGCCTAAGCCCTATTTTTTGTTGGACTTTTTGTGTCTTGGAAACCGCACCTTCTTGTTTTTCCTTCTTTCCCTCTTATCTTTTCAAGTTCATGTGGTAAGATGACACTGTACAACATTTAAATTACCTATGTAGGTAACCCTCATCCTTTTAACGTGCGGTCAGTTGCCATAGGTTAAAGATTATATTTCCAAAGTAGTCTTTGCTAAGTGCTGTTAACCCCTTCTCCACTTGTCCTTATTCCCTGGAGATGTCTTGCGCCCCCCCCCCCTCCAAGATTCAGTAGTGCCCACGCATGACGAGGTCAGCTCTCACCAGCCTCTTCCCTACTCCCAGGCTTGCATGTCCAACTGTCTGGCTGACATCACCTCTTCCGAGTCAAAGAGACATCTCACAGTGAAAGCCACCAAAGCAGAACTCCTGATTCTCCTCCTTTTCCCACTCAAATTCCCCTGTATTACGTCTCCCCTGTTCTCACCTCCACCAGTCCAATCTGCCAGTCATCTAGCTAAAAACTTCAGGGCCACCCTAGACTCTTCTTTCTCCCATCATATTCAATCGACCCGCAAATCCTGCCAGCTCTCATTTTAAAATACATCCTGAATACAGCACTGCTCACCACCGACCTCTCTCCTTCTTCTGTTCTTATTTCCGCTCTGACTCTGCAGTCTGTTCTCCCCACAGCAGCCAGAATGGTCCATCTCAAATGCAAATAAGATCATGTCCCCCCTCTGCTCCACTCCTCCCACCCTCGTAGCTCCTTATCTCACTCAGAGTGAAATGCTTTGTCCTCTCTGTGGACGGCAAGACCCAATGTCATCTTGCTTATGGATCCCCTCTTTATCTCTCTCTATTGCTGTCTGTGCCTGGAACATTCTTCCACCAGACGTGTGCAGGGTTCAGCCCCACCTTTCAGGTCTGTTCAAACATCACTTTATCAGCGAAGTCTTTTCGAACCACCCTGTTAAAAGAACACCCTCAACCACCCAATCCTTTGACCTCTCTTTGTGTTTCTTTGGAGCACTCGACCTGTTATGTATTTATCAGTTCATGTGTTTACTGTCTTCCCCATTCATTATTTTGCTCACTGCTATCTCCTCAGTGCTTAGTACAGCTGCAGGCACAGTCCGTATCTGATGAATGTATGAAGGAATAGACCCAAATATGTTAGATCGCTGCTTTCCATTTCATCAAATACCTTCACTCTGGTTAGTGGTTTTCGCGCTTTTATTTTTTCCCCACTACAGCAGGTTCTCTGCAAAGTCTCATGAAGAACACTAATATATGGAAAACTGGAATAATTGGAGTGATGTGACTGGGAGGGCTGACACAGGGAAGCACCCCTCTCTCTGAGCTCCTTTTACCCCTTCACCCCAATATGGCAGCCCTTGAGTAGGTATGAAGACCACCAAGATGGGTCATCCCACTAAATTCCTGTAACTACTGTGGGAGGCAGACACAGTCATCCCATTTCATAGATGGGCTGAATGACAAGATAGAATAAGCTGGCTATGATAACATGGTAGAATGAATACGCCACACGGCTGCAATGCCAGATCCTTCCCTCTGTACTAGTCGCTCATTCCTCCCAATTAGTTACCCTTCATTCTGGGCACCCTGTTTTCTCTCTGTGTCTTTCTTTCTGTTTACACTGTTTATGATGACAGCTTTGGGCTTCTCTTTTAGGGCCTTTTCTGGTCAGAGTCATGTGAATTCCTTCCGCTTGTCTGCTGAGGTCCCTTTAATAGATCTAAGAAATGTTTTCCCACTGATTTCCTTAATTAAGATTTCAAGGTTACTTACCTTCCCTATTCCTCCAGGGACTCTTGTTATTCAGAGTTTGGATAATCTTGATCTATTTTTAGGGCCACCACGCCTTTTTTTTTTTTTCCCTCTTGAAAATAGAGAGCTATTTGTTGAAATCTGTTTTTTTTGACATGGAATGTGTTATTTTTTTTAGCATTATTTTGTTTTGTTTTGTTTGGTTTGGTTTTTGTTTTTTACTGTATTCATTATTCCCTAATCCACTCAGCACGTCTTAGATTGTGGACCTCTGCCCTTGGCCTCTCCTGACAACTCCTGGTGTGTGTGTGTGTCTGTTTGTGGGTCTGCTATGCATATGTGTAGAAAGATTACACTTCAGATAGAAATTATCAACACAAATCTACGAACGATCACCTTCTCAAATAAGACTACTCTTCTAGATTCTACAGTTGATTCCTTTGTCCAAAATTTGCAGCTTTTCTAAATCACTCGTGTGATTTCTTCTGTAAACTCACTCTCGTAAAAGTTTTTCCACATTTCGTTTGATAGTTTTGGCATCCAAGAGAAATCCGTAGCCAGCATACGCTCTACTATCTTCTTGGAGGTCCCGACAAAGAAAAATCTTAACTCCACCCGCACACGATTGCACAATTTAGAGACATAAAGATGTAAAAGGCTTGAAGTAGATAAACTGTAAACTTGAGACCATTTTACTTTCTAGAAACCTGACTGACCTCTTGGCCACGAAGTTTTAGGCTTCTCCTCCAGATTTTCCCCCAACATTCCAGGCTAGAAATTGTTGCCATGTTGGAAGCATTTTACAGTGGACACCCAGATACCCACACTTCAATTCTACAATTAGCATTGTATTGTACTCGCTTTATTACTTATCTCTCCATTATCCAGATGAGTTTTTAAGTATCAGCAGGGACTGATTTTCAAAAGGCGACAAAGTTCTTATGGAATCTTTGAGCAAATTATTTTTCTCTGAACTTCATTTTCCCTGTCTGTAGAATAAATATTTGGGGTAAAGAATGGCCTTCTGTCTGTGCTTCGTGGAGCCCCCCAGTTCAGGGGAGGGGTGGGAGGGCCGCCTTGTGGATGCCCCAAGGACAGTACGAAGTGACGTGGATCGTTCGAGCAGGCCAGGCTCCAAACTCCTCCACAGCCTCAGCCAGAACAGTTTGGCCTTATTTGTTTTACATTTTGGGTTTCCATGTGTTTGCAGAGGGGAATTATGCAGCTGAATCCATTTTAAAAACTCCTGAACAGCATGATTTTAAAACTCCTTTTCGGCTCACGGAAAAGATGAGTCTGGTCTTTCTAACTAGCTTATAAAATTTTAGAGAGGATAAATGAGCAACCGTATTCGAGACCCTCCTATGTGCTGGGCCCTTTGCCAGCCACTCTCAGATGTTACTGCATTTACTTCTCATAACAACCCTGTAAGACAGGGATTGTTAACCTTCCTCTCCAGGTGCAAAGATCCAGGGTTGAGAAAGTTGCTTGTTCAAAGTTGCTTGGCCTGTAGTTGAAGGGCTTGAGGGCAAAGTGAGGCACTGGGCATCCAGCTTCTGGCAAGAAGACATTTACCTGTTGGCAGAGTTTGAACCCAATGGGCATCTCACAATGCTTCCTTGAAGGTGGGTCACGAAACTCCTAGTCAAAAGATCCGTGTTGTTACCTCGGTAGGTTGTGAATACAGAATTCTCTTTTCAACCACAAAGACTGTTTCAGAAAAATCCTGTGGTAGGAGAATCTGAGGCTGAGAACTCCAACTGTGAAAAAAATAGAGCAGGGATGGGAGCGGGCAGAGTCAGGGTCAAAGCAAACCTATGGAATCCCTTTGTAAAGGGATATGTCATCTTTATTTTTGCTTTCTAGTATCCAGGTCATTTCCTGGGTTGGAGAACTCTCTCATTGAGTGTGATGTTGGAGGATCAAAGGAAGGGCTCTGTCTGCAGAAAATGGAGACCCTCTATCTCTTGGCCCCTTGGTGGCTGTATTATAACATGCGACTTTCCCCCATCTCTTTATTTATTTATATTATGTTTTTTTGTTTTAATTCCAGTATTGTTGACATACAGTGTCATATTGGTTTTAGGTGTACAATATAGTGATTCAACAATTCTATACACTATCAGTGCTCATCATGGTAAGTATGCTCTTTAATCTCCATCACCTTTCACCCATTCCCCCCCCTCCTCTGGTAACCATCAGTGTGTTCTCTATAGCTAAGAGTCTGTTTCTTGGTTTGCCTCTCTCTCTCTCATTTTCCTTTGCTCATTTGTTTTGTTTCTTAAATTCCACACATGAATGAAATCATATGGTATTTGTCTTTGACCAACTTATTTCTCATAGCATTATACTCCCTAGCTCCATCCATGTTGTTGCAAATGGCAAGATTTCATTCTTTCTTATGGCTGAATAATATTCATACATTCTCTCTCTATATATATAGATAGATAGATAGATATACATATATCTCACATCTTTATCTATTCATCTATCTATGGACACTTGGGCTGCTTCCATATTGTAAGTAGAGCTTCTATAAACATAGGGGTGTGTGTATCCTTTTGAATTAGTGCCTTTATATTTTTTAGGTAAACACCCAGTAGTGGAATTTCTGGATCAGAGGGTAGCTCTATTTTTAACTCTTTTGAGAAACCTCCATCCTGTTTTCCACAGTGGCTGCGCCAGTTCGCATTCCCACCAACAGTGCACAGGGGTTCCTTTCTCTCTGCATCCTCCCCAACCCCTGTTGTTTCTTGCGTATCACATGTGACATCTGCTCAGCCAATCGGATGCCCCTTCCTGGGTCTCTGCCTCTAGAAAAAGTGAAACTGGAATTCATGCTTGGAAGCAGCTGATTTCAAGTGCATTGAGCTCAGCTGGCGGTGGTGGTGTCCTGGTCCCATCATCCCATTCCAAGATGGTTGTTTCACCTGTTTCTTGATCCTCAAGGCTATGGTTTTCTTTCCATTCTGCTGGCTATGGTGGATGATTCCACTGTGTCGTAGCTGCTACAGTTACTGGTGCTGCTGTGCTTGGATGTGAAAGTGGAGAGAATGTTCATCCATCTGCTGTGTTATATTCTGTCTTCTGCTGTGAAAATGACACATTTTTATTCTACGGTCTCACCAGGACCTTTGTATCAGTCAAGTGAGGTTAGTTTATGCTGTAATCACATACACTCCGAAATCCCAGAGGCCCCAAACAGCAAAGGTGAATTGTTCCCTTACCACGTGACCGTGGCAGCTCAGCCGTGGTGCCCTGTTCCTATAGTCAGGCCAAGGGGGCAGGCTGGTGGAGTGGTTACCATCTTGAATACTGCAGGTTACTGTGACAGACGGAAAGGGGGCCTGGGCAGATCTTCACCAGGAATTAAATGCTTAGCCTGAAATTGACATACCTCACTTCTACTCCCAGGTCATTGGTCAAACCTAGTCACATGGCTAGACTCAAATAAAAGCGATCTAGGAAGTGTAACCCTACCGCGTATTATGAAGCACAACCTTTATGGAGACAGCGTCTTCAGCTTCCGGTCCTCTGTCCTCTCTTTCTAGGGGTTAAAAATGTATCCACATGGCCTGTTGGGCAGTTCCCTGTCAACCTCTTCATTATCCTCCTTTCCACCTACTTCTGCACAGGAAAACATGGACGAAGTTTCCCTCTGCTTCTCCTGTCAAAATTGCAACCCAGGGGCGCCTGGGTGGCACAGCGGTTAAGCGTCTGCCTTCGGCTCAGGGCGTGATCCCAGCGTTATGGGATCGAGCCCCACGTCAGGCTCCTCTGCTATGAGCCTGCTTCTTCCTCTCCCACTCCCCCTGCTTGTGTTCCCTCTCTCACTGGCTGTCTCTATCTCTGTCAAATAAATAAATAAAATCTTTAAAAAAAAAAATTGCAACCCAAATCTCCTACACAACTACATGGCAACTCGTGTGTAACTTACATCCAGTGAACCAGTTCCACAAATTGCGAGGCTCTGAATTCCAGTTCGGGCTCATCTGGAAGAGCTGTTTCTAACCCGTACACACAAATGGGCCCAGGAGTGTGTGCTGCATGTATGTGAGAGCCGGACGCCAGCGACTGTCTCGTTCCTCGGTCTCTTGGACAGACTGATTTTCCCACCTCACTCCGGTCACATAATTTCAAGTTCTCCCCAAACAATTTAGCCTCTCAAAAGTTTAAGAAGTGATATAGATGTTGGTGAAGATTTTCTAGGAGGAATGGGTGGAGGGGTGTTATAGTGATATCTACGCACACACCACAATTTGGTCACCTTTTCACATCTGGCAGATCCTACATAGAGATCTGACCTTTCCAAGCTCCCTTGATTCCAGGGGGCCCCACGTGACTTGTTTATACCAACGGAGTGTGGGTGAAAGTGATCTGTATCATTTCTGAGCATGAGTTTTTAAAGAAGTGGGTGTGTCCTCTCCAATGTCTTATTCTCTTCCCACCAGCTGGAAGCAAAAAACTCAAAGGGCTTAAGGGGTGGCAGACCCACAGGGTAAAAGCAGCCTGAGTCCCTGTATCATCATGTGGAGGAAAGCTATTCACTAATCAAGAGCATCTGCCTTAGAATTTTCCATACGTGAGAAATTATGTTCAACACCAAACTTTGGGGGTTTGTTTGTTTCACCAGCTAACATTGCCTTAACCAACATGCAACTCAACCAATAATCTAAGAATCCCCCTTAGACATTTTTCTTCCCTAAAGTTCATCTTTGACAAAGCAACTAATGTCCTCCCATCCCCATTCTTTCCCAAATAATGTACAGTTTTGCTAGTTTTTATTCTCTTCCCCAGGATTATGACCCTCTAATCCAAATTTTACTTTGCCAAACACTCTATCAAGCAGAGGTATTCTATCATAGTTCCTGACTCTGAACTGCACTCCCATACTCAGGATAGAAGTCAGCAAATCTCTGTTTAATAGGATCCATTCTTTGAAAATAGTTGAGAATCTATCTCTAATTCCTTGAATTTAGCTTTTGGATTTTAAACTATATTCTCAATGCATCATCAACGATTTCTTCCTAACACACTGTCTGCTTATCCCAAGGGGACTCCTGGTGGATGTTTCATGTTCTCCTTCTTGTTCTGTATGCATTCACTAAGATGGAAAAGCCCTGGGGAAGGGGGTGCCAACAGACACAGCACTGACCAGGGAACTAAGAGACCTGGGGTCTAAGCCTCGCTCAGCCTCTTCACGGCTGTATGGCTCTGGGTAGATTGTTTTACTTCTCTGGATGTCAGCTTACAAGCTTAGACCAAGAGGGTCCATGGAAAAACCAAAAGAACTTTCGCCATTCCTAGTTCTTCGTTGGTTCTATGCTTGAGGGTGTGGAGGGCACTAGACTGTCTACCATTCTGCTTTCCAAAAAACACAAATGGACTGAACTGGATGGAAACTCAAGGGGCTGACTCAGAAAATGCTATTATTCTGATACACATCAGCTTCTCTGCCTTAAGGGAAATTTGTTTTATTTATTTTCAAGTGTCAGTTGGCTTTTTCAGGTGTCTTGGAAAAGCAAAACTATAAACCTTGTGTTTATTCCATCTCTCTCTCCATCCCCTGCCCCACACCCCATAATCCCATTAGCCCTCAGTATGGAAAAGGCAGGTTGGCTTCCTTGAAGCTTGTATTGATTTAGACATGCATTTGCTGAGTGTCTAATACTGATTACTGATACTGAGTGGGGCTTTCTGAGATAATAGGATGAATAAAATTGAAAAAAAAAATCGTGAGGAAAGAAAACTCTCTGGGAAGTTTTTAAGCAAAAAGTTGCTCTCTCATTTGGGACGTGCGCTCTTGCCAATGGGGGCATAATATTAAAGACACTGGAGAGACAGGGCCTCCTGAGCACGGCTGGCATCAATGAGACACCCACAGCGAAAACCTCATTTCACAGCTTGATAAAAATTAAACATAAAAGACTCTTCGTGCTCCACGGAAATGGAAATATCTGCTGTTTTGAGTTGAGAAGTGCTACCTTGAGTAATTGAATTACTAGCTTCCAGCCCTACCTCGCTTCTGAATAATGGCCTATGGATTCGGAGGCATTTTGCTCATCATAGAAGGTAATTGCTCATTACATCTCAGAGAATTTGCAAAAGCATCTGCCTGGAGTCTCAAAGCCTTGTCAACACCATCTCAGGAAGACCCTTCACCACTGGAATTATTCTGACTCCGTGTGGAGTCGTTGACTCCAGTATTTAGTCTGCTCTGTGATCGTGGAGGAGGAACTCTGAACACCATATTTGGCTCTGTAAGGCTCTGCCAAAGGTGGGCTGCAGTGGGACTGCAAAGGGGAGGAGGAAGTAGAGAATTGCTCTAGTGCTTCTAGAGGACTTCCTGTCTGCTCTCTGTGGACTTCCTGTCTGCTCCCTGTGGACTTCCATTCTTGTTAGTGCCACCCCAGCAGCGGTGGTTTCCTCCTGTAGAAGTGGCTGAATCATCTGGCCATTCTCTCCTCTGCAGGGGTTTGGGGACCCCATGGCTACTCCTCTAAGTTCTCTTAAGTTTAAATCATTCCAGTCTCTTCTCTTTGTTCCTCCAGCCCTGGAGGTGGTAGCTGCTTCCTGTAGTTGCTACCTCTGTCATAACTTCCAGTTACCTAATTAAGAACTCTATACCTAGTTAACACCTTCTTTTTATTAAATTCTTTGTGTTGAAATACCTTTGGAGATTTTTGATTCCTGACTGAACTCTGACTGATTTCACTGCTATTAACAGGTTGATTTTTAAGTTTCTGATTTTTTTTCTGTGCGTTTATACACTCACATGCATACACACATGTATTATATGTTCTTTTGTTTTGTTTTGTTTTATTATGTTAGTCACCATACAGTACATCATTAGTTTTGGATGTAGTGTTCCATGATTCATTGTTTGCGTATAACACCCAGTGCACATGTATTATATGTTTAACCCTAGGTATCTGACTTTATTTTTACAAAAGTGGCATTACATTTGTTGCCCACAGTTTCACAATTTGCTCTTTTCACCTGATTTTAAATATGAAGAAATAAGAAATTATAGTAAGAAATAAGCAATAAGATATTCTGAAGAACTTTCCATGTCAGTACATATGAGGGTTCTTTATAATTTTTTATGTCTGCATAGTGTTTCACAATTTATTTTTCAAAACTATTTATTTATTGATTGATTCCATTATAGTTACTGTACAGTGTTGTAACAGTTCCAGGAGTACAATACAGTGATTCAACAATTCCATGTATTACTCAGTGCTCGTCATAAGTGTGCTCTTAATCCCCATAACCTATTTTACCCACTCTCCCACCAACCTCCCTCTGGTAACCATCAGTTTGTTCTCTGTATCACTCTGTTCATAATTTCTTTAATGATGACCATTCACCTTCTGGTTATTTCTAATTTTTCACAATTATAAAAAAATGTTTTGGTGAATATACTTACAAACACACACAGGTAATTCTTTGGTACATGTTTTAGCATATATCTTCAAGATAGACTCTTAGTGTTGAAACAGTTTAAATAACATGCATTCAATGCCCTCAAAACAGTCTTTACCATCTGACATTACCACCAAAAACGTATGGTTGTGCCCAAAATGAAAAATCCAGTCTTTCTTTTCTGCTTTTTGTTGTAAGGGAAAACCTCAGTTCAGTTTTTTTTTTTTCTTCTACTCATGCAAACACTTTGCTTTGGACATTTCTGGTCACAAAATGTGTGGAGGTTTTCCCCTACCAAAGAGTTCTCTGTGACACCAACTGGGTGTCCTACAATTTAACTCAACTCTGACACTGTCTACCTGGAGATAGCATCAGCTATCTCCAAAGGTTAAGGATTCAGTTCACAAGACTGTCCTCCCCCCACCCCCACATACTTCAGATGTCAGTTGCAGTTCTAGACTGTCACCTGTGTTTTGGACCAAACAGCTATAGATTGGAGGCTCCAATGACTCCCTCCTTGGGTTCAATTAATTGACTAAAATGGTTCACAGAACTCAGGGAAACACTTAGGTATGTTTATCAGTTTACTAAAGGATATGGTAAAGGGTATATAGATGTACAGCCAGATGAAGAGATACAGGCAAAGTCTGGGAGAGTCCTGAGTACAGAAGCTTCTACTCCCATAGAGTTGGGGTGTATCACCCTCTCTGCATGGATGTGTTCACTCACCTGGATGCTCTCTGAATCCCCCACTACTGGGATTTTATGAGATTTCTCATTTGGGAATGATCAATTATTAACTCAAGGAGTATTGAGGAGGAAACTTATGGCCAAGAATTAATAGTAACTATAATAAAAAATAGCCAACATTTGTTGAGCACTTATTATATGCTTCACATCATGTTAAGTGCTTTTACATTGAATATGTAATTTAATACTTAAAGCAATTTTATAGTATAGATGTGGAAACTGAGGTTTAGAGAAGTTAAATTATTTGTCAAAACCACACAGCAAGCTAATGTCAGAGCTACAGTGTAAATCCAAGCGTTCACGCTCTTTTTTCTTTTTTAACTATTTAATCATGAGTATTCATCAATATACAGTTAGTTGACCCTCGAACAATGCAGGGATTAGTGGCACTGACCCCCAACACAGTAAAAAAAATCTGCATATAACTTTTGACTCTCCCAAATCTTAACTCCTAATAGCCTACTGTTGGCCGGAAGCCTTACCAATAGGATTGTGTGTTATATGTATTATACACTGTATTCTTACAATAAAGTAAGTTAGAGAAAAAAAGTTATTAAGAAAGTCATCAGGAAAAGAAAATTGACTTACAGTATTGTACTGTATTTATCGAAAAAAATCCATGTATACACGGACCCACACAGTTCAAATTCGTGTTGTTCATTGGTCAACTGTATATTAACTGAACGCTCAGTGTGGTAGCCAGCCTCAAAGATGGCCTCCTGGTATTCTCCAGGGGGTAGTCTTCTCCTGCGATGAATTGGACTAACCAAGCTACCAAGAAGATAGCATAGAAATAAATAAAGGTCTCAAGAGGACCTTAAATCAGAACCACCCGGTGGAGTTGCTCCCAAATTGCTGGCACACAGAACCTGTGGGAGATAATTCATGTCTCTTGTCATGATATCCTCAACGTCTGGAAAAATCTGTTACACAGTGATAGATAGCTGCTACGTTTGTATGTGTCAGGCATTGTCCTGGATGTTGGGGATATAGAAGTCAACAGTACAGAGAAGGTTCTTACTCTCATGGTACTTAAAGTTCTCTGCAGGAAAAGGGTAATAATCTAATTGTGATGATTACTTTTATGTGTTAACATGACTGGGCATGGGGTGCCTGGATTAGATATGATTCCTGGGTGTGTCTGTGAAGGTGTTTCTGGATAAGATTAGAATTTGAACTGGTGGACTCAGGAAGGTAGATCTGCCTTCCTCAATGTGGATGGGTATCCTCCAATTCATTGAGGGCCTGAACAGAACAAGAGGCAGAGGGATGAGTAGTTTATCCCTTCTTCCTGCCTCACTATTTGGCCTAGGACACCTCCTCTCATCTTCTTCTGTTCTCAGGCTGGGATTTACATCATTGGTTCCCCAGGTTCTTAGGCCTTAGACTCGGACTGAACGATACCACCAGTTTTCCTGGGTCTCTAGTTTGCAGATGACAGATTGTGGGAATTCTCAGCCTCCATAATCACATGAGCCAGTCCTTCATAATAAACCTGTATCCCTGTTTCTATCTGTATATCTATCTCTCTGTCTATCGATCATCTATATCTATCTCTTCTATTGGTTCTGTTTCTCTGCGGGACACTAATACACCAATAAGTAAATAAAGGATAAATAATTTTAAAAATCCAATAAAGAATTACCTAAGAAAAAAATTTAAGCTTTATGTGAGTATTTCAAGTAGAGTGAGTTGGTGAAGTCATTTAATTTGGGTAGGTGATGGAAATCCTCACCAAGGTGGTAATATTTAGGTTGGGATCAGCAAGTGATGGAGGAGCCAAGAAGGTGGAGAGCATCTGGGGAGAGAGAATGACCAGTGAAAAGGCCCAGGTGAAAGAAGGAGCCAGGCCAGTGTGGTTGATCAGTAGAGACCGAGGAGGGCAGGGTGGAAATGAGGTCCAAGGAGAGACAGAGGCAGGTCACAAAGGGCCCGTGGCATTGTTAGGAATTTTTTTTTTTAATTGAAGTATAATTAACATGCAATATTATATTAGTTTTAGGTGTATGACATATTGATTGGACAATTCTATACATTACTCAATGCTCACCTCCATAAGTGTAGTCTCCATCTGACACCAAACAACATTATTAAAATGTTATTGATTATAGTCCCTACACTGTACCTTTTATCTTTGTGATATAACTGGAAATTTGTACCTCTTAATCCCCTTTATCTATCGTGTCCATTCCCCCACCTACCTCCCCTCTGGCAACCACCAGTTTGTGCTGTGTTTTGTTTTGCTCGTTTGTTCATTTGTTTTTGCTTCGTTTTGTTTTTTAGATTCCACATGTAAGTGAAATCATATGGTATTTGTCTTTCTCTGATGGACTTACTTGCACTCTCTAGCTCCATTCATGTTGTTGTAAGTGGTGAGATTTCACTCTTTTTTATGGCTGAGTAATATTCCACTGTATATATGTCTACATCCCATCTTCTTTATCCACTCATCTATCGATGGATACTTGAGTTGCTTCCATGTTTGGCTATGGTAAATATTGTCACAAAAATATAGGAGTGCATATTCCTTTTCAAATTAGTGTTTTCATTTTCTTTGGGTAGATATTTAGTAGTGGAATTAGTGAATCAAATGGTTTTTCTATTTTCAATAGAGGAATCTCCATACCATTTTTCACAGTGGTTGTACCAATTTACATTCCCACCAGCAGGGCACAAGAGTTCTCTTTTCTAGGAATTTGGGTTTTATTATATATACAATAGGGAGCTGTTGAAGCAAGTAAGTGGTACAATGAGAATTAATTATTAAAATAAAATTCTCACTCTAGTATGGAGAATGGATTGCAGGCAGGGAAAATGTGCATGGATATCATGCTGATGGAGGGAGAGGGTAAGAGAAAGAGAAAACCATTGAGGATTCAGAGGAACCTTAGACTCTTGAGCAACTGGGTAGATGGCGTTGCCATTTACAGATGGGAAAAGTGGGGAGGAGCAGACTGGTGGGGCCGTCAAGAGTATCATTTGATCATGTTAATTTTAAGATGCTTGTTTGGTCACCAAGTGAAGGTCTGGGGTTTCTAGGAGAAGTCAGGGCTGGAACCTGACTCCAGAGGTGCTTTTCTTACCCTATAGGCTTTGAGTTGCACAGGGGCTAAAAGGAGGTATTGAGGTCATGTCAGAGAGCAGCTTCTATTCATGGACGGACAAAATAAAGTCAGGGAGCGGGTAAGTAATTTGCTTAAAGTCATACCTGCCCCAGTACTGACAGTTGCATTTTATGGTTGTCTTACATGTCTCTGGGGAAAAGCAACTTGTCTATTCAACTCGAGTGCCCAGAACTTCCACGAGCAGAGTATGGCTGCAAAGTTAGGATTTAAATGAAAACAATCCTTAAGCAGGAGAGGCGATTACAACCCTGAAACTATTCAGAAGGAACATGTGACTCTAAGGTACAGCTCGTATGAGGTGCGTAATTCAATAAACATATGAACCAGGCTAGCCTCCCCCACTTCCTCCCTCGGTTCTCGTCTTTCTTATTTTTTGGCAAGTACATAGACAGTCATGGGCATTGTAGGCATTGTGGATACAACTCTAGTTACTATTCTTACATTTCAGCCTGGGAGCCTACCTCCTGGTTATGGGGTCATGAACTTGAGGGCAAGGACCCAGTATTTATTGCCTTTTTTTTTTTATTGTGGTAAAATACACAAAGCATATATTTCACCATCTCTGCAATTTAAAGTGTTATGTAGACACATTCGATGCATTGAATGTCATGTCAATGCCATGCAGCTATCACCTCTATCTAGTTCGAAAGCATTTCCATCACCCTTGAAGGAGACCTCATGCCCAGTAAGCAGTCATGTCCCATTTCTCTCTTGTCCCAGCCCCTGGCAACCGCTAACTTGGTTTCCATTCAATCTTATGGATTTACCTGTTTTAGATATTTCACATAAATGGAAATCATAAAATATGTGGTTTTGTGTGTTTGGCTTCTTTCACTGAGTATAATGTTTCCAAGGTTCATCTATGTTGTAGTTGTATCAGTACTTCATTCCTTTTCATGGCTGAGTAATACTCCATTGTATGGCTGGGTCACATTTTGTTTATCTATGCATCAGTTAATAGACATTTAGGTTGTTTCCACCTTTTGGGAACAGCAAATAGTGCTGCTATGAACACGTGTGTACAAGTTTCTGTTTGACTATCTGTTTTCAGTTCTTTTGCGTATATATCTAGGAGTGGAATTGCTGGGTTATGCAGTAATGCTGTTGAACTTATTGAAGAGCAAAAAAACTGTTCCCACAGTGTTACACTGTTACATTTTTGTGCTTCTTGGCAATGCCTAGCTCAGTTTAGGATACAATATTTGAAATATGAATCTTTTAAGGCATGTATTTGCTTGGTATTTCTTTCTTTCTCTTTCTCTCTGCCTGTCTGATCCATACATAATGAAATATCTGAGTTATAAACCTTTGAAAATTGGGTTTTATGATGGAGAATGATCATAAATTTGGGGGTGCTTTCTGGCTCTTAAGTCATTCTCATGATAATGTTTAATTTGAAATTTAGACCAAATATTTTCAAAAGGAAGAAAAGTCACTGATAATCCTACCAGCCTTGTTATGGTAACAATTTTCAGGCTTAAATTCTATTCCAGGAGGTCTCTATGCATATATTTTCTATACTTACAATCAGAGTATATACATAAATGTAATTCTGCATTTCTTAATTAATGCTTTACTGGAAAATTTCTATAATGTGACATGTTCTTCCTAATTAATTTTAGTGGCTGTATAATATATCATCAAGCTGATTTCTTTTCTTTTTTTCTTTTTTGGAGAGAGGAAGAGAGAGAGAGGGAGCATGTGTGCAAACTGGGGGAGGGGCAGAGACAGAGGAAGAGAGAGAGAATCCCGAATCCCAAGCAGTGTCCACGTGCAGCATGGAGCCTGACGCTGGACTCAAATTCATGACCCTGAGATCATGACCTGAGCTGAAATCAAGAGTCCAACCCTTCACCCAGGTTTCACCCAGGTGCCCCCAAGCTGATCTTAGCTTACTTAGCTTACTTATACCTTACTTAGCTATTCCCATATGATTAGGTATTTAGATTATTTGCAATTTCCCAATATTGGGGCATTATTCTGAGATCCTTATTCTAATGCATGTTGCGTTTTGTTTCTAACTTATTTCTTGAGAACAAATCCCTTGAGTGGCGTTACTGGGTGAAAAGGTGTGTTTATTTGTATTACTTCTGATGTATAGCGCTGTGTTGCCCGAGTAGTTAGTTACTGTACCAATGCAAAATGCTGTCAGGAAATGCTCAAATGTTCTTGTTTCAACACGATTTCACTAAAACGATCTCTTTCTTGCCTTCCTTTCAATTCTAATAGCGGTAAATCGGCACTTTGTTGTTGCTTTGATGACCATTTCCCTTATCTTGCCACTGCTTCAGAAAGTTCTTTATTCCCAGGCTAGTCTGAAGAGGAGGAGACTATGAGAAATTGACAAATGGCAGGCGGAAGATTAGCGGGATTCACACAAACTGGACAGGTTCTAAGAGGCTTCGAGGACCGGTTCTCATCCTAGAGGCTAGTGAATCCGAGCCCCCGTTTGGAGGAGGACCTATCCTGGGGTCCCCTCCAGAGCCAGGTCTCACGAGCCCTGCCATGCCCTTGTGGCAAAAGAGAGGAAATCGAAAGGAGAGACCAGGCTTCTTATTTCTTTCAATACCTGTTTTCAATGAGGTTTGAAGCGATTCTTTGTTGTTGTTTAAACTAGTTCTTTTGTTCAGCCTGAAACCTTCCTCTTTGCAGGAAAAGAAAGACCACGAGGCCAGTGGTAAGTTAGAAGCGTGGGATCCTTGCTCCCGCACTGGTGTGAATGCAGGATTAGGTGGCAGGTGACAAACCGCCAGCAGTCGCCATGGGCGTGGACTCGCCCGCATGCCCCAATCCCTCTCTCCCCCGGGCGAGGAGCAGTAACCAGGACTGGGTGGAGGGTCCCTGCGCTGGCCTTGTTTGATTCTAGGTGGGAGTGTGGAGGAGGGGTCGGGGCTCAGCTTCTGCATTCGAAAAGCTTCCTTCTCCTTCACTAGGCGCTATATTGCATCTAGTTTTGCTATTATATAATGCAATCTAGCACCCACACCAATTCTTTCTTTCTTTTTTATTGTCTAAACTATACATAACACAAAATTTCCCATCTTAACCATTTTCAGGTGTGCAGTTTGGTGGTATGAAGAATACACTTGCATTGTTTTTGGCCACCACCGCCATCCACCCCCATTTTGTGAAACTCAAACTCTGTACCCATTACACAGGAATTCCCGGTTCCCCCTCTGCCTGCCCCGGGCACCCATCACGCTGCCTTCTGTCTCTATGAATCTGATTACTCTAAGCACCTCCTGTGAGTGGCATCATATGGTATTCTCCTTTTGCGACTGGCTACTCCACTGAGCATAATGTCCTCAGGTTCACCCATGCCCTAGCAGGTGCCAGAATGTCCTTCCTTTTTAAGGCTGACTAATACGCCATTATACGCAGGTATCACTTTCTCTTCATCCATTCACCCATCACGGACACAGAGAGTTGCTTCTGCCTTCTGGCTGTTGAGAATAATGCTGCCGGGAACACGGGTGTACACGTATCTCATTGAGTCCCTGCTCTTCATTCTTTTGGGAAGTGGAATGGCTGGATCCTATGGCAACTCTATTTTTATTTTTGGAGGGACTCCATGCTGTTCGCCATAGCAGCTGCAGCATTAACATTTCCCCCAGCAAGTAACTGCCCTGTCAATTCTGAGTTCCTGGGATTATGTAAACGTGGCAAGACTGAAAGAAGCTGACTTGGCCAGGTATCCTTTCTGGGTTAGACAGGAGACATTAACCCTAGCCCGCTGTGACCGGCCAGGTCAACTGGCCCAGACTGACTCTGTGTCTCTACAAAATGCTGGAACAGTAGCACACCCAGGACAGCCTTGTCTCTAAATCGTACACCTGCAGCCACTCTTGGGAGTCCAGAAGATTCTATTCTTTAATAACATGATTATAGCTTTTTTAACATTTTAATTTAATGTAGCAGCAGGTTTATACTTTAGAGTGTGAAGAAAGAAATCTCATTTTATTTGTCTTAAAACTGTTTCAGCCTTCAGGGGTACTCCAGATTCTGGTGGTTGCCAAAAACGTGTTCTCCATGGTTATACATCTAAAGAGATTATAAGAATAGTGTTGTCTCACTGCTTTTTCTTCCAAGATAGAATGTTCTCAAAGTATGCTCCTTAAAACACTAATTCTTCAGGGTATTCGTGGACATTACATGGAAAAAGATTTGGATTTTAGACAGGTTTTTGTCAACTATATGAGTGACTATGTGACTTTGAAAAGGGGGCTCTACCTGGTACCAGCTCTCACACTTTTTTACCTTGGGATCCTTATTTTGGGGATCATCTCAAGGTACCAGTATTTCACAGGACATATTTTGAGACCCACTTTTCTAGGCAGACAAAGCCTCATATTTTTATTTTTTCCTTATATGGCAATTTCTGCATTCCACGGCAAAGCAACGTGACTGTTTTAGAGTCAGGCAGAATCGGGTCCAAATCCTGCCTCTTCTGTATGTTAACTACACGCATTAAGCCTCAGTGTCCTCCTTTGTAAAATGCGAAACATTTTAAGCTCTTCACAGGATTAAGTGCCATAAAGAACATGGATCATCTTCTTCCAATCATCTTGCCAGCTGAGCATTGGCCCTGTTAGTTGCAAGCTACATATACCATTGGAAAGTAACGCTTTTTGGATGCCGTGTTCTTTTTTCGGGTTGTAACAAGTTCTTTCAAGCCTATAAACTGGGTTTGGGTCATTTTTTTGCTAGATGCTATTGTGACACAACTCATAAGCCTGAGGAATCACATCCACGATATCAGACATCTGGTCTACCACACCACCACTGTGATAGAAGGCCATCTCAGATGTTCATCCATGTGTTGCGGAAACTCACAAAGGTCCATTCCTTTGCCTCCCCATCAGTTACTGCCAGCTCTTGTCTAACATGGACCCATGAAGTCTGATTCTTGTACTTGTTCTGAGGACCTTTGGTGTCTTCTCATGTGTAGACTCGGTATCTGATCTCCCCTCCACCTTCCCTTTGCAACCTCCCATCCCCAAATGACTTCATTGACTATGTTCCTGGTTTCTCTCATGTGTTTTCTGTGCTCACCTGGAGACTGTGCATTTTTCAAGCTCCGCTGGCCCTGTCTCAATGCCGACAGCTCATGGAGACCTGGCCTCCCTATGTGGATAACCTAGGACGTATCCTTTAAGGCCTTGCCTTTTACTTGCTCACTTCTCTTCTTACTTTTGTGCTCTTGTGAGCTCTCTTGCATTCGTTAGGCCAATATTCACTGCATGCTTTCTGGGGCAGATCCAAAGATGGCTGCCCAGTTTCTGCTCTCTCTCTACTTCCACGGTGCTCCTTCCAACCAGGAGAGGAGAGTTGCTCTCCTTCCATCTTGACTGACTTGTGACCTGTTCTGACCAACAGAAAGCAATGGAAATGATGCTGGGTAGGTTCTGGACCTAGAAGCTTAGATCTTTAGAAGCTTTCAATCAAGAAACTTGGGACAGATTAATGAATGTCAGGAAGCCAGGGTGAGGTTGCATAGAGGAAAATCAAGATGCCCCAGACATGTGAGTGGCCCACCCGGAATGTTCTAGCACTGGCCCAACTCTCGGGGAGTGGAGGTGGTGGAAGCAGCCTCATCAGTGACCATTCAGAGGGAACAAACCTGCTCAGCGGAGCCCAGCCAACCACAGAATTGGGAGAAATAATAAATCATCATTGCATTAAGCCAGGGGCTGGCAAACTTTATGTAAAGGATCAGATGGTAAATAGTTTAGGTTTGGAAGGAGGGCTTCATCATCTCTGTTGCAACCAGTGTATTTTGCCACTGCAGCCAAAGCAGCTGTAGACAATATGTAAGTACAAGAGCATGGCCGTGCTCCCATAAAACTTTATTTAGAAAAAGAGTTGGCAGACTGGATTTGCCTGCAGACCATGATTTGCTGGCCTTCGTTGTGTTAAGCCACTATGCTTTGGAGTGGCTTTACAAACGTGATAGATAAGCGGAGCAGGCGATTCATATGCTCCAGGCACCGGGGCTGTCGTCAAAACACAATTGTCAGAATGACAAACTCATTCCTGTCTTCAGGGAGCTTGCAGCTTGTCCTAGTTTTATGGAAAAAGAGATCAGAGCCAATACTCCTGTCCAAATAACCTCCAAGCCTTAAATCCGATTGGTAAGAATTCAGTAAAATGGACAGCTATTGAAGGGATGAGGGGGCATTGGAGCTGGGGTCCATGCTGGTTACCACTGCCGCATCGTGGACCACTCCAAAACTTGGTGGCAGGAGACAACCATTGTACTATGGTTATGGAATCTGTGGGTCAGGAATTAGAGAGGGATGGCTTGTCTCTGATCCATGGTGTCTTGGTTTCCAGCTGGGATGACTCAATGGCTGGGGGTGATTTGTCATCTGGAGGCTAGGGTCGTATAAGGGTATCTTCAGCAGGTGTCTGGTGGGTGATGCTGGCTGGTGGCTGGGTCCTCTGCAGGCGCTTTCCCATGGACCACTTTCTCATGGCCAGGGCTTCCTCAGTCAGGGTGGCCTAAGATGGTTCAGGGATCAAAAGTGAGCATAGCATCCCAGTGAGCAAAGTAGAAGCCTTGAAAGTGATACGGTATTTGTTTGTTTGTTTGTTTCCATGTCTTTTGTTAGTTCCATCACTAAGACCAGCCCAGACTCAGGGGAAGGGGGCACAGATAACACTTCTCTTCTCTATGGGAAGAACGTCAAAGAAGTCACAGCCAAGTTTACACTTCATACCTGATATCAGTATATAAAGAGGATTGAGCGATTCAATTTTGAATAGGCCTGTGAGTTCTGAACATCTCTTGTCAAAGCTGATCCAAGCTCATGAAGATTTGCTCACGATGGCTTCAGAGATTAAATCACGCAGGGACATTATGCTCACTGATGTCGTCATAGTTCTTACTGGATAAGGCTCGAGTTGTTTGCCTTTCTCCTAGCAGCTCAGTACAGTGAGAGAGAGATTGCTAGTCCTAAACTGCTGTCCCAGCTCTGCCATTTGCTTGCTGTGTGGCCTTGGGCCAATTTCTTAACATTTCGAGGTTTTAGTTGCCTCATTTAAAAAATGGAGATAAAAATATTATACTTCCAAGAATTGCTGCGAAGTTCCAATGAGACAAATCATGTAACTAGCAGCTGGTGGGTGCCCAATAAATAGTATTATCTTAAAGCAGACTCTCTGATGAATTTCGAGCATTTAGTAAGTCTTAGGGATAAGAATAGTGGTAAAATAATATAGAAAAGAGCTAAAATAAAAGTTTAAAAAATCACTGAAAAATCCACTTATCCTGAAAGCAATTTTAATTTTGGTGAATATAATTTTAAATCGTAAGAGGTCTCTGGGGCGCCTGGGTGGCTCAGTCGTTGGGTGTCTGCCTTCGGCTCAGGACATGATCCCGGAGTCCTGGGATCGAGCCCCACATCGGGCTCCTCCGCTGGGAGCCTGCTTCTTCCTCTCCCACTCCCCCTGCTTGTGTTCCCTCTCTCTCTGGCTGTCTCTCTTTCTGTCAAATAAATAAATAAAATCTTTTTTAAAATTTTTAAAAAATAAATTGTAAGAGGTCTCAATACTCCCTTTACACTTAAAGATGTTAAATTGTACACGTACACATATGCATAAACAGATACATATACATATCCACACACACGATTTTACATGAATTGCATAATATTCTTGGTATCTTGTAACCTTTTAAAAATATACAACTTCCTCAACTTATTTAAACAAAACAAAACAATTCACTAATTTCTTCCACCCGCAACTCTGGCAACTACCAATCTGTTCTCCGTATCTATGAGCTTTTTTTTTCTTTCCTTATAACCTTTCTTTCTTCTTTGTCGTCTTTTTTTTTTAACAACCTTTAAAAAATATCAACACTGTATCAGCAATATCTTCTAGGAAAAACGTATAGGTCTCCACCACCATTTGAAGACCCAACAGTAGCCCACTGTATGGGCTTGTAGTTAACTTATCCCAGCTGATGGATGGACAGTTAGCTTGTTTCCATTTCTTTGCAGCCTGCAAGGTAGCAATTCTGCCCTGAAGATGGTAATAATGATACCCTTAGAAAATGAACTCTAAAGACTAGACTCATTCAATTGTGTCCTGGACAACTTTGTCTTTTACCAGGAAGTAAGGACTTACTGTAAATAAGCCTTCAGGTACCTCGATGTATCCACAGCCCTTGTCATGAACCCATTGGACTCATCCCACATTCTCTCTGGTTCCAACCTCTGCCTGATGTCCTTAGCTCCTGACTTCTCACTCATTTCCTATGTCTGGCAGCTCCCTTTCTCATGATGGTACCCCTTTAGCAAACACACAACCCTCCTTGGTGTTCACTAACATGAGCCCCTGGCTTCCAGCCATTCCAAAACCATCCAGCATAAGCCTACATGGCCAGAATTTCTATTGGATTTTCCCAGCCTCAGGGAAAGGGAGCCATTGATAAGAAAATCAGAAACATTATTTTAATGGTACAATCATTCTGTATTGTTGAAGAAAGTGCCCCAGAACCTTTATGACTAACAGATTTTGGAGAACTTCTGGGCTAGTCTTTCTGCTATGAACAGCTAGCAGAGGGGATAAAATAAATATGATGATAAAAGGGAAAAGGTGGGGCACCTCAGTGCCTCAGTTGGTTAAACATCTGTCTTCGGCTCAGATCATGATCCCAGGGTTCTGAGATTGAGCCCTGTATCCCTGCTCAGTGGGGAGCCTGCTTCTCCCTCTCCCTCTGCCTTTCCCCCACTCATGCTTGCTCTTTCTCTATGTTAAATAAAAAAATAAAAATATCTTTAAAAAAATAAATAGAAGGCAAAAGGTGATACATTTTAAAAAGTATAAAATGAGCTACTGGAATTTAGAGGAGAAGAGATGTGCTTGTCTCTGAGAATGAGGAAATGCCAAAGTCTCAGCTCTTGTAGGAAAACGTTCCTAAGAGGATTTCTTCTCTATAAAAATTAGATGAAAATCTATCTTAACAAGAGACTGAATTATAAGTTCTCTGACCTGTCTTCTGCTCACTAGATGGGTGACTCTGAATCCTCAGAGCTTATGTTCTATAAAAAAAAGGACTAGCAATACCAGGGTCATAGCATAATTGGAAGGGTAATTTCTCACTACTACATTACAAACATTCCTGAGAATTATAACCTCAAAGTAGCTCCTACCTTGGTTAGCATTGTTCAGATGCTCAATATTTCTTGACTTAGTAGGCGTCAACAATGTAAAAGTATGGGGCGCCTGGGTGGCTCAGTCATTAAGCATCTCCCTTCAGCTCAGGCCGTGATCCCAGCATTCTGGGATGAAGCCCCACATCGGGCTCCTCTGCTATGAGCCTGCTTCTTCCTCTCCCACTCCCCCTGCTTGTGTTCCCTCTCTCGCTGGCTGTCTCTCTGTCAAATAAATAAATAAAATCTTAAAAAAAAAAATGTAAAAGTAGCCAGTTATTAAGGGAACGATTTTATTCAAAATTTCTTTTCCCTCAAGCTAGATGACAATTCTAATATTCTCAATTCAATTATTTATAAAAACTGACAAGAAGACACACCCTAATGTCTATCAAGTGATGAACGGATAAATGGAGGTGGTGTATCCATACAATGGAATAGTATTCAGCCATCAAAAGGAACAGAGCCCTGATACATGCTTCAGGAAGGATGAGCCTCAGAAACGTGACGTTAAGTGAAATAAGCCAATTACAAATGACCACAGACTCCATGATTCCATCCGTATGACATTTCCAGAGCAGGGACTTCTACAGAGACATTGATTAATGGTTGTCCGGGATGTGAGAGCTGAAGACTACAGGATTTCTTTTCAAGGTGGTGCCAAATGTTCTAAAAATGACTAGGGTGATGGTTGTTACAGATCCACGACTACACTGAGAACCTTTGAATGATGCACCTTAAACAGGTGAGCTGTTTGGTATGTGAGTTACATATATAATAAAGCTGTTAAAAAAAAGAGAGAGATCCTCAACTCAAAGACCCGGCTAAGCCAGGGATCAAGTCAAGACAGAAAGAAGTCTATTTCAGCTAACAACCTAAACACTACACTGGGGGGGGGGGGGGTGGAATTCTTCCTGGGAAGAGGATGCCCCAGGGGTCTGGGGCTGCCAGGTCCACTCCAGCCCTGTCTGAGCCAGCCAGGCACCAGGCAGCAGCCCACCAGTGAAACCAAGCCAAGGGCACCCAACTCCATTGGTCAGTGACCTGGGATACAGTCCCATCACCATCTCAGTCATTCTCAATCTCTGAAATGTTCTAGGTCTGGAGAAGCATGTGGCTCTTGTTGCATTGAGAAAGGGAAAGTCTTGGACTTGGTCAGCCTTGTGGGATCATGGGGCTGCAGTCTCCGAAGGGGTGTTGAACGATGAGGTCTGGTCAGGGCAGACCAGACCAGACCAGACCAGACCAGAAGTGGAGGACGTGTCCTGTCTACTCTTGTCTACAACAGTATTTGTGCTATCCACTTTTCTTGTTGCTTTTGCTGTAGCCTCCTGATATAGACAGTGAGGGAGGGGCCAAATGCCTTCCCATCTTCTATGATGCGTAAGTACCTCTCTTTGCAAAATAAGGTATAGGAATCCGCAGATTGTGTTCCTCTATTCAGAAATACTGACTTTACATTTAGTGGACATTTCTCTCAGATTTTTACGGCATCACAGACATTTTAGAGGAACCCCTGAAAAGGAGATATCAGAGGCTGCTGTCTGATGCTATTTCATTACATTTCTTAATATCAATATCAATGTCCCGAAGTGTTCTATAATTCTAAGGCAATACTGTTCATTCATTTTTTATTTGCATTTGGACAAGGCTTACAGAACAAATTTGCACACACGTTTAACTTTGGCTCTTTACGATTTGGAATTCAAATTATCTGGACCCAATTCAATATTAATATAACACAACCACTTTTTACACTTTATGTGTTTCAAAGGGCTTTACAAACGTGATCTCACGAGGTGATGTTAGCAGAAAGAGAGCTGGATCAGGAATGAGGGGTCTTGGGTTCTAGTTGTGGCTCTCCCTCCAACCAGAGGCAGGGTCTTGGGAGACCCATCTATTCTTTCTGGACCTCAGTTTTTCAGTTTATAAAATGGGTGGATGGACTTGACAGTCTCGGAGATCCCTTCCCATCGGATATTTTATGACTCTACTTTCATCCCTGGCAGTGATTTTGATCTGGGACAACGAATTAGATAATTCGTGCGAAGGAAAACAAACAGGCAATGGTTTGTGATTGCCGGAAGCTTCTTATTGAACAAAGGCTTAAATTTTAAGTTTTCCTCATCAGTCCAATTAGAGCAGTAAGTCTTACGATCATTGCTTGATACCTTAAGTTTTACAAAATTAGAATTCCAGATAGTCCTTCTTAAATGTTTTGCTTGCCACTCGGATGACGTGCCACCAGTTGACAAAGGCTACTTTGCTCTGGTCCTGGTCACAGCCCCGGATTAGAGCAGTGGTATCAGAATCACCTGCAGGGCTGGTTAAAAGCACAGATTTCCAGGTCTCATTGCCAGAGTTTCTGATTCCTTAGGTCTGCAGGGGAGCCTGAAGATTTGCATTTCTCACGAGTACCTGGATGATGCTGATGCTGGCCGCCCAAGGACCACACTTTGAGAACTGTGGAGCTAGAGGTACGTTCGCTCAGTGAGATTGGTTTGTTTTGTCTCTGTTGCCAGAAAAAAACCTAATTGTGTTCCCAATTAATTAAAGAAAAGGGATTAGTTTGTGTTGGACACTTCCTCCTCGCCCGTTCATTTTCTCTGATTAATTTCTAGCATGATTTCAGGCCGCCTGGCTTGGTTATAGAGTTTGAATTCCAGGGGCCCAGACTGGGGTGGGTGGAATATCTTACTCAAAATAGCCAGGGAGTAAGGAGACAGAGAAGTCACAGAAGTTGTCTACTGAGAGTTGTGTCTTTTGCAACCAAGAAAAGCAATGTTGACAAGGGAGGGAAGCAGGAACAGTCTATGAGACAGTGTGTCCTGGTGGTCCTAGTTTCCAACACGGTGGCAGACTTGTTCACCAAAATGGGTATTCCCTTTCGCTCCAACACACGAGAATTTCCAGATTCCGTTGCACTTAGATGTGGTCAAGAATGAGTTATTTCCAATGAAATGTGAGTGGGTGTGAATTGGGCTAGCTCCAGGCCGACACTTTTTAGAAGAGACTGTGCTCCTCCTTGTTCTCTTTCTCTTCGTCTGTCTTCTGAATAGAAATGCAAAGAGCCTGGGTCCCGGAGTCACTATGTGGAGGAGGGCTGCCTGTTGTTCAGGAATGCTTGAATTCTTTTCTTTTCTTTTCTTTTTTAAAGATTTATTTATTTGACAGAGAAAGAGACAGCCAGCGAGAGAGGGAACACAAGCAGGGGGAGTGGGAGAGGAAGAATCAGGCTCATAGCGGAGGAGCCTGATGTGGGGCTCAATCCCATAATGCCAGGATCACACCCTAAGCCGAAGGCAGATGCTTAACAACTGTGCCACCCAGGCGCCCCAGGAATGCTTGAATTCTTAAATAAGTTAGAAATGTGTGTCTACTGTGTTTGAACCATTATAAACTTTGGGGTCTAACTTTTACTGCATCCACCTTCTAATGAATAAACGTGTATCATTATTTCTCAAAATTACAGGGCTGAGCTGTGGCAGTGGGAAAAGACAAGAATTAGGACCAGATAAATGCATATCAGATCCTAAAAAAGACTGAGAGCTATACTAACCAATGTTCCCTCCAGAGTAAGATCAAAGAAGGGGACCTCCTGGCACTTATAGGACTTGTGAGTAGGACCCAAAGAAATTCACACTAAATCTATTGAGAAATGCGATTATATTCTTCTATTTTCGAGATGAAGCTTTTTCAACAAATTAAATAGCCTAGTTGGAAAACATGCTACAGAATAAGGAAAAAGGAGCATCTCCCAGTGTACTCAATGGGCAAACAAAGTTCTGGAAATATTTACTGCAAGGACAAAAAGTAGCTTTTAGAAAACTATTCGGTGACTGCAGTCGTGTGAAGGCATGATCTTGATGAGGTAAGAAGCAAAGCCATAAGAAGAAAGTGGCAGAGGTGAAGGGTCTCATGGGATGAGGTTTGGATTTAACCAGCTGAGCCAGAAGAAGGGGAAAGAACAGTTAAAGGAAAAAATCAAGGAATCTGATATGCATTGCCAAGATGAAAATTCTCAGTAATGGAAGGCAAACTTGCAAAGCTCTCTCAGAATTCAGGGGAAAAGAAGTTACAGATCAAAGCAAGAAGACTTAGATAGATACAGAGGACATAAAACAAAGATAAAATGTAGGCTTTATAGAGGAAAGAAATAGAACAAATGGAACAGTATGTAAAAATTGAAAGTATATTTAAGGAATCTATATGAATTTGAAAAAAATTTGAATTTAAAGTTTGAAACGGCTTCTTGTATTACAGGCAATACACACACATTCAAAGCCTGGAAAAAAAAATTTTTTTTTTAATTCTAAGAATTAAAATAAGCCATACGAAATAATACAAATATCCAGGCAGAAAAGAAATAAATTTTCCCTCACAATAACAAAAAAATGAGTTGGCTTCAGACTTTTACCTGTTAACATGAAATGCCACAAGGTGTTGGAATAATAATCAAAAGGTGTTGGAATAAACCAGGTTTTACAGGAGAAATGTTTAGATCCATGGATTTTAAACTTGGCTAAATTTTAATTCACAGTTGAAGGTTTGAAGCAAAATATTCTAGGAAATGTAAGGATCTAGGATATTTACCAACTATTTGCCCTTTGTGGGAGAATTTTTTTTAAAGATTTCATTTATTTATTCGAGAGAGAGAGAGAAAGGGAGAGACAGAACACAAGTGGGGAGAAGGGTGGAGGGAGGGAGAAGCAGACTCCCTGCTAAGCAGGCTCGATCCAGGGTCCTGGGGTCATACATGACTTGAGCTGAAGGTAGACGCTTAACTGACTGAGCCACCCAGGCACCCCTGGAAAATTTTTCTTTCAAAGACATTGTCTAATTGATCTGGAGCTGAGTCAATATTATGAGCTCAAAAAAGTCAGTGCTCTGATAGCCTTTGTATAAAAAACGATCTCTGTCCTTCTGCCCCCATCCTCCACCAAGCCTGCTAGCCTGGGAGGCCCAGTCCAGCTCACCTTGCTCTGCCAAACCCCTGGGCAGCCCAGCTGGCTCTCTTTTCTGTCCCCTACTCTGTGTCCTTGCTATCTGGGAACCCAGGACAGCCCAGGAGAGCCAAGCCTCAGGGTGTCTTCCTATGTGATTAATGGTCTACAGCTAAATAGATGAGGCGGTCCCCTACTGTGATATAAGGAAGGCCTTGGAGGAAGTGTTTTTCAGAGGCCTTGAAGAGGAATGACGCACAGGCCTCTAGAGGCTACAGACAGAATGTGAATCCCCAATGTGATGGGTCTGGAGGCGGGGCCTTTGGGAGGTGATTAGGTCATGAGGATGGAGCCCTCCTGAATGGGATTAGTGCACTGATGAAAGAGACCCCAGAGATTCCTTGTCCTCCCATTCAGGCTATGATATTTTTGTTACAGAAGCCTGAACAGACTAAGATACTCTCCTTTGCTCTTCACATTACCCTCATCCATCCATGCACCTGCCCTTCTCAGGCTGAAAGGGGGGAGTCTGGTATATCTCCATTGGAGGGCAGGATTTTCCCTTTCTTCTTTCTCTCTGGACCTCTCTCTCTCTCTCTCTCTCTCTCTTTTTTTTTTTTTTTTTAAGATTTGTTTGTTTATTGGACATAAAGAGACACAGCGAAAGAGGGAACACCAGCAGGGGGTGTGGGAGATGGAGAAGCAGGCTCCCCACTGAGCAGGGAGCCGGATGCAGGGCTCGATCCCAGGACCCTGGGATCATGACCTGAGCGAAAGGCAGCTGCTTAACGACTGAGGGTCACCCAGGTGCCCCTCTCTGGACCTTTCTTAAATAAAGTTCTCTAATCTGCGGTGTACCTGGGTGGCTCAGTCGGTTGGGTGTCTGTCTTCAGCTCAGGTCATGATCCGCAAGGTCCTGGGATTGAACCCTGCGTGGGACTCTCTGCTTAGCAAGCTTCTCCCTCTCCCTCCGCCCCTTCCCCCAGTTCATGCTCTTGCTCTCCCTCTATCTCAAATAAATAAATAAAATCTTTAAAAAATAAGATCTCTAATCTGAATGATTAAAACTGTTGGTTTGGGATATGTGGGTGTAGGGGAGATTACAAGATTTAGACTAAACTTTCTTAAGAAAATGCCTGGGATTGCAAGGTATCATCTGTTGTGAAGTCCTAATTTTGAATTCCAGAAGCTTGGTTTTGGTGTAGTTTCCCTCTTCGCTTGCATTCTCTAAGAAATCCCCTCTAGATAGATGGGCATTACAGGCTGATTAGGGGTGGCTGGGAGGAAGGCCATTTATAGACAAAGGCAAAATGTTACTGATGATCCTAATTTACATATGTTTTGTATAATATGTACATTATATATAAATACATAAAATTCAACAAGTTATGAACCCTGATTATCTCTGGGTAGTAGTGTAATAGGTTTTTTTCTTTATATTAGCCAGAAATTTTTTCTTTCTAAGCTCACTATAAGGCACGCATTGCTTCTGCTGTAAAAACACAATAAATATTGCTTTAAAAAAAGGTAAAAATAAGAGCTGTAGGGATATACAATAGCCAAAACAGACAATATGTAACAGAATTTAAAACGGAAGTAAAATCTTTTAGGACAGAAATGCAACGTTCAAAGTCTTAATGGGTCTAAATACTTAAGGGTCAAAACAATTTTCCTTCAAAAAAGCAAATGTGTTTCCCTTTATTTTTTAATTTTTTTAAAAAGATTTTATTTATTTATTTGACACAGAGAGAGAGCAAGCAGAAGCAGGGGGAGCAAGGAGCCCGATGCAGGACTTGATCCTAGGACCCTGGGATTATGACCTGAGCCGAAGGCAAAAACTTACCTGACTGAGCCACCTAGATGTCCCTGTGTTTCCCTTTAAATAAGCATAAGATTCAGGTAGAAAAATCTACTTACTTGTTCATATGTTGCCATGGCTGTTCATGGCACTTCTGCAATATGAAAAAAATAAAAGCAACATGTCTGATGCAAAAGGGCATTGTTTTGTCAATATCCATAGTCTTCCCTGAAATCGATTTGATAGTCCGTTCATTTCTCCTTCTCACTGAGGGTTAGCTCTGGCAGCAAAAAGCTAGAGTTCTGTTCTCAAGCCTGGCTTTCATCACCTATTTGTCTCTCTTCAAAGGAGAGGAATGGAAGGGCGTTAGAACACGGGAGCCATAGCTTGTTGGGAAAGATGACTCACCAAGGGATGAATCAGACCAGGGCCACGGATGGTTCCCTAAATCACCAGAGCAGCTTGTCAAGGGAACCCCACGGGGGAGTGAGAGCTGGGCACCACCCATCCGTCTCATCCAGGGTGCATTCGTGGGCCCATGTGCTCATGTGACAAGTGATATTTGGGGATAAGGGACTCCTGGGGTTCTCATCAAAAGCTTCTCAGACTAATTAGAAAACATCGTGCCCCTGCCTTTCCCTGGAGCCGCGTTACTCTCGCGAGGTGTCAGGAATGGATGTCTCCATTCCTGTCATTCCAGCTCCGTCCCCCTTTAGAATAAGCAGCCAGCTCTCAGTGGACTTCTCCGCCCTTCTCCTGGACCTCACAAAAGGTCAGTCGAACAACACATCAACAGCGCCTTTCCCGAAAACTTCCAGATGACGAAAACAGAAATGGCATTCCTTGTGGAGGAGAGTGCTGACAAGTCCCTGAATAATAATCCCGCCTCGCCAGATCCCCACTCGGAGACATCAGACCGCCTCGCTGCTTCCTCCTTCCCGTTTTCTAGGGTTGCATCCCGAGTACTGGGGCCCGGGAAAAGCGCCGCTCCTGCGACACCTTGTAAGATGGAATTTTCTAGAATCGCCAGGTTTTCTCTCTGGCAGTTTCACTGTCTCGATTCAGTATGCCTCTTAAATTGGAGTTAGCTTTTGGCCAGCAGCCCTTGTTTGATCCTCTCCTGGCTGCTGGACCTTCCGTGAACTCTCTGCTTCAACCAACTTCTTTAGCTCAGCTTGAACTGTGGTTATCATCCACCCCACCATTTGAGCTCAGGCAGACGGCGGAGACTGCACCCAACAAACTGGTTCGAACGTGAGGATGCTAGGCAGAGTGTGTTATTTTCGAAACAAACCGGCTGAATTCAGCCAAGCAACCAAACCAGGGCTAACTAGCTGGTTGTGATCAAGCCACCAGAAGGGCGGATGGCTTTCAAAGCCACCTGCGTGGATAGTCACAGCATTAGTCCCCATCAGCTGCCGTCCCTCGGATCTCATTTTTAATCAGCCCATGAATATTTTGCAGCCTTGAGTTTTTTCATGCTTGATGGTAGGTTTCATTAAGGAATTAATTTATTCTAATTAATTTTAAGGCACAACATTGCTCTGTTCAACCTGATGCCACTTAGAAAAAGGTCTGTTCTTTCAGCATGACAGAATAACGCAGGGGCAGGCAGGGAATTTCAGGTTCGACGACCTTCTGGGTCTGGGAACTGGAAATATAATTTGCAGGGGATTTCTTTTCCTCCTGTTCCTCTCCCTCCTCCTCTTCCTCCTTCTTCTTCTCCTTTCTCTACTTCTTCTTCCGTATTCTCTCTAGACCCTCCATATGTAACAGTGTTATGTGTCAGTTATAAATATGTGAGCCACGGTCCTATGAAAGCACTCAGCAAAGACGAGAAATAGAAAAGGAGAAAAGACACCTGGCCAAATTTCCAGCCAGCCTCCGCAAGGCTTCCGCCACATAGGCTAGTATCTTTAGACAATGTTGGGCAGGTTGATATTTTGAGCTTTCTTTTTCGAAAAAAATATTTTAGGACCCAAAATATTTTAGTGCCTACCTGCCATGTGAAATTCTTTTTTTTTTTTTTTTTTAAGATTTTATTTATTTATTCGACAGAGATAGAGACAGCCAGCGAGAGAGGGAACACAGCAGGGAGAGTGGGAGAGGAAAAAGCAGGCTCACAGTGGAGGAGCCTGATGTGGGGCTCGATCCCATAACGCCGGGATCACGCCCTGAGCCGAAGGCAGACGCTTAACCGCTGTGCCACCCAGGCGCCCCTGCCATGTGAAATTCTAAAAGAAGATTCAGAAAGGCAAAGCAGAGTGTCTGGAAGAAGGACCGTTTTTTTTTCCTGATTTTTATCAATAAATTTCACAGGTCACAGAAGCTGTTGATTTAAATAATGTTATTATAAGACGTGCTCTGTTGGCTCAGTTCTAAGGGAACGGTTTGCTGTCTGGACTTATCACCGTGTTCAACTTTAATGACTTCCCACGGTGGACACGGGTTTCTTTATTTCTCTAAAGACTTGCTTGGCCCTTTATGTTCACGGTGCCCTTGGATAGAGTTGAGCTCCGTTAGCTCTAAGGGACAAGGATGTGCCTCTTAGACCCCAACCCAGTGGGAGGAGACGTCGCCCCTCTGACTTCTGTCTCACGCAATGCTGGGGCCCCATATTCTCTAAGATCCTTTCATTTATTCCCTTGGCAGGTCCCAGGTGATTCAAGCACGAAGTCTTTTTTTTTTTTTTTTAAATCCAGGTGTGGTTGACACACAATGTTGCATTAACTTCAGGTGTACAGCATAGTGATTGGACGAGTGTAGACATCATGTGGTCCTCATGGCAAGGGTGGCCAGCAGCGTTACCATACAAGGCTGATACGATACCCTTGACCATATTCCCTATGCTGCTGTATCTTCCATCCCAGTGACCGGAAGCCGGTGCCTCCCACTCTCCTTCATCCATGTTACCCATTCCTCCAGCTCCCTCCCCTCCGGCAACCATCAGTTTCTTCTCGGCATTTATGGGTCTGTTTCTGCTTTTTTGTTTGTTTGTATGTGTAAGCACAGAATCTTCCTGATAGCCACTGAACCCCATATCTCACCATTTCCTCCACGAGTACTACAACTGTTTCATGTGGGTCTCCACACAATGGCATGGGTCCTTGGCTTCCTTATACTTATCTGCCTTTTTCCACTGGAGTCAGTAAGAAGGAGCTTATAGAGCTCCCACCTCCCTTTTGGGGTCCAGGTCTTGCTTCTCCAGCCCTCCGGGACACAGAAGCTCTGGGGTGGGTGAGAACACCTCATTCCTCGTTAGAGAGACAAAATGACATCTATTCAGAGGCACGCTGGCTACTGCATAGCCAAGAAAAAAAGACATGGAGACAGGGGACCAGGCAACCCAGAAGGGCCATTCCTCAGAGCTAGTTATGATGAGTATGCAGCTTTCAGTGACTTACTGGGTTATTTGCCTAGATCTGAGAAACCCTATTCTCCAGAGGCCGATGATGATGCTCCCAGGGCAATGGTTTATTTTCCTGCAAAACATCTGTTTTACATTCTTACTCTCCGTAAATGTGCACAGTTGGCTACTTGCCTGCACTTGCTCCCCCCACCTTCCTTCCCCTGCTCCAGATAGCTTTTCTCTTTGGAAGAGCAAGATCATTCCTCTCCTGAACAGGTCTTTCCATAGAGTAACATGCTGCAAAATACCCAACGTGGCCTCTGGTTTGTGTATTTCTTGGGGCCGCATGTGGGAAAGTGAGCAGAGAAGTACCTCTGGGATCTCTCCCCATTCTGTGGACACAGCCTTTTCAGCAGGACATCAGATCACCTTTATGACAGTGGTTCCAATGCCACGGCCAACACGGGCAGCTTCTGATGTCACTCCCGGACCACTAAGCTCCAGGTTCTTCTCTCTCCCTTTCCCCAACCTCCCGACAATCTCTTTTGCCTTCCCTCCTAATTGGAAAAAATAGGGGAGGAAGGAATGGTTAAAGCAGAGATCCTAAAATAGGTCAGGCCATCACACAGGTTCCAAAATAAACGTCATTAATGCCAAGTCACTGAACCATATAGCCCAAGCTGACAGTCCTCGGTCCCCTGCTGCTTCTGATTTGGGATTTTAAAGAAACAGTGGTCCTCAGTATCAAGGACTCACAAAAGAGCTTCCAAACAAGGGAAGGCAATTTGGGGGTGAACTGGGGAGAAGATGGGATCTGAGAAATGAGGAAAGATCCGACCACACGAGAATTTAAGTGCAAACCTGAATTTGCCCTGTATAATCCGGGCTGCTATTTTTGGTTATCATGGGGTGGGGCGGGGAGGGGGGCGTGTGGAGGGGACCAGAATAGGGAGGAATAAATCCATCCTTGCCCCAGTGCAGGTTAGAACTTTATGAGGATGGAATAGTAAGCACACAACACAGGGTTTTATGCATCAGCACAACTTTGTGTTAAATTGTTCTCAGTGGGTATCTACTAGGGGGATGTGAATACGAATGGCTGTTCGGGAGGTTGAATTGCAATTACTGAGATGTGATAGGAAACGTGGTCTTAGCACTGCCCGGTAAAACAGTATTCCTCCACTTATGTATGGCACCTATGGTCCATTTAGTTTCATATACACAAAGTAATCTCTTTGGTAGTTAAACTCCCATGAGCCACCCAGAAAACAGAGAAGAAAGAACTCTGTTGCCTAGCAACCAATGGAACATTACAGCACTAGATAAATCAAATCAATATTGCTCTAAATATTGAACCCTTAGATGATGAAAAAAACCCTCAAAGCCATGTCCATAACTCCTCTGCTCTTTCCTTTCCTGGACCCGGCAGCCGAGCAGGACCAGCTTGCGTTTTGACAACCTCCAGAGACCACGGAGAAGACAACGTCCTGTGTTCCACAAGAGAATCCGTCAGTGGTAGTTCCAGAAAGGAGATGCCTGAAGGCTGTTTTCCTAGAGTTTCAAGCCTTCTGCACACCGTGGCAGCACTGGTTGGCCTGGGGTGAGGTCACTGTCCGAGTTCCCAACCTACTGACATGTGGTCAGGGTTCATTAAAATTGGAGAGACCGTTGAAGTTGGAGAGACCTTTGTAAAAGGTTTCTTTAAAAAGCTACAGATGTTGGGGTGCATGCTGTCCTTCCATTAGCCCCTTACCCCTCTGTCCCCCTCCCCACCACCAAGCCCTAGCAGTAGACTGCTTAGACCTCTCAGATAGCTACTTGGGGCTTCTTTCCCCCTTGAGATCTCATTTAGTCTGTTTTAACCCATCTCGAACAATAGGTGTTTGACCAGGACCTTGCACCTTGTTAGAAACCAACCCAGTTCAGGGGAACTTTGAACGATGTCCAACTACCTTGGTTTTCCACTTGTGACTTTTTCTTTCTGGAAAAAACACTGTGCCCTATTCCTAGAAACAGTTTCCTGGCCGAGTATCCTTTCTGAAGAGCCCCCATTAGGTACTCTTGGACAAAGCTGTCCTTGGGGTCCCCAGCTTTGAACTCCTGTCATCATGCTGCTGGAAGCATTTATTCTTCCCGGGTAGGCTGAGCGAGTTGACCTTGGTCAACATAACTCAACAGTCTCAACATGCCTGAGATGTGGAAGAGGGAAACCAACATTAACCTTGTCATGTGCCAGGCACGGCACAGGTGTGTTAGTGAAACCAGGATTGCCCACTGAAACCCTGTGATACCCATAGGCAGTAAGAGTTACTATTTCCACTTTACAATTGGGGAAACTGAGGCTTAGTAAGATTACTCACCCTTAAGAGACAGTTGTGGTATCCTAACAGGTGGTAATTCCAGGCTTCTCTCTGGTCTTTGGATGTCACTGGGAGGTACGGATATGACTGAGCAAAGGGCTCTTTCTTATTTCCGGTAGATCATATGGTACCATTTGAAAAGAGGGGGCAAAGGATAGGACCTTATATGGGATTCTGCACGCTAATGTGGCGGCTGGGCTCTCCTGTGCGAGAGAACTTCTCAAACTATGAGACAGGACGAGGCAGGAAAATATATTTGTCTGCCTTCTGGATTTGGCCGTGCTACCTCTCATAATTCTCGTTTGCCCTGGGGAGGCGCGGATGTGTGTGGGGTCTACTGTTTACCTCCGGGCCGATTCAGGCCTTTCGTCATTCTCCTGACATTTCCTTCTCCATCATGTTACTCCTCAAGCTTGGATCGGTTTGTCCACGTGGATTTGGGGGTCATCCAGGGGATGTACAACATTGGAGAAGGAACCGAAGTGTCCAGGACGATTTTCCCACCGCAAGGGTCCCGGCAGCACATTCTTCTTTCCTGACTGCATCCTCCCCAGCAGGCTTTCTGTCGGGCATCTCATCCCCCCAATCTCCACGGGGCACAGCTCCATTTACCTTTTGGGAAGTCTATCTCCCCATCCTCAGGGAAATCTCTGGGTCTCAAGATGCATTACCACTCTCCCCGTTCCACTCCAAATAGTATATTCATCCAAGTCTGAGTCATTAAATTCATGGCAACAGCCTGAGCGGGGTGGGTGAGGGTGGACAGCAAGGAAATTATTGCCTTCACCAAGTCCCCAAATAGGGCGTCTGTCAGGGCTGGGAGCCTCTGTATCCTCTCTCTCAGCAGACTGAATCCTGCTGTTCCAGGGCAGGAAAATTCCAGAAACCCACCTGGGTCTCAGGCAAGGTCCTGCCATAGCCCCCCACCAGGCGCTCTATGCATGCATATTCCCTGGACAAACCTCAGTCACATGTCACTTAATTGTAATGACTATTAGCCACTTCGTCCCTACATGTCAGGCTCTGTGCGATGCATTCTTTTATCTGCTCCTCCCAAACATGGCACGTTGGATAGCATTAGCCTCATTTTAAAGAGAAGAAAACGGGAGCACAGAGACATCATGCAATCTGCCCAAGGACACCCAGCAAAGAAGTGGGAGTTGTGATATGAAACAAGTTCTATCTGAAGTTAAGGTTTCTCTGCCTGTTCCAAGGAGCTCATCTCGCAGAGGCTTATAGGAAATGCCCTAGCAGTATAAGGACCCAGGAGGAGGTGACTGGCAGCATCTTGCCCTCCTCTGGGAAATCAGGAGTCCTGGATTTTCGTCCCAATGTTATTAAATTTTATCTGAATGAGCTCCCAGTCTCCTTGTTGAGCATCTGTAAAATGAAAGAAGGCTCAGCGAACTTCCATTTCTCAATGCAATTCAGACCAATGGCCAGAGTTCCTGCAGGCAGGACGCAAAACTTAGAAACTGGATCCAGCCCAGTACAGAGCTCGAGTGTCACGCTTCATGTGAAATGGATAAAACACAGAAAGCAATCTTTTCATGTACCGCCACTGCAGGGAGACCACAGAACTGAGTGACCAAGGTCTCCTTCTGCCTGGAATGAAATCTTCCAATTGCTGTTTCCTTGGGTGATATTTCTTCAGACATGAATCCAAGTCTCTGTAGGGAATGTATTTCTGCTTTTAAAGGAGGAAACCTAAATCCATAAAACTGATCAATTGTTTAGCAGCTGTGAATGTTTTGATTACAAAAGCATTCTGAAGAATACCTTCATTTGTGTCATTCTATTATTATTATTATTATTAACAAATCAAATAATGGAAAGAAATTAGGGATAGAGAAACAAGGCTGAAATACCAGCAGCGGACTGACTGGTTCAACAGCATCATTCATCCTTCACCTTCTAAAAGTGAGAGGAGGCTGGCTGGCTGGCTCGGTCAGAAGAGCTTACGACGCTTGATCTCCAGGTCGTGAGTTCGAGCCTCACATTGGGTACAGAGATGACTAAAAATAAGTAAATAAATAAAACTTGTAAAAGGTTAAGATGACATAGGAGGTAATGCTTCTTCCCATAGAGAACCTTTTCCTCCTTCAGATGCCCCGCGCCTTTTGATCACTTGAAATAACTCTGGAAATCCTGCCTACCCCAGTGCCATTCCTTCTCTTGGTCACCCATCACTTCGCATCGCCAACCAACCGAACCAAGGGTGTTTTTGCCGGTGGTGCCCATTACTAATTTTCCTTTAGAACAGCACCCCGTCTTAGCCCTCGGGTGGCTAGTGGGATATTTTATAGGCTCCCAGTGTGCCCTTAGTGAGAGAAGAACAAAGTCAGTCACCAGAGCAGCTTTTTTATACAACTGCGAGTTGTGAACTGCTTGCGGAGAAGCAGATGATGCAGAAAGGGAAAGGGTTCTATGGGTTCTGTGGACTATGGGCTCACTGTTCGCAACTCAAGACCTCCCTGAATTAGAAAGGCGGTGGACCCTTGAGCCGCATGGTCGCACCTAGATGCGGATCTTTTCTGATAAATACGGTACAGTAGTGTAACTATGTTTCCTATTCCTTATGAGGTTCTGTATTAACCTTGTCTAGTCTCTAGCTTACTCTACTGTAAGAATACAGTATATAACACAGATAACATACAAAACACGTGTGCACTGACTGTTTATGTCATCCGTAAGGTTTCCGGTCAATAATCGGTTATCAAGAAGTTAGATTTTTGGGAAGTCGAAAGTTATATGGGGATTTTTGACTGTGCGAAGGGTCGGGAGACGGTATCAGTCAGCGCCCCTAACCTCTGAGCTGTTCAAGGGTCATCTGCATTCATTTGCGCCCTTTCCTGTGTGACTTTATTTATTTATTTATTTATTTATTTATTTATTTATTTATCTATTTTAATGAAATATAACTGGCAGATCGTGTTATATTAGTTCCAGGTGTACCACATAATGATTCGCCACCAATCCATACATTACTCAGCACTCACTACAATTAGTCACCGTCTGTCACCAAACAGCATTATTCCAAACTAACTGACTATATTCTCGGTGCTGTACTTTTCATCTTTGTGACTTAATTTATTTTGTAACTGGAAGTTTGTACCTCTTAATCCCCTTTGTCCATTGCACCCATCCCCCACCCCCTACCCCCTACCCCCACGTCCTGTCTGGCAACCACCAGTTTGTTCTCTGTATTTGAGAGCCTGGTTTTTTTTGTTTGTTCGTCTCTCTTTTTTTTTCTTTGTTTCACTTCTTAAATTGACTTTGTTATTTTTTTTAAATTTTGTTATGTTAATCACCATACCGTACATCCTTAGTTCTTGATGCAGTGTTCCATGATTCATTGTTTGCGTATAACCCCCAGTGCTCCGTGCAATATGTGCCCTCCTTGATACCCACCACCGGGCTAGCGCATCCCTCCATCCCCCTCCCCTCTAAAATCCTCAGTTTGTTTCCCAGAGTCCATAGTCTCTCATGGTTTGTCTCCCCCTCTGTTTTCCCCCTCTTCATTTTCCCCTTCCTTCTCCTAATGTCCTCCCTGCTATTCCTTTAAATACTTTCCATTGCAGCGAGACTAGTGTGCTTCCCTCCCACTGACGTTGGCTTTGGCCAATGGAAAACGGAACACGTCTGGCACCTGTGGATCCTCGGCTGAGCCCTCAGGAGGTCTTGTGTGTTTCTGCTTGTCCTTTGCACTCCTGAAGCCGTCCAGGAAAAGACCATGCCCCGGGTAGCTGCTTGTCCAAAGAGAGGTAGAGACACGTGGAGCTGACCTGAACCCCAAGCTACGCTGATCTACCTCCTGGACTATTCCCGAAACTTGACAGATTTGGGAACTAGAGAAAGAAATGGTTGCTGCTGTAAGACAGTGTGTTTTAGGGAAGTGACTTGCGTAGCCTTATTGAAGCAAGAGCTGATTAACATATTATTTTTTTATGGGGCAAAGCGAGTCATCTGGGGAAAGGCGCAGGGCAAAGGGGAATGAGAAGGGTTTCCAGGTTTCCCGGGGAGGGGAGGATGCTATTATTTGTCTATCACAGGTCTTGAAGGACCTTGTAGCAAGAATTTCTCTGAACTTTCCAGACCGATCACTGTGCCAGACAGGCCATTATGCTAAAAATTTTTTTAAGGCAGGAACTCAGGGGTGACCCATACAGAGCTAAAAGGGCAGAACTGAAAGCAGTAAGAGAATGACCTTTACATCAGGTAAAATTGATGGCCTGATTCCACAGCCCCGAAGGCTTGTATAGCTCAGCAACCGAGAGCAAGCTTCATTCTTGTTCACTTCGAAGAAATTCATTCATGGTAAGAGTGAGGGGCCCTCGCTCTGCCCAGGTGCAGGATGGAGCTCAGAACATTTGAAACAAATACAGGCACAATCCACTTCAGCAATGATAGAAATTTCCAGAGGAATGATAACAATATTCAAATTAGTGTTATTATCATTATTTGGATTACTTAGCATCACTTAAAGCCACACATGATGCTTTAAACCATTGTAGTGGTATTCGTTCATGGGTAGACAGACAGAATTTTTTTTAAAAAAATGGGAACACTTGAAAAACCACTTGATGCCAGTAATGTGATTCCAGAGGGCTTTGAAGAGTTTGGACTGAGCTTAGGAAAATGATAATTATCTGTTACCTAGAAAAAGCAGGTAGGTCACGGCAGTGAGAGCAATTTAATTTTAGTCCATGTATTTCAATGTGAATTTAACCCTCCTATGCAATTAGCTAAAATAACTGGAATAGCAGAGTGTACAAAGGCCATACCCGTGTACGCTAACTAATGATTCAAATTAAGCAGAATTTATAAACCTGTTGGCAGTTACTTGTTTGACCTGACTTCTCTTTCCGTGATGACAAGCCTTCTGTTGAAATGGACCACCCAGTCCAGAGTACTGCCAGCCTTTGCCAAGTCCAAAGGTACTTAGCTTCTAACCAAAGCCTGGCTCTTATGGTGTTGTTCAAGGAGAATTCACCCGGAATTGTTGGCTGTGTTTTCATGTGTGCCTGTCTTATCTTCCAAGAATCTTTGAGGGCAAGCCCTGAGTCTCGAACCACTCTACTTTTCTCTCTGTGTCATTGTGCTAAGCTTGGCATCATATCTTGAACACTGGAGTTGTATAAATATATTTTTATCATATGGGAGACCCATTTGGTTGGCCAACCCAGCCTTCATCCATGATACCTTTCTGTCCAGCCATCTTTAATCTAGGCATATGGGACACAATTCTGGTCTATGATTGGTAAACGGAAGCCACTGGGCGGGGCTTGGGAAGTAGTTTTTAAAAATTGGCATTCCATGTAAGCTTTTATTACCCTTTTCCCTTCCTCTTGCCTGGCATGCACATGTGAGGCTTAGAAGGGCAACAGCTATTTTGTGACCATGGGGTGACAAGCATGCAGATGAAGGTCTGTCTACACATTGAAGACGGCAGAGAAAAATGCTGTGGAGAGCCTGCAGTTGGGGGTATGTTGGACATGGCTTGCCTTGGTCTGCAAGAGCCCACTGGTAAATTTTTAGGAATTTTGCAAACCTGTTGTTCAAGCACAGACATTATTAAAAATTGCCGTATACACTTCCAATAAAATAAATTACATTAGAACAAAGATAATGCCCCAAACTCATAATTTCCTAATTCTGCTATTACGCTTTACTCATGTTCTTGAGATTACTTACATCCATTAAAGGTAGGGTGGAAATACTTTATAATGGCATGCTTCTATGTATTTCTTTGTAACTCTGCATTTAGTTATGTTGCGGTTGGTAGCTGAACACCAAACATGGTAGAAGTGGGTACTCAATGGAAATTGACAAACAGGCAAATCAGGTTGAGCTGCGGAATGGTTGCTACTTACGAGCACACCATTGCTGGATTCCTGAAGCATCATTGAGTTACCGTGTCAGTTTAGACTGCCTCCCCTCTCCTAGATTTCTGGTTAGATGACCCAAATAAGCTCCAATGTTTTTGAACCAATGAGTCAAGGTTTTTTGCTTTTGTTTTTGGTGTTTGCAGGGAAAACCCATTCTAACTTACAAAACTATTAGGTCATTTAGCTCACTCTAGCAGACTCAGGTGGAAAATAGTCAATGTAATACCGTGGATGTGTAGCAGAGAAAAGAAATCCTACTTGGAACTTAAGTCAGGCAATTGGAATTTTCAGAAGAAAATCTTGGCAGCCCATAGTGTTTGAGACATTGCATAAACATCTGATCTTTGACTCAATAACCCTCAGCACTTGGTGTCAGCATAAAAATGTTGGGTTGGAAAAGTAGATAAATTGTTTTTCCATTTCTCTCATTCTAGTGTCTTCCTTTTCCTTGATGCTATTGCAGTGGATCCCATTACTAGTGCAACAGTCCATAATGTAAACATGTTATTTCTCTGGTCAAAGAACAGTTCCTTTCAAAGTTATATAATGTGAAAAACTGTCTCTGAATTATGGCTGTAAAAATAATAATTCACTCTTTTCTTCAAAGCTATCAAAAAATTCACAAGCTCTATAAACTATAAAATCTCTAAACGTAAGCCATGGTGATATATTTTTTCTATTTTATTTGTTAAACTAGACCTGGTAGGTAAGAAGAGGCCGGTATTGGTATGTCTGCTTTACAGCTGGGCTGTTAAAGCTCAGAGGGTTCAAGTCATCTGCTCAAGGTGAAAAACTAGAAAGCGGGACTAGATTGCCCTTGTTACCTTTTTTTTCTTTCCAGAATCACATCTCTGTATTCCAGTAAAAATATTGAGTTTGAATGCATGAAAATCATCTTTCTGGTAGTTCAACAGGATGGGTGGATTTTTAATTTTTTTGGCATGACTCTCGAGGCTGTTAAGAAGAACCACAGATCAAGTATTCAGGTCTTTGAATGCAAAATAAAATATGGCAAATGGAACCAGATTTTTAAATGGGGGACTCTTGGTGGAGAAAAATACATTTTGGCAATAAGTTGAGCAGGCTGCTTGCCCCCTCCTCCTCCCGTAGAGTTTCCCTTTAGCTCCTTACCTTCTATTTATTCATCTTTTATGGAATGAATATTTACTGAGCACTCACCAAGAGCCAGGTAGTCTTAGAGGTTCTGAGAAACACAGTGGCGGGGCATGGGTGTGGTGGAAAGAGGACAGTGAACAAGTCAGCGAGAGAGTGCCATGAAAAGCATGGAGTAAGGTGATGTGTTACATTGTGGCTGTAGTTGGAGCTGGGTAATTTATTTATTTATTTGAGAGAGAGAGAGAGAATGTGCATGAGTGCGCAAGTGCAAGCCAGGGGAGGGGCAAAGCAAGAGGGAGAGAGAGAATCTTAAGCTGACTCCATGCCCAGTGCAGGGGGATGGGTAATTTAATAGGGTCCTTAGAGGTGGTGAGGAGGGGACATCTTTGTGGGGTCCTGAGGAACAGCTGGCAGTCCTGCAAAGATTGGGATTTGAGTATATGGGCAGAAGGGATAGCAAGCGCTCAGCTTCTGGAGAGGGGTAAGTTGGTATGTCCATACAAGAGAAAGAAAGCCAGTGTGGCTGAGTCATAGCCATAGAACAAGTTAGTGGTAGGGAATGGAGTTGGAAGATTATTCAGGACTAGTTCATGCATAACTTTTAGGCCATGAGGAGAGTTTTGTGTTTTATCTTAGTTTCTTTTTTTTTTTAAAGATTTTATTTATTTATTTGACAGAGAGAGAGACAGCCAGCGAGAGAGGGAACACAAGCAGGGGGAGTGGGAGAGGAAGACGCAGGCTCATAGCGGAGGAGCCTGATGTGGGGCTCGATCCCATAGCGCCGGATCACGCCCTGAGCCGAAGGCAGATGCTTAATGACTGCGCCACCCAGGCCCCCCTTTATCTTAGTTTCAGTGGAAAAACCACGAAATGTGTTCAGGCAGGGGAGTTATAGGAACCAAGGTGTATCTTTAAAAGAACAGAGGTGTCAACGATATAATCAAAAGGATCACCTCTATGCAAGAAATATGGGTGGCTTGACTAAGAGTAGTGGAGAGGGAGGGACGTTTATGAATTTGAGACCTATTTTTGAGAGAGAGGCACAGAGGGTAGTGGCAGATTTGATGTGGGGGAGAAGGAGTGTGAAGAACATGGATGAATTATGGGAGATGCCTTAGTATTCAGCTTGAACAACTGGGGCACCATTTATGGCACTGAAGATATCAAGGGACGAAAGGATTTGGAGGGGAAAAAAATCGAGAGTTCTGTTTTGAGTGTGTTATATTAAGGAGCCCCAGTAGCTATCTCACCGGGATGAAGAAGTTTGAATTATTATTAGATAGTATTTGTAAATGCGATGGAGATAATCCATGGAAAGAGTACAGACAGAAGATGGACTAGAACTTGGGGTATTTCAGTAGATTATCCTCAGCCCTACTCAACCTTCTTCTCTGACTGACTTTCAAATGGCCCACTCACTGTTCCTGCTCTTCCATCTGCTCCTGATGGCCGTTCCCTAAGTTATCGCCATCAGCATCCCTCCCCAACTCTTCGCAACCCCATTATTCCTGCATGATCTCATTCACTCACGTAGCTCTAACTCACCTACACTGGTGCCCCCGCCAGTCTATGAGCCTGTCCTTATCTCTCTTTCTCCCAATCTTAATTAAATCAGATCCATTCAATCCAAATCCATTCAAGTCAACAAGTATTTGTTGGACAACTTCTACATACCAGGCACTGTGCTAGGCAGGTTGGGTGGTCATTGAGTAGCTGTACAGGATGGTATTACTTTGGTGAATTTAACCTCCTGCCTCGGGGGCTTGGAAGCTTGATTCTTTCAGCATATTAAGTGGGCCAATTTCTCAGTGTGCAAATTAACCCAGCTCACAAGAATCTCATGTATATAAATCGAAATGTCAATTCACTAATTTACAATGGGAAATACAATGTACAAGAGGAGCAGACATTCACATTAGGCTAATCTGCACATTTGCTCCATCTAGGAAAACTGCACAGAAAGCCAAATCGTCAGAAGGTTGCATGGATTATAAGAGATCAGAGCAAGGGGCCTTGGTGGCAGGTTTGAATGTTTAATATCATCAGGCTCTGATAGTCTGATGCTTCTATGTCCACAGAGAAATCAAACAATTCATGTGTTCCCGTGGACTTGTGAGGATCACAGAAGAGCGCGATGATGGGCACTGCCAAAATGAATCTCTCTCATCTTCTCTTTTTCTATGTGTTCTGGGATCACATCCCTCTTCTTACTGACACGTTCCTTCTCTGGATAATTTAATAAAGTCTGTGAACTCACCACCAGGTCCTGTTCTTCGGAACCATTCTATCTCAGTAAGAATAGTGCACCTATTTCAGATTTCTTCGTGTGTGGACAGTTTTGTGTAGCTATCAGAGAGCAGATTTATAGTCTTCATTTCAAACTCTGTCACCTCAGATTCCTAGAATAATTTTCTGACAAATAAACAGCTCATGAAATGTGTGTTGAATGACTAAATGAGTGACTAGATCAACTTTTCCTTCTCTGTAGCTGAGACGATCAGATCAGAAAAGTAGATTTTATTTAACGTATTTAGTTGGCTTTCATAAAAACTGAATGGTGGACAAAAGAGTTTTTGTAGCCTACTTCCTGAGACACAGGGGTCTATCAAATTGCATTGATTGGGGCGACTTTATGTCAAGATGGAACCCGGCAGGACACCTTCGTGGCTTCATTCCACATAGTACTCTTATTGGCTCCAGGAGCGGACATGTGACAGAGGCCTGGCCAATCAGAGCATCATATCATCCCAGAGTGGCTCAGAGACGAGCAGGTGACTGAATCAGAGCTAATGATAGGGAACTTTTTCTAGAACTTGCTCTGAAGCTAAGAAGTCTTTCGGAGAACTGTGAACTGCCATGTTGCCAGCAGGAGAAGAAAGCCAAACCGGCATGAAGATCATACAAGGAGGTGGAGACAAGTCAGACCTTAGGGACACGGTTTGAATCTCTGGATTCCACCGTGTCTGACACGTGCTTTTCCCTACCTTTTCAGCTGTGAGAGCCAGTACCCAGACTTGCGCTTAAGCACTTTGTCTTGTACTTTCTGTCACAACAAAAGAGTCCTAGCTGATAGTCTGCTTATGGAAACTAGTTGGTGAAAATAGGCAAAAGTCATATTTTGCAAATTACGTGTGTAGGAAATGTACCAAAATGTTAATGATTATCTTAGAATTGTGGGATTATAAGGTTCTTCTTTTCAAAAGATTTTATTTCCAATACTTTCTGGACTAGTTCAAGTTTTCCAAAAGCCCACGTATTAATTTTGACAAAGGAAACAAAAGCCTCTAGAGTCTTCCTTCTTCTTCGGGGACATGGACAGAAGGCCATATGGCCTCCTTCAATACCAACAATATCAACTAACATTTCACAGACTCTTCTGACACAGTTAAGCTCAAGTTGTTGGTTAACTTTGTGTTTAGTGAGAGAATAGAAAAGAAACCCCAGTGATTGAGTAGCTTAAAGACTAGCATTTAAATTCTTGACTTGGTTTCTGGTAAAAAAAGCCCAAAGACAGTCAAAAGGCTGGTCAAAGGGCCAATGACAGGATTTACCGCTAATCCCAAAAAAGGAGCTAAAATGGCTGTCAACTGCAGTGCTTACTGGATGGTGGGGAGGCTCGCCATGAAGGTGTTGGGAAGTCTGACAGGAGGAAAACAGAAGGACCTCCATTAAACCATCCTGCACATTCCAAAAGTCCCATATGTCTTTTGTGGTTAGCTTTGAGGAGAGAGGCGAGGGGAGGGGGACAGGAAGGAAGCACAGAAGATCCCTCCAGAGACATGACTGGTGATTAAATCACCATCTCCTCCTTCATCCTGCCATGTCCATTAAAGACTTCATGGTCCCTGGTAGGCAATGAAGTGAGTTAAGAGTCTGAGTTTTTATTTTTTTATTTTATTTTATTTTATTTTATTTTATTTTATTTTATTTTATTTTATTTTTTTAAAGATTTTATTTATTTATTCGACAGAGATAGAGACAGCCAGCGAGAGAGGGAACACAAGCAGGGGGAGTGGGAGAGGAAGAAGCGGGCTCATAGCAGAGGAGCCTGATGTGGGGCTCGATCCCAGAACGCCAGGATCACGCCCTGAGCTGAAGGCAGCCGCTTAACCACTGTGCCACCCAGGCGCCCCTAGAGTCTGAGTTTTTAAAAGTGACTTCACAACTTTACATCGGGGACTATGATAACATTTATACGTCTCCACCAAAAGGAAGTTAAATAAATCTTCTGCCTGGGGACACAAAATAGTCACCTGCCACCTTGATGTGGTTGGGAGGGAACTGTCTGCTCCTGAGACCCATCCCCTGCTGGGTACGCTCACACAGGCTGAGGCCACAGGGATGGAATGTTCTCATCCTTCAATGGTCAGCATTCCCTACACTTCTCTTGCCCACTAGAACGAATTGCCTCTCACCCCCTAGTTTAAGCACTTTTCTAGTTATCAGGAAGCAGCAAGACTTGGGCTTATTGTAATTTCACGTTTGTGAGCCTGTTGTCCCCCATTTCCTCAAGGACAGATTTTATCTTATGATTCTTTTGAATCTCCTCCCTCTTCCCCTGACCCCTGTCACCTTAATAAATGTGCATTTGATGTCGAATTTTCACAGCTGGCTCTTTTCAAGCTATCTTCCAACTAAAGAAATGGGTTGGCGGAGTGCCTCCCCACCTGCAGAGAACCAGGGAGAGTGAACTTCTCCAGGCTAGGAGCTCAGGAGGGGTCCTTGGCCCACAACTCTAGGAGCACTGGGGTCTTATGCTGCCCAGCCTTGCTGATGTGGACTCCATGGACATTAGCCCCCTTACCTTTGGATTCACTGTTACCTGTGGTCAACTGCTCTGGGGGAGCAGATGATTCTCCTTCTGATGTATCATCAGAAGGACAGTAGTAGCCAAAGGCTATGTCATGATGCCTACGTCATTCCCCTCCCTTCATCTCATCGTGTAGGCATTTTATCAATTCACATCATCACAAGAAGAGCAAGTACAGTACAATCAGATATATTGAGAGAGAGAGGGAGAGAACCATGTTGGCGTAGCTTTTATTATAGTATATTGCTATAATTATTCTGTTTTATTATTAGTTACTGTTGTTAATCTCTTACTATGCCTAATTCATAAATTAAACTGTATCCTAGATAAGTATATATAGGGTTTGTTGTTACCATGGTTTGGGGCACCCACTGGGGGTCTTGGAACATATCCCCTGTGGATAAGGAGACTTAAGTACTGACTTTCTTTACAGGTTTTTCCCAAATTAGAACGCACAGTAGGTACACAAAGACCCAAAGACTCCTACTTCAGGGGTTGCTGGAAGGCACCACTTGGAGAGGGGATTGATTAATGAAATAATTCAAGCCTTTGGAGTCAGATAGCCATAGCCTTGACTTGTACTACAAAATTGGACAAGTAACCCAACCCACCTGAGCCTCAGTGTCCTCATCTGTGAATGAGGAGAATAATACCTGTGCTGTGAGGTGCTCATGGGTTCTAAATGGAATGATACATGTTTAATCTCGGGCACATAGTAAAGGCTCCATAAATGTGAGTTCCCTTCTTCATTTTCTCATTTTCTGGGTCCTTCTAGATTTTTCTAGGTTGTTCTAGAATTGTCTTAGGGGAAGCATCATGATTAGTGGTGACTTAACTGGGATTCTGTCCCTAAAATCCTTGTACAATGGTTGCTCCCAGGAAGGTAAACGTGTCCAAGTCAGGAAGCCCATGGGCACTTTGGTGACATGGCAAGCAGCCAAGGAGGGGACTTCGTGCCGGGAGCTCATTCTGCATACCCCAAGTCAACAGCGCATGGAGGTCGTCCTGGCCTTGAGCAGAAGAGAGGGCCAATCTTTTGCATAAAGTCACCCACAGTTTGGTGTAACATCAGCACCTATTGCCCTAGGCACAATGAGAGACAAATTCCCCTCCATTCTCTGGTCCTTACAGGGCAAGACTTGTATCCGGCAGGGATTTTGATGAATTGATGTTAAGCCTGAGTAGCTAGTCTTATGGTCTCAATATTGTATATCAATGCATGAGAACGAGACTGCATTGTCTAAGTAAAACCGGGAGGGGAGGTCACCTTGGGAGCCATGGACAATCTTCCCAAGACTCCAATGCTCCAGAAAGGGGGCAGAAGCAGTGTGGGGGGGTTGACTTCAGCCTCAGTAGGACAGACGGTGATGTTTACAACTCTGATTTACAGCGTGGGGGGCTCATGGACCAGAAGGGCCCAGACAAGGGAAGAGAGAGCTGGATTCCAGAGGCTTCCTTGAATGCCCTGCAGCAACTTCTGTGGCTGCATCAGCTGAGAGCTGGGTCTGCACACATATCACCTGCCATCCGTTTTCCCTTCCTACATCCAGAGCCCACAGGAAAAGGCAGATGCCAGGCAGCTGGGATGGGCCACGCTTGGAGCCTAGAAGTTAAAGTGCACTTAAGTGAGACCCAAATCCACGTGGGATGCCTTTCAGATCAGTGTTGGCCTGTAATGGTCAGAGGAGAGAAAGAACGGCCGTTGTCCTCTTCCTTCCTCAGCAGAACACCACTCTGTGATTCTGTCTGCCCGACAGGTGCACATTTTTCCATTCATTCAAGGAACAACCATTGGACCACTTTCCAAGACAGAGCATGTGCTAGAGTGGTAGGTCTCTAACTCCAGATCCATGGACTTTGCCAGGCTGGCAGCAAAAGAAGCAACTTTGGAAGCTGTTAAAAAAAATAACAGTTCTGGGGCTTCTCCATAGGTCCAGGTGCATTTCAGATCATCTGTATATTTTTCAAAGTTCTCCTTTTGAGGGTCCCCATCTCATAGGGATACAAGAAATAATGACCTGGGCTCTGATTTCATGAACTCATGGGAAAGAGAAATAAAATCCCAGGGAAGGGTTGTGATTAAAGCACATACAACATGCTATGGAGACCACAGAAAAAGACTGCTGGTGCCTTGTGAGAGCCACAAATGTGGCATCCCAAGAGAGGTGACATTTGAGCTGGGTATTGAAGAACGGGCACACATTTGTCAGGTGGGTGAGGGAGTAAAAGGCACTTCAGGCAGAAGAAGAACCTGTTTGGCCGAGGAACTGTGAGTGCCTTGGAGATATTTATGTGGCTGGGGGACGGGGGATTAGGGAGCAAGAACTGAGCTGGCCAGGTGGGTCAGGCCAGATCACAAAGGGTGTTGCCTGCAAAGCAATCTGGGTGTACTTTACTCCATGGGCCACCAACCACCACTGATGTGTAGGAGCCAAAAGTCAGATTCACACTTGAGAAAGGTCTCTATAGCAGCCTATATAGGGGATGGGTTGGAAGGGGTCAAAGAGACAGGGAGAACAATTAGGGGTTCTTCTAATCACCTGGGCTATGGAGGCTAAGAGCCCCATGCCTGCTCCAAGGCCACTGCATAGGGATGGAGCCACGGGGATAGCACGTAGAGATGTTAATATCTCTGTGATTATCTTAAATACGTGTGGGGTGCTCATGTGTTCCTGACCAGGCAGCCCGCCTCCATGGTCCCCGGTATGCATCTAGCTGGGCCAGGATTGCTAAATTAAGTAGCACGGACCACCATCATCATTAATGCAAACACACAGGGCAGTTTCAGAAGTCCTGGCAATGCTTTCTGGCAAGTGTAATGAAAAAATTAATTGAATAATCATGCCATGTAAATAGATTTCATGTGAGCTCTCGTTTTGGTGGGAGGGGCGGGAGGAAAGGGGGAGAATCCTGTGATTTATGGCTTTGAGTGGTGTAATGAATTAGGCCGGGCACCCCACGGTGAGCCCGAGTCTGCCTCGGCCTGCATTATGAGGTGGCTGGATCATTTTGAGCAATGTGGCTCAGGTGACCCAAGGCAGGCGTGAGAGATGGGGTCATTAAAATCTGCCACACTGCGGGAACTCGCTTTAAAAAGAGACTCAAAGGCTTGCTTTGCAGAGTAGCGGCATTTCTCTCTGGGATACGAGGTGTTCTATCACTTAGAGAAAACTGGTGCAGATCCAAGCCGAAATGATAATGATCGAAAATAAATTGATGGCCTCAAAGGGAGGGGTGGGGAGGGAGGAGGGAGAACAGTGGCGGGGAGCTACCTACAACCCGAAGCAAAGACTCTGTAAAGGAAATGATGAATGAGTTAATATCAGGTAGGAAATATTGACTTGTGTGTATGAGATTCAAAATTAGAATTTCTGAATCCGCGCGGCAGGGGTGGTCTGAGGCAGAGAACACCTGGGAGTGAGAAATTGGCTTATTAATCCTGGTTTAAGACCCTTGAGCTTGCCTCTTCTCTTCTGCTAAGCCTTAGTTTCTTTGTCTGCAAAATGGGGATGTTAATACCTATTCCAACAGGTAATTTTGAGGATCAAATGTGATTATGTGTTTGGAAGCTATGTGCGTGTGTGTGTTTTCACGCATTTGCTCCCAGGAACCTGGGAGCTAGACTCAGAAGACACAGGAAGGCACATTCTCGCCTTTCTGCTGGAGGATAGCACACAGAGCCCTGAACAGAATAGCTGAAAGCCAGCCTGGGCTATTCGTTAGAGGCCCTGCAACTGGTAAACTCAGTCTTAAATGCACTCTGCCCTGAGAAATCAATGAATATCAGGCTAATGGGTTCTGATGCAGTTGGGGTACCGAAGGGCAGGACCATACATTTGAAGGGGGTGTATGTTTCCACTGTCATTCAGCTCGGGATGGGGAGAGTAGATTTGAGAGGGAGACCCCAGACTTCATCTGAGCCTTGGAGAACTGTGTTCTAGACCTTGCGTGCTGGGGACATGGGCCTGGGCACTGCCGCCAGAGGGAGGGAGGTTGACTCCTACAACCTGGCAGCCTTCCAGGAACTTGGAACCAAGGGGTTTGCTCGGTAGGGGCCGGATCCGTGCATCTGGAAACAGCTACCTCTAGTCTATAAAATTATGTTCTCTGTATCGTCATTCTGTCTGGTTAATCCCAAGCCCTTCGTAAAGTCAAATAAGCATGACAGGCTGGTCTGGCCTCCATTGATGCTGCCCACACCTGTAGTAACTTGAGAGCCAGCAGTCTGAGAGAAACAGTGGCAGCTCCCACCGTCTTGGGTTTGTCTCCCGAGCCCCCAGTGGCAGATTGTATTTTCCGAAGATGGTCCCGACAATATCTTCCATCCCATATCTTCTCACCATGTGACCTTGGCAACCCTCCTGTTGAGTGGTGGGCCCCATGTCCCTTGCCCTTGAGCCTGGGTGGATCTTCGTGATAGCCTCAACCAGTACTATGGTAGAAATGATGCCAAGTGACTTCTCAGATGGGTCATTAAAATGGCATGTGCTTCTGCCTTGTTCTCTTGGGACACCTGCTCTTAGAACCCAGCTATCATGCTGTGGAGAAGCCCAGTACCCATGGGAAGGTCGGGAGCAGATGTCCCAGCCAATACTCCATCTGAGGTCCTGGTCAATATCAGTCCCCAGACGGGTGAGTGAAGAGACCTTTAGATGGTTCGAGCCACCAGCTCAGGCCCCAGACTTCATGGAGCAGAGACAAACTGTCCCCGTAGTATCCTTCTCAAATGTCAGACCTGCAGAACCCATAAGCCTAAAAAACCGGTTGTATTATGTCGCTAGGTTTTAGGTTGGTTTGTTATATAGAGAGAGGTCATAGGAACACCCTTCCTGTGTACTTCCCAGTTGAGGCTCCCTGCAAACAAACTCGGAAACACCATTTTAATGATCTGAACAGTCAATATAATTAAACCACAGAAGGCAAAATAGAAACGAAATGTATCAGTGGAAGGGCTGGAGGGGCCACAGATAGGAAAGTAGAAGAAATATCTATCTTATCCAAGATTTACCGTCTCAGCTCTGGACTGCAACATTGTTTAAAAAGACATATAACGGGCTATTTGACTTGAGATGAGACTTTGTTTTTACTAAGAATCAGAATTCAACTTAACTATAAACCAGAACTAACCACATTAATTTACTGTACCCAGGCAGAACCGGTTCCAAGTATCACTTTTATTTTTAGTGGACCACAGACCAAATCAAAGTTGTTTAAAAAAAATTATGAATACAAGCTTTCCATGGAAATTACGACCAAATCTATACATCTTCGAAAACAATTTCTGCCACGTTAAGAATTATACTATGGAAATATAATGCCGTTCTCTAAAATGAACCTGAAAAAAACATGAGAAATAAATAAATATATCATTGTTCAAAGTCCCCTGGGGTACACACTAATTCATTCAAAATCGATTGGTAAAATTGTGAGGAATACGTTATTTATATGTACTGAGGAGGGGGCATGCTGTTTCACACACCAGTTCCCAATAAGCCCCGAGGGCTTTGTATATTGAAAAAGCTATACAAATACTTGTTATGTGTCACGTGATATATTAGAAAAATCCAGGGTTTTAGAGTCTTATAGACCTGGGTTACTATCCCAACCCGGTTATTCGGAGACTTCAGGAAATTTGCAAAAGCCTGTTTCATCACTAGTAAAGTGGAAAAAACGATGCCTAATTCATAGGGTTTGTTTATGTGCTCGTAGCTCTGGGTCGGGCAGAGGGGGTAGGGAGGAGGAGCGAGGAGGGAGAGGGGGAGGGAGGGAGGTGCCTAATTATCCCCTAAAACATGTCCTCCCTTTGTGCGGTATAGACTTGTCTCTGGGAAGGGGTCATCCAGCCAGCTGCGTCATTCGCGGACTCTCTCTTGCATGTAGTTGATGTCGGGACTAGTCTTCCACGGGAACAGAATGATTAGGAATGGGCGTGCCCTCCCCACTCTTCGGCCCGGGCCTGCCAGCTAGATGAAGAAGATTCCAGAATCCTGGAAGACGGACGGTAGAGCCACCAAATGGAAAAAACTGGATCCTGGATTCATTATATGGAGGAAAGCCACCTGGTGACCAGGGACACCTACCGTAGATAATTAGGGGAAAGAGTATGACAATCCCCTGAATTGAGCAGTTTATTTGTTACAGCAGCTAACGTTACCCTAATCTAGCACAGAATCGGGGGAGACCCTGTATCCAGCACGTGTGAGCCCAGTGACTGACAGAGCACTCAACAAATGTTTTTATTCATCTCTTTGAATGAAGGAAGGATATAGATCTATCTGCCAATTCAGAATCTAATAGGAGACAGCACATTCACTCAGTTGACATCTTTGTGAGACCCGATATGCCCAATGAAGTCTGAAAAGTCTTGAATGGTGGCTGGAACAGGTGTTGCGGTGGAATGAATGGCCCGAGCGCGGATACCCCTGCTTCTATGAAGCATGTGGTTCCTTTCGAATTTCGCTTTAGAACTGGTCTTTGTGTCATATATTTTAGCATCTCCCAAGGAAGATAACAGAGAGATTTAGGAAAAGGCTGAAATGCTCTAATAGAAAAACTCACATCTCAAGATGTAGTTTTTCAAAAACCCAACAGGCATTTTGGGATTTCCCTGCTCCCAATCAGGAAGGGGGAGGTGGTGATGCAAGCAGAGTGGCCCCCGGGGAACACGAAATCCTCCTGTAATTCCCTCCACTAATTAAAATCCTCAGCATTTAAAAACATAAAAAAATGAATATTGCATGGAAAAATGTTTCATTTGAACACAGCAATAGAAAAAGTATATCACATCAGTCCTATCATTTGCTTTTTCTGAAACCTAGTGATTTAGGAATGTGAAGGGTACCATGATGCCTAGTGGACTGACAACATTTTAAATTTTCTGTTATATCTTCGTTTTTTTACATCACTCTTGTGCCTGATTAGAGAAATCACTTTTAAGCATTCTGAGTTTTACAATTCATTTTTGCACTTGTCAATAAAGGCTGAAGAAACCAGCCACCTGTCTGAAAATCAGCTATTGTATTTGAACGCCAAAATGCTTTAATTTGTGGTGGTAATCTATCTGCCTTGGCGAGTGATTCTCTTTTCTCTTGCTGGCCTCATATTTTATTGAACTCCCCTTTGCTTGCAAAAGGATTCATCAGTGTTTGCTTTCTGGCTACATAAAAAGCAAAAAACCCAAAAAACCCACAAAAACCAGAGCTGTGAGATGCTCCAGCAGAAAGTTCCTTTGAAAAAGTTAAATCTGAGCCTTTGTTTGGCACACAAGCTATTGCTGGTTCCGTGATAGATTTAGTGTAAGGTGGGGACCAGGCAAGGGGCAGGCTGGGAGTGAGGGAGTACTCGGTGTTGGTTTGAGCCCCACAGCCCGAGAACAAGAGTCCAGTTCCTAGAGAAGGCGGTACCAAGAGAAAACAACAAAATGCATTGTTTTTTTCAAAAATGGCGTCTCATTCCATGTTCCTAAAAAACAAAACCAAAAAAAAAAAAAAATCCCAAAAAAACAAAACAAAATGAAAAAACAGAGCCTAAAGCTTAAGAGCTTAAGGTCTAACATTTTATTGGGGACTGCAATCCCAGGGATCAGGAGTGAGGCTGGAAAGGACGGGGGCAAATATAAAAGAATGGGTTGCCCAGTGTCCACTGTTTCTCCGTAGGGTAATTCTATGGTGGGCTCCCAAGTAGCGTTCAGAAAGCCCATGTTGCCAAGAGAAGAAAGGGGGAGGAATTTATCTGTTGACATCGTCTCCCAGTGTTGAAAGTTTTTCCTGCTTTTTCAGGTTAAGTGTGGGTGCGTAGTGGATCCATCCTGTGCTTAGAGGGTCCAGCCTGCACTTAGAGCCCCAGCATGGTGCATAGCACTGGTGTGAGGCAAGATGCCACCCGGGCATGCTCAGTAGTGACATCAGGGACCAGCAGCAGCTGTCCCCATGCGCACGGGGTCTGTAACAGCAATGCCAGCAGCAGCAGAGACCTTGTTCCAGGACCGAAGGAACTTCACGCCACCTGGGCCAGAAAGCAGGGCGATGATGTGGATCGGGGATAGGGCGTCACTGAATCGGGGACAAAGAGCAAGTCCAAAGGGACTGGAGTTTTTAATTAAAGCGCTGGTAACGGTATGTTAGAATTAAAATTTACTGAAGCACATCCCAAACTGTGAGGTGTGAGACCACCGTGATGCGGGACACAAACCTCAGGTTCACCTCCCTTCCAAGCCCGGCTTTTCCCGCCGTTCCTCTCTGGTCGTTAGAGTGCAATGGAGCTTACACGGGCCCGCTAATGGCCAAGGAAGGTGGGTAATTTGTAAGCAACATTTCAGGTTCCCAGCAGATCGGGCATGGAGGTGTGTTTAATTGCATTCACTGGAGAAGCAAATGACGGTAATAAGCTCATGCTAAATGTGGATGGGGTGGAGTCAAGTGGAAAAAGTCCACGGCTGTATTGCTCTCCCCCTTCTTTCTGTGTCCACTCCCCGGATCGCCAGATGTGATAGGATTAAGTGGCATCCAGAGGCACCATTGGATAAATGGAGATAGCTCTTTCCTTCTCCGTATGACAGAGGAGCTGTCGTGTGTTCAAGCGTGTGTGTGTGAGTGTGTGTGCACGAGCATACCTCCCCGCTCCTTCTCTGCAAGGCTGCAGATTAGTTTCTGTCCTGACCGTCCGAAGCCACTCTCCAGGCTTCCTAAGACAAGCTACGAGCTGAGAGAAGGGACAGGGAGGCAGGAATTGAGGGTTTGCCAATGAGAAACTTAACCTAAGGAAGGTTGAACAGTAAATGGGCTCGATCCCATAACGCCGGGATCACGCCCTGAGCCGAAGGCAGACGATTAACCGCTGTGCCACCCAGGCGCCCCTGAACGTGGTAACTCTTTGGAGATTCAGGGAAAACTGTATAACCAGATTCGTCAAACATCCAGAGAACAGGTCATAGAACAACATCAACTTAACATATTAAGTTCTCCAAAACCACAGAGCAAGGTGGGGACTTTTAAGGAGCTTCAAATTCTTTGGGAAAGCTGAATTTCTTATCAAAAACAGGAATACAAAGGAAAAAGAGATATCTGTCAAGCCACCCAGATTAGGAATGAATTCCATCCCCTGAGTTTTCCCTGGAAATCCCAAAGTGGATCTAAAAGGTGCCTAAACGTTTCCCAGGGGACATGGAGTGTGCCCGATAAAATTAAGAGCAATAAGTGACATGTTATACACAGTAAGAGAATGCTATAAACCCACTGATAGTGATAAATATGAAAACAGAAGAAACAGACATTGTCTTCGGGAAAAAGTTTATCAAAGTTACTCTAGAAAAAACAGAAGACCTGAATGTTCCTAAAACAACTTTTGTTATCCAATAACAAAAAACAAACTCATGGAAATGCCTTCTGAATAAAAAGGCTTTCAGTTTTATGGGTTTTTCTTCTTTTGTCCCTATATGTCACTTACAGTAAGGTCCTTCGTGTCACATAAAGCCGTGGTAATCCGTTACTGAACGTGGTAACCCCCCCTTTTTTTTTTTTAAAGATTTTATTTATTTATTTGACAGAGATAGAGACAGCCAGCAAGAGAGGGAACACAAGCAGGGGGAGTGGGAGAGGAAGAAGCAGGCTTATAGCGGAGGAGCCCGATGTGGGGCTCGATCCCATAACGCCGGGATCACGCCCTGAGCCGAAGGCAGACGCTTAACCGCTGTGCCGCCCAGGTGCCCCTAAAAACATGTTTCTGAAATGCCCAAGCACATTGGTTTTAAACCTAGCTTTTTATGGTTGATTTCTAGCTTAATTGAATTGGGTTGAGCTTGGTCCATTAGATGTCAGTTCTATGGAAAGTTTTAAGAACTCTCTGACCTACGGCGTTGTCATTTCTTATAAATGCTTTGTGAGTGGTTCAGAACACGACTTCCCTGCTCGCTATAGGGATATACACGCACATATTCATTTGGCGAAACTTGTTAACTGTGTAGTTCAAACCTTCTATAGCTCACTGATTGTCTGTTTTATTTATTCCTAGGAAAGATGCATTTTACTCCCACTCGGTTGATGGATTTGACAATTTCTCTCATAGGTCCGTGATTTCAGTCTTGTAAATGAGACTGTGCTATTAAGCAGGAACAAATACAGAATTGCTGCCCCATCCTGGGGAAGCAAACGTTGAATGTGATAGCAACCCTCTTTATTCACGACAGTGTGGTTTGGCTTTAAAGTCTCTTGTAACTGATACCAGTAAGTGACACGAGATTTTTTTTCTGTATTTTTAGTTCTCATTTTGTATACCAGTGTATTATTTTTTTTTAGATTTTTTAAAAATTTTATTTATTTATTTGACACACAGAGAGAGACAGCCAGCGAGAGAGGAAACACAAGCAGGGGGAGTGGGAGAGGAAGAAGCAGGCTCCTGGCAGAGCAGGGAGCCTGATGCGGGGCTTGATCCCAGGACCCTGGGATCACGCCCTGAGCCGAAGGCAGACGCTTAATGACTGAGCCACCCAGGTCCCCCTTTGTTTTTAGATTTTTATTTATTTATTTGACAGAAAGAGAGCAGGGTAAGTGCAGGCTCCCCACTGAGCCGGAAGCCCGATGCAGGACTCGATCCCAGTACCCTGGAATCATGACCTGAGCTGAAGGCAGCCGCCTAACCAGCTGAACCACCCAGGCACCCCCCTCCATTTTTTAAAAACTCAGTCTGACATTTTGTCTGTTAGCTGGTGAATATCAGTCAGTCTATGTACATTTATGAAAGATTGATTGATTGATTGATTGATTTGGAGAGTGAGTGAGCAGGGGGAGGGGCAGAAGGAAAGGGAGAAAGAGAATCCCAAGCAGTTGCTGTGCTCAGTGTGAGCCAGATGCAGGGCTCAATCCCACAACCCTGAGATCATGACCTGAGCCGAAACCAAGAGTTAAAGGCCTAACCAACTGAGCCACCCAGACACCCCTTTGATGGATATATTTTAATGTCTTCCTGGCAGCATTCATTTCTGCTTTCCACTGAATCTGCCTTTTCTCTGCTTTGTTGATTTTCTTTTTCTGTCTTCCTGTGGATCGACAGTATTTTTAAATTTCATGTTTCCCCTCTCCTGTTTTCGAAGTTCTCACTCTATTTCTATTCTTTTGGTCACTATTCTTAAAATTTCAGAATGCTTAAAAAGCTTCACATCCAGAATTAACCAGCGTCTTTTCAAACAGTAACAGTCTACAGAACACATTCGATTCAACCATTTCTCCTAACGTATCATTATAGATTAATATTTATTTTATGTTAGGGTTTTTTTTTCTTTTAACACATCCCTTCTTATTTTTGTTGTCTGTTTTGCAAATGCTTTAGGTCAGGGGTCAGCAAACTTTTTCTGCAAAAGGGCCGAATTTGCTGGCTGGAGGGGTCTTTGTTACAATTACTCAACTCTGTTGCTGCATTGGAGAAAGCCACAGAACAAGCCACGGGTGTGGGCTAAATGATGCTGAGTGGTCTGATTCCTGCTTTCCCTTCTGCAACTTTGTTTCAAAGTCTTATGCTACGAGGGTCACTGAAGTTACTCTTGGGCTGTGGGTCATTTTCTTAATTGCAGATAGAATCTTGACAATTTGCTGTAAGCAGACATTTTGCTCCGGTGTTTCTCTTAAACTTCATCCGCCCCTCTTCCCCAATGGTTGGTTTTCCTCTGCTCCCAGCCCGTGGAAGCAACAGAAGGAGAAACCCAGTGGTTTTGGCCACCGTGTTTCAAACTGTGGGAAGAGGGGGACAAAACTGATTCTCTCTGTGTTTCTTTCCCTTGCAACTTTCTCCCTCCCTCTGGATATCTTGTCTTATTTATTTTCTTTACTGCAATTCGAAATCCCTGTTATTGCTGAAGGTAATTAGCTTTGAGCAATTATAATCATTCTCTATTCCCTCTCTAGCTTTCCTCTCCACCAGGGGAAAGCAAAGGTGAGACACTGAGATGGTGGAGGAGGGTTCTGATTTTGAAGCTTTTTCTACATCTTTTCCCCTGACTGCCACACATCCCTCAGCCTGCCTCTCTAGAAATAATGAGGGATTTGTGAGACAGTTCAGGATTTTGTCCATGGACCATCTTTATTCTGTTCTGCTTTTGGGGGGACATGGCTACAAGACACGTTAATTCCTAGACCTTCAAAAAGGATTATGGAATAAGCTTGTGGCCCTTTGTTTTTTTTTATTATTGCCTCTTTTTTTTGGCAGCTTTACATTTATCTTTTAAACTTATTTTGTTAGTTCTGAGAACTGAAGAAACTAGGAGTCTGCTTTATCTCTTCATATTACCTTTGTGGTCCATTCAAGAACCGTGTAGATCCCTTTCTGTGGTGAGGGAGGGCTTTAGAACCAAAAAGACTCCAATTAAAATTCTAGCTCTCCCATTTATGATGATATTGAGCAAGATACTTACTCGGCGTGTGTCAGGTTTATCCTTTAATGTAGTGATAAGTATTATTGTTCCGAGGTTCTGAGATCTATATGTATATAAAACAAGATGCTTGTTCTGCAGGAGGTCATTTTCAAGGACAGGCTGAAGTATAAATACTTACTTAAAGTGGAGAGTGCTAAGTCCAATGGGATTCTGCTCTGCATGACCCACAGAGGGTAGCTTAACCCCAGTGGTGGGTGGTAGGGGAATGGCCATGGGGATGGTCACTCATCCTTTCCAGGTGAGGCTGCAGCTGATCAGATCAGTGAGATGTCCTTTTGGAGATAGCAAGAGAACAAGTGAGGGACAGGGGTGACTAGTGTGACCTTGGGGAACCACATGATTGGTGAAAGGAAGGATTCAGGGGCCAGGTCATGGAAGCCTCGCATGCCTTCCATGATCTCTGTGCCCTCCACTAACAGTGTGGAACTTAGTATTTTAGCAAAGGCGAACATTGGATGTTTTCAGGCAGAATGGTGCCTGAAACGATCAGATTTGTGTTTCAGAGACTCTAGAAACATTGGGAAAGGCGGTTAGAGAATGTGGCAGATTGTACGAGTGGCTGCAACAGTGTCAGCCATCCCACACGCTCTTCTTACAATATGACATTGACACTCCTTTCATGGAGGAGTCTCTGGGCTGGTATGGGATGCTGAGTGACTTCCAAGCCAGATCATAGAAGGAAATAAAGCTTTCACTTAGCTCTCTCAGTATGTTTGCTCTTGGAAGTTAGCCACCATGGCATGGGGATCCCCAAGCATTTGCGGAGAGGTCCACATGAAGAGGAATTCAGTTGACAGGGCTGAGGGCCCAGCGGGCAACCTGCACCAACCTACCGGCCATGTGGGTGCGCCATCTTGGAAGCGGATCCCCCAGCTCCTAGTTGAGCCATCCCATCTAATGCCACATGGAACAGAGAGGGACTGCCCCTACTGAGCCCTGCCAAAGTTTCACATCTGAGGGCGAAATAAAGGATTACTGTTGTTCCAAGACACTGCATTTTGTGATGGTTCACTCCATAGCAATAGAGTGTTGTTATACGGGAAGAGAATAAGGTCAGGTGTATCTATTAGGGAACATTCTTGTTCAGGCAAGAAATGATGAGGGCTTTAAGCTCAGGCTAAAGCTGAGGCATAGCTAAGGCTACGACATGACAGGTGCAGTGTTATGTCATAGGAATACAAAGTGTACTAGATGGACAAGGTCCCCTTGCTCAAGAAGTTGACTGACCGGCTATGGCGCCATGAGGATGGAATGTAGAATTTATTTGCCTAAGGATGTATGCTCTCTACATCCAAGATTCAGAGGAAATTCTTTAAAAAAAATAAAAAAAATAATAAAACCTAAAAAAAAATGCATCATTACAGAAATAGAAGTTTTGGGATCTAGACAGCCTGATAATGACTTTGGCTTTGGCTTTACTTCTTAAGCCCCATTGACCATATTATGAAGTGATTTTTTTGTCTTTGTCTCCATTAGAGAAAACCCTCATGTGGGTACATTTCTTGCTTCCCCGGCATTGTGTGATTTTTAGTTCAAAGCACAAAGAAGCATTTGCTATTTGCATCAGTGCTTCTTACTTTTTTTTTTTTTTTTCCGGGGCGGAGAGTGGGAGGATTACCACAGTATTCTTTTCAAGTGCTCTCAGTCCCTGATCAAAGGAAGGGTTTTAGAGTCTTAGTTTGTCTGAGATTCAATATAAGACTCTTCTTGGTTTGGGCTTTTGAGTAGATCAGTTTTGCTTAAACACAGAGAGAAAGAGCACTAGCCGATGCATTGTAAGCCACAAAGTCCTGCACAAATACTAATTATTTTTATTATTTTAAAATGGAATTTGGGGTTTAGCGGTATCTAGAGAATTAAGCATTTAGGAGGACATTTCATTTATAAAATAATTACTCATTCAGTGATCTGTTCCTTTGCAAGGAATGGCCACAGCCTCTCTCCACCTTGCTTTATTTGCTGCAGAACATTTCCATTCTTTCTCCTTCTCTGTGACCACCACGAACAAGGGGGCTTGGCTCCTTAACCAGGGCGATCGGGCTTTGGTTGCTGTCACTGGCTGGGAATGACCTTCTGAGTCACCAGTGGCTTTTTTCTTGTCCAATTCTTTGAACAGTCCTTAGTGTGCAGTTGGCCTGGATTTTCTGCAGCATTCACTGCTGTTGACTATTACTCAATTCTCCAAATTCTGGTCTCCTCTGGTGTCTGTGTGAACACGCTTGGTTCTCAGGTCTCTGATGGCTTTCTCCACCTCTATTGCTGGCTTTCCTTTCCATCTTCTCCTTATTAAATGTTGATGTTACCTAGGGTTTAGTTCTTCTTTTTTTTTTAAGATTTTATTTATTTATCAGAGAGACCGTGCACACAAGCAGGGGGAGTGGCAGGCAGAAGGAGAAGCAGGCTCCCCGCTGAGCAGGGAGCCCGATGCGGGACTCGAACCCAGGACCCTGAGATCATGACCTAAGCCCAAACCAAGAGTCAGATGCTTAACCGACTGAGCCAGCTAGGCACCCCGAGGAATCACTATTTTTGAAGATACAAAAATGAGCAAGCCATAGTCTCTCACAGCAAGGAGCTTACAGCCTAGTAAGGTGGATGAGATGTGTACACGTGGCTTCAAGAGCTGTGCCTTTTCGAAAGTGGACTTTTCCATTAGGCCTGGCAGAGAGCAGCTGCTCAAGACTTAAGCCAATAGGATGGCTTAACTGATGGCTTCCTTGCATTTAAGCAGCATTCAAATTAGAAAGTTTTTTTTTTAACTAGAAAATTTTAAGACTGACTCAAAGTAAGCTTTTCTCCTTTATCTGAAGCTGGACTGAGATCCTGAAGAAAATAAAGCTCATTGCCAGCTGATCTGTGAGTAGGGGTGAGGTCTCCATCAGGTGGTGTTCCTTAGCTGTAAGCAGTAAAAAGGGACTTCAGTTAATTTAAACAAAGAAAAGGACAGTATGGGGGCGCCTGGGTGGCACAGCGGTTAAGCGTCTGCCTTCGGCTCAGGGCGTGATCCCCGCGTTATGGGATCGAGCCCCACATCGGGCTCCTCTGCTATGAGCCTGCTTCTTCCTCTCCCACTCCCCCTGCTTGTGTTCCCTCTCTCGCTGGCTGTCTCTATCTCTGTCAAATAAATAAATAAAATCTTAAAAAAAAAAAAAAGAAAAGGACAGTATGGAAAGGATGGGCAATACTTCTTGGAATGGAAGAAAGAAGAAAGAACTGAATAATAGGTATCCAGAAGGAAAGGCATCAATGCCAGTCTGGACACCCGAGTGCTAGAAACACACAGACCATCACATGCCCAAATCTGGGCTCAGACAGAGCTCCTTTGGGACCAAAAGCAAATGAAACTCTGCAGGCTAAGACCACAGTCACCTACCACGATGGAAAAAGGCTGTTCAGGAAAGCACAGTGCCTGGCTCATAGGAGACATTCGAGAAAAGATTTTTGAATGAAGCAATAAATGAGTCGGGTCCTTAGGCAGATAAGCCTATAATCTCTACCAGTAGTGTTTGAATTCTTTCACAGACCAAAGTGCAAACTTTCTGGGCATTTTATGTCTGGCTGGTGTGATGAATAAACTTTCAGTCCCAGGGGAAAGGCAGGAATACTGGCTCTGTCTTCTTGGGATTCAAAAATCACCCTGGTCGTCACCCTACCAGACGAAAATAAACCCAGAAGAGGCACCTGCATGTCATGCTGTTGTTTTTTCACTGATAGGAGCATTATGGGATGCTGAGGGATGCCAGAGAGGATGCAGGAATATTCCTCTGGATACAGAACACTCGAGATTTGACAGTCCCCCATTTTTCTTTATTTCCGTGAAGGCAGGATCCTGACAAGGCTATATTTCGCCACCCACTCTTGCTGTTTTCTTGTAAATGACAGCGAAGGAAAGAAGGGAAATACAGATGTCTTACCCATCAGCCCGGTTACAGCGTTGTAGCACTATGCCCAGAAGGGCACACCGAACTATCAGGGTCCCTCGGGAAAGCACAGGACTCAAAACAAATGAAAGGCAGAGCGATCCAACAGGTAGACGGGAGCCGGACTTCTGTCCAGCCGGCATTGTGCCCTTCAGCCTTCTGGGGCAGCGTGAAATGGACATGAAATGGACAACTCTATGGATCCTCAGAAATATTTTCATGTCTTCGTTTAGATTTTAGGGGGGGCAGCATCCAATTTCAAGGAACCAATTTCTAGTCTTCTATTTCTGCAGAACAAGTCAGCAAATCAGCCCAACACTTAGTGGCTTGAAAGCACACTCTGTTCGGCTCTTAGAGTTCTCTCTCTCTCTTTTTTTTTAAGATTTTATTTATTTATTTATGTATTCATTTATTTATTTAGAATGCCTGAGCAGGGGGAGGGGAAGAGGGGGAGAAAAGATCTCAGACTCTGTGCTGAGTGCAGAGCCCGTCGTGGGGCTCGATCTCACGACCCTGAGATCATGACCTGAGCTGAGATCAAAAGTCAGACGCTTGATCAACTGAGCCACCTGGGCGCCCCTGGGCTCTTACAGTTCAAAGAGTGGACTGGGCTCCGCTCCATGGTTCTCGCTCAGTTGCGGTCAGACGTTGGCTGGGGATGGAGTTATCTGAAGGTTCAACTGGGATGGATGGGTAAAATAATTTCTTTACTCGGGTGTCTGGTGTCTCAGCCTGGCTAGCTGGGCATTGCCCTGTTTTCATGCATCCTCTCCACGTGGTTAGTCCAGGCTTCCTCATGGTCCCCAGTTTTAGGAGAGTGCCAGCTTTCTAAGATCCCCCAGTGGAAGCCATAAGGCTTCTTGTGTCCCAGGCGAGTCACACAAAGTCACCTTCGCCACATTCCGTTGGTCCAAAACTGAGATTCAAGACCAGGGGATTCCACAGGAAGTGAGGACTGGGAGGTCTGCCTCAGTAGGGAGCCATGTTTGGAGCCCACCTAGGATCAGCCCCCTCCCATACGTGCTGCCTCTGTAGACGCGTGCATGGTCTCACTTCACATGCTCTAGGCTTTTCCCACTCTAGGTCCTTCCAGTGCCCGTTCGTATTGTGCATTCCCTCCATCCATCCACACGCACTTGTCTGCCTCTGCCAGCCATGCTGCTCTCCCGTCCTTGCCCCTGGGCCTGGATGACTGCTACTTATCCCTATCTCACCCCCATGACCCTCTTTCAGGGAAGCAGTTCTTGGTCCCCCAGACTCGGTCAGGCTCTTCTTAAAAACACTCAGAAAAGTGAGTTTCCTCCCTCCCTGGCGCCACCTATGGTTCGCGCTCACATCGGCCACAAGCTAATTCGGCGACCGGATGTCTCCTCCGCGGACTGAGCTCGAGAAAGTGGCCACCATATTCTGTGTATTTTTTTTTCTTTTTTGTTTTTAATCCATATCGCATTTCCTACACTCAGCACAGAGCTCAGAAACGTGTGTTAAACAAAGGAACCCTTTCCAGACTGCCATGCTCTATTTTGGGGGCTTTTCAAGACAATTTGCTCCTCCTACTGGGAACGAACCTCCTGATGGAGGAGAAGACATATGGTTGAATAAAAAGGATCAGGAGTTTTTAATGGAGTGAGAAAGAGGAGTAGCCCAGTAGGATTACAGAGGTATTGCCTTCTTACTGCGGTGCAGGGGGTGGGTGGGATTGACTGGGGCGTGGAGACAGGTCAGTGAGTTTTGCCGGAGCAAAGAACTGAGAAGAATTATCCTGTTTGGGGCCTGCAGCAGGTGATCTGAGCAGAGGAGGCTACGCAGGCAGGAAAGAGGTAGTCGGAACTGGCAGGTGGCAGGTGGGATATTTAAGCAGCCAAGCTGGGGTGAGTCTGGTGGGACTTACACGTGGATTCATGACTCAATGCACGGAGGCTCAAACAACTGAAAAGCGGCTGAGGCCACCAGCAGCAATCTAAAAGCTAGGAGAGGCCCTAGGGGGAGGACAGCGGGTAACCTGAGTGTCCTGGGCTTGCCAGCCTGCCTTTATTAACCGAATTTAGATACCAGGAGCCTCTATCCTGCTTCGTTGCGGTAAATGTGGACTTTTCCCCATGTGTGGCTCTGACCAACACCCCCGCCCCCGCTGGGGCCACTGGTTGTCTGCACCTACATTGTGCCTTTCTCACTGTTTCACACCAGAGGTGAACAGAGGTGCCCTGCCTTCAACCCCACACCTGCCTTCACTAGAGAATTCTGGGTTGGGGCAGGGTGGGAAATGACAGCACGGGGCAGGAAAGCTTAAAACTGGAGAGCAGATAAATTCCTCAAATTTATTGGCCAACCCTGGCCACGGGCAGTCCCTTAAAAGCTGTATTTCTCCTAGGTTTCCGCTGAATGTTATTTTCTGGAGGCCCGATCCTTCTTGGAGCAAAGACCCAGTAATACCTTTTGCAGCTGTCCGAGCCCCCGGTTCCACTCTTTGAGCCTGCCAAGCAAAAACTTCGAGTCTCTTACCATTGAAAATACATTATTGTAAAGAATCTTATGCCAAAACGCCTTAATCAAAGGCACCTTTCACTGAGGAAGAGAGATTTAAGCTCTTTGTCGGTGTTCCTTCCATCTAGATTTTCCTTTGTGCAACCGAAGGCTCCTTTAAGGGCATCGGGGGTGAATCTGCATATACTGATTGGGTGACAGCTATCTACTAGGCACCCTGTTCCCTGATGGGGGCATAGCAGTGGAAAAAACACAAAAACACAGGGTCCGTATGCTCTCCAGGCTGATTCTTACCAATCCTTCCCTCCCTTCCACGGGGAGCGTTTTGCAGGGACTGAGAGCTTGCAGGTGAGTGTGGTGGTGGTTGGCTGAGGGCAGCCTTCACCTCTGTCTGAAGGAACGAAAGCGTCTCCCCTGACCAAGAATGAACTAGGTCTCAGGCCATGAGGGTGGCGTCCCGCCTTGGAGCGCCCATGTCCAGCCATGCCCACCAGGCAAACTGGGCTCCAGCGGTAGGCGGACCAGGCTGCCAGATCAGCCCTGTGCTTTCTTTCCTCTGCCCTCCGTGCCCTGCTTCTGCTGCTGCTCTCACTGACTAGCCTGCCTGGAGTCACCTCATCTGCCTTAGGACTTCCCTTACACCCCTTCCCAGAAGGAACTACTCCCTCGCTGTGCTCCCCCAGAGCCTCCAAGGGTCTCTGTCTTTCGTGCACCTGTCCACCTGGCCACAGACCAGCGAGCTCCAGACAGGTGAGGTTTCCTGCACGTCTGTGTTCCACGCTCCCCTCAACATGCCTGGTACGGTAGGTGCTTAAGGAACATGTGGAGACCCAACTGGGCTTTTAATGCTCTGTCGTCTGTGTTTCCAGTGAAATAGACACCATCTGTCCCTCCACTGAGAAACCCGTCTGGTTTGTTGCCTCACCCCACGGTAAGTACGGGGTATCCGGGATTTTAAGGACAGCGTCCTACTTGGAGTTGTGAATTCTGTAGCAGTGGGTAAACTGGGCTTGAATCAGGTGACACCTTGGTCTCAGTTCAGTGTGTGTGTGTGTGTGTGTGTGTGTGTGTGTGTGTGTGTGAACCAGGGTCCCACCCTGACCCAAATCAGATTTATTGATTTATTTTAAAGCCACAGAGATAGAGGGGAATGGGGCAGAGGGGGAGAGAGAGAAAGTGTCTTAAGCAGACTCCATGCTTAAGCCCAACTTGGGGTCCAATCTCATGACCCTGAGATCATGACCTGATCTCCATCCAGCATACCCAGTGTGTCTATTTTTAAAAATCAAGAGTTATAATAGATTGGCAAGTACTGATTGAATTATTAGCTGCCTAGAACAGCTAAGTGTCATGGAGGCTACAAAAGAATATAGAAATAGACTGTCTGACCTCCGAGAAGGGTGGGCTGGCTGGGAGCCGAGGCTCTGACTGCCCAGGTATGGGGACACATTCGAGTAGCACAAGGGGAATCAGGAGTTCTAACTGTCAGACGCAACTCCGGGTCCCCGACCCCTTGTGTTCACAGGCTGATTATATTTTTCTAAATGTAAACAGTTAAACATTTTTTTTCTTACGGATAATGTCAGAAATATTTATTGTTGTGTAAGAAAGGTCCAACTCTCTAGAACTTCGTCAGTATGTTGCTTGTTTGTAAAATGCATAAATATTTTTTTATCATGGAAAAGTACAATAGGTTTGAAGGATGGAATTTTTTTTTGCCTCATTGTTATTTTGTTTTGTTTTGTTTAATTACCAGCCTTGCATCAGAATAGCATATTGTTTTATCATTGCAAATACAGGCAGTCCTCACTTTGCCTGATAATGGGGATCTTGAAACGACCCTGCCCACCCACAGCATGCCAGGTGATCTTAATGATCAATGGGAAAAGCACTAATTGTTCGACGACCTTTAAAGTTTTTGTCAAAATATAAAAACTTTCTTGCTGTCAGTTACAAACGTCTAGGGAAAAAAATATTTTGGTACAAAGTATCTTAAAGCATTTGAAAATGTTGGGAATTACGATGTCGTTATTTCTTCACAAAAAACTTATCAAGAGTCATTTGAAGAATGCTTAACTTCTTTTTCTTTGTTTAGTTTAAAGATTTTATTTATTTATTTATTTACTTATTTATTTATTTAAGGGAGAGAGAGGTGTGGGGGGAAGGGGCAGAGGGAGAAGGAGAGAGATTCCCAAGCAGACTCCACACCGAGCGTGGAGCCCCACACGGGGCCCGATCACACAACCCTGAGAGCACAACCTGAGCTGAAAACAAGAGACACATGCTTAACCAACTGGGCCACCCAGATGCCCCTCTTTGTTTAGTTTATTATATAGACTGAGCATGTTGGTGAACTGCCATAACCCTCTCGACGTTTGAATCAACTTGCAACCTTTCATTCTTTGTGTTTTTCATGTCATGAAAATATTTCTGAACGTTCCTTTAATAGGGAATCTCTTGCCAGCACCATTTCCTCGGGGACATCATGACGCTTTTTGTAAATTCTTCCTCCTTTATGTCGACACGTTTGCCTTGACTGAATTCTTCTGGCTGCTCTTCTGGTCTCAGAGACAGCATCCACATTCCCATGGCCTTCTCCAACTCCATCTGCATTAGACCCGAATTTCATTTCCGCGAGAATCACTTCTTGTTTCTTTGTTGCACTTTGGTCTTTGTTGGCCAACTCCCTCTTATCTTTATGCATTTTTATAAAATGTCACATGGGTTTATTTCTGAGAGATAAGGAGGCAACACTGCACACTGCTGTCTGTGCATGAACTAAAGAACAGATGTACAGTGACCACCAATGGACATTGGAAGGAAGGATGGGATTGTTCACTGATGATACCATTTGTGGACACAAGGGCTCGTGCACTAAAGTTTGTATCGTATGCATTTGACTCACAGTTGGCATACCAAAGTAACAAGTTGTATTCTGTGAACTGGGAACTAAGCACCATTCAGAACCTGAGAAAGCCTGTCTTGATTGTTTCAATGGTGAGTTTCCAGTTTGATAGGTATATTACCTACATTGCAGTTTAGGAACGGCTTGGCAATGTTCAATGTGCATTCTCGCCCACCCTTCCACCATAGGTCTGGAGGCAATGCCACTTGCCTGAACTTTTTTCAAAGTCCTTGCTCATCTTTGATTTGAATGGTTGAAGCCGAAGATTAGAGGTACCTTCTGTCTGGTGTTGTTCATCTTCATTCTGTTGTCTAACCTATAAAACAGCATCTATTGGGGTTAGAGTATTACCTGTACATTCGTTCATTCCATTATCTATCAAAGAGACATTGAGTGTCTTCCACGAAGAAGCACTGTTGGGCATACGAAATTGAATTGAACATGAGTACCGCCATCACGATGTAGTAGAGAGTTCCACAATCATGAATTACACTGGATCTTCAGTGTTTCTGGATTCTGTATTTGTGAACTCACCAACTCGTTAACCTGTATTTGTAGGCCCCAAATCAATGCTCACTTCACTTTTGGGATCATTCCCAAACAGCACAGAACCGTGAAAATTGCAGTTGTCCAACATGCCCCTTTCCAGCCGAGGTCCAACAAGGCCATACTCTGCCTTTTTTTTTCTTTTTTTTTTAAGATTTTATTTATTTATTTGACAGAGATAGAGACAGCCAGCGAGAGAGGGAACACAAGCAGGGGGAGTGGGAGAGGAAGAAACAGGCTCATAGCAGAGGAGCCTGATGTGGGGATCGATCCCATAGTGCCGGGATCACGCCCTGAGCCGAAGGCAGACGCTTAACTGCTGTGCCACCCAGGCGCCCCCATACTCTGCCTTCTTGTTTTAGCTCTTAGACAGAGATGAGGAGACAATGAAGACCGCAGAGGACAGCAAGCTGTAGTACAAGAAGCTCTGGCTCTGGAGCCAGTTGGATCGGGGTTTGTATCCCAGCTCTGACACCTGCTAGTGGGGTGGCCTCAGACAGGTCATTTCACACCCTGAGTCTTCTTTGCTCTTTGGCAAAGTAAGGAAGATAGAATCTACCAGCATGCACTCCTTTTAGGTTTAAGAGTATATTTACTATAATCTCATATACATTATATAATATATGTTCTAAGATTATAATAAATATAAGAAGTTCTATATTACACATACACATTACGTACATATCTTGTATTATAAGATTATATTAAGATTATTTAAAATTATAATCCTTGTGAACTATGTATCCTATATATGTACACATTTCTCCTAGAAACAATGGTTCAGCGTTTGCTAATTCAGTGCTCATGGCAAATTTCCACAAAATAACTCCTGGGAATAATGAGAATTGATTGTACATTTTAACTTGAAAATTACACGTTAGGGTTGTTTTGAGCTTTGCGGTCTTTTTCTCACTCCTTTTGTCAGTCTGCTGGGAAGTGGGTTCCTATAACGAAAAGTATCTGAATTGCTATTGATATAACAAAAGAGGCTTGAAACATCCAAATATATTTGCATTTACATTTTATTATACACCGTTTGTCATGATCATATAGCATTCGTTATATCATTTAACATTATATTGTTTTAACAATATTTTAAATAGGTTTCTGGTGTAAGGTTTATGTGTTTCAGGTTTCGTCTGAAATTGTGCTCATGGTCAATGGTAAGAAAGGAAAATTCATGGTCCTGGGATTCCCAAGGTCAACAGGGATGGTTCTGTAGCCGTTCCTGGTGCATCCACATCCATAATTCATTTTCCTTCCCTTTTAGAGTCTAATATTGCATTTCGATCCCCAATCTTTTTTATTATCAACACTTGCAAACATACAGAAACATTGGCAGTGAATACACCTGCCACTTTAGATTCAGCAACTATTTTCCTTTTGTTATATTTGCTTTACTTATATATGCATGTGAATATACACATATAGTTTTCCTGAACCATTTATAAGTTGGAGAGATGGCGATATTTTACCCCAAATTATTTCATCACATATGTCCTAGGAATAAGCAGGTTCCCCTACAAATGACAATACCATGATCATACCTGTGAAATTTATGATAATTCTCTGATATGATCTAATTTCCAGCACATATTGAAATTTACCCAGTTTTCTCCCCATACATCTCTTCTAGCTTTTTCTTTGAATCACAATCTGATCAAGAGTTATACTTTGCATTTTATTTTATTTCTTTGATCTTTTTAACTTAGAACAGACCCCAACTTTTCCCCCATGACATCAATTTTTTTTAAGTGAGAGCCTCTAATTATTTATCCATTATCCATTATAGTTAAATAATGATCTAAGTTTGAGTCCTAGCTCTAGCTGAGCAAATTTGAGGTTAAACAAACATTAAGAGCCATGGTGTATGCATCAGTTCTAAGGAAGTGAGAAAAGATTTGAAAAGATAATGCAGATGAAATTGCTTTGTAAATGATAAGGGTTATGTAGTCTCAGCTATTTTTAGTACCATTATTTTAAAAGTTATTTTGAAAGCCATGATGCCATTATTCTACTATACAATGGTTATAATAAATTAAGTTTAAGTTATAATAAAAATTGGGTCAATGAACTGTTTTTTATTTTTTTAATGAAAAAAACCTCTATATTAAATAAAACCACTTTGAACTTTTTTTTTTTTTTTGCCTCTTCTTTAGCCCGTATGAGCACAAGTCCTGATGTGCATTTGAATACCACCACTGGGATTAAAAATGATTGATAAGTTTGCTGACTATAAGCACCCAGTGCACTTTCCAAAGACAACATTCCTTCTGAATGCTGTATGATAAATTCCCAGCTCTGACATCTTTGCCAAGATCCCTGCGGCTGGGCTCCTGCCCCAGATTAAACTCCTATAGGACTTTCGCTTTCATCTAAGATGGTGTGACGGGGATGGAATTTATTATCTTGTAAGAAACTACCAAAAGACCCAGACCAAATATCTAAAACAATCTTTTTTTAAAGAATAGTGACCACCGAGAGACAGGAAACAAATACAACGAGCCCTACAAGGGCTTCGGCTTACAGTCTTGAGTTTCCATGTGGTGGTGGATGGAACAAGGCCCCAGGAGGAGATCAGCAGACTTCTTGAGTTGAGAAGATGGAACTGAGGGCTCCCAACTGAGGGAGACCAAGGTGGCTAGAGTTTATAGGGCAGAGTACCAAAGAGGAGAGAGCTACACGGAAGAGAGAAGCCTGGAGATTTGTAGAGATCCTTCTCAAGTGTTCAAATGAGTATTGATGAGCACATGCATGGGAAGAAACCAAACAGGTTAGTAAACAGTACCCAAAACTCACCTGGGGGCAGTGATAGTGCCTGTTTCCACCAGCCAGACTGGAAAAACTTATGCTCAGGGCATAGAGTCAAAATACTCAGAGAGATCTTGCCTCAATAGTGGGGATAATAGCCCTGCTCCAGACCTGCCCAACAAATTATGAAAGCAAGACCACAAAAGATCAAACTGTTCCCAAGTATCTTGACTGTATCCAAAAACAAAGCTCAAAAGTAGTTGTGGGAATACAAAAGCATCCAATTTCAATCAGCACAAAATTTACATAGTCTGCCATACAATGAAAGATTACGAGGCATGCGAAAAAGCAGGAAAATGTGTTACGTAATGAGGAGACTAATCAGTCCATCAAAACAACCTCGAATAGAACAGATGTTAGAATTAGCAGACAAGACAGAGAGATAGATTTTATAGCTATATTCCACATGTTCCGGAAGCTAAGTAGAATCACGGAATATAGGTATAACATTCTGCAGAGATGAAAACTATAATATCTGAGATGAAAAAAAATACACAAAATGGGATTAACAGAAGTTAGATATGGTAGAAGAGATGAGGAGCCAACTTGAAGACAAAAGTAGAAACTTTCCAAAAGGAATCGCAGAATAAAGAGAAATTGAAGGAAAAATGTGAAACAACTTTCATCAGCTTCATATACATGTCATTGGAGTTCCTGGAGGAAGGAGGGGTAGGTTTAAAACATTCAAAGAAAAAAAAATGACCAAATTTCAAATGTGATGAAAATTATAAACCTACAGTTCTAAGAAACTCAAGGAACTCCAAACACAAGAAATACAAAGAAAACTACAACATGATGCAGTATAATCAAAGTGCTCAAACCACTAGTGAAGAGAAAATCTTAAGAGCAGCCAGAGGAAAAAAGAACCTATGAGAAAAAAATAGAATAAAGACACAGATGACATCAGATCCCTCCTTAGAAACAATGCAAGTGAGAGGACGATGGGGAACATTTTTCAAGTACTGAAAGAAAACTTTGCCCACCTATAATTCTATACCCAGTGGAAATCTTTCAAAACAAAGGTGAGATAAGGCGTTTTCAGAGAAACACAACTGAACTCATTTGTCTCTAGCACCGTCACACAGTAAGAAATATTAAGGAAAGTCTCCAGGCAGGAAAATCGTACGAGATTGAAATATGAATCTACGTAAGGAACGGAGAGCACCAGAAATGGTAACTATACAGGTATATATGTAAGTATGTTTTCTTATTAGTTAAGGATTTAAAAAATATAATTAACTGTTTCAAACCAACATAGTAGTATCGTGTAGGGTTTATAACATACAAATAAGTAAAAGGCATGACAACAATAGTGAAAAGATCAGGGGGAGGAAAGAAAGTACATTATTAGGTTCTTGTTCCGTTAGTGAAATGGCAGACTATCACTTGAACGTAGACTGTGATACATTGAAAAGCCAACCTTAAAAATAACAGAACAAAGAGGCATAGCTTATAAGCAAATAAAGGAGGTAAAATGGAAACATAAAAATACTAATGCAAAAGAAGGTCAGAAAAAGAGAGGAGCTCAAAGAAACAAAGGGGCAAATAGAAAATAAATGGCAAGGTGATGGGTTTAAGTGTATGGCAGCAGCAATCACAGTAAACATAAATCTTGGTGAATGTTACATGGGCCTTTGATAAAACATGTGTATTCTGCTGATGGTGGGTGGAGTGTTCTATATTTGTCAATGAGATCCTGTTGGTTGATTGTGTCACTCAGTTCTTCTGTATCCTCACTGATTTTCTATCTAGTAGTTTTATCAACGGCTGAGAATGGGGTGTTGACGTCTCCTACTATAACTGTAGATGAGTTTATTTCTCTGTTCAGCTCTATCCAGGTTTTTTGGCTTTTTGGTTTGTTTGTTTTTGGGTTTTTTTGTTTTGTTCTGTTTTGTTTTTGAGAGGGAGAGAGAGAGAGAGAGAGAGAGAGCATGAGCAGGGTGGGATACAGGGAGAGGGAGAGAGAGATTCTCAAGAAGGTTCCATGCTGGACATGGAGCTCCATGAGGGGCTCAATCTCACAACCCTGAGATCATGACTTGAGCAGAAATCAAGAGTCGGACACTCCACCAACTGAGCCCCCCAGGCGCCCCCAGCTCTATCAGTTTTGATTCATATATTTTGAAGCTCTGTTGCTTGGTTCTGTCTATATGTAATTATGTATGTCTCTCTCAGTAGATAATGGGGCTTTGGTATCTCACTGCCAGGAGATTCTGATCACTACTTAATGATCCTCGCTCCCAGACCTTGACCTTGTCTTTCAGATCAAAGACAGAGTCAGAAGACACGGACTTTGCAGGCATGGGGCTTGCATTCCTGATTTAGCTCCCATGATGTGTGAGGATGTTGTCCATCCAAGACCAGGATGGATCCACTGGGTTCCACTTAGCCCAATATAGGGGTGGCCTGAGTGTAGGGGAAAAAAAATCTGGGATTATGTGGCCCACATGGTCTTGAATAGCTCCTGGATATGTCCCTTGAAGGCAAGGAGAGGACAAAGAATGCGTTTTAGTGCAATTGTCTCGGGTCTGGCCCTCAACTACTCTAAGGTTCGCTATTGTTTATTTGTGAAGCGATCGCCATTACTCTCCTGAAGCCTCCGTTTCTCCTGTGTTCGATGGGAGAGCTGGGGGACGACTTAAGGTCTTTTTCCCCTAAACAACTTTGCATCCCAGTGACTATGGGTGGAGAAAAAGGAAGGTAATAGGAAAAACCTGCCCCCTGAAATGCCGCACCTCACTCCCAACCACGTCGGATTCTGCCAAACCCAAAACAGATTCCACCCGCTTCCTTCAGAACTGTGCTTATTTTTAGAGAAACAGAAACCATGTGTTTTCTATTAATTTACACTGAACTTGACAAAATATTGTTCTCACAGAGTTTCCTGATGTCTTGGAAACCTTCTCTGCGTTCTTCATAGGCTCTTTCATTTTTAGCACAGAGAGTCAGTTGTATTGGCCCCAGCGAACCCCTGAGATCCCTCACCTGGGGGACAAAAAGACCTTGAATTTATTTCAACTCTCAGACCTGCCAGGTTGGCTTGGATCCATCAACTCTTGTCTTCCCAGCCTTTCCTCATAGGAGTGTCCGATGCTTTTTCTTTCCAAGTGAGGCTCGCCAGCCCTAACGGGGGCAGGATGCCCAAGCTGGGCCTCAGTCAGCTGGCTTTACTGGTGCTGCCACTGAACCGTATCTGGGTAGAGTTCCATCTCTTTCCACGACCTGTCCCGATGGAGGCTGGGCCTCTGCTAGCATGCCTGGCATTTCTGCTACTCTCTGGGATTGGAGCCCTGCCCCAGGTACCTGGCAGGGTCTGCACAATCTGACCTGGTTTACTCCTCGATGTACCTGGGTGCTATGCTCCATCTCCAGCTAATGGCCAGGGTCGTGATTGCCCAGCTGAGAATTTTCCACACCTGGGGTCTCCACTGCATCGTTCTTAGATTCCTCCCCATGGCTACTTCCCTATGCTGCTCACCTGTCTCCAGGGATGCCAGGTAAGAGGTAAATGTAGTTTCCTCCATGTTATGACCTCCAGCTTCTGTTCTTTTGTAAGCTTCGTTTCTGGAAATCCACGAAATCCTTCTCTTCTGAGTTTCTGGTTCCATATTTCTGGAACTTTCAGTTGCAGACTCTGTTTTCCAAAGTCTCCAAGCTCCTCCCTGCTAGATATGTGCCTCAGTGGGTGACAGGGAGAAACTGAGTCTTCTCTCCCCTCCTTCCAACGAGTTCAGCATCCCTGGGCTGGATACAGAGGAGGTGAGAGAGCGGCCAAGCTGCTATCAGAGCAGAGGTTCTCCTACTTTGCTATGTATCAGAATCAACTGGAAAGCTTGTCAAAACATGGGTTGCTGGGGTCCACCCCAGAGCGCCTGCTTCAGTAAGCCTGGGGTGAGGCCTGGGAATCTGTATTTCTCCCAGCTTCCCAGGTGATGCTGATGTCTCTGCACTGGGGACCACATTTTGAAAACCACTGTAAGCAGCGAGCAGGAGTAAGAGAAAGACCTTGGAAGACTGATCCCCTCAGGAGGCCCTGGAGCACTTCCTCAGGCAGGCACTGTTTATATGGGTCCAGCCAAGCCGGCTTTTCTGGTCCTCCTGATCTTGCTCTTAGCGGAAGTGAAGGCAAGAAAGGATTTTGTAACCAGCGTCACCACCTCCGACCACCAGTAGTTCCTCAGTCCTTCCTTGGGGCTCCCCCACCTCCTAAGGGGGGGAACCCCATCCCTCCTAAGGCAGCGGAGGGATGCATGGGGGTGAACAAGGGGCAGGATGAACTCCCTGGGAGAATTTATGAAAAGAAAACGAAAGGACCGACTGAATGGCAAAGTTGAGTCCTCCCTCCCTCCCTTCCTTTTTTTTTTTTTTTGTTTGTTTTAAACCCCAATTTTATTGTGTTTTTCAAGCACTCTGTGGAATCTCTTTGATGCAGGTGCATTTACAAGGTGTATTCTGTGCACCACATTGTGGGGACGCATTCTTTCACTTAAATGTTAACACCCTCCTTATTCCCGGTACAACTAGCGTTCTTCCAGTCATCCTCCGGATGTGTGTCTTTTTTTTTTTTCCTTAACTGCTTATTGAGATTTAATTAATATACCAAAAAACCCGATATACGATTTGGTAAGTTTGGACGTCCCCAGGCCCCCATGAAACCAACACTGCAATCCAGGTAACAAGCATCTGCGTCATCATTGCCTCCTCCAAAAATTTCCATGTGCCTCCTGTGTGTGTGTGTGTGTGTGTGTGTGTGTGTGTGTGTGTGTGGTGTGGGCACACAGTTACACTCAGAAAAGGGACCGCGGTGGGGGGCGGGTAACGAAGAGGTCTTGCAAGGCTATGGAGTAGCAGTCGTGCACGATGGCTGGGTTCTAGAAGTTCTCTCTATGGCTGGTGCCTCTTGCTAACCACGTGGTATCCTATGCTCAAACATGGAAGAGGGAAACTTCTCCTTTCTCTTTGAACTTCACACTCCCCGCCCCCATGCTTTCCCATGGGGCCCTGGAGGCCATCCCCTCTCCCGGCCCTGGGTGGTGTGACCTTCCCGGGCGTCCTTGCTCGCAGGTGGCTCCCCACGCCGGCAGCGGCGGCTCCACTGCCATTTAGCCTGGCGCCTCTTGCACCTGGCGGAAGACTGGCCATGCTAATAAAGAATTACAATTTACATGAGAATGACAAGGCAAAACATGAAGAGACTGATAGGGTTTGCCCACAGCCAAATCCTTTCTGCCTGAGTACATTCTATTTGAATTCCTCTAGAAACACCAGCTCAGCCGAGCTCGGGCAATATTGAAAAGGTCAGCGAAGGCAATGTCAGACATGGTCTCTGGTCGCTCTGCAGTGCTCTGGTGACGATGCATAACAATATATTATGGGAGCCCCGCCGCCTGGCGCTCCGAGGGGCTCTCTCTATTTATCGGGTAGCAAGAGATTTTTTTTTTTTTTTTTTGCTCCTTTTTCTCTGCCTCCTTTTTTCTGCTCCTCTTGAGTATAGGTATACAGCCAGCTAATAAGTTTTTTCCAAGACACAGTGAGGATAAATGTTTTGATCTGGCTTCCACGCGCAGCTCTCCTTGGAGCGTTTGCACATGAAATATAAATTGTACCAACTCCAGGGGCTTGGATGCCTGCACGTAGCACTTACCTTGGAGAGATTTTGGCAGAACAGAAACTTTGTGATCTGATGCCCTGTTTTGCCTCGGGCGTTGATGTGTGGAGGGTCTGTTCTTCGGCTTTAAAAACGCCTCTCTGTGATGTTTAGGGAAGTAAACAGTGGATTTATAGTCAAGAGACCGAGGTGGTGCAGTGTGGTTTTCTCTGGAAGCAGATGCTGGGACAAAGTTGAGGGTGCAATACATGGGTTGGGGGGGTCCTTTGGGAAAAGAAGGGAAGGGAGACAGGACTGGGCTGGGGGAAGGAGTGGAACCCTTGGAGCAGGTCCCACAAAGCTTTGGCCAAGGTGGTGGCAGCTTGGGAGGCACTGGTGTCCACCTGTGTCCCATGTCAGGTGGGAAGATCCGGGCCTTTCTATCCTTCCAGATCAGGATGCGGACTGCTTCTGCAGTGTGACTGGGAGCCAGGGGCTCTCTGCGGCTGCCCCGAGGGGCTGACCGTTCCCCCCGCTGCTGGGCAACAAGCAGGATCCGGACTGCCTGTGTCCACTATGAGGGTTCAGACTTCAGGCTCCTGGATCAGCCACGCCGTGTAAACTTGAACAAGACAGCTGTTTTGGTCTCACTTTCTTTTTCTGTCCCAGAATGGCATTGGGCTCAAAGATATCTACATACGAAATGTATCTTTCCTGTCGGTCCCTGGTTCCTGGCACAGAGCTCCTAAAACTCTTATCATTCACTGTACCAGCCAGGGTTTTCCAGGGAAACAGAACCAATAGAACATAGAGATAGGAGATTAATGATAGGCATTGGCTCACGTGGTTAGGGAGGCTGAGAAGTCCGTGATCTGCCATCTGTAAACTGTATTGGCGTGAAGTGCTGAGCTGAGTCTGAGAGCCCGAGAACCAGGAGCTCTGATGTCTGAGGGCAGGAGAAGATGACTGTCTCAGCTCAAGCAGAGACTTTCTAGTCCAGCCCTCCGTGGATTGGAGGAAGCCCCCTGCTCTGGGGAAGCCCACCCGCTTTGCTCCCTTCACCAATTCAAGTGTGAATCTCACCCAGGAACACCCTCATAGATGCTTCTAGAAATAATGTCCTGCCAGTTATCTGGGCATCCCTTAGCCTGTCAAGTTCATGCACAAAATTAACCCCCACACTTCCTTAGTGATAAAAGTAATAGGAGCATCTTTTGCTATGATATTGGGTCTTCATTCCTGGTTTCTGAAGACTTAGCATTTCCTGAGTGATAGGGGTGAGAGGAACATCTTGTTTTATTCATCAAGAAGTTTCTTTTAACTGTATCTGAATTTATGCTGATGAGGTGACCCTTGAAGGTTGGGGCTTGTTGCCAGAGGACCCAGCCACATGATGGAAGTGTTCCACTGGAGAAGGGAGGGGCTGGAGAGGAGGGTAATTACCAGTGGCCAGTGATTTAATCAATCATGCCTGTAATGGCACCTCCATAAAAACCCCTAAACAATGGGGTTCAGAGAGCTGGGTTGGTGAGCAAGAACACATCCACATGCTGGGAAGGTGGTACATTCCAAACTTCACGGCTGTGGAGGAGGCGGGAGGGCCAGAGGGCGGGGGAAGGCAGAAGCTGCTGCATTTGGGGCCCTTCTAGAACCCGCCCTATGTACCACTTCATCTGGCTGTTCATTTGTACCCTTTACGATATCTTTTATAATACACCAGTAATTGTAAATAAAGTGTTTCCCTAAGTTCTATGAGTCCTTATAGCAGATTGTGGAACCTAAGGTGAGGGTCATGGGAATCCCCGATGTATGGCCAAGTCAGCCCGAAGTACAGGAAGCCTGAGACTTGCAACTGGTGTCAGAAGTGAGATCAGTCTTGGGGGACTCAACTCTTCTGCTCTGGGGTCTGCTCTACCTCCAGGTGGTCAGCGTCAGATCTGAGTTGAGTTATAGGACATCACACAGTCTGTGTCAGAAGTGTGAGTAGAGGAACAGATTTTCCTTTAAGATCTGACTCTGTTTCTTCTTGACTTGGCGAACTGATGTAGAAAGTGAGGGGTGGGTGGAGGAAGTGATGGCGATTCTCATAACACTTGATTCGTGTATTATTCAATTCTTGTTTCTGTTCGTACCGGGCCATGGAGAGGGATGCTGAGCCTGGTCGGGGGGTATCTGTATTGATCTGCCTCATCGCCAGCTGGCTCCAATGCCCCCCGAGTTTTATCCTGGCTTCTCCTCCTGTCCTTACCTCTGGTGGCCCCACCGTATGAGGGGAGGGGGCTCCACCATGGCTAAGACCCTGTCTTTCCATGGAATGTGGTGGGAGATGTTAGGGCTTCTCCTGATGGGCTAAATTTCAGAAAACTCCAAAAGTGGTCTGAAAGAGTAACCAGAGCCAAAAACACTAAGGCATTTTAGCCAAAATTTGAGCAAAACCTAGGAAGACCTGTTGGATCCCCTGGGTTGTAAGAAAGACATATTTTGATGAAGAAAGACGTTTTCCACTTGCCTGGGGTTGACAAAACGGCGACACGCCACCAGCATTTCTGGAATCCCTGACGTGTGGTGAGACCACGGTTTAAGTGTTGGGAATGTGTCACGAGCAAGCCCTACCTGCCCTCTGACCTCTGGCCATGTCTGCGCTACTGGAAGAACTCAAAGGCAAACCAGTGCAAGGTGGTTACAATGATTTCGGGGGGGATGAGGGCCAGGAAGGAAATAAAGTGGGCACAGCCGTGGGGGCTGACAGAAACTGCTTGGCTGAGGGTAGAAACCAGGCCCAGGGCCCGAGTGAGAGATAGGTGAGGCTTGATGGAAGGGAACCCGGGGCCTGTGTTTCCAAGAAGCTCCAGCAGCCCATAGAAGCTGAGAGCGGGAGTGAACTTACCTGTTTGGATGCTGCCTATAGTTTCCGCAATTATTTCCTTTCCTATGCCTGAATATATGTCAGTTTGGAAATATCCACCCATCTCGGGTCCTAAAGTGGAAATTAAAAAAGGATTTTCTGTTTGGTCTATACTTGAGCCGGAGGAAAGAGGAGATGCTCAGTGGGGGCACTGAGGCTCAGGGACAAAGACAGAGCCAGATGGGGACTCACGGAACCATGCCACTTTGACCTAAGGGCTTCCTTTCTGACTCGGCGGGGCATGCCTGGTCCTCTCTCTTCATCGGCTGTGGCGGCTTCTGCCTGGTCCCCCAGTCCCCCGGATCCCATCTCTGTTGCCTATGCAGGGGTCAGCTCCTCCTCCCAGGGTCCTGGGGAGAGGTGGTGTTGCTGCAGGGAGAGGGAGAGGGGGCTGGAAAGAGAGAGAGGATTTGGAGCTATGGAGACCCGGCACGAACCACACACCTGCCACTTGCTGGCTGTGCGACCACGAGCAACTTATTTACCTTCTCTGAGTAGCAAAGGAACAACAGAACTGGTGTCTCAGGTCCCACCTGCACATCTCAGGGCCTGGAACACAATGGACTCTCACTCCCTCCGGCCTGTGCTGAGGGTGTAGCTGCCGTAATTGCCCTGCAATGTAAGCTAGGTCATGTCTCTTTTCTCCTCAAGACCCTGAATGGTTCCCAAAAGCACTCAGAGTAAAAGACCTGTGCAAAGACCTCAAAGCCCCTTGCTCTCCGTGGACTACACCCAGAACACTCAGGTTATGCCCCCCACTTTCTATCTCCCTTCCCATCCCTAGTGTTTTCCTGCCGTCTTTACCACTATTTAAAATACTATTTGTTTACTTATACACCTCATTGTCTCTTGCTCCCATTAGACTGCAAACTCCACGAAATAAGAGGCTTGTATCTGCTTTGTTTACTGCTGTGTTAGCCGATACCTAGAATTTTCCCTGGCATATAATCGGTTTCGATAAATATTTGCTGAATGAATGAAAAATGTTAGTCTCTTCCCTTCTTCCATGATTCTTTGAGGCAGGGCTGGAGGCCCCTTCTCCGTGTTTCCACATCATCTTGTCCAAGATTTACGTTCTTCCATCGTATCACACAGACACATCTTCCTGATAAGATGTGGGCTCCTCCTTAATGACAGGGTGGGTATTTTCCACTTTGGTGTCCCCAGCACCACACAGTGGCTGGTGCAGAGGAGAGGGTTAGAATGTGATTTATCCTTTAAAGAGTTGTGATCAAGGTGTGAGTGTGGGGGGGTGGGATGATGCTTGGCGAAAGGCCTGTCTTCTGCGTTCAAGCCTTGGACGATTTGAATCAATTCAACGACTATCCACTGAGTCATTTCTATGGCCAGACACTGGCCAAGGACATGAAAATTCCTAAGGCAAAGGCCCTGAGTCTACTGTTGGAAATAGAGAAAGCAGGCCATTCGAGGCCAAGGGTGATGAATGCCATACTTGAGGTGAGCTGGGGGGTACAAATCAAACAAAAGGCAAATCTAACCCATTCTGTGATGGTGATGAAGGTGTCTGACCTCTAAGAGGCCTGAGGTGGGTCTGGAAGTTCTACCACTTCGAGGAGATGGTGGAGGAAAGAGGAGTACAGAGACACACGTGAGGAAAAAGCATGAGCAAAGGTATGGAAACACGGATGGCGATGAGTGCAAACAGCTGTTGCTGGGTTCTGTGGAAATCTACCATGTGAGGCAGGGATTGAGGAGAGATGAGGCCGCAGAGAGGCAGGTACGGGCCAGGTCATGGGTGCTCATACATGGTGATGGGTGTGAATCTCATTCTGACTGAGGTAAGGAACCATTGAAAGAAACTGGGAAAGGAGGAAAGGAATCTCAGCATGAGGGACCAACAAACCGCCTCTAATCTCTAGAGGATCATTCCAGAAGGGAGGATTGCCGCATGTGGTCCCTGAATGAGGGGCTGGCACCAACAGGCTGAAGAGCAAGCAGGACCTTTTTGATAATCAGCTCCGTCTGACCATTGGCTGCCTGCTGAGAAGTGAAGACGCCTAGAGTTTTCGAAGCATTGGCGTGGCATGGAGACTTCAGCGAGCATTTCTCAAGGTGTGTTCAGCAGATCACCAGCATTGGAATCATCTGGGGGAACTTGTGAATAATGAAGAATCTTGGGCCCATCCTTAGATCTATTGAATACGAATCCTTGGGAACAAGTGTTTGGAATCCACATTCTAAAAAGCTCTCTTTGACTTTTGAGAACCACAGCTGTAGTCAGTACCATCTTGAATAGAGAGCTGGACTAGATAACCCAGAAGGCTCCTTCCAAACTTTTGGCTCTCACTGTCCATGGAAGAATGTTTGAGGAGGGAGGAAGCTAGAATGAATGGGAGGTGGGATGGGGTCTCCAGGTGTTCTCGATCACCTTCATTCATAAGGCCCTTCTTCTCTGTGCCAATAGCTTTTCACTTTCTCTGTCCCTGTCTTAGTCTGTCCAGGCTTCTGTGACAGAATACCACAGACTATGTGGCTTAAAAACAACGGAAATTTCTCATAGTTCTGGAGGCTAGGAAGTTCAAGTTCAGGGTGCCAGCATAGTTGAGGGAGGGATTTGGTGTCTGATGAGGGCTCGCTTCCTGGTTTATGGACTGCTGCCTTCTCATTGTGTCCTCATATAGTACAAGGGGATAGGGGCTCTCGGGGGTCTCTTAACGGGCACGAATCCCTTATCACCTCCCAAAGGCCCTACCTTCAAATACCATCATGACATTAAGGATTAGGTTTCAACATCTGAATTTTGGGGGGACACAAACATTCTGTTTATAGCATTCCCTTACTTAGGGTCTGGATTTCTAGGTGGTCAGTCATATTAAAAAAAAAAAAAAGGGACGCTTGGGTGGCTCAGTTTGTTAGGTGTCTGACTCTTGATTTCAGCTCAGGCCATGATCTCAGGGTTGTGAGATTGAACCCTGCGTCGGGCCCACACTGGGCATGGAAGCTGCTTAAGATTCTCTCTCTTCTTCTCCCTCTGCCTCCCCCCACTCCCCCTTTCCAAGAAAAAAACCCTAAAACAAAACAAAACAAAACAAAACCCACTAATTTTTGTCCCATCTCATTTCCCCTAAACTAGTCCAATCCATTTGTGCAATGAGATCTACCGAAATGCACCAAAAATGGAATTAGGCTAATTTGGCAAAGTGTAATTCAGGGCTCAGAACAAGAGGAAAAGAGGTTCTTCAAACACGATGGCCACTCAACCAACACTGGTTGGTGGAACGAATCCTGTGTTCCAGCATGAGAGGACACACGATGGCAAAAATAACCGCTCCCGGTGGTCTTTACCGCTTCCAACTTCTGGATGCTGAGGACCAGCAGATTCAATCCACCACCCTGCCCCTGAAACGGTTGCGTGAGGCTTGGCCTTGAGTGCTTTGTGTAACCTCCTTACATTTGTTGGCTTCTCAGTGTGGATTTGAGTGATGAGTTTCTCTTATGAAGTCAAGGCACACACCTTATAACAAGAACTTCAGACCTGGTGTTCAATTTGTCAACTCAAATGATACAGCCCCTGAACTTGTTTAGAAAACATTTTACAAAGACTAAATTACACTCTTGCCATCTTCTTCCCAGTCTCCAGGGAAAATAAAACCAACCTAGTTTAGCGTCTTTGTGTGTTCATTTCTGGTCGCGCTGCTCGATGCTACAATGGGCTCCAGCTGGGAAGCCGCACTCATTCAATGAGAATTTATTGTTTACTTCGTCTTATTTTTTGCTGTCTCCATTATTGTATGGTAAACATTCTTCTCCCAGCACTGCTCCAAGACCGGAGAATGCAGCACTGAAGTTTCAGAGTCACACCTGTTTTCTATTAGTTGCCGTCCATTATTTTAATTCTCTGCCTATTGTGTGTGTTCTGAAAATGTAAGTAAATCAATGTCTTCATTCAAAAAGGAGACCCTGAGTAGCATTTCACGAGTAAAATTTGTATTATCCACATCAAATGTAATGAAGACTCCCAATGAATAACTCTTGATTATCAGGTGCACACATTCCTAGGAATCCAAGAAGTGGAATAATTAGGAGCAACAAGAAGGTTTCCAAACCACAGATTTCACACAGCAACCACGCTAAGTGATTGGGTAAAAGAATGAGGATTCTTCAAAAGTGCTCTCTGGAGAGTGAATGGGAATGATGCATTTAATGGGAAATCATTAGAAAACATGCTTCCGACAGAAAAAAAAAAAAAAGCAGAGGAAGGGAGAGTGCTTCCTTAGGAGTCAAGAGACGGGTTGCAGTCCCATTTGTGAGAGTAAGGAGTATGAGGAGGTGAGCCACTGCCCCTTCTGGAACACTTCCCCTCCCCACTTATTTTTCTGTCAAAATCAAAGGCTGCCATTTGCCCATTTCAGATAAAAGAAAACATCTGGCCAAACCATCAAACCGTTGGAGGGAGTAATTCATACAGCCTCATGCTCATCTATGACGGGACGATGTTTATTTTGTTAAATCAGATATTTGAACTAAGTTGTGTCTACTTGACAAACAGCTTGTTTTATTTTGTCTTTCAGGGAAAAAAAAGCAAAAATAAAAACCAGTTAGGATCCATAGAAGTAAACAGTAAGCAGTAACAGAGTTATTCTCACCAGGCTCCCCATCTGAACCACAGAACACAGACACTGATTTGAGTGACAATTTTCTCAATTCCTCAAAGAGCAGAGCATAGCTAGTACCCTTCTAAATGATCAGAAGAGAGTTTAATTTTTTGTATATAATGGATGCCTTCGGGCGTTACGGATTAATTCTCTTTTGGAACCCAGGCTGAGAATTCTGTGGCTTCTTCAGCAAATGCTAGAATATACCTTTGAAGTTTTTAACCTTTTGAGCATATAGACAAGCGCTTCTCAACCTTTTTCATGTCAGGACACACACAGAAAGTGATGACATTGCATGGAACACTGTAGGAAAGAATACAGTGTATGTAGCCAGGGACAAGGGTCTGGGAGCAACATGGATCCCAGGCTCTTCCTGGCTGTTCAGAGGACCCAGGAGATCAGTCTATTGGCACACCAACAATCCCTATGCAGGGTGCTAGGTGCTCAGGCACATAGGTTAGGAAGCTCTATTATAGACTAAAAGTGGGTTCAGCAAAAGAAAGCCTAGATTTTCCTAGAAAACATGGGTGGAATGATCAAGAAAGTTACATTTGAGCCATGTGAGATGCTGTCATCTTTTCTATGTGGCTTGGCTTCAGGGTGTTTTGGTTTGCTCCTCCCTGTAGGTAAAGTGTCCTCCAAAGACCCTGGTGAATATTTTCTCCTTGGACCTGATTCTGCTATATCCAACAGAACGGGTTAGAAGACGCATCTAGTCCTTTGGGACTTTCAGGGTTAGTGCTGCTTTTCCCAGGCAGCGTGGTCCTGAATGGAAAATCCTCCTGTCGCTCTCTCCCCCATTCAAATGCATGGGGAGTGTTATCACAGGCCAAGACTTTCTTCTACTCTTGGGAGATTATTATTTTATTAAGTCCAAGGTCTAGGATCCCCAAGTGCTTGGTGTGGTGGACTCTTGACTGGTAGAATCAACCTTATTTAGTTCACCTGCTCTCATCCTCGCCCTGGCCATGGCAGCTCAGTCTCTTGGCTCATTAAAGCCTTTTTACTTTAAGCCCAAGATGATACATCAGTTGGTGGCAGAAAGGACTAGAACCCATCATTTCTGACTTTGCGTACAGGGCCCTTTCCACTATATTAAGCACCTCTTTAGAATATGGCTTCCATGATGGTACGTGCATTCCGAGAGTAGGGTTGTGAACACAAACAACATTAAAGGTGTGTGCGTGTGCGTGTGTGTGTGTGTGTGTGCATGCGATCATAGTGTGGTTGATTCTGTTGAGTTCTGCATGGTGAAAAAGGCAAGAGATAATCTTCAACATACATGAAAATCCTGACTATTCTTTTCTCCCCAAACTTGGTTTATACTGTGATAGATTAAATCCGCTGTTCACAATTATTCACCCCCACTCTGTTAAATTTATATATTTATGGCTTTTCCCCTGGGCCTTGAAGCAGCTCCCACTAGAGAGAGGGGCTTGCATCTTTTTGCTCATCTCCTGTGCTCTGGTGACATGCATTGGAAGGGTTTTCCCCAGGTAGGTCCTTCCTTTTCAACAAGGATCCCAGAAAAAACACCCATCAAGTAGATATCAACCCAAACTGTAGCGTGGGACAAAGCCATCCCGTCAAGCCTGGCCTAAACCAGCAAATTCATAGTTAGCTCACAGAACCCTGAGTGTAAAAATAAACGTTTATTATTTTAAGTTACTGAGTTTAGGGTGGTTTGTTACATGGCTTTCTTGCACCAGTAACTGACTAATACAAACATAAAAATTTGGTGTTCACCAAATGCCTTATTTGGGGACATCAAGAAGAAAAATTGGGGATCTTTTTTCAATGTAGACTAACATTTTGTCTGTCTGTCTTAAGGAAAAAGAAACTTGTGCCTCTCTCAAAGTCGGAGCATAATGCTTTGTCTTCGATATTCTAGAACATGCTTCTTTGGTATAAGACAAGGGGATTTTCAGGAAATTGCAAACAGCCTTCCCAGTGGGCCTTTACGTAGCAAGAGATTTGGGGTGGGAGGGACAAAGGAACAAAGTTAATTTGTGGGGAGGATGCCTCATTGTCCTCTCTTGGACCAAGCATGAAGACGATCTTGATAAGTATGACTGTAGAATGCCTTCTACCAGATGCTGGGACCAGAAGCCTACACATTTTAGGCTAGAAAGCTTTGGTTAGAATTTTGGACCTACAAAAAAGCATCTGATTTATTCTTTCAGTCTTCCCCGGATTCCTTCCCTTAAGCCCATAAACATGATGGGCTCTCTCTCCTCTAAAAATGACCTTCTAGACTCCAGTGTTCATTGCCAGTTACCAACCCAATCTCTCACCTTTTTCTTGTGGTCAGGCTTCTGAAAACAGTAGTTTGGGCATGCTGTCTCTTTACCTGCTCATCTCCTTTTCAGCTCGTCATGGTGAGACCTCAAGCTCCCCTTTCCCCCACCATTGACACAGTTTTTCTCAAGGCTGCCTCCGACTCTGTATTTCCTAGTGTTCTGCTTTCCATATGACTGGTCTTCTACGGAATTTAAAACTGTTTGTCATGCCTTCATTTTTATTTTTATTTTTTGATGAGTGATTCTTAGTTACATTTGAGTCATGAGGCATTTCCGATGAAATCTGCGGATCCTTTCTCCACAAAAATGTACTTACTGACAAACGAAAATTTGAATGCCATTTCAGGGAAGGGCTCATGATTAACAATTTTTTTTTTCTTTCTGTGACAGCTAACTCCTGCCTATATTTGTTCTTTATCTTCTTCATGGGCCCCCTCCCCTGCCTATCTCTGAAATATGGCTTCATTCAGGGAGGAGACCATTTCCGGCCTCTTGTCTCATTCCAGAAATTCTACCTGTGTAACTCCCTCCACTCTCAGATCCTGGATGCTGAAAACCCCAAATCCATGGTTGTTTTAATTCCTTAAAGAGTGCCCCTTGTATGTTTGGTGTCTCTCCATCCTGTATGAAATGCCTTCTATTATCTGGAGCTACCTACTTCTTGCCTCCTTATTTCTGGATTGTTCTCTATCAGCACTGAGAACTCAGTAATCCCTTACTACAATCCAGAAGTACAGTCTCTTCAACCTTGTGCTTACTAGTTGCTCTTCCGTTTTACCTCTCAGCCTAATTTTAACTAGTTCTATAAGGATTCAGACATACCTCCTAAGCTCTCTGAGGAGGAAAGTTGAGTGCCATGCCCAGTCCGGGCATGCAATGGAAGTACCCATTTCTATGCTCTCAAGGATTCTGTGAATATCTCTCATTCTGCACTCATAATGGACTGAGGGGTGAATAGGTGGTGAGGAATTGGACTCAGCATGCACAGATTACTGTTTCTAGAAGATGGCCATAATCTATCTACCTCCTTCAATAGGCAGTGAGCTCCTTGAGGATAGCTACTTATGCATTTTTCACCTTTGTAAACTCAGTTGCAAGACAAGTGAGCCTGAGTCATGGATGTGCCATATTTGCTTCTAGGGCAAACCTCACCTGATGCCAGCCCTCTCTGTGGACTTTTCAGTTGCATTAGCTGACATACATTCTCTTTATTGTTTGAGCAGTGTTTTGTGTGACTTGCAATTGAGAGCCTCCTAGCTGACAGTGTATTTCGGTACTATTCTCCTGACATCTGGACATCACTCTATCTGCCCTGGGTTTGACTTGGTCTCCCTCATCTTAACAGTGAGAAGTTTAGGGTTCTTATGGTTTGTTGGGCTGATGGCTAGAAAAGTCACATTCTACAGCTGAAAGTGAATGTTCTATAAGCATATAGCTTTTATTTGCTGGCTGATACTATAAATTATCTTATCTCCCCACACCTCCAAATTCAAGCAAAACATTTAAGTGGATAATCCTTTAAAAAAAAACAAACAGTATCCCCATTCATTAAAGAATACGTCAAAGTTGTAAGTAGGCACACATGACAATACGGAAGTTTGGATACTGATTGAAAAATCATTTGGAAAGAAAGAGAATAATCTAGGCAGGCATTTTGGCAACTGAAGGCAGTGTTCTGGCAAGCGATGGGCTAATCTATGGAAGAGAAAGGGACTGGAACCAGTCCCAGGGTGTCCCTAGTACTGATGCCCCACTAATCTGGACGACTTGGGGATGCCACGTCCCCTGCTGGGCCTTCTTTTCCTCTTCTGTGAAATGAAGGAAGAGAAGCAGATGATCTCCCAGGCCCTTTCTGGCTCGAAACGTCCATGATGTATGGCGGTTTGAATTCAATTGATTATTTTCCAGACTCTTCCGTGCATGCCGGCTCAGCCCCGGCTCTCTCTGTGCAGCCTTTCTGACAGTGATAAGTTGCAAAGTCATATAGAAGGGAGTTTTCTGTCTTCAATTCGGGAGACATATCTAGCTCTATTACTTGGGCTAACTCAATTCAATTCACATTTGATTCAATGTTGACTGAATAGTTACTTCAGCCAAATTACAAAGGAGTCTCCTGGTTTCCCTTGTGAACCTTGGGAAGCCTGATGACTTTCCACTCTCTCTCCTTCAATCAACAAACATTATTGATTGCCTACCGTAGCCTAGATACTGAGCATTAAAGATAAAACAGATGGGACATCTGCCTTTTGAGGGTGTACCAAATAGTGCTTTAAATAAAAGCAGGCTCTGAAGTCCGACTTACCTGAGTGACCTAGGAAAGGCAATTCATTTATTTAAGTTTGGTTTCTTACTTTGCAAAAGCAAGGATGATAGTAGTATCTATTTTATGTGGCATGAGTAAAGACTCAATACAGAAAGGCTCGTCCATTCTAAGTGCTCAGTGGAGATGGTTTTAGTTGCTCATGTGCTAAAAGACATATAAAAAGTCCAAAAATTGATTTAAAGTTTCTGTAAACAGGGGCGCCTGGGTGGCGCAGTCGTTAAGCGTCTGCCTTCGGCTCAGGGCGTGATCCCAGGGTCCTGGGATCGAGCCCGCATCAGGCTCCCTGCTCCGCTGGGAGCCTGCTTCTTCCTCTCCCACTCCCCCTGCTTGTGTTCCCTCTCTTGCTGGCTGTCTCTCTCTGTCAAATAAGTAAATAAAATATTTTAAAAAAATAAAGGGTTGGTACACATGCTTAGCATTTGCTGAACATACAGGAAGATGACATTTACTTAATTTATGGAAAGATGACCAGGCTGGGGAGTTGGGGTCTTGCCAGTAGGAAAGGGGTTGAAACTGGATTCTGGATGGAAGACTTGGTAACAGCATGCATAAAATGAGGGGTGACTAGGTGTCAGTGATAATGGGGACTAAGAGAATCTCTGGCCCCCCTCAGAGATCAGAGAGGAAATACAGGATATAGGCAGAATTTCAAGAGTTCTGAATGCCATGACAAAGAATTCTTCTTCAGTGGTGGGGTGGCGGGGAGCGGGCATTGAAAATTTGTAAGAGGAGTGACATCACACCTCTATTTCAGAATTTGCATGTTGGCAGGAGAGCAGGTCTGAAGTAGGGACCAGCCAGGAAACTCATGTAGCATTCCAGATGAGACATCACGAAGGCTGTATCCAAGTTACTAAGCAGTGGGGATGGGGGGCGGGTGGGAGGCAGGATTTGAGATATGTTTTAGAGGTAGAGATGATAACTTTTGGTAGTCTACAAGGTACAGGAGGTGAAAGAAGAAATGAAAGTGATCCTGAGATGTTTAACTTGGACAACATGGTGAATGGTGATACCGAGACAGGGGATGTGGGATGCCTGGTGGGTTGTAGGAGGATGGGGAAAGACAAATTTCTTATGTGGTCTAAAAGTACTTGTGAAACTCCTTCCTCTCTCCCTTCTCCCTCCCCATCTTCCTTCCTTCCTTCCTTCCTTCCTTCCTTCCTTCCTTCCTTCCTTCCTTCCTTCCCTTCTTCCTTCCTTCCCTCCCTCCCTTCCTTTTTTCCTTCCAGACTTTCTTCCTTCTTTCTTGTGGTTCAATAAATATTGAACACATCTTCTAAGTTATGCCAGGAGCTCGGTGTACATTGTGTATAAAACAGTCTTGGGAACTGTGATCGGGGAACTTACCGTTTAGTGGAAAAGAGAGCCATGTGGGACCATGAGGAAAGAAACAGAATAATGGCAGTTAGGGACAAACCAAATTAGTGACCCAAGAATTTGACATTTACACCAGGGCCTCAAGGACAGACGGAGCCAGCCCTTGGAGAAGAACAGCATTTTCTAGGCAGAGGGACTGGCATTTGTAAAAGGCTCTGAGGGTCCCAGGAAGTAGAAGGAAACTGGTGCGGCAGGTGACTAGTTGGTGAAAAGCATGGGATGAGGCTAGGAAGGAAGACCAGGGACATCACATGCGGGACTAGGCGGGATGTTTTGAGAGTAGCAGACAAATACAAATATTTAAGCATGGACACGCTATAATCAGTTTTAAAATCTAGAAGAAAAGTCTGTGTGCTATGTGGAGGGAAAGTGCGTCCAGGGACAGTGGCTGGAAATCTAGTCCCTTTTAGAGATGGCAGTGGCTAACTGGTGCGGCAGCATACAGTGGAGCTAGAGAGACGGTTTGGGGTATATCCTGGAGGTGGAACTCAGAGGACTTCATCAGGAAGTGGACGTGGGCGGGTGTGGGAAATAAGGAGGAATGAAACACAACTCCTAGACTTCTCCTGAGCAACTAGTAACTGGCACCATTTATTTTCTGTGATGAAGGTAAAGAAGGAACAAGAAAACAATGAAGACTAGGGGTTTAGACACGCTATGTTTGATATCTGAGATATCATGAGACGATGCCATGTAGGCCATGGGGCGTGGCATTTGGAGCTCAAAGAAGAGGTCAGTGCTGGATATAAGATCACTCATTTAACAACATTTATTGAGTGTTTGCTGGTTCTCCGTAGGTGCTGGGAATAAATCAGTCTACAAGACAGACGAGAGATGAGGCCCCTGCCCTCCATGTTCTAGCAACGGAGCGATGGAGATAGACAAGAAGTAGGAGATCAAATAATCACTGAATTTGATAAGTCATGGGAAGCCATATAGCCCCTCTGAGCAGGGAAGGGCTTTCTTAGAACGTGGTACTTGAGGACAGGCTGTGACGATTTGGGGAAGGAACATTTCAGGAGGGGGAAACTCAACGTTGGCAAGCCAGGAGCTGGGGAAAGACTTGGCATGCTCAAGGAACACACAGAAGTCCTCTGCTCCTGGATCAGGAGAGCTGAAAAGGCCGTGAACTAGCCCACACTGGACATTGGTGGCCTCTGAGATTCACATGAGTTAGAAGCAGAGAAAGACCTGCGAGCTAACCCATGCCCAGTGGGCAGCTTGAGCCCCAAGCCTGGAAATTGGGAATGGCGTGTTTGCTAGAGGAAGGGATATGGGAATCCCAGGTGCAAATGTGGCCGTGGAGTCCACAGGGAAACAAACACACTTACCTTTGCAGAGATCAGGGAGCAGAAGGACAAAAGGACCAAGCATAGAACATTGGGAGAGAATGAATCACCCCCCCGGGGGGGGGCCTAGAACAAGCAGTTGGAGAGGCAGGAAGGAGGGAACAGAGATGCGGGCAGCGGGAAGGGACCATATTAAGAAGGGCAAGGTGGTCCACATCTCAGGGGCCGCAGCTCAGAGGTCAAGTGCAGGGGAGGGAGAGATGGAACAGTTAGAAATGCGCTAACGTGGTTGGTCGGACGGTGGGATTGCAGGGGGCTGGCATGAGCCCAGGAGGCGAGAAAACAGAGTCAGCACGTAGGAACTGTTGTTTCAAAACATTCACAGTGAGAACGATGGCCCGGGTGAATTGGTGAAGAAGGAGAAAGGATGGTGGGGAGTTTCTTTGTTTTGAAGAATCTCTTCCTTTCCTTAGAACGGACTCTGTGCCAACTCTGGGGCTCAGTGCTGAGGCAGCAAGTTTTCTGGGCTTTCTAGAACATCGGGCTGCTGAGGCTAAGACAGCCAATCCCCACTTGGCCCCAAACCCTTGTTTTTGGCTCATGCGAAGAGCAAACAAATCAAGCCGTCAAGCAAGGCTGCTCTTTGATCCAGCGTGTTCTCCAAGCTCTCCACCACACTTGCTCTAAGCCGGCTGGTAGGTCCCGTCACAACCTGTGTGCCGTCCCATCCACACGCCAGAGATTTCCTCTTCAAGTCTTGCTCAGAGCAGGTGTTCCATCAATGCTTGGGGTCTGGTTGGGTGGGGGTGATGTACAGAGACCCTCGCGGCTCCCACAGGTGAGCCAGGACGGTCTCATCACGTGACTCGAGTGTGTGCTAACTACTCAGGTCCTTTGGAGGGGGTGCAGAGGGTCCCCACTGAAAAGCCTCGATGCAGAACGGATAAGCCACCCACGAACTGTTCTTAACCCCTCGCTCTTGTAATTGCATTGAAAAACAGATAATGCTTTAAAAAGTCAAATAATATCAAGGAGCGGGTCCTGGGGAAGTGGAAATACAGTGTAGCCAGTGTGTGTATGTCTCCTCTGAGATTCAAGATGTCAAACCATGTTACTCCCCTTATTGCTTTACGGGATTTCGAATCGCGTTACATTATAGCACGCCACTCTGGAATATGAAGTGAGCCCAAAACTGTCGGATAATGGGCACACACAAGGGTTGCCTGACAGTATGAATTATCCTTGAGTGGTTTGGCATAAAGTCATCACACCACTCTTTAGGGAGAGGGGCGAAAAAAAAAAGACCAGAGCTAGACGCTCTGGACCGAGCAGCGGTGTAATCAGATTCACTGACCCACGCCAGCCGCCGCCAGCGGACTGGCCAGCCCAGCCGCCCTGTCGCGCTCTGCAAGCCACCGCGGGCACACCTGCATCTCCAGATAGAGAAACCGCACCAATCAAGGTCTTTCCCGATTAATAGAGCTGTTGCTCAGCCAGCAAGGGAAATTAGTGACAGGTGGAAATGACCATTTAATTCATCCTGCAAGGCTACACTTTCTCAACAGGCCGGTAGCAGCCTGATTCACTGACCCTGTCATGCCGTCACAGCAAAGTGGTACCACTTTCTGGGGACAGTAGGATTCACAGCTTAGGGGAGGTGACTTTATTTTACAAACAGGCCTTACACAAGCTGTGTGTGTGTGTGTGCATGTGCTTTTTTTTTTTTTTTAAGTGCTTTTGATAATCGGGATCTGCATCTCTATCAGACCTGCAAATAACGAGCATTTAGAAGGTGAGCTGTCATGACAGGGGTTGATGGTGGCGACACAGGAGAAAATGTCCAGAGGAGAAGTCAGCCAATAGCCAGGGGCGATCGTATCCCAGAGGCCTGCTCTTCACTCGTGGGCGGATTGAGGAAAGCCTGGTCCTCCGAAGGCAAACCAGAAGGAGCCAACTAACAGTGCGAAGAGCGAGGAGTTTTCATTAAGAGCTGCGGGGGTTGGAGCGGGGACAACATAACCAGGCCCCACGGCGAGGCTGCAGCCCGGGGATGGTCAGCGAGGTCGCTCGGAGAGTGAATCGGGGATGAGGAGAGGCTCGGGGAAGGAGGTCAGAATGACGGGAGACCCGTGCATGGCTTAAGCTGAGACGCAGCCCTTGCTGGCCTCCATAGTTGTTTCCCACAACTTCCAGCCAGGGGGTCTCCTCCCGGACCCGTCCTTCCCCCATACGCTGCTGTTTGTTTCCTTGAGCTGTGTCCTTGACCGCATTTCTCAACTACCCAAATCGGAGCCTTTCTTCAAAGTGGGGCTTAGAGTCTCTTGACCTCTGAGCCCACCCAGATTTCTCTATCTTGTGAACCCCTCTCGTGAATGGTGATGGCTTCATACAGCATTTCTTGGAAGTGTGAGTGATTCCCAAGTGTCCTGGGGACCCCACTGAGGTTCTAGAGCCTTTTGTCATGGCCTCTTTTTTTTTTTTTTTTTTTTTTAGATTTTATCTATTTATTCGACAGAGATAGAGACAGTCAGCGAGAGAGGGGAACACAAGCAGGGGGAGTGGGAGAGGAAGAAGCAGGCTCCTAGCGGAGGAGCCTGATGTGGGGCTCGATCCCACAACGCCGGGATCACGCCCTGAGCCGAAGGCAGGTGCCTAACCGCTGTGCCACCCAGGCGCCCCCATGGCCTCTTTTTAAGAAACAAGCTCCTGAAACCACAAACATCCAATGGCACAGGCAGGTCCTAACCAAACAAGCATCCAGGTTTTTTTGGGGGGGGGGACCGTGCGGAGATGAGGGTGTGGCAAGAGCATCATGGAGGACCAACCCAGAGGCTTCCAGAACCGAGTGTTTCGGACTCCACCTCCAGCGGAGGGGACTGGAGGGAATGCATGAAAGTTCAGGGGGACACACCTGTCAGCAGTGGGATTTTTTTTTTCTTGCTCCATGTGAGCGCCAGTGTCTTCTCCATCCTCTTACAACCATGCTTTTCGTGGTTGCTGGGTGTCCTGGCTCACCAGACTTCCTCCCCGTGGCTCAGTCAGTCCACTGAACAAGAGGATGAAGAGCCCAGGGGTGATGGCACTTAGCGGTACATCTCCAGGTCCCCCAGGGACCTGCCTCAGGACATTTCTTTTAGGAGAGGCCTATTTAAGCTGCCTGAGAAGTAAGTCCCTTGATGGTTAACAGCCACCCACAGAAGGCCTGACACTGGGGGTTCCTCTCCCAGGTTGCTGTTTCCAGGCTTTTTTTTTTTTTTTAAAGATTTTATTTATGTATTTGATGGAGAGAGAGACAGCCAGCGAGAGAGGGAACACAGGCAGGGGGAGTGGGAGAGGAAGCAGCAGGCTTCTAGTGGAGGAGCCTGATGTGGGGCTCGATCCCAGAACTCTGGGATCACGCCCTGAGCGGAAGGCAGATGCTTAATGACAGAGCCACCCAGGAGCCCCTGCAGTTCCCAGTCTTGAATTAGCTCTGTCAGAACTCAAGAGCCCTAGGGGAAAGCCAGACCCAGAGGAGACCAATTGATTGTGCAATCTATCATCTAGCTATCTATGGCCTATCAATTATCTATTTATCTACCTATCTATCTATCTATCCATCTATGCAAATTAGCTCATGCAATCATGGGCGCTGGCAAGTCCAGAATCTCCAGGGCAGGCCAGCAGGCTGGAGACTTGGTCTAGAGTTGATATTGCAGGCTTGCGTCCAAATTCGGCAGCGCAACAGGCTGGAAACTGAGGCAGAATTTCTATGTTGCTGTCCGGAGGCAGAATCTCTTCGACTTGGGGGAAACTCAGTCTTTGCTGTTAAAGCCTTCAGTCCACTGGCTGAGGCCAACCTGTATTATGGAGGGTAATCTGCTTTACTCACAGGCTACCCATTTAAATGTTAATCACATCAAAACACACCCTCAGGGCAACAGCTGACTGGGTGTTTGACCCAACAGCCAGGCACCAGAAGCCATATCAACACATGGAATTGTGCATCACAGAGGGGAAAGGCCATATTGGGTAAAAGCTTTTACTTATTTATTATTATTATTTTGTTTTATTTTATTTTTTTAGAGGCAGAGAGAGAGTGGGGGGGTAGGGAGGAGGGACAGAGGGAGAGGGAGAGAGAATCTCAAGCAGACTCCCTGCTGAGCGGGAGCCCCATGCGGGACTCAACCTCATGACCCTGAGATCGTGACCTGAGCTGAAATCAAAATTCGGACGCTCAATTGACTGAGCCACGCAGGCACTCCCAGGGTCTGTTTTTCTTAACGGAATGCTTGATAGTAGGGACTGCACACACTCATCTGCTTTATCGACTTACGGGAAAGCTGTGTGCTTCTCTTCCTTCGCCACCACATGTGACCTGGGCCAACGGTGCAGGAAAATTATGGATTAGTGATAGAATTATGGATTTGCTGTCATTTCTCTGATATCTCACTGCTGGATAATGTCACGTCTCGAGATGTGGCCGAGCGTGGCTTAAATGCGTGTACTTGCCTGAGTAGGTCGGAATCTGGAAGTCCATCCCACCTGTTGGATGGTAATGAATCAATTAGCTAGCTCATTGAGTGTTTATTGAATGTCCACACTGTCTCAGCACGATGACTGCAAGTGCTGTAAAGAATTCCAGGCCAGCTGGTGAGGTAAGGGGAAGACGATAGTTGGGGGTAGGCCAGGGAAGCAGTCTATATCCATCTACCCAACATGTGTGCCAGGAAGATAGGGAGAGCATGTCTGCATGCTGGGGATGGACAGAAATCGAGGCAGAAGGTTAGCAGCAGAGAAATCCGTAAGAAGGCAGTAGGCCTATGGACACTGTTCTGGGTTGAATGATGTTCCTTACAAGTTCATGTTGAAGTTCTGGCCCTTAGTATCTCGGAATATGACCTCATTTAGGAAGAGGGTTGCAAATGGAGTTACAATGAGGATGTACTTGAGTAGAGGGGATCCACAATCCGATACAAATGGTGTCTTTAAAAAGAGGGAAAACTTGGCCACGCACACCAGATGAAGGCAAAACCCACGACACAAGGCATGCCGAAGATTACCAACGCACCACCAGAAGCTGGCGGAGAAGCATGGAACAGATCTGTCCTTCTTCCCAGCCCTTGGAAGGAGCCAACACTGTAGACACTTGGCTCTTGGACTTCGTGCCTCCAGAACTATGAGAGCACAAACTGATGTTGTTTAAGCTGCTCAGTTTATGGTACTTTGTTACAGAAGCCCTAGAAAACCAGTACAGGCACCAACCAACTCCTGCCCCTGCAGTAGGGTTGTCTGGAAATACGGTAAGAGTCTGGCTGTAGAGAGAGAAGTACTATGTCCCAAAGAACCCAGACACCAGAAATGAGGGTCCTGGTGCCTTGGGACATTCATGCTGGATCTGGAAGAGTCAAGCTTCCTGGAATCAGAGACTGAGGCAGAGCTGAGTCTCTGAGAAGGAACCAATTGCATCTGCAGCCCATGAAGCTGGCGCTCCGCCCAGATTCCCCTTTTCTGGCTCGGGGTGGCTTTCTCTAGGTTTTGCTTCTCTCTTAACTGTACGCACCTGCAGCTTCATCTGCCGATTATCCTCAGGCTACTGGAGCTTCTCGCAGGTGCACCGGACCAGAAAGTGTTCAGAGTTTACAGTCTCCCACGGCTGCCCGTCGAGGAGGAACGAACTCTGGGGTGAGCTCTACTCCAGGTGTATTAGTCCCCTACTGCCGCTATAAAAATGCCAGCGAGTGTTCTGGTTTCACACGACACAACCTAAATGCAACCAGCCTCCTCTTCCTCAGCTGTGTTACTGTCCCAGGTGAGGTAGCCCACGAATAGACTAGACCAGGAAGTATGTGGGAGACCCTGTGCTCCCCAGGGAAACTGACAAGGGAGGGGTGGAAGCAGGTAGGGAAAGGGAAGAAGCCAAGTGTGGGTTAATTTCCCGTGAAGGACCAATGTCACCCGAACCCCACGGGAGGCCTGGTGAGGGAGGAAGAATACAGGCTCCCACGGGGATCAGGCCCTAATCCCCGGAACCTGTGTGACCTTATTTGGAAAGAGGGTCTTTGCAGAGGTGATTCAACTAAGGAATTTGAGGTTATCCTGGATTATCTGGGTGGGTCCCCCCCAGAAAATGCTGCCGTACCCATCCTTACAGGAGAGGGCCCGAGGGAGAGTCAGCGAACACTGAGGAAAAGATGGGAGCAGAGGGATCAACCACGTGGCCCCGAGCCAAGGGACGCTGGCAACCACCGGAAGTCAGAAGAGGCAGGGAACGGATTCCCTTCCAGAACTCCCCAGGCAGCAAATCACCTTGATTTGGGGCTCAGGGGTGCTTGGACTTCTGGCTTCCACAACTGTGAGAATACACTTCTGTTGTTTTGAGTCAACTCAGCTGGGATAATGTGTTACAGCAGCCTCCGGAAATGGGTCCAGTGTCCACACTTGGCTCTGCTTTCCTTGCCTGGAGCACAGCCAGACTTGCTGGGGGCAGGCCCTGTGCACATATGACACATGACTCTTCAGAGCCAGAGGGGAAGCCGCTTGGAATTCCGCCTTTAGAAGCACAGAAATTCAATCGGAGGCTGTTTGTCATTTCTACACAGACGTCTCTCTGGTGTGAAATGTACAAATGTACTTATTCGCTAATAAGTAAAATGATAGCAGATGTTACAGGATGGCTTCCCATCCAATGGCCTTAGACACGTTGTGGATTCTTGCCACCGTTTCTTTTCTCATCCACAGGAGACCCAGCCTGTGTAAGGGGGAAACACGTTGGTGCCAGTTATTGGACACCCACTTGGCTTAATGGAAAACAAAACTATTGTTGGATTTAAGTGACCCAAAGGGAATGTTGTCCATCAATAAAACGGAATCTTTAATTTTTAAATGAAGGAACAAAGTCTTCCTATTTCTGGGCCCACGCTGATTAATCTGTGGGTACGAGTGATAGAAACGATTAGAGAAAAGTAATATAAAGTAGCTAGCCCAGGGCTCTGGATAAAATATGTTTGTTCAAGGGTCCACTTAGTATTTCACTAACTAAATCCGGTCCACAATGTACCCAACTGAACGATTGCTTTTATTCTTAAGCAAATAGCATGGTACTGAAGGCGGCAACATAGCAGTAAGTCTATCTTTTGGGGTGGCCCTGTTTTCAGATGTCTGTCTAGCTTTTGGTGAAATCACTAGAGAATCAGAAGCTCCTTTTGGGGAAGGGAGGAAGATCCCAAACTTGACCTAAATGTTGACCAGCCAAATGACATCAGTCTGGAGTGATCTACTGACAGATCGTCCCTCCTACTCCACGCTTGCCTCCTCCAGACCAGGGAACTGGGTCTGATTCACCTGTGTTCTCCTTCTGGCGCATGGCCTGGCACTTAGAAAGTTCTCAGCAAACATTTGGCTTCAAACGTGGGTTCAGTTCAGTTCAGTTCAGCAAACACAGAGCAGCCCAAAGATTCTGGGGTTGTCAGAGTAGACAGTGGTTTCAGGCTAGGTAATAAAATCTACCTCTGGTCACGGGTGGTTTTGCATAAATTTGATTTGCAAATGAGCGGGAGCTGGCTTTGGGAGTTAGACTGTTTTTTGTAAGACTCAGTGAAAGAAGGTCTAGCCTTTCCAGGCTTGTCAAGCCTCAGTCGTATCCAATTTCCTGGGTCCAATACCTGTCTGGATTACCTGAGAACAGAAGTCTGCCTACAGATGGCAGGCAGGGCAGAAGACAGAACACTGCTTCTAAGAACTCTTAGCCTCTTCGCTTTTCTGAGCCCAGGATTTTTATCCCTAAGGCAACTCCTTCCCATTGACTGAGTGTGTCTCAAGAGGGTACTGTCCATCCCGTCTGGCCCCATCAAGCGAACTCAGCTCTCTCACATGGTGGGCGCTGGCCTTGGTGGCCAGAGTTTGTCCAGAACATCTCCAGCTTGTCCTTCTGACTTCTCTTCTCTTTTTCATCATTCAGCACCGGCTAAGGGGCACTCCTGGCTCTGGCCGCTAGAGCCCTGGCATGACGGGACTTGCCATACTTGTTCTTTGGCTCCAGTAGGCTCCCCATGGTGCTCACCTGAGTTTCGGACACCGGTTAGACAGGCCCCTCTCCTACTCCTGTTATTCCCTCCAAGGAGGGGATTGGACCATTCTATTAAAAAATCTTTTGGGAAAAGAGAGGCACATGCCAGTGGATGAAACGTTTGGCTTATTTTTTCTTCTCCCTTCTTTCTCTTGACTCCCTCTTCATTTTCCGCAAAGTCTGCCTTCCCCAGCCCCTTATATCTGGGCTCACTGATGCTCCCACTGACTTAGCCCACCACTTACCTGCCCGCATTCTTGAGTCAAACCTGATCGACACTGGATATATTTACACGCTCCATCTCTCCATCCAAGGACTTGCCTTTGAGTTATTCTTTGGGCAGCTCCGATCTTTAGAAGCATATCTCAGGGCTGCCCCACCTGGTTCCCACCTAAAACCATAGTCACACCACCTCCCTTTTGCTGACGCAGTCCCTGTGCTTGGTTTCTGCTATGCCTTATCCTAGGATTTGAACTTCCACTTGATCTTCTGATCCTCAGTCCTTTGGGTAACTCCAGTCCCTCAGCAAGAATGGGGCCATTCCTGACTCTTGACGGTTCCCTCCCTGCTCTCTGACCAGACCCCATACCAGATAATAACTATTGGCAATTTTTGGATTTCTCTATCTGTGTTTTACTTATATGACCCGAAGCCATGCTTATTCGCCTCCTGGAAATATCCAGTTACACCCCAGACCCATGGCAGCCACCGCTTTTCTGAATCTCAATGAGAAAATGCCAAGCCCATTAGGCACTGGGCCCTGTCTGGCTTGCTGACCTCCCACCGCTGACCTGGCTGGTACCCCTCCCCCAGTGATTCTCAGCCAGTTCTCACTCCTCCGTCTCGCTCCAGAAAGCTGCCATGCCTCACCAACAAATCCAGAGATATGACTTTTTGTTTGTTTGTTTGTTTTGCGAGCATGGAATTTTAAGTAGCCCAGCCAGCCAAAACACAAGCAGGAGCACACACTGAAATACAGAGGAAACAATTCCGTGCCATATGGGTGATGATACTGAAACTCATTCAGAAATATATTTAATGCCTCAGATGCTCTTGAGTGTTTTTTTAAACACTTACACTTGACTGAAATGACTTTATGCTTTTGTATTTCTCTGTTCCCTGGCTGTTGTCTGTAGATACATGAGTCGTGACTTACAAAGCAACGCAACAATGTTTTGAAACCCATTTACCACGTTGACTATTACTAATTTGGATTATGCCTCATGATTTTCAAAGCTCCTCCTTAGACCTTAGTAGATTTCATTAACATGCCTATACCGCTCTGAAGCTGTCAATGAGGGTCTCTGTTTCAATGTCGTGGCGGTTGGAGAAACATTTCAGATATTTTAATTTGGGTCAGCAAGCATCAGAATCCTGTTGAAACTGGAAAGCTTGTTAAAATAAAGAATCTTATCCCCTCCTCCCTCCATCTCTGGCAGGTGCCTGGGTGATGTGAATGCGTGCTCTGGTCCAAGGACCGTATTTTGAGAACTCCTGCCCTGGAACGTTGGTTCTTGATCTGGGCGGACGAGCAAAATAGCTGGGAAACTCTGAAAGCATATCAATGAGATAGGAAGCATATACAAAAATGACCATCACAAGTACGTGTAGAATGACAAGTTAGAAACAAAGCAAATGCTCGACAGCAGGGGATTAGATCACTAAATGCGGGCATATTCAAATAGTGAACCACCAAAAGGAAGTAGAAAATGAAGTAGAGCTGTATTTAGCCACATGGATAAATCTTATCTAAGATCGAGTGAAAAAAGGAAGTTGTACCGGAATGACTTTAGTACATCGTTTAAGGCTCAACCATATACAAAATAACGCTATGTATCATTATGTATACGTCATTATGTATATATCATTCTGTATATATCGTTAAAAGTATAAAGAAGTATAAAAATACTTATGGGGAACAGAACCCCGAGGTGACGAGCACTGGTGACTCTGAACAAGGGTGGAAAGATAGGGTGACCCTGCCACTGTTTCTTAAACTAGTGGGTTCCCAGGGATATGCTAGAACATTCTTCATACCTTCCTCCCCACCCCCCACAAAATGAAAGATGATGAATGTACATATCCCCATATTCCCACCTGGGGATGCTTGTTTTTTTCAAGCCTCACCTGCGATTCACAAACACAGATTACTTCTCTGCCCCTCCTGAAACACACCCCATAGTTTTGACCCCACACGGGACCACTCTGACCATCCCTTTTATTGACCAGATTTGGTAATGGATACCTTCGGAAATAGGTTTAGGTTTTTGGAAATAGTCTCACAACAAAGTTTTGCCACAACGAAGAAAGTCAAAAGAAGGTATTTGCAGCTCTGAAGATGCTTTGAAAAAGGAGCATAGCTGGGATGCAAATAAGGACTATTAACAAAGCCGCTGGGAAGGGGTGATAGAGACATACGAGCCTAGATGGCCTGTGACCAAACTGATTCCATTTGTTTTCGATCAGTCCTCGAATGCCGACAAAATTACCAAACCATACATTGAAAGAAAGAATCCAACCTTACAGCTTTTCTGTTTCTAAGAAGTTAATAAAAACCACTCTACAAAACTCTTTAAATTTAGCCAGCCCAATACACATCGCATTTCTAGAATGACTGCCTTCTAATACCAGTTTGGGTCATTTTCAGAATTCTGCTAAATGTGACAGCATGGAGGCTTTATTCTGCCGCAATATTCCCACTTCCAGGGTCCCCTGGATGAGGGGTGCCCCCATCAGAAGAAGCCATAAATCTGTGGTATTGGCATCGTGTGGGGGTGGTGGGCTTTGAGGGTACAGAACAGGGGCAGATCCACAGTTTCCTGCAACGGACCCAGAGAACGGTGCCGTCTGGAGTAACTTGGAAGGCAAGCTGAGCGCTTCTATGGCTGCAGCGCTAGTGGAAACAAATTAGAAAGCAGATTTTGTTACTGGTATGTGCTGGATTTCCTTCAGTAGAGAGGCATGGGGAGGGTTTTGTTCCTTTATTATTATTATTAATTAGTGCTTCTCTGGTTCCTGCTTAATCACCACTGTGTATCTTGAGTGTATGGGGAGTAGATAACTTTATTTTTACTCCATGACTTGCCATACCATGAGGAACTTTGTCAAAACGCTATGGAAGTGTCTGTTCTTCATTCCGATGCTTTGCACTGGATGCTGTCGCGGGCGAGAGCCAAGGAGGGGGTGGGCATTTGCACGTGGGGAAGAAAGGGGGTGCGCAGATATTGGTGGTCCAAAGAAACAGTAGTGGCAAGATGACTCACTACTGGGATGAGGGTTTGACTGGGAAGTGGCTGCCCAGTCCCCACGGGCATCATGACATCTGGCCACAGAGTATGGGTAAAGCGCCGTCTACAGCCTGAAGAGGTCAAAAAGGGGTTGTGTCTTCCCCCCACCGCTGGTTGGATTGCAGGGGACTCAGAGGCCTGATAGGACCAGGCAAGCACAAGATAGAAGGAGCCTGGATCCCCGTATCACCTTGTGGAAGGCTGCTGACCAATCAGGAAAGCCTGCGCCGGTGGGGTGCTTAAACAAGAAATACATTTCCTGGGGCGCCTGGGTGGCTCAGTCTTTAAGCATCTGCCTTCGGCTCAGGTCATGATCCCAGGGTCCTGGGATCGAGCCCCACATTGGGCTCCCTGATGCACTGGGAGCCTGCTTCTTCCTCTTCCACTCCCCCTGCTTGTGTTTCCTCTCTCGCTGGCTGTCTCTCTCTGTGCCAAATAAATAAATAAATAAATAAATAAATAAATAAATAAATAAATAAATAAATAAATAAAATACTAAAAAAAAAACAAAGAAATGCATTTCCTTTCTGGGAAGCTACTGATAATGTAAGAGTTGTTTTGCTACAGCAGGTAGCATTGCTGGAAGTAATGGCTACCACAGGAAGAGCGGATAGAACCCAGTTATACCAGGTACCAAGTTTAAAGACAGGAAGAGAATCATTATTCGATAAGACGTCTGCTTTGGAGCCTGACTCTGCAGCCCTTACTTTTGGCCCCGGCTGATTGTCTTTTCAATGAAAAATCAGCTTTGTTGGGAGACGATGTGATGTCACCCTCTCATTTAAGTGCCCTGCCATGCAGACTTTTACCGAGCTCTCGAGTGAACCAGAAGAGCTTTGTGTCTTGCATCAGGGAGCTCCCTTTTTTTTTTTTTTTTTCTGGAAGAAACAAGAAAATGCATTCCATTTGCCACTGGTCATGCTGTGATGACAGATAATTAGAAACTTTAATCAATCTTGTTTTGTCAGCATGACTTTCATATCAAAAAGAGACTGCGTTTTAAAATAAACCCAGAAATAAATACAAAATTTAGTACTGTGAAGCATCAATAATGAAGCATAATGATGTTAAGTGATGATATCTCACAACCCTTCCCCAAACCTCTTGTGTGTATCAAATTCTTATCCTCCACACCTCTCTGCATTTGCGTCTGCAAGTAATTTTCATTTATTCATTTGCCCTTCGTATCTTCTGGATCACTGACCCAAGTTCCGCGGACATGGATGGACAGGGGTCTCTACCGCATAGCCTCCTCTTTCTCAGGTCCCATAATCTGTCCCAGCACTTAGCATATTAGAGCAGGTTTTTGAGTCAGACGAGCCTACCTTCAAACCCTGCTTTGACCACTTACCTGCGCTGTGATCTCATCTCACTACATGGAATCACTTTCACTACCTGTAAATTACCCATACGTTTACCAACCCGGTTGTCATCATCAAGGGAGGTAACTCACACGTGGCACCCAGAGCACCTAGCCCACTATCTGTTACAGAAGGCTGAGGATATGCTCTTGAAAATGCAAAATCTCTTCCGCTTCACTAATAGAAAATAGATTCTCCAGCTCGATGACTAAAATTCAACAAGCATATGCCCGGCATCTCTCCCCTCGCCCTGCCAGCAGCTAGCAGAGAGGCACCTGGGCACGCAGGCAAGCCACGACCTCAGTGTGTGAATGGGAGTACTTTCTGGACACTGCGGCAGCCCCAGGTAGCTTGCTGCACACCCCTTCGTCACCTGACTTGAAGAGTTGTTATGGATGGGTCCTATCCTTTCCAAACAGGAGAAAGCCGTCCTTGCCTTGGAGACCATGAGCGACTGGAGGTGTGAGAAGGCTCGCAGTCAAGAGAGACGCTCTGCATGTGGATGCCTGCTGACTGTCTCCGGAGACTCGCTCCTCTGCCAGGAATTCTGGAGAGGTTCTGGCAAAGAGGCTGAGGCTGGCAGTCCCGACAGCGTGTCATTTCTGGTGTGATGAGGCATGGAGCTTAGTTAAGGGTAGTGCTGGAGGCCAAGTAGTGCTTAGGTTTCACACACGGTTTTAATTTTGTTTGGTTCCACTGGCGATGGCATCCGAAGGCTCGCAGATGGATGTTGGTGGCTGCTCGCCCCCTTCCTGGTTTGTTGGTATCTTCACCCTCCGGGGTGCTACGGCTTGCTGCTCTCCCGCTGCCGACCCAAACCGTGCCCATTTTTCAGACCCAGTTAATGTCTTCCTTCTTCCCCAAAGTGTTTCTTGGTCAGATTTGCTCCCCAAGGGATGCTTTTTTTTTTTTTTTTTTTTTTAAATTGAAGTTCGAGGGCACCTGGGTGGCTCAGTGGGTTCAGCAACTGCCTTCTGCTCAGGTCATGATCCTGGAGTCACAGGATCCAGTCCCGCATCAGGCTCCCTGCTCAGTGGGGAGTCTGCTCCTCCCTCTGACCTCCCCGCCCCTGTGCTCTCACTCTCTCTCATTCTCTTTCAAACAAATGAACAAAATTAAAATAAATAAATTGAAGTGCACTTGACATATGATATAATATCCATTCCAGGTGTGCAACACTGTGATTTGACATTTTCATACATTATAAAGTGATCCCCATAGACACCTAAACATGAACCTTTTTTATGTTATTCCACTCGCAACCGAAGTATGAAGTTTCTATTCCAGCCAGCACATACTTGAAGGTTATTTTCTTAACGTTTTCTTTCTATTTTTCTTCATTTCCCAGCAAGACAGTATGTTTATGGATGCAAGCCTTTACCCATGTAAGCACCTGACCAGCTGGTATTGACCAAGGACCCGGCATGTGCCAGCGCTGGCTAACTGCTTTCACCTGTTATTTTATCTTATTCCACCCAAAACACCGTGAGGGCGTTTTCACCCGCAGCTTCACAGATTATTCTTTGAGCCTCAGATTTCCCAGGACTTGGTCCACAAATCTCCAGCCTGAATCACGCAGCAAGTAAGTGAGAGATCTGGATTTTAAGCTCTGGTCTGACTGTCTGTACGAGAGCGAATGCGCTCAGGTTTGCCTGTGTTTGCAACTTGTTTCGTATGCATCAGGCTATCCAGTTACGTGCTTCACGTGTAATTAAAACTGAATAAATCTCGATCAAGCCTTTGAAAAGGACACTGTAGGGACGCTTTCTAAGAACGCTTCTTCTCTTTTTAACTTGATTTCCCCCCCACACTTCAAAAAAGCTGAGTAGAATTTATTTTATTTATTTATTTTTTTTAATGATTTTTTATTATATTATGTTAGTCACCATACAGTACATCCCCGGTTTCCGATGTAAGGCTCGATGATTCATTAGTTGTGTATAACACCCAGTGCACCATGCAATACGTGCCCTCCTTACTACCCATCACCGGTCTATCCCATTCCCCCACCCCCCTCCTCTCTGAAGTCCTCAGTTTGTTTCTCATAGTCCATAGTCTCTCATGTTTCATTCCCCCTTCTGATTACCCCCCCTTTCTTTATCCCTTTCTTCCCCTACCGATCATCCTAGTTCTTATGTTCCACAGATGAGAGAAATCATATGATAGTTGTCTTTCTCTGCTTGACTTATTTCACTTAGCATTATCTCCTCCAGTGCCGTCCATGTTGTAGCAAATGTTGAGAACTCGTTCTTTCTGATAGCTGAGTAATATTCCATTGTATATATGGAGCACAACTTCTTAATCCAGTCATCTGTTGAAGGGCATCTCGGCTCCTTCCACGATTTAGCTATTGTGGACATTGCTGCTATGAACATTGGGGTGCATATGGCCCTTCTCTTCACTACGTCTGTATCTTTGGGGTAAATACCCAGTAGTGCAATGGCTGGATCATAGGGTAGCTCAATTTTTAACTTTTTAAGGGACCTCCACACTGTTTTCCAGAGTGGCTGTACCAACTTGCATTCCCACCAACAATGTAGGAGGGATCCCCTTTCTCCACATCCTCTCCAACAATTGTTGTTTCTTGCCTTGTCTATTTTTGCCATTCTAACTGGCCTAAGGTGGTATCTCAGTGTGGTTTTGATTTGAATTTCCTTGATGGCTAATGATTTTGAACATTTTTTCATGTGTCTGTTAGCCATTTGTATGTCTTCATTGGAAAAGTGTCTGTTCATATCTTCTGCCCATTTTTTGATTTGTTTATTTGTTTCTCGTGTATTGAGTTTGAGAAGTTCTTTGTAGATCTTGGATACCAGTCCTTTATCTGTAGTGTCATTTGCAAATATATTCTCCCATTCCGTGGGCTGCCTCTTAGTTTTTCTGACTGTTTCCTTGGCTGTGCAGAAACTTTTAATCTTGATGAAGTCCCATAAATTCATTTTATCTTTTGTTTCTCTTGCCTTTGGGGATGTGTCATGAAAAAGGTTGCTTTGGCCGATGTCGTAGAGGTTGTTGCCTATGTTCTCCTCTAGAATTTTGATGGATTCCTGTCTCACATCGAGGTCTTTCATCCATTTGGAGTTTATTTTTGTGTATGGTGTGAGATAGTGGTCAAGTTTCATTCTTTTGCATGTAGCTGTCCAATTTTCCCAGCACCATTTATTGAAGAGACTGTCTTTTTCCCACCGGATGTTTTTTCCTGCTTTATCAAATATTAGTTGCCCAAAGAGCCAAGGGTCCATTTCTGGGCTCTCTATTCTGTTCCATTGGTCTATGTGTCTGTTTTTGTGCCAGTACCATGCTGTCTTTGTGATCACAGCTTTGTAGTACAGCTCGAAATCCGGCATTGTGATGCCCCCAGCTTTGTTTTTCCTTTTCAACAGTTCCTTGGAGATTCGGGGCCTTTTCTGTTTCCATACAAATTTAAGGACTGTTTGTTCCAGTTCTTTGAAAAATGTCCTTGGTATTTTGATCGGGATAGCATTGAAAGTGTAGATTGCTCTGGGTAGCATGGACATTTTAACTATGTTAATTCTTCCGATCCATGAGCATGGAATATCTTTCCATCTTTTTATGTCTTCCTCAATGTCTTTCAAGAGTGATTTATTGTTTCTAGAATATAGGTCCTTTACGTCTCTGGTTAAGTTAATTCCAAGGTAACGTATGGTTTTTGGTGCTATTGTAAATGGGATGGATTCCCTAATTTCTCTTTCTTCGGTCTCGTTATTCGTGTATAGAAATGCAACTGATTTCTGGGCATTTATTTTGTATCCCGCCATGTTACTGAATTGCTCTATAACTTCTAATAGTTTGGGAGTGGCTTCTTTTGGGTTTTCCATATAGAGTATCATGTCATCTGCGAAGAGAGACAGTTTGACTTCTTCTTTGCCGATTTGAATACCTTTGATCCCTTTTTGTCGTCTGATTGCTGTTGCAAGGACTTCTAGTACTATGTTGAATAATAGTGGCGAGAGTGGGCATCCTTGTCGAGTTCCTGATCTTAAGGGAAAGGCTCCCAGCTTTTCCCCATTGAGAATAATATTTGCAGTAGGCTTTTCATAGATGGCTTTTATGAGATTGAGAAATGTACCTTCTATTCCTACACTCTGAAGGGTTTTAATCAGGAAAGGATGCTGTATTTTGTCAAATGCTTTTTCGGCATCGATTGAGAGGATCATATAAGCTGAGTAGAATTTAAGATAAGGGATTTAAAATTATGCTGTGGAACTTCGTTGATAATTTCAGGACAGCTCTTATGATAAATACGATTGGGCGGTTCAGTGTGCTGCTGGTGGTTTAGGGTTGGACCCACGCTGGTGAGGAGGACGATGGCAGCAAAGTTGGAGATCCAGGGCCTTGATCCAGGCCATGCTAGTGCTTTTAGGAGAATTAGACATTATCCAGATATCAATATTTATAGGCTCAGTGACCAGAAATCCTGCTCAGTCGATGGAGTAAACTTCTGGAAGCCCCCAAATGTTTACAGCAAAATTGTTCTCTAGCTGCACAGACTCGATTGTTAATTAAGCCAAGGCCTGTTACCAGGGATGCTTCCGTCTGCGGAGGGACCCAGGTCATGCCCCTCTTGGGAGGCCCTGGGGTCTTCACGGTGACTTCTTGATCATCAGTGCACCAAAGGCCTGTGTAAGTCTCAAACGATGGCTAGGGCTCAGCACCTGAATCCCCCAAACGTTTCCTGCCACAGCCTCCCCCCATAGAGCGGGGGGGGGGGGGCTTTATGATGCACCTGAATGAAATACATACCTAGAGTGAAGCGCCAGGCAAAAATCACACTCTTTGACCCCAGAGGGTTTTGATCCAAGCTACAGGGTGATCTCCAGGTGAACTAGACTAGGTCACATGGAGCCTTTCTTTTTGGCCTAGGGGCAGCCTCCTCCACCCCTTTCCTTCTAAGCGCGCACCACTCAAGTTTGGGCCCTCTGTATTCTGTCTAACAACCGAAGCTGGGCCCGTTTAAGGAAACACTAGCAAATCACTGGAGGAAAGAAGGAGTGTTGGTCCTCATGCTGAGAGCAGAGCAGACCACTCGTCTTTCCTAGAGTGAAACCCTCTCGATCCTCCTTCCATACAGAGAAAGAGACACAGAGGGGGAGGGAGAGCAAGAGAGAGACTGATTGATGATTGATTGAGAGAAAGAGAACCCCCAAAAGCCCAGAAGACATAGAGTCCCAGCAATCTTCTCAGGGTGGTGATTCCTAACTAGGAACTGATCATAATCCCCTTTCCTTTCAGGCTTATGGAAATAAGAGAGAGAAAACTGAAAACCAAGGAAAAAAAGAGAAGGAAAACATAAATCCTTAGCCTAATGACACAGCGATCCCTTCCTTGACCAATGCACTTAGAGCTCCTTGGGCTGAGAGAACAGGGTGTGTGTGAGTGGACAGAGAGAAGCGATGGGCTCCGCCTAGGTGCCAGTCATGGGTGCTACTTCTGAGCCGGTAAATGTGACAGAAGCAAAGGTATCATCAAAATCCAGCTTGGAGTCAGAGCGGCAGTCATGAGAAGACCTGTACAGTGGGCTGTGGGTGCTTTTCTCATGAGAAAAAACTTTTCTCCTCCATTCAACAGTGCGTGGGGCTCTACCCTAGATGTTGGGAAGAATCTTGGGGTGGTGGGTGCACATAAAATATGTTTGGGGACAGCACAGCTGCAGTGTCAAGAAGGGAGAAAGAAACATAAAAGAGTGATGGGAGAAACATCCAATGTCGTGGGTCTAGCAAGACTGACAAAGAAGAAAATCGAGAAGACAAAATGACCAATCTCAGGAAAGAAGGGGGATTAACTTAAAGGATAATAAATGCAGAGCATGAACGACTCTATCTCCATAAATACAACAACTTGAATGAAATTGACTAATTCCTCAAAAGATCACCAACTACCCAAACTTACCCAAGATAAAAGCGATAAATTGAATTTTAATGATTCAAGAAATTGAATTCATAGTTAAAAAATCCTGAAAAAGAAATCTCTAGGACTAGGCAGTTTCACTGGCTAATACTACCAAAACTGGAAAATAATACTATCCATTCTATATAATCTCTTCTAGAAACAAGAGAAGAGGGAACACTTGCCAAATCATTTTAGGAAGCCAGGATTACCTAGATACAAAACCAGACCAAGCTGGTATTAAAAAAGAAAACTGCAAACCAGTATCCTTCATGAGTACAGATGTAAAAAAAAAAAATCTCTTATAATGTTAGCAAGTCAAACTTAGCAATGTATAAAAGGAAAAGTCGTCATCAAGTGGAGTTTCTCTAGGACTGCAGACATGATTCACTGTTCAAAATCCATCAGTGTAATAAAAAAGAAAAACCACACAATCAATGCAGAAAAACCATTTGACAAAATAAAACATCTATTTATTACAAAATTTCTCAGGAAACTGAAACAGAAGGGAGCTTCCTCAAACTGATAAAGGGCATCCATGAAAAAGTCAAAAACATCATCCTTAATGGTGAAAGATTTAACGTTTTCCCTGCAAGATCAAGAAGGCAAGGACGTTCACTTACGCCAATCTTCCACCATACGGAAGTTCCAGTCAGTGCAATAAGGCAAGAAAAATAAATTAAAGGTATATAGATTGGAAATAAATAAATGAAACTGTCTTTATTCACAGATGACATGATTTTCTACACAGAAAATCCTAAGGCATCTATGGGAAAGCTCCTGAAACTAATAAATGGGTTTAACACAGTCACAGGACGCAGGATCTACTGAAATTCCAATAAAGTCCCAAGCAAGATTTTTTTTGTAGATATAGACAAGCTTATTCTAAATTAGGAAAGGCAAAGGATTCCAAACAACTGAAACAATTTTGAAAAAAGAGGAATTAAGTGGAAAGAATCAAAACATTCAATTAAAAACTTGCCTGACTTGGGGCTCGAGCCCATGACCCCAAGACCCTGACCTGAGCCACAATCAAGGGTCGCATGCTGAACAAATTGAGCCACTCAGAAGCCCCAGAATGGCTAATTAGAAAAAAATAAGTGGGAATACCAATCCCTCAGATGGGTAACAACTGGAATTCTCATGCATTACTGGTAGGAATGGGAAAGGGAGCAGCCGTTCCGGAAAACACTTTGGCAACTCCTTATGAGTTAAATATACACTCATCATGTGACCCAGCAATTGTCCGAGAGAAACGAAAGCTTATGTTCTCACAAAAACATGTGCATGAATGTTTGTAGTAGCGTTGCTCATAATTGGGCCAAACTGGAAACAACACAAGTATGTTTCCATGCGTAAATGGATAAACTGTGCAACGTCCACACAGTAAATACTACTATGCAGTAACGAGGAACGAATGGATCTCAAATGCATTATGTTGAGTGAAAGAAGTCAGTCTCAAAAATTTACGTATTATGTGATCCTGTTTGTATGATCTTGACAGTTAGTTTTATGTGCCAACCTGACTGGGTCACAGGGCGCCCAGATATTTGGCCCAGCATTATTCTGGGCATTTCCGTGAGGATCTTTTTGGATGAGATTAACATTTAAATTGGTAGACTAGATAAAGCAAATTGTCCTTCCCGATGTGGGTGGGCCTCATCCAATCAGTTGAAGGCCCAAATAGAACAAAAGTGCTGATCCTCCCTGAGAGTTCCTCCTGCCTGTCTGCTTTCCAACTAGAACATAAGCTTTTTCTTGCCTTTGGACTCAGACTGAAACATCAGCTTGTCCTGAGCCTGCTGGCCTTTGGACTGGAACTACGCCATCAGCTGGCCTGGTTCTCCAGCTAGCTGACTCACTCTACAGATCTGGGGACTCAATTCCTTATAATAGAGCTCTTTCTTTAGATACGAACCTACACATATGCACAAACTCATATACACACATACATGCTACATACATGACTCTCATGGGACAGGGAGAGGAGTTTTTGTGGGAGACAGACCTGCTTGTATCCCGTTTGTGGTGGTGGTTGCATAAATCCACACCTGTGTTAAAATTCAGGGGCACCCGGGTGGCTCTGTCATTAAGCGTCTGCCTTTGGCTCTGGTCATGATCTCAGGGTCCTGAGATCGAGCCCCACATCGGGCTCCCTGCTCAGCGGGGTGTCTGCTTTTCCCTCTGCCTCTGCTCCTTCCCCCCCTTGTGCTCTCTCTCCTGCTCACTCTCTCTCTCAAACAAATAAATAAAAATCTTTAAAAAAAATTCATAGAGCTGTACACCCCCCCCCATAAGAAAGATAATTTTACTGAAAATTACTTTAAAAATAAAAATGCATTGGGAACTCAAAGTAGGGAGAGAACAGGAGATGGGCTGAAAGCCGGGAGGAACAGAGCGTCAGGCAATAACAGGAGAAGAGGCAGGTGGATGGTGCTTGGAGGGGACAGGATATGGCAACGGAAGGAACCAGAAAGAACCGAGGGGAGAGGCAAGTGTTCTGGGGGCTGTGGTCTGGAGATGCAGACTGGGAGGGGGAGAGAAGCCAGTGAGGTGGGTCAGTGCCCAGTGATAACGGGCTCTGAATGAGACATCCCCACCCCAGCTCTTTGGGGTATTTGCAGTTGCTAAACAATTTTCAGCAGTGATTCCATACCAGGAATCCAGGCGGATGGAATTCCAGGGGATTTTAAGCTTCCCGAAAGCCTCGTAGGGGGGAAAGAGATACCAAAAAAGGGTTTCTTAGATACTCATTTGTAAAATTCTGAAGTTTACAAATGAGACCCTCTATAAAATATCATACCCACTAGGGAAATAACTCTGGGATTGATCTAAATCCGCGAGTCTCAAAGTATTTATGTAAACATCTGTCTCAGTCAGGGTCCCGGCAGGAAACAGATGGCACACTCCAAAGGAGACACTGAAGAGATTTCAGTGACAGGCTATTTACACAGATGTGGGCTGGGTTCAAGGAACCGGTGGGAGGGAGTCAAGTGCCCTGGGATGGCTGGCAGGAGGCTGTCATCACCCCGGCCTGAAGGCTCGGGAGAAGAGTTCTAGAACCGCACAGGAGCTGGTGCAGGAGGGGGAAACACCCCTTGGGAGTGTGGCCGTGGGTCCACCAGCCGGCAGGGAAGGAGCTGGGGGGATACACACTCTGACCTCTCTCTCCTCTTCCCTGGCGGCCTCCTTAGGGTGCTTCCTATTGGTTTAACTCAAGGGAGCGGAGGGCCCTGGAGGGAGTCCAGAGTGGCCATCTCGGCATTCCGGGGGTGGGGGTGGGGGTGGGGGTGGGGAGAAAGGCGGAGCGTGTATCCAGGGCTGGAGAAAGAGAATAGCCATCACAGTCATTACCCAGGTACCGGGACCTCCGTTTACTAGGGCTTCAGGGAGGGAGAAGGAAGCAGCAGCGGGCCCACCGAGTTAGACCCTGGCTGGGGCTGGTCTCCATCAAGGACTCCGAGGGGCTGTTCTGTCCTGATCAGAGATTTCCTCCTCCAGGGGCGCCTGAGGTGGGGCTCAGTCGTTGAAGTATCTGACTCTTGATTTTGGCTCCGGTCATGATCTCAGCGGTATGAGATGGAGCCCCCCCACCAGGCTCTGCACTGGGCTTGGAGCCTGCTTAAGATTCTCTTGTTCCCCCTCCCTCTCCCCACCGCCCAAAGAAGAAGAAATTTCCTCCTGTGTGACCTTCTTTAGCGGAGACAGGTGCTTTCAACACAATCTCCTGTGTCTATGAAAGCGCTTATTGTTTCACTAATTGCCTGTTTATAATCGGGTGTCTAGTTACACATGCCAGGACAGACAGAGGCCCTTCACACACACCAGGGGTGAAGGTGGGTCAAGTTCAGGACTCCGAGGGAGCGTCCAGATTCTGCCGGGAGATTCCCATGATAAGCGCTCACAATTTGGAGATGGCACTCAAGGCGTTGCTGGCTCCTCTTGCCGCCTTTGTCTCCCTTCGTTCGCGTCCATCAGGGGTAAGGAGAGCAGCCTGCGCTAATGGGATAGAGAAGTAGGAGTCATGAGAAATTATGAAGAGAGAGCCCTGGGGACCGGGACGCCCCTTGCTGCATCTTTCCTAATTAGCGTTGGAGGTCCTCGGGGGACCCTGGGAGACCGGCTAACAACCATTAGCTCCGCAGAAGAACGTGGCCATCCCTGTCACTGTCCCCGCTGCTGCTCCTTTAGTCCTCGTGGGAGTCTTGTTTCCTTGGCAGGTTTTGATTTGGGCATGGGCTTGATTGGGCCACACCGAGAATGCCCCAAAGCTATGCCCCCAAACTGTGCAGAGACGGATAAAACTCACAGACAGTCACAATTGGAAAAATCTCAGAAAGCCTCCGGTTCTGTTGAATTTGGGCTCCTGACAGGGAGCTGAGGCTGACGGGGAACTGCTTAGTCGTCTTTATTGAGCACTTACTGAGAGCCAGGCTCCGCAGAGGACTTGGCGGGTAGGACCCGATGTAGTGTGCACAAGGCAGTGGGGAGGGGGACAGATGCTGTCCCCACAAGGCACACTTGCAAGAGCTGATGCAGCGGGAGGGACCACGCCGCCCAGTGCTGGGGGCTAGGATGAGTACTCCAACTTCAGGGACAGATCCACTCTGCCTATGAAGACACTTGTCCCCAAAAGGACCATGTCACTGAATTTAAAGGTAAAGGCCCCGGGACAAGTGTGAGACATCACTAGACATTCAAGACCGGCTACTTTGCAAAGCCCTGCACGGACGGCCAGGGCTTGATGAGTTGGGACAGCAGGGGAAACGCCTGCTCTGCCGGCTGGCAGCATGGCTGACTCCAAGATATCCCAGTGGGGCTGGAAGTTATGAATTCCCTCTCAAGTCCTCCTGCACCTGCGTGGGATGCTATCCATACGACATGTACCCTGAATTTCTCTCTGGGTCTCTTAATACCAGGGTGATGCCTGGCTACCGAGAGCTGTCTTCATACTTCTCTCGGATTGTCTTGCTCTATCAGGGACAGGCAGCGTTGCCCTCTGCCACGAACTTTCCACCCATGCACTGGTTCATTCATGTGTCTGTTCGCTCCATTCCAAAATTTTATTGAGTGCCTACTGTATGCCAGACACTTTGGATGGGCAGGTGAAAAAGATGACTTGTCTTTTGCAAACTAGCTTCGCGGCAGAGAGAAGTTTCTTAGAAGCAGGTCAGGGTGTGTGACCATAGCAAGGGGGAAGGTGGCAGAAAGAAGGCATTAGAACGACCTTCTGTCTCTGCTTCTTTCCATATGCTGGCTTTGTCCTTCCCTGGTTCTCACAAATGGTGGGAGGCCCCCTAAGAGAGTCTGACTCTCTCTTGGTTTAAAAGTCAAATTCCTGGGAAGGAAACTAACAGGCTCCAAGACTACATACCCACATCTGGTTCCCTGAGCTCTGGTGAGGGGAGCCAGGTCATATTCGATAAGGTGTCCTTGGCCCCGGGGAAGTCATCTGTGGGTTGGGATCATAAAGCAGCCCTTGGAAAAGGGGGGCTGAGCCGAGAGCCCATTGGGTCCCCTGTTCATTGCCACCTCTGAGGAGCTCCCCTGAGAAGTGGGGAGGAAGCCCATAAATGCTGTGCTGGGAGGGGCTCTAGAAAGGAAGCTTCGAGTACCACTGGAGCCGAGTGATGAACACAGAAAGGTGTGTGTGTGGGGGGGGGGTCATGGAAGGTTGGGATAGGGTGGCTTTTCAGGCAGAGGGAAAATGTGCAGCCCAGAGAAGCATGGCCCTTTGGGGAACTATAGTGTTTCGGATCTGCTGAAGCATAAATTGCAAAGCAGCGAAGGTTGGGAGGGGCTGGAAAAGTCCGCAAAGCCTCGCGCATGAAGGGTCTCGTAAGCTCATATGTCACACTCGTCAGGTTGGCTTTTCTCCTGTTGAGTGATGAATAGCCAGCAACAAATTTGGAGTAAGGGAGGAACGTGATCGAATTTTCTTGTTGGGAGGCTCGCTCTCTTTGGGGGACATATAGGGAATTGAAACTAGAGCTGGGAAGTCAAGAAAGGTGTGTTGGTCCAGGTCCTCCAGGAAGCAGAAGTGGAGACAGGATTACACGTGCAAGCATTTTATAGTAGAAACACCTGTGAGTTTCTGGCGAGGCAGCTCGAGAAGCCTGTGGGAGCCATCAGACCATGAGCAAAAGAGGGAGGGAAGGAAGGTGGAATGACAGGGTCCTAGATTGCTGTATAGTCTTAGGATGGTTTGGAAAACTACCAGGAAGTCCTCGAGCCACAGTCGGCCATTGGAGGAGTGTATAATCTCCCAGGAATAGGCCTGAGTATTTACCCATCACGTCTCCTTAGACAAAGAGTTTCCTGGTGGGACTGCTACACATAGTCATTGGTGGGGAGCACAGATTAGGCAATGGATTTCGGAGCATTCAAGCAACAAGGTCCTCGGTCAATTACAGTCCTTACGAGGCACATTTTCATGGCTGTCACACAAGTATGAAACAATAATCCAGGGGCATTATTTAATTAGATGTAAACTAGGTCACCAGCAGTGCTGCAAAAGGATATGAGAGGCATTGGAAAGTATGATCAATTGGAATTGGTCATTGGTTGATCATTATTACAGGACTGTTATGTACCGTTGTGCATGTTGTACACTGCACAACTTTATGGGCGTGACCCAGACTACCCAAAGATGTGCAGCAGCCTTAAATCACTATTATATCTTATTTCTATATCATTAATGTCTGGCCTAAGACCTGATGCATAGTAACCATTTACCCAATGCATGTTATGTATGAAAAAATAGAACTGCCACCAGGGAACTCACCATCTAAGGAGGGTTGTTGGGTAAATACACAAAATAAAAAGCAGCCAGTGCTTATAGCAACAGCAAGAGTGGGCTCTGAAATTTATGCAGTGAGCTAACGGCTGATGGTTGACTAGAATCATATACCCTGTCTCCTGAGCCAGTCGGTCAACTCCCAGGCCTTGGATCAATCCAAGTTTGAACAAGTAAGCCAGAACTTGAATTTTTCAAGCAACTTTTATGTGGCAGGCATGTGTATTAATGATTCAGCAAAAGTTCAGTAACGCCAACCATTATCTAGGCACTGATCTCAGGTGCTATGGATTTAGCAGTGAAATAAATAGACAAAGAAACCCATATAGACAAAGCCTTGCCCTGGGGCAGGGGGATACAGGCGATAAACAAACAATAGAAGAAGGCAGTGTTAGGTAAGTGACAGGGAGGAAAGCAAGGTGAAAGAGATTGGGAATGATGCGTTTATCTGCAAGGGGGGGTAGGGGTGGAGCTGGGGGGTGGGGGGTGGAGAGGAGGAAAAGTATGCTGGTGTAAGTAGGGCTGTTGCAGAAGCTAGAGAAGGAGTCACTGCTAAGGGGATGTTTGTGTCCAGATCTAAATGCGGTGCAGGAATCGATGATGCTGAAACTTGGGGTAGAGATGAGTAATTCTCTAGGGAGGACGTAGTAAACGCAGGGTGTGCGGTGAGTTTGTTTTAGGGATATGCTCAGAGCAGGTGTAGGAGAGGGACAGAGACAGAGAGAAGGAGAGGGGGAGGAAGGGGAGGAGGAGAGGGAGGAGGAGGAGAGAGAGAGAAGAGAGAGAGACACAGAGCATCAGAGGTAAGGAGGTGCGCGTGAACTGCTGATCCTGGAAGTCTTAGTTGGGACTTCGCATTTTGCTTTGACACAAAGGGACGCTTTGGAGGATTTAGAGCACAGAGTGCCTCGAGCTGTCCCACTTCCGAAGGATCATTCTGGCTGCTGGGTTGAAACAAGACGACAGGAAGGCAGGGCCAGAGGCGGCGAGACAAGTCTCTGGCGGAATTAGAAGTTTTTATTCAGAGTGAAGACCCTGAGCCCCGCCAGATTCTGAAGGGCCTTTTGAAACCCCAAACACGTGATTAAATGAGGTGAAGGATGGTGGGAGTGGCGAATGCATTTAAAGAAGGGGCGGGTGATTTGAAACTTGGTCATGAACTTACTGCCCGTGTCCACCGTCCAAAGCTGGAAGCTGTTTTCCTGACCGGAGATTTCAAATTCCCCCAGCACTCTCATGGCATCGGCAAGCCGCCTGCTCCTTATTTTAAGCCCAGCTCCCCTTGTCTATTATCACAGACTATGTTTAACCATACGGTCAAAATCTTTGTTTAATTTTGGTTTTCAAACATTCTGTTCTTGCAAAGAAACAAATGCTTGCAGGAGAGCCGGCTTCAAAGGCGCCCGGTGAAGAAGTTGCGGGCTCCGAAGTGTCGCTGTTGACACAGAGCTTTGCCATTTACTTATCACCTTTCTGGCTGCTGCCGCTGGAAACCCTCTCTGCTCCTTTATTTGAGAGCAATGTTACATCCTTATCTGCAGAAAAATTAACCCAAGGCTTTTTCCTATTCGCAGTGGCACAAAAACGTCCTTAGAACTTCGCTTCTCTTGTTTACTGGAAAGACAAAGTAGAAGCAGGGAAGTCCAAAGCAGCCTGGACGAAGGTTCTTCTTCAGTTGGCAAAGAAGTTCGAAAGTGAGTCATTCATGAACCCTGGCAGTTTAACAAGGGGCAGCGGCCCGCGTCACTGGTGAGGGTCTGGGGACACGTCGCTGGGAGGATGTTTCTAATAACGTGATGATCTAGGTCTTTGGACCTGCCTTAAAGTGTCTGACCCCCAGGAAAGGGTCTGGGAGTGCATTAAAAAGGAGCATGGGACTAAATAAGGCCCTGGGGTTGACCTCACCTGGCAGTGGTCGTGATAGCGAGTGTTGGAGATGTGTGGTTGGGTCTTGGTCGTCCCAAGGGGAAGGAATTCAAAAGAGGCTCCAATCGGTTGTCTACCATCCCATCGTCTGGAGCACCCAGGTAGAGTGTTTCTGGAACCTTCCTAGTGCCGTTTCGTGCCGGCACGTGGTCCAGGGCACAGCCCCAGTGGTAGCTCAGCTGAGGCCCTTCGTGGATGCCACAGGCCTCCTGAAGCCTAGCCCTTTGTTTCCTTCCAATCCCCTGATTTACAGCCTGTCTGCTTCCATGACTTGGGCACCTTCTGGCAGGCCTCCTACTCACTGCTTTCCATTTCATGGTTTGGCCCCTGTCCTGTCCTTTAATCCTGGATGTCCTCACCCCTGCTGGCACAGGTCACCTACTGGAATAGTCTTTCCTGGTGTAGACGTGGTCTTCCCTCATTATCCAGTGGGCTGCGCTCAGGCTCTGGGACAGTGGTTTATACCCCAAACGGCCTACACATGAACGTTTCTAGACATACAAGCCAGGCAGTGGTTAGGTAGCCGCGCTCCGGGAGGCCGGGAGGCCGCAGCGTTCCCTTAGTAGACAGACTGAACTTGAATGTGCCCTGAGGGAACGATTCTCCCCATTCCCAGCCCTGTGAGCAGAGGCAAGGCACTTTCTGAGCCTTGGTCCCGGTTCTTGTACATCAGGGGTGTTCTAAGAATTCTACGCGGCAGTAACTATGGACGGGTCATTGCTCAATAAATGTTTTTTTCTGCGCCTGTGATTAGAGCTTGCTAACCGGACCACCAGGCTGGTTGACTCCTCTGCCAGCGGTTCAGCTCCTGGCCCCTGCCTTCCTGCTGGGCGCTGTGCTACCTGCCTCCTCCCCTCTGCCTTCATTGACCTTGGGGGCTTATGCCCTCCCCTGCAAACTTTGGCCTGATGCCCCCACTCAGAGACCATTCCTTACTCCTGCTGCCCAATCCCATCCCTTCCTGGCTGATCTCTCACTTTATACCTGCTTCTCTACATAATTTAACATTGCTTTCCTTATCTGTAAAATGGGAGTAACAGTGGTACCTACCACCCAGGGAAGCTGGGGGGGGGGCAGAAATCCCCAGGGGGTGTTTGAGGGGGTGCAGTACGTTAATGTGCGTAGAGAACTTAGCTCGGTGCCTGGCACGCAGGGAGCGTTCAGTAAGTGTTAGCTATTATTTTTGTTATTGTGAGATTATCCTGCTTACTGTCTCTCTCTCTCTCACACACACACACACACACACACACACACACACACACACACACACACTCCCCACCGCCCCGGCTTTGCTCACTCTTCTCCCAGCAAACAATGCTACCATGAACCTGGTGAATGATTCTCCCAAGTCCTCTTGCCCCTTGACAACAAGCTCTATGTTAATTTCTGCTTGTTTCTGATTGGCTCCCCTCCTCCTTCTGAAATTGATGGAGCCATCACATACCAAGAGCCCACAGGAGAACTAACTGCAAGAGTCAGTGTCTTTCCTCTGTGAATTTATAATCCATGCCCACCAGCCTTTATAAAACCAGCCCTGAGGGTAAGGGTTTTATTTCATGCAAATGAATGAAAGTCCGGGGTTGCCTTGACCCAGGAATGATGACTTTGACTTGTTTGGGGTTTTGCATGCTCTCAGCAATATTCCAGAGGGGCTCCGGCCCAGGCGAGCTTAGGCATTGGGACTGTTTGGTGCTGGCCAGTGACCTGACACCAGGTTGAGACAGTGCCAACACTTCAGAGAAGGCGTGCTCTGTGTTTATTGCTTTCAATGAGTTACTTCTCCACGTTATCAGGAGCCTCCAACACAGACCTCGGTATGGTAGGTTTTGTCTTTTAGACCTTGTGCATTGCTTGCACAGGATTGTCAGCATATTGGGGATGTAGACTCGCTAACTTGAAACAGATACTATTCTTGAGTGTCTCTTTGTTCTGAGCAGAATCTCAGCGTGCAAAAAAGACATTTAACAATGAAGCTTTTGCAAAAGATGCTCTGTCCCCCATTCCCCTGAAAATCGGACGCATGGAAGAATAAGCCATCATGACCTGTATGGGATTGGTCAACCTGACCTGCAAAATCTATGTTTGCCTGGAAATGATGGCTTTCTACAGCTGTGTTTAGTTGTTGTGTTTTTTGACCACTTCCCTTGTAAAACTGCAGAGCCCATCCCAGGGATGAGTCTTGCCTCGCAGGTACTCACGGGCAATTTTCTGTTGACATCGATGGGAATTGCCCGCCGTCTGGCTGAAAGCTCGCTTTCACCATTTGCTGGTTAGCTGCTCTTCGCAGTAATGATCCCATTTTCCTGAGTGAATGTAATTGCAAAGCAGTGAGTAATTGCCCAAGTTGATGATATAGAAAGGTTTGGGGGCTCTCTGGGGAGTTTCCCCTGGACGGAGGGCATTGTGTATGGGATTATAAGGTTATGGCCCCTCTATTCTGTGAATGGTCAAAAGCCCTTATTACAAGTCTTTTTGTCCTGTGTGTGGGGGGACTGGGTGATGAAGGTTTGGAGCCTGGGACCGGAGTGCTCCCCACAGCAATCCATTTGCAGAAGAAGGAGCAGAGGGAAGATGTTTAAGGTCCGTGAGAGAAGCATGGCGACCAGGGTAATGTGGATTTAAGTCCTCCAGTGACTGTGGCTCCCCAGGAGTAACAGGGACTGGGGTCCAGAACTATCTCTAGTTAGTTGGACTGGTTTTTGATAATCCAGTTTTTTACATGTATGATCTGTATTTATTAGGTTATTATATGTATTATATAATTTGATCATAGATCTTTTACAATATATTTGTATTATTATGACCATATTCGTGATCTCGTCCCGGCCAAATGCCCTCCTATCGGTGGCGGATTTTTGTGAAAAGACCAGTGTCCAGCTCTTAAGGTTGTCTTCTGCATCCTTGGTCAGGGGGTACCAAACACATACGGAATGTCTGCTCTGCCTTTACTAGTTGCCAGGTCTTTTTGTCAGTGATGAGTCTTGTAGACTCTGCTTCTCCCAGGCACCGTCCACCGTGGAAGAATTCCACGGGCTACGGGAGTAAGTGTTGATTGTGCAAAATTGTCCCAAGAAACCCCAGCTCTGGACAAAGGAGGTGACAAGACATGTGGTTGTAGAAAGGAAGCTTTAGTTTTGGACTAAGGGAGGAGGGAAGGGTCCGACAGCCAAGAGGAAAGACCTAGAGCTGGGTGGGTAGGATGGGGCGGGAGAGCTGGGAAAGTGGGTGGGTGGGCGAATCCAGAATTTTCTGTTTGCGTTTGTGAGTGTGTCTTTGTCTCCCCCCCCCCCCCGTTCCCGGGTGTCTGGGGGAGGGTTGTCAGGGTGGGGGCTGAGGGCAGAGCACTGGGGTCGGGTAAGGAATGGTAACGAGCAACGTGTGAGAATCTGGGGAGATGTTAGCACCCTCTGGGGAGCCCGTGGCCTGTTTTCTGCTTTCTCTTCCTGTAACACTGAGCCAGCTTGGCTTTGCACCCACCTGCATCCATGTGGGAGCCACGGGAAGGTCATTAACACTCCGATGTCTGGCGCCGAAATATTTGGAATCCCAGAGCCTGCTGGGGTGGGCATATTTCAGGAGTTGCTTTTTCTCAGGAACCCAGCTGCTCACTCTCCTCCTGGAAAACAGAACAAGATGAGGGCTTAGAGAAGAGAAAGAAGGATTTACTTGGATTTGAGGACGGATTTCCTGGCTGTGAAAACACAAAGGGAAATATGATCTTCGGGATGGGATGCCTGCGAGAGGTCTGAAATCTTCCTTCCTTCCTTCCTTCCTGTAATTCTGAATGAGGCAGCGAGAGGCTCCCCTGCCTTCACTGTGCTGTTTCTGGGGACAGGGACACAGTCCAGATATTTGCCCTGAGGCCATCGCAACCTCCAGTTAGATGAAGAACATTGATCCCAGGGAGAATCAGGGATCATTTCCCTACCTTCACTGTAGATGTGTTGTTGTATAAAACCAGTCATTGGTGGGGCGCCTGGGTGGCACAGCGGTTGGGCGTCTGCCTTTGGCTCAGGGCATGATCCCGGCGTTATGGGATCGAGCCCCGCATCAGGCTCCTCCACTATGAGCCTGCTTCTTCCTCTCCCACTCCCCCTGCTTGTGTTCCCTCTCTCGCTGGCTGTCTCTCTGTCAAATAAATAAATAAAATCTTAAGAAAAATAAAAATAAATAAATAAATAAAAACCCCCAGTCATTGGAATATTTTGGTTCAATGTTAGAAATAATGATAGTTAGTTTAGGAACACTCCTGTTGGAACATGCTTTTGTTGGAAAGTTGTTGAAAGAAAGAGAAAGAAAAGAAAAGAAAAAAAGAAAAGAAAAGAAAGAAAAGGAGGGAAAGAAGGAAGGAAGGAAGGAAGGAAGGAAGGAAGGAAGGAAGGAAGAAAGAAAGAAAGAAAGAAAGAAAGAAAGAAAGAAAGAAAGAAAGAAAGAAAGAAAAAGAGAAAGAAAGAAAGAAAAAGAGAAAAAGGGAGAAAGAGAAAGAGAAAGAAAAGAAAGGTTCTAGCTGGATCCAGGGGAGTGGCATGCTGCCTTTTATAACAAGGATAACAAAACAGCATTTGCCAAATTGGCCAAATTATTGCGACGATATCATCCCTAAACAATTCAGTTGGTGGACAGCAGGTTATATTTATATAGAAGGTGAAAAGCCAGGAGACCTTAGTTCAAATTCCATCTCAACTGTTGGGAGCCCCCATGTTATCATCTGAAATACAGGAATAATCATTTCTGTTTTTTTCTACTTTGAGGAATTTTGCAAAGATCCAATATTACTTGTAGAGATGTTTTGAAAACTATAAAGCATGGGATAAAATGTGTACTCTCGCTTTTATTCAAACAATGAACACACTCCTTCTCTTAGGCAGTATTTGCGAAAAACATGAAAATCAGTGAGGTGGGGGATAAATACTTATTGAATCTGAATTTAGCCCAAGATCCTATTTCAACACTGAATTTGAAGACATTGAGCAATATTAACGGCATTTGTGACATTGAAAGACAGACCAGTGTGGCAGATACAAGAACAGAGTTTCTGGAACCAGACTTCCTTGGCTCACTGCCTCTCTGAAAAGTCCTGGTTCTGTGATTTGGGACACGTAACTCTCCTGGGCTCTAGTTTCCTCATCTATAAAATAAAGATAATAATACTACAACTAATTTACTGGGTTGTTGTGAGAATTCAGTGCATTTAAATGCATGAGGTTTTTGGAACAGCCCTGGGCGCATAGTCAGCTCTCTAAACATGCTAATGATTGTTGCCAGAAGTGATAAGATGTAAATAAGAAATGATAAGCTCCTGGGGTGCCTGGGGGGCTCAGTGGGTTGAGCGTCCAGCCCTTGATTTCGGCTCAGGTCATGAGATCAAGCCCTGTGTCAGGCTCTGAGCTGGGCGTGGAGCCTGCTTAAGATTCTCTCTCTCTCTCTCTCTCTCCCTCTCCCCCCCCACCACTCAGCTCATGCTCTCTCTCTCTCCAAAGAAGAAAAAAAGAAATGATAAGCTCCTGAGGCTCCCTGCCTTGAAACACCAACTATAATTATGATCTTCTAGGTCCCCACGTGCCACGTTCTTACCTTGATACCATTTCAAAGATGTTATGATTATGAAAATGGACTCAGCGTATTAATGCAGAGATGTGATATACTTCTTGCTAGTTTCTTAATTGGGGGATGGGCATTAAAGGGGCCATGTGATGGATGAGCACTGGGTGTTATATGCAACTGATATATTATTGAACGCTGCATCTGAAACTAGGTACTGTATGTTGGCGAATTGAATTTAAATTAAGAATAAAATAAAATAAATCAAAATACAATTCACATATCATAAAATTCACCATTTCATAGTATATGATCAGTTTTTTTGGGGGGGGCATATAGTCACAAAGTTGTGCAACCATCACCACTATCTAATTCTACAACATTTTCATCACCCCCCAAAAAACTCAAACCTAGTAGCCATCTCTCTCTATCCACACTCCCCCAGCCCCTGCAACCACTACTCTATTTTCTGCTTCATGGCTTTGTCTCCTCTGGACATCTCCTATGCCATATGCCTGTCGGGTCTGGCTTCTTTTACTTAGTGTGGTGTTTTCAAGGGTCGTCCACACTGTAGTATGTACTCAGTACATTTTCTTTCTTTTTTAGAGCCAAATAATAGTCCATTGTATGGATATACCACAATTTGTTTTCCTTTTTTGTTGTTGTTGATGATATGATTATTTACTTCTTTTTTTTAAATGTTTTTTTATTATATTATGTTAGTCACCATACAGTACATCCCCGGTTTCCGATGTAAAGTTCGATGATTCATTACTTGCGTATAACACCCAGTGCACCATGGAATACGTGCCCTCCTTATTACCCATCACCAGTCTATCCCATTCCCTCACCCCCTCCCCTCTGAAGCCCTCAGTTTGTTTCTCAGAAGGGGGAATGAAGCATGAGAGACTATGGACTCTGAGAAAAACAATTTGCTTTCCATTCCTCATCTGATGGACATTCAGGCTGCTTCCATCTTTTGGCTATTGTGAATCATTGCTGCTATGAATACGCATGTATAAATTCTTGTGCGAATGTAAGTTCTCAATCTCTTGGGCGTAGACCCAGGAGTGGAATGGCTGAGACATAGGGCTATCTCTAGTTTAACTTTTTAAGGAATACATTTTGCTTGTTCATCTGAAGTTAGCATTTTGTTATTTTTTTTTTTCAGATCATGCGCACATTTTTCAAATATTAAAAAAAAGAGAGAGAGAGAGAGAGAGAGAGAGAGAGAACTCTCACTCATTCCAGCTGTTCAAATCATCATCAGGACATTCTGCCAAGACTGACCTTGGAGGACACCTGAGGACACCTCCCTCATGAAGTGCCTACATTTCACGCACAAGAACCAGGTAGGAGACGGACTTCAAACACCAAATGGCAAAGGTCTAGAGCTGGAGTCATAATCTTTCTTTTAAATTTTGCTTGCGAGTGGAGGTGGAGGCCAGGGGGCGCCCCCTTCATTGTTCTTGTATGTGTGGGAGCACGAGCTGTAAGCTGGTTCTGACTGCACACAGCCTTTGCGCAAATAAACCAAGAGGAGATCAGAATTTGGCTGATTGGGCGTGCGATGCTGGATCATAGGGTAAGAGGATGTTTAATTTTATAAGAAACCGCCAAACTGTTCTCTGGAGTGGTTGTACCATTTTGCATTCCCGCCAGCTGGGGGTGAGAGCTCCGGGGCTCCACATCCCCACCGGTATTTGGTGTTGGCCGTTTTGCAGATTTGGGCCATTCGAATAGGTGTGTAGTGCTATTGCCCTGTTGTTTCAGTGACGAAATCCCCAACTGTCAACTGGTAGGCAGGGAATGAGCAAGCGGGTTTTGTGATAGAGGATGGGGGCAGTGGGGGGGACTAACTCAGCCCCAAGGAAGGCTTCCTTTGGAGGTGACTTAAAGTGGAGTGCGGGGACCCCTAGGTGTCTCCGTTGGTTGAGTATCCAACTCTTGATGGCAGCTCAGTGGTGATCTCACAGTCATGGGATCGAGCCCCGTATTGGGCTCCCCACTCAGCAGGGGGTCTGCTTGAGATTCTCTCTTTCTCCCTCTGCCCCTCCCCTTGCAATATCTCTCTCTAAAATAAATAAATCTTTTTTTTTTTTTTTAAAAGGTCAAACAGGAGTCAGCAACATGAAGGGTGTTTGCTCATTCACTCCCAAATCGATTGCCTGCCCTTCCCCAGCTCTGCTCTGCACGGCAAGGGACGGACCTCTATAAACTACAGTTCCCAGGCTCCCTTTCCAAATGGGAGAGGCACTGGCAGGGGTTTGGAGGGTGGGAAAAGAGACAATCAATATGTGCCCGCCCTTCTCTCTCAACTTTGAGGGGCGGTAATTCTGTAGTGACTGTGTCTCTCCACGGTCCCAGCATCTGTATGCAGGACCTTCCTCTATACTTACAGCTCCTGCTGGGAGCTGCAGCTCCTGACAACATTAACACTGCCTCCTTCCTTGGTCTCTCCATCTCTGGGTACGGTAGCGCCTTTCTGCAGTTTGCGAACCTCTGGATTGCCTCGCTTTCCCCATTTGTGCTTCCAGCTCTTCTAACGCCTTTGTAAAACTAACGGACGTCCCCCCGTTGAAGTGCTGGATGTGTGTGGTTTTCCATGAATGGATCCTGCTTAATATACTGGAGTTGGGTGTTTGAGGGCAGGGGGTTGCATGTAAGGAAGAAAGAAAGCCTCAGCTATGGTCCTAGCCTGGAACGAACTTTGGGCTTTTGAAGACACGCGAGAAGGCCAGCGTGGCTGAATCCTGGGGGGTGATCCTGGGGGGTGATCGTGGGGAGACAGGCAGGAGAAGAGGTTGGGGAACCAAGCAGGAGCAGCTCATGTTAGGTCTCTTAGGTTGATATAAAGACTTTGGGTTTTATTCTAAGCCTTGAAGGGCTTGAAGCATGGGGACGACCCCAACAGGGTCAATCACTTCCTCTTTAGTTCCATTTATACCTGTTGTTAGTTGTTATCATACTGTATTGTGATTTATTTTCTTATACGTGCCCACCAGACTGTGAATTTCTTTTATTTTTAATTTTTATTTATTTTCATTTTTTTTTTTTAGAGAGAGAAAGATAGAGAGGGCAGAGGAAGGGGCAGAAGGAGAGAGAGAGAGAGAGACTCTTAAGCAAGCTTGGTCTCATGACCCTGAGATCATGACCTGAGCCAAAATCAAGAGTCAGATGCTTAACTGACTGAGCCACCCAGGTGCCCCTAGACTGTGAATTTCTTAAGGGAAGGATCCCTGTCTTATTTAGGTCGGCTTCTCTAGCAATTAGTATAATCTCTGGCACAGAGTAGGTCCTGAAACATGTCTGATGACTTCAATTTTCATTTTCTCTCCCCTGATATTTTCCTCTGACTTAATTCAATCTCTGAAATGGTGAAATAAATTGTAATATCAGTGGTCTCCCGTGAATCACGACTCCTGGTACCTATGTCTGTGTGTTGCCCTCCCACACTGACTATGGGCTTGGCCACGTGACTTCCTTGGCTGATGGGACTTCTGCAAATATGAGGCTCACTCTTGTAGAATGTGGCTGCTATCGTGTAAGAAACTTATGCTTTCCCGTTGGAGAAGCCACATGGAAATGAACTGAATCTCCCTGGCCAACGGACCCCAGGAGCCCTAGGCGTATATGTGAGGCCATTCAGCTTTAGGTGAGCTCCTGTGTGACCACGACCAGGGATGCTTGAGAGACCCCCAGCGAGGCCAGCACAGAAGCTTTCCAGCCGAGCTCAGCCCAAATTGCAGACCTGTGAACAGAAAATGATTGATGTTCTCAGCCCCTCAATTTTGGCAGTTGGTTAAACAGCAACAGGTCACAAACAAAAGTAAAAAGCAGAATGAAGAAGATGAGCTAAGAGCAAACTGGGGAGAGAAGAGACTCTGGGAAGAAAGGTGTTTGGGACCTCCAGAATATTTTCTGAGGGTTGGGGCCGCCATGTGGGGCTTTGGGGGGGGGTTGGATAATGGCACCTTGCCCCTCTTCCCTCTCACCTTAGCCCTAACCTTGGCTGATAACCAAGGTCTACCTGGTCCCAGTGTGGATTCCATCCTGGCTGGGAGAGCATGAGGGAACTTTCCTCTCCATGTGCTGGTGTCCAGCCCCGAATAAGAGCCTCCCTTGGTCTTGAATTCCCCCTTCACCCGGTGTTTGAAGCAGTCTGCTGCTCTCCTGCTGAGATTGCACTTTTGGGGTTCATACTGCCACCTGCTATGTCGAGTAGAGGGTCATGGACACAAACCGCTAGAAACTCTGCCGTCAGGGATGGGTTTGGTGATCCGAAGGTAGGGACGACAGAACTATGTGATTTTGCAGGAGGGACGATGGAGCTGGCAGAAACCATGCTGACTTAGGACAGAGCTACGGGTTTAGAATGGGGAGCCCAGGGCCGACAAGACGCCATCTCTGGTGTTCACAAAACAGAACGGGGAGCTCCCACTGGGCAAAGCATGCTGGAGGGAATGCTCTGAGCATTTTCAGTGACCCAAGTCTGCCTGCAAACAGTGATGAAGACATGAGCCGTGGTCCCAGCACAGAGCAACAAGGCCCAGGAGTATTATGAGACCCCAAGGAGAGGGCGGGCTCAGCAGAATTTGGCCAGTACAGGACGGAGATGGGGCCAGCATAGAGCAGAGCAGGAAACTCCCAGCTAACTAAAGGGTTATCAAGATGTCTTTAGTTAGGAGTTAACAGACGTTAAATTCACTGCACAGTTCACCGCGTCAGGCATATGCTTTCTAGAACATGCTACATTGTATACAGTTCTCCCTTCAGGGTAACAGTTAGTATACTCAATAAGCATTTTAATTACCTTCTTCATGACCCCATGAAGCCTTCTTCTATATCTCCAGGTACTTTTGAAGGTACTTGGGGTAAGTGGGCATTCTCTAGGACAATCAAAGGAGTGGTTTGCCGGGCCCAGGAAAAATTCATTTTTAACAGGTGTTTTTATGCTATGCTGGTCCTGAGATAATGAACCACTGACTGGATTTTCATAATAAAGATCATAATAATTAGTTGTTACTTTCCCTCCACTTTTTGAGGTAAAAGTCACATAACCATTATTCATTATAACCATACAAAATTAACCACTAATAAAGGGTGAATGCAAATGAGTGGGGTGGGGGCACAATTCAACCCATAGTAATAGCTACTTTTATACGGCTATTTATTCTGGATATTTCATATAAATAGAATCAGACAATGTGTGACCTTTCGCGTCTGGCTTCTTTCACTCAGCATGATAGTTGCTATGTTTTATCAAGTGTCTTCTGTGTAGCAGCAATGTTACGGGTAATCTATCGTCTTCACAACAAACCCGCAAGGTAGAAATCATCTTCCCACTTTTCAGATAAAGAAACTGAGGTGCAAAGGGCTGAAGTCACTTTGCTGAGATCTACAGATATCTCTGGTAGTATTTCTGACCAGCCCAGTGAATCTCCCTAGAGCCCCCCAACTCTACCCTCTGGGCCTGAATCTGAGCTCTGCATGTGTAAAGAGGGCAGGTGGCACGTCTCCCTGTTGCAAGCTTTTGCCTTTACTGCTGTGGGACTCATCCTCTGGGCCACCTGTGCCTTGGAGGCTGGCCTCTACCACTGAGATTTTGCCCTTCGGCTTCTCGTTGGTTTGGCCAATGGGAAGTAGAGTTGGGAGACTGGAGTGGGAGGAAAGTTTGGTTCTATTCTCGCGGCTTCTTCTCTCCATGGGTCTGTCTTGGCTCTTGCCAAGCTGTTTCTTCTACACGCCATTTTTTCTGCAACCACACCAATGTCCTTCCCTTGTCCCTTGCCTCACCACGGCTTTAGTCCCCTTAACCCGGCCCACATTTTCCTAAGACTCTTTTTTTTAGCATTATTTTTTTATGTTATGTTAGTAGTGTTCCATGATTCATTGTTTGCGTATAACACCCAGAGCTCCATGTAATCCATGCCCTCCTTACTACCCATCACCAGGCTAACCCATTCCCCACCCACCTCCCCTCTGAAGCCCTCAGTTTGTTTCCCGGAGTCCATAGTCTCTCATGGTTCGTCTCCTCCTCTGCTTTCACCCCCTTCAGTTTCCCCTTCCTTCTCCTAATGTCCTCCCTGCTATTCCTTATGTTCCACATGTAAGTGAAACCATATGATAATTGTCTTTCTCAGCTTGACTTACTTCACTTAGCATAATCCCCTCCAGTTCCATCCATGTCGATGCAAATGGTGGGTATTCATCCTTTCTGATGGCTGAGTAATATTCCATTGTATATATGGGCCATGTCGTCTTTATCCATTCATATGTTGAAGGGCATCTTGGCTCCTTCCATAGTTTGGCTATTATGGACATTGCTGCTGTGAACATTGGGGTGCATGTGCCCTTTCTTTTCACTACATCTGTATCTTTGGGTTAAGTACCCAGTAGTGCAATTGCTGGATCATAGGGTAGCTCTATTTTTAACTTTTTGAGGGACCTCCACACTGTTTTCTAGAGTGGCTGTACCAACTTGCATTCCCGCCAACAGTGTAAGAGGGATCCCCTTTCTCCACATCCTCACCAACATTTGTTGTTTCTTGCCTTGTCAATTTCTGCCATTCTAACTGGCGTAAGGTGGTATCTCAATGTGGTTTTGATTTAAATTTCCCTGATGGCTAGTGATGTTGAACATTTTTTCATGTGTCTGTTAGCCATTCGTATGTCTTCTTTGGAAAAGTGCCTATTCATGTTTTCTGCCCGTTTTTTGACTTGATTATTTGTTTAACCCCAAAAAACCAAAAAACCTAAGACTCTCTTTCATCAAAGGCTCTGCATTGACCCATCTGGGGTGGGGTAAATTCTCTTTCCTGCCAGGACCCAATTAGGCATCACTAGCGAATCACCAAACTCCATGCCTCACTTTGACCATTTTTGCCGTATCTGCACGACACCCGGACTATTGCTTAGGTCCTGACTTTTCTTTTGAAATCATCTTACTTTTGTTTTTCACCTGATAATGATGTTAGCTCCACTGTAAGCAATAATAGCCACGGAATTATGGGTTTGATATGAAGGCTATGTATTTTTTTTCCCTGATATCTATAAAAATACGGATACAGCTCTTCAGAAGTAACTGTATCTGGGAGGCCCTGCAAATCATCTTGCACCGACCAGATGATCTCTGGGGCCTTTTTCATCGCAGACAAGCTGTGATTCTAGATAAATGACTGAAACTTTGGTGCTTGTCTTAAGTCAAAAGCATCTTTGTAATTTATAGATTTAAACTGTTTTCTTTCCGCCGTATCGCTGCCGTAAACAGAAATGAGGAAAATAGTTCTCCTCTTTATTCTGGCGCTGATGAAAAGCCTTCTAAGTGCTACCAAATGTGGAAAAATCAGGCGGGCTTTCAGTGTATTGTTGTGCAAAGAACACAGATAAATCTGGTTTTGTGCAAGAGGAAATCTTCTACCCTTGGTTGGCCCTCACTGTGGGGGGTTTGGGAGGAAGAGAGAAAAATGGAAACTTGACTAATTTTATGCCTGTCCTGGAAGGGCCCTGGATTCCTCGCCCATTGCTGGCAGGGACGTGAGGTGTGGCATCGCAGCTGTGGGCAGATCCTGCCCGACTGGGGTCTGAGGACATGTGGCTCCTTTAAGAAACAGGACAAGGCGGGAGAGAGTCCATCCAAGGCCAGTCCACAGCTGGGATGCTACTTTCCAAGCTCTTTGAACTTCGTACCTGGATACAGCCCTTCTCAGCTATGTGCAGCTCCATTCACCATTGAGACAAGGCTTCTCACACAATTTTGTGTGCATCAGAATCTTCTGGAAGTCTTGTTAAAACATGGGTTGCTGGGCCCTGTACTCCGTGTGTCAGAATCAGGAGGTCTGGGGGCAGGGCCTGGCAACTTGCATTTCTCACAAGTCCCCAGGTGAAGCTGCTACTTCTGGTCTGGGGGCCACGCTTTGGGGACCCTTGAAATAAGAGGCTGAGTGTCCACCATATGCCAGCCCTTTGAGATGAAAAGATGGATGAGGCAGGATCCCTCCTTTGAATGGCTTGCTTGGCAGATAATTCAGATTCTCTTAGGGTCAGTTGCCCCATCTGTAAAAAGAGAATAATTATCCTTACCTCACATGACTATTGTGGGAATTAAGTGATACTGAGTCACAGACCTTTGCTATTTTAGAAGGACACATCTCGAGACCTTTGCAAGTCCCCAATTCTATGAATACTATTAAAACATGTAATTTTCTCCATAAAATTTAGTTAAGCATAAGTGAAAATTTTAAGTGACCCTTTTAGGCCCCTAATGATTCCCTAAATATAGGATTAAAGCAATTTATAAAGCAATTAAAATAAATTCTTGCTGGAACACTCGCTGAGGAGTTTCAGAAATTTTCTCTCAATTCCTGATAGAGTATTTGGTGGCTCCAAGCAACTTCCAAATGCGCCATTTTACCCTTGAATTTATCCCACACGACTTTTCACTTTCTCCTCATCCCTATTTGTCATATCTGCAATTGGCTTATATACAAAGTCTTATTCTTTCCCCACCAAGACACAGAATATTTTACACATCACAGGTGCTATGGCATATTTGACGTTGAATAGAGAGAACTTCAAGGCCACATCAAGACACAGATGCTGGCTAGTGAGTTAGGTTCGTTCGCGAGCTTAGATCTCTGTGGATGCACCAACCACACCACGGGGATACCATATTGCACAACTCAGAAGACGTCTTCCATGTTGTAAATCACGTCTTCTTGGGGTTGGGCCAAGTGGTGGTGCCATCTTGCCATGTGGAGATCTAACCTGTGACCGTGTTGTGGGCCTTCCAGGTGACCCACAAGATTTTGAAACTAAGATCTGGAAGCTCAAGTTAACTCGGCCAAGGCCAAGGCTCCACTTGGTATGAGAGGGCCCTTCGGAGTATCTGGAACATCATGGCGTTTCTGGCGTCGTCACCACTCTTTCTAACCTTGGCTCTTAACAGGGCATCCCCACCCCGTACCCCCCCACCCCCGCTCCAGTTTATTCCATGGCCTTGAGTTAGCCTTTGTTAGTTAGCTCCTCATGGCCTTTGGCTCTTTCAGTCTGTAACGTACCAGGAGGAGAAGCACGTTTGAGTTTTGGTGTCAACTCAGTCACTCTCATTGCGTGGTCCAGAGCGAGGGGTACAGGTCCTTTGCTCCCCTCTGTCTTCCTCCTTAAATGGCTCTCCCGTTGACTTAGTCTCTCTGGGCTGCTCTAACAAAAGACCCCAGACTCAGCAGCTGATAAATAATAGAAATCTACTTCTCAGAGTTTTGGAGGCTGGCAGTCCAAGATCAAGGCATGGTCAAGTGAGGGCTCTCCTCCTGGTCTCAAACTTCTTGTCACACCCTCACATGGTGGAAGGGGGGGGAAGCTTTCTGAGGCCTCTTTTATGAGGACACTAAGCTCCACCCTCATGACCCAAGTACCACCCAAAGGCCCCATCCAAATACCACCCACCTGGGGGTTAGCTTTTAACATATGAATTCTGTGGGGACACCCTCAGGCTGTAGCACCCATAAATATGTTTGGGGAATAAAATAAGAGCGTCACAAAGGCATGCAATTCGTTTGCAGGTAGGGTTCGTCCATGTCATATCGACTGGTTAACTCCTTTATTTTTGTAGTATGCAGAAGAAAACCTGGTAGACTCTGAGTTTCCCAGAGAAGATGTGTTTTAACGCAGCGCCGTTATCGTCATCACACAAAACCAAGTTGCAATATTTTTATGGAGTAACCTGAAGAGATTTCAGAGTTCTCAATCTAGTGCATTATACTTTATAATCATGAAAATTAACTTCAATGAAAAGTAGCCTACCTAGTCTTTCTGTATTTAGGGGATTTCGGTCCTATAGAACAGCGGTCTGCTTTCCGCATTAAGGAAAGTCCCTGCATTGCTCTGGACTGGCTCTCAGTTCTGTGGGCCACGGGTTTGTGGAGTGGCCAGGCTTTTCGTGTGTGAACCTTGTCCCTGCTTTCCTGATAATCGTGAGAGTCAGGGTTGAGAGCTCTGGGCCCCCTTCAATCCCTCCGCAAGGTGGCTGGCCTTTGCTGCTCATTTATCAGTCTCTTTGGGGTTGCTTTTCTCATGGGAATGACAGGGGTTCCTTTGTAATTTGCAGACTCTCTGTTCCCAGCAAGGACCCTAGGCACATCTGAGCATTCAGAAAGGGCAGTGCTATGACTGTTTCCACATGAACGCACATTTCTTGTTAGGCGGGACAGATGCTGAGACCTCCTGGCTCAGCTCTAGCTCTCAGCTAATTCCACTACTTGAGGTCCCCTCCGTAGATCTCATTCTACCTCTCTGGAGCCGTTGTGTAGATGTTGGTAGACAACTGGCCTCCTTTCCCGGTGGCTTTTCTTTTCCTAGCTGAGAACGCGGGTTTCTAAAAGCAATTTCCCGTAGGACATGGTCCTGGTTTCCAACACCTCCCTGGACACATCTCCGTGCCACTGTGGTTTGCCACTGTCCTTCTTAAAGTGGGGCGTCCAGAAATAATTGCAATAGGCCACGTGTCCCTGAATAGGGAGAAGCATTTTGCGAGTACGACCTTCCCGATCTTAAATAAAATAACCTGTTTATTTGACACTGCTGGGGGGTGAGCTAGAGCTGGTGAATATTCACGCTCTCAGCAAGAAATTGGTAGATTAGGCTGTATGTAATAGAAAACTCTAGTGCTCAGAGATCTGGGAAACACCATAGTGTCACAACGATGATCGTAGAGACCACTTATTGGGTACGTACATTTTATGTGAGGCAGCTCATCTAATTCTCATAATCCCGAGAGGTTAGGTGTAATAGATGATAATCATGCCATTAAATCCCATTTTGCAGATAAAGAAACTGAGGTCAGTGGGATTCGATCATCTGCCAGGTGACAAGCACAGGATGAAAAATTTTTCTTTTATATTTTCTGCTACACTCCATTCCCTTTTGATGTTTGGGATGATTAAGTAAAAAGAGGCATTTAACGGAGAGACTTTGCTGCTTTCAGGGAGTGGAAGGGTCATTATTTACAACAGAGAGAAGAATTTGAGCCTCCCCAGGCAGAACCACGGTAGAGACGGCAGAGACGGCAGATGGGACTTTTGAAACAGACGCCCTCTAAGACTCCGTGATCAATACAGTTCTTTCAGGGTTTAAGCACTGTAGACTTTTCTAGATGGAAGCCAAGCCTGTGGGCTTGTAGCTCCCTGACATGAAGGCACCCAAGGGATTCAATAGGTTTTGTAAAAATAAATACATAAATAAATAAGTAAATACGTCTAACAAAATGAAAGTAGTTATGTTAAGTGTCTTGGAGCTAAAACAGAGGACTGAATTATTTTTGTCCCTTCTGGCCTCTGTGGGTCATGGACACAGATGTGTTCTCTTTGTGGCGGAGGAATCCCCCGCTAGGCACGTTTAAAGACAGATTCCCTGAGCTCTGATGTTCTTCCGGTAGGTCTGGGGTGGGTCCAAGGGCTTCTGATCAGCACATGGGCTTGGAACTCAACCGTGGGCTTCCAACCTTGGACTTCAGGATGACTGAAGCCTGTGACACCGCCAGCCCGTCAGACAAAACCCCCTGAGTTGATTTTTATTTGCTGAACTGAACTTGGCGATTGTACAATTTCATACACACTTCGCACACGCATCGGACCACAGGTCTTAAAAACGACAATAGCACGGGCTGTCGCGCCAATAGATCGAAGGAGATTCATGAAATGATCTTCAAGCTAGGCGGCAAATTCCATAATTATCAGTATTCTTTTTGTGTACGGTACGAGTTTGCATAATTTCCCTGTGGTAGAATGCAGAGAAAGCAAAACAATAAACTAAGAGATCTACCAATTCATTGGAGCACAAAATTTAAATCCGTGTTTGCTAACAATATTTCAATTTCTGGGCAAATCTAACATGGAGAGACTGAATAATTATATTTCCATCTTTACTTTGGGAGGGGTCTGTGTATCTATTGCTTTGGTTAAGAATGCTAAAAACCCGGAACTCTCCACTGTGATATTTACCTTTGTCAGATAAATGTATTGCCTAAGAGTGTATTGATTTTGTCTTACAAACATAGTCATCAAGTGATCGCTCTAGGTCTTAGAGCGAGAGAAATTTAGCATTCAATTTAGGCTTTGGGGATGTGAAGTCCTTGCATGAAGAAAATACACCAAAAATATCATATTAATAATCAGTTGTTTATGTGCCTTAGTTTACAAGACATTTTAAAAACCTTGACCTGGGGGCGCCTGGGTGGCACAGCGGTTAAGCGTCTGCCTTCTGCTCAGGGCGTGATCCCGGCGTTATGGGATCGAGCCCCACATCAGGCTCCTCCGCTATGGGCCTGCTTCTTCCTCTCCCACTCCCCCTGCTTGTGTTCCCTCTCTCGCTGGCTGTCTCTCTCTGTCAAATAAATAAATAAAATCTTAAAAAAAAAAAAAAAAAAACCTTGACCTGGCTTGCTTCCCTCCCACACCCTTAAAGTAAAGAGACCAAAATCGTCACGAAACTTCTTTAGATTCTGTAGCCATGATTCCGTCTGTGTGCGCTTTTCCACCGATTTGTATTCAAATTTGTTGTTGATGTGCAGTTTCTGAGAGTCGTGCCCCTTGATAGAAAAACCTCTGTTAACCCACACTGACGCAGGAGAGACTATGTTTCGCACCCTATATACAGAGGGAGGTAAATTAAAATTAAATGAGTGATAGCAAAATGGCTAACATTGCACCTTTCAGCTTCTTTTTTTTTTTTTTTAAAGATTTTATTTATTTATTCGACAGAGATAGAGACAGCCAGCGAGAGAGGGAACACAAGCAGGGGGAGTGGGAGAGGAAGAAGCAGGCTCATAGCGGAGGAGCCTGATGTGGGGCTTGATCCCAGAACACCAGGATCACGCCCTGAGCCGAAGGCAGACGCTTAACCGCTGTGCCACCCAGGCGCCCCACCTTTCAACTTTTTGATTCATTCATTCATTCATTCATTCATTCATTCCTCAAAGATGTATTTTTTTTAAAGATTTTACTTCTTTATTGTCAGAGAAAGAGAGAGAGCACAAGCAGGGGGAGCGGCAAGCAGAGGGAGGGGGAGAAGCAGGCTCCCCGTGGAGCCAGGAGCCCGACACAGGGCTCGATCCCAGGACCCTGGGATCATGACCTGAGCCAAAGGCAGACATTTAAGCCACTCAGCCACCCAGGCGCCCCTCCTCAAATAGGTATCGAGCATCTATTATGTAAGTGGATGTTTAAAGGAGGCCATGTTATTCTGATTTTAGAAGCACTGTCTACAAGACATTGCAGAAGCTAAGTCCTTTGTAATTAGCCATTGTGTCCATTTGCATTATTTTGGTGGTAAGGCACAGAAAACAACTCAAGTTGGCTCACTGGGTAAAGAGAACTTACTGGTTCTTGTAAAATTTCAAGCTGTAGGGCTAGCTTTAGGCAAAGCTTGATCCAGCAGCTCAAATAACTGGGCGTTGGTTTCTCTTGGTCCCATGGAATGATGGCTTCCTCTTAAAGCTCCACGTGGTGGCCCCACCTCAGCTCACAAGTCTCTTATCAAGTAAAATAAAATGACTGTGGCAGCCGGGAGCCCCACATCTCCACGGGGGCCACGACTAGGCTGAGGGTATCAAGGCGCTCATCTTGGATGAAAAATTTAAATGGGCACTCAAAACACTCAGTAGTCAAAATACAGAATATTTTCATGCTATGTGAAAACAAATGCAAATTAATGCAAAAATCTATGATGAACAATATCAAAGATTTTATTTTTTTATTTTATTTTTTTAAGTGGAATGGTGTTTATTTTTTTAATTTTTTATAATAATTTTTTATTATGTTATGTTAGTCACCATACAGTACATCCCTAGTTTTTGAGGTAAAATTCCATGATTCATTACTTGTGTATAACACCCAGTGCTCCATGCAATACGTGCCCTCCTTGCTACCCATCACCAGACTATCCCATTTCCCTCCTCCCCTCTGAAGCCCTCAGTTTGTTTCCCAGAGTCCATAGTCTCTCATGCTTCATTCCCCCTTCTGATTACCCCCCTTCCTTCAAAGATTTAAAATTTTTATTCTATTTTACTTTAAGTCATCTCTGCCCCCAACATGGGGTTCCCAGTAGGTTCAGCTAACATCTCTGTTTTCTTCTGGGCCCTCACTGAGTTCTGCTCCATCCGAGAACCAAGTGCTGTGGCCAGAGGAATGGAATACACCCCTGGCTTCAGCTACTAAGAGCCCAGTTGTGGAGTTGGGGGTAGGGTCGGTCCTGTTGCAGCCAATCGACTATGCATGGGACAACTGGCTGCAGAAAGAAAGACCATGAAAATCAGGGTATTGTCGCTCTAGGACGGAACCATGAATCTCAGGTGTCAACTAGGTACCTGTCACTCTAGTCATTAATTTAATTAACTGATTCCATCTTTTCTCCATTCCCCAAATAATCTGTTACTTAGCTCAACTATTACAAATTGGTATTTATCGTGACTGTCAGAAAAGTCCATGTTCTCAATATTCTGCTTCCCCACCCCCAGCGTGTTTGTTTGGTTTTAATGAGGTCAAGAAAGAAGAGGGGATCAATGGGTAGGAGGGTTCTAGATGCTTCTACACTGTTAGAGGGTGTGTAGGGGGATCACTGAGATGGCAACCCACAACATCTTCTTTGGGTCTGTGTGTCATCCTAATAACAGTAGGGGTGTGTGTGTGTGTGTGTGTGTGTGTGTGCTTGGGCATAATCACAAACACTGATCTACACATAAAGGAAAGCTGGTGGGTGGTGAATGTGTTAGGAACGGGAAGTGAGATTTTCCTCAATTGAGAAATCCAAACTATCCATCTTGGGGAGCAGTCTTCCCTGGGGCACAGTGGTGACTGTCACAAGCACATTCTCAGTGAGGTCCTCACTGAGTGTCTCTGATGATACAGGTGCTGCTCACACCTGCACGCATGGGGTATGTGTGTGTGTGTGTGTGTGTGTGTGTGTGTGTGTGTGTATGTGTCATATATGCAAGGTGTTTTCAGCTGCAATAGCTTAGCTCCTTTCCAAGCTGGTATTTTTACTTCCTCTTTTAACAGAAAACAAAAAAAAGACTTGGACTTAGATAGGTTGCAGAACAATGTAGCACCAAGGACAAATCAGTCGAGAGTGGCTGAGATCAGATTCAGATCCAGATCCTTCTGGCCCCGAGTCTCACGCTCCTTGGCTGCCCCTGGCCCTATAGATAATAGACCCAGAGTCACGGGGCCGGGTCTGCTCCCAGGTGTGTAACTCGCGGTCCTGCCTCGGGCCGGTCGCTTCCCCTGTCCCGCCCTTGTGTTCCAATATACACCATCACTTTGAAGTTCTGCTTTGCCTTACCAGTTCAGCAATCCTTTCCCATCCGGGTTTGCATACACCCGTCATATTCTTCTAGACCACGGCCACTGTCCTCTCTGTGAGCTCGGAATCTATTTCAGGGAACCTCGGGAGGGGTTGGTATGATAAATGGTACAGTTGATTCGACTGGGGAGGGGATAGTGAGGATATTAAACGGACTTAAAAATGGTTCGGTTTCAAGAGCGGCAAGGACTTGGTAAATAAAAAAAAAAAGAAACCTTTTCTTTTTAGTTTTAAAACGAAATCCATAACGGCTCTTCTTCATAAACTGCAATTATTTTTAAATCGCTCTGATGAATAATTTAAAGACCCACTGGGTGAGGCAATTAGTTTTAAGTGTGGATTAATTGCTTTCTTTATCATATTCCGTATTCCTTTTTTTTTTTGCATAAAATGGACAGATATTTTATCTTCTTTAAAAATATTTGGTGTTTTCTAAAATGTTCTGATAGGTGAAAAAGGAAGTTTTCTGCAGCCTTTATAAAACGTGAAGCACATGCTTCTGGGTCTGGGCCCGCCCCTGCTTGGGGGGCACGAACAAAGTCCTAGAGTTTTCTCTTCCCCTCTGGTAATCCAGCAGGCATTACCTGTGCTGATGGCCATCAGCCTTTTTGAGAGTGTGACCCTCAGTGAGAAATTGTGGCCCAGGACAAATACCTACACAGACACATTCACACAAAAGTTATATAGGGGTGCCTGGGTGGCACAGCGGTTAAGCGTCTGCCTTTGGCTCAGGGCGTGATCCCAGCGATCTGGGATCGAGCCCCACATCAGGCTCCTCCGCTGGGAGCCTGCTTCTTCCTCTCCCACTCCCCCTGCTTGTGTTCCCTCTCTCGCTGGCTGTCTCTATCTCTGTCAAATAAATAAATAAAATCTTTAAAAAAAAAGTTATATAGGACAGGAGTTCTTGAATACAATACTTAAACTCTTTCGCATGCCCACTGATATTTACCACTGCACGCAACTTCAAGTGTGGTCCAGCATGGTAACTTTTGGAGGAAAGAAGTAGGTCCTGGGGGTGACTGACTGAGTTCTATTTCTTGACCTGGGCGGTAGTTAGAGGGACGTTCACCTTATAATAATAAGTCACTAGGTGGTATAGTCATCTGATTTTGCTACATAAAGGTTAGTAATGTGGGTTGCAGCAGTTTGAAAGATGCTGTGCTGGGAGCACAGAAACCTGAATGAATAGTATCACAGCTCCCTGCCAATCTACGTTTTGTTTTTAAAGCAGAGAGAGAACATTCAACTAGAAAATCCAAGGGTGATCTTAGGGACCACGGAGAGTGTAGAAGAGCGGCAGAGCCTCCCCTCTGGCCACGCCGCAGGCTGGGGGATGGGTGGGGGGAGGGCTTGAGAACCAAATCCGTGAGTCTCATTTTCGGACCCAAGTCTGTCCCTCACTAGTGGCTTTCCTGAGTCACTGGCGAGGCCAGGCACTCAGGTTGGGTCTATGGTTTCTTTTGGAAGGAGGCATTCATATGTACAAGAAAGAGAGAAAGAGAGAGATAGAGAGAGACCAAGAGACAGAGAGAGAGCATTTCACTGTTACGGACTTCAAACTTTGTCTTTTCTCCCATTTGGAAAGAAGTACACTCTCTTTAATCTTTCCATGCCAATCAGGTTCCTCTAATGGGTACCTGTGAGTTAACATTGCGTATTTATTTCCCTCATTTTATTGATCTGTCTTGAAACAGTCTTAAAGAACCAATCGACCTTTAGAATACAAGTCTATAGCATGACGGGAGCTGAAATCTTGGGTTCTAGCCTTGGTCCTGACCTGCAGTAGCTTTGTGGTCTTGGGTAAAGGGAAGTGGATGTCTTTTCATCAGTCAGGAGCAATCAATTTTACTATTTTTGTTCTCCAAGGACATAATGGCATGAGCTTTTATCTCCCAAGTAGCACAGTTTTTATTTAGTGTTACGAAAAATCATTCAGAACCTGGAAATAAGGCCAATAGGTGAGTGGCATGTCCTTTGAATGTCATGCATGGCTCCAGACTCCCTGAAGGTGGGGAAGGTATTTTGTTCGACCCTCTGCTTACGATTGGTTAAAGGTCCAAACACGTTCACGTCGAGCTTTTTTGTCCAGCAGAGATACGAGTAATTTCTATCTGATTGAACCGACGACCCCAAATGTTACAGTTTATTACCTTGTTGAACTTGAAATGGTTTTCTATCTAACCCAGAAATCATATCCTAACATTTCTTTGGTTAAATATCCAGCCCTTGCAATGTTCTTCGAGTGAGTCTTAATGTATTGCTGGTTTCTCCATTAATTAATGAATTGAGTCAAACCTTTGACACATGTTCGTTTTATATTTACACAAGAGTCAAAGTTTTATCTTGTTGCAAATTATGCTTTTTGTAGGTTGCTGTACAGAGATGCTTCAGTGGACTAACCTGACAGAGTCGATTACGCTGGGTTGCCTGAGATGTGTATCTCAAGGGCCATGTGAGCCCAGGCTCGTCTTTTCTTGCTTCCAGAATGAATCCCAAGTGACAAGAGAACTCTAAACTTGGCTGGCTTTCAGTTTCTCTAGATTTCTTCTTTTTTTCAAACCTTTACACGCTGTATGTTTGTTTAGGCTCTCATTCGTTATTCCCATCAGTGGGCACTGTCACTGGGAATTTGGTTTTATGGTCCAACGATGTGGTGACCTCTCATGAACAGACAATGGGTCACTATTCTCTAGACATGAGACAGACATTCTTATCTGATAGTGTTAAAAAAAATTATGGTTATTCGTGAGCACGAATCAATGAAGAATTTCATGCTCATTAGAAAGAAGAGTTGAGGGACGCCTGGGTGGCTCAGTCGTTAGGCATCTGCCTTCGGCTCAGGGCGTGATCCCAGCATTCTGGGATCGAGCCCCACATCAGGCTTCTCTGCTGGGAGCCTGCTTCTTCCTCTCCCACTCTCCCTGACTGTGTTCCCTCTCTCGCTGGCTGTTTCTCTGTCAAATAAATAAATAAAATCTTTAAAAAAAAAAAAAAAAGAAAGAAGAGTTGAGATCTGAACTAGTGCATTTTTAAAAAATAGTTGGCTTATTTATTTGAGAGAGAGAGAGGGAGTGTGAGTGGGGGTGGGCAGAGGGAGAGACAGAGACTCAAGCAGACTCCTCGCTGAGCGCGGAGCCTGACATGGGGCCGGATCTCACCACAACCTGAGCTGACATTAAGAGTCGGTCGTTTAACCAATTGAGCCATCCAGACGCCCTTGAACTAGTGGATTTTTGTATTTCTGGATTATTTTTCACTGGAGGCTGGCTGAGGGTGTAGGCTTGAATCCATGAGCTCTCTGTGTCTGGAGGTCTATGTGTCTGTGGTTCAGAAGAGGATTCGCTATCTTGTTCAAGTATGAAAGGTTTTCTTACTTCTAGATTAATTGTTACCTCTTAAAATCAAGGAGCTGTGATCTGACTGGTTTTCAGAAATTGATAAATTTTATATAAATTTCATATTTTCCAGATTCACAGAATATAAAGAAATCTCACTTTCAAATAATAGATTTTTAAAAATGTTCCTCAATGGCAATGTTAGCTCATAAATGCTTTAATATAAAAATCCAAGTTCACACAGTTAAGATAAATCTTTGGAAAAATTAGACTGGTTTAATAATTTTGGTTTAAAAAATAAGAAATAAGTAAATGTCTTCTCCTCGATTTTATTAGTATGGAGGTTTTGTTAAACATTCTCATGAACTTCCTAGCCTTTTAATATTGGTTTACTGACCAGATAATCTAATATTACTTCCACATGGCATTTAAGATTCTGAGAAATGTAAATTTTGTTTCACTAACTCAAATGATAATTCTGACAAATGTTTTCATCACAGTATTTCTGCTCTGTAGTATGTCAGCTTGGACATACTTTGTAACATTGTAGGAAACTTGAAACCCTGAATTCTATTACATTGAGTTAATTGATAATTGTCATTTACCAAGGTAATTTGGGAGTAAGCCTGAATAATGAAACATTAATTATTAAGCATAACTTTAAATGTATATACTTGACTTATTATTTTTATATGCTAAAGAGTGGCTATAGTTTTGGGTCATTTTGAGGAAACTTGCTCATTTTTATCACACGGAGAAGGAGCAAAGAGGCATTAGGTATGGATAATTCTGTTACATCTATTTGTAAACTTTGATAGTTTACTCCAATATTTATCTATAACAGTGACTTTTCAATTACCTTCCTTTCAGTTTTCTCAGTGAAATTATTTTGGTGAAAGTCAGTTTTTTTGATTTAAGAGTTATTTTCAGTATTGATGGTAGCTCTCTAACCCTTCCTATTCAACATCATCCTGGAGGTGCTAGTCAGTGTAAGAAAAACGCAACAAGAAGAAATAAAAGGCATATCGATTAGAAAGAAGTAATAAATGTCTTCACTCTCAAATGGCATGGTTAGAAGATCCAAAGAGGCTCCTAAAACTAATAAATGAGTTGATCAAGGATGGAGGTTACAAGGTCAATATATAAGAATCAGTTATATTTTCATATGTATTAGCGATGAACATACGAAATTGAAATTTAAAAAGCACTACCATTTACATTGGCTCCCAAAACTAAGAAATACATATGAATCTAAGAAGTTAAGTGAAACATCTATTTGCTGAAAATTGTAGTACAATGATCAATAGAATAAAAGAAGAAATACATAGACGTTAATGGATGGGAAGACACAATATTGTCAGGATGACAATTCTTCCCAAATTGATCTATAAATTCAATGCAAGTCTAATCAAACCCAGAAGGATTTTTGTAGAAGTTGTCAAGCTGATTCTATAATTAACATAGAAAGACAAAGACTATAGAAGAGCCAAAGTATATTTTAAAAATAACAAAGTTGAAAAAAATAAAATAAAAATAACAAAGTTGGAAGACTCATACTACCTGATTTCAACATTTATTTTAAAGATACACTAATCAGGGGCGCCTGGGTGGCTCGGTCGGTTAAGCGTCTGCCTTTGGCTCAGGTCATGATCTCAGGGTCCTGGGATCGAGCCCTGCGTCAGGCTCTGTGCTCGGTGGGGAGTCTGCTTCTCCCTCTCATTCTCCCTCTATGCTCGGTGTCTCTCTCTCTCAAATAAATAAATGAAATCTTAAAAAAATATAAATAAATAAGGCTGCACTAATAAAAACAGGATGGTATTGGCAAAATTATAGACACATAGATCAATGGAACAGAATAGAGAGTCCAGTTGGAGACCTTTACTTTTATGGTTAATTGAGGCTGACAAAAGTGCAAAGCAATACTAAAGAAATTACAGTCTTTTCAACAACGGCTGTAATAACCAGACATCCACAAGCAGAAGAATGACTCTCAATCCATACCTTGTGTAAAGTGCAAACTGTAAGACTTCTAGAAGAAGACATAGGAGAAAATCTTTGTGATCTTGGGTGAGGCAATAATTTCTTAGATATGACGCCTATAAACTACAATTCCTACAAGAACAAAAATAGTAAGTCGTACTTGATCAGAATTAAACATATTTGCTTTCAGAAGACACTATAAAAAGAAGGAAAATGCAAGCCACGTATTAGCAGAAAATGTCTGCCAAACACATATCTGATAAAAGACTTGCATCTAGAATCTGCAAGAACTCTCTAAACTCAACAAAATGGAAAGAAGCAGCCCAAATAGAAAATGGTCAAAAGATTCGAATGGACATTTTACTAATGAAGATACATGGAAGGCAAGTACGCATATGAAAAAATGTTCATCATCATTAGTCTCTAGGGATATGCAAATTCAATCCATCAAAGATTCCACAGTGTAATTATTAAAACAGCCGAAATACCACCACCACCAACGATGGAAACCAACCAAGGAAAAACAATAGAAACCTGATAATACCACATGCTGGTGCAGACGTGAAGCACCTGGAACCCTCCTGTGTTGCGATAAGAATGCAAAATAGTATAGTCACATTGGAACTAGTTTGGCAATTAAACATTTACTTACCATAAGACCCAGCAGCCTCATAAACCCGTGTAACAGGAAAACTTACATTTACGCAAAAACCTGTATGTGAGTGTTTATCGAGTCTTTATTCATAATTGCTCAACACGGGAACAATCCAAGTGTCCTTCAGCCTAAGAATGGATAAACTGTTGTCATCTATACAGTGGAATACTACTTAGCAGTGGAAAGGGACAAACTATGGAGACACACAACCACATGAATGAAGCTCAAATGCATTACGCTAAATGAGCGAAGCCAAACTCAGAAGGCTACACACGTGCTGTAGGATTCCATTTATAGAACATTCTAGAATAAGCAAAACCATAGGGACAGAAAACATATCAGTGGTTGCCAGGGACTTGGGAGTGCGATGAAGAGTTAATTGAAAAAGGGCGTGAGGGGATTTTGGGGTGTGTGTAAAGAACGGTTGTATGTCTTGGCCATGGTGTGGTTACCCAACTAAATTCCCATCAGGTATGGGAACCCCAGGGCTGTCCACGAAGAAAGGGTGACTTTAATTCTGTAAATTATACCTCAAAGAAAATAGTACTGGTGCTCAAAACGATACAAGGAGCAATAGTGATGGAGAAGTTGAACTATGTATGCAACGTGATGGGATTAGGTTTTGTTTCCTCAAGAAAAATAGACAGTTGTTGATTTGTCCTAAAATGTCAGTTTGTTCCAGAATACAAGAGCTTAGTGGGTATCTTCAGCAAGATGTAGAGGATATGAAAGCAATGGATTTTATTTGTCTGGGTTTTATAATACCAGAGTCTGAAAAGAGGATACAAAATGTGTTAAAATTTTGGCAAACTTTGCTCGAATTTGATGGGCTTATTCACAAGATTATGTAACAGAAAGAAAAACCTCATGAAAGCTTTTCTGCTACTACTATATTAACACAGAACTTCTATCTGGCATTCTCTCTGTGAAAATAATAAATTGGTTTTACAGCCCTTATCCATCTCGATAGTAAAGATGCTGGATCCCACTAGAATAATTTGCTGGCCTTTGTGTTGACTTTATCTTGTCTTTGATTATTTAAAAACTAATAAAAACAACCAAGAACAAAATGTCTTCACCATAAATATGCTTGGGTTGCTTAAAATCACCTTGCCTTTAACATACATAGAAATACTATATTGTCACCTTGGTTAAATAGGTCGTCATATAGTTTTCCTCAGGCACCCATGATCCTACCTTAATCACGTCACTAAATCTTTTTTTTTTTAAAGATTTTATTTATTTATTCGACAGAGATAGAGACAGCCAGCGAGAGAGGGAACACAAGCAGGGGGAGTGGGAGAGGAAGAAGCAGGCTCCCAGCGGAGGAGCCTGATGTGGGGCTCGATCCCGTAACGCCGGGATCACGCCCTGAGCCGAAGGCAGACGCTCAACCGCTGTGCCACCCAGGCGCCCCAAGTCACTAAATCTTTGATAACCCTTGATTTAGCCCAAATTTGAATCCTAAATTGAGAAAAATAAAATGACATTCCCAGGTTTGTTTTTTTTTTTACATCGGAAACAAGATTTTAAATTTTCAAGAGGACCCCTGGAAATCATAAACGTGTGTGATTTCACCTTATAAAAACAGATGCTAGAAATCATTAGGGCGTTTTTGTTTTGTTTTCCTCTATTCCTTTCGATCCGTTCAAGATTACCATAAGAGCTGCGTGGCAAAAACTGTCAACAAAAGATGTTCAGCCTTCCCTAGGTTAAGTTTCCATAGTTAAAAGTGTTATTAATTCAAATATTTCAGAGGTTATACACTTTACAGGAATGCCCTGGCGATTGGTCAATACTCTTGTTATCCATACCATGTTCTTACCCTCGGGGGAAACAGCAATCAAAGTCTGATGAGATAGTTATGCTCTACCCTAGTAGGGAATTTTCTTCTCCATTCTGATATTATTGATCCCTGTAATGAATTAACCATGGTCATTCAGTTTCATAATCAAAGAGGCTTCTGCCTTCTTTCTGATGCTTGCTGGAAGGTTGTACAGCCTGGCATTTGTGTCTTCAACAACAAAGGTCAGCCACAGAGCCTCCAGGAGAGGATCGTACCAAAAACTCCCAACTATCGATATGTCTAAGAATAGATCTTGGGTACAGGTCTCTGAGTGGATGTAGCCGAAACAGCTTTCAGATTGTATCAGTAGAGTGAGTCAGAATTTCAAGGACTCTTTAAGGAAGTCCTCTGTGTGAAACCAGACTGCTTACCAGACCCAGCAGAATGAGAATTCATTATATGGGGCCAAATGGACTGATGAGGGAAATTTAATTGGGGTTGTTCATTTGCAATACTGTTGATGGTGTTTAATGTTTTGTATTCCATCTATTTTATGGGCATGGATGAAAATATGAGAAAGCCTTTTCTCCTTTTTTCTGCTCTAACGCTCAGTTTGGTAGACTATTTTTAAACAAAAGGGAAACTTGTAATGGTCTCTGATCTTACCTGATTCCTCAGAGCTCAGAAATAAATACTTTACTGAGTCTCATTTTTTTTTTAATTCATAAGAATCTGTCCTCTTGTTTGCCAGACTATAATTGGACATATCAATTGTACAACTAAGGCCATAACTGGATGTCAGATTTGAGGAGGATTCTCTTTTATTTTTAAGATTTTATTTATTTATTTGACAGAGAGAGAGAGAGCTCGAGACAGCACAAGCAGGGGGAGGGGCAGAGGGGGAGAGAAAGAGAGAGAGAGCCTGCTTCGGGACTCGATTCCATGACCCTGGGATTACGACCTGAGCCGAAGGCAGGCGCTTAGCCGACTGAGCCACCCAGGCCCCCGAAGGAGGATTCTCATTTAATTAGGCCCGACAAACCCACGATTAAGGAAAACTACTGCAGTGGCTATCTTATGATTGCCCAATGGGGTCCTTAGATTAAGCATTATTTCTGGGTGTATCTGTGAGGGTATTTCTGGGTGAGATTAGCATTCGAATCAGTGGATTCCTTCAACTAAATTTCCTTCCCCAGTGTGAGCAGGCATCACCCATTCTGTTGAGAGCCTGAATAGCACAAAAAGGCAGAGGAAGGAAGAATTCATCCTCCAAAGCTCCCAGCCTTCCTGCTTCAGTGGGGACCTCAGCTTACACCCTGGCTCTGGGATTGAACCATAGACCCCTTTCACATTCAGACGAGAATGACACCATCCGCTTTTTCGAAACTCCAGGTTGCAGACAGCATGATCACGGAACTTCCCTGTCTCCATAATTACGTGAACCAATGCCTATAATAAATCTTTACTGAGATATATATATATCTCCTATTGGTTCCGTGTCTCTAGAGAACACTGGCTAATACAATGACTGACCTGCTCAGTGGAGCCAATGACTACAAATCACTCCCAAGGAAACCAGTGTGATATCTGGCTTAGGGTCCGCGTGTCACAGTTGGTAAGGAAGACCCCTTCCTGGTGACGGGGGATTGTCACAGATTTGGGAGTCCTCAAGAAGAGAGCAGTTCACCCCCCCCCCCCAATATAGGTACGTACACCACCACGTAAAGGCTAGTGCAGAGAGTGCCTTGTACTTTCTTTCCTAGGCTTAGGATAAAAGAGCAAATTAATAGAAGTTTTCAAAAACCCAATCCAAGGTTTTTGATTGCAAATTTCTACACAGAAGTCGCTGCATACTGAAGGGCTCTAGATTTGCACAGCAAATTTAAGGAACCAGGCTTCAGGAATAGACGCTTTTTCTACATAGGGCCAAACAGACAGCAGCCTTTTGAGGAGTTATTGTTTTTTAAAAGATTTTATGTATTTATTTGACAGAGAGAGAGAGACAGCCAGCGAGAGAGGGAACACAAGCAGGGGGAGTGGGAGAGCAAGAAGCAGGCTCCCAGCAGAGCAGGGAGACCGATGTGGGGCTCGATCCCAGGACCCTGGGATCACGCCCTGAGCCCAAGACAGACGCTTAACGACTGCGCCACCCAGGCGCCCCTTGAAGGGTTATTTTTGATACTGGGAGGATGGTAGAGAGACTGCTGAGTTATCCAAAACTTGGAAATAATGTCAAAAAGAAGGTGATGTGTCCTTTCAATGTCCTACAGGAGCACAGACCCACACAAATTTAGGGGGGTTTATCTTGTTCAATTTATTGCTTAATATTGATTGCAGTTTAGATTCAGTGAAGTTACATGTTAACTTTTATAGATTTTTGTCCAGCAGAGATACAAATGATTTCTGTCCAACGGAACGGATAACTCCAAAGTTTATAGCTTGTTGCCCTCATGGACGTTAAAGGGTTTGTGTCTAGTCCAGAAATTTTATTCTAATGGCTGTTTAATTAATTGCCCATAAAGACTTGGTTCCTTAAATGCTTTTTGAACCAGTCTCAACATCTCACTTGTTCCCTCAGTAATTAATGAGTAGAATAAAATCTTTGACAAGTGTTCATTTTATATTTGCATGAGTTATGATTTTAAAAGTCTGAAAATTATGCTTTAACATAAATAAAGATCTGTCTTTTCCTTCTTTGTGATCTCAGAAACAGGGGAAGGGATCCCAATGTGAGTGTAACTGAACTGATGTAATTTCAGAAAAAAGCAAAGAAATTTAAAGCAGGTAGATTTTGCCACAGTCATTGTATGGGTTTGGCTAAGCTGTTTGGAAACATGTATTAAACAATCGTTCAGGGGTGTCTTGGTGGCTCGGTCGGTTAAGTGTCTGACTTCGGCTCAGGTCACGATCTCAGGGTCCTGGGATCGAGCCCTGTGTTGGGCTCCGTGCTCAGCAGGGAGTCTTCTTGAGATTCTCTCTCCTTCACTCCCTCCCCTTCCCTGTTCATGCTCCCTTTCTTTCTCAAATAAATAAAATCTTAAAAAAAAAAATCATTCAGCGGTGCCTGGGTGGCTCAGTCGGTTAAGTGTCCGACTCTGGATCTCAGCTCACGTCTTGATCTCAGGATCATTAGTTTAAGCCCTGTGTTGGGCTCTACGCTGGGTGTGGTGCCTACTTAAATAATAATAATAATAATAATTTTAAAAATAAAATAAAAAAATAAAAAATCTCATTCATAGACTACCTTCATGGACCACCTAGAGGTCTCAAAATGAGATACGTCTAATCCTAGATGAGGCATGAAGCTCAGTGTTCTTTTGGTTGGACGTGATACCCAAACTGTTGTTGGATGCCGAGATTTGAAATGATCCATATTCAGAAATTCCTGTTGAGTAAGTGTCAACACAGAATGAGTGCCCTTTGGAAGTCGAGAGCTCACGCTCTCCCAGCCTTTATCATTGGACCCCGTGGCCTTTATATTCACCTATTCCAAAACTGAGTTTGCCCTACCCTCCTGGACAGGTTCTGTTGTTAGGCTGGCTTGTCACACGCGGCCCATTTCTCCGTCCTTGCATCGTCTTTGACTGATTCCACCTCGCTCCTTTGCCCCAGGCCAGACCTTCCAGCACGGCCTGTCGTTACCGCTGCGTCATGTAAACACACAAGTGCCTGCAAATCCAGGAAAGCTTAGCGTGTTACTTGGTTGATTAGGATTACATAGTGGAGGCGGAGCGAGGAGGCGGTGGATGGAAGGACAGCTGGGCTCCGATTCTCCTCCAGTTTGCGAAAAATGACCAAACTGACTTCATCCCTACCTGTTCTGTTCTTAATCTAGGGAAATAAAGTGACAGTGCTAAACTATGGAGTTGAGAGCTCTTGAGAGCACGGTCTTCAGAGAAACTTAAGGTTAAAATCCAGTCACTTTGGCGGAACAAATTACATCGCATTCACACGCTCAGCAGGAAGCCTCCCAGGGGTTAGGAGGAGGCTGTTAAGGGCACCCAGGAAGTGGGTGATAGTGGTTTGGACCAGACTTGCCGCCGAGGAGCATGCTGAAAAAAGTCAGGTTCGATAATATATATTTTGGAGGTACAGCCGAAAGAACCCATCGATGAACTCGATGGAGGGTGTAAGAGAAGGAGAGGAGCCCAGATGATGTCTAGGTCTGTACAGTGAACACCTGGGTGGCACACAATGGCGGTGTCCTTTAGTGTCATGGGTTGGCAGGAGTGAGCAGGGAGGAAACATATTTGTTATTAGGACATGTCCATTGGAGATACCTTTGAGGTAATCACATGGAAGCATTAGGACAACTGGAGCTCAGAGGCCAGGTCTGGGTGGGGAGAGAAATGTGAGTGGTCTGCCCATCGAAGCTACAGGAAAAAACATTACACCCTACGAGAAAGGTGTCGGTGGGAAGAGAAGGGTGTGAGAATAGGGCCTTGGGGATGTCCTACCTGTAGGAGTCCAAGAAAGGAGGAGGGCCTGGCAAAGGAAGTTTGAGAAGGAGAGACCTCTGAGCTAGTAGGGAAACCAGGGAAGTGTGTCATCCCAAAACCTAGAGAGAAAGATGTTTCAAGGAAGGGTGTTCAGCAAAGTTAGATTCTACTGAGAGCTGAGGGATGGGATGAGGAGACAGAGTTGACCATTCACTGGCTTTGGTCATCAGTGACATGGCTAAGAATCCTATCATGGCTAAGAGATAGGGAGACAAGCTCAATTTATACAGAGCAGTTAATAGTATGGAGTTTTGGAATTAGCTGGAAGACGGTAATGGCTACCATTAATTATGACTCGGTATGTCCCAGGTATTTTATGAAAATCACCTCATCCCATCCTCTAAACAACTCTGTGAGGCTGACAGGGCCTTCAGAGTCACTTTATCGATAAAGAAATGGAAATGAACATACTTAAATAAACCAGGGTCACACCCCATCAGGGGCAAAGCCAGGATCCACACAGAAGCTATTTGACTGCAGAACCATACGTCACCATCCTGATGAACTGCCTCTTACAGCGAGTCCAAAGTCGGCTGTCCTACTGGCCAGCCGTGTCATTTTGGGTGGCACTCAGCTTCTTGAAGACTCAGTTTCCTCCATATTTGGTAAAACTGATGTCTTATGTAGACAGAGGGTTTGTGAGCATTAATTGAGCTATTGTATACAAAGCCCAACACACTGTTACTATCTCATGCAAGTTCCCCAAGGAACTCGTCACAGGTACCTGGAGTGTCAAAAGGAGACTGTGCAAATACCCCGACCAGCTCCAGAGCTCTGGGCTGTAAGGACCTTTGACCAGCTCTCTTTCTTGGAAGCTCCCTACCTAGGGACCAAAATACCCTTTGATGCAGTTCCAATGCACTTGTGAGCGACTCAAAATAGTCCTTGCTCAGACAACAGATAACTCACCATATCACTCCCTGCCTGATGCCTTTTGAAGCAGCACCGTCCCCAAGAGTGCTCTGTCACTGGAGTGACAGTCCCTCATGTTGTGCATCTCCCCAAAGCTGACACTCTGCTTTTGTGTTTTCAAATGCCCGAGACAGATCACAGAATGTGCCAGTTCATTCCAGAAAGCAGGAGGGTGTCCTTTAGGCTGTCCTATGGCTAAGTGGAGGGAAATGTCTGACGATATTTATTTATTTATTTATTTATTTATTTATTTATTTATTTATTTATTTATTTCCTTTCCAGTCTACCTCAGCTGTGGTTTGGTGAGGAAGAAAGTTCTGAAAGATGGAGCGTGCTTTGGTAGGGTTCTAAATCTTAGAGGTGTTCATGGTGCCTTAGACGCAGAATCATGGAAGGCAGCTCTAGAAGGGACTCAGAGAGTGGCCTTTGTAGTTGGGTGTGTGGGGGGGGGGGGGACTATGAGACCCCTTCAGGAGCCCCTGTGTGGCAAGATAAGGCTAGGGTTAGGAGTCTGGCTTCCAACGCCAGCTCTTATCGGAATAGCTTTGTTTTTATCTGCTTCACGCACAGGGCTTGCTGGAGACAGCTTCTAGGAAAATTGTTCTCATTTAAAAATCACCAATCTGATCTAGATTTATTATCTTACAGGTAGGAAAACTGAGGTCCATATAGGGGAATGGATTTGCCCAACATACAAGAGCAAACCCATTCCAGAACTTCGACTGGGGCTCAAGTCCCTGACATCCCACAGAGATTTGTGACCCCGCTTAGTAGGACCGCACAGGTTGACGTTAACTTTTGGCCTGACTTTCAACATGAGGATCAGTGAAACTTTCCTGTGAAGGGTTAAATCATAAGTATTTTCACTTTTACAGGCTCTGTAGCCTCAATCCTTGTAGTGCAAAGCAGCCATAGACGATATGTAAAATGTTTAAGCCCCAGTGTGTTCCAGCAAAACTTTATAAAAACAGGCATCAGACCCAGTGCATGGCTTGTTGACCCTGTTGTAGCACAGCAAGAAACAAGTGGGGTTTGGGTTGGTAGTGAGGGATCACACACACACACACACACACACACACACACACACACACACGAGTGGATTAACTTTCGATTCATGAAATTGAAAGCTCAGGGTGTTGGAGGGATGGACAGCAGACCTAGTTATGAAACAATGGGACAGTTGATAACAGATAGAAGGGCAGGACAAATTCTGCCTGAGGTCATGGGTGGGACATCTGGGAAGGCTTCACAAAGAGAGCTTTGAGTCAGCCTTGGGTAATTTTACCAGGTCTGGAAAAGGAAGACCATCTCAGATGGAGGAACTTAGCTGGGGAGGGTGGGGACGGTTAGGACCGTGAGGTGTGAGAGGCTGGGGATAGAGGGTAAAATTTCTATGAGTCTTGTTGAGAAGATTGAACTTAATTTTTATGGATGATTGGGAGCCGTTTAAGGTGTAAGCAGGGGGGTGATATGAAAACAAGGCATTTCATAGAGATTGATGTGGGCGTCATGGGGTGAATGGAATGTTGAGGTTTGGGGCAGGGAGATACATTAGCAAGCTATTGAAAACACGCAGGTGAGAGATTATGGGTCAGAGTTCCTGACAATCTGCACGGTTGCCATTTCCACACAGACATGCCAGGCAAGAAAGGTCTGTGTACCGGAACAGATTTTTTTCCCGAAGAAGGTGTTCAAATGGCCAACGGGTACATGAAAAGATGTTCAGGGTCACTAGTCATCAGGGAAATGCAAATGAAAACCACAATGAGATATCACCTCACACCTGTTAGGATGGCTATTAGAAAACAAAACAAAACAAAAACAAAAAGAAAACAAGAGTTAACAGTGCTGATGAGGATGTGGTGAAAGGGAACACTTGTGCACTGTTGGTGGGAGTGTAAATTGGTGCAGCCACTGTGGAACACAGTATTGGGTTCCTCAAAAATTAAAAACAGTTCTACATTATGATCCAGCCATTCTACTTCTGGGTGTATATCTGAAGGAAACGGAATCACTATCTCAAAGAGATATCAGCAGTCCCTTGTTGTGTCAATGGGGATGAAGCTTGAGGGCATTATGCTAAATGAAGTAAATCAAAGTAGGCCAAATACTGTATGAGCTCACTTATATGTGGATACAAAAAAGTCAAACTCATAGAAACAGAGAACAGATTGTTGGTCACCCAGGATGGGGGAAACGGGTGAAGGTGGTCAAAGGGTACAAAGTTCCAGTTATGAGATGAGTTGGTTCTGGGGAGGTAATGTATGGTGTGGTGATTATTGTTAAGGATACAGTATATCATTGCAAGGTGCTAAGAGAGTAGGTTTTAGAAGTTCTCACCACACACACAAGACAATTGTAACTAAGATTGAGGTGATGGGATGCCTGGGTGGCTCAGTCGGTGAAGCGTCTACCTTTGTCTCAGGTCATGATCTCAGGGTCCTGGGATTCAGCCCCGCGTTGGGCTCGCTGCTCAGTGGGGAGTCTGCTTCTCTCTCTTGCTCTCTCTCTCTCCCTAAAATAAATAAATAAATAAATAAATAAATAAATAAATAAATAAATAAATAAATAGAATCTTAAAAAAGTAAAAAATAAGTAAAATAGAAGTGATAGGTATGTTGATTAACCTTATCATGTTAATCATTTTGCAATATACACCTATATAAAATCACTATGTTGTATACCTTAAACTTACACAGTGTTATATGTCAGTTACATCTAAGTAGAGCTGGAAAAAAAAGAAGCAAAAAAGAGAAGGGTCTGGGTAGATAATAGGTGATGCGTGTTTGTTGCTTTCTTATTGACTATTGATTGACATAGAGCCAGGAGACTTAAATTTAATGCCTATCTCCTTCTCACGAGCCATGTGAGGTTGGGAATGTCATTTAGCCTCTCTGAGCTGCAGGCACCTCGTCTTTTGAGTGGCGATTATAATACCTATTGCCAAAGATTGTTGTGAAGATTAAACAGGATAATGTATGAAAGCTCCACTTTAAATCCTGTTTTTTTATGTACAAATACATAGCAAAGTGTTTTCTTAATATAAATGGAATTCTTGAAGAGATTAAGCCTGAAGAGAGATTTATCCTTATGGCGATAGGCACTGTTCTTGAAGTTGTAATCCACTGTGGAAATCGGGGATCATTTTGACATTTCTCATGGATCATCAGGATATTCTCCAAGGCCAGAGAATGGGTTGTAAGATGTCTCCAAGGCTGGAATTTTAATAAAATGTGCATTCCTTGTAAATTACACCGCTCACGTGAAAATTTGCTATATGCTGCAAATAGAGATTGCCTCTAACCTTGATGTCAAATGAGGATTGCATAATTTTAAATCTGATTGATGCCATTCTCTTGTGCATTCCGGAAAGAAATATAGTGAAGTCAGGTGACTCCCTACCAGTCTTAAGTGATACTTAGCATGATGGTTATTCAATAAAGATGTTCTTCTTAAATGTGTAGGAGGCACCCGTGCCACTAGATTCAATTGCACACTGAAGGGTATGCGTATTCATTTTTCCCAATTGTTACCGAGAGTCCAATTTTAATTTGTTTGCTATTTCTGTTAATACCAAGCCCTACTTAGTATACCCATTGGAAGTCCTTAAGAATATTAACAGGGAATCCTCCTAGAATTGCTATGGAGTTTCTCAATGTTTGTGAATTACCCTGACAGGCTTTTAGTTTTAACTCACATTAAGTAGATTTCATTATTAACAAGAATATGTGCAAAATTAAAATGAGTCCATTAACATCTTAAATACATGACATTTTTTAAAAGAAAGCAAGTGGGGAAAAAATTGAGAGAATGCATTTTGCAAAGACGAAGTTGCCAAAAATAGAGAAAAGAAACCAATGTTAACCATACTAATAAGGACTTACTGAGTGTGTTTACCACCAAGTACTGAGAGATATTACATAGAAGAAAGTAGATTGAACCAGAAGTCTGGGGCCTGGTTTCCAGTTTTTGGTCAGTTTACCAAAAAAACCAATCTGCCAACCGACAGACAAATGTCTAATTCACAATATGGTCAACTTGCCAAATAACAAAATCAAAGAATTTATTCAGAACGCATTTCTTTTAAACTGTTGGATGATTTTTTTTAAAACATGTTTAGAGGATTTCAGTAAAGTTTTAGGGGATCAGCTTTCATTTTTGCCTCCAGAAGGCGATTTGAAAAACTCTTCCTCCCATCCCAAGCTGCTGAAGCTTGGGGTGTAGAATCAACTACAGGTTGACTCCCTGCCAGGAGGGAGAAGACCCGGCAATGTAGGCTCTGGGTCTTGAACCCCCAAATCAACCAGGCCTACCCTCCTTTACCCTAGGAGATTTTTTTGGGGACAAAAAAAATGTTTCACTGTTAAAAGCAACAGAAACACATTTTGAAATCAAACCACTAAAAAAGACAATCGTACATTCTTGGGAATAACGAGAGTTAATACTTTTGGAGTACTTACTGTCTCTATCCCAGGCAGTGTATCTTTACTCCTGCTCTTTTGTGGAAGGTGACTGTCATCCTCACCTTGCAAGTGAGGAAATAGGCGCAGGGTGGCAGCAAGCCAGGGTCTCTGACTTTCTGTAGAAGACCACACGTTCCGGAATATCTCTACGCAAGCTGCAAATGATCTGGTATGGCTCTTTGATCTCACTCATCTGGGGATTATCTAGGGGATTTTTAGACAGCCTTTGGGACCACTTGGCAACTTGACCTTGAGCTGTGTTCACCGGAAGCCACAGGATCATGGTCAGACCACCCACTTGGGCTCTTCCTGTTCCGGAATGGGTCTCACGGTCTCACCTGCTTCTTTCCTGGCTGTCTAGCCTCATTCCACCCTTTCCAGGAGAACTGAAGTATACTCACGGTGCAAGAAGGAGCTAGAACCAACACACTGATTAACAACAATTCCACAATCAGCAATCACCCAGCACATAGGACGCCAGTTTCGCTAGATGAATACATTCTGGAGCTCTGGGCTACACCATTGTGCCTATAGTAACAATACTGGATCAGATCAGAAACTTATAAATCTGTCAAGAGGGTAGATCTTCTGTTAAGTTTTACCACAAAAGAGCAAAAGCAGAAACAAACAAACACCAACACAGAGCATGCCCACTGGGATCCCAGCACAGTGCCCGGGGTTTGCCTCAACAGGTATAACCCAAGAATTCTGTGGTCGCAGGCAGGGAAACTGAGGCATGGGAGGTGAAATTACTTCCCAAGTCACATAGATGGTAATTCCCAACCACCTGTTGCTTCCCCACCTCTCCCTCGCCCCCCTAAATCCCAGGTCACAAGACCCACCCCTACCACCTCTTCCAAACTCCTTTGACTCTTTGAAAACAGCTCACAGTTCTTTGGCTCTTTGAGTAGTGTGCTTGTGTTTGAGTTAGCTTTTCGGAGTGTATTTCTTCCCTCTCCTGCGAGGGCATGAGGCTTCCCTCGTGCTGTTCCTCCAAGGGGTCCCCATAGCACCGAGCACATTCTTGTGTGTTCTCAGCCAGCTCTGGAGCCATTTCTTCCCCATAAGTTCTGTCCTTCCATTTGTTTTTATTCATTGCTGCAGGGATGTGTTTACCGTCTTGCTCCAGAAGCGTCTTCACAGGGTAACCATAGCCGCATTGCAGGGATGGTCCCCTCTTCCTCTGCCCACTCAGCCCCCATCCCAGCTGTCTCCGGTTAACCTCTCAGCCTCTCTGAGTCTCAGCTGCTCCCCTCCCAGCCCCTCCGGCCCCGGGCAGGCGACCTTGCCCTTGGCCCCGAAACAGGACTGGTTGTCTGGGCCCATCTCCCTGATGCCGGAGCCTACCTCCTTATGGGCTAGCCTTGTTCTGGGGGTACTTTCCTGCCACCAACCACTGCTATTTGGGGCAAAGATTGGGGAAAAGACTGCGGGTTGCATTTTTTCCCACTCATGAGAATGTACTTTATCCCACTGTTGGGATAGCCAAGAGGGAGGCCAGGGGGATCCATGAGGCTAAGGGTCAAGGATGTTGTGCTTCTTTCTGGACACAAGGAGGAGAAGTCAGAACAGAACCACCCCCCCCCTTCCTCCTTAGGAACACCTGCCTATGTAGGCTGCTCTATCCATTGTGGTAGAGAGCGCCAAGACTCCCCAGCGGTGTCCCCACCCTAATCTCTGGAACCTGTGGATTTGTTAGTTAACATGGCAAGGAGGAACTAAGGGTACAGATGGAATTAAGGTTATTAATAAGGAGATTATCCTGGGTGAACGGAGGGCCCCGTGTGATCTGTGAGGGCCCCTGGGTGGCTCAGTCAGTTGGGACTCTGCCTTCAGCTCAGGTCATGATCCCAGGGTCCTGGGATCGAGCCCCGCATTGGGCTCCCTGCTCAGTGGGGAGCCTGCTTCTCCCTTTGCCTGCCACTCCCCCTGCTCGTGCTCTGTCTCTCTCTAATAGATAAATAAAATCTTTAAAAAAAAGTGGAAGAGAGAATTGGAAGAGATGTCAAGGAAGGACTCAGCTCAATGTTGCTGGCTTTGAGGAAGGAAGAAGGGGACCATCAGGCAAGGGAAGCAGGCAGCTTGTAGAAGCTTGAAAAGACAAGGAAAGGAATCCCCCCACCCCCAACCCCGGGCCAACTAGAGCTTCTAGAACTAGAGCTTCTAGAAAGCAGCGTGCCTTGCCAGCATCCTGAGCTTAGCCTGGTGAGCCCCATGTCAACTTCTGACGGACAGAATTGTGAGATATTAAATTTGTCTTCTTTTTAAGCTGCTGAATTGGTGATAATTTGTCACAGCAGCAATGGAGAACTAATACGGTTTATAAGCCTTACACACTCTCAATTTGTGAACCCTTTGTCAATCAGGAAAAAATGCACCTTTCAGAGTTTACCTATTGTTAGTTTTTAGATTTGAAATGGTATCCTGGGGCTGCAAACGTGGGTGTTTCCTTTTTTTACCCATTGTTCCGGCTGGTGGAACCGCTTTCCAGGGGTTTTCAGATCTTGCTATGATTTTCTTAAGCTGTGTAAAAACTTAAGCTCTGGTCAATCGGTCAATTTGGTTTTGCCTCTGAAAACTCTTTCGAAAAGCAATTTTGTATTTGAACCAACTTTGTTGCAATTGTGAAAGATAGCCCTGGTTGCTAAGAGAAGCTGCCTGGGTGTTGCCATGGGAACAATTGTTTTAAAATCAGGAATAACAGGTTCTAACCAGAAGAAGCTGAGGTAGGGAAGGCAGGGGAGAGAGCTACCCCCTATGGGCTCCTCATTAGGGAAAACAGCCTGAGGTTTCCTGCTGATTCCAGAAGTCCGGCAGATGATGTCCCGCTACTCTGAAGGGCGTTAGGAAATGCATGGGTTTCAGATTCAGACAGATTTGGGTCTGAATCCCTGGTTTGCCCATGCCACCTGCAAGACCTGGAGTGCGTCACGGGACCACTCTGTGACTCCTTTGTGTTCATCATGAACCGAGGATGACAACAGTACTTACCTCCTGGAGTGGCCGTGATTACATGAGACAACACTCCCAATTTGTCTAGCACAGAGCCTGGAGAGTAGTAAGAGCTCGGAGCCTCATGGTGCTGTTACACTTAGACAACAGGCTGTGGTTTCCGGGGCTCTAGATGGTTCCTCTAAACCAAGCTGGAAGAGGAGCTTTATAAAGATTTGGCAATCCATCTGGCGGGGGATAAGTGGTCCTCCTTCATGTTACTGGTGGACAACTCAGCCCACATGCTAGTCCCCTTGAGTCAGCCATGCCTGAACTAGTCCTACCTGGCACAATGAGCGAGTCCAGTGCTCCCATGCTCCACTCCCTTGGCAATACTGGCAAAGCTTTGGCAAGTTTGCTGTCCGCTTCTGTCCTTCTCTCTCTGTGGGCCAATGACAAGCAGCTTGTGGGCTGGCCCTGGCTGAGGCACCAGCTTTGAGGAACCCTGCTCTAGAAGGCTGTCCGGTCACCCTGGGCAGCAGCCGTGTGATCTCGCTGATTTCTCCGAAGGGTGACCGTTGAGAAGGACAGGAGGCAGTGCGAGTGAGACCAGATGCACAGGGGCTTTGAAGGCTGGCTGGCCAGCTTGCCGAGGAGCCAGCATGAAGGGAAAGTGCTCGATGGAGTCAGGGGAGCTGAGTCTATGCTGTGGAGCTGGGAGAGTAGCTAACTGCAGGCTTGTACTGGGTGAACTGGGCAGGAGAGACAGTAGAGGAGGACCAGTCATCAGCAGAAGGACCACCAGGGGATGGGGTGGGGCAACAATGATGGGGAAGGCGGACCTTTGGCAGCTCTGCTCTGGGGTGCACGTGCGTCCCTGGGCCCACAAACCCAAGGGCAGTGCTAAGATGCTGGGAGCCCTCCCCGTCAGCCTGGGCCACCAGAAAAATCCAACTCACCACCAAGCAGAAAAAGTCTAACTTCGAGCTCGAGGAGAAGGTTCTGGGCCCAGAGTCAGGAACTGTTGTACCTCTCTAGAGTAATTGTTCTGTTCCTGTCTGAGGTCAGGACTGTGGAATTGCTTAGGGACCCGCTTTCCACACCGGCTGCTGCAAGGCCTCCAGCCACGCGTGTGGCACACACGGAACACGTGTGCAAGCGTGGAGGCATGCACGGTTGTTCAATTTAGATTTCCGTCCCGGATTTATTTTATATTTCTACCCTGGTTTGCTGTCTTACTTACACCTAAAATATGTGGGCTCTTGCTTCTGAAATAAAAAGAGAAAGGATGCTTTGAAATTCCATTTGTCTTCATTTTGCAAATAACTGCTTTTCTCATTGTGAAATAGTACAATCTACGGTATAATTTGTAACCAAACCCATCTGTGGCTATAGTATATCAATAGTATCCTAACTTATACTGTATCTGAAATGTAACCTATACTCGAATCTATAATCAAAATAGCACAGTCCTTGCGCTAAATGGAAAACGTAGGCAAGTACAAGAAAAACTCATCTCTAACCCCACCTCTGCTAATAGTTTGGAACATGTGTCACCACCAAAATGGAAACCAGTCTTTGGCCTTGATGCTCCATGAACTTGACGGTCCAGCTGCTCGGGCTGGGGCGGGGGAGGGGTTTGCTCTTGGAAACGTCGCTGCATTTGGGAATCGTGCCAGAGGCCTCACTGTGTACAGACTGCCTCCCCAGACAAGCTGGGCACCCAACAAGACTTGCACTAAAACCCATTCAACAATGGGCTGTTTTTTCTAATGGGTATGAAATATGGCTTCTCCCTGGTTATTCAATGTCAGTGAACTCAGGAGTTTTCAAACAAGTTTATGTGGTTGGATAGCCTGAGACTAGGATGGCCACAAAGGTTTAAAAGAAAGAGAAAAGAAAAGAAAAAAAAAAAGAGTATCTGGGTGCAATTTGATATATGTGATAGTTGTCGGTTTGTATCTCTTCCAGCCCGGAAGAGGATGGGTGTAAAATTTATGAATTCTTTAATACGGCCTTGTTTCATTAATTTAAGCTTGTATTGGCATATAGGCTTGTATTAGCTTTGGAGTCTAAAGAATGTCAGAGGAGAGGCACCTAGATGGCTCAGTCGGCTGAGTGTCAGACTCTTGGTTTCGGCTCAGGTCATGATCTCAGGGTCGTGGGATGGGGCCGCTTGCTGGGCTCCAAGCTTAGCGCAGAAACTGTTTGAAATTCTCTCCATCCCTCTGCTCCTCCCCTACTGTCTAAAATAAATCAATACCTCTTTTTAAAAAATGAAGAATGACAGAGGAACCTTTTCCCCGCAACTGGAATCCTTAATGCCATTAGTTCATCTGGTCATTCAACTCGTATTTACTAAGCCACGATTTTGTGGCTATCACATCAAGGATTAAAGATGACTTATTCATGGCCATCCTTACCTTCAAGGAGCTCTCTTTCTAGTGGAGTGACAATGCAGTGGATGACGATTCATGTTTTGCCTCCCCGAGGTTTTGGAAGCACAGAGGAAGAATGAATGAGGCAGCCCAGAGAAGCAGAGGACAGGGTCCCCCAAGGATCAGAACATCCCCAGACGGAGAAGGGCAGTGTGGCTGTGGGCAGGGCCATTGAGGTAGTGAACAGCACATGGCTCCAAGGTCACAGTTGGAAAGATCACAGTGGGTCTGCATTACTCCAAGTGTGGTTGGAGGTTGGATGGATAAAGCAATGGGTGACCCCTTCCTGTTGAGGCTCGTCTCCAGGATGCCTCATCCCCTTGTTCCCACACCTTGGTATCGAGCTCCCCACCCAAGTCCTGCACTTGTACCCCAGGTATGGGCTCAGTTTCCTCGGCTGGCTACAGCTGAGAGAGCGTGCAAGGAATTCAGCAGTTAGTAAGCGCTCAATAAATGTCAGCTACGTTTATGACCAACATCACCGGCCGTCCTATTTCTCTGAAGTTACAGTCACTTGAATTTGTGTGTCTCTTTGAGAGCCTGTGTAGGAGCTTAACAGCCAATGGGAAGTATTTCCACCCTGGATTAAACCTTTTTCATTGTAAATAAACCTTAAAAAGCGGTGGGGGGGGCCTCTTAGGTAGGACAGGTGTTGAAGTGTCGGACTCTTGATTTCAGCTCGGGTCGCGATCTCAGGGTTGTGAGTTTGAGCCCCGTGTTGGGTTCCGCACTCAGCGTGGAGTCTGCTTGAGTTTCTCTCTCCCTCTCCTTCTGCCCCTTCTCCCCACCCCTCTACAAGACATAAATAAATCTTAAACCAAAAAAGCCCTTTTCATTGTCATCCCAGGAAGACCTCTCCTGGTGGCTCAGGTAAGAGAGAACACCATCCCTCACAACAACTTGGTACAAGAGAACCTTGGCTCCTGTCCTGCTGGGTCCAGGATCCCGGCTCCACATTCAGCTCCCAGAACACAAGGGGCAGATGAAAACGGAGTGACCCAGGCAGGGGGCCTGCTGCCGTCAGTACTGACACAGGAGACGGTGTCCTTCCAGAGAGGGTGAATTCACGGGCGAGCGTGTGAAAGTGGAGTCATTTAGCCAGAAAGCTCCTTCTGTGGGGATTTGCTGATGTGTCAGAAATTGCGGCCCGGCGGGCGTACCAGACCACAGTCCTCAAACCCACAATATTTATGTTTTGAAATGTCAGACCTCTGAGTTCAAGAACAGACTTTAAAGAGTTTGCGAGACTGGCAATTAATCAGAACTCTGTGCTCAGAATTAAAACCCAGGATGGTTTTGGTTTATTGCATATCCATCCACAGATGGGTATGGCTGGATATAATTACTTTTTCTCTATGATGCTCAAATACCCATTTGTCCGAGTTTTATGACTTACTGTTTGGCATTTGGTAGATATTATCCAGCATCGTAGTGGGTCTGCGGGTCATTTCTTTTTCATTGGAGCTGCTGTTATATTCAGGATGACACCCCCTGGGTCTTTTGACCACCATGGGATCAGGTTCTCATTGTGTGATGGTCACTGATTGACTCACTGACCCACAGGTCCTTGGTCTGGATTCTGTCCCCTTGGTCTCCCTCCTGATTCTGTCTGAGCGAAGTACAGGGGCTTCTGTGCTTTAAATAGCATCTTAGAGGGGCGCCTGGGTGGCTCAGTTCAGTTAAGCATCCAACTTCGGCTCAGGTCATGATCCTGGGGTCCAGGGATCGGCCCCGTGTCAGGTTCCCTGCTCAGTGGGGAGTCTGCTTGACGATTCTTTCCCTCTCCTTCTTCCTCTTCCTCTGGCCCTCCCCCCATTCTCTCTCTGTCTCTCAAATAAATAAAGTCTTTAAAAAATTGTCTCATTCACCACGTCTGACCAGTTGTTGTCTTCTTCCTGAAATACTGGCTAAAAAGTCTAAATGTTACTATTTTGGAAGAGAGGGCCCTTTGCATTTTTTGGATGGTGAAAGCTCCCCCCCCCTCCCCGGCCCCGCAAACTCCGGAATGTTGGGCAACTTTTCAGATGCAGCGGGAGATGTTCTTGTTCAGTGCCGGTCTGTTTTCTGCTCCGTGTGGCACATGAACCCATAAATGATTCACTACTCTGAAAGTCCCATCAGCTTGGAAAATGACCAAGAAATGTCTGTTCAGCTATAGCCACGCTGTGTTTTTGAACCCTGCTGCTCCCACTGGAAGGAACCAAGGCACAGAAGGAAATTGGCTTTTCTCAGATCCCATCTGCCTGGTTTGCTCGGAGATGTTAGGAGTGGGGAACTGGCACAGGCAGGGATGGGGTGAGAAGCCCCTGGTCGGTAGACCTCCCTTAGGAGCATGCCCGTGGCCAGTCCCCGTCCCATGTTTCTGTTTCCTATCTCTTATTCGTAGGTTGTCTTTCGGGATTTGGATTTTCAAGACATTCCTTTGTCCTAATGATCTCCTGCCGCCTGTGTTGACTCTGTCCTCCCAGGGTGACAGAATGGACCTTCGGCTAGCTGGCTGATTTCTGGCACGGACCCGAGTGTTTTTGGTCCTCATGTCCAGCCATCCCAAACCATGGAAGGTCCTGCATCTACCATCACTCTTTGGAATCTCAGATAATTCATCCGCTAACAGGGATGGTGGTGTTGGGCTTTGGACTATGATATTGATCTCTCAAGACAAATTCTGTCTGCAACCTGAGGCGTGTCATTTAGCCTCCGTACCTCTCAGTATCCTGATCTGTCAGATGACGCTGTATTAATTCAGGCCCTTGGGGAAACAGATGCCAAGAGGCAGTTGGAAGTACAAGAGCTTTATTCATGACAGAGAAATAGGGGGAGCCAGGTAAGCCTTCAGACCAGTATGGCGGGGCAGGGGAAGCTGTCAGACCATTACGCAGGCCTGGTGCACGTAGAAGAGGGGGAGGAAGAAACAAAGGGTGGGAATAGCTTGAGACAGTGGTGTAGCTCCTGGAAAGTCTTAGCCAGTTGAATGGGGAGCTCCGGTGTGGGTTGCCCATGGAGACATCCTGTGTTGGGACACAACTGGCCAGGCCCCGGTACCTCCTCCAAGCTCAGTCATTGACTGGGGGCTCTCTGGGAAGACTGTGGCCTTAGCCAAACATTGCAGCTGGAAGCTGTCATCTGATTACAGTCCTTACAGTGAATGGAAGAGAATCTTCTTTCTTGAAAGGAGAACTGAGCAGCGTGCTTTCGTGGCTGCCCTCTTGTGTTTTATTTATTTTTTAATGAAGGTCCAGAGCAAAACTGTCTCTTACTGTTTTAATTCAAGCTCATGTGCGTTTTCATGAGCCTTTTCATTGTGTGAACATTAAGTGAGAGCTCAAGGGAAAACATGCCATATTTCCTGGAGCCTAAGACATGCTTCCCCTGAGCATCTGAATGCATGGTACCAAGGTTGGCATCCCAGGCCGACGCTCTGCTATGAGTTGGCCAAGTTACAGCCCCAGAGATGAGACCTGGGAGACCTCTGGACACGCACAGATAGAGAGTACATTCCAGAACGGCCTGCACCCTGCGGAGGAGCTGGAAGTACAGGGAGAAGCTGGCGAGAAGGCTGCTTCTCACTTCCCAGGAAGGGCTTGACTCCCTCCTTGTCAATTCCTTTCTGGGCTCCTGTCCAGGCCCCACCGCCGAGGATGCCTTAAGATCCTCGCTGATGCCTGACTTGCCATTTAGGTCTCAGGAAGTCAGATTTTAGAAAAAACACAAAATGCTTTCACTGTTTTAGATGGTGCCACTGAGGATGGGGTTTAGAAAGAGGCTGCCTGGGTCCCAGGCCAGAAGGCACCAGCCCTGAGCAGAACAGAGTTAAGTCATCCATTGATGGCCCCAGGCATGGTACGTGGTCCCATCGCAGCTGTCTTGCCTTCTGTCCTGAGGCCAGACTCTGAACTCCTGCTCTGTGCTCTTCCTCTCCTCCCAGCCCTTGGTATCCTCCATGGATCTCCCATCTTCAGACCCCGGCTGGTCCTCCCCGGTACCACCTGGCAGGCCATGCCTGCTCCCACTTCTCTGGTCTGACCTCTGTGCTGTCCTGGTTTCCATCATGCCACGCCCTCGTATCCTGTGTTCTGACATCCTTCACTTCTTCCTCAGCTGCTACCCTGCCCTCCGCTCATCTTTGAGGGGACAAGTCGTATTGCCTTGTCTGGTTTGATAGAACGCATTCACTGAGAAAGGAGATGAGATGAGGACATTCATGATCATGGATCAGGGGCACTGGAAAGGGAGAAGGACAGGAAGGGAATAGTGGTGAATAGCTATTGGGGATGCACTTTGGAGCAGGGACACCTGTCATTCACTTCTGTGAAGCGGTACCAGGTTGACCTGGCAGAGCTGGCTTGGTGGTAGGGAGGGGGCATCGTCTGCCTCTTTGCTGGATGGTGAGATATGCCACTCGGGTTCCCCTTGAGGGATGAAGGATTTATTCCTCTGCTGGTAGAAGTATGTCCAGAAGACAGCCCTTAGCCTTCAGTTCTCTGCAGACAGTACATTGGCTGAAGAAATCCACCCCACCCGACATCACATACACTTTCTGGGGCAACCTGCACCCAGTGATTGGCCAATGCAAGACTTAAAAGCTCCATCCCTTTCCCTGGACAGCTCTGCAGCGCCAACCCAGCTTGGTCCGGTCACTTCTCAAGTTTGCTTGGGCTTTGCTGAGACCTTCCTTCAGATTCCAGGAAGGCTCACTTCTCTCTCTGCCCCATCCCCTGGCCTTTCACAGGCCTTTCCCTAGGATCCCCAGAGCGCTTCCTTAATACACGTTCTCCGCTTCCCGGGAAACCCCACCTCTGACACCTCTATTTACGATTCCACCATATTTTAGACAAGGGGTTTTCGTAGTGATGATCTCCAGCTTGTAGCCACCATCCGTCATTGTGAATTATAACTGTTAATGGTTCGAATCAAATATTCATCGAAAACCTATGCTATGTAAAGCACCGAGCTGAGTGATGTCAGTAGGCATTTGCAGACTGCCGCCGTATTTCCTACGGAGAGGGAGACGATAAAATTAACATGAAATATTTTGAGTTACAGTGCGGGGGAAGAAGTCAGGCACAGGTGGACCCCAGCTTAGGTGGATGGGTCCAGATGGGGGTCTTGCCTCCAAGAAATCTAAGTGGAAGTTCAAATGTTGATATTCAAAGGGGGCAATCGGAGATGTAGATCTCATTTGGGTCGGCATTGAGTCCGAGGCAGGAAGACCTAAGTAACTGGAAAGGGAGGAGAGTTAGGAAGGGAATAGTGGTGAATAGACATTTGGGATGCATTTGGGAGCTGGGACATCTGTCATTCACCTCCTCGCAGCAGTCCCAGCTTGACTTGGCTGAGCTGGTTTGTTGGAGGAGAGGGGGCAAGGAACATCAGAGCGTTCACGGTTCATTGCGAGTGGAAGTCAGGAAACAGCTGGGGGCCCAGCCCTGTGGGAAAGAGGCTGACTGCATCGAAGCAGACTATCCGGGTCCAGCCAGTCGGTCTGGGATTCTAAGAGGCTCCCGGGCAGGAATAAAAAGGCATGTGTCCCGTAAATGAAACTAACACCTCTGGGCAGTGAGCTGAGCAAGGTGGGTGCTGGGGAGATGGGAACCTGGTTCACTCTCAGAAGCATCGGCGCTCTCGGTGGTGAAGCTGAGCACATCTGAAGGTAAAAACTGCAAAAGAAACGCGCGAAGCATGACTCGGGCAATATCAGAAATATCTTCCAGGTTCGCTTCCCTGGGGTAAAGGTGTTTGGGAGTCGGAGCTGGCTTTTTCTCTAGTGCTCCCCATGGTTTCCATGCTCCTGGAGACTCACTGCCTGGTCGTGAACTTTACCCCTGGATGACTAGTTGGTCACTCGTGGCCAAAACCCATGGTCACTCTGGTCAACCCCACACAACCATCAAGTTGTCATAGGGACAACGCGGAGGCGGTTGTGTTACGTTGACTGCTGATCCGAAAATCGGTCTGGTGCCTACAAGTGGCATTTGATGGGACCGGACACATAAGCACGAGTTTGTTTTATCAGCCCGAGGATCTGAGAATGCCGCACAAAGGTCTGGAGGTAGAAGAAATAACAGTGTCCTTGTAGACGTGCTAATGAGTCAGCGGACTGGAGCACAGGGGAGGAGCAGGACTTGGAGACAGGCGGGCCCACAGGGAGCAGAGCCTTGGTGGATCGGGGCTGGATCCTGAGAGCAGCGGGAAGCTATGGGAGGGTACCAGCAGATTTGCTTCTAGAACACTCGGGCCGCAATGCAAGGGGTCAAGAGGCAAACTGTTGAGAGGTGTTAAGAATAATCCAGGAGAGGAGTGATGGGGACCTCAGTTACACCAGTGTCCATGCACAGGGAAGGTAAACGCAGTGCTTGGAGAGAGCAGAGAACATAGTGCAGTGGAAACAAAGATACAAACCACAGTCTGTGGGCAACTCAGACAGCCAACCAGCAAGGAGTCCCCAGGAAACAGGCCTAGCTTCGGAGTTGATCCAGAAGGACTTGTTGCATCGGGACCTAGTTTGACTTCTTGCGACAGTGAGCTCCTGCTTGTTCTAAAGAATTTTTTTTCCCCATCCAGCGTCGACGTCCGCAAGCCCAGCAGAAGAACAGGATAGAAGGAGCGTTTTCTGATTAGTCAGTGCATGGAAGCTAGTCTAGATGAGGCCCCTGAAGCTGGGTGGTTTGGTTGATTCAATCAAGTGATGGTAGCCATTGATAGGTTGATACCCAGTGATATTTTGGCACTGCGATGCCCCCTTTCCTCTGTTTGTGTCATTGACATTATACCTGGTCCCCCAGGCAGGACGGTAGTCTCTCTAGCTCAGGCTCTGACATCCAAAAGGCCCAGGTAAGTCTCTTTGTCTTTCTTCGTTTCAGCTCTCATACCCGCAAACTGAATCATAGTCGTGCTTGGCCGTCGTGAAGTTCAAATGGGTCACAGTCCCAGCACCGTGCCTGTCTTGCAATAAACTCCATAATGTTAGCCAATGGGAGTCTTGTTATATGTCCCTTTGCTCTGGAACGTGTTCGCCTCCTTGTATCTGCCCAGCTCCCTGGGCGGGGGGGGGGGGGGGTCTGCATTTTGAGGAGCTGCTTCCATGCCCGGTTTCGTGGCAGTGAGTCCCTGGCCGACCAGAAAAGCAGCCACCACACCACCCCCACCGCCCGCCTGCCCTTGCACCCCTTTCTCCTCTAGATCCTTGCAGAGTGTCTGGAACAATGGAACGAACCTGTTTGATTACAGTCAAAAGTGTCTCCGGGAAGCTCCAACCCTTGCAGGGTAATTTGGCGTGATTTCATGGAAGGGAGCCTTGGGGAAAATTCAAATGTCAAGCATAATTTGGTACTTGAAACATGAAAGAAGAAGCCTTCTGATTTCTTTTCATCTACATTTTCCCTCCGCGCTCTGTCCGGCCTTCCCTCTTCTCTCTCAGGGGTCATTACCCCACAGTGGGGGCTGGAGACGGAGCAATGGCAGCAGCTGGCAATCTTTTAACCGGCTCTCCGTCGGTGTCTGGCATGGCCGGGCAGCCTCTCCGCTCACCCCGGCATCTCTGCTGACCCCGTTTTCTGAGAGCCGGCAAGGCGCGATGCTCTCGTGAACGCTGAAATCTCAACAGGAGGATCAGCAATTATTACACACGGGAGACGATGAGCTAACGTTCTCTTAAATATGATCTCTATGTCTGTTTTATTTAAGAGAACACAAAACAGAGGGCAGCCTCTGTCTTTTTCAAGTTAAAGGCGGTGCCTTGCCAGGAAACCCTCCCTGTACCTGCCGCATGAGTTTGGACCATCTGATTAGCAAATCCTGAAGATTAGGATTCCAGGTCTGCTGTGTATCAGCCGCGGGCCCAGCAGGTTGCTCGCTGTGCCAACCAGGTGCTCCGGAAATGAGTGATGCTACACTTAGGCTGAAATAGACGCACAGCACCCACCTTCCAAGCAAATAAGGACGATGGCTGCTGGTTCGGGTGCGTCTTCCAAAGGTCAGGCAAGATGACTGCTGTGGTCCACACTAACCCACAACCGTGCAGGGAAGGAGACTCTGGGAAGCATAATAACATCTCAGCTACACCGGCACAGAAAATGTGTGGTACAAGGACTATCAGAAAGTCTATTGGTCGGGCACCTGGGTGGTTCAGTCGGTTCAGCGTCCGAATCATGATCTCAGGGTTGTTAAGACTGAGCCCTGGGTCGCGCTCCACACTGAGTGTGGAGCCTGCTTAAGATTCTGTCCCTCGGCCCCTCCCCCTTCTTGTGCACATGCATTCTCTCTCTTTCTCTCTCTCTCAAAAATAGTATGTTGGTTACGTGACTAGTTGGGTAGGACACTCAATTACCGTAAGTTGTCATTCCTCTTCTGCTTCCCTTCTTCACAGCCCTTGCTCTCCTGAGTCCTTGACCTCGACTGAGGGGTAGCAGTGCAGGGAGATGGAGAGCAAGATGGGGACCGTGTGTGTGTGTGTGTGTGTGTGTGTGTGTGTGTGTGTGTGATGGAGGTGGGCAGGAGATGGGTGCACGCCATTCTGAGACCAAAGAATATAGACTGGAGGAAACCTGCTTTGGATATTCTGGGCTTCTTTTCTCATTTTTTAGTGTGCATGATAGGAAATGTTCCCTACTTTACTGCTCAGACATACGCGTCTGTCCTAAGCTGGGGTGAGCTTGCCACCACCCCTGCCTACCTCATGCCTCTCATCTTTTGTTTCCATGGGGTTCCTGATAAGAATGTGATCAGCCCTGGCAACAGGGTCTTCCAGTTTTTTGATCAAGCAACTCCTTTTTATTGAGAATGGTTTTTCCACCCATAATAAAATGGGACATTGTCTGTGGAGCAATAAATTGCCTTAAACACTGGGACACTCAGGAATAGGGAATTTAATTTGTGTGGGAAATCTTGGAGACCATCTCATTACTCTAGCCTGTTGGGAGTTCTTGGTGCCTGGCCACAGAGACATGGAGTTCGCTTTGCAGTAACTCCTTCCAGGCTGGGATATGTGGGTAGATTCCAGGCTTCGAGCAGTGAGACAGAAACTAATTAGCGTGACCGTTTTCTGGGCCTAGAGGGACTATGGTCTAGCAAGGCCAGACTTCCCTTACCTGGTTAGTCTGGGTCTCCTCAGGTGCTCCTTGTCTTAGTTGATTTGGGTCCAAATCTGTCTGCCTTTCTACCACCTGATAAAGGGACATTATAGTTGTATTGATTATAGGACATATGACCAATGCACATAAGTTGACCAGCTTCCCAAAGACCCAAATGACTTGGTTTTATGGTTTCTTCAAAGTAAGAATTTTTCCACTGGTGCGTTTCAAGATCACTTTCTCTTTCCTTTGTTGGTCTGGTCACTGACCGTGGTCATTATTCCCCTAGCCCGTAAGGACACTGGACGGTGAGCTCCGTCACTGGTTGGGCTTGTACCATATTAGGTCATCGCAGGTATGCAAAAAGAGTCCTTCCCGCAGGGATATGAGCCTTCTTATCTCTAGAGCAGTGGTTCTCAAAGTGTCATCTGTCATCTCTGGACAAACAGCATGAGCATGACCCAAGAACTTGTTGGAAACGCAAATTCTTGGGCCCCATCCGGGACTCGCTGACTCAGAATCTCTCGGGCCCGGGAAACTATCTTAACAAGCCCTCCAGGTGATTCGAATGGCAGCGAATGTCTGGGAAACACCGCTGTGTGGCTGGGAACAGACTGATTTTCTTGACAGCTGCAACAGCTGCTCATTTTGCTCCCACGGTCCAGAGGACGGGCGCATATGTGATGTTAGAGAGATCCGGAACATTCAGACAAGAGAAGCAAGGGTTTCTTACCACTGCATTTGTCCAGATCCTTTGCTTTTACAGATAAAAACTTTGAGGCTTGAAAAAATGTACTAGTGTGGGGGAGAGCTGCCCCAAATGCCACTGTTAGTTGCAGAAATCAGAATGCTTCTAGTTCCCTGTATTCCCACTTACGTGTACCTTCTGTTCTAGGCGCTCATTGGGAGGATGGCTGGCTGGCTGGCTGGCTGGGTGGATGGTAAGAAAGCTTGTTGGCAGGAGACAGTGTGTGTTGGGGTCAGGCCTAAATGGTACCATCTTGGAGTTATGGCCATGGGACAATCATTGCATCCCACCCCCCAAGTCTAAAAAATGGGCATAGCAATCCGCACGCTGCCCAGCTCCAATGAGATGCGGGAAGATTTGCAAATGGTATGTGTCCCTGAAGCAGCAGCAGCAGCAGCAGCAGAAAGAGCCACTGCCACCTTTCCTCCGAACATCCAGCTGTCCCAGCCACCCAGCTCGGGCAGCCAGGAGGGAGAGAGCATGCCTCTGTGTTGTCAAGGGGGCCACAGAATGCTCACCGTGGGGAAAAAATGATCCTTTCCTTTCATTGACTAATTCAGATGACAGCCTTCCCCATTCTGGTTCCAGCCCTATCGGAACCAGTGAAACAACCACTTATGTGATAATCATTTTATCACTTGGCTGCTATTGTAAATAAGGGATGGAGGCCCCTCCGAGGGGCCATCTTTACAACAGGTCCATCTAAATGCAAATGCAGATCCCCTGCCAAACAGAGAGGTGAAAGCTTTCCTATTAGCAGGCAGGAGATAGGAGAGTTAATTTAATGCTAAAACATTCCCATGCAGGGAGAGCAATTTCCCCTGTAGAGCCGTCGCCTCATTTTCTCTCCATGACCACTGTGCCCATAATATGATAATTTTTACCTTTTTAAACTTTGCTGAAGGAAAAAGGACAGTCATCTATCTTTGGAAATAGCTCCTTCTGCATTCATTTTATCTACAAAAATGCAGATATTTGTCTATTTGGTGAATGAATGGCCTGGAAAGCTCTGGAAGATGAAGATGACTTTGGTCCTGTGATGTATCGGGATTCAATGCCTGCACTTGACTCCATGAACTCCCCGCAGGCAGGCCTGCCACGTGACGGTGTTTGCCGGGCCCACGCCAACCAGGTCTTGTTCTCCTGCCACGGAGTCAATCTCCCTGAGCCAAGAGGGGAGGAATTAAGAAGGAGGATGGAAGAAAAGCATACGGACAGCCAAGTCCGTTCACATACCAGTTATTTCAGCTGTGGTTGAGAGGAATTAAACCGGTCCTTCTTCCTAACAGTCTGGGGTTGGATGCTTTTAAGCTGTGTGACCTTGAACTCTCACTCAGCCTTGTGGAGGTCTTTACCACTCTAGGGATGGCAGACAATCCACGTATGTGTCTGGCTAGAGAGAGAAGGGAATGAATGCTCTCTGGGCCCGTATCACAAAGTTTCACAGCCTGCTTCCCCGCGGTATCATCACCATTACAGCCCTCTGCAATCCCGGGACAAGGCTGCTGTTAGACCCATTTTACAGATGGGTAAACGGCCTCTGGTGCTTGTCTTTCTCCAGGCCACACAGCTAGTGGAGAAGCTACAGTCAATCTGATCTTCATGACTCACAGATTCCACACTTGTGAGTTTGCTCACGTACTAAAACTTATTTGTAAGTTCAAGTCAAGACTCATGGCTCTTTTCTCAGCCATGTGTAGATGTGCCCAGAATAGCACAGAATTTGAGTTGCCCAATACACATTCCCAGATGAGGCTGGACGAGGTGATGTTCTTTTTGTTTCAGCGCTCACGCTGCCAACAAGTGTCCTTTTCGTGGTCGATCTGGTGCCACGTTTTTCACAGTTTTGTGGTCCCACGTGTGAGAAGGCTGCGATGGCTTTACAGAGAAAATGCATTAGATAAGCTTTGTTCAGGCCATTATGGTGTTATGGGCTGTGAGTTTAATGTCAATGAATCAACAATATATATTTAAGAAGGTGTCTTGAAACAGACATACACCTAAAGCAAGGTCATGTATTGACGTGGTTGATGAAAGTATTGTGACTATTTCACTCATTTGCGGAACATAAGGAATAGTAGGGAGATTGGTAGGGAAAGGAAGGGAAGAATAAAGGGGGGGTAAACAGAAGGGGGAATGAACCACGAGAGACTATGGACTCTGGGAAACAAACTGAGGGTTTCAGGGAGGGGTGGGGAACTGGGATAGGCCGGTGATGGGTATTAAGGAGGGCACGTAGTGCATGGAGCGTTGGGTGTTATACGCAAACAATGAATCGTGGAACACTACATCAGAAACTAAGGATGTACTGTATGGTGACTAACATAATACAATAAAAAAATTAAAAAAAAAAGTGTTGTGACCAGAGGCTCACAGGAACCTAACTATATATCTCCCCTTAGGAGCACTGGTTCAGTCTTTGCGAATTCAGTGTTCATGGGGACTTTATACAACATAATTACCATGACTCACAAGAATCGATTGTACTTTCATCAATTCTGTTTGCCTCTTCTGTCGTCCTTGAAGAAGGGAGTGGGGAGACTGTCAGAGAGGTCTGGCCCCAGCTCCATGGTACCCTCACCCCAACCAGAGTTCCATTCTTCTCTGTTAGGATCAGAGCTGCTCAAGGCCCAGGTCAGCTTTTGTGTGCAGGGGATGGAAGTGAGGATTTGCTGCTTCAAGAGGCAAGTGCCCTGTTTACTCGCCAGCTCAGTGATCTTGCGTAAATTCCCTGCTCTGTTTCTTCCTCTCTAGGGTGGGGTTCTTTATGCTGCTTGGCAGACTTGCTGGAGGAATTAGGTAAAATTAATATATATAAAGTGCTTAGTACAATGCATAGATCATCACAAAACTTACTGATAATTAAGATAATGGTGAAAATCTTGGTTTGAAGTTATTTCTGTAATCCTAGAGTTCTGAGCACTGCTTAATCCTAGAGGTTGGTTATTCTGGCCCTTCTCTGAGCCTCCCTGTTCTTCTCTGCCTGTCTTTCCTGTGGTTGGCCCCTTTCTGATGGCACCCTGGCATGGCTGAGAAATAGCTTCAGAATCCTTACCGATCACGGCACCCACTGCCCAGATCCCAGGCTTTCTTGGGTCAGCCCTCTGGCTCTTTGTAAGTTTAGGATCGGTCAAAATGTGTCCAAATCATCAAGGAGGTGGAATGTCTGAATCCAACTCATGTGTCAGTGAGGCCGCTCTTCTGTGGAAGCCACCTTATTGACACGTGCCGAATGAGTGAGAATCAAAACGGAGTGCCTATGGCACAAGTGATGATAAGATACAGGGAGCTGAGCAAATAGAAACAAAAATCATGCAAGCAAGTATAGCCCTGAACACAGCATTGCCCTGAGAGGGCAGTGGCCTCTTCATTAAATAAAGTTGGTTCGCCGGAGCGTCTGGCTGACTCAGTCAGTAGAGCACGTGACTCTTGAACTGGAAGTTGTGAGTGCAGTAGCCATGTTGGGCATAAAGTCATAAATAAATAAATAAATAAATAAATAAATAAATAAATAAATAGAGTTGGTTGGGTGTAACCTAGAGAATGTCTGTGAGACTGATGGTTTGGAACCACTGATGTTCATAAATACCTTTGGTTTCCCCAGTTAAGCCAAGAAGTATTAGATGTGTCCCCTTTCCTCATGGTAGTTGATTTCCCTTGCTTACTAAGCCTGCAGTGGGCTCGGCAAACCGTGTTCTTTCTGGCCCTAAAGGCCACGAGTTCATTCACAGTACCGATATTCTTGGAACTTTAGCATGCGTTAAGAATCCCCCCCCCCAAAGAGCTTCCAACATTTGTGGTTTCGGGGTCCTACCCCCCTCAGAGCTTCAGTTTCAATAGATCTGAGGGGGGCATCTGGGAATAGGCATTTTTTTGATTGATCCAAGGACCACGATTTGAGAACTATCTCTGTACCTTAGACTGTCCCCAGAAAGGTAGCGCTTACAAAGCAAAAAGGAGCGACATGATAGCCTAATGCACTTGACCTTGCTTTTTGTTCCCTTTCTAAATACTCAAATTCCCTTTTCCCTTGCCATTTGCTAGGGGATGGTGACATTTTGGTCAAAGATTATTACTTCAAATAGAAAAAAATAAGAAGTATTTCCAATCCCACTACAGAAATGTGTGAGTGGGATGAAGATAGCCCCGGAGGCCTGGCCAATGAGGAACAACAGGACCTGATTCCCACACCCAGCTTTCACTTATCAGAGGGGTTTGCAGCCATTCCAATTTATTTTAAAGCATTTCACACTTTCCGTGGAGAAACAGTATATTATTTCCAGTAAGAATTGGATGCTGGGGATGCAGGCCACAGGTAAGCCTCCTCTAGAGATGCTTGGAGTTTTTCTATTTGCCTGGAGCCAGCCTGCTCTGTTTTCCACCCCACTTTTCTTGAAGGGATCAACCACAATCAGAACAGGAAATGGGATTTGAAGTGCCATTGATTTACTTGGCTTAGCTTTTTTTTTTTCTTCTTGTTCTTCTTCTCTGTGCCCTGAAAAAAAAAAAATATATATATATATATACACCAGGGAGTCAGGAGTTGGATAGGTTTATCTGAAAGAGCTGCTGAGGTTGAGGCAATGTAACAAATTAAAGCGATAAAAGACAGACTTCAACAATATGGATGACTTATAGTAGCTGTTCCCTTTTGGATGTCTTTGCTCCAATTAATACTTTCTACAGCCTTAAGGTAAGATTATAAAGTAGGTAATAAGATCCTTTAAATCCTACTGTTTTGAAAGAATCCTTATTGTCTAATTCCCTTGGATTTTCTGTAATGCTTTCAAGAGGTTTCAAAGCCAAAGTTCCAGAATTATAGGCCTTCCTCCCCTTCAGTCTGGGAGATAAGTAAAAATAATTGATTCTTCAGGGTCCTTAATTTGTCAGGATTGCAAACTGAATCCTCAAAAGATTGGGGTCCATTTGTTACATAAATGTTTCTGGGACGAAAAAAGCTAAAGGCAGAGTAGGATTCGAGTCAAGGAGAGAAAAAGTCTTAGGATTATTCGTGTGTGTCTATGCTCGAAATTTTAAATGGGCCTTGTACACGTTAATAAAAATTATTTTTGCTAAGTTCCCAGCCCTGCCCCTCTGGATGCCAGGCAGGCCAGTTAATACTGGGGCCTCCTGGTCCTCATTTCTGTGGGATCCAATGTTCAACTTGGAACGCGGAGCTCAGAAGTTAAGTTCTGTTTCTTCTCCGTACCAGGTGATGTTGGAGGAGGCTTTCACTCTTTCTTAAGGGGAATTTCTCCAACTTTAGAATGGGAAAAAGATTGCCTACCATAGAGGGTTACTGTTTACCTAGGCACCCAATAGCTGTCATCCACGAGGTCATTCATGTATTCATTCATTCATCCTTAAGCCCCAAGTAGGTTCTAAGGTATAACACTCAGGGAGCCATCATGTCTAGCTTTAAATGAATGGGTTGACATGTAAGCGAACAGTCAGTTACGATATAAAGGGTTCAGATTTCTGAGACAGATAACAATCGGGGGCATGGGCAGCCCACGGTCACCTAAAGCAGCATGCAGTGAGTGGGGTGGGGGTGTTTGTGGAAAACAGTATTGGTTGCCAGCCCAACACCATCGTCTTTTCTAGCCGACTTGATTCTGTTGCTGTAATCCGTGCTTCACTAATCCAATCATGGTAATCCCTCTCTTGCTGGTGATTGATTTAGGTATGGGTTTGTTACACAATGCTGGTCACTGAGAATTGAGAGTCTGAGAGACCATTCTGAGAAATGTTTTCTGACTCTTAAGGGAGACATGCACACATGCACGCCCATACACGCCCATGCGCGCGCACACGCGCGCGCGCACACACACACACACACACACACACACACACACAGAAAGGGAGGGAGCAAGCCTTTTTCTTCCTCTGGGTGTTTGTTGTGACCTTGGGTTTTGCCTGGACCTGTAGCAGCAAACGGTGACCACCAAGAAGCTGAGACGACAGGTCAAAGATGGTAGAGCGGAAAGATGGAAAAACCAGGATCTCTAGTGCCCTTGTGGGGCCGCTGAATTACCAAACTGAGAACTCCCTTATCTTAAGCCTTCCTGTTCTGTGAGATAACACATCTTTGTTCTATTTTAAGCCAGTTGAGTCAAGGTTTCTGTGATTTCAGCGAAAAGAGCCCTAGCTGGTGATCCTGTGGGTTGATTGCTGAAGAAGAAACGGGGGTTACTACAGGGATGAGAGAGGAGAAGGCCATCCTAGGTGAAGGGAAGCACACAGGGGAAGGCTTTGTGGCTTTGGAAAAGAACCCAACTCACTGAAGAAACAGAAAAAAAAATTTTAATTAAAAAAAATGTAAGTGAGGGATAGCAGAAGATGAGCCTGGGAAGACGAACAGGGTCTGGGTCAAGAAAGCGATTGTGTATCTTTGTAACAAAGAAGTTTACAGAACTGGACACAAGCCAGGAGTCCCTTCTGGCGCTGATGTTTGTCTCCAAGTCAGGCCACGGGGTTGCGTGGCTCTGGGAAAATGTTCACCTATATTCCACGTGAGTGCCACTCCCACGAGCATAGCGCCTTCCTTCTGGTTTTGGCCAGGCCGGAGTGTGAATGTGCACCCAGCGTTCTGCTCACAGTGGCCTGGGACCCCACTAGAGTTACTGAGATGAGAGGTGGTCCCTAATGTGGTGACTGTCACACTAGTCCCAGTTGCCAGTCCTTGCTAGTCTCTCCTTCACTCCGGCCAGTGCTTGGCCAACCCCAAGAAGTTAATTGAGGCCATGTTCCCATAGCTTATCCTTTTAACTCCCAAGGCCTCAATTCTTGGGATTTGCTAGGAACTAATAATGAGCGTGCACACATCATTACGTTCAAATCCACAAAAAGGAAATACTCTTTCATTTGCAACAAAGCAATCACAGTCCCATACAGGATGCCAGATGCAGGTGAGCTAGGCCCACGGCTCTTACAGAAAGATCTCAGCTTCTACTCAGTTGTTTGAATTTGGGAAAAAATCAAAATGCTTTTCATGTTCACATCTTTATGTTTCTGCCCATTTTTAGAAATGGGAAATCTATATTTTTGTCTTTTGATGAATGAGACTCCGCTGGTGATGACCATTTTCTTATTTGGGAGATGTGTGTGAAGGCGGGGCACACAGATGGGCGGGTTTCCATGAGGTACTTTCAGTCCACTATAGGACAGAAGTGGGTGTTAAGGAGAGCATACATCACCCTCTTAGTTCTGGATGGTTGCTTCTGGTCATGACTGGAAGCAGTACCAGAAAGTGGGAGGTTTGCCATTAATTGGGTCCAATACAAATCCCTTCACATTTCCGAGTCTGTGAGTGATCACAGGGTCCGTCTAGGTTCTGCATAACAGCGCCCCCTGGAGTTCTGAAGTGAATTGGGGCAATCCAGGAGCAAAATGGCGGTTGTAAGCCCCCCCCCCCCCCCCCACCAAAGTGGTCCATTTGGGACCTTTCAGCTGTTATGAAACGCCAAAGCCACTTCGTCCTTGTGGCTTGGGCCACCCGGCCAGCCTAGGCTGTGACCCAAGGGGTTGTTGACAGCTGTGGTCAGGCAAAAAGTATCCTGCTCTGTAAAAAGAGGTTGTGGAAAGGGAAGTACAGTTTTCAGACTGCTCAGAGCCCTTTATCTGGTCGCGTTGCCCATTATTGCTCCCCTCTCTCCACAAGTTCAGTCGATCCTCACTATTTGTAGAGTCCGTATTTGCAAATTCACCTACTCACTAATATTTATTTGTGACCCCAAAACAAAGACTTATGGACCTCTAACAGTCATGGACACACACAAAGTGGTGAAAAACTTGAATTGCCTGATATACACATTCCCAGCTTGGTGCAAATAAACCTTCTGCCTCCATGTTTTAAGCTCTCATACTTTAAGCAAGTGTCCTTTTCATTGGCTATCTGGTGCCCCCCTTTTTTTTTTTTTTTTTTGGCGTTTTTGTGCTTTTTGTTGGTGGTTTTGCTGACCTCCAAGCAGAGTGCTAAAGAACTGTCTAATGTTCGTCAGTGCAAGACAGCTGTGATGTGCCTTAAGAAGAAAACGCCTATGTTAGATAAGCCTTGTTTAGGCACGAGTAATAGTGCCATTGGCTATGAGTTCAATGTGAATGAATCAACAATATATATTATTAAATGCATTTGTTTTTAAACAGAAACACACATAAAACAAGGTTTTATTTTATCGATTATTTGATGAAAATGTTGTGACCAGAGGCTCCCAGGAACCAAACTCTGTTTTCCCCTGGAGCAATGGTTCAGTATTCGCTAATTCAGTATTCACTAATTCAGGGTTCACAGAGTTTAGAGCATAATAGAATGGATCATATGTTTTTTGTGTTATGTGTCTTACCATAGGCCTGTTCTGTTCATGTGTCACATGAATCTCTGAGTTTCTAGGGCAATCTTTTTGAGAAGAACCAGGATGAGCGGGGACCCAGGATCTGCTTGGAAATTTCTTCTGATGGGGTGCTCATTATTATATCACGTGTCTGATTTTAGCACTGATGACTGGAAAATACTCATATGTAGAGCTGAAAATTCTCCTTGAAACCATTCCTCTTACTCCTGATTCTGCTTTCCGGGGCCTTACAGATTAATTTGGCTTTGTTTTCTAAACCATTATATCCTACAAATATTCAAGGTGGTGATCTTCTTCCTCCTTCTATCTCTCTTCTCTTTTAACTCGGTTTTCTTCCTCCTCCTTCCCATCTTGCCTATTCTTCTCCGCTCCTAGATTCTGGCTTTTTATCTCTACTCCTTCTTCTAGGCCCACCACCTCTCTGCTCTTTCACCTAGTTTACGTATGGCACAAATCTGTTCATTGCCCCGTACTGGAAGGTGCAGAGCACTCTCATTTTAACATCTTGGTTGCATCTAAATACACCTTACATTCCCCGTCGAGTCTCACTCAAATGTGTCCCTGGATTCCATTTGCTAATTCATGTGAAGTTGGTCCCATTTAAACCAAACTCTTTTAAATACACCTGCTTTGGAAATGGGCCACCCACACCCTCAGGGCAGAAGAATGACTGTGATAACTGTGGAAATTATCTGTGCTCATAAGGGATCAGCTGTGGCATTTTTACGCTCTGGTTACATGTATAAGATTATTGAGGCTGGGTCCCCATTAATGAGGTACTATTTATAATTTTCTTTGAAAGCAACTGTTCACTTAAAAAATAGTTCTGAAATCGTTATTTAAATTCCAGTGTAGTTAACATACAGTATAATATTAGTTCCAGGTGTGCAATATAGTGATGCAACACTTCCATACATCACCCGGTGCTCATCACAAGTGAGCTCCTTAACCCCATCACCTGTTTCACCCATCTCCCCACCCCCGCCCCCTTTGGTAACCATCAGTTCTCTATAGTTAAGAGTCTGCTTCTTGGTTTGAAAAAACCCATGATGATTCGATATTTGTCTGTAGAGCAAAATGATCATGACAGTAAATCCAGTTAACAAAAAATAGCTCTAAAAAAGAATTTTGTTATGGAATGGGGTAGGTAAAGAAGACTTCCTTGTGTTGTTCAAGAAAGGAAGGGATTATTTAGAATGCGTATGTGTGCGTGTGTGTGTGTCACTGAAGGATTACTGAGCTGAGGGTCGGGGGGAGGATTAGAAGGTGTGACATACAACAGCAGATTGAAAGAATACTAAATGTGTATTACGGGCTCTCTCTTACTCCACGCGATGTTTCAATGCATCTTCCACTGAATAATTCAAGACTAGAATTCAACCGATAGCTAACCTAGGAAGGTTTATGAATGGGATAAAATAGAATTAGAAGCCTTGATCCCACCGGGGACTATGTATTCTCATTCATAATCATCAGAATTGTTCTTTCTGTTTAAAACAAGAAGGAGAACAAGAAGGAAGACGCAGATGGGGGAAAAAGCCCACTTACCAAGACTTTGAAAGAAACATGGTAAAATCAAATAATTAGATTATGCCTCAAAACTAGTACACTCTTAGATTTCGCCTTAAGAGTTTATCCTTCTATCTTTCTAGATACTAGGACTCACATGTCAGCAAGGCCTCAGATACATGACAGTGGGTATTTCACATGCAGGGACCCAGGAACCTGCACTGGATATGTAATTTCTGACCCCACAGCTGCCCGAGGGCTGCCCTGTGTTCACACTAAATGACAAGAAGCCAACGTCTCCACCGCCCGGGTCCAATCTGTTTATCCCACACTCCATGGGACAGCTCCCCTGCCAACGTGACTGTGTGGCTGGAAAGCATATTCTCTGCCCACAGAAGCAGAAATGATGTGGGAACGAAGACCAACTGTCCTGGTCAATCAAATAATAAGAGAGAGCGTTGTAGGGGCACCTGGGTGGCTCAGTCTGTTAAGCATCCAACTCTTGGTTTCGGCTCAGGTCATTGATCTCAGGGTCCTGGGATCGAGCCCCAGGTTGGGCTCCACACTCAGCGGGGAGTCTGCTTGAGATTCTCTCTCTCCCTCTCCCTCTGCCTCTCCACTCCTGCTCGCACACACTCGCTTTCTCTAAAAAATAAATAATCTTTAAAAAAAGGAGTGTTCTAAACCTACAGGTGAAAGATAGGAATTCACAGTGTACCTGGTTCAAACTCCCTCACTTCTCTCCTGTGGATTCCAAGCTCTTGTATTCATTCATTTCTATTTTTCTCCCATTCATTTCTTAATTCCTTGGTTGATTGATCAGGGTGTCCCCTCAATTTTCAGAACCTATTTCTTGGCACTGCGTGGTTCCAAGTCCTCTTAAGAACTCTAGAGGCACTTAATGTCTAGGGGTGTGGGTTTCTGAGTTTGGCTGCAAGTGTATGTTGGGTAATTGAAAGAAGTGAGGACATGTGCAGATTAATGGCCACTTAATGGTAGGATGACAGGAATAATTCAGCTAAAGTAAGATTCACTTGATAATTTAATTGTTGTGATTTTTTTTTTTTTTTTGGTTGGGGGCGGAGAGTAGGCAGTTTGCATGGAGGAAGGCAGAAAAGTTTTATTTTTTATTTTATTTGTCCAATGGTCACAAATCAGAGAAAGGTTTTTATTGCTATCACTCAAGGAAATGTGTTGTAAAAGATTTTATACTGGCTTATTTCAGATCCAAACATTTGCTTACTCTGGTCCAATGCATAATATGACAATAACTTTGTTGTCTAGAATACTTGTCTATGATGAGAATTTATTAACAGTTGTAAGATTTTATTGGTATTACATTCCAACAGTGTAATGTGATCTACGACCCATATTTCTCTCTTATGTATATAATTGCTTATATTTATGGGGCCGAGCTAATGAGTGGCTCACCAATCCGAGGGGTCAGCCTTCTCTTGATGGCCTTTGGGTTAATTCACAAACATTTGTCTCCCAGCCCCGGGCGCCATATGATTGTCCGTTCGATGCCAGCAACTGGCTGTTTATCCCTTCCTCTACTGGTGTTCTTCACGGAGCCAGCCATATGCCTCTGCCATGCAAAGCCTGGAAACTTCAGGAGTCAGTTTCAGTGCACATTCTGCTCGGCCCCAGTCTAGGTTCATCGTCTCGCTCTGTCTCCTTTCTCTCTCTCACTTGCTCATCCCTCTTCCCTCCTCTCCCTCCCTATTCTTTCTCTTTGTCTCTCTTTCCTTTCTTTATATACAGATGCTTGCTATGGAATTACCCTTCATACATTGCTTTATTGTTTTTTAAGAATGAGCTTGGTTGCCCTTAAAATGTACCAAAGGAGGCATCTCGAATGTACTTTTCTTCGACATTGACTAGATTTGCTTGTATCAATTCCCCAATGATTATCGGAAGAGTATTGAACCCCTAGGAACCCTCTTCCCAGAGAACAATAAGCAGATACTCTCCAGGCGATCCAGGTGCTGAATTCCTTTAATAAGTTGCCCGAAAGCCCAGCAGATGTTAAGGTATCTTTCCTTGGGTTTCTACTAATTGTGAAGAAAAATTAGTTGACAAATGTGCAGGTGTCTGAATCATGCAAACTTAATGTCAGGGGTGACACATTGGAATGTCGTTTCTCATGGAGATAGGAACTCGGATGTGTGTATTTTCACTTTCAGATTCAAAGGAACTGAACTGTGGGTTTTTCTAAAGACTAAAAACATTCTAAAATGGAACATTTGCAAACTAACGTTTTGTGGAAATAGCAAGGAGAAAAATCCGGAGGGAGGCCACGGGGGTATAGAATAGATATCCATCCTGAACGTGTGTGAAGTAAATCTAGGCCTGGCGAGGTCACGCTCTCCCAGGCCCAGGGCACTGAACGGCCAAATGACAAGGATTCCTAGACGAACACTGGGATCAGGACAGGACAGAAGTTCAAAGTTGCCCAAAGTCAGACCAGGAAGGCATCTGGAGATTTTGTTTGGAATCAGAGAGGAGAGAAATAATCAGGTAAAGTTAGCATGGATTGATTAACAAGAACATGATGGGCAATTTCGCTTTACTGGCCCCATCTGTAGACCAACGGGAAAAGGAAAGAACACACAAGGAGATGTGGGCTGTTTTTAATTGCCTCATTTGGGGTTCAATGGTGGGTTCATGAAACTTCACTATCTTTAAAAAAATAAACAAATCAATATACAAATAAATATTATTGGAATCAGAAGAGGACTACTCTAGGGCCGCCTGGGTGGCTCAGTCGGTTAAGCATCCGACTCTTGGTTTCAGCTCAGGTCATGATCTCGGGATCATGAGATCGAGCCCCACGTCAGGCTCCACGCACAGTGGGGAGTCTGCTTGAGATTCTGTCCCCTTCTCCCTTTGCCCCTCCCCCCTGCTCGTGCTCTCTGTCTCCCTGTAAAATAAATAAACTCTTTTAAAAAAAAGAAGAGGACCACTCTATACTCACTATTGATCGTATGTCATTAACGAAAGATTATAATTAATCCAATTTTGTGAGCAGAGGCTCTAAAATGAGTTATTAAAGATGATATGGAGATACAGTGAATTAAATGTTCAGACATAGGATCGGGGATCTTTGCCTCTTGAAAGCTGTGCGTGTGGTAAACATCTAGGCATTTTTGTTGACTGGAAGTTCATCCTGAGCCCACAGTGCAGCGGGGCCCACCTTCTTTCCTCTGAATTGGGCTGTACTCAGTGGGAAAGCCAACCAACCACGTGAATCATCGCAGGGGGTGTCCCATAGGCCGGGCTGGTCTAGGCTGGGGTGTTTCACTTGCTGGAAGCAGCCGTAACTCAAGGAACAAGTGAAAATCGTGACCTGGAAATGCTGCCATAAGTCATTTCAGAAGAGCATAGGGGGTGACTCTGAGGCTCGGAGCAGAGGGAATCCGCAAACGTCTGGAAGCAGAGTGCAATAAACACAGAGAGGAAAGATTCAGAATGTGGGTGTTACAAGGCAACGATGCTGGGGAGCAGGAGTCACGGGGTGCTGGCTGTGCCGAAGGGCAGGTAGGTAGGCTCATTGAAAAGCACAGAACCGATAAAAGAACCAGTGAAATTTCAGATTGCATTAGTAGCCACTGGACATCAGGGAAGGAAGGTGATGAGCCCTTTGCATCTTGCCCTTGTGAGGAACCATTTGGACTCTTGGGTTCAGCTTTGGGCACCGAGTTTAAACAAAGATAAGGCCAGAAGCCAAGCTCCTGGGCTGGCGCGAGCCAGGTCCAAGTGACGGAGACCCTCGCTTAGTCATGGCTTGTGAACTGGCTAGTCCTTGGCATGAGACGACTCAGGAAATCCCAGAAAGACATCAGAGTCCCAGGCAAATGCCACAGCTTCAGGATTGTGTTGGCCGTGGCCGTATTTGGAGGCTCAGGTTTGCAGGGTCCCAAGTGTCTGGTAGGAGCAGGTTCAGGTAGACTCACAGGGACCAGGGCTCAGGAGAAGGGCTCTGGTCCTAAAACAGGGTAAGTCCTAAGGCCAGCAGCTAAAAAAAAGCTGGAATTTTGGACGGAAAACACAGACTGGAAATTTTGAGGCAGGAAGTGAGCTAAGCCAGGGACCCAAACCGAGACCATGAGAATAAGGAGGACCCTGGGTCTTAGAATCGGGCATGGGGTCATAGTGGACCCACAGCTTTCTGAACCACGGTGCAGAAGCTCTTCTGGTTCCCCATGTGGAGCTGAATTCCCAAGCATAGTTGCAAGGACATTCAGAAATACTAACGATGCTTGTGAGGCCGAAGAATAGATTTGATTCTTGCTGTATGGGTTTCGTTAGACTCTGCACTTCTCAATTTTATCTGTAATGTTTACCGTTCCAAAGCTACCTGTCTCTGAATTTCTGGACTCTGCCTTTCCATTCATTCCTGTTTGCAAACTGGCTGCCTCTTTTCCAAGCTGCTTTATTTTTTGGGTATTACCTGGCCAGAGGAAGCCAGTGACAACCAATAAACACATGTTTTGTCTTGCAACTTCTTTCTGTAGAACTACAAGATATTAACCTGGATTGTAGGTCGTAGCAGGAAACAGTTTCACCACCTGTTTACCGCGGTACACATCACAGGGCTTGCCCTTCTTCCAGGCTGATATAGTGGCTTCCTCCCTGCAGGCCTCCTGCATCCCAAGCTAATTCCACGTCTCAGAGGTTAGTGGGATAGCAGTATTCTGCTTTTTTAAATTTTTTCCCCTTAATTTTTGTATTTATTTGAGAGAGAGGGAGCGAGCACGAGTAAGGGAAGGGGCAAGGGGAGAAGCAGACTCCTTGCTGAGCCTGGAGCCAGATGCGGGACTCAATCCCAGGACCTTGGGATCATGACCTGAGCTGAAGGCAGACACTTAACCAGCTGAGCCACCCAGGCACGTGGCAGTATCCTGTTTCTAGGTATCAGTTTGCGTTCCATCAGAAGAGACAAGATGTTGTTGAAGGAGCAAATAAATACGAAATTTCAGTGGAGATTGATTTCTTGTCCACAGCACAGGTTCACCCATGGTGGGCTGGGACTTTCGCTCTCTCCCCTCCCAACTCAAGGCCTCAGACTCAAGGGGGCTCCACTTCTATGTCGCCATATTGTCCAACTCAGTAAAAAAGGAAGTTGGTGAACTTCATGCCAGCTCTTAGAGTTTCCGTCTAGAAATGACATGTGATATTTCTGCTTACATTTCTTTGACAAAAACAAGCCATGTGGCTAATTTACATTTCCAGGGACAATGCTACCGTGTACCATGTCCTTGGGAGACAGAGGGCCAGAGATATTTGGTGAACAGGACTAACAGGGACTGGTGTCTACCAGTTGTCCTTTTTACAGCGCTCTGTGTGTATTAACTAATTTAATTCTCCTAACCCTCTGAAGTCAGTACTCTAACGAATCTCCTTTCTTAATACATGAAGAGGCAGAGGCACAGAGAGGTTAATAAACTTGCCTAAGGTCACACTGCTGTTGAGTGGTAGAATTATGTTTTTAACCCATGCTCTTAGCCCTTATAATTCACAGCTGCTGTTGATTTGGGGCCGTATTTCCTATAACTTGTCTGGGTACCAAAAATCTAGATGCTTCTGTGTGCAGGTAAGAGGTAAATGACCACAATCAGGGGCACTACAGGGAGAGGCCCTGGGGGCAGAGGGTTGGCTGAAGGAACCGGAAGAAGGCAACTATTGTCTGGGCTCCTGGGACCCAATAGGGGCATTTCTGCTGTTTAGCAGAGCAGCGCTCCATGCCTTTCAGCCTCGAGATGCTTCTGAAGGCGCGAGACTGAAGGCAGAGGCTGGCCCCGCTGGTGGAGGTGAGGCTGTCATTAATTTCAGAGGCTCGCTGCAGTGGTTCCCAGCCTACCAGGTGATGCCAGCAATTCCCCGTGCAGACGTCAGCGTGCGGGGGCCCCTTGATTCTGCAAGACCTCCGCTGCCCTGCTTTGCCTGTGATAATTGAGCTGCCTGACCTCCATGGGAGCCTTCCTCCTCCTCCTTCAAGAAAGGGAATTGATTTGTCAAACATATATCCACATTGCTCGAGCCGGGCAGATTCATTCTGTCTGTGAGCTGCGCGTCATACTTTCAAAGTCAAGCACTGAATCCTGCCACGGGCAATACCCAGAACTCCCTATTTCTTCTCTTTTTGACATCTCTGGAATGTCAAGATAGAGGTAAGCCATTTATTTATTTAACGGAAGTTCGGCCCTAAAGAGCAGATATTTCAAATAAGCCTAGAACCTCTGAGAGCCACTCAGGACCCCCCAGAGAAACAGACTTAAGTTTCTCTGTGAAGGGCCACAAGCAAGTTCACATCAGATCCCTGGCGCTTCCAGAGTGTGACCCCCTCCCCACCACCGTAAACTAATACGTTACATCCTGTCCTACGGAGAGCAGCCCCTCAAATTCTACCTCGTTGGGATCTAGGTGTTGTAAATATGCCCACTTCTAAAAAATATATATTTTTTAAGAATTTATTTATTTGAGATAGAAAGAGCACAAGCAGGGCGAGCAGCAGGCAGAGGGAGAGGGAGAAGCAGACTCCCTGCTGAGCAGGGAGCCCAACGCAGGGCTCGATCCCAGGACCCTGGGATCGTGACCTGAGCCAAAGGCAGACGCTTCACCGACTGAGCCACCCACGTGCCCCTAAAAAATATTTTAATAAAAATAGATGAATAGAAATCTGCACAGATCATAAGCAAATACCTTGATGAATTGTCACCATCTGAGTATACCTGTGTAAGCAGCACCCAGCTCAAGAAACGGAACATTCCCCCGCATTCCAGAATCCCCCAACTATTCTCCCTCAAATATAACCACTATCCTGACTTTTAATAGAACTACCCAGGTGTTTTCAGCCATAACAACCTTGGCCCATGCCATCTGTGTCTGTTCATATTACCGTGATGTATTCTTACCAGACAGTCTAGAAGGAGGGTTTGCTTTCCCTTCTTGGGAAACACACTGTCCTTTCTTGTTCATCTGAGGGGACCAGGGTTGCAGCTCTGTTCAGATCTGGGGGATGCATTAATTTGGGTCCTGCAAGTTGGAAGTGGACATCTGTGCAATTTATCAAAGGAAATACCCATGAAGGATAATGGGGAGAGTGAGTAGGAACATTCTGGAAGCTTTCAGACCATGGGGCCACTCTGGCTCCTGCGAAAGGATAGAGGGAAGGAAGGAGGATGTACTTGATTAGGCCTTGGGCTAGAGGTAGGCTGTCTACCTGGGGACACCTGCCCCACCTGGCTTAAGGAGCACGGCTACGGAGAGTGTGTCCTCAGGGCAAACGCAGGGGAGCTCACCTTGCCCCGATGCTGGACAACCCCCTTCCCCCACTGTGGGTTCTTGCAAAGCAGGATCTGAGCAGTGCACCTCCATGACCACCCAAGGTGGCTTCTTCTCTGGTGGATGTGTTGACCTGTTTGTTTGTGGAGCGGTCCTTCCAGAGCTGTGTCTCATTGTCATGGCCATGGTCAGAGAGAGAGTGGAGAGATAGTCCAATAGACCTGGGTCGGAGCTGGGTCTAGTTCCTTCATTTCCCCGCAGTAGGAATACACTTCCTGAGCCACAGTTTACCCATCTGTACAATGGGGGAAATTGTTCTCCCTCATGAGGTTGTTATTAGGATGGCATGAGATTGTTTTAAGGAACGTACAGTCTGTGATGTGAAGTAAGTGCTCCACGACATTAGTTCCTTTTATTTCTTGTCTTGCAGGATTTTCTGTCCTCCTCACCAGCGTGCAGAGTGTACACGCTTCCTCAGGAGTCCTGTGTTCTCGTGGGCAGTGCATGTCCTGCGATGCCCAGTCCTCACACTGCGGTTCCTAGGCAGCAGGTTTCTTATACCCAACTTAAGCCCAGGACCCCTGACAGTCTGGGGAGCCCTACAGTCCCCTTCTCAGAAGACCACTCCTAAAGAATAAAACAGGGGTGCCCAGGTGGCTCGGTCAGGTAAGTGTCCAACTCTTGATTTTAGCTCAGGTCATGATCTCGGTCATGGGATCGAGCTCCGTGTCGGGCTCCGAACTCAGCGTGGAGTCTGCTTGAGGATTCTCTCTCTCTCCCTCTGCCCTCGCCCCCCATACTCATGCTCTCTCTCTCTCAAATAAATAAATAAAATCTTTAAAAAAAAGAATAAAATAAAATAAATCGGATTAAAGAAGAAACCAGTTATGCTTCAACCATTTATCACAGCATTATCAAAACAAATCTGTGACAGAGTGACGGATCTGCTTCTTTATTAACACGTTAGGTAACAAGTTCTAGCCGTGGGGCTACTCATGAAGCCTAATTTGAAGTCACGATGAACGTAATTGGTATTTTGCGATATCTACACAAGCACGATGTGATAGGAAAATATCTGTGGTTCTGCGAGGGGTAACGTCTCAGGTGATGCACATTCTGGTGCAGTTTGTTGTCTGCATCCGTAATGGAAGGAAATGCTACGTTTCAGTTAGTGGTAAGGGAAAATTAAAGATGTAATGTTTTTCTCCATCTGGATTTATGATTACAAACCCCAGGTAAAGACCTCCTGCCTGAGATGAATGACACCTGCCCCCTCACTTTTGGAGCACTTAATTCCCAGGAGTGGGGATGCCCCCAGGTGTCCTCATTCAGACCCTGCCCTCCCCTGACAGGTGTTCCCGGGAGCACATATGTATATAAAGGGGTCTGCAATGAGTTGACAAGGCAGCCTGGTGCCCTTTCTTGCGGATGTGGACACGTTCAGTCATAACATTTTGTTCCTATAGGTTGGTAGGAGCAAAGGAACCCTGTGCATGTCTGGGTAATTTGAATGCCCTGGAATCACTTTCCCATTTGTCTTTTTTTTTTTTTTCTTAAAGATTTTTTTTTTTATCTGTTTGAGAAAGAGAGAGAGAGTGAGCATGCATGCGTGGGGGAGGGGCAGAGGGAGAGGAAGAGAGAGAATCCCAAGCAGGCTCCAAGCCCAGTGCAGAGCCCCATGCGGGGTTCGATCTCACGACCCTGAGATCATGACCTGAGCTGAAATCCAGAGTCTGATGCTTAACCAACAGAGCCACCCAGGCGCCCTCCCCCCCCCACCATTTGTCTTTAGAATGGAGCATTCATATTTATTCAGTTTCTCCCTCCTCCTTCCCTCTCTTTTGTCAACAAAGGCAACACCATGCATTTCTTGCCCACTCTAACTCAGCTGAAAGTTCCAGGTAGGTTTGCTTTTGGAATCCACCCATTGGGTTTAGTGTGAGTTTAAGGGCTGATTCACCCCAAACATATCCCTCCTACTTGCCTGTAAGATATCTGAGAATCCTATAACTGGGGAAAGCTTTCATCCCAATGTGAAATGCGATAGTCCAGGCTGATCACCCTTGGCAAGCACCTGTCGTATTGTGTCAAACGCAGGGTGCTCTGTGCATTTCATGTGTTTTATCACTGAATCTTCACAATTCCGTGAAAAATCACTTTGTCTCACATTTTGAAGAACAACCTGGAGCCAGAGAATTTGATAACTTTTTTTAAAAGATTTTATTTTTAAGTAATCTCTACATCCAATATGGGGCTTGAACCTACAACCCTGAGATCAAAAGTCACAGGCTCTGCTGACTAAACCAGCCAGGTGCCCCCAATAACATTCTTTTTTCTTTGTTTTGCTTTGTTTTGTCCCCCCCCTCTTTTTCTAAAAGATTTATTTGTTTATTTGAGAGAGAGAGAGTGTGCGTGCGCATTGAGATGAATGGCACCTGCCCTCCTGTGGGGGGAGGGGCAGAGGGGGAGGGAGAGAGAGAATCTCCAGCAGACTCCCCACCAAACACAGAGCCTGAGGTGGGGCTTGGTCTCAGGACCCTGAGATCACGACCTGAGCTGAAATCAAGCAGTTGGGCGCTTAACTGACTGACCCGCCCAGGTGCCCCCCAATAACACTCTTAAAGTAACATACCAGGGCCTGTATTTGAAAGGTAGCTCTAACTTACTCCAAATCCTTGAAAAGGATATGCCAGCCCTCCTTCACAAAGTTCCCTTAATTAGGCTTAGGTTATGGAAAATTAAAGCAGCAAAAGTGAGGTAAAAGGTATGATATGAAGCATGTCAGTTTCATTGCCAGACTGCCCATGTTCAAATTCTCCGTTTGCCTTTTACAGGCCAAGTGACTTTGGAGACGTTACTCAATTCTCGGTGCCTCAGTTTCCCCACCTCCAAACAGATTAGTAATGAGATCTTAAGGAGTCGTCAAGAATTACATGAATCGGGGCGCCTGGGTGGCTCAGTCAGTTGAGCGTCTGCCTTTGACTCGGGTCATGATCCCGGAGTCCCAGGATCAAGCCCCGTCTTGTGCTCCCCGCTCATCAGGGAGTCTGCTTCTCCCTCTGACCCTCCTCCCTCTTGTGCTCTCTCTCTTTCTCTCACTCACTCTCTCTCAAATAAATAAATAAAATCTTTTAAAAAAACTTTAAACAAGAATTATATGAATTAATATGGGTAGAGCATAGAGAACAATGCCTGGCTCATTGAAGGGGTTCAATAAATGCTAGTTATTCTTATCTTTGTAACACAAATCTGACTACAGCAGGCATGGGAATATAATCATCGATGACTCCCTCTCAAATTCTAAACTCTTGATGCGCAGGACACTCCACCATCTGGTCTCTGCTGACCGTTTCAACAGCTCAGGGATCTTCTCAAGCATGTCCTGCAAGCAAGTCCCCACCAGGCTGCTAGGGGATGGACGGGATCACACTCATCAGCAGACCTACCCTGTCATGATGACACTGAGTACACACCCACCCTCTTCCTCTGACATCGTCTGCTCGCTGACATGAGCTGGGTGTGGGGTCTGTCTTCTCTCTAGGCAAGGATTCTCCAGGGTGAGAATCTGTCTTTGTCTTCCTGAGGCACCCTTCTCTCCACTTATCTCATTTGGCCATAAAGGTGGGTCATCCACTCTTTTCTGCAGGGGTGGTGGCAACTACTCTCCACCAGCTTATTTGTTGTTCCTCCTCCAGGGAAGAAGAGAAGGTGATCTGATTGCTGAAGCCCACTGTTTACTTTTCTCCATTGCAAAGAGCTTCGGGGATAAAGGTCATTGCCTATGCAATGCTTCCTGCTTCCTGAACCCCTCGAGGCAGATGCCGTGGGTGCTTACGTGCTGGGCTCATCCTCCTGTTGGAAGTCCAGGCAGGGCATGTGTTCACAGGCTGGCTATCCTCTCCCTGTTCTGGTCTGTCTTATTCTGATGGATGGATAACAAGATCTGTAATCTACCTGTTATTCATCTATGGGAGTTCGGCATGTTTCGCATTATATCCCTCGTGGGCATATCTATCCGTTGAAGGATAGTAGGGTGAGTTTTAGTTCCCTAATTGCCAACACCAGTCATCTCTTTATGTCCGGGGACCTGCCCCCGGTGTTGGCCATGTTTGATGTTCAGCGAGCGTGGTGGCTTACAGAACCTGACTGTCGGAAGTGGGAGGGGCCACCCTATTGGGGAACAAAGCAACTGCCCTCAGGTCCATTCAGAGGTTTCTTACTCGCCCCATTGGCCAGGCTGCAGGTTTCCGAGTCCCTTGCAGGTGGCTCAGCCACCATCTTCAAAGAAACTAGTTCCTCTACACGGCGGACACATGGCCCTTCCACTCAAATGGTCTCCCAACCAACTACCAGGATGGAATCTAACCCAAGGTATACTTTGGGTCTTGTAACCAAGATGTATGTATCTGAAAGAATAATTTCCAAAATGCTAAATGCATGATTCTCCTGTGAATATAGAATGGATGTGTGTCCACTCATTTGCGAGGGATCTGGTAAAATGGTAAAGCTGGCTCAAAGTGCAGTTCCAGTACCTGGGTATTTAGAAGCATTCCAAAAGGAAAGGGAGCATAACACTTCTGAGTCAGATACAGAAGTGCTTACTGTCCTATAGGGCAATTAAAACCCACAGGCTTTGGGGTCATCTTTTCTCATGGATAGGAAGCTAGGCATTACATATAGCTTCCTAGTGTCTGGGATCTAATGTATAATACATAGCAAATTCACCCAGAAGTACATTCCCCGAAATGATGGGTTGCCTACTGAATAATGCCTCAGTATGATACTGAAAGGTCTTGTTCTGCTTTCTTTGCTTGACTTCCAAGTTTTGGATACTTTTTCTTAGCATCCTTTGAAGAAAAAAAATATATATATATATATGAAAAAACATATATATATTTCATGTATATTTCATTTGAATATGTATTTGAGAAGCATGGTTCTCAACATTCAGTGTGCATCAGAATCACCTGGGGGCGAGCTGAAACACAGGTGGCCGGGCTCCAGCACCTGAGGGTTTGATTTAGTAGTCTGGGGCGGGACTCGAGAATTTTGCATCTCTTACGAGTTCTCAGGTGATACTGCAGCTGCGTCTCATCTGGGGATGTCTTTGCGAACCTGGTGCGGTTCGTTATTATTTAGCCCCCCCTGGGATGTAGGGGAACCTCCCTACCTTTGGCCGCTTCCTGTGAGAAGCTCCCCAAGTGCTCCAAGAACACTTGGGGCTGCACTAGACCTCAGATCTGCCCGGAGCCCAGAGAGCTGCTGGTGGGGAGGGATCCTGCTACCATGTCACGCCCTGCTACATTTTCTGTGTTCTTGGACTCTTTCCTTTGAGCACAGGGGTGAAAAGCAATTATCACCTCACTCTGCACTTCTTGTGTCCACTTAATCTCCCCTGTGTTGTTCCTGACATGTCCAGAAATCGGACTCTGACATCACCCCCAGATGCAGCAGTCACAGCCCAAGGAAGCAGCTTGTGACGGGTACAGTTGCTAACAGCATTCAGGATACTGGGCTCGGCTCTGGAATGGCCTGAGAAAGACAAGATTAAGCTGGGGTGCCTGGGTAGCTCAGTTGGCCGGGCGTCTGACTCCAGCTCAGGTCATGATCTCAGGGTCCTGGGATTGAGCCCCATGTCCATCCAGCTCCCCGCTCAACACGGAGTCTGCTTCTTCCTCTCCTCGGCTCCTCCCCCACTCCCCACTTCCCGCCCTGCTCATATTCTCTCTCAAATAAATAAATCAAATCTTCATTAAAAAAAGATGTTAGGGTACTTGGGTGGCTCAGTTGGTGAAGCAGCTGCCTTTGGCTCAGGTCATGACCCCAGGGTCCTGGGATCGAGTCCCACATTGGGCTCCCTGCTCAGCGGGGAGTCTGCTTCTCCTTCTGCTGCTTCCACTGCTTGTGCTCGCTGGCTCTCTCTGTGTCAAATAAATAAATAAAATCCTTTGTTAAAAAGAGATGCTGCTAAAGGCTCCTATCTGCATTTCTTCCTCTGTTTCTCACTAACCAAGTGTCCGCAGGTAACTCAAAAATGAGCAGCGGGAGGCAGCTCGGTGATGTTTATGTGGCAGAAAGATAATCCTAGAGCCCAGGAGAGATTTTAGCTGGGACGGGGCTAAACTCAAAACCATAACCAAACCAAACTGGGCATCTAGTCTTGAGCAAGCCCGAGCTGGTTCTAATGCTCTTATTTTTAAAGGCTCACGTGTATTTATCTCCTCTATAATAGCAACAGTCCCATCGGAGTACGGACTCGTGCTCGGCAGATGCGAAGGACTCCACGAGCCATGTTTAAATTACTCTTCGTAGGAATGCTATGACGTAGGTGATATTATTGTACCCATTTGACAGGTGAGAAAACAGACCAAGAGATTTCACATAGCCACTAAAGGAGGCACCTAGAATACAGATTTTGCCCTAAGCGATTCCGAAGTTCATGTTCTTAAATCAGAAGTAGCAGACAGTGTAGACACTGGTGAACTCTTTAATTTTCTTATTGAAAATGGCCATTTATTTCCATCCAGTTAAGAGACGGAGGCATCATTCGATCACGCAGTGTGTGTGTGATAGAGACAGAAACAGAGACAGATAGAAAGAGAAAGAGGTGAGAGAGAGAGGATGAAGGTAGTAGGAGGGGTTGGTTGCTAACACTTATGAAGCTTCAAACAGCAATGCCAAAGACGATGCCATATTACACGTCGGTGATCTTAAACAGCTGTGGATTAGGGTAAAAGTAATTACAATCCTAAAACTTGTTTTTGAAAAACCCATGAAGTTCCGATGCAAAACTAATTAAGGCAGAGAAAGTCATAGAGGGAAGAGAGAGGTAAAAGGGTCTATTTAAAGTGGGTTGGTGGGTGGAACAGTTACTTGTGGCTTCTTTGCTCAGCAAGTCCTGTCTTCTGGGAAGCGCACCGCCCCACCCTCACCCCCAGGAGCTATCCCAGAGAGCGGCTATATTCATTTCCTATTGTGTAATCGCTACAAATGGAGGAGTTGAACAATACCATGTGTTAGCTTGCAACATTTTAGGTTCGAAGTTGGGGTGGGCTCAGGTGGGTTCTCTGTTTAGGGTCTCACAAGATTGAAATGGAGACGTTGGCCAGGCTGGGCTTTTACTTGCAGGGTCTGAAGAAGGATCTGCTTCTAGGCTCATTCAGATCATTGGCCACATGTAGAGGGTCATTCTGCACTCTGAGAGGCTGATCTCTGGTCATTGCAGCTAGCCTCTCCATCTTCAAAGCTAAAAACAGCACATTGGATCCTTCTCTTGCTTCAACTTTTTCTGACTCCCACTTCTGCTGGAAACCAGGGGGAAAAAAACTCCCTCTTTTAATGGTTCACCTGATTTGGTCAGGCCCACCCAGATAATCTGCATATTTTAAGGTTAACTGACTTGGGACTTCAGTTGCATCAGCAAAACCCTTCCCAGCAGTCCTCAGATTAATGTTTGATTTTATAACCAAGGCACAGGAATCTTGAAGTGTCATCTTTCCTAGAGCCACCTTCTTCATAAATGACAGCATCTTTCCTGTCATAGGGGTTTAGATCAGGAATTGTCATCTGACCCAAAGCCGGGAAAATTCGTTTGTTTCCTGACACCCTTGAAAGTGCCCCATTCTGCCTTGGGATATTGGAGAAGGTTATTTTTAGACGCAATGGGGGAGGCTTGGTACAGTTTTTAAGTGGGAGGGTGACATTATCCCACGCATGTTTTAAAAAGCAGCGCAGAAAATGGAATGTGGGATTTAGATGATGGTAGGAGTTAGGAGCTCAGGGGAGTCTGCGTCAGGAGCAATGCTAGTAACTTAAGATCGGAACATGGAGGTAGTTCTCTGCGGGGCCGTCGGGGGACGTTTCCAGTGAGCAAGTGGCAATGTGAGTTTGGAGCTTAGTGGAAAGGTGGGGGAATTTGGACGTCTGGCTTGGGGCTTGTGGGGAACTAGGGAATGGCTGAGATTTTGCTGACGAATGACCTTGATGTTGAGGGAAGGGAAGAGCAGAGGTCCCCCAGCTCCCAGGACACCAGGATGGTCTCTATGCGCCCCAAGTGAACAGTGTGCAGGGAGGAAGGAAGGGACTAAGAAAGCAGAGGTCAAGAAGAGGAGAAGACACATCTCCCTTGGGTCTCCCTTAGGACCGATCAAACAGAATAGTCTGGTGCCACTTCTCTCCTACAGACCCACAGATGCTGTATATTTAAAATTGTGCTAAAATACTCGTAACACAAAACTTACCATCTTAACCATGTTTAAGTGCACAGTTCAGTGGTGGCAAACACATTCACCTTATTGTACAACCATTTGTCTTGTAAAAATGAAACTTTGTCCCATTAAACACTAATCCCCCATCCCCCGCTCTCCCCAGCCAATGATAACCGCCATTCTGCTTTCTGTCTCTATGAATTTTTGACAACTCTAGCTATCTCAGGTGAGTGGAATCCTATACTATTTGTCTTTTTGTGACTGGCTTATGTCCCTTAACATGATGTCCTCAAGGTTCATCCATGTCGTAGCAGGTGTCAGGAGTTCCTTCTTTTCTAAGGCTCACTATGGACCATATTGTCTGGATAGACCCTAGCTTGCTTATTTATTCAACCATCGCTGGGCATTTGGGTTACTTCCATCTTTTGGCTATTGTGAGTAACGCTGCCGTGAATATGGGTGTACAGACATCTCTTGGAGAACCTGCTTCCCGTTCTTTTGGACATATACCCAGGAGTAGGATTTCTGGATCATATAGTAGTTTTTTCTTTTTTTCAGTTTTTTTTTTGGAGAAGCCACCACACTGTTTTCCGCAGGGGTGACACCACTTTACGTTCCCACCAACAGTGCACAAGAGTCCCGATTTCTCCCCATCCTTACCAACACTTGTTACTTTCTGGATTTTTTTTTTAATAATAATTTTTTATTATATTATGTTAGTCATCATACAGTATATCCTTAGTTTTTGATGTAAAGTTCCATGATTCATTATTTGCGTATAACACCCAGTGCACCATGCAATATGTGCCCTCCTTACTACCCATCACCAGCCTATCCCAGTCCCCCACCCCTCTCCCCTCTGAAGCCCTCAATTTGTTTCCCAGAGTCCATAGTCTCTCATGGTTCATCCCCCCTTCTGTTTACCCCCCTCTCTTCTTCCCTTTCTTCTCCTACCGATCTTCCTACTTCTTATGTTCCATAGATGAGAGAAAACATATGATAATTGTCTTTCTCTGCTTGACTTATTTCGCTTAGCATTATCTCCTCCAGTCCTGTCCATGTTGCAGCAAATGTTGAGAAATCGTTCTTTTTGATGGCTGAGTAATATTCCGTTGTGTATATGGACCACATCTTCTTAATCCAGTCATCTGTTGAGGGGCATCTTGGCTCCTTCCATGATTTAGCTATTGTGGACAATGCTGCTATGAACGTTGGGGTGGGGTCCTAATAGGTGTGAGAGGTGGTGCATAGATACTTTTTGGCTGAACATTTGATTGGACTATCATTTCGTGTGATCAAACATTGTGTGTCATGGTCCAGGGTGGTAAGAAGGCCAGTGGAAATTTCCTGGGGCATCTCAGGGCCCCCAGACCCAAGGAGGTTAATGAATGTGCCTAAACCCAGGGGAAAGGAAAGGGAGGCATTGGTGAAGATTTTAAGAATGCCTTAGAATATGAGATTTATGTCAGCCTCTGCTTGATAACCCTGTATGCGGATTTACTCTAGGAACTTTCCTTTTCTTCTTACAGAGGGTTACGAGGCAGGATAGAAAGGGAAGGAACCCATCACGGACAATTCAACAATTCGGCTCAAACACACACACTGACTAGCTCAGCATATGGCACACGGTTTCCTTTGCTAAATTCATTCCCACCAGGACAATTGCCGTGCCCGGAAAAAACCTACTTCTCCCCAGACTCCAAAGGGAACACTGGCAGCTCAGGAAAAATTTTTATAGAGTCACAAGGTAACTCAGGCTCTGTGTGTTATCTATCAGCTTAACTTTTGTTCTGCATTTATAGCATTTCTAAAAATACATGTCCCAAATTATCCACCTCCACTGTCAGGAAAAGGCTATAAGATCAGCTACGAGGTGCGGGAGGCATCGCACCCATCCCAGACTCCATTTGCGATGGGGGATAATGGCTCACTTCTCTGAGTAGTGTGGAGAGGTAGGAATGGTTCAATAACACTTTCCAGCTCTTTTAAGAAGGACTTAAAATAAAAGGCCGGAGACGGGAAGTGAGAAAAAACAAAGCCCTCACCCTGATGGTTAACTGTAGAAACCGGGGTGGGCCTGATTCAGGAATGCGATTAACAAGCTCCTGCCTTCACTCATCCCCTCCCTCATTCACTCAGACAGCCCGTGTAACCAGCAACACCTTTGTCTGCTTTCCAGCTCCGGACATAGGCTGGGCATCCTGGGGACTCACTGGAGATGCCCCAGCGAGATGGTCTCAGAAGCCCTGAGCTAGCTGCTAATTTTTGATGCTCTGCTCCCATATGAGTGGGATCCCAGCAGTCTGTCCGCTTGGCCGCGGTTCCTCTGGATGCCTGCAGATATGCCCGCAATGTAACACTGGGTTTTTGGCTCTCACTGGCGAAGCGAAATCAGAACGGGCTAGAACATTGCTGCACTTTCTTTTGGGTAGAGCAATGGCCCTCTCTGTTCAGGACACTGTTATTGTTTGATTATGTTATTTCAACAGGGTCCTCCCCGGTCGCTGAGCCTTGGCTCTTGCCCCTCCTTCACCGCCCATTCTTCCTCATCATTCTAGAACACATATTTCATCACGTTGTGCTCATGACAACGATGCTTCAGCAACCCTCTTCTTGGTTACAAGGTACATTCCAGGCTCTGCGGCTCGTCCCTCCAGGTCCTCCATGGCCTGCTTCTGGTCCACTATTGTCCCCTCACACTCTGGGCTTCGGTAGGACCACAGTGTGACTTGCACTCCCCATACCTGTTCTTCCTTCCTCCCTCCGCTGTCTCCAGCCTGTTCTTCTCTCTGCTTCCCTCCAGCTTTGCCTGACTCATCTCTCCAGCTTCTAGTCTGGGCCCCCCTTTCCCCATAAAGATAATCCTTACTCCCTCTTCCTCATCATTCCCCCACCTACCTGTCTGGATTACAGGCCACTCCTGTGGGTCCCCTGTAAACCCCACCCATCTCTCTACTTTGCTCTGTCCACCTGTGCCCTTCCCTCCTGGCTGCAAGGATCAGGGAGGCCGGTTAACTCTGCACCCTTGTGTCCCCCAGGGTCTTGAACAGGCCTGGCATTTAGTTGACTTGCAAGAAACTGTTGAATGAATTGAGCCTCCAACCGTCTTCTGTACACGTGCCTCCTTATCCCATTGCTAGAGTCACAATGACTCTAGAGTCATTGCTAGAGATGACAGTGTTGTTTGCCCCCTACTTGTCCTGGCAGTCAGAGATCCCCATCCTCACAATCACAGCCACACTGATGACTGCTCCTGCTGCCATTTCCAGCAGCCACATGCTGGTCAACAGGAGCATGAGGAATGGAAGGTTTGGAGGTGGGCCTTGGTCGCCGGCACCCTCATTTCCCTTCGGGGTATTACCTTTCACTCTTGACAGGTGTGGTCCTTTTAGGTGTCCCTGGGGGCTCCTTCCTCCAGGTTCAATGCCCCTCATCCCTGGTGGAGACAGGGTAGGCACCTGATCTAAGCTCAAATGTTTGGAAAATCTACCACAGGAATTTGGATCTTTGAAATGAAGGAAGGGGAGAAGAAATGATCTGAGATTGTTCAGTTGAGCTGGCCCTCAACCTGATGGGGAGGAGAGGAGTGTGTCAGTTGGAGTTTACCTGTCTATAAGAGTAAACCCCCAAATACATTGTGGGCTTACATGAGATGAAAGTGTATTTAATTCTCATATAAAAGTAGTCCCAGAATAAGCAGCCCACGAATGATAAAGTCATGACAAGGAGATGTCAGAGATCCAGACTCCTTCCACTCCCATGTCCATAGGCTGTGAGTCTGTCCTCATAACCCAAGATGGCTGCTAGAGCTCCAGTCCTCACATAAGAGTTCCAGACAATAAGATAGAGGAAGTAGAAGGAAAGAGGGAATGCCTCCTCTTTAAAAAAAAAAAAAAATTTCCTGGAAACTTCACACCACTTTTACTTATATCTTCCTAGCCAAAACTTAATTATGTCTGCATGTAAGCTGCAAGGGAAGTTGCAGAATGTACTCTTTCAAGTGGGTGACAACATTGCCAGCAGGAAATCATGATTATGTCACTGAAGAAGAGAGTAATATACATTGGGAATTAACCAGTAGCCTCTCTGCACCATTTGCTGCTGTTACTGTTTTTAGAGGGATCAGGAGTGGGACGGTGGTTTCGAGATAAGTTGGAAGTACCACAGCTTGTACACTTGGCCGATGACCGAGCTGGGGCGCTAACAGCAGGAGGAGAAGCAGCGTGTAACGGGCTCTGTGCTGGGCCTTCGTGTATGCACACTGTGTACCTTAATCCTCACTGACGGCCCGATTATCATCTCCATTATCCAGATGATGGAGCTTGTCCGTGATCGCACGGCGTTAGAGCTGGGTTTGGGTCCGGGCCTGACTTGAAAGCTCATGTCCCTTCCCCTCCATGCCTTTGCACCCTGCCTGTGACCCCAGAGCAAAATCTCTGTAGTTAGTGCAATGTTTAGAAGTGCTGCTTGCCTGGAGACCCGCAGATGAGGGCCTTAGAAAGGACAGAGGCCCCCGAAGGGGTCCCTAGTCCTGACTGGGGAGGGGGGCAGGCAATTTCATGATCACTTTCTCATGAGCTATGTGATGTCCTTACTTTATCTCGGGGTTTCTTTTTTTTTTTTTTTTTAAGATTTTATTTATTTATTTATTTGACAGAGAGAGACAGCCAGCGAGAGAGGGAACACAAGCAGGGGGAGTGGGAGAGGAAGAAGCAGGTTCCTAGCAGAGGAGCCTGATGTGGGGCTCGATCCCAGAACGCCGGGATCACGCCCTGAGCCGAAGGCAGATGCCTAAGGACTGCGCTACCCAGGCGCCCCTATCTCGGGGTTTCTAATGAACTAGGAGGTAGCTTTTCTCTGAAACCCATTTTTGGACCATTTGCTTCACCTCTCAAAATGATGACTGATAGATAGCCAGTGAACTTATTCTGGTGCCCGGTTTGGAAAGCTCAGGACTCAATGTGAAACGGGCAATGGTTTAGTTATTTAACATTATCTGGAATCCAGTACTTTCCTTCTGACAGGAGTGAAGTTACTCCAAGGAGAAACTGTGCATGAAAAGTCGTATGTAAATAAATCAATGTGGGTACAAACACATGCTCCCTAACCAGTTCGGAGTGATACTGGGTGAGATGAGTGTGTGTGTGTGTGTGTGTGTGTGTGTGTGTGTGTGTGTGTGTGTATAGAGGGGGATGTCAGACAGAATAAAATAGAAATCTTGTGGGTAGAATGTTCTGAGTTAATGCAGTTTGGAAATGTACTGACTCAAGCTGGTTGGAATTGATAGTAATAATTAAAGGGACCCAGCAGCTAAAAGCAAGGTCATGGCTGAGATTTGCCAAGCCAGGCAGAAATGCATTGAAAATCCATATGACAAGAAAGGCACGTGATAGGGATGAAATGATTCTGATATTGGCAGGTTTCCATTTTTCAGCCTGAGTTACCCAGCTGAGACATGTAGGCGCCACACAGTGACAGCTGACAAAATAAACGTATTGACGGAATGATCGGCCGGGTCCCTGCTGAGTGACGCAGGGATGCCAGCGAGATTAGGGGTCTCTGGCCAATTATCTGAATTGGTCATCATCCAGGCTAGTCATCATTTTCACCATTGAACCCCCCTTGTTTCTACTCCAGCTTTTTAAGAGTTCTTTGAGAACCGAACACAAATCTCCTAGTCCGTTAATTTTTACAGTGTGAAGGAAATACCAGAAAACGCACTTTGAGAGCGGCCTTCTGTCCTATAGACATGTCGTTCGCAATGGGTGAGGTTCAGAGGACCAAGCAGGAAGGAGTGTCCTGGTGGAATTTAAAGGGGGAACCAAGGGGCGCCTGGGTGGTGCAGTCGGCTGGGCGTCCGACTCTTGGTTTCGGCTCAGGTGGTGATCTCAGGGTCGTGAGATCAAGCCCTGCATTGGGCTCCTTGTTCAGCGCGGAGTCTGCTTAAGACTCCCTCTCCCTCCCTCTCTGCCTCTCCCTCCTGTGCTCTCTCTTTCAAATACATAAATAAATTCTTTAAAAAAATACATAATGGGGGGAGGGTGAAGTAGGGAAAGCAGAATACCAGGCACCAAGGAAACCAGATAGCTGTGGCTTTCTTTTCTGCTGGTACGAACAGACGGCCATCAATGTTGCCCATCACAGAGTGAGTGGGTACCATCTCCTGTGTGGTCATGAGTGGGATGTGAAGGCTGAAGCCTAGACACTGAAGGGCTGGGACAGGAGAGCCGGCAGATTGCCCACAAGGGAAGCCAGCAGGGTCTTCCTCACCGTGGCAGAGCTCCGGGCACTCGGTGGGGACAGAGACCCAAGAGAGCCCTGCAGAACAGCCAAGTCTTGCCTACCAAGTCCTCTGCGTCCACGTGCATTTCATTCACTCGGTGCTCAATTAACAGAAACACCATATAATGCGTGTCACAATGCTTAATAAAACTTGGGAGTAAGAGCAATTTTTTCAATAATTCAGATACTCCCAGTAGTACCAATAACGATTTATGCTGCCTGGTGAGAGTTCAGGAAGGTAATTGTCTGGAGGCATTTAAACACATCATGTGAAGTTGTGCACCTGGCTTCATTCATTCATTCATTCATTCATTCACTCATTCATTCGTCAAATAGCCATTAAATAAAATTCTCTGCAGTATGGACATGTGGCCAATTCATTAGAACTGGTTTAAAATTGAAATCTAAGATGTTCTGCACTTAAGAATTGTATGTGAGCTGGAGATTAGGTACAAGAGGATTTTGCTCTATGATTTCTCCATGTTGGAGTCTTCCCTTGGTGAATTTAGCGGTCCTGTGTGCCTTCAGGATACTTTGCAGTTTACAAATGACTTTCCAGACTGCTCACTTGGGTTCTATAACTTCTCTGCTAGTAGGAAAGGCAAAAGTCACGACTTGCATTTCACAGATGGGAGAGGGAGCCCCTTGAAATGATAAACGATGTGCCTCGCCTTGCAAATCGCATCAAATCAAGCTCCCAGCCCAGTGTGTGCTCTATTTTATCCTATAGTCTGTTGGATAAGCTGCATCAATTTGGCATTTTGCAGTTTACATTTTCATGTACCTTACCTTGATTATTGGCATGGCAAACTTAGGATACGGGTCCACTATGACCATCGTCATCGTCATCACCACTGATTGCATCATCCTAAAGAATTATCCCCATCTTATAATTGAGGTATTCAAGCGTCTTGGGGGGAAGGCTCTTCTTCCAAATGGAACCAGTATAAAGCAACACATAATGGATGGAATTAGCTGAAGACGCAGTGTGTTCCAAGAGCCTTTGCAAACGTGTTGCTAAGGAGATTTGGGGACCACCAGAGAATCCCATCAGACTGGCACACTGATCGGGATGGCCAGAGTGCACTCAGGATGAGCATGCAAAGGAAAGCCAGCCTTCACCTGACCCATCATTCCTCGTTTGTCGAAGCAAAGAGTGTAATAATAGACGGTATTTGCATCCAACCTAGAAAAGAAAAATCAGTAAGCAAGGACTCGTCAGAACTGCTCTGTCCAACAAGAAGAATTCTGTTGGCTGGCTGACAAATTTCTTCTTACAGGAAAGTTAGAAAACGCAGGCTCAATTTGGCTTTAAGATTATCCTGGTTTCTGATCCTTTCTAGGCACCCTACGTGGCCCCAGGTGGAAGGATGGCTTCCCTTGGACCTGGGCTCTAGGAGACAAAATGGGATGACTCCAGATTGACAGGAAGCTTGTACGATGTTCCCCGAAAGAATAAGGGAGCCCTGGCTTATCCACTGACCTTATGAATTTGGTCCAGCAGTTGTTAGGACTTCTGGAAAGCCTAATAAAATAGAGCTTTTTGTCCTCAAACTGAGACAGGCTTTAGACTCTGCTGGCCCTGCCACATGCTGTCACGGGGATGGACAAGGTGTCTACACTGTCAGCGGGTCCCGCTTGGATGTCTTCGCTGCATAGCAGTTAAGGGCATGGGCTTTGGAATAAAGACATCTGAGTCTGAATCTCCATCCTGCCACTTAGCACCAGTGGGATCATTCACCATGTATGATTGCCTCGTCTGAGAAATGGAAATGAACATACTACCACTTCGTAGGGGTCTGGTGAAGATGAAGTGAGTTAACGCGCTATGTACGTAGCACAAGGCACTCAAAAGAAGGTTATAATTTAAAAAGGCTAAGTCACCTACGTGTCACCCAACTTTCAAAGACGATCTCTCATCCAGAGGCACATGCCTACCTTAAAATGTCCATTTCGGTTTTTTATGAAACTTTGCAAATGTAAACAGTAGTTGTCTCTCAGTGAGTCTGGGTAAAGGTGCGTATCAGAAAGTCTTGATAGGTCCTAAAACAGGCTTCCCTGGAACTCCCGTATCCCTGGGGCTGGCTTCCCTTCTGCTCCCCAGTCCTCTCCAGGAATGACCGGAGTGAAAGAAAAATGCAGTTTGTGGAAGCACGTGTGTGGTGTTACCACCTTCTCAAAGGGTCGGGAGCCCCTGGTGGGTGTTATCCAGTGTGTCATATAGGAGAGTAGGCAGGGAGCTCATCTGGTCATCACTAGCCACAGGGCCAATGCATGGAGAATTTCTTTGAGGACCAAGCAGGTTAGAAGTGTCCAGATGGTTCCCGGTGAAGGGAGACTAGCGGTAGATGCTTGCACACCTGGGTTTGGTGGACAGGCTGCTCACAGATAGCAAGGGACGTTGGGCTGGGCTGCAGCATGAGCCTGTAACCAGGGTCCAAGTGCCAAGCAGAGTCTAGCCCAGTGCCTGGCCCCACAGACCCCCTGAGATGTTCCTGGGGAAAGAAGGCGGAGCTAACGCCCATGGTGATGGTACTGCAAGGTCTCGCGGGAGAACAGATCTGAGAGTGGATCAAAACCAGAAAGAAAGTAAGGGGTGGTTTCACATGGGATCAGAGGACATTCACAGATTTGGGATCCCGAGACCAAGGCAGGAGTGAGCTGCCTCTGAGACCAGGTTCCAGAGAAATGGTACAGAGAGTACTAAGGAAGGCTGAAGCCAAGCACTAGAGACTGAAAGTGTGTATCCCCCCAAATTGATGCATTGAGACCTAACCCCCAATGTGATGGTATTTAGGGGTGGGGGTCTTTGGGAGGTGATTAGGTCATGAGAGTGGAGCCCCCACGAAAATAAAAGAGGCTCCAAGGAGCTCCCTGGTCCCCTCCGCCATACCATGGGAGGACATGGTGAGAAGATAGCCATTTATAGACCAGGAGGTGGGCTGTCACCAGACCCCGAATTTACTGGGGCCTTCTTTTTGGGCTTCCCAGACTCCAGAACTGTGAGGAATACATTTCTGTCATTTATAGGCCACCCACTCTGTGGCACTTCGTTACAGCAGTCCAAAGTGACCGAGACACCAAGGGAAGTCCTCAAATCGTCAACGGTTGCCAAGAGAGGACCTGTGGGAGTCAGGCAGAGTTTGGTGGGACACCCCAACCTGCCCCCCCACTTTTATTCCTGTTTCCCCTCCAGAGAGATATTGCAGTCCCCCAAAATATTTTTAAAGATACTGACCACCTCATCTGAGAAATGGAAATGGAAATGAAAATACCACCACTTTGTAGGGGTCTAGAGGCATTTGGCATGTCCAGAGGAAGGCTAGCTCTGATGTTGGTGAGGGTGTGTGCGGGTATCCCACCACCTCAGTGCCCTCCCCGCAGCTCCATTCCTGACCATTTATAGCCCAGGCACCTCCAGTTAAAGACCAGAGCCCAGAACTCCTCCCACCTCTGTGGCAGGTGTAAAAGGGGGCTCGGGTCACTCACACAGTGCTGTTCACACTCGGGGTGGAGTCTGGGGAGAGATGTGGGAGACAGGGTGTATGTGTGCGCTGATAGAAATTACGATGGGGAGAAGATGGTGAGCACAGGACCAGAAGGATGGGAAATTAGAAAGTAACAAACTAAATGTGGCATCAATATGCAAAAACGGGAGTGTGCCTGGTGGAGGAAATTACAGGTCTTGTAACAGCTTAATATTCATCTCGTATAGGAGAAGGCAAGATTCCTATTGTACACAGGAGTGTAATTAAATCAAGGAGTTGGACTAAATTTGGCTGCAGGAGAAGCTTGGGAATTAATGGCCAGTCCCACGGTGCCTTTGGTCCACGCAGGGCACCTGGAGCCCATGTAGACGCCATCTCACGGTCACGGGCATGGGGGCCAGCCTCCCACCAAGCAGAGATTTTCCTTTGCTCCTCTTTCTGGTCTCTTCTTCCTCTAATACACAAGCCCAGTTGTCCCCAGGCTATTTGAGGACAGAGCTACATGAAAAGCACAGATTCAGGCTTCCAGAAAAAAAAAAAAGTGCCTGTTTTTTCACTGGATATGGAGAAATCCCATGAATGAGGCATGAGCTGGATTCCGACTCATCACCACCCATCTCTGTTTGTGCAGTGACGTGAGGCTGTCGGAAGTCACGTTGCAAGGACGCTCGCACTGGGTCTCAGCTGGCTTATGGCAGAAGGAGAAGCCAGCATTTTCTAGGTTAGAGGCTCGGGCTTCCTTGCTTTACGGGCCTCAGTGACCCTGGAACCTGGGCAAATTGTACCTTTGTCCAAGGGCACGAAAGCACCGGGAAGGCTAGGTTAACACGGTTCTGGTGGGGTCAGCATCTGTTTCTAGTGCATTTTTCACATCGCTGGCTACATTTCTTCTGCCTCTAAACACTGAAGTCTGGAGATGCCCTACCCAACTCCCACCTTTACAGAGTGTCTATATCGCTCAGTGCAAGAGCCAATACCTTGCATTATTAAGTTCTGGACTTCCATTCTACCTCCAGTTACCCACTGGGTCACTCACCAGCCCCCATTCTGCAAGTTCCCACCAAGAGCTTATCCCGTGCCAGGTCCTGATCAAGGGTCTGGAAATTTAGAATTCAAGGAGATACCGTCCCTGCCCGTCAGGCCATGGGGGAGACGGGGAACTGCGTAAATGTAAACACAAGTTAGGAGCTGCAGGAAGGAGTCACAGTGTCATGGGCATCCCTAAAGGGGAGGGGATTTCTATCACTTATCGCTGTGCCTGGTATACAGCAGGCACTCAATAAATGCTTGTGTACCAAATGAAGGCATGAATGAGCACCATGAAATAAAATAAAGCCAAGTAAAGATGCCCAGTCTTCATTTAAAGCCCGGTTCAAAGTTAGTTTCGAGAATTAGATCTTTATTGGGCTGGTGTTGGGGAAATGTGGCCTCCTTCCAAGATACTTGGCACGCTGCTCATCACCAGGGCAGATGTTCAGCCGTCGAACGCCCACCCGCCACAGTGGGGGCCCACGGCCAGCACCCAGCCCAGCTGGCCGATGCCTGGGCCATCCTGGCTGCCCGGTGTGCTGGTTATGACCCCGATGCACCACGCCGGGAAGGCACCCTCCGGCTTATCCGCTCTGCAGCCCATCTAATTGACCTGCTGTCTCTGGATCTTGGATTTTGTAGGCTCAGCCACTGGCTACATGTGGTCACATTCCTGAAACCCTTTTCTGCCTTACTCTTCTGGTCTGCTGAATCGAGATGCCATTTTCGCCCACCTCCTAGGGATCACATGAGATAATGAACAGACAGCGCTCGGGGCCGCGCCTGGTATGTCGTGCACACCGATAAATGTTAGCAATCAGAATTATCACCTGTGTTCTTTCCAGATGGGGCCATGGGATCCATGCTTTATTCCATTCGGTTGGCTGCGGAACTTCCTGGTTGATGTCCTAAGTGAAAATGGATTTCCTCGCTGGGCAGGAACAAAACTGCCATGATTCTTCCCGGGTAATGCCATTAAATAACCCTCTTGATAGCATTAGCTCAGGGGTTGTTAATGCGCAATCAATTTTGTTATGGGCTTTCAAAGGACCCAGCGCCGGCTCAGGCATATAATACGTCCTTTCCTACCTGCCTCCCTTCGGCCCATCTCAGCCAACGTGCTCCTCTCTTCAGGGGCTCTGCCCTGCAGGAATACACATTTCAGCCCCTGTTGCATCTGTTTTAAATAGCAGGGAGCAGGTGGCGCGGACTCCCTCCCTTCTCCCTGGTGGATACCACTCCACGCTGGCAGTCTCTACATGGTTGAACGCAAAACATAAAAATCCCGCTTTGGAGGTTTTCCCGTGTGATGATGTTGTCATTGATTAAATGAGCGAATGCATGGAAGACCCTTCAAGCAGGGCCTGGCAATTGGGGCACATTACTCAAAAAGGGGTTTACTACGAGTAGCAGCATTTAAAAAAAATGTCTCGAGGCGATCTGTCTTGGTGAAGCTGAGCACAAAGTGTCTGGAGCTAAGGGATTCTTACAGGAAGGGTTTCTCGGCAGATCTATTTTGGGCAAAGCCGACGCACACCTGTACCATACCAGCAGGATAACCTGCTAGGGTATTTCCCTTAGGTGTTCCTTAGGGTGAGGAGAGCGTTTTCCCGGTCCCTAGGTTTGCAGTCTCCGGGTTCCTGGTGTTAGCATCTAAGATTGCAAACTCCCCCGATTCCCCGCATCCAGTCGGAGGCACACAGTCCATTTACGCATAGGAGTGTGTGTGTGGGGGGGTGTCAGGCAGTGAGGTGGCCCAGACAGACATGGGTGTAGGAACCACACCTCCTATCTGTTGTTGTGCCAACTTGGACAACGGCTTAGGCTTCCTACCCTCAGTCTTCCCATCTCTAAAATGGGGATATAACACCTCACCCAGTGAGCTCTAGAAAGATTAAATAGGTAGCCTATGAGCCAGGCTTGAGAAGCAAATATTATTCGTTCCTATATACTATAGAAATCATAGCTCTGGAGAGTAAATACTTCCAGGTCATTATAAAATTATACCCAGACGGATCTTCCTACAGCCATCTTCCCAACCCCTCTCCTTTCTCCTGCATGTTCCCATCGCAGCTATCTGTGTCGACACAAAAGGAGCAAACCTTTTAGAATTTCTGAAAAAAAGGAAGAGGGTTGGTTATTTCCTTGAATGAAGCAGACGTACAGTGTGTGTTTGGGGCAGAAAGAGAGCCCATGCTTTGAGGTCTTGCAGAGCCATCTTGACCTTGGTAAACGTTAAAGCATCACTTCCCTGGGAACCCAGGAGAAGGACCCATCAACTTTCCACTTGATTGTCTCTCTAACTCATCACATCACCCACCTGCTTGAAATCTCCTTTACTTTCCTAATCTGACTTCCCCAGTTGCTCATCCTCTTATGCTCCCGTCCTCACACCGCATCATCTCACACCTTCTCTTTCTCCACACCCATGCTACCCTGTGGCACCGGCTGCTCCCTCAACCTAGTGTGAGGTTTTTCTGCTTGGACCCCCACCCCCACCCCAGGGGATGCCTGTGTTTCCACTGCAACTTGATCTAAAATGTCATCCCACACAGGGTGCCTGGGTGGCTCAGTCGGTTGAGCGTCTGACTCTTGGTTTCAGCTCACGTCATGATCTCACAGTCATGGGATCAAGACCTGCACTGGGCTCCAGGCTCAGTGGGGAGTCTGCTTGAGATTCTCTCTCTCTCTCTCTCCCTCTGCCCCTCCCCCCACTCACGCACACTCTCTCTCTAAAATAAATAAATACATCTTTAAAAAAAATAAAATGTCATTCCATGGAAGAAGTATATCCTCTCAAGGAAGAAGTACAACCTCTCTTGACCTTTCCCACCCCAAAAGTAGTTACCCTTTTCTCTGTAACCTATATACATCTTTAGCTCTGATGCCAATATCTGCTGGGAATATATATGGCTCTACAAGTAACAGGAAGCTGGATGAGGAATGGCTTAACGGAAAAAAAGTCATTTTTTTTTCTTATTTAACAAAATATCCAGGTTTTGGTGATAATTGGTATTGACTCAGCTTCTCAGTGTTGTCACCAGGAAGCCAGGCCTTTTCTGTCCTTGTGCTTTGCCATTCTTTTCATGTTAGCTTTCATTTGCATGTTTGTCACTTCATGGTTGCAAGACTGCTGCCCCTGCACCAGACATCACATCTATGTTCAATGTAAAAGGGCAGCAAATATCCCACTAGGCTTCTGCTTTTATTTAGTTGTCTAGAATTCTGTTATTAGCTTAATCCTAGCTAACTGCAAAGGAAGCTGATAACGTGGGTATACAATTGGGCATATCACTCCGCCAAACACAATTATTGGCACCTGCCGGCAAGAAAAATGGGAGAAGGGATTGAATATTGAGACCGTGCTAATGACAACAGCATCTGCCACAGGCCTATGGTATTATGATGCTTTGTTGCCTGATTTTCTCCTTACTAGACGGTGGGTTCCTTGAAGGCCAGAGTGCAGCTCATTCTTCCGGGGACAGACCTACAACGCCTGGCATAGAAGGGGCTCATTTAAACATATATGGTGTAAATGGAATCTACACAAATCCCCTATATCGTATCAGTTTATACACCATATGAAGGCCTGTTTTATCTTGCCCGGGAAAGAGCCAGGTGCACGGCTCAATTCATATAATCTCGCCGTTTCGGCAATACGTGGTTGCAGCCAAAGCTTTGCATGGGGGCTTATACAGTCTCCTCCTGGGCAAAGCATGTAGAGTAAAGTCGCCGGGTTGCCAGTCCCAGAAGTTGGGGTTTGGCTCTGCTAATAAAATCCTGCAAAGTCTTTAACTCTCAGGAAGCTGCCAGCTGACACAATAGCATCATATTAATTTTCTGTTTAATAAAGCATCTTGGAACCCTCAACAGGGGCTGCGTGTGCCTGCCTGGGGATGGACGAAACACAAGGCATCATTTCGCTTAAGGCAGGACGTGTTAGATAAAGGGAATCTGATTGAAGTGCACGATACGCTTACCATGTAACTGCTGATAAAACATTACCGCCTTTTTTTTTTCTTTGCACAGTACAAAAGATAAAATCAGAGCCACTAAGTCAAAATCATATTTAACAGTATCCTTTGGTCCAGGCTGTGTCCCTCCGTGGCTTGTAAGGGTAGCTCTGCAGAGCTGTTTCCTGAACGGGCGGCAAGGAGGGCATAACTGTGGGCTCGCAGGAGGCAGGGATGTTTAAACAGGACTCCTGGCAAGAGGGAGGTGAGAATTTCTAATTGGGATGAAGGCTGAGGTTCGAAGCTTACTTGCTGTAACTCTAAGAAACCTGTAATTTGGGTGAAAGAGTACATAGAATGTCTTCTTCCTGTAGCCAGCTAAAACAGATTATGGTTAGTTTACGTATCTACCTTCTATCTACTTAGATCTTCCACAACTAGTCTGAAAGCTTGGTTTCTTTTCTTTTCTTTTCTTTTCTTTTCTTTTCTTTTCTTTTCTTTTCTTTTCTTTTCTTTTCTTTTCTTTTCTTTTTTTTTAATGATAGACCTAATCAGGACCCAACCTGAGAGGGAAGTCGTGATTAGACTGTGTCTTTTATTCCTGACATCGTCATTGTCACCTCTTCCCTCTGCTGATGGAACATAAAGGAAAAGACCGCTCTGTCCATCCAAACCTAACCGGATGAGGGCGAAACCCTGGCACGGCCCTCCCCCACATGCCAGGTGCTCTTCCCCTGGGGCCCGACACAGCCCAGCAGCATCTCCCCAAGATCCTTAGAAACAGTGATGAGTGAAGCTGGATGGGGTATCTTCAGTAATAGCACGAGGCTTGACTGGGTCCTTGACTTGGTTTAGGGTGTTGGTCAACCATGTTTGCTGAAGGAAATTAACATCCCATTCCCTCTCCTGCTGTTTGGGTAGATTATTCCAAGCCTCCTCATGGCCCTGGGGCTGGCAAACAGAAAATGTAATATCCAGTATTTTGTGTGAGCAAACATTGGGAATTGGTCAGCTTATTTTCCCCCCACCTTTATTCGTACCTGACCCAAGAGGTGAAGGAAAAAAGATTTTTAATTTCTAAAAAAATGACTTAACATTCAAACTAACAAGTAGCAACTCTAAATACCAGTTGATTTTTACTCTGCATTAAAAGGTTTATTTTATTTTATTTTGTTATTTATTTATTTCGGTGGGGAGGGTGAGGTGCAGAGAGAGAGAGAATCTGAAGCCGACGCCCCACCCTGCGCAGAGCCCGACTCAGAGCTCGATCTCATGACCCTGAGATCATGATCTGAGCCCAAATCAAGACTCTGGCGCTTAACTGACTGAGCCACCCAGGTGCCCCCAAAACTTTTATGATGAATGGGGAGGGAGAACAGAAAGAGGGGGAAGGCAACAGCGGGGACATTTAAGATGGTTTTTATCCCAGCAGAAAACAGTCTATGGCCAGAGATACAACGTAACTACCACTGCTCATCATTTCTTTCCTGCCCAAGCAAAGCCTCCGAATTGTTACTTTTTGCTGTGAATGAAGATTAGTCTAGAAGGGGACTGACTTTTCCCAGGTTCCCCGAATTAGCGATTTTCAATAGCAGCTGTGATTTCAGAGCCAGGGCAAGTTTCTTTTATCTGGAGGTTCAGCTCCGTGTTTATTGCCAAGATTTGTGAATAGCTCCTCTCCTTCGGAATCAGGTTATAACTCTTATTCTTAGCTCCTGGAGGCAGGGACCGCTTTTTAATATGCTTTCCGATAAAACGTATTTTATTTAGTTAGCAAACTAATATATACAGAAAGCACACAGTGCTTCCCTCCATGCCAGGAAATTTTGTGGTTGCTTAAGAATAGCAATCCACGGAGGGAGGTGCCCCTATTACGTCCAAATCAGATGAAGAGACAGATAAACAGGTGAATTGCAAAGCGTCGCGGATAGTAACTGGGGTTGCCGGACCTTGGACCCATGCTGTGGACACAGCATTCTTAGCCACTATGCTATGCAGCCTTGACATAGAACCTATCGTGGCATCTCGGGTAAGTGCCGTGGACACAGGTGTCTGGTAGGTGAGCCCAACGCCCTCACTTCCGAACCAGGCTTTGTGGTCTGGGAACCAATACCTTCTTTAAAATCAGCTTTGGATCATTTAATGAGGTTGTATCAGTGGTAAGATGCTTGCATATGGTGTACGGCATACAGTAGGTGCTCATTAAGTGCTTGCCAAATGTAGTTTTCAGAACAGAAGTCTCTGTCTGGGTATTTTGTTTTGTTTTTTGTTTGTTTGTTTGTTTTTTGTATTGTTTCTTTCCCTCTGTGGATTCTTGGAGGTATATGTGTTTCCCTTGGCATGGCAAACTTAGCCAGGACATGTCCTGCTGCACGTCTCTTTCTTTCTGCTTGGACTGCCTTTTACCTACCTTGTTACCCAGAAACTCCTACTCAGCCTTCCGGACACAGCTGAGAGTTACTGTGTTCACCTTGTGTTCCTATGGCCTTGTGTTCTGATGCCCCCGCCCTATGATCCCATCTCTGCATCAGTCATTAACTCCATTTGCATACCCACCTTCCCCTCCATATGATATTTGAGTGCAGAGACTGGACCCCAATTCGCATTAGTTAGTATACCTGGTCCAGGGCACCTGCTCCATGAAAGTGACGGGCGATGATTCAGTGAACAAAAGAAGGAAGACAGAAGGCAAGATCCCTGACATTTCACTATGATGCTTGGGAGTCAGAAAGAATTTTGGATTCTTCACAGCAGGGAAATGTCAATAAAGAAAACATCGAGGATCCTTGAGGTCCATGCAAAATACTACACCTGGGTGAAATTTGCAGGGTCAACTCATTTCATGGAAAATGACCACATTTGCATTTCAAACAAATGAGCCACCATCAGTTCATCTCCCCACCCCCACATTCTATGCAAAGATGACACCCTTCTCAGCGACCAGGTAAACAGGTAAATATCTTTCCTCCTAAATGGTACCACAGAAAAGATTATGCAGAGCAAGACCATTTCTAATATATTTTCTCCCCTGCAAGATGCAATCTACAAACTACTTGCTATTATGGTTTGGAATAAGATATGTTATTAAGTGAATGACAGAAAAATAAGAGGACATCCATCAATGTGTCTGTTTCATTAGTGTGTGTGTGTGTGTGTGTGTGTGTGTGTGTGTGTGTGTGTGTGTGGAGAGAGCTTTCCTATATCCAGGGTGTCAAGACACAAATCATGGGTAACAATGTCTCAAGTAGAAAGAACAAGAAATACACAAGGAGCGCTTGGCATAAACTGTGTCCTCTTGCTCTTCAGCTAATTGTTTCGCTGTTGGTATTGTCTTTCCAGGGAGAAAATGGATAGTTGCTAGTTGCAGGGAGAGAATGAGGCATTTGGAGGCTGATGCTTCCCTTTGCCCAGAGAAGCAAGCAAGTCATGACCTAGGGGACCTCCCCGAGCCCTGCTGCCCCCAACAGGAAATGCCCTGGGGGGGGGGCAGGGAGCATGCGTCTCATCTGGAGACTGAGGAAAAGGTCTCAGAGAGAGGGGGAGGCCAAGCTGTATCTAGCGAACCCATCCTAAAAAGATGAGTGGCCGGCCTCAGTCCATGTCCCCTGAACCAGGCCACAGCGGCAGGTGTAAGAGAGAAGAAAAACAAACGCACAAATGAAAATTTCCCTCTTCTTACACAGTTCAGGCGATGAAGAAAGGCAGATTTCAGAAAAGGCCAGGGAGCCACGCTTGTCTCTGGAGGGCGTCCCAAGATGGTAAAGCTGCCTGCAGCCGGCCCAGCGTGGGGCCCACCCCGGAAGCAGGTAAGAGCTGGGATCCCAGAGCACCCGCAGCCTCATGGAGTGAGGTCAAGGGCAATTGTGGTTTGGGATTCTGGCTGCTGAGGAAATGGAGCTTCCTGATGCCACTGGCTGACTTAGACTGTTTCTATTTAGAAAACCGTTTTTGATAACCTCATGGTAAGGATCCCATCAAACCCATTAGGAAGATCCTCTTGATCTATACGTAGGGTATTGCTGGGGTGGTGGCGTGGCAATGAGTGTCAGGGATGGAGGGGATCTACAGGGGACGGGGCATGCCGGCAAAGGCAGGATTCCTTGACAGTCATTACCAGGAAAGTCATGGCAAGTGGCCTCATAGGGGTGACACATTTACATTTCAGTTCCTGCCTCTTTGAAAGTTATTATCAATGGGTTGCATTTATTGAGGGTTCACCGCATGCTGGACTGTAGACCAAGTCCTTCCTAGATCGTTTTCTGTAACCCTACGAAGTCGGTGCTGTTGATGTCATTCCCTTAGAGGAGGAGACAGAGGCTTACAGAGGTGATTTGCTTGCTGGGGCCTTGTACCCAGATGTGCTTAAAGCCCAGGCTGGCTTGTCTCCACTGCCCGCTAGGGAAGGGCCAGGCCTCTAGGTTTATGAAGGGGGTGCCCTTCAAATTGCACACCTAGCTATTTCTTCTTCCTCCTCTTCCCCCTCCTCCTTTCACTTCTTAGGATTTGGTGTTCTTCTTTCCCAGCGATTATCCGTGAAGCACGTGCTAGGTCCTGGGCATAGCACGAGAGCTGAGAGAATAGAAAGATGAGCACAGTGATGTTACCCATCCAAGGGATATTTATTTTGGTAGGAGTTTACTTTAAGGAGATAATGAAGAAATGCCACATCGCGTAACTGGTGGAGTAAAGAAGGATTCATTCCAAGTGAAAGATACGGTAATGCTTCATATTTGAGGAACACTTGAAAATGGGAAGACGAGGAGGATTTCTTTTCTATGGCAAATCTAGAGTAGGGTGAAGGAATCCCATGAGTAGAGGTAAACATGAGGGATGGCGTATTTGCTTTGGTCCCAAGATCAATGGGTTTTGGGAAGTGGTTTAGGGCAAGTGCATATGCAACCTGAGGGCCATGCCAAGCACGCATGAGATTTATTTTGTGAGCATTGAGGCCTTCTACGGGTGCAAGATGAAGTCTCTGCTTTTTTTTTAGGAACTTGATTCTTGGGGTGCCTGGGTGGCTCAGCCGTTAAGCGTCTGCCTGCGGCTCAGGTCATGATCCCAGGGTCCTGGGATCGAGCCCCGCATCGGGCTCCCTGCTTAGCGGGAAGCCTGTTTCTCCCTCTCCCACTCCCCCGGCTGGTGTTCCCTCTCTCACTGTGTCTCTCTCTGTCCAATAAATAAATAAATAAAAATCTTTAAAAAGAAAAAAAGAACTTGATTCTTAATTAAGGGAGAGATGTCAGAGGCAAGACACTGAAGGCAGAGAGACCACGGAGCGGCTGTCGCGAGAGACCACATGACAGAGAAGATAAAGGCTGAACCTTGCAGTGGCAATAGTGGGTCCCGGAGGGAGGGTCCAAAAGATGCCGTTCAAGGAGGATCAACGGTGCTTGACCACTGAGAATATGTCAGTTATGTAGATGAATCGACCCAACTTCAAAATATACCCGTTCCAACACCATAGATTACTTCTTGCTCATGTGATGATCCTGGGAAGTCCCACTCACAGAGACTCTGCCGTCTTCAACGCATCGTCTAGGTCCAAGGTGGATTTAGGGAACATTTCAATTCCACATAGCCTAAAGGTCTGGAGGAACCTGGGTGGAAGTTTCCGGGCCTCAGCATGACACACATCCCTTCCATTTGGCTCTAGAGCTCATTCACATGACTATATGTAGCTTCAACGGAGCCTGGGAAATGTGGTCTAACTACGTGTCCAGGAAGAGGAGGGGACTCTGGATCTTACAAGCTCGCAGTCATGGCCACAGGCTGAGCAAAGCCAGACATGATGGAATTGAGGAGACTTACAATAGAATAATACTTATTCTCTTAATTCCAGGTGATCGGAGCCAGGGTATTAGGTTCTTAGCAAGGATTTTGAAATCATCCGATATGATGGGAGATGGAAGCAAAGGGGAAAATTGGGAGCCTGCCCTCCAGAAACACGCGTGACGAGGTGGCAAGCTCATGGATGCTGGGAATGTGAAGAAGTATCTCGAGGTTGGTAAAAACAGATGGTGAGAGCTGCAAAGTATAGAGGTTTGTTGTTCTGGAACGGTTGGCTGGATGTGGTGGTGGTCTGTTGGTGGATTGTCTCTCTCTCTCACACTCCAGTGGGGAGCGTGGGGCAAGGGAAGCATCCCTCACTCAAGAAGGTTGGGGCAACAGCGGGTCCTGGAGGTTCCGATGAGGGCAAAGACATGGAACAATCCAGGGAAAAGTGGTTGATAAAACCTTTGACAGTAAAATGGGGGCCTCAGCGGGCGCAGGGTCTGGGAGTTGGGAGGTGGTGCTGATGAGGGTGGGCCGAAGGAGGGCAAGGGCCAAGCTGGTTGGACATCAGGTTGGGGCTTGCAGAAACAGAAAACAGATGGAATCCAGGCAAAGAGTTGCATGCCCCTGGGCCCTTGTGGAATGTGTGTTAATGGGGGTCCTGCACCCCAAAAAGGATAATTCCTGGCTTTTCAATCGCTTAGGGTAAGGAAGCCATAAGATGGCATTTGGTTGTGAGCTGAAGGCACCTCTTCCACGTTCTGCATCATTAGAAGGTAACTCCATATTGAGGTTGCTTTCAAGGTACCATCCCTGCTCCAGCAACAGAGATTCTGAGGTGCTCCATGACCAAAGAGGACGTTTGTAAAAGTCTTGTCCTGGGCCCTGTGAACACGGAACCAGCTTAGTTCTTAGTGCATGTGGGGAGGAGGAATGTGAAGGGGTCCCTGTGCCGGAAGAGGAGACAGCATGACAGTGCTGGATGGGGTGTCAGCAGTCACAGGAAATTGACAAAGTGAATGACAGAATGTGGGAAACGATGGGGGTGAGCCGGCTGAGAGTGTGAATAAAGGCACAACTGCGTGAAACCAGCCTGGGTGCTCTTTCCTGGGCTCTGGGCTTCAGGCACGCTCACTGCCAAGTCCTATGTGGTGGGGTGGGGTCAGGGGTGAACCCCGACTCTCTCAGCTTTCCCGTGGCTGTTTGCACCTGTTTCCGCATCCAGTGTCACGCTGCCATGTCAGAGATGTTTTTATATCCTTATATGCTTTTTAAAATTTGCGATATAATTGACATATAACACGGTGTAAGTTTAGGATAAGCAACACACTGATTTGATTTATTTATATTGCAATATGACATCAGCTAACACTTCTATCGAGTCGCAGAATTGTCATGTCTTTTTGTGTTGGGAACAATAAGGATCTGGTCTCTTAGCAGGTTTAATGTTTAGAAAACAGTTTTGTGGTCTGTCATCACTGTACTGTGTATTAGATCGCCAGGTCTCATTTTATCTGCTAGTTGCAAGAGGGCACCCTTAAGTGACATCCGTCCCTGTCCCAAACCCCTGAGTTTCTGGTATTCATTATTCCATTCTGGGGTTTTTTTTTCAAAATTTTTTTAAATTTCACATATATGGAATTTCATATAGTCCTTGTCTTTCTCTGTCTTATCTCACTTAGCGTAATGTCTTTAAGATTCATCTGTGTTGTCACAAATGGCAGGATTTCTTGTTTTTTTTTTTTTCCATGACTGACTAATATTCCATTATATATATCTCATATCTTTATGCATTCAGCCACTGAGGGACACTTGGGTTGCTTGTATGTCATGGCTATTGTGAATAATGCCGCAAGGAACACGGCAATTTGCTATCCTGTTTTCAATTTCCTTCGGCTGTGTACCCTGGAGTGGGATTGCTCGATCATACGAGAGTTCTATTTTTAATCTTTTGAAGAGATTATTCTCCATAGTGGCCAACCCAGTTTAGGTCGTCCCACCAACAGTGCACAAGGGCTCCCTTTTCTCCATATCCTCGCCAACGCTTGTCTTCTTCCTGACAGCCATTCTCGTAGGTGTGAGCTGACCTCATTGTGGTTTCGCTTTGCATTTCCCTCATGATCAGTGATGTCAAGCACCATTTTTGCTAATATATTTGTTTAGGTTTTGTGTATTTTTGTAGGGGTGAGCATATGGGTGTCTGTGTGTGTGTGTGTAGTAATCAAAAGAGAAGCTGAATTCAAGCACCCCCACCAGCTAGAAACCTGGGGGGAAAGGGAATGAGGCTTTCCTGTGGGAATTGTTTGAAGTGCAAGAAAAAAGCAAAATAAAGAAGAGCTTGAGTAATGTATTTTAGGAAGTTTCCAAGTCTACCCTTTGTAGACCTGTGTGCTGAGAACAGAACTCCGCATCTGAATTTCCATCAGAGAAGTGGACGCCTCTTTCTCAGAGTGCTGGGGAGAGGGACCTCAGTGTGAATGATGCTTTGGTCTAACACACGGTGTCGGGCGTCTTCCCATGGGGGAAGCCAGCGGGACTGAGGCTGCCTCAAAGCCCACCAACTAAGTAGGTAGCAGTTGGCTGCTATTTTCCATCTAGAAGAAGCCAAATCACCCATCACATCAGATAATTGACAAATAACGTCAATAGGATTGTGACCTGGGATTTATGGACTCTGTGTTAGCCGCCGAGATATGTTTTCTTATAATTTTGAATGTTAATCTTTACATAATCTGTGATATTGGTGTCATCATCCCCACTGCCCAGAAAGGGAAACTAAAGCACAGAGAGATGAAGAAATGGGTACAGATGCCCCCTCAGGGCTGGAGCGTGACCTTGAACCCATGTGTCTTGTCTTCCATTCCAGTATTAATGACTAAAACTTCAACAACGAATAGTACACCTCCCACCCCTTCCACCCTTCACCCCCACACAACGCCCCCCCCCTTTTTTTAAATTTTTTAATCTGGTGCTGGGTTTATATTTTCAAGTTTCTAAGAATGCCTTAAATGCCAGGAAGGAAATGGTTATGGGGGAGCTTGTTTCCCCCAGGACACTAGGAATCATGGTGGGCATTCGGCTCATCCGAGCATCATTACCATTCCTCTTCCTTGCAACAAGGGATCTTGTCACCCTGACTGGCTCAGAGTGTTTGTTGATGGGGACAGTGGGATGGCCACTGGTGAAATCCAGCATGGCGGCCATTGGTAAGCCTGATGCTACCTCAGTGGGGGAAAGATCCTGGGTCTGCAATGCCGGCCGAGGTAGGGGCATGCCAGCCAGCTACTGTCTATGCCTTTCCTATTCAGAGAGCTTTTAAATGACTTTGGGGTGGCTTTCCCCTCCCCCTCTATGTTTAGAAAAAAAAGAAGTGAGTCATATGGTAAAGCTAATTTGACTGCCAAAAATTTCCAGTCTGTGTCTACGTTGCCTGTTATTATCAGGAAAAGAGTTTGTAGAAAGTTCGTGCTGGCGGTTTGTGTTAATCCAACCCCAGTTTAGCAAAGTCCCTGGTTGGTCGTGGGCTTAATGCAGCCTGTCACATCAAAGCTCGCCTGTCCCCAAACTCTTAGCTAAAGGCCGGTGCTCAGGATCGAAGGAGACTGAAAATTAGTTCTCCTCTATTCAGAAAGGAAAATACAGACGCTTGGATAAATGTTCCACGCTTTCTTGTGGCAGCTCGAACTCTTCATATGTCCTAGGAATGCTTCATTACCTTTTATCTGCTCCTGGGTGTAGTTATGAATGCGAGTGGAAAATGATCACATCTTTAACCCGACTACAATGGGAGGTTTTAAGGGAAATCCCAACATGGTAGAAATCATTTAAAATCATATATATATGATTAAATATGAACATGTATTTATACAATAAGTTACATAATATGATATGAATGTAGACATAGATAAATATAATATGTTTTATATAATTATAAATATAAATCATAAATTATATGATTGACATGTAAATATATATTTAACATTTAAAATGACACACACACATATATTGCTTTCAAGATATAAACAGTGGGGGCGCCTGGGTGGCTCAGTCGGTTAAGCATCTGCCTTCGGATCAGGTCATGATCCTGGGGTCTTGGGGTCGAGCCCCGCACTGGGCTCTCTGCTCAGCAGGGAGTCTGCTTCTCCCTCTCCCCCTCGCTCATGTGCATGCACACTCTCTTTCCCTCTCTCTCTCTCCAATAAATAAATAAAATCTTTAAAAAAAAGATATAAACAGTGACTGGTCCCTTCCATAGAAATGTGTGAATAGAATAATTGCTTACCTTAGTATGTTTTAGACATTTGTGAGATCCACGACATTGTGCCAGACCCGTTACAGGGAGACTAGATCCTTGGCATTTGAGGATGGTGACATTTGTGAATTTCAATACTTTTCACTGAACCTGAGGCCCCTGGGAGTGTGAAGGCGCAGATTCGTCTGCCACCTGTGTAGGCAGGACAACGGCAAGTCACCGCACTGGCCAGCCCCTCTGGTCACCAGCAACACCGGCTCTCCCCCGTGGCTTTTTTCCTCTCTCCTGCCTCAGCAACTCTCACGCAACCTGAAGTACTGTGTGACTTTGTGAAGAAATGGACCTCGAAAGATGGGATGCTGCTTTTCATGGAACAAAGAGGATGCCGTGGATACATGGAGTGACGCTGGCACATTGAACTGGTAAAGCCTCTAGCAGGAGTCCTTTCATGTGTTGGAGGGTTTTCATTAAAAAAAAAATCGGTCTGAATTTAAAAATGAAAAAAATGCACACACACCCATGCTGAGTTCCAGTACGAAAACCACATGTTCGCCATTTCTGATACTGTGTCCGTCTCTGTTCATTTCACATCTATGTTCGTTTGTTCACTTAACAAATATTTGTCCAGCTTAGCCGGGGAAATGAGCTCTGTTACAATGACAATAATGGTGATGATTATTTATGATTGCTGAAAATGGGAGAGGTCCAGGGTGGATGCGTTACGTTCATCGTCTCATTTTTGATCGACAAACCAGCATGTGGCACAAAGTAGTACTTGAGGATTTCAGAAGAGAGGGAGGAGGTTACTGGCCAGTGCGGTGAGGACTGGCTTTGAAGGACAGATCCTCTGATCTCCCTGGGGCTAAGCCATCGGGCGCTTGGAATATCAATGGAAGGTAGGAGAGGGGGTGGGAAGTAGGGGGAGGCTGGGGCTGTAGTTAAGGTTGCTCTCTGCGAGAGGTGACCCGCGGTCATCTAAGGGGTTCAGGTCAACTGTTGCCCCACCTTCCTGGTTAGGGAGGGAAGACACTGACAGGTAGACCTAAGGAGAACCAAGGATGTTATTCTAGGGAAAGGCAACCACATGGTGAAAAAGCTCAGAAATGGGAAGATACAAAGGGTATTTATATATGGAACAGAATATTGACCGATTTATTTGGAATGCACGGTTCAAGCCTTGACATGAGAAGGTTGATTCAAATCGTAGAAGGTGGCTCGACTCCCAGCAAAGCAGATTAATTTTTTTTTTTCATAGTCCACGGGGATCCTATCGAAAATTCTTCAGTAAAGAAATAGGAGGAGCCTAGTGACACTTTCAGACCCTTTCAGGCCTTCAGGTATTTCTACCTTTCTTTGCTAACCGGAGCCTCGTACATGAGCTCAGGATTGAAAAGGGTCCTTATTCATCATTCATCCTGGCAGGGAGTGTTTCTGTTTGGTCAACCTGGACAGGACCCTTCTTCTTTGGAGAGAACACCTGTGGTTTTAGTGGGATGGGGTTGCTGATCACACACGCTGTCGCTTCGGATTAGGGAGGTCAGTATGTAAGCCATGCTGGGTCAATCATCTTTACTCTTATATGACAGTCATTAGTCCAAGCAGTGGGCACGGGGTTCAGACCTAAATCCTTGGACCAGGCCTGGTCGCAGAAGTGGGCTGCGGGATTTATTTGGTGACCTGTGAGCTGTCACAGAAAGGACGCTGATTCATACAACCACATAACACAATGCATACAACTATCCGAAAGGCTTGGTTTTGGGGTGGCTTCTGACTGATCGTTCTTACCACTTCAGTTTATGAGACCTGACCCTTTTCCATGCTCTCCCTGAAGTCAGGAGCGGTAGGAGAACACAGAGACAGTTGGAATAAGATTGTCACCTGACAGTGACAGCTTTTAGCTCAAGCTCTCTGGGTCTCAGTTTACTCATCTGTAAAATGGGACGATGATAACCATCTCATAGAGATTCTTGTAAAACTTGCTGGGATGGCATAAGTCAAGTTCTTTATGCAGAGCCTGTTGCCTAGGATTAAACAAGGGGCGCGTTTTGTAAGGAGCCTGTTTTGAATGCTGCATTCTTTCTGTTGGGTTTGGATGTATTTCTGCCCCGTTCTTATCTTTGTGGTGATTCCAGCTGGTTCAGGTAATCAACCAGCCTGATGCAGTCTGGTCCTCTAACCAGATGGGGGCTCATTCTGAATAGTGGGATGCTTCTTGGGGGCGGGGGGCACGGGGCCTTCTATGTCCTTGTTGTTTCTGAGTCGTCACTGTGGGAGAGGGAAGGGATACGGCAGGTCTCGGCCCCTCAGAGCCTTCACTGAATGCAAGACAAAGGACAGAAGAGGGCATGAAAGGGAGTTGCAAAGACAGCTTATGGCCAGGTCCGCTGGGAGAAGCTCAAATGGCCTGACTGGCTGATGTGTGACTTTGGTCACCTTAATTAGCGACCGTTCTCAAGAGCGGCAGCCCTTCACCGCTGGGAACGTGCCGGCACGCGTGCCCACCAGTGAGATGAAGAGATCCTTGGTTGGAATGTAGGGTCTTGTCACAATCACAGAGCATTAGCTCCCTGAATTACCACGTCTACTGAGATACGACCTGCTTATTTCGGTTGACGCTTCTGCCTGGATTGTCCTTCTGGAACCGATGGGGACGAAGCCCCCACCTAAAGCAGTGAGTGTTTCTCACTCAAGGGAGCCATGCCAGCCAGGCGGTCATGACGTTGGGTGTGTTTCTTCCTGTAGGCCGTAACCGCCAGGGACTCCTCACTGCCTCCCTGTCTCTCCTCCTGTTTGCTGCTCCGTAGCTCCATGACTGGGGATGACTGGGAGGGACTGGGAGCTGGTGGCTCCTCCTTAAAGTTCACTCAGAGGGCTTCCTGGAGTTGCCAGTGTAGACCAACACCACCAGCGACTCATCCTTGGGAGATCTGAGCTGCCCTGGTCCCTTATTGGCAAGCTGCAAATATCGTTTTAAAAACTTGGCTTTATTTCGTTTCTTTCCCAACCACAAGCTAGATACATATAAAAATATTGCTGGGCAGGACATCAGCTGGGGAAGCACTTGTCTAAGAGATGTGGCGATGACAAGTTCCCAGGCAGAGGGCAGTTCCAAAGATGCTGCTGTGTAGTGACACCTTGGCTTGACAGATTGATGAGCACTTGCCTTCTGGATGGTTCTAGAATCTTTCTGTCCCGTCGCATAGGTGCCTGCATTTGAATTAACCAGCAAATGCACTAACAAGCATTGATTGAGAATTACTTTCTGCGAGGACCCTGTCAGATAATATTCCTCAGATATTATCTATCTCATCTTTGCAACAACGGTACAGGGTAAGTGTAATTTTCGTTAAGAAAGCTAGTTTAGGATAGCATGACGAGAGCAGGCTTGCATAAGACCATCAGTTTTGGGGCGCCTGGGTGGCTCAGTCGTTAAGCATCTGCTTTCAGCTCAGGGCGTGATCCCAGAGTCCTGGGATCAAGCCCCACATCAGGATCCCTGCTCTCCCGGAGCCTGCTTCTCCCTCTCCCACTCCCCCTGCTTGTGTTCCCTCTCTTAGTGGCTGTCTCTCTCTGTCAAATAAATAAAATCTTAAAAAAAAAAAAAAAAGAAGACCATCAGTTTTGAGGACATGTGTTGGGGGAAATTCTATAACCATCTGAGCTTTAACTCCCTCGTCACTAAGATGTGGACTGGCTACATGCCAGCTACCTCGTGGGCTGGGGTGAGGACTGAGAGGATTAGTACCCATTCATGTTAGCTACAAATGTTAGCTATTACCATCTTAGCTTATAGGCAGCAGAGCTGAAGCTCAGAGAAGTTAGTTGCCTTCCCCAAGGTCACACAGCTGTAAGAAGCAGAATCAGAATTCAGCCCTGTCCACCTGGCTCTCAAGGTTTGGCTGCTCAAGGTGTGATGGGGACTTGGCAAGGACGATCTTGGATGGGGGAGGGGGGCGCTGGTTAGAGAAGGTGAAAGTGAGCAAGGGGGATGGGGCACTGCAGACCCTCTAGTAGAGATCTTTGGACACAGACCCAACATCTTCAGGGGGCTGTTCCTCGGTCGCTGTAAAGCAGACCCCTCCGAAGAGAGCGTGTGCAGAGCGAGGAAATTGATGCCTAGCCACCTATCCCTGTGGTTACCATAATAACATGCTGTGTCTGCAGAGAAGCCTGGGGAAAGCCATTCCTGCAGGTCAGCCCCTTAAGCAGTTGTGACAGGGAGCAAACTGTAGCTGTCCGCAAGCCGGGCCCTGCTTCCTGAGCTGCCTATGAATCAGGTCGTTGCTAACGGTGTCTGCGGGTAATTCAGCAGCAGCCCGAGTCACAGCAGAGGGGCTGACTTTCTCTCTTCCTCCGGCAGCGGAGGGCCCTGTTCCTTCCCTCCGGGCTGGGCTCAGCAGGGCAGGCTCTCTAGCTGGGCTTGCTCTCCTTATTTCTCATACTTCCTGTCCATTACAGTGAAATGTGGCCAGCAAAGGGCAGCACCGTCCATCACCCGTCATCAGCAGCCCTCATAAATCCCCTCATCTCTGGGCCACGCCACCCTCCCCCTTCTCTTCTAAAACAACAGGCAGAGGCATGTATCCTCACAAAGCTGCAAAAAATGGACATTTTCCTTCCTTCCAGTGGCAGAAGCCAGAGCAGCACTTTTTGAACAAGACCTTTTAAAAATTGCTATTCAAAAGTAGAAACATTTTTATAAAACATTTATAATTGTAGACCAGTCAGAGAAGAAAAATTTTATTAGCTATCATCTCATGGTCACAAGATATTAATATTTTGATATCTCTTCAGAACCTTAGGCACATATATAGCCTTTTTTTTTTTTTAAGAGAGAGAGAGGGGTGGGTAGGGGCAGAGGGAGAGGGAGAGGGAGAGAGAATCTTAAGCAGGCTCCACGCCCAGCACGGAGTCCTATGCAGGGCTCGATCAGAGCCCTGAGATCATGACCTGAGCTGAAATCAAGAGTCCGACGCTTAACCAACTGAGCCACCCAGGTGCCCCCTATATAGCCTCTTTAAAAAACAAAAATGCAACCACACGATACTTGTTGCTGCTTTATTACACTTAACGGCCTATCAGGGGTGCTTTGTCATAAGATTAAATATTTTCCCTCATTATTATGTAAAGTAAGTGAATAGTAAATTAGTATAAGACTGTATCTTAATTGTCTGGCCAGTCCTCTGTCGAAGGATATGTAGGCTGTTTTCTGTGTTTCACTGTTTGGCACAGAATAAAAGAATAATGTTGGCTCTTTTCCTCCGAAACTGAATTGTAGACTCATGGTAGCCACACTTGGTCGGGAAAGAGATGCCTTGATTCTGGGGAGGTGTACTGAGGAGGATTCTTAAATGTTGAAGTCAGGCTGATGAGGCCATGTCTCGGTCCCATGTTGAATCACTGTCATGGAATCCATCATTCCTGATGGTAGGTGCTTCTTGGCCAAATGTTGGCCTACAGTTGACTTCTGGTGTTTTCCAGATTGGAAAGACTTAGTGGCATATAGTAGGTCATCCGTGGTGCCCTTGGTGTTCACACCAGGCTGATAAATTCTCTCCTTTATTCCTAAATTACCATACATTTGTCGAGACCCCACAGATGCTCCCCTCTGGGGATTTAGAGAAAAACAAAGGCTCTTTTTGCTTCGAGGGGATCTCAGGGTCACATTCTGAGTGGTACGTTCTTTTTCCTTTGGGAGTTGTTTTCTGCTAGCTCATCTTACTGGAGCAAGATGTGGTCCAGCCCAACTTTCACATTCTGCTATGATTCCTGCTAAGAATAATTATCATAGATGGATTAAAATACCAAAACCCTATTGATTACACAAAAGCCTCCCCCCGCCCTGCAAAAAAAAAAAAAAAATCTGTTTGAAGGCATTGGAGGGAACCAAGGAAGCCTTGGGGTCAAGATCCCAAAAGGAAGGAAAATACACCGGGCCAGCCACGCCTCTCCCGCTGTTTTTCTTGTTGAGGAATGTTCTCCATTTGTGCATGGCCCAAAATCAATAACAAGAAGATAGCCGTATACATTTCACGTTTGGAAAATTACAATGGGTTTTCTAAATTATCTTTGAATCACAGAAGAAATACACATGAGAATTAGAAAATATCTTTAAGCTTTTGTCTTGGAAAAAATCTAACCTAGAGAAAGTTGCAAGACTCGCACAATAGCCTTTCAAGTGTATCTTTCACTTAGATTCACCAGTTGTTAAGATTTTGCCTCATGTGATGGTTAATTTTATGTGTCAGCTTGAAGGGTGTTTTTGGATGAGACTGACATTTACATTGGTGAACTCTGAGTCAAGTAGATTGCTCTCCGTAACGTGGGTGGGCCCCAACTAATCAACTGAAGGCCTGAATAGAACGAAAAGACCAACTTCCCTGAGCAAGAGGGAATTCCCAAGCAGAATGTCTGGACCACACTTCAGATTTTGGACTTGCTGGCCTCCATAATTTCGTGAGCCAATTCCTTATCATAAATGTCTTATTGGCTCTGATTCTCTGGGGAACCTGACTAATGTACTGCATCTGCTTTATCTTTCTTGTATTATAATTCCTATTTCTGCTGAAACATTTATTAAGTTCAAGATCTCATGACACTTCACCTCTAAAGAACTCAGGATTCATTCCTTAAGAATAACACTATCCTTTTGTGTAACCACTATAAAATGAGGAAAATTCGACACTGGCTCAATATTTTTTTTTAAAAGATTTTATTTATTTATTTGACAGAGACAGCCAGCGAGAGAGGGAACACAAGCAGGGGGAGTGGGAGAGGAAGAAGCAGGCTCATAGCGGAGGAGCCTGATGTGGGGCTCGATCCCATAACGCCGGGATCACGCCCTGAGCCGAAGGCAGACGCTTAACCGCGGAGCCACACAGGTGCCCCTGACTCAATATTATTATCTAATATATAGTCCACATTCAAATTTCACTAATTGTGCCAATGTTGTCCTTTATAGCAACTTTTTCCCCAGGCAAGGATCAGTTCAGTATTAGGTACAGCATTGAGTTTTCTTTTCTCTGGTACAAGTTTTCCGTCTTTCCTTATCTTCATGACATTACCATTTTGAAGATTTATTTATTTTGGAGAGAGAGAGAGCATGGGGGGTGGCACAAAGAGAGTGGGAGAGAGAGAATCTCAAGCAGACTCCCTGCTGAGCACAGATCCCAATGTAGGACTCGATCCCAGGACCCTGAGATCATGACCTGAGCCAAAATTAAGAGTCAGATGCTTAACCAACTGAGCCACCCAGTTGCCCCAACATTACCATTTTTGAAGCACACAAACCAAGTTGCTTTGAAGAGTGTTTCTCAATTTGGGTTTATCTAAATGTTTCCTCATGAATTTTTGGACTATTACACCCATGATGTCATGTCTTTTTCACTATCACATCAAGAGTCGTATGATATCAGTTTGTACCGTCGTTATGGATATAACTTTTATCACCTAGTTAAGGTGGTGTCCGTTAGATTTCTTCACTGTGAAAGTACCCTCTTCCCTTTTGTAATTAACACGTAATTGTCTGGGAGATAATTTGAGACTGTGTAAATGCTCTGTTCCTTAATATACTTTTGCCCAATATAATTAGAATCGTTTAGAATCTGCTGATGATTTTTGCCGTTACTACATCGATGGTTGCAAAGTGGTGATTTTCTAACTTTCATCCTTTATACATTTATTAGTTGACTGTCTATTGTTAAGAAAAGCTTTCCCTTCTTTTCATTCATTCATTCATCTATTCATTTATGTTTCATTTCCATATGATTCACAGATTCCTTTGTATTCGTTGTGTTCTAATCTATGATTCCCATGAATTGTTTCCATCTGTTGTCTCCTGTATCACTCTGACGTGCTGTATCACTGGGGAGATGGGCACTTAATTACTTTCTAATGCACACACACTCACAAATGTTCCAGTATACCTGTTCTTCCCCTGTCCCATTTCTTTGAAAAGCCCCAGTTCCTTCTCGTGGAAAAAGTTATTTAGAAACCAAGGTTTGGAGCTTATTACTGTGAGCTTATTATTACTGGGGTGTTATTGCTTCTGGACCTTTTGATGAATTAATAGTGATATTTTTAATTCTAACCCACCCAAAAGACTGCTTTCCCCCATTCTGTATTTGTAATTTCCCCCATTCTGTATTTGTAAGCCCCTTCTCTCACAGCGAAGCCCCAGCTCCCAAAATATCAATATATTTACTCAATGGCTTAATCCTAGAATACAACATAATAATTTCAGAACTGATACACCTAAACCCTTATCCTCAACAAATCTCTTAAGAAGAGTCCAAGGTTTATTTGTAGTTCTCGTTTCCATTAGACCAAGTATGCAAAGTTCAGTAGTCCTTCAAAAGTTATTGTGTTCCTTCTTTCCCCCTCCTCTGTGGTTACATTATCCACTTAACAGACAGGTTCATTTGTTTATGTTGGAATTTGGCTCAAGGATTTTTATTTTTTATTTTTTAAAATTTTATTATTTTTTTAAGTAATCTTTACACCCAATGTGGGGCTCAAATCCACAACCCCAAGATCAAGAGTCACACACTCTGCTGACTGAGCCAACCAGGTGCCCCAAGGATTTTTATTTTTGACTTTTGTTGACTTAAGTTTATTTTTCTTATTTTTTTATCATTTAAAAAAAATATTTTATTTATTTATTTGACAGAGAGTGAGAGAACACAAGCAGGGGGAACACAGAGGGAGAGGGAGAAGCAGGCTCTCCTCTGAGCAGGGAACCCAACGCGGGGCTCGACCTCAGGACCCTGGGACCATGACCTGAGCTGAAGGCAGATGCTTAACCAACTGAGCCAGCCAGTCACCCCAAAACAATAGTAATCTTGACACCATCTTCTACCATACCAAAAATCTTCCAAACAGAATTTTGGTTAAATGGTAAGGGTAAACAAGAAAATCTTTTTAAAACAAAACGTGGAAGGATACCTTCATGGTAGAGGTAGGCAAAGATTTTTAAGCCCAAAACACTGCTAACGATAATAGGGAAAATGGTACAATGACTTACATAAAATTAAAAATGTCTCCTTATCAAAAGACATCAGTGAGCGAGAGCAGAGACAAGTCACAGAGTGGGAGAGGATATTTGCAGGACTCATAACTGATGGACTCCTATCCGGAGTATATAAAGAACTCCTACAAATCAATAAAAAAGATGAAAATACCACAAAAGTGGACAGAAGACTTGAACAGGCACTTCAAAATGGAGTATACACAATGGCCAATAAACATGAAAAGTGCTCAACTTCGTCACTCATCAGAAAAATGCACATTGAAAGTAAATGGGATGCTACCATACACCCGTTGGCTATATACCCAGAACAGCTGAAATACACCACAACAACACAACAACAAAACAACAACCCCAGGTATTAGTCAAGGGGACGGTAGAGGCACTGGAACTCTTGCACGGTCCTAATAGAAGTGTAAATTCTTAGCTCCTTTGAAAAACTCTTTGATGAAAACTACGAAAGCCAAACACACAGTAACCATATGAGCCAACAATCCCAGTTCTAAGTAGATACTCAACAGGAAAGTGTATTCTGTTCCCAAAAGACAGGAATGTCCCTAGTAGCATTTTAAAAAATAGCCAAAATTGGAAACAACCTAAATCTTCATCAAGAGGGGAAAAATCAGTCATGATATATGGATATAATAAAATACTCCCACGAATGAAAATGAGCTATTGCCACATCAATAAAATTGATTAATCTCAGACACCTAATGTTGGATGAAGGAAGCCAGTTACAAAAGAATACATACTGTATGAGGTTCTGGACAGGACAGAACAGACTCTATGGTGAAGAAATCAGTATATTGGTTACCTTTGAGGAGGCAGCCTGAGTGAGAGGCTTCTGGGAGTCTAGGAATGTGAATTTCTTGGTGGTTACATCGGTGCATTTTCTTTCTAAATGTCCGTCATTTATATAAGCATGTTGTGCACTTCGCTTATGTTATATAGTCAATGAAATTTTTATTAAACAGAAACGAAGCCAACTTTTACCCCCTCACAGATGTCAATTGAAATTTTGAGAGCAAGGAGGGTGGCAGGGGTCTAAGGATTAAGCTGTCATCTTTATCGAGGCTTTATTGAATGTCAGGAACTGTGCATGAATTCCATGCCATTTTGTCATTTAATCAAGGTAGCGGTTATCACTCCTATTTCACATGTGGAAATGGAGATCTAGAGAAATTAAATAACATGCCTGGATTATTTGCATGGTAAGAAGCCGTCCCAGAATGAATTCAGGCTTTCACCCAAAGTAGAGAATGCGATCTTTTCAAGACCTGCCATTGTTTTCATGGGGAAGGAGAAGGGGGAAGAGAGATTTTCAGGTGTGAGATGGGGGCAGCATTCATGGACCCTCAATCACAAATACAGATGCTGATATATTCAATTTAATAGAATATTTAGGTAAATAAAGGGCATGTAATCGTGATGCAGTGTATCGTTAAAAGATTCCTTTAAAGAATTCTGCTATTTTATCCAAGGGTCCCCAACCTATCTGCAAAAATAAGCTATGTTTCTTTGCACAACATCTTCTCAGACATCCTTGACAGGTCTCAGATTTAGAAATGAGTAGAGAATATGATGCAGCATATTAAAAAAAAAAAAAACCCTCTCACAATTTGGACCAACGCACTGGTGACTTTCAAAATATTGCTTGCAAAGTGTTTCTGCCAACGGGTACCAGGCATTACGCATTTAGAATCAATCTTTGATCATTTTCATCCTTTTTGTTTTTTGTGAAGAAAATTATCGATCAAGGTTTTTAACCTCATTTAATATACTGGAGCGCCTTTCAATTTCTTTTACAAGCCACAGCAGGGAAGGAGGTTTCCCTCTAGCTTAGTGTAGCACAAATCAATCCGTCTCCTGTGCTCCATTATTGTGCCTCGAACTATGTCTAGATCAGTTGTTCCTTTTTCTTTCCAACAAACTTTCTAGACTACCAGAAGTGCAGGTTTTTATCCAAAAACTTACGTTGTGGGAAAATTAAAAATAATTTTTCAATGTATAATTCTTTTTTTTTTCAATGTATAATTCTTCATCTCAGCCACATTAAATAAATCACTCCCCATTTTATCTTATCCCTCCGAAATGAGATATCCTGTAGAGTTTTGACTCAGGATGCCTCGTCTTCATTTTCTGAATAGCCTCATTTTTAGACTGTACAAATCACCGTAACTGGGGTATCCAGATGTCCTGGTTTCTTTTTTTTTTTTTTTAAAGATTTTATTTATTTATGTGACATAGAGACAGCCAGCGAGAGAGGGAACACAGCAGGCGAGTGAGAGAGGAAGAAGCAGGCTCCCAGCGGAGGAGCCCCATGTGGGACTCGATCCCGGCAAGCCGGTATCACGCCCTGAGCCGAAGGCAGAGGCTTTAACGACTGCGCTACCCAGGCGCCCCATAGATGTCCTGGTTTCTTGTGGGGTCTCTGCTTTACGCCCTTTATCAAGGGACAATTATTAATAGTGCCTCCTTTAACTTCTAAATATGTCCAATTTGGCTAGTAAATGATATGAACACCATTATAATGAGAATCCCTTTTCTTCAAAAGAAGGAGTTCTGAGATTAAGTTTTTGTGAACGTAGGGAGGGAGTTCAGTGGAAAGCCCATTGTTCAACATTGAGTGCACTTTGTCAGCTCCTTATGTGTTTAAATAATTGGATCGAATTTAATTTTTCACTTCCCAGTCTGGTAGTTACTTGTGTGCTTATTTGATTCACTTTCCTACTGGACTAGAAGTTCAAAGAGGGCAGAGACCCCTTCTGTTTTTGAACACAATTTGTAGACCTAGCACAGTGCTGACAAGTAGGAGATACTCAATATTTAACTGTGAAATCAATCAATCAATCAATCAATGAATATCTTTTTGTTTTTGAAAAAGCCTAGACATGATTTCATGTGATTCTCTGTCTACAATTTAAGCTTATTAAAAATCAGTAGGGTGGGTTTTGCTCACCAGATGTGGAAGCTGTAGTATTTAATGACTTCTCTGTTATTATCTGTGAAACTACCATCTTAGGACTTCTGGTCTTGAATCTCGGTATAAGGTCATACGTAGCTACAATTAATAGATACTTTATGTAATGGTAGCTTTAACTGTAAGAACAATCATGGCTTACTTAACAAGAAGTCGGAAGGTTGGCGGTTCCAGAGTGTTGTGTGTTACTCTTGGGGAATCTCTATGAGTTTTGGTCTTCTCCCTCATGATCACAATGTGGCTGCCTTAGCTCCACACATAACGTCTGCACACCAACGTTTCAAGCCTAAATGAAGAGGGTGAGTAATGTAAGATAAAACCAAAACCAAAAGACAGAACAAAACAAAAAACCTGTTATGGGTCCCTGAAAAAAAAAAAGTTAGAATCTTTAACTCAAAGCAACTCCAAATGTGACCTTATTTGGAGATAGGGTTGTTACAGAGATAATAAAGTTAAAATGAATTCATTAGGGTAGACCCTAATCCAATAGGCCTGGTGTCCTTATAAAACGAGGAGATTTGGACACAGACACAGACACGTACACAGGGAAGAGATGTGAAGACACAAAGAGAAGACTGCCTCCTACGAGCCAAGGAGAAAGGCCTGGAACAGATCCTTCCCTCACAGCCCTCAAAGAGAATCAACCCTGGGGACACCTTGATTTTGGACTTCAAGCCTCCACAACTGGGAGACAATTCATGTGTATTGTTCCAGCCACCCAGTCTGTGTTCTAGCAGCCCTGGAAAACTAATACATGCCTCTTACATGCAGATTTTCCATTATGCTTTATTAGCCAAAAGCCCTACAAGAGAATCTGGGGAAGTGAGTGTCTTGAGACAGCCATCCTGTGGGGTCGGATACCTCTCGTGTCGGACATCCCCCGGGTTGGGAAAGATTGCAACCCTGAAGAAAATTGCAGTTTGGTTAGCGATGAAGAAAAGGATGATGAGTGTTGAGGAGCCTTGTCAATGAGTCAATGTATCTGCCGTAGCGAGACCCTGTGTAACTCACATCAGACTGAGTCTTTAAAAGTACAATTGACAATTCAATGTATTACTGTTCAGCATAGCTAGGATATGCCAAGGTAACGAACAACCCCCAAATCTCATTGGCTTCACACAACAAGAATCTGGTTTCCAATTCATGCTGCATGTCCCACGTAGATTGGCAAAAGGTCCCGCCTCCTAGTCACTTGGTGATCTAGGCTGACACTGGGACACGGGGCCTCCTCGTTTGCCACTGTAGCCAAAAAGAACACCGAGAATCTCATGCCTGCAATTAAATACTTGGGCTCTGCCCTGACTGATGCCTCTTCCGCCTTCACTAAATGGGCAGTCTAGTCACATGACATTACCTAACCCCAAGGCAGCAGGGAAGGGGAATCCTTCCATGTGCCCAGAAGAAAGGAGAACCAGATGCAGGAGAGCACTGGAAGATTCCACTGCAAAATGCTGACACAGCGCTCACACTGCCCTGGATTCAAGCTCAGTGATCTTCATCGGGTAGAAATGCTTTGGGCTGCAAGTAACAAAACCCGGACAGCAGCAGATCGAGCTGTATATATATTTAATTTTCTCTTGGAACAAGTTGATGTCAGTTCCAGGGTTGGTGTGGCTGCTCCCTGCCATCAGGGATTCTGACCCCTTCTGTCTTTTTGCTCTACTACTCTCTGCATGACTGTTTTTCATTCTTGGGGCCGTCCTTTCATGATCTCAAGACGGCATGCTGCTTCTCCAAGCACCAGGTCCTCACTCACCGTGTTCAAAGCAGGACAAAGGGACAGGTGGAAAAGCAAAGGGTCTCCTTTTCTCATGGACGATAATCTTTCCTGAGAGCCTCCCCTACGCACTTCTCCTTCATTTCATTGCCCACATAGGGCCTCAAGACTACACCCAACAGAGGACCCTTGGAAATCACGTAACTGGCAGAAAAGAATAGGATAACATTTACGGGCTCCATCTTTCGGAGCTGCCATGGCACCCCATTTAAAGTTGGTGTTCTAGCAAGAAGAAAGGAAAACGGATGGCTGTAAGCAGGCCCCTGGCTTCCCATAGCATACAAAGGCTTTCACTTTGTCCAGAGCCCTTGGAAGCAGGAGCCTGTTCTTCGCATAGTGGCTGCCAGGACTGTAGACGGACAGGTGCCCCAGAGTCTCGCCCACACAATGAGTCAAGGCCGATCACTGCCCTATAGAACCATAGGTAGAATTAATCCCTGCTCCTTCCAGTCAAAGTCATTTGCTTTCTACCCTCTTCGTGGCTAACAGGCACAATCTACCTCTCGTCTATGTGGAGGGGAGCCCAGGGCACTGGCCAGATATGCCTCTGTTGAGGGATTCAGGCATAGAGGCAGGAGCTCATTTGCAGCCATGCATAGAGGATCTGGAGGGACGTTTTTCCCCCTGTGTTCTCTCCATAATAACAATAACAAAACGCTACACCAGCCAAGTCGTGCAAGATGCTCTTATCTATTAATATATCTCTAATCGAAAGTTGTATCGCGTTGTATCCTCAGTGTCTGCATGGGCCTGACAAAGCGTTGTCTGTAAGATGCGCATCTCTGACCCTCATATTGAAGCCTCCGGGGCAGATGCCTATTCTGGGCTAAATTTGATAATGGCCTTGGAGTCATACGTTTTGTTTCTCCCCGATGTAACACTGCTTGGCAGGATGAATGCGTGGAACTCAGTGTCTATTAAAAACAACAGCAAGACGGAGGGTTCCCCTCCCCCCTCATCAAATCTGAAGCATCTGGAATTCTAGCAGCCATGAAGGATTTTCATAGCTAGTCTGCAATGCAACAGGGGAACTCTGATTCAAGTCAAAACATTAACTTTTCATCAGTGGAAGTTTTAATTGAGAAGATTCTTTATCTGAGGCATAGGTAGTATTGGTATGTGCTGTGTATTTAACTTTTTTTTTTTTAAGCAGTTTTTTGCACTTGGGATTAACGAGGCAGAACCAATACACCTCACAGCCATGTTTCCCTGTAACTTGTACACGCAATTGAATTTCATTGTCTATGTCCTTTGTAGTAGGGGCTGCCCCCGTTTGAGCCCAGGGAAGACTTTCTGGGCCACATCTGAGGGCCTATGAGAGGTGCAGGTTGGGGATATGATCACATTTGTATTTCTGAAAGATCACTGCCATCTGAGTGGGCAGTAAAATGGAAGGACGCAAGAGAGAAACACATATATAGACCAACAAGGAAGGAGTGGGTGGGGTGGACAGAAAGAGCCTGGAAAGATGGGTAGCCATAAGGGAGAACAGGTGTGGTGTGAAGTTCATTGTCAAATCCGGGTGTGGTGGGGACACGGCTATTCCCTGCGCAGTTCTTTCAACTGTTCTCAGAAGCCCTGGCAAGAAATTCAAGATTTATTTTATGTTTTTTTTTTTTTTTTTTTTTTTTTTTTTTTTAGTTGGTTAGTATTTAAACCAAGAGGTGACAAGCCTGGTAAGAGTTAAATGGGTCGAACTAAATTAATTTTGATCCTTTGATTGTTGACTCTGTTCTAATTTCCATCTCTATCTCTATCCTCCCTCTCTTTTCTTGCCTTTTTAAAATTTTTGCTATTATATTTCTTTCCCCAAGGGTATGCAGAGAATAAAATAAACTCTTGATAAATTAGGTGCTTTCCCCTTTAGGACACTGGTTCTCTTATTTAAAAAAAAAAAAAAGATACCTGGGTTTCCTTGAAAAACCAAGGACAGCTTTAAACCCGTCCCCCACCACCCCATAAATGTCTATATATGCCTATAAGAAAATGTGTAAGTCCTAGGAGCTGAGGCACATTCAGGGACCCTCAAAGCCCCAGTATACAGGGACTCAGGTCAAGAACCTCTGTCTGGGGGCATCTGGGTGGCTCAGTCATTAAGCATCTGCCTTTGGCTCAGGGCGTGATCCCAGTGTTCTGGAATGGAGCCCCACATCAGGCTCCTCCGCTGGCAGCCTGCTTCTTCCTCTCCCACTCCCCCTGCTTGTGTTCCCTCTCTCACTGGCTGTCTCTCTCTGTCAAATAAATAAAAATAGAATCTTAAAAAAAAAAAAGAACCTCCGTCTGGGTCTGATGGAATGTGGACCAGGTCATCCATGGGCAGACGTCTTTGCGGTTGCTCCGCGCCTGGGGTATCTGTGCAGGCTACCGCCTGGTACGGAATGTTCTGCAAGCAATGGAAGAGTAAGTAGAGCAAGGCGAGTGCAAGGGCTTCTGTCATCTCATCTCAGGGAAACAACACCATCCTGAAAGCCTGAAGGTGGCCCAATTAGCATACAGTAATTAGAATCGCTGCGATAATGCTGCCTCCTCATTTTCTTTTGTGGGCACCATGGAGGTAAAGGGGTTCTGGACCGGGCGGTGGGAGGCAGCAGAGAGAGCTGTCTGTCTGCACCCCTTCTGCAGCTGATGCGCCCAGAGAGCAGGGCTCAGCCCTTGTGAGGACAGGGGAGCAAAGGCAAGAAGCAAATCAAAGCAGGAGAGGACTGTGTCCGGCACACAGGGGGCTCTGCCCCCTCTCTCCTCTGGAAGCTTCCCTGTGCTACATCATCTGTCTTCTGAACTATAACCAACAGCCCTAGCCTCTTTCCCTCGGGGAAGTCATGTGGTCTCCAAAAGGGGGCGGGGACCCCCGGGTCAAGTAGTGTGTGGTGCAGGGTGGGGGTGAGGGGGTGTCCCAGAGGTGGGAGGGGGTGTATAGGTGGGGCCTTGGGTATCTCCATTCTGGAAAGGCCTCCTTGCTTTGGGTGTCCCTCCGTACCCAGAAGGGAACAAGTGTCCCCTGAGGTAGGCACGGAGGCTAAGTGACATTGCAACGAGAAGGGAGAGCAAGGTGCGAGCACGCATGCGCCGGCTGCCCAAGAGCGGGGTTTCAGACGCAGACTCACCCCAGAGGGAGCGAAGATTACAGAAGCTGCTGATCGACGACATGGCCTAGATGGCCTGCATCCAAACGCCATGACCCAGATTGGGTCCCGCGCGTGATCCTTCTCGGCTGTGGTTTGGAAAAGCTTGCAGGTCAGGGCTGGACAGGCTGCCGGTGAAGCCCAGGTGAGGCTCCCCTGGGCTTCCCCCCACTCCCATTCCCTGTCTGCCGGCAGACTGGCTGGCAGCCCTCCATGGCCCGAGCCTCACTTTCCTACCTCGGCCTTCAGAGCTTGCCTGCCTTGCTTTCATCTCCCACCTGGGGGCTTAGCAGGTTTGGGAGATCGTGGGTGCCCGTGGCTGATAAGGGATTCTCTCCAGCTGTAGTGCTTCTAACATGTTGTTTTCAGGGAACTCGTAATGCCGTAACCCCCAAACACAATGCCTTGTCCATGCCCCTCTGCGAAAACAAAACAGAGAAAGAAAGCCCTTGGGTAGCTCCTGTTGGTTTGTGTGTGACAGACTCCCATTTCCTTAAGAGGACACTGGAGACCCTGGGTGACAAGCAGGAGGCCTGTTCCCTGCTTATGTTCTCCGTGACATCACACACATCTTACACGCCAGCCGCGGAGGCATCCCTGCTGCTCTACACATCCTCCTGTTGCCCTTTCCTCGCCCTGTCTCCTCAGGGCAAGGCCCTTCTCCTCCAGCTGCTGGAATTCTACTTCTCTGTGAAGGTTCAACTCAGAAAGCACCTCTTCCATGAGACTTTCTGGATTCTCCACCCTTGTCCCGCATGTTAATGGCGAGTTTTTCTTCTCTCCACTTTTATTGGTGTTATTTTTGTAATGCCTCCTTCATCCATCCAGCCATACATGCATTTAAACATTCATTCATCCACTCACCCCTCCCTACCTCTATCCATGCATCCATGCACCCAGTCGCCCAACCATCCATCCCTCCTCCATTCATCCATCCATCCATCCATCCGTCTAGCTAAACATTCATTCACCCACTTATCCCTCCCTACCTCTATGCATCCAGCTACTCACTCATCCATCCATCCATCCATCCATCCATCCATCCATCCATCCATTCAAACATTCATCCATCCACCCATCCCTCCCTACCTCTGTCTATCCCTCCATCCATTCATCCATTCAGTCCAGTTGTTCAGAAAATGAGTGCCATGGCCTAAGCTGGGCTCTGGGGATAAGCAGATAACCACACATAGCTCCTGCCTCCACATCGAGCTTATAGTCCAGTGGGGGTGAGGCGAGGGGAAGCAGAAGTAATCAGGTTATCCCACAAAGACTTCATATTTAAAATTGAAGACACAGAAACAATGAAACTGTGCCTTTGACCTGAAAGAGCTCTCAGTCTGATGGACAAGACAGACACATAGATAATGATCTCTAAGACAATATTCTTTGTGTCATCGATTATATATGGATAAAATGTCATGGATTCGCAGATGAGGAAGTGATTACTTCTGCCTGGAGATCCAAGAAAGCCTCATGAAAGAGAAAATCTATGAACTTGTCTTAACGCGGAAGAGTAGCAGCTTTCCGGGTGGGCTGGGGGGGAAAGGATCGAAGCCTTCCATGCAGAAGAAACAGAAGGGCCGGTGTGTTTGGGGGACAAGCCAGCGGTTCATTGTGGCTGAGGGATGGGAAATGTGGGCACAAATGCTTTTTTCACAGGCCGACCCTCATCCAGCACGTCTCTTTTGGACCATGCCCCAATTTGTCCTGACATCTGTCTCTGCTGATGGGGGGGCCCCATCGTGGGGTAGGAGGCCTTCTCCAGCCAGGGGTACGTTCCCTTGCTTGGATTAGGATTCTGGAGATTGCCTGGGCCCTTCCCACATACCAGAGGCACAGAGCCGTGTTGCCCACAGTGCTGAAACCCCCCAGAATCACTGTGGTGTCCTTCCTGTGGAATCACACGGCTGTGGACAATGGGAACAGCTTTTAATGGGTATCTGTTGGCTGCTTTTCTCCATGGGCCTTCCCCACACCCATTTTTTTAAAGACAAGTAAACAGAGTTGCTGCGACCTAAGATGTGAGCTCCGAGAAGCTGGCTGGATTCTGGTCAGTGCGCCTTGGAAGTCTGAGCCATCCGTTAGGGCCCGTCCCTAATGGGTTGCCTCCACCCCAAATGGCCCATTTGAGGCAGGAGGTGGAGCAGAGAGCTTTCAGCTATAAGTGAGTGTAGAGAGATTTTCACACTAAATGAGTCTCTTCCAGGGAATGTGCAGTTATTTAAAGGGTGAGAGAGTCAGAAATTCTTTCATAGTCATCTGGGCCTAGCCTCCACCCAGCGAAAGAGCAGTCGGGAAAGGAATCAGACGCATTATCCTACAGCGAGGCTAGCTGTTTTGTTTTTGCTTTTCAAAATAGCTGGCCTGAAATTAGTCCTGGGAAGAAATCTCATTTTTCACCATTGTCCCTTTCTCCCTCTTGAAGGCAAGAACCCCGCCTTGTAATGACCAAAAGATTGCAGTGTTCAGACACCGGGCTAAGCATTTACATATATTATCTCATGTGGCCATCATAGCAATGTGAGGAGGAGGGGCTGATATGGTCCCCTTAATAGCAGTTGGCCCAAGAGGTCACGTTGCTCGTGGAGATTTGCACCAACTTGCCTGCTGTTTCCAGCTTAATCCAATCCTCTGTCACATACAGAACGAGGTTGCTTTCTCTCCCATCAAATAGTTGAAGACGAACATCCCAGGCCTGCCTCACCTCACTTCCTCTTACAGGTTGTTTTCGTCTTTGTCCCTTGAGTCAAATAGTTCAAAGTTAGCTAAGTTAGTCCCTTTTCCCTGGATGTGGTCTAGAAGAACATTATTTTTAGTTGGGTTATTTAGTTATGATATTTCAAGAAAGTTTAGAAGAACAGGACCTGTGAAGTAACTCTTCTCCCTTATTCTGGACATCATGCTCCTATTAATACGGCCATACCAGCATTTGAGAAGTCTATCACAAATGGGGCAGGGCTTCGATGGAGGCGGTACCCCCCAGGAGGAGAGCACTTGGCTTCCAGGACCCCATAAGGAGTATCGTTGACCGGACTGGTGTCTGCCTGGAGTCCATGGTGTCCTGGTTTTCCTGGGGAAGTCTGTGGGCTGCGGACTGGGCCATCTGGACGGCTTTACCCATTACTCTAAACTCGGGCCAGTTTAAGCCTCAGTTTCTTCCTTCGGCCAGTCTCAGGTCAGGCTTATTAGTGAATGTGTTTGAAGCCCTAACAAATCACCTGCAGCAAAGCAGGGATGGGACGAAGCACAGACATCGGTATTATTAACTCCTTCCATGGATCACAGTAGGAGAGAATTAGCTCGTCTCTGACCACTGGGCCACCGTGGCCAGTGGCGTGGTCCTTGGTGATTCGTCACTGCGTGGAGCGATGCCAATGCTGTCTACCGGGGTCCCCGCTGCCATGAACGTGAACGTCAACGTCGCCTGGTGGGGGCAGCTGGGCACTGCCGATTCGCCTGGAGGGGGGTGCGAACAGTCACTGTGGTTTCAGCCAGGGGTGCAAAGCACATAAGGTAAGCCAACAGGTAATGCAAATGAGGTGGTAGATGCAAAAGTGCTTTGTAAACTGTAAAGTGCAGGGCGCGTGTTGATTGTTATTTCCACACGGCTCATTCTGTCTGTGTCGTGCACGGACCTATGAGATCCACATTTGAGACTGTCTTGTAGAAGGCGACCATATGCTGGCCAGGCTGCCGGAAGCACTAGTAGCATTTTTCTCAGAGAGAAATGGCTGGAAGCCCACGGTCTTTATTGATTTACATTTGCAAGCCATAACTCCTTATCTCTTTTATGCTCCTAATATCCTGGTGTCCGTTTGTGTAATATATTCGTCTGGCTCGTCTTGATGCCAAGTCCTAAATAACTAGAGAGGGAGTGTTGACTTGCGTCGGAAGAGCCTGTTGGGAACCCGGGTTTGTGGGCTTGTTCCCACCTGCTCACTGGCCCAACGGAGGAAGAGAGGCCGGTGCTGCTTCTCGGTAGGGTCCCAAGGATGAATCATTCATGCTATCAAAGTTCTTTGCGATTCTTGGATACTACATAAACGCAGAGCATAATCATTATGAATTATAAGTGAAGCAGACGGAGGTTTTAAATTAAATAGCACCATTGTGTTATTTTTCATCAGGATTCAGAGCAGCTGACCTTCCCAGCAGAAGTAACTTAGATAATTTGATTCTCTCACTTAACCAGGACTGATCACTGCAGGGATAGAAATTAATTTCTTGAAAAACAGCTGCGGGTTTTTCTTCCCACCAGCCTCTCTCAAAGCTTTGCAGACGCGGTCGTAATGAAACCGTCGTGCAAGTTCCACTGGGTGACTTGTTAATTCCACGGGGGCTCCAGTAACTGCTTCTCCAATCTTTGGTTTACCTGGAAGATGGTCAGGACACATGCGTGTTCCCTGGGCAGCGGCCATCGCGGTCACATCCACCCAAATCCACTTGAATGTTTAACAGGACATTAAACCAAACCAAATGGCTAAGGGCTTTAGGGAAAGGAGCCTCCGTCTAGCCGATTCCTTGTTTGAATTCAAGCCTTCCAAATAACCCCGGAGTGGGACGGAGTTGGCATCTCCAGGATCCACGATTTGCCTGCTTGCTGGGGAAATTAACAGGAAGGTGACGTGTGAGTTGAATTCAACCTTTATGAGTCTGTAGAGGGATTCTGTGGAATGTGGTAGAATGGCAGTTTGGTGTTGCGGAACTGGGCGGAGGCCGTCTGTCAGGCTGGTTAAGAAGCAGGAGATACAATTAGGACAGAGAAGCCTGGGCAGACCCGGGGGAGACGGAAACCAGTATTTACCGAGTGCAACCCCTGCCTGTGACATAGCATTGTGTGCTCATGCTTGGGTTCTGCCACTCCTTGGCTGTGTGATCTCAGGAAAGTTACCTAACTACTCTGAGCCTCACGTTTCTCATCTGTCAGAGAAAGGCATTGGCGTAGGTGCTCTCGAAGATCCCTTCTGCCCCAGAATCGTCTGAGGCGATCTGCGAGCCCCACACGCAGGAAAGAAGAGGGATCTAAAGGGGACATCAGTCAGCCTCCGTTCTTGCTAACGTTCCACTGTATTAAAATAAGGCCTCCATGAGGAGTCTGGGTGGCTCAGTCAGTTAAGCATCCAACTCTTGGTTTTGGCTGAGGTCATGATCTCGGGGTCGTGAGATCGAGCCCTGCATCAGGCTCCACGCTCAGTGCAGAGCCTGCTTCAGATTCTCTCTCCCTCTCCCTCTGCCCCCCCACTGCTCATGCTCTCTTTCTCTCTAAAATAAATAAGTCTTTAAAAAAAAATAAGGCCTCCTCGCATATCCCTTTAATGTTCCTCCATCTTGATTCTTAGACCGTAGCTCTCGAAGCATTCAGCTAGAGCTCGGGTGTTCTCAAACAGGGGTAAGGCTGCAAGGTAGTAGGGAAAATGGCATCTGCGCGTCAGTGAATGGAGAGTTTTCCCAAAACTTCAAAATTTGGGTCTGTTTTTGCTGCTGGTATTGAAGAAGTATGTCAGGAAGGCAGGACATAAAGAAGATGACTCTATCCGTTGTAGGCTTGAGGACAGTCCCATGAAAACGTTGAACATTAAGGTTAATTAACTCCTACTCCTTCGATCTGTCTCTAGTTACCCCAGTCCAATCCTGGACAGGGTCCTTCTGTGGCTTCTTTCCCGCCTTCGAGGTTGCCTTGACGTTAGCGTCCCTGGTTTTGATTCTATTTCAAGAAGACATTCCGGTGACAGTTTCGAAGGGTGCGGGAAAGGATGGAGCGTGTGGCAGAGAGGGTTAGCTTTTCCACCAACACTGGTGTTTCCTCTGCGTTAAGTGACTTCCCAGCAAAGTCCACATGGCTCAGCCTCGGTGTCTGAGTGTGGCCCCTTGAGGAGTCTCCTTCACTGAACGAACGTGAGCAAAGGTGGCTGGTTTTATTGAAGAAGCATAGGCACCTTCTCGAATGCTCTCTTTCCTTTCCTGCCAGCCCCAGTGGATGATGACAAGAGCTTCGGGATTGGCAGAAGCACAAAGGAGAAAGAGCTTGGCTCCCTGAATCACTGCATGGAGGAAAGCCACTGGCCAGTCAGGAACATCTGCCAGAAATAAACTTCTGTTTTATGAAGCCGTGAAAAACAAATTGTTGTTTCTGCAGCAGCCCAGTGCCCTGACTAATCCACAGTGTGATTTGCCCCAGGTCTCTAGATACCTTAGGAACGTGGGAGGTTATGCCCGCCCCCTTACTTTGTTAACTTAGAAAGGGGCGCGTTAAGGGGCACCTGGGTGGCGCAGTTGGCTAAATGTCCGACTCTTGGTTTCGGCTCACGTCATGATCTCGCGGTCTTGGAATCGAGCCCCACATCTGGCTCCGAGCTCATCGAGCAGTCTGCTGGAGTTTCTCTCTCTCCCTCTGCCCCTCCCTGTGTGCTCTCTGTCTCTCTCTAAAATAAATAAATCTTTAACAAAAAAAGGGTATGTTAAGGGTGATCCCCAAATAACTCCAACTTTCCTTTTAATTTTGTTTTGCTACATGTCTAGATGGAGGAAAGTGCTTTTTCACCTTCTTCTGTTGCCTCTTGGGGGAAGTAGCTAGCTGGATAAGATAGTAAACTCCATGTGAACAGAGACCATGTCTCTCTGGAATATGTCCATATCCCTGGCATGTCAACACATAATGAGTACTCAATAAGTATGGGTTGAATGAATGAGGTATAAAAATAGAAAAAGGTATAAAACTGTATTTGACATATGGGCACCCTACAATTCAGCCCTGATGTCTAACGATATGACGGCCTGTCTAAAGGAGAGAGCTGTCCTCCTTGGAGCTCAGTGATGGCTCTGGGACTGTGCTCCACAGAGAGAAATCAAGTCATGTGGGTATCCTAGAACACGGAGGAACCACAACAGGCCACCAAAGCACGGTAGGATGGGAGCAGCGGGATGGGAGCCTGAAGAGGGGAATACTCTGTGGTTCAGGAGAAAGTAAGTAAAAGACAGTTTGGCAGAATGCAAGAACACAGCGAGAAGCAAAAGCATTTCACTGAATGGGACACTTTTGGAAAATCCTTTTCCTTGTTTCTCTTCTTTGTAATCTACGCATGCCTTCCCTGCCAACCCTGATATGCAAAGGCATGTTCAAAAAGGACTGCAAGTGTTTGGCACTCCTCCTACTGAGAAATGGGGTCTAAGTCTCCTCACCTTGAGTCTGGATGGGCCGATGCAACCAAAACACTTCTGCAACCAAGAGAATGCAGTGGAAGCCGGGGCCTACAACTTCTGAGGCTAGCTCTTAACAGGCCAAGAATTTTCCATCTCATTCTCTGGGGAAAGCCATCTGTCACCTTAGCAGTCTGACTACCCTGAGATACTCCTGCTGGAGAGGCCACATGCAAGTGTTCGGGTCAGCAGCCCCAGGTAGTAGTTGGCCTTGATCGTTAGCCATGTGCATGCGCCATCTTGAATGTCCCACCTAATGAAGCCTTAACATGCATGTAGCCCTAACCAGCATCGGATTGCAACCACAGGCGAGATCCCAAGCCAGAAATTTCCAGGTGAGCCTTTCCCAAATTTGTGATCCACAAAATTGTGAGAAAAATAAATTGATTGTCTTCAGCTGCTAAATCTTGGGGTAATTTGTTACTCGGCAGTGGTCATCAGGACATGGAATATGAAATCGAGTATTGTAATGGTGAAGTAGAGCCCTTAGGTGGAACAGCTGTCCTCCAAGTTGTCCCACAGGGCGAGGGGGAGGGGTGTTCTCAGTATGATGGGGGATTCTGTGTTTAATGTACTCTCCGTGCTTAGCCAGCATGAGAGCGCTGGCCTTCTTCTGTCAGAGTGACTTTGGCAGTTGGGACTTAGATTTCTCTTGTATTTACACCTACACTTACTTGAGGTTAGATTTAAGGGGTTTGATTGACATCTTGTTTCTTTCCACTACAGAATAAGCTAATTTCTTCAGTCTCACACAGTTTCTCTGAAAAAAGTTATTGATTGTCACAATGCTCTGGACTGGGGGATCGATGAACACCAGTTTAGAGACAAAAGGAATGATGGATGGGAATCCCATTGAGTGCTATTCTACTTCATGATATGCTGTGATAATTCAGCTTTTAGAAAGCTGTACTTGTCTAAGAAGCCAAATGCAAAAACATGAGGGGATTTAGTGTCAAGATTTGTGGTCATGTGCTTGTGGGTTGAAATTTGAGCCTTCCTATTACAAGAGGCATCAGTCAACAAAAGACCTATCTGTCAGAGAAGACCCGGTTCTGTTCTTATGGCATCTTGGACAAGACACTTAACCTCTCTGAGCTGTTTTTTTTTTCCCAATAGTTGATGATAAGCCAACGATTACATAAGGAAGAGCACACTGGAATTCTAGAATATGTAAGCCGGAAGGCACATTTGATCAGAGCTAGCAGCTGTAACAGAAGAGTCCAACATTAGAGTGGCTTAAACAAACTAGAACATTCTATCTTGCTAGTAGAGTAGGCAGTCTGAATATGGTAGCCTGAGGCTTGAGTGGTAGCTTCTCTAAGTTATTAGGCTCTAGACTCCTGCTGTTTCTTGTATGTGACCCATGCCTCGTGTTCCCAGATAGCAGCTAGAGCTCCGGATATCACGTGTGCATTCCAGCTAATGCAATGAGAACTTAGGTTCTCAGGAAGGAAGAAGGAGAGAAGGGATCCTGGGAGGCAACCAGCAGCCTCTGCCACCAGGAAGCACCAGAGAGCCAAACACAACCAATCTGATTAGCAAGTTACATCTGGCAAATCTTCAAAACATTAACTGTCTGGGACTCGGCAGGGGGTGCAGGGGTGGGGATGGGAAAGTTATACGGTATAGGTGAACTCTGAAAACTTAAATGCTCCTGAAAAATAGGCTTTCTTTTAAAAAGTTCAATTCAGTTAATGTGACAAAGAAACTTTTTAAAAAATAGCAACCGAATGAATTCAGAATGCCGGTGACCACTAAGCTCATTTTCAAAAGTCATTTAAAACCAAGCGAGTTCAACTGTTTTCCTTCAGACTGTGCTGTGCGGATTGATACAACTCAGATTAATTTCCACTTTGCCCTTTCCAGGAATGAAGCGTGGGCTCTCTCCTCGTTGGTTAATAAAGATTCCTGGCTTGATTCTAGAGTAATGAACTTGGTAATGTAGGTTCAGGTGGGTGCATGGGGTTGGGGTAGGTTTGCAAAGAATGACTCAGAGTCACTTAGAAATTTTTACAAATTGTGACCCTGTCTATCTCAGTGTCCCAAATTGGGTTGTATTGGAAATAATGGGGCTAGAGAGCATGTGTAGTTTAGGGAAAATTTTGCTAGAAGAATCCCATACACCCCTTTGTGTCCCCACCTCCCCACATAAGATCTGCTGAGATAGAATAAAGTAATCAACACTTGTAGCATCAAAATCACATTAAGACCTTGATAGTTCTCATGAGGTTGAGATGCCCTCATAGCTGTTACCCAAGAATGGGGAGTAAGTAGCAGGAGAGGAGAATCTTAGGTTCAATGGCTCTGGGACCCCACAGAGCAAGCAGATGGTTCTATCTGAATAGATGTTATTATAGTCGCCAAATCCAGGGCATGCAGCAATGGAGGGGATGTGGCCCTTCAGGAGAATATCAATCTACCGGGGTGCCTGGTGGCTCAGGTGGTTAAGTGTCTGCCTTCAGCTCAGGTCATGATCTCAGAGTCCTGGGATCGAGCCCCGTGTCGGGCTCTGTACTCTACAGGGAGTCCGTCTGCTTCTCCCTCTCCCTCTGCTTATTCTCTTTCTCTCTCTCTCTCTCTCTCGTATAAATAAAATCTTAAAAAATGAGGATATCAATCTACCAATGACCATTTTATTAAGGTTGATACTGAGGAAGATGAGAGGAAAAGGGTTAACAGGACAGCAGCTCTCCAACCTTGAGACTGACCCTGCACAGCTCAAGATTAATTTATAAATCTATTCTACGTGGATTAAGTACACAAGGGGTCCTAAGAAAGAGGATGAGAGCACAGCTTCTGGAGAAAGCCCTTGGTCCCCACCTTTTGCGTGTGGGTGAAGGAAAGACATCATTTGCCCACAAAACCCCTGCTCCCTCTTCAGCGCTCTCATGGCAGGGTTTGTGTTTTGCTAGGTAGGAGTGGGTGACCAGATCTCCCTATACTTTTCCTGCCTGGAAACTGACAAGGTGGGAGGTAGGGCGCAGAGGATTCTCTGAACATTGGCTTTGGAGAAATGGCTGAGTCTGTCAAAACTCCCCCCTCCCAATTCCCCGGGGCTTTGTTAGAACGTTCCATGAACTCGTTTGTTCTTGAAAGAGGAAAAAAAATATCCACATTGGAGAAATTGCCCTAGTTAGCGAAGTCAACAGCTTGGTGCTCTAATATGAGCACCCTCGGGCCCCCCTTTCCCTGTGGGGGCCCTGGCCAGAAGCTCAGAAGCTAGCAACGTGTGAGGAGCTTGGCTTTGGAGTCACACGGCCTGCCTTTTCATCCTGGCCCTGCCCGTAATTAAGAGCAATTGTGTTGCTTAACCTCTCCACCCCTCGGTTTACTCATCTGTAAAATTGGAGTAGTATTAATACCAACTCATAGATTTGTGGGGAGGCGTGTTTCTTAGGTCAGTGCCTGGTGGCTGGATAAATTTAACTCTTAACATTATTAGGTTTCTAGCTGGGTGTTTGCGTAATGATCTGAACAGTGATAAAAAAACTCAGAGGGAGGTCTGGTGGGAAATGGGGTTGGGAGGCGGTGAAGGTCAGTATTGAGTTTGGGTGTTTATTTTTTTAAGTTTTTTGTTTTTTGGGTTTTGTTTTTGTTGTTGTTGTTGCTTTTTTGGTTTGTTTGTTTATTTTTGTGGTTCACATAAGAAAGGCCATAGATCTTATATATGGTAGGTAGTGGGTGAGGGTGAAGTGGAGTTACGTGTGGTCATAGCAATTGCTGTACGCCAATGTGGTTGTAGAAGCCGGGATTTCAGGGTGGCCCACCCTGATTCCCACTCTCTGGTGCTTAATTCCCTCCTCTTGAATGTGGACAGGACCTACGTGTGATGGGAGAGCACTCCCACGATTAGGCTACTTTCTATGGCAAAAGGCATTTTGCAGATGTAATTCAGACACCAAAGCTGTTGACTTTAAGTGAATCGGTACGGAGAGTATCTGGGTGGGCCTGACCTAATCAGGTGAGCCCTTTAAAGGTTCTGAGCCCTTTCTGAACTGAGAGCGATGCCATACAAGGCAACCTCTCTGTTGCTGGCTGTGATGAAAGAGGGGTCACATAGCCAGGGATGCAGGGAGCCTCCAATAGCTGAGAGTGACCCCCACTGACAGCCAGTAAGGAAATGAGCCGCTTAGTCCTACAACTGCCAGGAACGGAAATTCAGCCAACAACCGGAAGGAACTGGTTGGGAGATTCTTCCCCAGGGCCTCCAGCCAGGAACACAGCCAGCCGACACCTTGATTTTGGCCTTGTGAGATCCTGGGGAGAACCCACCCATGCTGTATCCAGACTTCTGACCTAAAAAAAACCAAAACAAAAAAACCCACTGAGAACTAATAAAAGCGTGCAGTTTCGAGGCTGCCAAGTTGGTGGGAATGTGTTACGAAGTCCTAGAAGACGAACAGTGGTCATAACGAACACGACGAGACTTCGGACTTCCATGGTGCCCTTAGTGTCCTATGGCCACTGTAAGGAATCATCACGAACTTAATAGCTTAAAACAACACGAATTTATTATTTTAACATTGTGGAGGTCAGAAGTCTGGAACGAGTCCTCAATCAAAGTGTCAGGAGGGCTGTGTTCCTTCTGGAGGCTCTCAGGGAGAGTTTTCTTGCCTTTCCCAAATTTCAGAGACTGCCCGCATCCCTCGGCTGGGGTTCCCTGCTCCCATCTCTGGAGCCGACAACGGCTGGCCAAGTCTTTCTTACGTCATGGCACACCGACGCCGAATCTTCCGCTTCCTTCTTCCACATCTAAGGGCCCTTGAAATTACGGAGGGCCCCACGGAGACTTCAGGGTAATGTTCCTCTCTCTGGGGAGCTGACTACAACCTTAATTCCACCCTGCTTCCTCAGTTTCCCTTCGCCGCGGGAACATCGCACAGATTTCAGGCATGAGGATGGGAACATCTTTGAGGGCATTCCTCTGGCTGGTACGCTAGTCATAGGTTCGAAACTCCATTTGACCATTTCCTGACTGTGCAACCCAGAGCCAGTTGCTTAACCTCTCTGAGCCTCAGCTTCTTATCTGTAAAAGCAGAAGAGTACAAGTTACTTATGTGCTTTTTCAGATGGTTAGAGAGCCAGGGGTCCAGGCCGGTGCATAACAATTGAGGGGCTCAGTTTTCTGTGACAGCGGGTAACTTTTGATAATCATTCTTCCTTGATTCTACTATTTTATTTTTTTTAAATGATGTATGACCCCAAATAAGCACGCTATTTAGGAAAGTTTTTGCAGCCCGTCTGTACAGAGCTACATGGGGTTGGTACAACAGCCATATAAAAACACTCTCTTTTTGTCTTTCTGATTTCCCCCCAAGCCCTCCCCCCGGCTGGTGGGGCCAGGCCAGTTCGGAGACTGGGTGCCCAGTCCAAGTTACAGCCCGAGTGCTCTGCCGTCTGGGGCAGGCTGCCTCACACATTAGTGCAGGCTCAGAATGGAGAACACTGGTGACATTGTTAGGGTTCATGATGGAGGGACAGGCACCGGGGAACAGGATCGGAGTAAGGGTGGCGTGATTGCCTCCGTGATGAATGTGGCTGGGACCCGGGAGTGAAGCCGAGCAGCTCCGAGGCGTTGCCCTATTACTGATTGGTGAAGGGGGCCAGGATTGGGGAGATACTGTCAGTTTGTTGGAAAAAGGGTGGCGAGATTTCTCTGGAGGTCTGCCTTGGTGAAGAGGGCCTATATTACAATGTGTGACACCGAGACGCTTCCTAGCTCTGTTGATCCTGGGACACGGCGTGTGCGTATATGCATTTACGTGGGTGTATATTAGCAGGTGGGAAGCAGAAGGTCGTTACGTGCTAACCTAGGGCAGGCTCACCAGCTGTCTGGTGAGTCAGACTCAGAGAGACGAGGGTTTTGTGGTTGGCCCTTTTCATGATGACACCTTACCATAGGACACACGGGCACACAAAGTCCAGCCGTGGACAGCAGTGTTCTCGTGACTCATGTCAACCTGGTGTCCTGTCCCTGGCTCCAGACTCTGGCTTTCAGATCTTGCTTCTGGCCCCATGTGGTTTGGAAGCCATTTAAGCATCCGTTTCTGGCTTCCGTAACTAGGACCCTGGATTATTTCTGCTTGTTTCTCCGTCTGTTTTTTTTTTTTTTTTTTTCACCTCTTCCCCTGCACTTTTCTGGAAGAAGTTCCCTTTTTTAGCTCGGTCCCAGGTCACTCCCTGCCTGCACTAGCCTTAACCTTACTCTAGAAGGAGACGGTGACTTGGTCCCTGCCTTAGAATGGAGCGTCTTCATCAGGCAAGGCTGGCACTAGACGGAACGACGTCCATCGACAGTCACAGGGAGGAAACCAGTCGTAAATGTTCTATCAGCAACAGGCACATTAGGTAGTTGAGACCAACAATTCTGGTTGCAAATTGAGGGTGTTCCAAATAAGTGGCTAGAAAAAGGATGGGAAATCTAATAGCAAGAATTATAAGTGATCTAAGCAGGGACCCTATTTTATCTTACCAACATCATATCATGTCACATCAATCATACAGCACATGGTGTATTTTTTTTTTTCTCATTCATTAATTTTTCACTTACTCAGTACTTCTGATTTTCAGGATGGAATTCTGCTCCTGGTTAGGACCCGGGTGGAAGATTGGCCAAACAGGAAAGAACAAGGCTGGCCCATTCTTGAAGGAGTGAGTTATTGAATTGTTTATGAGAAGGACATAGATATTTAGGGAGGGAGGCACTTCTTGGGGTACAGGCTGGGAAGGGGCTTTGAGTGTCTGCAGAATCCTTTCCTGTGCCTCTGGCTAAGTTTTCTTCTAGAACCTGGGGTGCATGGGGTCTTCCAATGGTGGCCCATCAGCCTCTGATGTGGGAAGAGTCTGGTATGGGGATTTGGCTGGGCCTGACAAGGAGAGAATGTGGGAATCGCATGCTGGATTATATTATGTCACCAACCATGTGTTAGGACAAAACCTTCCTAACCTTTTGGGAACTGCAATATGCTATCATTCAATGGGGTGAATTTGTCTGTCCATGAAGAAGTAAAATGGCACTAACTGGGTTTTGATATGGATTTTGAGACTACGACAACAACCCTGGATCATCTTTGAACTCAGAATCTTTGCAGGGTCCTTATTTATAAGGCTGAGCTACATGGATTCCAGTTATATTGAAATCAAGGCAGGAATATGGGGAGGGATAGGATTTTAGGGAGGTGGTAACCCAGGGGTGGGGCTGTTGTTTGCAGTTTGATCAACCTAATGGGAGAGGCTCAAGGGATTGGGGTTACCGTGGGGATTGCCCCTCCTTTGTTCTCTGCTGGACCCAGCTGGGGTCTGTAATAAAGCCAAATGAAATTGCCGTCCTGGTAGGGCCCCACCTTATCCCACAGAGATGCCGGCTGTCTCCACGGAGCGCCAAAGCAAACCCTTGAAATGTGAAGAATTTACTCAATCTCAATTTTTTTTTTGGTAGTGTGGAATAACATAGATGAAATCACCAAAAAGAAAACCCTTTTCTTTGAAAAATTTGTTACCGCGTGTGGTGTTGTGTGTGTGCGTGTGTGTGTGTGTGTGTGTTAGGTCTAGCTGAACAGCAGTTGCAGAGGGAGAAATTGGCTTACACCATTGATCGTCAGGAGGTGGGAGAAATAACAGAATCCTCTATGAGGCTTTTATAAACTTCACATTCCCCCAAGGTATTCACTGGGAATTTTGAGCTTTCTGTGTCGGGAGTGGGAGTAGGGAGGGGGCGGTGGAGAAGGAGCAGGGTGGAGGAGGAAGGGGAGGCGAGAGTGAGGGTGACCTCACCCCTCCCTCTGTATCAGTCAGCTTGGCCAGCCCTGGGCTGGGGGGGCTCAAACAACAGATATTTACCTCTCACGGTTCTAGAGGCGGGAAGGCCAACATCAGGGTTCTGGCCAATTCGGTTCTTGGCAAGAGCTCTCTTCCTGGCTTGTAGATACGCTGTGTCCTCACGTGGTGGAGAGAGGGGGACCTCTGGGGTCTCTTCCTCTTCTTTTAAGGGCACTAATCCCATCATGGGGGCACCACCTTCATGACCTCATCTAAAACTTAACCACCTCCCAAAGGCCCCACCTCCTGATAGCCTCACATTGGAGGTCGAGGCTCTAACATGTACATCCTGGGGGGACACAGACAACCCGTCTATAACACCCTCCAAGGTGTGAGCCGCTGCTCCTCGTGGTCTGGGAGTGGGGTGGGGGGCGCTTTTCATTTTTGCGCAGAATTGACGAAAACCCTTGGTGGTTTTGCCAAAGGGAGCAAGCAGTTCCGTGCTCACCTCTCAGGGACCACGAGGCACCCACTTACGAGATTCCTGGCAATGATTCCTGCAGGGAAACTGGGAAACATTATTTACCATTCAGAATAGGCAATGAGTATTAGAAGCTGACTTCTAAATTTAGAGATGATTCATGTAATTTGGAACAGCACTGTTTCAAATCACATTAAAAAACCACAGCAGGTGGCCCTTAGTGTTAAAACATTGTTTGCATTTTTCTGGAAGGAGACAGAACTTCAGAACGCTGGCGGCTCATCCAGGGCAGGAGAAAGACACACGAGCTGGCGGAGATGATGTAAGTTTAGGGGAACTGCGCCGGCTGACCTTGACCTCCACGTGCTTTGTTTGCTTCTCTGTTGTGTTCAGGTGTCTCCGGAGTGCCTAGAGGATTCTGTTCATCTGTACAGCATGATTCTGTTACTCCATTACTCTGTTAGGGTAATGAAGAAACCCAAAGAGAGGAAAAAGGTCTCTAGGATGATGAGAGAGAGGGTTCATCTGACGTTTTGTGGCAGCGAGGCGGGGGGGGCGGGGGGTTGTTGATTAAACCCTCTCTGTCTTTGGATCTGTCTTCCTTTTCCATTTCTGGGTCATTTTCTGTGTTGTTGAGTGGTCCGGGTTTTTGGATAGTTGAGACGTTAGGGGTGGGGCAGGGTAAGCATAGTTGCAGCTTTCTGGCAGGACAAAAGGTCTGGGGCCTGAGCAGCTATAACCAAGTTTCAATGCCAGAACCATCTTCACATTTAACAGAGTGCTGTGTTCCTTTTAAGCAGTGTCTCCATGGACAGGGGCCAGACAGGCTTTGTTTTGGGAGGGGTCCTTAATCAGGGGGCCTTTAAACATCATCAGGAGAGCATTTCCCAAGATTCATACACCTGTCACACCCTTAAAGATTTGGATTCAGTGTTTCGAGGAGGGCCTTGGGCACGTATCTCTTGACAAACCTCTTAAGCCAAGTGATTCTGGTCTGCGCCCCCGGCCAAAATCCACGGCCGTGAAGGATTGGTCACTGGAGGCAATCTGCTGTAATCTGAGATGCTATCATTGCTCTGGACGATGTGAATGGTCGAGGAGAGTTGGCTTAATCGAACTCTTTACTGGAAAAGTAAATGATTTCTCTCATATCTCCGTTATGGGGTCGTCCAGCACCTGCAGGAATCTGTGCGCTAAAAGGAGGGAGTTCAGGGACCCTGTGTGAAAGGAGAAACCGTTCTCCTTACGGATCTGGAATCGGCTGCTTTCGCCTTACCTCTGCCGACGGGACGGGCTGCATCATGTGCAAAATGGAAAAGGGGGTCCCTTGTTCAAAAGCGAAGGGTCTCAAGACAGCAGAGCGTTCTACCAAGGGGCCAAGTTCAGGGCCCTTCTGATGGTGGCACCCTGTGCAACTCCATAGGGTGCCTGGCCACAAAGCCCGTTCGTCCACTGGTTCCAGTTCTTTCATCCCCTGGATCCGATTTCTCTTGTCCTTGTCTTATGCGAACCTTGTGCACATAGTTCCGCAGATTCATAAAACGATGGGTTGTGTTCATTCTGGGAGGCAGAAGTCCTAACTAGAGGCCCATAGCTCGTAAGTTAGCACATGGGTATTTGAACCCGGGTATCCTAGCTGTGTCTGTCTGATAGGGCTGTTTTGAGGACTAAAGGAGCTGCTTTGGCTAAAGCATTCACAGCACACATCACAGAGGAATTCTCAGTAACTGTCTGCTGATTTTACTCTATGGGAATTGTTCCTTTTTGTGGAAGAACAGTCTTTGCAGATGTAATTAAATTAAGGACCTCACGATGAGATCACCCCGGTTACCCTGGGTGGCGTTAAATCCAATGACAAGTGTCTTTATAAGAGGGGGGCAGAGAAAGATTAGACAGACGGAGGAGGTGGAGGCAGTGGGAAGGCAGAGGCTGGCTGAGGAGAGACGCAGTCATGAGCCAAGGAATGCCTGCCTAGAGGCACCGGAAGCTGAGAGAGGAGGGAGGCACCCTTCCGTGGAACGTTCTGAGGGATTGTGGTTCTGCCGGCACCTGGGTCTCAGACTTCTGGCCTCCAGAGCTGTGAGAGAACACATTTCAGTTGTTCCTGGTCATTTGGTACGGCAGTCCTAGGAAGCTAATGGTCTCTAAGATCGCTTCCAGAAGAAAGATTCTAAGAACCAGTGATCCCAGTGAGGGCAGCGGGAGATGCTGAAGCCGTGCCGCGTGCTCCTCCAGCTCCACTCTGAGCTCACCCGCAGGGACACGGAGCGTTCCTGTGTGTGATGGTGACCCCCCCAGGCACCCACAGCTGTAGCTCTGCTCCCCAAGGGGCTTTCTCTGGGGTCCTGGGGGTGGGGCAGCCCACACATGCCACACATTGGACACCTCCAGGGACAACTTTTCACTAATGAGAAATAGAGTTGGGGAGATAAGTACCCCTGCTTTGGTAGGTATGTATCTCTTGATGGACTCATTCTAAGGAATGTTCCATATGCCAACTTGGAAAGTCATGGTTGTTTTGAACCCAGGTGGCCCTCAGAGGTCACCTGCTCATGACTACGCCCTTCCTGGGCTTTTCTCCCTTCGCTGTCTCCCTGTCCCCTCCTTACCCACTCAGTTGTTTCCTGGGAACCCCTTCCAAATGAAGGGCTGGTCTCCAACCCCTTATTTCAAAATCTTTTGGGGGGGAAGTGAATCCAGCCTGAGACATTGACTAATATACTCCTAATGATTTTGATTAAGGTGCATATTAGTGAACACGTATGTTATTCTGTTTCATGAACAATAGAGGACCGTGGACAAGAATAACCCTGTAGAAGGTATGTCAGCTCCATTCCCTTCTCGCAGCCCTGGTGAGTGCAGCTCTATTCAGGGAAACACTAATCATCCAATATGAATTCCAGGAAAATGATCTGGACCGAAGCAGACCATCCAAAGCCGCTTTGGCCGGAAAGTTGATGCTTTAGCCAAAATGCAAGTAATGGAAACTTTGAGACTTCAAATAACCAAAAAAAAAGTTTCATTTGATAACGAACGTTAATTTATGTGATGGAGGGGTGGGTGATAGGCCTTAAATATAAACTGAGAGAATCAGAAAGACCCTCTGGAGATGTTTGTGAAAAACTGCGAACTTGAATGTCCCATTAGTGGCTTGTATCCTGTTAGGGGCCCTGGAGCCAGAGGGCTGAGAGCCCACGTGTTGTGCAAATATACTCCTTTTAGGGCGACCCAGATGTGTCCCCAGAAAGAAAGGTGCCTCCCTGACAGGCTGGCAGAGGAGAATGCTAACTTGCTGAGAGTAACAAATGGGTGAATTAGTTACTAAGTAGAGACTTACCATCAGTTCGCTCCCGCTAACCTTGAAATAGGAAGCAAGCCTCAGCAAATCTCAGCAGACATCCTTTACAGTTTGTTCACAAAAGCTGTCCATTTTGAGTTGAGGAAACAGAATTTTCCCGACTTCTACCGGTGGTTTGTTTTCCTTCCTGTTTGAATGGCTTCCATGTTGTGCATGTAAAATGCTAAGCAGAATCACTGCACACAGGGAGAAAATGTGCCCCTGCACACCAGGCAGCGCCTTGATCCTGCCTGACCTGAAGCACAAAAGCCACCATTCCACTGGTTCTGATTGAGGAGTCCGCTTGTGTCCGTGGCTCTGCAGCAGCCCCTACCTGCCTCCAAATCCCGCAGCAGGACATCTCCATGAGGAGATTTGCTTTGCTTAAAGCTGGGATTTTGGCTTTAAGATGCAGCTCGCGTAACCTATCTGCGTCTGTGACTCCCACCTGGCAGGAAGGATGGCCTCTCCCTTCCTACAGATGCGCACAGTCAGTCGAAGAACAGCTCCGTGGTGGTTTGGGAACAAGCAAAGCACCATACCCCTGTCAGAGATTCACTTAAGTCTTTTATTTTCATTTCGAGGATTTCTATCTTTTATTGCTGTTGCTGCTGGTGTCACGTGACAGCGCTTTGGGGATACCTGCGTTCCCTTGCAGTGTTGCTACACGTGGAAGTTCCTGGCCTTTCATTCTCCTTGCATGTTGTGAAGAAACCATTTTATTTAGCTTCTTGGCCATTTTCAAGGTGTGACAGGGTGAAGTGCGGGCTAACTAATGACGCACTCTTTTCTTGGAAATTGAGATTATGGTTCTGACTAGGCTGACTAGGCAGCTGGTCACTAGTTTTGCATAAAAATCAATAAGCTGGAGCAGGGTGAGAGGAGTAGGAAGAAGTGATTGGGGTTCTCTAGGCTGACTGGCCCAGCTACTTGAGGTCAGGAGTTGCCGCTGATGGAAATGTTCCTCTTCTTGCTTCTACCTGGCTCCCGTGGGACACCCCCTTTTCTGCCTGGAAAAGTCCCTTTTCCTGATCCGGGCATCCAGGTCCCACTACCGCTTTCTCCTCCAAGCTCTTCTCAGGAAAAGATTGGACCAACACACTTCATCTTGAGGAGGAAATGTTGGCCCAGCTAACTGTGTCAGGTCCTAAAGAATACCAGCATTTAATAAAGATCCCTGTCGAGGCGGAAGGACTGGAAGGATCTCTAGCATAAGTTCCGGTATAGCCCTGGAGAATCCTTTTGCTTTGGGCTGATTTGTTTTGCTGGCGAGGCAGGCCCGAAGCGCCTCACAGAGCGGGCTCTTGACCCTTATGGCTGCTTTGATTAGAATCTGGGTCTTGCTCTTTTATCACATCCTTGTCGACGTCACTGTGCCAATAGACCTTCATCACCTGTGGCTCTTTATTGTGGGCATATCCAATCCACAAAGAGAATCCCCGATTACTGGGCCAATTTTATCTTGGGCTGCGTGGATCCTATGAATGATAGGGACTAAACTGTTTCACAGTCTGGAAACTCCCAGAAGGCTGACTCTTTGTCATGAATTCTCCATTTACCTTGTTGGCAGTTTCGTAGCTCAGATGGTCGGGGGAGCGGGTGGGGAGCAGCTGTTCTGGACTTAACAAAGATGAATGGGCATTCATCTGAGGACGTAGAGGTGATGGGAACATGCAGGGGGTGGGGTAGGTGGTGACCAGGCTGTCTTGTCATTTGTAATATCGAAGGCATGAAGGTCCCTGCCAGGGCTGTATGTGGTGGGCTGGGAAGAGCAGATTTCCAGAAACCCTAATAAGTGATGGGTATGGGTTAATGACCAGAGCCCCTGACACAGTCACCGAGGTGATTTGTCCTACAGAATGGGAATTGGAGTCATTGACGATCTTTTTTTGGGTGTTTCTTCATTGTTCTACTGTTTATTTATTTCTTCTAGCAAATACTTAGCTGACGAGCACATCTATGTAGACGTAGGGTCTGCTTCTGCAAATAGGAGTCTAGTTGGGGCAATCTGGGGATGGTGGACCCAGTAGCCACATACTTCGTAGAAGTAGAAGATACTGAAATGCAGAGGCATGACAATGATGGGATCTTGATCATTACCCGTTGACTCCTTGAAACAGTGCTCTGACGTTCCTGGCTCAGCATTTTGCAGATGAGGAAACGGGGATCAAGGCGAATACGTGGCTCGTCTGTGGCAAAGTAGCTAGTGACGTCAAAACCTGTGTCTCATAAGTTCCGTCAGTTAATTTCTGGCACCCATTGTCTGGGGTGAGCTGTGGCTGGCAGGAAGAAGCTGCCCTTGCTTCAGCCAAGCCCTTTTGGCCGTGGGTCTAGCTGATGTGGCCTCTGTGTCCTTGGCTACCTCTTTTCCTTGTTCACAGTCATTGTGGCTGCTGCCTGTTGCCTCCACTCCCTCCTCTGGTCTCTAGTGCCTCAGCTCCCCCTGTCAGGCCCCAGCCATGCCCACCGGGGTAGGCAACCCCTTGTGTTATTCTAAACAGCTTTTGAGACTCTTGTATCAGCACTACATGCCTGTAAAGGGGCACAAGTTTTGAAATCTGGAAGACCGCATTTTGTATCCTGAGTCTGCCACTATTTGCTGTGTGACTTTGGGCAAGTTACTGAACCACTCTGAACCTCAGGTTGTTGGGTTTTTTGGTTTGTTTGTTTTGTTTTGTTTTTTATGTGCAAAATGGGGTTGACACCAGAACATACCTCCCTGGGTTGTCGTGATGATTAAATGAGATCCTGTGTGTCAAGATGTCAGCACAGCACCCGCTTCATAGTAAATGCTGAATCCATGTAAGTTATTATCGCATTATCAGTGTTGTCAATGATCTAGTATTCCCCATCTGTGTTCTGGATGCAGAAGAGCAGAGACAACTTTTAGATCACTGAGCGATGAGCGGACGGGATGAAGAGATTCTGTAGCCTGTCGTGGGGAACTTTGGGAATGTGCAGAAGAAATTATCTCAATAAGATTTAAATGTGGTCTTCGGGGCGCCTGGGTGGCACAGCGGTTAAGTGTCTGCCTTCGGCTCAGGGCGTGATCCCGGCGTTATGGGATCAAGCCCCACATCAGGCTCCTCTGCTACAAGCCTGCTTCTTCCTCTCCCACTCCCCCTGCTTGTGTTCCCTCTCTTGCTGGCTGTCTCTGTCTCTGTCAAATAAATAAATAAAATCTTAAAAAATAAATAAATAAATGTGGTCTTCAACAGCAGACTTTTTCTTGTGGTTCCTCGAGGCAGAATGTGAACCATGGAGAAGTCATAGAAAAGCAATTCTGAGTCAACAAGCACTTCAAGATAATAGCTGACCTCGTTGAATGGAGATAACAATGGGCCCCAGCTCATGTGATTTTTTCAGGGATTTAGTAACAGATGTAAAGCTCCTGGCATGATGCCTGACACTTGGGTATCGCTCAGGAAATGTTAGCTGCTGGGATAATTATTATATGTAGCACGCTTTACAGTTTAAAATATGCCTTCATATCCTGAAGTCAGGTGCTGAGTTATCTAAGCAAAGATGCTTAGGGACTGTGAAGACCGTTGGCCCAACAATGCCTCTCAAGGATTCACAGGTAGGGGTGCCATAGTTTTTCTTTGGGAGAAAATATTGGATTTCCTTTTTTTTTTCTTTTTTCCCCATTTCCTCCTCACAATAGCACAGTGGGAGATCTTTCACTCTGGAGGAGCCTGACCCATGTCCCTGGATAGCGGGAAACACAAGGACTGGCGTGTGATTTCCAGCCAGAGAGAGCTGAAGGTGCCATGCTGTGGTTGACACTGCCCCCACTTCACCTTTCTAGAAGTCAGGGCAAAGATGGGTGTGTCCTATATATTCTAGAGACATCTAGAGGCCCTGATGTGGAGTAGGGCCTGGCACTAGATTAAAGGGATCCTGGGGGGAAGGACAAAGGGGTCCTCATAATGGGAATCTGAGAGGTGGCAACTGGAAGTTGAGAGGCTGGGGATTGCAGGGGAGCGCAGCAGAAAAGCAAAGGTGCTTTATGAGTCCACCTGATGAAGTGTAGCATTTCCACTAAAACATTGCAGCATCTGAGGCCCGTAATAATGTGCCCACTTAATAGGCAATGTACAGCGTGAGAAGCCAAAGCAGCCCCAGTGCCTGTGCGCTTCCTGCCACGCATGTGGTATTGGGGTTCCTATCCATCCATCCTGCCATTCCACACGCATTTCTGGGTATTGGCACCAGCTAGGGCACTGGGGTAGGTACCAGGATCTCCTTGGAAGAGTTGCCATGGAGACAATCCCCATCCCAGGCAGAAGGCTGGCTTAGACAATTTATGCTAATGATTGCTGTCCCTGGGTGATTCTCATTGGATCAAGTGCCGACATCATCCCCTGTAGTCAAGAAGCAGATATTATGATGGAAGCAGATATTAGGAAGCAGGTATTAGGATCCCTTTATTTTATTTTATTTTATTTTATTTTATTTTATTTTATTTTATTTTATTTTATTTTATTTTATTTATTTTATTTTATTTTATTTAAGACAGAGAGAGAGAGAGAGAGCACAAGAGGTTGGGGGTGGCAGGAAGAGGGATAGAGAAACAGGCTCCCGGCTGAGCAGAGAGCCCAATGCGGGGCTCAATCTCTGGACCCTGGGATCATGACCCCAGTCGAAGGCAGGCACTTAACTGACTGAACCACCCAGGTGCCCCTAGGATCTCTTTTTGTTGATAAAGGATTTGAGGCCAAGAGAGATGTGTGCCCAGACCCAGTTTCCACTATAGCAGGGCTGGGAAGCCATAGTTTTTAAATTAGGTGATCTGTGGTCTTTTCATTCCCTTTTGAGACCTCTCTAGACACAATTCCAGAGTGTCTTCTTGTTTCTGTGAACGTGGTTTTGAAAGAGGCATTTTTAGGGTACTCACTGTTCCGTTGCCCAGCACCCCTTGTTGAAACTTTAACGCCAATGGTCTTTGTCACCCAAGGAAAGTAGGCAGCTGGGATGGCTTTGGAGGGTTGGGGGCTGTGCTGTGTCATTTGTTTTGCTAATGAGGCTGCTGTATTCCAGGGGCTGCTTCACTCTGACATAATAACCAAGAGATTAAAATTGATTTCCTACCCAACACGGTCAGGGAACATCTCCGAGCTGCCTTTTGGGATCTAATCTCTCTGCCCACTTCTGCAGAGAGGTTGGATGTCATTTAAAAGGATGTCAACGTGTTCGTCCTCGATGGATTAGCTGACTTAACAAAAGCCTCAAGCTCAATGTAGGCTACGGGGTGATCAGCTCCCTAAGAAACCCATGCCACTGTGGCCGCATTAATAGGAGCGCAGTGCCCATCCAGGGAGGTGATGGGCTGCGGGACTCATCAGCCTGCTTCAGCTTGTGCCCACTTGGGCATGTTAACAAGATAATGTCCATTTAGAAGAGGGTAACAAGCACTAGGAAGCATCTGGAATTTGAGTGGTGTGGCGAATGTTTGAGAGGCAGTAAATGAGTCTTCATTTGGGAGGAAGGGAGAACAAGAATGTTGTCTTTAAAGTTTGGAAGGCCTGTCTGGAAGCTGAGGGTGTAGGTTTTATTCAGTGTGTCTGTAGGAGGCTCTGGGTAGGAATTATGGGAAGGCAGATTTTGGTTTCATACAAGAAAATGTTTCTAGCCATCACTGAAGTATTTAGCTTGAGGGGGTCTGAGGCTTTCATCCCTGGGGTCTGTATTAAACCCCTTTCTTTGCTAATCCGCCTACCCAGGGACACACAACAGAGGGAAGGTCTTTGGCTCAAGGAGTTCACCTGGGCTTCATGTACCTTCACCCGCTTTGGTCTTCCCTGGACATCAGCCCCCTTCATTCTCAACAATCTCATCTTGGTTCCTTCTCTGTTCCTTTTATAGGCATCTCTTTTGTAGGTCAGTGAGTTCTAGAGGTGGGCCACTGAAGGCTGCTGCCAGTTGCACAGAGCCATCAGGAATACAAACATTCATCCTCCAGTCCCAGCAGCCTCAGAGCCTGACTTCTACCTCATGGTCAAAGATAGATCCTTGGGGTTCCAGCCATCACATCTGCATCCCAGGTGGCAGAAAAGACAACCTGACAGTTTCCTTATTCTTTTGTTCTATCTCATTAACCAAACCTTAAGCTGGAGAAAGCACTTTTTTAGTCAGAGCTGCCTTGCAAAGAAATGGGGATAGAAGGATATGGAGACAGGCAACTGACATAAATCTGCCATGATTCTCAAATTCCCCAGACCCCTCTGCTGAGCTCTAGCCTGGTGTCCATCACTTCCCATGGACGCTGCACCTGGATGTCTCACTGGCACCCCAGAACCTCCCCATTAGGTACCTCCACTTGCCTGTTACCCAGACCGCAGCCCGGTTGTCATGGCGACACTTCCCTCCCTCTTCCTGGAACTGATTCACTCATCCAGTCCTAGACACATCCCGGATGCATCCACCTCTCCCCGTGTCTCCCGCCTTAGTCCACACCGCCACCACCTGTGGCCTGGTTTACTGGAAAAGCCTGATCGTGACCTTCCCTGCTTAAATGGAGAACAGCATGACCTCGCTGGGCTTCATCCAAGATCCTTTGTCCTTGGCCTGCCCTGCAGGGCGCCTCGTGAGTGCTCCTTTGCTGACCCTTCCATGGGGATCTTCGTCCTTCCCTCCTCCCCCTCCCTCTCTTCAGCTGCCGGGATCCAGTTCTGAGCCTTTGATTTCTCTTGTCTCTGAATGTCACTTGCTTTTCTTCTGTGGGTTACACCTCTTCCCCTCGCTCTCTCCTCTGTTGATCTGACTCAGCCCTATTACTCATGCGTTAGGTCTCCCAGTGAAAGTCACTTTCTATTTTTTCCTAGGCTAACTTTTTTTTTTTTTTAGAGAGAGAGGGAGTGAGCAGACACGAGCAATGGGGAGGGGCGTGGAGCCCCACATGGGGTGCGATCTCACAACCCTGAGCCGAAATTGAGACTCCGGCGCTTAACCGATAGAACCACCCAGCGCCCCTCGGCTAGTGTGTATTGAACACTTACTATATGCACGGTGGGGTGGTTGGCATCTATATGGATTATCTCATTTTATTTTTCTCTAGGACCCTAAGAAGTGAGAGCTCTCCTTATTCTTATTTTACATAGATGGAAATTTGGGGTGTAGGTTATGTAAGTGGTAAGTAGCGCATCCGGGAGGCAGACCCAGGTATTCCGCCATCGGAGCTCTGTCTTTAACACTGGGAAATTCATGTGTCTCCCAGGAAAGCTCCTGCTACTTCTGCCGTTGCAGACTCTGCTAGGGGTTTGCAATATGGTCCCGAGGCACCCTGCCTCACGGCGCCCTCAATCACACATCCTGATGCTCCTTGGCACCTTTGTGGTTCCTTCCATCCCTGAAACGCAGCATTGCTGTCACCTCTGGATTCCCAAAGTATCCCGCGTCTAGGACTCCAGGCATGGGTGCAGTTACAGAGCTGGTTTTGGGGATCAGACCACCTTAATCTTACCTGCATCCCACCATTTATTACGATCTTGTTAACCTCTCTGTGCCTGGGTAAGATGTGTAGGAAGTATAAAGCAGATGCGAAAGGTACCTTCTTCAAATATGTTACGGAGAAGGAATAGGTAATACTATACACTAAAGGTTTGTGATTCCGCACCCCTCCCCTGCACCCCCCAACCCCACCACTTCGTATGTTGAAATCCTAACCCCCAACACGATGATATTTGGAGGTGGAGCCTTTGCGAGGTGATTAGGTCCTAAGGATGGAGACCTTCGGAATGGGATTTGTACCCTTAGAAGAGACACAAGTCCTATCTCTCTACACTCAGCTGTTTGAGGATTTAACGAGAAGGTGGCCGTCGACAAGCTAGGAAGCTGGTTCTTACCAGACCTTAGATCTGCCTGCTCCTTGATCTTGGACTTCTCAGCCTTCAGATCTGTGAGAAATAAATGTTTCTGTTCAAGCCAGCCAGTCTGGGGTATTCTGTTGTAACAGCCTGAGCTAAGACAGGTCATACATGTAAAGCACTTGATATGGGGCTGGGTGCTCGGTGAGCCCTCCGAGGTTAGTGGCTCCTCTTCTCCTTGCTGTTCTTGTTGTAATACATGGACTGCACTGTCTCAACCCCCCGGTGCTGTTATAATCTACATGCCCGACTCTGTCCCTAGACCGTTGGTTTCTAGAAGGCAGACGCCATGTGGGGCCATCGTTGGATCTCTAGGATCTGGAGAGCTGCCCAGAGCATAGCCCTGCTGAAGAGACATGGGGGAAAGAGGGGGGTGGTGACTTGTCATCCCTGAAATCTCTTCTAAAGAAGCCGCATCAGGAAGATTGTTGAGTGGAGGCTGGTGACATCGTTTGGTGTGTCTTGGGAAAGGTCGCAGCTGGAAAGCCTGGCCGCCTGGGCCTCTCCTGTGCACAGCTGGCTCTTGCGTTTGCTCAGATTTCCAGAATCACAGATGAGCAACTTCTTTCCAGAAAAGGTCTCGGGGGGTGTACAGGTCATGACGCGGAGAGGCAGACATGAAGGTGTAAATTGCATTTTCCGTGTTTGAGCCATCTTTCAGTTGTCTGAGAGAGCCATCTGAGAGAAGGGTCAGGAGGTCGTAGTTGAGAGGAGGTGCCCCAGAAGCAGACAGCCCCCGGTCCAATCTGAACTCCACCGTGAACCACCCCTGTGACCTAGGGCAAGCGATATAACAATACCAAGCCTCAGTCTCCGCCGTTCAACGGGGCTGAGTATTATTATTGTTGGGACTGGTTATAATGCCTTTCATACAGGCATTCTAAGAACTGAAAGAAATACACAAAAAGCACTTGGCACAGTTTTGAGTCTCTACATCCATTAAATGACAGCTAGGTTTTTGGGGTTTTTTTTTCTGAGAGAGAGAGCATATGGGCACGTGCATGTGAGCAGGGGGAAGGGCAAAGGGAGAGAGAGAGAGAGAGAGAGAGAATCCCAAGCAGATTCCATGCTCTATGCAGAGGCTGTCCTATGTGGGGCTCAAACCCACAACCCTGAGATCATGACCTGAGCTGAAACCAGGAGTCAGATGCCTAACTGACTGAGCCACCCAGGTGCCCCAAGTTTGACTTTTTTTAAGTTTTATTTTTATTTAAGTAACCTCAACACCCAACACGGGGCTTGAACTCACGGCGCTGAGATCAAGAGTCACATGCTCTTTCAACTGAACCCACCAGAAGCCCCAGACTGTTACTTATTTTTATTACCATTAACTTCCCCTTCAAAGAGCAGCAGGGCACAGGCCCAGAGATGACCGTCCGCCTCATCAGTAATTCGTTCTGTTATTAGTCAATTACTCACTAATTGCAGAATCTTGTGCTAACGCCTTCAGGGGTATGATTCAGACAAGAATTGAGCCCCCAGTGAGCTTCTGCTTTTGCCTAACTAAGAAGACAAGACAGTTTCATAAATTGGTGTAAGTGAGTACACCTCTCTGGGTCTCATTTGTCTTACTGATAAAATGGGAGTGTACGGGCTGAGAACAAGAATTCCTTGAACAAAGCTACAGTGTTTTGAGGACGCAGATAACAGTGGACGGGTGGCTACAACAGGATGGTTTGAAGCACAAGGTGTAGACTAAGTCATCTGAAACTATGGAGCCCACAGAGCAATCTGATGGAATGTTCTCCCCTGTTACCAAGCTTGTCTAGCATCATTTGGAAGGGATCAGAACAGGTGCCTGGACAGTGTGTGGGGAGCACAGCAAGGCTTCCTCTGGCTGCCCCGGGGTCCGATGGGAAAGCTGGCCTTAGTTTTTCCTCTGGGGAAGGCACAGGCAATGCTGTGTAGCTGCTTGAAGGTCTAGCATCTAGGACTTTCTAAAACACGTGAAAACCTCGAGCCGCTCCTCTTACCCAGCCTACATGAATCCAAATAATTATGGCAGAGAGGTTTTGAAAACGAAACCTTATTTTAACTCATCACGTCAAGATGTTTTATTTCCATGTGTAATATTACCTATTACTATACGGCGGCTAACCTGCTTCCAGAGGCTGTGTTCCTGAGAAAGAGAAGTTTTGAGATCCCGGTCGTAATTTCTGTGTGCGTAAAAAAAAAAAAAAAAAAAAAAAAAAAAAAAAAAAAACTTTCTTTACAGCCTTGCATTTCCTTTAAGCATGGGGGTGCTTCGCGGGCATAAATCTCTGCAGCCAGGCAGGTCTGGGAGCTTTGCTGGGTTTTCCTAGAGCTCCGGGAAAGGAAAAATGATTTATTTGATCATGGATGAAGCCAAATATTTGCACACCTTGCAGCTCACCTAGTCCTCACCTGGTGGTTTGGCCATGACGGAGGAAGCCTGCAGCCCGTGGGGAGTAGATTAGCTGAGCTGGGCTGGTGAGCAAGTTCAACCTTCCACCGCTGTTTAAACATCTCTGACCTCAGGGGGCCCTGGAGAGATTAATGAAAGTCAGCGGAGATCATTTCACCACGCCTGACGCTTCTGTGGCTGCTGCTGGCCGGGCCCGATGGACGGCTGTTGGCGCTCTTCCTGTCCACTCCACGGAGAACCTGCCAGGGTGTTGGAGGTAGTTACTGGCCGTGGCCAGCCCTCGGGGGAGGGTGGGAGCTTAATCAGCCCTCCGGCATCTCGGTGATCCCTGAAGTAAAAGGATCCTGTATTTCTGGCAGGATCTCCTGCGTATGTTGGGATTCAGGAATACAGGTGGTTGGGAAGGCTACTGATGACAGACTGGCTCCCCTTGCTCAGAAATGGGGTTTTCTTTGGGAAGGGTCAGAGAAACGTGGAAGTCTAGAGTTAGAAGCATAGGATTTTAGAGCAGAAAGGACTGTGAAAGGCAGGCACTTGGTCAAGGTCAAAGCTGATTGCTCACGGCCCAGTTCAGGCAAGAGACCGTGCTTGTTCATTTTCCAGTTCACGTGGTGCCCTTTCTTCTACACCCCTGTCCTCCAGAATCCCTGTGATCGCAGGGAGCTGTTGTTATTAACTAGGCCAACCTGGAGACTTCCAGATCTTACCAGCTGTCAGTAGGGCTCTCCAGGCCCTGAGGTCTGGCTGGGAGTGCGTCACTCCAGACTCCAGCCTGGGGAACTCCAATGCTTTCCCACAATTTCTTGACTTCTCTAAGGCTTGGACTCTCTGGGTCCCCTCTGGCTCCTGCATTCGGGCATGTGAGGGTGTTTCTGTACGTAAAACTTAGCCTGTCATGTGGTAAAAAGGAAAAAGAAAAAAAAAGAAAATCTACATAGGCCAAGAATGTTTTGACCTCAGGATACTTTGATAAGTCTTGGTGGGAGAGGGTTGGGAGACAGGAAAGAAAAGGGGTTTGCTCAGCAACAACTCGAACAAGTATTTAAAAGAAGCAATATCCGGGGGTGCCCCAGTGGCTCAGTCGGTTGAGCATCTGGCTCTTGGTTTTGGCTCAGGTCATGACCTCAAGGCCATGGGATCAGGCTCTGTGCTCAGCGTGGAGTCTGCTTCTGCCTCTCTTCTGCTTCTCCCCGCCACCCCCGTCTCTCTCGCTCTCTCTCAGATAAAAGATAAATACTAATAATACCAAAAGAAGCGATATCTGTATCAATTCTTTTTTCCTTTTGGATAGACTTGATTTTTCAGAGCAGTTTTATGGTCATTGCAAAACCGAGCAGAAAGCCAGAGTTCTCATCAACCCCCAATCTCCCACTCCCACACCTGGCTCCCCCACTATAAGCACCGGCAGAGAGTGCTACATTTATGATGGTGAACACATCATCAGCACCCAGGGCCCATAGCTAACTCTCCGGTCCACTCTGGGTGCTGCACATTCTGTGGGTTTGGGTAAACAGATAATGATACATACCCACCACTGTACTATTGTGAGACTAGCTTCACTGTCCTAAAAATCCTCCGTGGTCTGCCCCTTCACCCCTCCCGACACTCAGCGCCTGGCAACCGCTAATCTTGTTTCCTGCCTCCATAGTGTAGCCTTTTCCAGAAAGTCATATAGCTGCAATTGGATCGTATGTAGCCTTGCCAGATTGGCTTCTTCCCCTGGGTAATTGCCTCTAAAATTTCTCCACATAATAGCAATTCCTAAAATGTCCTCCTCATTCCCCAGCCCCAGGGCCGTGCTTCCTCCGCCTTGTAGATTCTTTTTCTCATTTCCATTCCCATCTTAGGACCTCAGTTTCTCTGTTCTACTTGCCCCCATGAGCTGCTCATCCTTTTTTTTCCTCTATTGTGCAGAGAAGCTTCTCTCCAGCCTCTAAGGCCTTCCCACCTGCTCGTGCATGTTCTCTGCAGAGCCTCCCCCCTCCCTGCTGCAGGGTCACAAAGGTCTGTCTGCAGACAGAGCTATGCTCTTGAGCGGGATCCTGTGAACATGGAACTCTCTGTCTCTGCACCCACTAAAGCTGTGCTACGGGGGGAAAAGCTGGGAACTCACACTTCAGCTAGAGGAGGGCTGAGCGTGTCGAGAGGTGCCAGTGGTCTGTCTTTCCTGCATGGCTCCCCACTTGGCACGTAGACGGGCCACAGAGCTGCAGGATAAGCACCATTTCTGGGTTTAATTGAAAACCCATAACTGGAAGTAAACCCAGCAACCAGGACCCATTCTGGAATCCTTTTGCGGCCATGGTGCTGACTCTGGCCACGTGTTCTTCTTCTAACCCATTCTGCAAATGGAGATTCGTGTAGCTCTCTCAAGGTTCAATGCCTGGCACTCATTCCTCCTCTCGAAACACTCATTTTCCTCCAAACGTATTCAGCCCCACAGCTTCTGCTGCCACTTTGCTACGCTCAGCAGCCCCCCCCTGCCCCCACCCCATGAATTCCTGCTCAAACTCTTCTCCCTGTCATCCCCAAAGCATCGGGAACTCAATGTCTAGCAAACCAAATTCATGCTCTTCCCACCCAAACCCAGCTTTGTTCTGCCTTCCCCTTGTCCCTGTTTCCGGTCATCAAGGTTTTGGCTCTTTGTCTCTTTTTTGTGCTTCTTGCCTTCCCTATGGCATGATAGCCCAGTCCTGTTGATTGTCCCTCTTGCGATTCTCTCTCCCTTCCCCTGTCTACTCCTCTAGTCTCCGATCTCAATCTCATTACCTGTCACCCGTTCCCTCACAGAGATCTGTGAGCCCGCTGCCTATTTCCCATGTTTCTGCTTCAGTCCTCCCAAACGTAGCTCCCAGATTACACTTCTTACGAAGATTGTCTGACCTGTCCTTTCCTCACCCTTGCCCCATGACCGTCAATAGCTCTATCTTGTCTATTGGGGAAAAACCAAAAAAAAATACCAAAAAAATCCCAAACCACCTTGGTTATGCTTCCCAGGCATTCGTGATAGAGTTTCAAGCAGACTTGCTAACCTCTTTCATTGTTCCTTTCATGGAAACCAGCCAAATCAGATTGCTCTCGTTTTCCGACACCCACTATATGCTTTCTCGCTCAGTATTTTCACTTATGCTTTTCTTTCTGTCTGTAATGCTCTTATCTTCCATCATTGTCTATCAGACACTAGCTATACCTGGGGTACAGCTCAAATGCCCTGTTTCCACAAAGCCTTCCCTTCTTGCTTCAAGAAGCAGTGTGCGTTCCTGTTTCGAAAAAAAATGTTATTTTATTTTTGTTTCTGTACTTGATGTGTTCCAATTTATAATTGTGTGTTAGGATCCCCTACCTTTGAGATTGAAGGCTCCCAAGGAGAGCTCCTATGTCTTGTTCACCTTTGTATCTTTTAAAGCAAGTAATATGTATTTAAATGAATCAGTTCATAAGATTGACAGAAAGCACACCGGGTCCCAGAGGAGTGGAACAAAAGGAAGGTGGATTTGGAGGCTCTTGGGGGAGCAGGAAGTAGTTAGAGCTGGTGGTATTGGTGCTGGTGGGTGATGTCAAGGTGAGTGAATAATGCATTTATCTGGGGCAGGGGGCATTGCCAGGGGAAGAGGAGATGTTGACGGTAACCCTCTCCAGCTTTACAATGTTGCCTCTGGCTGGCCCGAGTATGGACATGGGCAGGGCTCAGACAGAGCATGTGCTGTGTTGGATTATTCATTACACGCAGAACAATAGGGAATTCTGCTGAGGAGAGCGGGAGAATTTGCTGGAAGCCTGTGTTACAGCTCATAATATTACATCCAAGTCTTTTGTGTAATGTAACCCATTGCCATATCCCCCGGGTGGCTCAAAGTCACAGAATCATGGAATGGTAGAATTGGACGGAAATTCAAAGAGGATTTGGCCAAATCCCCTAGTTTTATGGGTTGGGAAATTAAGGCCCAGGAAGGTTACATAACTCTCCCAAGGTTACACAGAGATACATAGCAGAGCCAGGATGGGAGCTCAAGGGAGAAAGGAATAAACGTTCATCAGCTACCTAGTCTGTGCTGGAGCCGTTAGTCCACTGAGTGAGGCAAATCTTGCATTTCCCATATGGGGACAAGGCGGTGGCAGCTCAGGGAGGTGACATTTAACATGTAAGTCATGCATCCGTGATTTCGCCCCAGAATCTGACTGACTTCAAAGAGCTGGTCTTTCTATGGCTTGGGGCCCCTTCATTCAAGAGAAGTGGGGGAAAAGGGTGCCCAGGGCACTTGGGAGGGCCTTTGCAAGGACAGACCAGTTACTCTGCATGAAGACCCCATGAGGCAGGGAGCGTTTTGTTCTCATTTTGCTGAATAGTAAGTAAAGTCGGAGAGGCAGTCCTCCCAAGGTAGACCAGTCCTCCCGAGGGAGCCCAGCTAATAACAGGTGCAACGAGGGTGACAACTGGGGCCATTTTGAGCCACGTTGGACTTGAGTGTCTTCATTGTAAAAATAAAGAACACATGTCCCGTGCTGATGTTCCACAGAATTCTACAACTCCTTTGAGGCCCCGTGCCAGACTCTTGTCTGCATTGAAACATTCATGAACCAAAATTGAAGATGAAGATGCATGGGCTGCCTAGACCTGGGTTGTCATGGCCACTCAGTAGCATTGACTGTATTGCACTATGCACGTTGTCTTCTAAAATCTGCATGGGAAGAGGGTAGAAGCATTGCAGGGAAACATGATGCCTTTCCTCGGTAGGAGACTGAGGACCAGGGGGTGGCGTTTGCAAGGATTCTTTTTCCTGACACGGGGCCGCTCAGAAAAGAGGAGGCAGATGGCACCCGTGACCATGACTTGGGCTTATGGTCCATTCTGAAGGCCTCTGGGCTTGGCATGGAGAACATTCCATGAAGATAGCCATATCCATAGTGCTAGGGAAGGCGGTATTAAAATGAACATGAAGGGGGATGGAAAAGCCACCGTGAATCTTATTCCCATGGAAACAGTAATTGTGGGCTTGGATCTTGGGCACAGCATAGGTAATTAAGTGAATCAGAGATGAAAATACAGCGACACATGTATTAATTTAATGGGTAGGAAGGGGCTCAGAATTAGAATGTGGTCATGGCGTAAGATAGCATCAGAAAGAATAGCTGGACGGCCTTTGAGGCCACTTGGAAAGTCAGGGCTTCAGAGATCTTGTCCTGGAACCTCCCATCTCTGCACACAGACTCATAACCCAAGTGTGTTCGTGATGAGAACGCTGCCTGAGGTTGACCAGTCTCCCCGCTTATCTGCTGAGGAGTACTGAGTATACCTGATTTTTCACACCCTACCTGTCCACTGATAACTGGAGGACAGATCATTTGCAGTCCCCTAAAACTAGTGGGAGTCAGATATTTAGAACCTTTGGTTTGATTTACAATAGGTGTCTGGTTGGGGTCTGGGCCATTGTCTTCTGTATCAGTCCTCAATCCCACTTCCGAATGGAAACTCCTAAACTCTGGGTCTCTCTACCTTCACACCAAACGTGTAACGAAGAACGTAAGACAAACAAAACAAAATCCTTCCTGTAAAACTTCCACCCGTTAAAAAAAAAAAAAAATTGTCGTTTGGACTTTGAACTCAGGGGCAAAGAACAGCGCTAGGTCAAATGGTCCAACGAGAATGATAACTAGAAATCATTGGATTCTAGTTCTACCGTGCTAAATCATGCAAAATGAAACACACACACACACACACACACACACACACACACACACACACAAGTTTTGGTGGGACTGAATAAATTGATTAGCAAACTGAGCAAATTCTCCTTACCTGCACTCTCATTTTGAAAAAGAGAACGATTAATTTGTCTATCTTGTATAAAAACCACATTGTGGTAAGAGAAACATTTCTCATAAAAAGAAGGGGAAATTAGATCATCACTAAAAAAGCCGGATAAGATTGGTTTGATGCAAAGAATCCAGTGGAAATCAAATGTGTATACCCATTTAATTAGTATTACAAACAATTAGAGGATTTTATTAGCAAACGCTGTTTATGGAAACTGGTACAAATGAAAACAACTTTCTGGATCTCCAAGGGGTGTTTTTGAGATGTTGCATTTCCTGGTTTTCAGAAAGTCTTTCTGGAAGGGGAAAAAAAAAAAAAAAAGAAACTGGATTTTTTTTTTTTTTTCATTTTAATGCAGCTTGATGCTCTCGGAGCTGTAACATGGGTGTCCCAGATATTTGCACTGAAAGCTGACAGGTGTGTTTTGGTTAGAGACGCTGACCCCCTTTCCCCATTATCTCTCCCTCTGAACAATTTTTGGCTCCCCGTACACCCACCCTGCTTTTCTTTTTATTAGAATGTTACCTACAGCTTTTAGGGTTTTTATCTTAACCACATTTACATGTTGTTTTCCAAGAAGAGTTGCTTCTAAATTCAGACCAGAACACAAGCCGTTCCATTTTCTTGACGTTGTAACAGCAGCAGATGACAGAAGCCCCCCCAGAATGACCAGGCTCCCCACTTTCCCTTCATGTCAGCTGAGTCAGGTGCTCAGTGTCCTTGTCTGCGTGGCCCCAGGTGGCTTCCCTTCACTGCATGTTCAGCCATGTTTCCTGTGTGTGGGGGCCTCGCCTGTGTGTGTCTTAGACCTCACCGAAGATTCCAGATCCAAGACCTGTCTTTCAAACACCTGAAGATTTGGTAACGTGAAGCCACATTCCTGCGTGGCCACCTGCCGTTCTCCAGAGCTTCACTCATCCTGACTCTTCTAGGCCCATGGTTCTCAGGGTGCCTGGGGTCCCGGCAGCAACAGGACATTTGCCAGACAAGCTGATTCCCAGGTCCCATTCCAAACCCGCCGAGTCAGCATCTCTGGGGCGGGGCCCAGCAGCCTGTGTTTTCACAAGCCCTCCAGGTTTGAGGGTAGCCGTGCTCCTACACTCTTGCCTGCCTGGTCCCCTGAAGGTTCGTCCCCTTCCGGTGCACATGATTTTTCATCCTCATGCCTCCCCAGGACAGATGTCACCTCCCTGTTTGATCATTTGGCTCCTGATGTGTCAGGGACTTTCATGCACACGGTGGGAAGTGTTTGGAACCGTTATGCTGCCTCTGCTTTTGAGGTCAGGCCCTGGGATAGCACAGCGGTATGTTTGGTTCCCCCCCACCAGCGTTTTCTAGGATTATTTCTGCGCCTTCTTCCCCTGCTGACTTAGAGCTGACCGTGGACCGGGCATTGACCGAACTAAGCCTTGCACGTGTTAAGCCATTTCATCATTATGACAACTCTATTCTACCAGTGAGGAAGATGAGGCACGGAAGAGTCCAGCAATTTGCCCAAGGCTCCATAGCTAGGCAGTGGGGGAGCTGGGAAGTCAGGTCAGGCAGGTCAGCTAGAGTCCGGTGTTCCTAACCACTCTGCTGGAATACCTCTCTGGCCAGCAGGCTTCCCTGATGCCCTGGAGACCATATTTGGCCTCACCAGGGGTTCATGCTCCTGGTGTCCAGCTCCTGGTCACCTTCTGGATTGCTCAGTTACAAGAAATTTTGGGTAACCTGTCACCTCTTCTATCCCCAACAAGGTCCACAAGGGAGGATTGGATGCCCATTCTGTGGGCCTCTTCCTTGAGATAAAGGCTGGTTCACGACATGACTTTGGCTTTGTGCCTGCCACACTGTTCTTGCCTGGATTGGGATTTCTGCCTGCCGAGATCCCAGTCTCTCTCTCACCCCTGCTGTTTGACTGTCTGGGTCACCAGCATTTCCTGGCACTTGACTTACGGTGATTCTAGAATGTGTGCTGAGGTCACACGCTGTGCCCTCCTGAATTTCCCATCAGCCAAGAGAGAGTTTTTGCACTGGTGTGCTCTCTCTCGCCCATACCTGTAGTTCTCAGCCTTCCACTTTTATGCAGGGAAGATTCATGGTTAAAGAAGACAGACTGTAAGAGCCAAGTGGCTGGTTGTGAATCCTGGTTCTACCACTCCTAGCTCGCGTGACCTTGGGAATGTTCTTGAACCTCTCTGTGACTCAGTTTCCTCATCTTTAAAGTGGGTTGATACCAGCAACTGCCTCTCATGTTCGCTATGATCCAGGTCCCAAGTTGTCCATGGTTTTGCTGTTTTGCATATCCATCTCCCTGGCCTGTGTTTAGGAGGCATTCCTTTCCCTCCATTTAGTCCACCTGGGTCGTGATTTAGGTGACCATGCATGGAATGCATGGAATGTCATGGAACTCTCATTTCCCCTTGACTTCATGTGACGAAGTTGGAGGGGTGCTTGTTTGTGCTCTCTTCTTCTCAGGGTTAGTTTTGTTGGACCACGAATGACCGCTGCATAAAGGTCGTAGGCTGAGACCCACAGGTAGGGGTGAAGATGGGAGAGTAAATGGGATGTTGACAGAATTCTCCTAGAAGGTGGCCAGCGCTAATTTGAGTTTATGTTTAAGGACTGGACTCTCAGCTGCTCCCTGCGTCTGCCTTGCACACCCTCGCCCTCACTGTCCCTACTAATACGACCAAACTGGGGGTTCTCTGTGTGCCAGACATTGGTCCCTAAGCTCCGAAGCTTCAGGAGCACAGGTGAATCTCCTGGTGTGGGCAGGTGGAGGAGAAGGGAAGCCAGCAGAAATGAGCCGACCCTGACATTGAGCTTCTTGGACTATGAAAGTGGCCTCCTCGGCAGCTGTGACTCTGGCCGAGCGTGTGTGATAGTGGAGACAGGCGACAGCTTGGGGGCTGCCTGACTCCCAGGAGGGTCTGTTTGTGTCCTGTCTCACAGTGATGGACAAGGTCGACCAGATCTGTTCAAATCTGCCCCTCCCTGGTCTGAACCCATCTCCTCCCCTCTGGTCCTCCACTACCGTCCTCGCAGGTGTCTGGCATTTTGGTGTCTCTGACCCACACTTCCATGTGCTCAGCACAGAATCGGCCCCTGCCACAGTCCTGTTTTGGGAGAGCTTGCTCTTGACCTCTGATCTCTCACTGTGGAATCACGGCGTGTTCCCTGCAAAAAATAATTCCAGTCCCCAGGGACGAGACGAGGGGACAGTCACTGGGGAGGGGCCCTCCCCGACACCCTAGAACACACCCCGTGGGTGGCCATTTGCTTCCTCCGGGGAGGAGACAAGTCCTGTCCTTTCCTGTCTGCTGGAAAGTTCTGCCCTTGAAACCCTCCCTCCCTGGGTCTCCTGAGCCCCCTGCCCCTCCCCAGCGTGGCCCTGAGCCCCCAGTAGAGCAAGGACAGGAATCTGATTAAGTACCTCTTTGCGGTAGCCGGGCAATCAGGTGTTCATTATCTCGTGACACGGGAGTACCGAAATGGAACATTCCCATATTTTAAACTTACGGAGAATTGCACCTTAATATAATTATTTTTGAAAGATTCTTCATCACAAAGGTTAATAAGAGCAATATAGGTTAATAACAGCACCAAGGAAGCGGACAACCTCTGATAATTGACCTTATTGATATGTAAAGTGCTGTGCCTTCACCTTGGGGTGGGTGACCACTTTCCCAGTCAATTAGCTCCCATGGACACCCCCCTCCTCCTCCTGCTGCTTCACTATCAGATCCAGCAGTTCCCTCTACCCTCCCTGGAAAGGGGCACCCCCTGCCCCGCCGAACTCTCCCACGCCCCAGCCCATCTCTGCTTCTTGAATCAAGACAGTAGGAAAACAGGGCAAAAAGGCAGGTGACAATTGTCAAGCACTGGTCCCACCTCCTGGACCCCGGGCCGGCTCCTGGACATGCTTGGGTCTCTTGATCAACCTGTGGAGGGGACCTGGCTCGTCCCATTTTACAGGCAGGTGGTGGTCAGTTAAAAGGGACATTGTGGTTGGCTGGTATCTCCCATTCAGGTCCTGCTGAGACAGACACTTGTGCCTCAGGGAAACCCGGGGGGGCACAGAGCAGGCAGTGAAGACAGGGGTCTTGGTTTGCATTTGTGTCACCATCACATACGGGGTTCAGAGCCAGAGTGGTGCATCTCTAAGTCAGGTGGGGGTGGGAGGGTGGGGGAGCAGGAGGAGGCAGCCGCCAAGTTGAGTTGAGGGGCTGGCTGCTGGTTCTCCAGAGGGTCCTTCCCAAGTTGAAAACTGTCCATAGAAATCCATCTGGAATCACAGCTTCTGCTTGACTTGTTATTACCTCTTTGGCCTTGAATCTGATCTTCCCTGGAACGCTGGTGCTGACAGCTTAACGGGCCCCACGTGGCTGGGACAGTCCAATTAATAAACCCTACAGAAGGCCAGGTGCACGGCAAAGCCATGTCACTGGGCAAATTTTGCATGTTAGCTACTTTTTCTCTGATCCCACCTCAGAAATCGGTCTCCGAGACCTCCGCTGTCAATTACCCAGTCCTTGGTAATGGGTTGCCCATAAGCTTTGTCTGGGACGCCCTGTCCCCACCTCGCCCCCCTGGTGGGTAGCAAGTCCCACTAAAGGGTTTACCAGGACTGTAAGACCCATCTGTTCCAGGTTTCTGGGGGAGATATTTGGGGACCCTGGTTGGGCTTGTAGTGGCATGGTGCTGACTGTTCTTGTTGTTTCTGGACTTAGCGGAAGTCCTGAGAGATCACCATGTCTCAGGTCACGGGAAGGGGGAAGAACTATTTTTACCAATTTAAACATTTCAGGGATGCCTGGGTGGCTCAGTCGGTTAAGCGTCTGTCTTTGGCTCAGGTCATGATCCCAGGGTCCTGGGATCGAGCACCGTGTCCGGCTCCCTGCTTAGCAGCGAGCCTGCTTCTCCCTCTGCCTGCAGCTCCCCCTGCTTGTGCTCTTTCTCTCTCAAATAAATAAACAAAATCTTTGAAAAAAGATGAACATTTCAGAGTCAGTTCAGATGACCCAGATGACCCATACTCTTGGGGAGTGGGATGGGTTTGAAGGAAGGGTAGTTCTTAGGAGTGGAATGGCTATTTTCTCATTTTCTGAGATCGAAAATGGGTCTCAACTAGCCTGGCCCGCATTCCTCTGCTACGATGGTCAGCCAGTTCATGAGTGCTTACTTAGCACCCACGTGAGCAAGAAGTAGGGAGACACCATGGGAGGGAGGCGGGTGTACAGAAACCACGCTAGACTGGGCATCAGGAAACCTGGGATTTCATCCTGGATGACACATTTCCAACCATGCGGTTTTGGACAAAGCCGTCGAAAACATCTGCTTCATGGGCTTGTTGTGGAGGTTAAATAGGGCAGTTAAAACGAGCACATTCAGTATCAAATAAGGGCTCAGGAAAACCGGCTAAATAAACTTCTTGCTTTTGAGAAATTTCTAATTTCCGAGTTTGAGAAATAATCTAATTAAGAACCTCATTTCCTCCAAGATCTGTTTATTAAAAGGACTTAGTGAAAAAAGAAGATATACATCCATTCAAAGCAATGTTGCATTTGAGGAAGCTGCTAGGATGGAACAGGTGGTTGGAAGAGGGTAATCCAGGTAGACTTCCTGGAAGAGGTGACTTTCCAAAAATGTGGATAGAAACCTGGATTGGAGAAGAGGATGGGGTGTCTGGGAACGCATTTTGGGTGAATTCCTCTCAGGTTTTCCGTGGAGAATTTGTTTCTAAAGACCGTGGTGTCAGCCCCACAGGAACCTCGGCCTGCCTGAGCTGGGACAAAGCAGAGCAGCTACGTGTCCACACAGGCAGCCTGAGCATGGTTCGGAAATGCCAGGCCCTGCCTCTCCCTGCACTCCCCGCTCCTGGCCACCAGCCTTGGGGCGAGTCTCTTCACATCTCCCGAACAGTCGAAATGCTCCAGCAGGGATCAGATGTTAAATTGAGGCTATTTTCAACTAGATGGCCTGATTGGGTTCCAGTAAGAACGTGGCATGAAAATTTGGGAAAATGGGGTTTGATGCCACTGCCGCGGGGGCCCTGATTTGTTTGAGCGCTCCTGGAAAGTGAAAGCCACAGGGACAGGGAAGGAAGAGCATTTCTCAACGCACTTGGGTGTTCCTTTCTCTAACTGGCATGGAGGGCGTGCTAAATGCAGCCTGTGGGGGTGGGCTATCCCTGTTGGCTCAGAAGGCCCAAGACCCCCTCCAGCTTTGTGGATAACCCATGCACCAAAGGCCATGTCTGCACCGCTGTGGTTTGCTGTGTGCCCCCCCCCCCACCCCAGGCTCTATAAGTGCCGTGAAGGCACAGACTCGCTGCTATGGATTTTGTTTGACTGTATAATTAGAGGGTGTGCATTCGACCCATCCCTGATAGCTAAGCTGTTGAATGTCCCCTTCATGCTTCACCCCCCAGGGGGTTTCCACCCCCATGAGAGTGTCCCATGCTGGCCTCCAAAATGAGAGGGGGGAGGTGCCCCGAGTTATATTTTGTCCCGAAGTCTGTGGTGGGTATGTGGGACGAGAGAGGATTGTACCCAAGATCAGCATGGCCTATTAGCTCCGTCTCTCTGTTGGAGCAATTGCAGAGGCCAGGACGGAGGAGGCTCTCTGGAAGGTTCCATTGGCCCAGCAGTGGCAGTGGGGAGTTGTAACATAATAAGAACTATATAGGTGGTCTCTGCCTCTGGTTCCTGGCACACAGCTCCTGAGTGTTGGGGGTGATGGGAGCATCCTTTGTTATAATACTTGGTCTTTGTCCTGCCACAAGAACTGCTAAGACCCTGGGAATCTCTCCAGTGACAAGAGTGTCTTTTGTACGCTAAAGAGATGACCAGAGGCTGAGATCTCTAGATAGCTTCAGGATGAGGGCTGGTGGCCAAAAAGACCAAGGCTTGATTAGAAGGGTGGGACTTTGAGCCCCCCATCCCAGGGAGAAGGGAGGGGCTGGAGACTGAGCCAATCACCAAAGGCCAATGATTTAATTGATCATGCCTAAATGATGGGCTTCGAAGAGCTTCTGTTTGGGGAACCCATCGAGGTGCTGGGAGGGTGGTGAATCTGTAGGGGGCATGGAAGCTTCGTGTATCCCCCCATACCTGTCCCTTCCATGCACCTGTTCCTGAGCTATATCCGTTATAATAAGCCAGATTAGTATATATAATGTTCCTCTGAATTCTATGGGCATTTATAGCAAATTATCGAGCCTGAGTTGGGGATTCATGGGAATCCTCGATTTGCAGCCGAGCTGGGCAGAAGCATTGATATACCCGCTACTTGTGACAATGGGGGGTGCAGTTTTGAGGGACTGAGCCCCTAACCCATAAGACCTGCACTGACTCTGAGTAGTTAGTGTCAGAATTGCTAATGTGTGGGGGGGAATCCCACACATTTGCCCTCAGAATGTTGTTAGTAGAGGAAATACGTTTCCTCTGAGCAGTCAAGATAGAGAAGCAACTGGCCCTAAAGAGACTCTTGCATTAAACACTTTGCATATTCTGTTCCATCACCTGGAATTCTCTTCTGCAATGCTTGGGTCCTAGCCCAAAGGTCACCTCCTCAGAGAGGACTTCCCCAACCCCCCTAACTAATGCCACCATACCTGCCACCATCCAGCACATTATTCTGGTTTACTGTTGAGAGCAAGCTTCACTATTAGGGAGTATTTGCTTACTCTATAACTCACTGAGTTGTTTGTGTCTTAGATTTAGTGTCAATCTCCCTTCTAGAATGGAACCTCCATGAGATCAGGCAGTTGTGACCATCAACCCACCAGAAGCTTTCTCATTATTTCAGTTTTTCTGCAAGCTGGTCTAGACTGGCGTGGGGACTGGAGGGGATGTCGATGTCTGTGTTGACACCCAGATTACCTTCTTGTTCTTTCTTTGCTCCGTTACTTTGATATTTGAGCTGACCTCTTCAAGTCTAGCACTTATGCAAAGGTGCAGTGCAGTAAACATTCAAGAAGCTACCATCATTTTTTTTTAAATATAATAATGGCTTCTTAGAACGAAGGATCGAATGCCCTATCCCGCTCCCAACACACACATACACACACCCACACACGCACGCGCACATGGATTGCGAAATAATAGTCAATTCAGTTGAACCGATTTTAAGACATTTTAATACATAATAACAATAATAATCCTGATAATAGTATCAGGTTATGGGTTAATGTTTTTAAGAGCTTACCACATGTCAAGCACCGTACTAAGGACAAATCCCAAAGGGAATGTATCCAGGGCTGGAAATCAAACCACAAAGAGAGCCGGGTCAGCCCTGTTCCCACTAATAACAAATGCAATTTTGGCTTTCCAGCATTCTATGCCTTCAAGTTAGTACGAGCAAGGGATGCAAGAAAACCTTTGCCTTTTTATTTCAAGCAAGAAAATGGTAGTGGGTGTGCAGATTTTGTTGTGAATCCCCAGTGGTCCCCATCGTGCGTAAGAGGGCAGGTGGTTCAGCCATGAGCTGTTTTCAGAGATTGGTCTTTCTCACTGTAGGAAGAGCATGTGTCCTTCAGGCCATTTTAGCCTAAGTCAAGAAATGATGACCATTGAGTGATCAAGGCATTTGGAAATTAGACTTTTGATTAACAACCCAATGTTCCAAGGTTTGGAAGCAGATCATATCCCTCTTGAGCAGACAAATATCAGAACCCGGAAGAATGAAATGAGAGTTCTGTTTTCTACCAGTGACAGCTCAGGGGACCCAAGGCCTTTTCCAAACAAAGTGGTTGAACATGGCAAATAATGAGGGATTTGTTGAATTGGAGAATACCGGGATGTAGTGGAAAGACTATTACCTTTGAAGGTAGAAGGCCCGAATTCAAACAACATGGGGTGGGGACAATCCCTTTCTGGCAGGCCCCCAGTAAGCTTGGTGCCTGGCACTACGTGTGTGCTGAGTTGCGCTGGAAAATGACCATTTGTGACCATTGAGGTTCACCTTGGCTTTACTTCAGGGTCTCTGATTTTGATTCGTTTCCGGCAGCCACAAGTCTGAGACTCCAGATCTGCCACGACCTCTGGTGCTTTAACTGGACTCTTGCTTCCTGGGGAGGTCATCCAGACCTTCCAGTGCCAGAATAATGCATACACAAAAGTGGAGAAACCAGAACACGGGGAAGGCGTGTGTTGGGTAGACTGTGTGGATGGGTCATGAAAGCTAAGCCCAGACATGGGTGGGCTAGAGCCAGGACCAGGCTTGGGAGGACATATCAAGCTTAAGCAAGCATGTGTGTGGCAGTCAGCAGAGGTACTCAGATTCTAGAACTAAGCCCATGGATGGTTGGCTGGGAGGAAGGGATTAGGAGCAAGGACCCGTGAATTTGCACCACAATGTGGGTTGCATTCGGAAGGCTGGTGACCTGCACTTACAGACTCCTTTGGGGGAATCCTCGAGGCACACTCCTTAGAACCCAGAGGGAGGATGGAGACGCAGCCATCAGTTCACTTCTGGAAGTCCCTTCTAAGTCTAAACACTGAAGCTCCATGAACTTGAGACCTGGAAATATTAATATGGCCGAATCCGGCTCCACGCTAACATTGACAATCTACAGCTATGTTCTATAATAAATGAGATGCGGTATCCGGAAATTCTGAGATGCTGCCTGGAGGTCCCCGGGATCCGGCTCGTTGTGCTTCTGGCTTCAGTCCTGGGGATGGGAAAGATGAGCCCAGGGCTGCAGAAAAGCAGGAGTTGTTCACTTCGTTGCTTTCAATGTGTATTTGGTCGTACGGGTGCCTTGAGAGTTTAAAACGTTAGCTACCTTTAAATCAAGTTGGGCACCTTATAAATCAAAATGATAAATGATTGATAAATAAACTGTCATTGCTACAATTAGATTTTCCATTATACTTGTATGCTATAATTTAGAATGTAATTTCCCCTGAAGCTCATAAAGGCACTGTAGTAATAGGGTGTCACAATGCATTAGGGCACGTGCAAGCGTCGTGGCTCAGCACGCACCTTGATGAAGTGTGGGATTGAGCTGTAGGGTTTAATGCAAAAGCACATGCTCTGCTGTGGGTTGAGGGGCCGACTAGATCACATTCAAGGAACCGGGTGTTGCAGCTGGCCAAGCAGGAGATTTAAAAGAAGGAGGGGAAATGGGTCAGCAAGGCAACGAACATTGGACCGGCGGTTGAATATTTCTGTCCCATTCGTAGCTCAGGCTGAGACCAGCTGTATCATGTTATATACATCTACCCTGCCTTTGCCAAGGAGAATTTATTTTTCAAAAAATCTTCAACATTTTTCATTTATTTGAAAGAGAGACGGCACGAGCAGGGGGAGGGGCAGAGGCAGAGGGAGAAGCAGACTCCCCGCTGAGTGGGGAGCCGGACGAGGGGCCAGATCCCGCGACCCCACGATCATGACCTGAGCTGAAGTCAGATGCCCAACCGACTGAGCCACCCAGGTGCCCCCAAGAAGAATTTAATGTCATTTATCATGACATAGAAATGTATTTTCCTCAAATCAGTTTCCCCACTGAGTAGTGAGAAGACTGAACTACTGGTAACTGGCGACACTACAATATTTGGAAATGAGGCTCAGGGCACGGGTGGGAAATGTTCCTGCTGATTCTTTTTTTTTTTTTTTTTTAAGATTTTATTTATTTATTCGACAGAGAGAGACAGCCAGTGAGAGAGGGAACACAAGCAGGGGGAGTGGGAGAGGAAGAAGCAGGCTCCCAGCGGAGGAGCCCGATGCGGGACTCGATCCCACAACGCCGGGATCACGCCCTGAGCCGAAGGCAGACGCTTAACCGCTGTGCCACCCGGGCGCCCCTTCCTGCTGATTCTGATGCACCCATGTGTACACCAGCCTTCAAACATTTGGTGGCAAATGACATAACAGTGTATTATCTTCGGACGTGTCCTACCAAAGCAAGGCTCAATAAGGTCCGATCGAGCCCCCAAGTGAATGTGGCCAAATGACTTCATATTTGAGTATCCGTGTAACCAACTAGTCCTGACTTGAAGATAGGTTTTTTTTTTCCTCCATTCAAAAAAGTTGAGGCTCCCTTTCCCCATTACTAGCGAGAATTTACACCTGCCACGTTCCGTTACGTGAGACCGTCCATCAGACAGTCCAATTCTATTTTCTGGTTCCTCGGGCAGTTCCTCGGATCCCTTTTGACAAAATTCCTGCCAGGATGACTCCCCGTTTCCATGGGCGATGATCTCTGTCATGCCTTCCCTAATCGTCATCCATCAGGAGACCTGGAGTGTTGTCCCTAGAACAGGATAGATGTTCTAGAATCGAAAAGAGAGCCCTGGGCTGTCAGAGAAGGGTCAGGTTTCCACAAACACTTTAAATCCTGATTTACCCCTCACAGCTCATTAGTGCCATATCTCCACACTGCAAGTCCGTCCACAGCCTGAACAGAATGGATGTCACCGGGCTGGTGTTAAATCACCAGTCCCTGTGCTCACGGAGCCCCTTTGACCCACACTTTGGGGAATGACCTGAGATCATTACAGACTCAGCCGAGTGTGGCTGCGAGGGTCTGTTTGGTGTCAGAAACCCTGATGCCTATTTCTAATTCCTCATGTAACTCTTTCCTTGTCCCCAAATTGGCCATCAAGGGGTTCAATTGACCTTGAAATGTAGATTGTAAATTGTGACTTGAGAAAAGCAGAGATGCCAAAGCAGTTCCCGTCCCCCCACCACCACCCCATCATGCCTTTTTCTTTCCTGTTTTTAGTTTTCTAAAGATTTTTTTTTTTTTTCCTGCTCAGAAGGATGCGTGCTATCTTTCTCGGGCAAGGTCTTTTTAGCAAAAAGGGCTCTTGTGCAGATTGTTCCAGTGATTCATGAAAATGAATGAATCTAGCTTCCTAGACCTCGATTAGAAGTTCACACAGTGGAAGGGAAAGTTTATCAGAAGTGCTGTTGAAGTGGGGAGAGTTTCCCCAACCTCTCTCTCCAGGGTGGTAGAAATATCTATGGAGAACTGTTTCCCTTAAGATTTGCCAGAAGGTTTGATGGTATGTTTTCGAACGAGTTAACCTCGGACGGCGCGTTAGTGAACCCTTGGACAGAGCTCACACTGTGTTTAAGATTTCCAGGAGACTGCGTCCTTCACCATGCCCTGCCTTCTCCACTTTGATTCAAGAATCAGAAGAATTATCTCAGATATCTTCGGACGCACTCTGCTGTCCCCCAAATGGAGATGCCCGTTCTCTCCGCCTTTGTCCTTAGTCTGCTCTCCATACTTCTTAGTCGCTGTCAGCTTCCAGAAGCCATCTCCAAACCGTAGGCATCTCTGTCTCACTTGCTCCGGAGCCTGGAAGGTAAATTCTCCCGAATGGAAATGCATACATCTCTTAGAGCACCCAGTTCTTGTGAGTTCATCTCAGGGGAGAAAAATCACAGGTAGGAACTTGAAGAATAATTCTGGTTCAGGGACCTGAGAAATCCAGAGAAGAAATCGAGGCCGACCTCATCACGTTACAGGTAAAGCGGCTGGTGCGCACAGGGGAGATGCGATTGGCCCAAGGCCACGCGAGTAGGTGCCGGGGCTGTCGCCAAGGCTCTCCATCCATTCTCTCTCCGTCTTTTAATTTAACGTAGGAATCCTGTGCCATTCTGATTTGAGCCCCAAAGCGCCGAAGTTTATAAATTCCGGCAACCTGCAATTCAACAGAGATACTGGAAAAATCCCCTTATAGTTGTACTTCATTTTGCCTGAGAGAAGTTGGGTGTAAATCTAATCACATTTGAAAAATAGAAGGAAATTGCTCTACTTAAATGAGCCTTCTAGTCAAATCTTCCCGTGAAGCTAGGGATCTTTTTCTTAGGTGAATAATTGTAGCCGTATTAGTCTCTCTGTATTCCCAGGGTCTGGGAAGTGGAACCCTCCGACCGTGAACTAGGGCCATGACAGTGACTGAGGTTGGGGGCTGGGGCAGGGGTGCCTTAAGAAGCTCAGATACCCTTTTAATGGTCTGTCATGGGGTCAGGGTATTTATTCAGATTCCTTCCCCCCCTTCCCTCTCCCCACCACCTCTCTTCATTATTCCTGCCTTTCTCTCTTTTACTGCACGAAGGTGAACGTGTTAAGCAAAGCCTTGATTATTTCCAGCCTGTAGTTTAAAGATCGCCCCCAGTCCTCTGCTCAGCGGAGGGATAAGGAAGGGTGAAGGACCCAGGCAACCCACCCCGGGCAAAGCGCCCGGCTCCCTGGAAGTAGTCAGTAAATACTTATTAGAGCTGCTGCAGCTGCTGAGCTAGAAAATTCACACCCACCTCCAGAAAATTCCAGAACCCACATCTAAGACGCATCTCTTTATGTCAGATGCTTTGCTGAAATCTTTAGAAAGATAGCCCTCTGAGGCCCCTTTCCCGGCCTCGCGACTCCATCCCCTCGGCCAGCAAATGCTCCCGAGGACATCTGTCTGGTTTCATCACCAGGGAACTGGAATAACTCAGGCCACATGTGCGTGGGGAGAGGCCCTCACCCCGAGGGGACGGCAGAAATGAAAACGTAAACTGCAGAGCTGGACATAAAATTCTTAGTGGTTCTCTTAATGGCTGTTATAGCCCCAAACCTTCAATGGCTTCATATAAAATTGTCCCCTTTAATTGTGCCGGCTTCTCTTGCCTCTTGCCCTCCAGCTTCCCCATCCTCCCTGCTCCTCTCCACCCTCTGGCTTCCCCCGTGACCCAGGCTGTCCCTCCTGCTCCCCGACACCCACATTAGTGGAGGCAAAATCGCCAGTCCTTCAAGTTTGCAGATGTGCCGGGGCTGGAGGGCAATGCCCAGTGGCCGAGCCGTGCAAGCCATTCAGCGGCATCCGGGCATGGTGGGGGTTCCCTGGGCGAGGGGCACGTTGAGAAGCCCGAAATGGTTTCTGGGGTCCCAGGCATCATGGAAAGATTGCAGTCAGGGACCCAGTTTATGGGTGCTGTGGCCTGAACAATGGAGGAGTGGCTATATTTTTCCATGCTTAGTAACGAGCCGTGTTCGGACTCCTTAAAGCTGCTGTGTTTTCTCTAGTTTCTAAGTGCGGTTCAGTGTGCAACCTGCTGGCAATCAGACCCGTGCTAATTGCTCTATCACTTGAGAATTCAATTGTTTCTCTTATTCATTAACAGCTTATTCATTAAAGGACAAAGAGCGTCCTTTGATCTCTTGGAGGACCTATGGACTCAATTGCTTTCCTAAAAGCAGAACCCTTCGGTGACTTGACTTGCATTTTTAAGTGACTTGGAGCAGAGGGTTCTCTGCCCTGGGCTGGTAATGCATATGCAAATGGCTGAGGGCTCTGACCTCTGGCCCCAGCCTGTTGGTTTCTTTAGTCCTTCCTCATCTCTCTTGCTCTGCTGCAGAGCTCCACGGAGGCCGGCAATACTGCAGGATGCAAACCTCCTCGAACATTCTACAGGAATATTTTTTCTTGGATTGTTTAACAGAGATTCTCAAATCCCTTTCTCCGGCTCTCAGAGAAAACCAGTCTTTTAAAGGCACTGCAAGTGGAAATCTGCCATTTCTCAGAACCAGGCACTGAAGGCAGGGATTTAAGGCTGGGAGGGGTGCTTCTGGGCTGTCTGGCTCTGCAGGGCTGCAGTTGGGAGGGAGGGAAGGAAGGGCACCAGGGTGAGCATCAGGGGCAAAGGTTAGAAGCCAAGCTTAGATCCTGGAGAGAACGGGAAAGAACTGAACAGGACTCCTCTGTGGACAGATTGGGGCACTGGGATTTTCAAGGCAGGAGTCCAGGCAGGCAGGCAGGCAGAGGCCTAGAATGCCCGGCAGGGCGATGGCAAGCTGTCATCTACTACAAGTGTGGACTGTGGTTCGAGGGGGGCTAGATCTGCAGGGACGAGATGCTTAGCTCCTGCACAAGGTTCGGATCCCCTGAGTTTCCGATGACCCCGAGTGGGACTGTCCCTCCAGCCTGGGTCACAGGAGAGCAGGCCATTGATTTTTGAGCCTGTTGATGAAACCGAGTACGTCCCTGATGGCTGTAGAAAAAGGGATTTTAAATACCTGGCCTCTTCTACTCTTGCAAAGACCTGTAAGTCACTTGTTATCATTCCTGTTGAAGAAATAAGGAAACCGAGGCTCAGAGCAGCCGAATGACCTAAGATCGTAGATGGTTAGCACATGGTAGTATTGGAATGTTCTTTTCAACGTCTCGTTCTTTCCACAAACAATAACAACGGCTAATAATGGTCATGCCAATAATAGAGTGGAATTAAAATGTCAAGGCCATGTTTGTTTCTGGTAATGACAAGTACTGACATTTATTGAGCACATACAACAGTCCAGGAATCGTGCTAACCACTTCACACGCTTTAACATTTAATAATTTATTACATAAATAATTTATTGAATGACAATAACCAACATTCCTTGAGCACATGCAATAGTCCAGGAATTGTGCTAACCACTTCATATGCTTTATTTCATTTGCTCCCAACACAATCAAAAAAGACAAGTTTCTTCTTCTTCTTCTTTTTTTTTTCTCTCTCTCTCTCTCTCTCCCTCTTGGCTACAGAGGGAAAAATGTGAAGATTAGGGGTGTAAAGTATCTGGCCCAGGGCCACAGCCGGCAAGGGCTTGGAACCACAATTGGAACCGAAACAATGTGACTCAGGAGCTCAGAGTCCTAAACCCCATGCAGGAAGGAGGCATCTCTTGTGTGTCTACTGTCCAGAACCCAAAGATTCGAACACGGTTCCTGCTGTTGAGAGCTTAGAGCCTGGCAGAGGGAAGGGCACGCGAAGTGTTACAATTTTATCTTTTTCCGTATGACTCTCCGGGCTTCCCATATCACTTATTGACAAAGCCATATTTTCCCTAGAGATTTCAGATGGGTCTTTTCCATATACTAAATTCCCGTAGATAGCTGGGTCTATTTCTAGGCTTTTTGTTTTGGTTTACTGATCTGTGTATTCATTTGCAAGCACACACTTTTTTTTTTTTAAGATTTTATTTATTTATTTGAGAGAGAGACAGAGAGAGAGAGAGAAAGAGTGAGCATGAGCAGGGGGAAGGGGCAGAGGGAGAGGGAGAAGCAGACTCCCCACTGAGCAGGGAGCCCGATGCGGGACTCGATCCCCGGACCCTGGGATCATGACCTGAGCTAAAGGCACAGACTTAACGGACTGAGCCAGCGAGGTGCCCTGCACCCCACTGCGTTTTTTGTTTTTTGGGTTTTTTTTTTTTTAAAGATTTTATTTATTTATTTGAAAGAGAAAGAGACAGCCAGCGAGAGAGGGAACACAAGCAGAAGGAGTGGGAGAGGAAGAAGCAGGCTCCCAGCAGAGGAGCCTGATGCGGGGCTCGATCCCATAACGCTGGGATCACGCCCTGAGCCGAAGGCACACACTTAACAACTGGGCCACCCAGGCGCCCCATGGACCCCACTGTTTTAATCATACAAGCTTTACATTATGTTTTCATCTTCGGTGGACTTAGTCCTTTGGGCTCAAGTTACATTAGGTCAGATTAGGGAAGGTACCTCCAAGCAGGGTGTTATTTAAATTGGATTATGAATAGAAAGACAGAGTGAGTCATTCGAGGAACATTCTATGCAAGCGGCAGAGCTAGAGCAAAGACAGGAAGGAGAGAAAAAGCTTGGGTATGATATCGGGGTTGAAGCCACAGTCAGATACCGTAGGGACTTGGAGACCAGGCTCCCGAGTTTGGCCTTCATTTCAAATTCAGTAGGAAGCCTCCGGAGGGTTTTAAATAAAGGGAGTCGGGACAGGGGAGGAGGTGGGAAGTGACTCAGTCTGGTTAACATTTTCAAAAGCTCCCGTTGGACGAAGACTGGAGAACGGATTGTAGGAGTCCAGGGAAGGAGGAGGAGGAAGGCCAGCTGGAGGCCATGGCCACGGTCCTCGGTGTGACCTAGACAAGGCGGTGAGCACTGGTAGTGAGGACGAGTGACCGACAGACCGGAGGGGCGCTGGGGTAGGTATGGGGGCAGAGGAGAAATGGAGGCTCCGAGGACATCTTCCAGGTTCTGGCTGAGCATTAGGGAAGAGGAAGGAAGAGCAGGTTTGAAGATGAGATCCGGGAGTTCTGTCTTGGTCGTGTTAACTCTGAGATTCCTTCTGCAAGTGGGAGTGGCAACCACCAGCAGGGAACGGGGAGCCTGTGTTTGGAACCTAAAAGAGAGATCTTGAAAATATTAATTTGGCAGTCACTGCCATGTAAATGACATTTGAACCAGAGGATGGGGTGGGTTTACCCAGGGAGACTTTAATAGTTAGTATCTATTTTAATACCTTTATTGATAGAACCCAAGACTGCTTACACAGAATGGTTCTCTCATTCATTCACTATCATTCAGTGTATTTTGATGGGGTTTAGATTTTTTTTTTCTCTGCAAAAATCTATTGAAAGCCTGCTTCTCAAGAAATAATGCCTTCCCAAATGTCTGCCTCTCTGCTGATGTCTGAGAGCAGAAGTAAGGATGAAGACACGAAAGAAATTTGAGCATGCGTCTCTGGCCTTAGGAACTTCTGTTCTATTTAAAGTCTTGAAAAGACACGAGAAAGCTCAGTAACGTTGTATTTTTCTGTGTAACTTCAGCGTTGAAGAAAAAAATGTGTACTAGGTTCTAGAAATAGAGGAACATAATGACTATCCCAGAGTCTTCTTGGATTTGCCTAGACAAGGCCACACATGCAGACTCCAGGACAACAATATGGTCAAGGGTCTTAGGAGTGGCTTCCTGTCCCGGGGTCTTGAGCTCCCCTGAGCCAGTGGGTCCAGGCAAAAGGCGTTGGGTCTGGCAATGGTAGTGGGGGGTAGAAGTGGGGATTGGAATGAGTCAAATGAGCATGTGCCAACGTGTAGACTAAACAAGGCTGAGTTTCAAGACCAAACACTGTTGAGTCACACGATTCTATAGTTGTTGGCTCCATGTCCTGGTCTCCCTTTGTGATTTCGATGTACTCTCGTGGTTTTGATTACTTTGTACACAAATGATTCCCAAATGTGAATAGCATCCCACTTGTGTCTGAACTTAGAGCTCATCGAAGAGCTCTCTCCAGAACCTATTTACTCGAAAGTCACGTGGGCCTCTCCAATGTGCATCCTCTATGTGACTAAATTAATCCTCTCCTTCCAAATGAACTGACAGATGATTTGCTCCTAAGCTCCTTGGTTGAGTCTGTGGACACATCAGCTAGCTTCCCCGTCCTGGAAGCCTGGAGTCCTTCTCCTCCTTCCCCACATCTGGTGAATCACCAGGCTCTGCCAACTTCTTTCTCCTAAGCGTTTTTTGACTTTCTGGATTCTATAGTTTACTCTTTGAGTTTCCAAACACTGCTCTAATGTAGGCCTTTATTATTTATACTTGTGGTTGTTGGACTGTCTGTCTGGTTTCCCAATGTTAATTTTGTTGCCTTTAAATCCATCCTTCCAGGGCACCTGGGTGGCTCAGTTGGTTAAGCGTCTACCTTCGGCTCAGGTCATGATCCCAGGGTCCTGGGATTGAGCCCTGCATCAGGCTCCCTGCTCAGTGGGGAGTCTGTTTCTTCCTCTCCCTCTGCCTACAGCTCTGCCTGCTTGTAATAAAATCTTAAAAAAAAAAAAAAATAACCCATCCTTCCCACTGCAGCCAGAGTGAATGGTCTCAATGTCAATTTTGACCATGCTTTCTGCCCCTCCAGTGTCTTCTGTAATTATCCGTTTTGCTCAGGATCACCCCCAGACTTCTGAGAATGGCTTTCAAGAGCTCACTGATGGGCTCCTGCTTAATCACACCCATTCATCTTTGGTCCCTTCCAAGTAATACCAAATGGTTTGCTGACTGTCTTGAACACTTCATGAATCAACACAAAGCTACCCTTATCCTGAAGGAGTGATACGTACGAATGACGGGGACAACGTGCTTCCCACCTTCCCTCTCTGTTCTTCCTTGTCCTTTGACACTAGATGGGGCAGGGAGGGAACACCTCCAGGGAGTCTCCCTGGAGCTCCAGGACTCACCTTGTTATCCTTGTATCTCAGCCATTTGCTAAGCCACGTGTTGAAATCTGCCTTTTATATGCCTCTTGGTCTCCTCAAGACCTGTGCTGTCCGACAGAATTATTGTGCCTGCCTCATAGGTCATTTTAAATGGTCTGGTAACCACATTTTAAAAGTAAAAAAGAAAGAGGTAGAATTAATTTTAACAATCTATTTTATTTAACCTATCATATCCAAATATCATTTCAGCATGTGCCACTGTCCACATTTCAAGGGCTCAATAGCCAGGTGGGGCGAGTGGTTACTATGTCGGACAGCTCAGCTCTAGATAGTAGATTCCCAAGGGCTTGGATACATGCTGGTCATCTTAGTGCCCCGGTTTCCAGGGATGATGTTTCTCAAATTGGGCTTCCCTGACGACCTGCTCCAGAATCACCTGGCTCTCACTCAGCTTCCTGAATGATTAAGCAGGCTGATGCATGTGTCGCAGCCCACATCTATGAATCTAAAGCCCTAGCAATGAAGTATGGGGATCTGCTTTTTAAACTAGACATTCAAGAGAGTCTTCTTTACAAGCCCTGTGAGCAGGGATGGAAAAACATAGATGGGTTGGAGAACCAAACATCGTTTGAGCTGTTTGTTGATGTATTGGAGTCCTTGCATGGCTCTTTGCTAGATGGTGGACTTTGCTAGATGGATGACCTATGAGGCAGGCACAATAATTCTGTCGGACTGATGAGGGTCAGATGTGAAGGGACTTGTCCAGTTTCCATAAATGGGGAGGATGATGTTTTCCCAGCTTATCTCAAGAGATGATTCTGAGGATGATCTGAGACAGATATGAAAGCTCTTTGTGTAGTAGAAAGTAATCCTAGAAGTTAGTTTTTGTGAGAAAGCCAGCTCCCAGCGGCCAATTGTAAATATACAGGTAGATGGAGCGTGTTGTTTGATTACATGGGCATGAGCCCTGTTGAAAGATTAAAGGAAGAGAAGGATGGGGAGTGGGTGGCATTTTGCATGCCAGCTCTCCCTAAAGGGTCTTTCCAGAAGTTTCTGGGAGGATCCCATCTCTTAGGACCCTTTGGCCCCCATTGGCCCCCGTGGGCTGTCCTTAGCCAGCAGCAGTTGATTTGGGTCCTTAGAAGATCTGCCAGGTCCCCTCTGGCGCTGAATAGCCTCCCCTGAGCCCAGAGGCTCCGCCACCTGTGACGGTGGTCCTCACCATGGAGACAAGAGACACTGAGCTGCTGCCTGGGTGACAAGCTCAGCACTGAGCAGCGCATAGCAGGGCTGGCAGGCTGCCAGTTCCTGGTTCTCTCTGTTTTGTGTTCCTCACTCATAACTGTTTATTGTGACAGGTAAACACTTGTTTTGAAAGCTTGCAGGCATACTATTAAAACACAAGTGTTCTTGACACAGTCAAGCTGGGCTGTAAAATGTTTATCTTTTTGAATGACAAACGCTGGCGTTTCTTCTTCCTTCTCTCTCTCTTCTCTTTTCCTTTTCCCTGCTTCCCTTCCCTTCTCTGCTTGACCTATTCCCTTCTCCTCTGTCCGTGTCTTCCCACCTACTGAAGGGGTGGCCACTGGCCGCACTTTGGGGAGAGGGTGGAAGAGAAAGGAACAGAGCAAGAGGAAATAACCAATTACTTGTCTTTACTCCAGGTATCTGGGGCGTGTGTAAGTGTAACTGATAATTGCATCTATAGATTGTCAAAACTTTTGTGAACATTCACTGAAAAATAAAGGAAATGAAAAGAAATAGATTTAACTAAAATCAAGTTTTTTTTTTTTTAAATGTATTATTTTGAAATAAGGATAGATTCACGGGAGGTTGTAAATGATTATACAGGGAGGTTCTGTGTATCCTTCACCCGGTTTCCCCCAACAGTGACATCTTGCAGGACTACAGCACAACATCACAACTGGGAAATTGACATTAGAGCAATCAACAGGACCCACTCAGATTTCATCTGTTTTATATGCACTCGGATGTGTGTGTGTGTGTGTGTGTGTGTGTGTGTGTGTGTGTGTGAGTGTATGGGTATGGGAGTAAGTTCAAGGGGTTGTCAAGAACAGCTCAACTTGGACAGGAAGGGGATGTGGCAGAATCTCCTTTTGTCCACAAATGGGACTTTGAAGGAAGAACCTTCAATGGTTCCTTCTTACTGAGTATGTTCCTTCCCCGCAACACACCCCACTTTGAATTTTCCTATAAGCTATATGGTTGGGTGTCCCATTCTTTTGGGGGCTTGCTTTCTGCTTTCATGGGTGACAGCTAGTTTGTGAAACTAACTAATTTGTGCAAACATGTGAGTAGGAGCTAGTGGTTTGAGGTGCTATGCTTTCCCGATAATCATTAATGGGAACCTCCTACCCTTGTCCTGAACGAGTGAATGGCGGGGACCTCAAGCAACATCGAAGGCCACTGGGGACATATTTGAAGGAGGCAAGTCTTAATGAGACTCTCAGTCTCCTTTATATAGAGCCAAGTGGTCCATTGTCTCACAGCCATCACTGATTTTAGCTTTAATTTCTGTGGATTGATTTAATCTTCCTTCTACACGACAGCTCTTGAAATATGAGCAGACAGTTCCAAAGCCCCATTCACATCTCTGTTTCTCCCGATTAAATATTTCCTCACCAGTTCCTCATGGTGAGAAATCTTGTCAGTCTCCTTGGTTTCAGCTTCTGTTCATTGATGTCCGTCTTCCACGGTGGTGCCCTAAGTTGATGATAATGATTCTGTAGGTGTAAACAGATTTGGGTTTAAACAGTTTGGATGTAACCGGGCCATGGCCTTCCTTGCTCTGGATGGGCTTTGTTCTACACAAGCCCTGATGGCAGCTGTCTTGTGCAGTGACTCACGTGCGGCACGCACCTCTAAAGCCCACGTGTGTGCACTTCATGTGTAGCCATGTTAAATTTTATCTTAGAAGACGCCACCCATGCTCCAATCTTTCAAAATAATTTTCCATTGTATTTAATGGCATTGCATTATGGCAGCTCATGGTGGTAATAATTTCGAAAGTCATCAGTGAACAGTAATTTCATAGGACAGAAGTATACCATTATTTCCCTTATGTTGTGGCGCGATGTGTCGTTGTGTGTACATAGTTGACAATTGAGTCAACTTTTTTTTTTTTTTTTGAGAGAGAGAGAGAGCAGGGGGCAGGAGGAGCAGAAGTAGAGGGAGACAGAGAATCTCAATGTGGGGCTCGAGCTCACCACCCTGAGATCATGACCTGAGCTGAGATCAGGACTTGATCTGAAATCAAGAGTTGGATGCCCAACTAACTGAGCCACCCAGGTTCCCTGAGTCCATTTTTTTTTTTTTTTAACTTAAAACAGTGGAAATGTATAATCTCACAGTTCTGGAGTCTAGAAGTCCAAAACCAAGACGTTCGAAAGTCCATGCTCTCTCTGAAAGGTTTACAGGAGAATCTGTTCCTTCTCTTTCTCTTAGCTTCTGGTGTTGCCAGAAGTCCTGGGTGTTCCTTGGCTTATAGATGAATTACTCCAGTCTTTGCCTCTTTTGTCACATGGCCTTCTCCCTGCATGCTTGTCTGTCTCAGAATCTCTTCTACTCTTTTCCCTGCAAAACATGTCTTTACCCCTTTAATCTCAGAATGTGACCTTATTTGGAAATGGAGTCCTTGAAGATGTAATTAGTTAAGATGAAGTCTTACTAGAGTAGGATGGGCCAATATGACTGGTGCCCCTATTCATAAGGACAAAGAGTTCATAACTTTGTGAAAACAAATATCCTTCCAAAAAATAGAGAAAATTTCTAAAAATTTAGGTTCAACTGAAAGCAATCTTTAAAAATTTATTTTGAAATAATTATAGATTCATAGGAAGTTGCAAAAAATAGTATAGAGAGGTCCCATGGACCCTGCACCCATTGCCCTACAGTGGTAACCTCTCACAGGACAATAGTGCAACATCACAACCATTAGACATTAGAACAATCCATAGGCCTTAGATTTCACTCGTTTGGCAAGCACTCATTTGAAAGGCATGTGCGTGAAGTCAAATGCTTTGAACACTTGAGATCAGGCTTGGTGTGGACACCTTTTAGATCCAAGCTCTGCCTGATTTGATGGCATCAGGGCCTCGTGACCCAAGAATGGGAGTGACTGGATGCCCCCAAGAACTTTGCTTGTTGCCTCACCTGTAAAATGACTATGATTACTTTGACCCTCACTCCTCACAGAGTTGAGAACATGAACTGACTTGCACTTCATAAAATGTGAAGCTCCGTATACAATTAATTCTTATTATTAGAATATTGCTTTCTTAAAAGACACAGGCTCAGGGCACCTGGGTGGCGCAGTTGGTTGAGTGTCTGAGTCTTGATTTCGGCTCAGGTCACGATCTCATGGGCTCTGCACTGGGAGTGGAGCCTGCTTAAGGTTCTCTCTCTCCCTCTCCCTCTGTCCCTACCCACCCCCTGCACCTCTGGCCCCATGTGTGCACATGTGCATGCTTTCTCTCTCTCTAGGCTCTATTCACATCCAACATAATCCATTATACTTGTATTTCATGTAAGTACGTTTATCACATTTGATGCTACTGAAAGTCGTGCACTTTTCAGTCTGGTTTCCCATTTCCTTTCATGTACAAGCACATTCATCTGCTAATTAAAATAAAACATGCAGAGGAATAGAAAATAAAAGTGCCCTGTTAGCATAAAAGAGTAAAACAAAGAAAGTTCAGGCATAGTGGAGTGTTGAAACCCTCGTTGAGGTGAATGATGCCTTTACCGTGGAGATGTTCTCAGAGCAATTGAACTGGAATATCAAGTCAGGCTCAATGGCCACTCCAGGGGGGACAAAATAGGAAGGAGTCATTCTTTCCAATATTGAGTTCTGAAGTCTTTGGTATTGGTCTTCCTATGAGAGAGCGGAGAAGTAAGAAATAGGTCAGAAGTGGCTGCTGACGATTTGCCTACTCTCAAGAATGGAGAAAAGTGGGCATCGAACATCCTCATAATGGAGGAAGGAGGCTCCAGTCAGGGTCCAATCCAAGCCCTTTGAAGGTTCTGGCATTTTGAGATATGACTGAGCTCTGAGGGAGACCCACAGTGGAATTACTTGGATAAGGAATTTATACGATGGTCCAAACCACCTTCGGATTTGATTATCTTCTGAGAAATATGAAAACTTCAGAGGTTGCAAACATAGAGCTTCAGGAAAAGGTTTAGATGAATTAATGAATAATAGATCTTCTGCGTTTTATGAAGGGGAAGTTAGGGATGTTCACAGAACCACAGAACTGATTTGAGGTTGACATCAAGAACGTCCATGCCCTCCCACAGCACATCTCTGGGGGGCGCTGTCAAATAGGGAGCACTAGAAGGGAAACCCAGTGTGCTGATTATGGAAACACTGGAGAGAACTTAAGATTTTATTTATTTATCTGAGAAAGAGATAGTGAGAGAGAGAGAGAGAGCATGAGCAGGGGGGAGAGGGAGAAGCAGACTGCCCACAGAGCAGGGAGCCTGATGCGGGGCTCGATCCCAGGACTCCAGGATCATGACCTGAGCCCAATGCAGACACATAACCGACTGAGCCACCCAGGCATTTCAAATTTAGTTGGAGTTGAGAAGTATGAAAAATCTGTTGATCTATGGATTTCTGTGTGGTGGAACACACTTTCTTCTAGTAATCTCTCCAGACTGGGTGGGAGACAAAGGAGGGAAGACCCAGGATCGGGGAGGAGAAAAAGGGCCCAGGTTTTCATAGCGCTGAGATGCTGGAAGGCTGCTTTGTAAAGCATCTGAGGATTTAAAGGCAGTTAATGTGGGCATGTGGGTGGCTCAGCTGGTTAAGCCTCTGCCTTTGGCTCAGGTCATGATCCCAGAGTCCTGGGATTGAGTCTTGCATCCAGCTCCCTGCTCCGGGTGGGGAGGGGGGTGGTCTGCATCTCCCTCTGACCCTCCCTGCTCTTGTGCTTTCTCTCTTTGATATAAATAGATAAAATCTTAAAACAAAAAATTAAATAAAGGCAGTTAACGCTCCTTGAACATTAGACCAAGGCAGAGTGGGTTGGTAGGTTACGGATTTTGCATGCAGACCTGATAATGGTAATTGGCGGATCTTAATTCTTGGGGAGCAAATGGAATCTCTTCACCTGCCCCACAACGTACATGACAATAAACAAAAGAAACAGGAAAAGCAAATTATTTCCCAGTTTTTCCTCATCCCCCAAATGCCCTCCATGTTTATCCTCTTCTCTACCAAGAGCAGGACCATGGAAGACAGGGGTCCATGACGTCTGACTCAGACCAGACTCTGTGGAGATGTGCTGGCAGGAAGCAACATTTGGGACTGGCTCACTTTTTAAGAGAATGTAGTGGGAGGGCGTGAATCAGGGATGAGTTAAAAAGAAGCAAGGACTGGGGAGATTAGAAGTGAAGGAGGCATGAGGAGAATTGGAGGGCACCCATGGGAGATACCGGCTGCCATACTGAATCCTCTTCAAGGGGACAGTCTAGAGACTTGGGGTCAAGACCCCAAGACCTTGGATAGCTCAAGCCAGACTAGGGTGAACCACACCTTTACATTACTGCCTCCTCTCAATCCTGTACAACATGGGACTTTCTCTTCAGAGAGCTGGCACCGAGCATGAAAAACCACGGGGGTGAGAGAAATGTCACTAAATTTTCTAAAATTAAACTCCCCTTCTCTCGTAAGCCCGCATTCTTCCACATGGCAGGGATGTCGTCTCACTCACTTCATGTTCCTCTGACAGTTCTGGGGTGGGGCTTGATGGTGCCAGCCCTGGTGGTGGGGTCCTTGCTGGTGGTCTATCTGGGCTGGCACCCTTCACCTGTGGGGACTTCCATATTCGCTCCCTGTAGGTCACACACTGCGAATTTTCCTTATCCCTCAGCGCCGAGGATCCCCAAGGTCAGCCCAGGTTTGATGATTCAGTGGGAGGACTTGCAGCAATCAGCATTGAGTTGAACTTATGGTCACGGTTCTTGACGGTAAAAGAATACAAAGCACCCCCATCAAAGTGAAAAGACACATGGGGGGCGCCTGGGTAGCGCAGTCGTTAAAGCGTCTGCCTTCGGCTCAGGGCGTGATCCCGGGGTACTGGGATCGAGTCCCACATCGGGCTCCTCCGCTATGAGCCTGCTTCTTCCTCTCCCACTCCCCCTGCTGTGTATCCCTCTCTCGCTGGCTGTCTCTCTGTCACATAAATAAATAAAATCTTTAAAAAAAAAAAAAAAAAAAAGAAAAGACACATGGGGTGAAGTCTGTGGGAAGCAGGCTCAAGCTTCCATGAATCCTTTCCCATTGGAGCCACACAGGACGTGCTTAATTCCTCCAGCAGGGAGTTGTGAAAACGCGCGTGGAACGCTTTCCCCCAGGGAACCTCAGTAGAGACTTAGTGTCAAGGTTTTTACTGGAAGCTGGCCACGTGGATACCCTCTGCTCAGAAAAGACCAAAATTACAGATGCCCGGAAGCAAAGCGGGGGTTTAGCATAAACCACATCTTATGAAGAGCTTGGCACAGCGAGCCATTCTTACCAGTTACAGAATGATGAGAACTTTCCCGAATCGAGGTTCCTGGATGCCAGTCAGTGGATGATGACCTTGCAAGCAGACCTTTCTAAGGAAAGCAATGGCTTCTCTGTGCTATTGGTGGACATCAGGGAAACCTGCCTTTCACCTGAGGGAATCTGAGGAGAAGGAAAGCCGTGAGACCCCCTTAGACCCAGGGGCTAGATGTGTCATGCGGCCCGTTGTTTTGCTAGAGTCTTGCTGCTTTTCTGAGCTCTGCTGGGATGGGATGGGGCAGCCCAAGACCCTCTGATCTGATTCTTCAAACTAACCTGCTGGTTTCATGTTCGCTCCTCTTCTGCTTCTAGGATGTGGCCAAGGGAGGCAGGTTTGCGGAGCTTTCTTCTGGGAAGCCACCAACATCTGAGGGAGCCTCTTGTCCTCTTGTCTCTCAGCCATGTTCTCTTTTCTCTGTTTAGAGACCTTCTTCTTCTTCTTCTTCTTCTTCTTCTTCTTCTTCTGCTTCTGCTTCTGCTTCTTCTGCTTCTTCTTCATCATCCTCTTTCTCTTCTTCTTTTCCTTCTCCTTCTTCTCTTTTTAAGATTTTATTTATTTATTTATTTGACAGAGAGGGAGAGAGCACAAGCAGGGGGAGCAGCAGGCAGAGTGAGGGAGAGAAGCAGGCTCCCTCCAGAACAGGGAGACCAAAGCAGGGCTGATCCCAGGACCCTGGGATCATGACCTGAGCCGAAGACAGACACTTCACCGACTGAGCCACCCAGGGGCCCCTTCTTTTTAGTCAAGGACCATCACTGGCCAAGACAATAAGGGAAGGAGAATTAGGGAGTGTGTTCTCTCTCATCTCCTCCCCAACATCAGGCCACATGGGCAGCTCCAGGTGGACCATACGGGGCAGAAAAAAGTGTCTGTGGAGGGTGATGGGAAGGAAGAAACGTTTTCCATATTTAGGGTTTCTCTCCTCTCCATCGTCCCTGCAACCTCCCCTCCCGTGCCCGAGGCTCTTCGGAATACATTTGGAAACCCACTGCACTCATCCCTTTGTCTTCTGGGAGGGGGCGATGGTAAGGAACACATTCTCCCTTTAAACCCACAGCAGGAAATCAGCCAATGGCGTTGGGTGCTCCAGAAAAAATAAAACAGAACAAAAAAACCCACCCTGTTCAGAGGGTAGACAGGGCCTTGCCCCCGGGGAAGCCTCACCCAGAATTCAGTGTACTATTATCTTCCCATCAGGACATCAGGAAGGCACATGAATTAAAGCAGTTCACAGGCCAGGGGGCTGAATTTGCTCCTCACTCCCACATCCCCCCCCCCACAGCACATATGTGACATTGACGAGTAAAACCAGTGGAATTGGCCCCATTTTAGGGAACACCACGGTGCACAGTGATGCTGTTTCTACATACACAGTGGCTGGGTTTGGGAGAAACGGATGGAACCGTAACTCGGCTTCAGAATCTTGTCCGCATGTGCCAATACAGACTAAACACACGTTAGCTCTGCTCGTGACAAAATATGATTTGGTATGGTTGTGATCAACCTTTAATTTCACGATGTAAAAACAAATCCTCACAACCTGTGGAAATAGGAGTTTCTGGACACACGGGCCTTTGTAGTTCTGCCCATGTTTTCGATTAAATGTTGATTCTTCATTAAATGATATTTTCCCCAGTGCGTCAGCTCAGTGTCTCCGTTTTGAAGGGAGCCTGCAGCAAGGGTAAATTGCACAACAGTCGCCGAGAAACCGAACAGCTGTGATTAATTCTGCTTGGTTTGTGCACGTACCGGCATATGCATCATCCAGATCCGGAGTTAGTGTATCTCTGAGAAATATTTCAGCAAGGATGAAAGGAGCTCCTCTTCCCTTGGGTGGGGCCGAGATGCTGTTGGTGATTTAGGAGTGATAAGAATAAATCAAGCCTTTGTAATCTAGTTTAGATAGCATCAAGCCGTAAGATACCCTCTTTGAGGTATCTGGACCTTTCCAATTTGATCAACGGGAGAGCTGGTATTTATTAAACAGTCATATGGGTCAGATACTGTGGGGAGCAGCGGATGAGAACATGGACACTTGAGATGTTGAGTGCCAGTTCAGGGTCAATGGCGAGCGTCCCTCCCTGCAGGCCAGGTGCTGGCCATGACCATAATCTGCCTTCTCATTGCATGTAACGGGTTGGGTTCCAGGGCACTCACGAGGCCTGCTAAATCAAAGTTGGACCAGAAATGTGAGTGGCTCTGCGGCTAAGGCTGACTGGCTGATCCCCAATGGTGTTGAGACTTGGGAGCCAAATCAAGGCCGTACCATGTGCAGAGGGAGTTTGGGGGCAGGCCTCTGCTGTGTCTCATTCCAGCCACCTTCCTCTCCACCCTCAGGCATAATTCTGTCTGTTTGGAAGTTGCCCTTGTCTGAGAGAGTGAGAACCACAGCGTTATCTCCACGAGCACGTGGTCAGGAAGCACCCACCCGTGTCCTCCTTTCTGCCCATGACAGTCCTTGGCACGTCTCTGGGGGCAGGTTGCTATTGGGTTTGCTCTGAAAGGCTCATATGCCCGCATAATTTATGTGCCTATGTACGTAGGCACGTGTGCGATCGGTTGGAGAAACAGCACCCCAGCGATGGGCGCGAAGAATACAACAAGAAACAGTAGTCTCTGCAAAAAAAATTTTTAATTAAAACATAATTAACATACAGTGTTATATTAGTTTCAGGTGTACAGCATAATTAAGTCAACAATTCCACGTGTTAAGGAAAGAATAGTCTTCAGGGCAGTTTGTGACATTGAAACATGGTCCTCAGTGGGTCCCAATGATATGGTGATTCTTCCCGTGCTGTTGGTGGACGTCTCCCCTCGACTTGGGATTCCCTAATGCTCGAGTACAACTAGTTTGAACTTCAGTGTGACCTTCAGTCCCAAGGAGTACCTACCATTTCCAATGCAATGGTTACAACTCCTGCTTTCTCTTTCACTCAAGAAAGCAAGTTGGATAGCCAAAAGCAAAAAAAACCCCAAAATTCCAAGTTTTAAATTTATTACAAATAACAAATTACCTGCACCTGAACTCGCAGTTTGTCAGGACACAGCAGCAGGTTAGGTGGTCCCCATGGCGACCTGCTGGGTTAGAGTGCAAAACATAAGGGGCCTCAGGTCCCAGGTCCAGTTCCCAGTTCCAGCTGTGGACCTGACATGAGTCTCTGGGCCTGAGGCTCTTCCTCCGTAAAATGAGATGGCTGAACCATGGAGCTTAATTTCACTAAGGGAGTCTAGGACTCTGGTAAGGACCAGAAGGACAGGATGTCATCTATGTCGGTGGCTGAGCTGCCTTTTCTGCTTGTGGTAGAGGGTTCATCTCACTACAGAGGATCTTGTTCATTCCCCATGGTTGGAGAGCCTCGGCCTGGCATCGATGCATTTAAGCCAACAGGTTGCGTGATAGGTGTTGACCATCTTTAGAAGAGCCCAGGCATGGAGTTCGGACTATAGGTGAATTCTTTCCCTCCTTTCAGGGATCAGTCCTACCAAGGACCTGGCACGGTGGGGCCTGCCAAAGCGATGGGTAGACCAAGATTGTAGATAATTGCTAAAGCAAAAGCAGATGCATTCTCCCCTTCCCCACCTGATGGGGCAATGTCATGGCCAAAGCTACAAGGCCAGAGCAAAAGCAAATCATGCCTCAGCAATTCTGCCAGCACGCTGGGTTAATTGCCTTTGCAGACCTCTGTTGGATGCAGAGTAAAAAAAAAAAAAAAAGAGAGAGAAAAAATGATTTAGACTTTCGGTAATCTCTTGGGGGTGACGCCTTCAGCCACTTAAAGGGAATAAAAAAATTCTAGAACTTTAGGTCTCTTTTCAAATTCTTCCCAGGCTCGCTCCATCTATCATCTGGGCTGAAACTGCTCTTATGATAGATGGTACGTGGAGACTGCACTACATCATGAGAGTTCTGACATTGCCACGGTTCTGGAGGAGGTTATAATGCAACGTAACAAATTACAATGGTGGACATTGACAAATTCAGTTTGGGGGGCGTTTAAATTAATTTTGAGCTGCTTCAAGTTGGTTTAGAAAGTAATTTTTAAATAAATCAGAGGCGGACATGGCGGGGGGGGGGGGCTCCAAAGACCAACATGTGCACCGGAAGTTCAGGGCCAGATCTAGCTTTCGTCTTTGAGAGGAGCAGCAGGACCCCCTATGGACCCAGCCGCCTTGCTTTGTATCCCGCGGACAGAGCCAGCAGAGAGGGAAGGCGCTGACCTTACAGGCAAAGGTGTGAGCGCCAAGTGACCGACAGTTCTCTAGGATCTTAGGGGCAGCATTCCCTATCTTCCTGGAGACAAGATCAGGTTCTTGGAATGCGAAAGACAGAATTCTATTGCAGGGGATCTGAAATAGTACATAGGGCTAAAAATAGCATGGCTTTGGAATACATTGCAGATCACAGAGGTGGTGTAATTAAGTGGAAAGAACACAGAATTCGGGAGCAGGAAACCCGTGTTCTATTTCCATGCCTCACGCAGACTTATTGTGTGAACCCATGGGTCTCTATATGGGCCTCGGTTTCTTCATCGGCTAGAAAGGGGAACAAATCAGGTGTCCTATGGGCTTCATGGGACTCTCAGAAAGATGCAGAAAATACATGTGAAATCCTTTGCCCTTTTGAAACTATAAAGAGAGCGAGAGACTAGTACTGGCTTTGCTGCTGTTGCCATCATTTTTGGTGTATTTTAGAAGGCAAGGCGTTCTGGTTTGATCAGGACCATGCTAACATCGTCTAAAATGTGTATCCGTATTCCTCAAACTTTGTGTTGAATGAGCAATGGTGGGAGCAGCGCTGGGGCATTTTGGGAGGAAAAGAAGAAGCTGAGATGGAACCCAGTGGAACATTCTAACAAAGAGAAATGAATGCTTTCTGTGGACCCTCAAAAGGGAAAGATCACCCACCATCTTGGAGAGGCTCTGCTCCTTTTACAGAGACAGAAGCAGAGAGAATCCAAGTCAGTAAAGCTTTTTTTTTTTTTTTCCTTTTTGCCCCACAAAGAAATGCTCATTCCTCAGTGCATGGGGGAGTCAATTAGCCACAGTGCCGCGTTCAGGTAGACTTTAGATTAGCTCGAGACCACTCCACTACAGATAATTAACCTTCGTACCCAAATTAGCAGGGAAATAAGCCAGTTATTAGTTTTCATAATGAACAAAATTGAGTATTTTGGAAAGTTAAACCCCTAGAGCTTAAATTAAAATAAGCATCTGGGAGAAGTCCCTAAAGTATACTTCAATTCATTAATACTACAAATGCCACAGTAGATTGAACTGACAATGTGCCTTCTCTAAAGGAAATTGAGTCTCTCAAATAATCATCTGGATGGACCTCAGAGAACGATTCTCCTCGATGCCCGGCATCTCTAAGACCGGCTGAATGAGTGAGTTGATGTCCTTTTCTTGCTAGGAGGCAAGAGGCAGGCACAGAAAACGAGAGGCTACCCGTGGCACTAAGACAAACAAATGGTTTTATTAAAGGTCTCAGAGAGAACTGTCTTGACTCCAGCCTGGAGGATAGGCTCCCATTGACTTGACTTTTACTTCCAGAGCCACCATGCTATGGATCATTGAGCTAAGCAGCAGAAGGATCGGGGCTCTCTCTTACTGGCCATGTGACTTGGGAAAAACCACTGGACTTCTCCATGTCTCAATTTCCTCCTCGGTCAATTGGGAGTGAGACTGGGATGAGCTTTGGTCATCTCCCAGTTTACAGGATCAGTATGCCGAACTCTGAACATGGAGAGTTGCTAGAAACATGAATGCTTTCTTCTCTTTTAGCTGTAGATAACCTCCTCTTCCCCATCCCCATTGTCCTAGGAGAATGACATGTCAAAATAATCAAGGACTTAGATATTAATAAATATTTATTAAAAGTATTTGCTGAATATTTCACGTAGATTATCTCTTTTAATACTCACAAAATCCTATCAGTTCTATTATTATGCTCATTGCCTGCCAAAGATCACTCAGCAACCATGGGGCAGGAGCGAGATCTGAGCATAGACCATCCCACTCCAGAGGCACATGCCTCACCATGGTGCTGGGGATCCATGTTGTGCAAAGATGGGCCTCACCCAAATCCACGATGCCTAGAGGAAGCTCTGTACTGGTGAGAGTCCCACAAAATTGCCAGCTACATTGCCAACCCCCCAGAAGGTCATCACCAGCTCAGAAGCCAGGGAGAAGGGCAGACATCATAATCAAATACATCCCTTCATTTCCCTTGTAAGGCAATCCTATTATGTGACTACTATTGTCTTCATTTCATATATGAGGACATGAAGGCTTGGGGAAATTGAATAACTTATCCCAGATTATGCAGCTAGGAGAAGTGGAGCCTTTGCAAACACAAGGGCCGTGATGTTTTCCTGGCCCGTTGGGCTCCCAGGGAAAGACTGTGGGTATCATCCTAGCTTGCCCGGGTTGAAGGTTTCCCTGAAACCATGTCACAATGGAAAGGCTCTTCATTTTTATGTAGGAGCAAGGACAAGTTTCCTTACCCTAAGTCCCTATTTGGACTATAAAGAATGAAATCCCTCCTTCTCGTGTCTTTTGGAGTGTACAGGAACGTGATCCCATGGAATGTGAAGGGTGGTTTACCCTTAGAGTAACGTCCAGCGTCTGTATGGTGCTTACACTTTCTCTTCCAAGCACCCTATATCACAAAATACTCATATTCTCTCTCAGATTTTTAACCAGAATGAACCTCAGTGTATAAATAGGCATCTCTCTCCACCTCGCTTAGGGCATCCACATCAGGATGGGGAAGTTCTGGGGTAACCTCAGCCCAAACATGGCGGCCGGGGCCAAAGGGGCCATCCCACCCTTCTTTGAAGCCACCCTTCCTGACATGGGCAGAAATGAGCCGATGAGTTTGTGAGGCCTGTCTCAGGGCTAAGTGTGGCGTTGGGCTTTCAGGGGCTGCCGCTGCCTGAGGGTTCTTTGCTTGGGCAGAAGCTTATTCATGCAGGAGACAGACCAGCGTAAACAAGGAAGGAACAAAGTTAGCAAACTTTTCTGGGGGCTACACAGTGTATTAATATCCGACAGTGGCAGGAACGTGCAGACTATGGAAAATAATCAAGGTGAGGTTGTACTGGAGATAAAGATAAAGTCAGAGGGATTTTTCACGCACAGGAAGAGCCTAGAGTTCAGTAAGGGAGACGTGGTGGCCTCTAAGAGGAGACAGGATAATTTATTGAGCGGGGAGGAAAACAATGCAACAGAAATTCAATGAATATTTGCCTGAGTATTCAAAAGGAGGCTGTAAGCAGATGCTTGGGTTGAACACACATCCCCAAGGGAGAAAACACTATAGAAAGAAATCAAGACCGAATCGGAAAAAGATGATGAAGAAATTAGAAATTCTAAAGACAAACAGAACTTGGACACCCCTAGAATCTGTATGAGCTTCCAGGGTCTGGGAAGAAAAAGACAAATCGGTAGTTCCTCCCCTCCGCCCCACCCCCCCTCAGCCCCCAAGGCTCATCACTGGTCCTTCAGGCAGGATTGGGGTGTAGGCACCGCCTAGCTCTGGTTTGATGGCATCAAGTCGAGGCCAGACGGGAGCCAGGGACTGGGGGGGGGCAGTTAGGGCCACATCCAGGTTGAAGGTCCTGGGGAACCACACAAAGAATAGGGAAAGCAGATCAGAGATCACAAAACCAGGGGTTCGCCAGAAGGAATGTGGCCTTCTGGATGTGAGGGCTATTCCAAGATTCACGACAAAGGCGCAACCTGAACAGATATATAATCAGAATTTATGGCCCATTTTTGTGCTGCTGAGGGACACTTAGAGGAACTCCGAGATTGAAAAACGCGGTCGGCTGCTCTGAGCTCAAATGGTTGTGTTTAGAAATGAAAGCCAAGTTCTGTACAAAGCCACTTCCCCTAGTCTCTCAAATTGCAGGAGTTTTGTTTCCATTGCCCAGGCCCCTGGGTCATCACCATGGTCTATTTAAAATGGGGGGGGGGTTTCTATAATCTCATGGGGATAAGTAGGAGGACAGGGTGGGGAGGGAACATCTGGAAGTCCCTAAAAATACTTTCTAAAGAAAGAAGGGACTCCTGGGTGGCTCAGTCGGTTGGGCATCGGACTCTTGGTTTCAGCTCAGGTCATGATCTCAGGGTCCTGGCATCAAGCCCTGCATCAGACTCCATGCTCGGTGCAGAGTCTGCTTGTCCCTCTCCCCCTGCTTCCTCCTTCCTCATAAATAAAAATAAAATCTTTAAAAAGAATAAAAGGAAAATGGCTTACCAAATATAGAGAAATTAACTGAATTTTATACACTTTCATTTAGTAATATTGCACCAATTTTCATTTATCATCCTTCTATGCCCTGGAAACTTTATATCGCCCCCCTTCTTCTCAGCCTTAAATGGATTTGTTTTGCTTTGCTGCAGTTAATGTGTGTGTGGAAGACACTCATGTAAGTGGGATCCTCCATTCGAAAGTTCGGTGTGTTTCTGATTTTGCTGTGGCCGCTTCTCCCTTCTTGGATCTCACTCGGAGCCCCTGAGTAGCCTGCATGCTTGAGACAGTCAAAATTCCACGTAACCTTGTTAGCCTTGCAAACTCTGATACATATTCCTCAAACCCTCGCATCTCATATGTAGGTTTACATGGTAACGTGGAGCCAAAACACAGGCTGGCGGACCCTACACGCCCATTAGCTCACTGTCCTCTCCCAGATAGCATTTCTGAATCCTGGGGTTATCTCCTCTCTGTTTTCTCTGCATCTCACTTAGACTATTGCTATGCACTCCACACCTGCTGTACCATCTTCTTCACCACACAGTTCTGTTCTGGCCTTCAATGCCCTCATTTTGAATTACCCACTGCTCTCCTACCCCCCGCCAGTGCAAGTCATTATGGCACAGTGCTCCCAAGCATGAGCCCTTGCAACCGGCCGACCTGGTTTTGGCTTCTGGCTCTGCATTCCAGGGGACATTTGTCTTGGCACCCGGGATCTGGCATGCTGTATTAGTCACCTGTTGCTGCTGTAACAAAATTGTCGCAAAGTGAATGGCTTAAAACAACACACTTCATTATGTCCTCATCCTGGAGGTCAGGAGAGCAAAGTGGGTCTCTCTCCCTGGGTGAAATGGAAGTGTCAGCAGGGCTGTGCTCCTTCCTGCAGGCCCTGGGGGAGAATCTATTTCATGCCTTTTCCAGCTTCCAGAGACTACCCACATTCCTTGGCTTGTGGCCTGTTCCCTCATGTTCAAGGCCAGCAATAGCTGGTTGAGTCTTTCTCACACTCCATCACTCAGACACTGACCCTTCTGTATCCCTCTTCCGCTTATAAGGACCCACATAATTATACAAGGTCCTTTTGGATAATCCAGATAATCTTCCTGTTTCAAGGTCAGTCGATTAGCAACCTTGACTCTATCTGCTTCCTTCATTTCTCTTTGCATGTAGCCTTAACCTAATATATTAATAGTTTCTGTGTACGTCATTGGGGTGGAGGACATTCTTCCGCCTTCCACACCTCCCTGTGTTTCAGAGAGCTGGTGGGGGGCAAAGACCGCGTCCCATGCCAAGGGCCGACAGTGCCAGCCACTCACTTTCTCAGCCTTGGGCTTGTGATGTAAGTCCCGTTTATCAGAGGTGCCCACACTGGCCTTGTGCTCGGGATGCACAAGAGCAAAGGAGAAAACTTTTGAGTCAACTATGGGGTATTTTTCCTAGCTGCATAAACTCAAGGCCGGTGTTTCTGCCTCTCAATATTTCCACGAGCCTCCTGATGCTTCAACCCCCCAGTTATTTTTTTTCAATATTTAGTAATACCACACTCTTCTTTCATTAACTGGTTTTTTTATATTATTTTAATAACCCCCTTTCCTGCTAACCCACATTGTTACTTGTTGCTTATATCTATGGCCCCCAAGTGACACAGAAATCTGCCAGCTGTGTGACCTTGGGTAAGACATGGAACCTCTCTGGCCTCCGTTTTTTTCTTGCAACACCCACCTCATGAGTTTTGGGGACCATAAATGAAGTAAGGTGTAAAGATTTTGGTACAGGGCCTGGCTGTACCCTGAAAAAAACAATAAATAGCAGGGAAGGGAGGAGAATGGCATAATTCCTGCGCAGAGGAATTAAAATCTCAAGATGGTGGATGGTGTACAGAAGTACATTGGCACATGGAAGCAGGAGCAAAGCATTTTTTTTTTAAGTTTTCATGCCTTTTGGAAAGCACAGAGTACCATTCAGAGGTTATATAGAAGCCCATGCTATAGAGACAATTGATTGGGACACAGTTGTAAAAAAGATATAGCTAAGTCAGTTGAGACATCATGAAAAAGGTCAAACAAACAGGTTATTATCACATAGGCAAAGAGTCTACAAAGAGCTAGCGGGACTTCTGTGTCTTTGGGGACCACAGAGCAAGTCATCTGAAGAACCATCCCAAAGAAACCAGAGCTTCCCATGTACCACTCTCCCACGAGCCAAGTACCGTCTTGAGACATAAATGCTTCACACCCTTGAAAGTGACCCAGACGTGAGTTCTTGGCTATGACCGATGTACACCAAATTATGTGATGTCAAGAAGTCTCCTTTGAGATGGCATCTCTTAAAATTGCTGGCTGCAGAAGAAGTTAGTTCAGTGGGTTGATGACATAACAGCACTGCCTCTACTCCTCTAAGCCCAAGACAAAAGTAGGATAGAAGCAGTAGCTGATATTTATTGGGTAACTTACCAGGTGCCAAGTCTGGGCTCCAAACCTCACCCATATTGTCTTATCATGGTTGTCCCAGGTAGACAGCCCGTGGAAACAGATGCCCAGATGAAGGAGGAAACGCAGAAGGTTTAACTGGGGTAACATCTATGAATGGGAAGGTGGAAGGAAGCAGGATTGGTCGGGGCGAGCTGTCAGGCCAATGCAGAGCTCGCAAGTTCTCTGCCGGCCCAGGGCGGTGTTATAGAGCACAGCTTGCCCATTTGAGAAGTCCTTCCTGGGGTGGACGTGGACGGCTGGAGTCCCACTGCCAGACTCAGCCATTGGCTAGCAGATTCCTTAAGGATCCCATGACCACAGTCCCCTAAGCTGAGGTGTACCCCAAAGGCATTAAAAACTGGAGGTCTCAGCTGAACAGCTATGCTCCTCCTGGTTCTCTGAGTCAGCCTGGTAAGGCTGGGGAAGCAAGTTGAGGAACTTGCCTGCAGTGCCCAGCCAGAAGTAACAGAACCCGAAGGTCAACACCCCCAGGTCCCTCACCACCTGCCGCACACAGAGGCCACTCTCAAAAATCTTCCAGAGGTCTCACAGAGATTAAATGAGATAAGGCAGTTGAAATTTCTTTGAACGGAATAAAGGTCCATAAATGTTCAAAGGATTTGACAAGTGGATATTAAAGAACAATAAGCAAAATCCCATTTATTAATTTTCCTCAATTTTCCCTGCCTGCTATTTGAGACGTTTTGCTCCAGTTCCCAGAGAGGCATGAAGGCAGACTTTTTACAGCATATGAAAAGTATTAATAATTTGGTATGGTCTTAATTCATTTCATGATTCAGTTCTGCCAAATCTGCAGAGACTGCTTCCAGCCTAGTAATTATAAAAGGTGCTTCCAAATCGGTTCTGACTTGATCTTACACTATTTGATCATTTTATTATTCTGCTTTCCTTTATTATTCGGTTTGGTTCCGTTAAGAAACCTAAGGCTACATAAACTGTATATTTTATATCTTTAAAAGTTCTGTTGAGATAAATTCTTCTATAAAAAGGCCCTAATGATAAATCAATGTCATTTATTTTTAAATCTGAGGATATGGCTCCAAGAGCAGAAATCTTCGATACCACTTACTCCTGTAAGCACACGCCAACACTACTCGTACGATGGGTATGACTCAATTGGAGCGATTTTTCCCTTTAAACAATAAAGAAATTAATCACACTCCTAAAACATAGGTTACTTTGTGCCAGTGTCAAACGCGCTAAGATATGATTTTATTTTAGAGCTGGTGATTTTGATGTGGGTGAAAAAACCAGGAGGGAACTTCAGATTCATGGAGGCGGGGAGGGGGGCTCTCTGGTTCCTCTGCCGGGAGGGGGGCTTCCACATCATAAACAATCAATAGATAACTAGTAAGTGAGCAAATGGAAAGGTTTGGAATCCTACAGGTCTAGGTTCAAATCCGAAGCATGCTGTTTTCTAGCTAGGGGAGCAGGGAAACTCACATGATTTATGTGTTCCTTGGTTGACCAGTAACCTGAGGTGAATAATCCTTTCTTTCAGGGCTGTGGGGAGAATTTAAGACCCTGGTGCCTATGGATGGAAACTTCTTTATCCTTTTGTTGCCAAGCGCAGTGTCCTGCTGCTATGGTCTGAATGTTTTGTTTCCCCCAAATGCCTTTGATGAAATCCTAACCCCCCAGATGATGGTCTTAGGTGGGCCTCTGGGAGGTGCTTATCTCATGAGGGAGGAGCCCTCCTGAATGGGAGGAGTCCCCTTAAAAAAGAAGTTCCAGAGAGATCCCTAGCCCCTCCCTGCATGTGAAGAGACAGCAAGAAGGTGCTGGCTATGAACCAGGAAGAGGGCCTTCACCCAACCATGCTGGTGCCTTATCTTGGACTTCCAGCCTCCGGGACCTTGAGCAATAACTTTCTGTTGTTTCTAAGCCACACAGTCTGTGGTATTTTGATGAAGACACTAGCACACGGTGGCTTTCAACAAACGAGAGTTTACAAAATCCGACCCACCCTGTTCCACCCTCCCTTTCCCTGTCCCTATGGGACGAAATGTTTTAGCAGAATTGACAGGTTCTGATGCTGACCTGAGTGATCTCCCTGGAACATGATTCCGGTCCCTTTGGATGGGATAGAAATCCTACCCATCACTCTGGTGCTTTTTCTTGATTTGATGGCTTGCATTAGTATTATCTGGAAGCATATCGTTTGAAGTACACACTCTTAGCGAGCATGTGCCTGATGCTGGGTCTTAGTGCGTTCTATGTAATTCTCACTATGGTAACTCACCTGCTGGCTTGAGATGCAGATGCAGTTACCACGATTTCCATTTTACAAAAGAAGGGATTGGAACACAGATCATAGGTTTAACTGCTGCTACAGGTACAGATGGGATTCGCATTGGGTCACCTGGTACTGGGGCTCTTCCCGCTTTTGATGAGCAAAGATACCACTAGAGGTGTTTTGTAGAAATTAAAGTCAAACCACTGGCCTGAAGGGTCAAATAATTTTTTAAACAAATTCAATAAATCTTCTGGTTCTACTGGTGGTGAGCAGATGTAATTCTTTTTGTTCTAAAACAAGTAATGCCGTTGATTGGAGGCTCTCTATCACATGCATACAACACACACACACACACACACACACACACACACACACACACCCCTCTTTATTGTCATACAGCCCAGCTAGCCCTGGCGAACCCCTTATTCCACCTGTCATGCATTCATCCAACAAACAGGTCTTGAGTTCACCCAGTGTACAAAATGCAATGCTAAGTACTGCACGACCTATCCCTTGCTCTTTGGGGGGTTATTAACACACTAATAAATCCTTCGATCAGTTTTACATCTTGATATCTTTCTTTCAGTCTGATCAGGATCTGTCTCATCTAGCATTTAACAAATTAAGTCTATTCAGTTCAAAACAGCAGGACCTAGCAGGCCCCTTAGGTCAAGTAATCCTATCTAATGAGGGGCACCTGGGTGGCTCAGTCGGTGAAGCGTCTGCTTTCAGCTCAGGTCATGATCCCAGGGTCCTGGGATCGAGCCCCGAGTCAGGCTCCCCACTTAGCAGAGCGTATGCTTCTCCCTCTCCTCCCCACTTGTGCTCTCTCTCACTATCTCGGTCTCTCTCTCTCTCAAATAAATAAATCAAATCTTTAAAAAAAAAATCCTATCTGATGAGTTTAAGCAAATGGCAGGTCAGTTGAATTCCAATCAGTGATCAGGCTGGGTGGTTGCAGTGGAAGGCGGAGGGATAGGCAGAGAGGGAGATGTTTGCGGAATGTTTACAGAAGCTATCTGACAACCAGGCAAACTTCCTTTCTGATTTGCTCTGGGTTTGAACAAGCCTTTGTTCTGGTAACAAAAGATGTCTTGAGATCATTTTGGGAAGAAAGGCTGAGTGTATTGAATTCTGTATGTATTTGGCTACCTGTTCAAGCCCCTGTCCTCCTGGGAATACACACCCCTGATGTTTGACGGCACCCTGACAATAAGCGTCCTTTGTTATTAATCAGCATTGTCAAAGCTTCTTCACATTCATCACCGTATTTGCTTCTCAAAACACGTCACGGAGATATCATGTCCTAATATAATAAACAGGAAACGGACACTCAAGGTGTAAGCAAATTTCTCAAGGTAGTGCTCTTACGAAGTGCTGGGGCCGCGGTTCTGATCCAAACTTTCAGACTCTTGCCCTCCTCTGATGTAAGGCTAACTCTTAACCAGATCACTGTTTTCAATCTTCATCAACTAGAAACTATTGAATGGAATCTAGAGCAGACAGCTCTTCTCAGGAATGGCAAATATGCGTTGCCATGCTGCCCTCGCCTCTGTCCTGGACAGAGTGGACTCATCAGCTTGTTCGCCTTCTCCAATGAATTTAGCTTCAGAAACCCTCTTAGCATGGTGGGTCCAGACAGCCACCACTAACTCGAGCTGAGTCCCTGAGTTTGTTCCTGAAAGTGCTGAGACTGATGCCCACTGGTCACTTACTGTCATAGGAAGGAATTTGTGCATTGATTGGAGGCTCAGGAGAGCATGTGATGCCACGGAATCTTCCGGTGGCGTTCAGAAAGGTGTTCAGTTATTCATTTTTAATTGAGATTATTGAGGTCCAGCCAAGACCTGTGCGGCCCAGAAACCCATCATTTATAAACTGTCCTGATTTGGATGCAACAGGTCCCTAAGTCATTGCTTGGGAACTGGACCAAATGACCTCTAAGGTCACTTCTGAACTTGAACTCTGAATTTCATGACTTACCACAGCCCGGCCCTGGGGATTTCATGCATCTTGCATATGGCATCCAGGGCGTGGAGTTTCTAAATCACATTGAAGACGATTAGCCAGAACAGGTGAAAGCACCAACCAGCCTGCCATTCGCATATTAGCGGCAAATTAGACTCCCCATGTTAGCCGTGTTCTCGGCGATATTAGTGTTACAAGCCCTAATGTATTGTATTTTATACTTTGGAGAGCTGGAAGAGAGTACTAATTACATGCAAGTTTCCCAAGATTTCAGCTGGGAGTATTTCACATGAAAGTTAATTGTTCTTTTGGGGTTTTACCACTGGTTTATCCAATTAACACAGAGTTTGCCCATATATCATGGTTTTGCTTACAGAAGGGAAACCCTATTATTCACTTGGTTAAAATGGGGCTGGTTCTAAGGGTATTTTGGAATCAGCCCGGTTGCTTTTGGAACATGTGCACAACCGTGTTCACCTGCTGCCTTCTGAGCTGGAATGAGATTTGTTCTGTGGGAGATTTTCTTCCAAGGTCTGTCATCTCTATAAACCTGGAAATGGCCTTAGAGCAAGTGCAGGAATGGCACATAGAATCCTTTCATTCATATTACGAATTCTCCAATTCATAGGTCTTTGAATACTCAGTCTTTTTCCCTGTTTTCCCTTGTGGACTTGGCCTGTACTGTTTGGCGGATTCCAGACATTGGTGTATGGTATTTTTTTTTTTTTCTAATGGGCCCTGTTGTTTCCCAGAGAGAGCAGTGGGTATGTTTGGTACAGCCTTGAGGTTAAGCTTATCGGTCTTCTACCATCTCTGCTTGGCCCTAGTCAGAGCTATAGAGCTGCCCCGGTTTTTTTCCTCTTTGGAAGCTCTGGAGATTCAGCCTGGTGTTGGCATTGGGAAGAGTTCCAAGTCAGAAGGTCACAGGATCAGGACGTGGGATCCACCCCCCAAGCATAGTCTGAATACAGAATCAGAAATAATATTTAGGGAGGTTACCAGAGGGAAACCAGGGTGACAAGGGGACATCACCAAGAGCTGTGGGCCAGGGAGGGGGCCAGGCATTGAGAAGTTGGGGGAGTACTATTGGTAAATCATGACAAGAATATATGACTGTTGGGGTGCCTGGGTGGCTCAGTCAGTTGAGTGTCTGACTCTTGGTCTCCGCTCAGGTCTTGAGTTCAGGGTCGTGAGTTCAAGCCCTGTATTGGGCTCCCCCTAAAAAAAAAAAGAATATATGGTTGTTTGTGGAAAGTCAACTAGTGCTTGTGGGATTCCTTCTTTCCTGAGGCTGTTTTTATTGGGGAGGTATCCCTCAGTACCGGATAGCTCCAGGGAAGTCTAGGTGAGGTTGTGCGGTGAGAAGGAGGAGGTTGGCTTGCTGATGATATCAGCCCCTGGGCCTTAGGTTGTGCTTGGTTCATTCTGTTGAGGAAGGCTCAACTTCATTGCTGACTTGACTCCTATTTGGCTGTCTACACCTCATAGCCGTAAATATCTGTGACTCCGCAGATTAGGCATCAAGATATCAGAGTGTAGGGGCGCCTGGGTAGCACAGCGGTTAAGCGTCTGCCTTTGGCTCAGGGCGTGACCCCTGCTTTCTGGGATCGAGCCCCACATCAGGCTCCTCCGCTATGAGCCTGCTTCTTCCTCTCCCACTCCCCCTGCTTGTGTTCCCTCTCTCGCTGGCTGTCTCTATCTCTGTCAAATAAATAAATAAAATCTTAAAAAAAAAAAGATATCAGAGTGTAAATGGAGCTCCTGAAAGGTGTAAGGATAATTAAATCCTTGTTCAGCCCCAAATCTGCCCTGTACCCTGTTTTGCCGTACTGGCATTGGGACCATACGGTGTTCCTTGCTGCTGGCTCTATACTAGGCTCTCCCAGTAGGGGGCACTGCAGGGAGATTGGAAACATGCAGGAGGTTGGCTTGCTCCTTGTTTTCCTGTTGTTCCTGTCAGAGGCATGCCTTTCTAAGGAATTGCTAAGGAAGTAACACTCTCGCAGGGCTCAGGGAGCTGGAGGAACCCTACTGAGAGTTGACATTAATATATGAGCTCGGAGAGGGAGCATTTATGCTCAGCAAGAGCACAGAGCCAGCTACTGGAGTTCCTGCAGTATCTTTGCCATCAAACACTTCCTTGTGGGCCCCACGCGCATCTGGGATGCCGAGGTCAACTGGCTCCCACCAGGGTTTATAGGCAGTGCCGGTGGCATGAACATGGTCCTTCCCTTGTTGGTAATGGCAGTGCCCTCACTCAGCTATGAAAGCCATTAACTTGGAGTTAGCCTTAACCGTCCTTCATCCCACTGGCTCCATCTTGGAACCGTCACCGAGTAATCCTAACATAGACAAACAAATATGTTCATGCTGGTCCACCAAGAGCCACCATCCTTACTGCGAATGACCTTCCCAGGTTGGGCTGACCACGTGTTCTCCTGGGTTTTCGGGGTCCCTTGTACTCAGCCTCCACATAAGCCCCCATTACACGTGGGGACATTTATTTGTTTCCAGTTCTCACTCTACAGCTGGTCCCATCTGTGTCTCTGTCCACAGGATGGGAGGGAGAATACTGCTGTCTGAGTCTCTTTGTGACTTGCTTTCTGCTCAGAGCGTACGCCATCTTTTTTGGTCAATTCCTCCGGGTCATGCTCCATGTCTGGCTCATGGGGAGTGCTGCGTCAGTTCCCCGAGAGATTTGATGCCATGAGGCAGAAGCTGACCTGTTTTGAGGCTGAGCAGTGCCGAAGGCCAGAGGAGCGAGGGTCCTCTGGGAGCTGCTCGGAGCCCGAGGGAGGGAGATGCGGGGCTCACTCAGCCTCAGATGAAGATGTACGCAAGCTTCTCTTAGATACTCAGTCTCATCCAAGCTTGGTCATGACTCATGATTAATGACCTGTTGGCTTAGGGTGACTTTAAAGCAGGAGCAGTAGGGAGGAGTCACCCACAATTCCTTGTAAAGACGTACTGCCTAACTATTTTGAGATGAGAACATTCTCACCCTTCTTGGGCTTCTTGAATCCTTCCATGCTGAGCTGTGGTTTTCACCAATGATCATAAATCACACCATCGTCCTTGATATCAAAAAACAGGACAAGAAAGGGAAAGCCCAGATATCATGTAAGGTGCATTTTTCTTTTGAAGAATGTTTTGTCCTTCTTCAGCAAAGACAGGATCGGAATGGCTGGTGTTACTTACTTCTGGAGTCTGGGTAACCGTAGGACTTTCAGCAGAAAAGGAGTATTTGCTGTTGCTTGCTATTTCTGAAGTCCCCACTAAGAACTTGGTGATTGCCAACAAGGGCCAGCTGTTCATTATCAGACTGACGGAAAGCCAGCTCTCCCTTTGTGACTGCCAGTGGGAGGACAGACAGAGACAGTCAAAGAGTGGGACAGGGGAAGAAAGGGTGCTTTCTCTGTCTTCGGAAAGGATTTTCTTCCCTGTCCGGCAGGGAAAGGGCATCAAGCGGCTGAGACAGCCCTAGATACACTTCCTGCTGTTGCCATGACTTATCATGAAACTTGGAATAGTTCTAACTCCTGACTCCAGAAAATTAGCTGGAAAGTGCCAACTGCAAATTGCATTTGGAAGATTCTGTTCTTGCCCCAGCCACAGCAGTCTGACGAGGACCAGAGTGCTTGATACAGATCCCCATTTGCGCTCTGAAAACCGGTTCGCTTCAAAGACCTCTGTTGTGCTCACTTTCTGGTAGATTGGATGGTTTTGCAAGATAAGGTCGCTTCCCCAGCAGAAATGCCAAATGGAGCTCCATGGGGTCCCTGCTTTTGTGCCAACAAGATACGTCTCAGTGCTCTGGAGGTAGCTTCCAAGGGGGTGGGGCTGATTGTGTAGGGAAACGTGACACTGTAGACCTAGGGGGGGTGTTAATCTAGGCCCTTCACTTTATAAAGCTGGTGAGGAAGTACTGGAAAAGCTGACCAGCTAGCTAACGCCACACTGTAGTTGGTGACATTGCCAACAGTATCAGCAGCGGGTCCCTCTATCTGATGTGAGAATGCGTGATTAAATCTAGAAATAAAAGGCAGGAAGTGCCTCAAGATGATAGCCGTTATTCTAAATCTGAAAATCAAGGGTCCTAGAATTAGCTGACCTAAGAGCATGCATTGTTTTTTATTATAAAAACCTTTCTCCATTGTGAGACATTTTGAGGCTAAAGGAGCAATTAAATGTCCCCCGGAATTTTATCGTTGAGAGATAAACACGGTTAATACTTCAGGATACGTCTTTCTGTTGTCAGTCACTCACATTTTGGGGGCCAGTGTCACCATTTTACAGAGGGCTTGTGTGAGTGAGATCTAGAAGGGCAAGGGCACCCAGAGGGAATTGTGGGATGAGGGCTAGAACCCAGGGCTCCCCGGTCCCTGTCTGGTGTTCTTTCTACTTGCCCATGCTGCATCGAGGATCGCTGAGACTGTCCGCCAGGGACATGGGCCTCAGGACCTTCAGGGTGGGCTTGGAAAGGGCGTTTCAATGAGGAGGCCCAAGTAGGCTCTGGAAGGTGCAGGTGCATAGTGCTTTGAAGGTCAAGTGCCCCCTCTGTCCCTGCTGCTCCTGTCTCTCCGTTATGCCAGGCCCCATGCCAGGCCCCCGGGCTCGCAGGGCTAACCAACCAGACCCAGTTCGTACATTTATGGAGTTAACACTGAAGATGGCAGAGCTCGCATGGCAGTGTGTACGTGAGCGTGCGTGTGTGTGAGTGTGTGATACGCCTGATTCTTTTGGCACATTCCATTCCCTTCCCCGTGACCTACCTTTTTCCCTGTGTACCTGAGAGAACACAGCAGGTACAGGAACTGCGGTGAAGGGAGCCAGGTGGAGCATTTGTGTGGACGTTCTGGCCTTTTCTCTTCCCTGCCTGGCTGCGGTATAATGGAGAGGCCGGGGGAAGTTTGAAGCCACAAAGGTTTTCGTGATGATGATACGGGTCAATGCTTTTGTTTCACTGGTGAGAAACCAAAGCCCACAGACCCACCCCGAAGTGTCTCAGCTAGAGAGACGGCAGCAAGGAAGGACCTAGAACCTGATGCCTCTTGACTTTTGTACAGTTCTTTTAATCAGTGGAAGTTAATCTGTTACCACTGTGCCATCAGCGAGTGAGGCCAGTGAGCTGTGTCCTTGGATCATAACGGTGCGTATCGAGGGGGTCCTGTGTGTGAGGCACTGTTCTCAAGGTCTGACATTAAATCACTCATTTCTTCACAATATGTGGTGGGGCCACAGTCATCCCCATTTTGCAGACTGAAGACATGGTGCATAGAGGGTGAAATCGGTCATACAGGTCAAGAGCAGAAGGGTGAGAGGTAGAGCCCAGGGGCCCATGCTCAACCGTGACATTGGGCCTTTCTGAAGGTCAGCTCACAGCAGCAGAGAGCCATCTTGGGGCACTGCTTCTAGAGCACATGGACCCCAGATCCGGGAGACCTTGGTACCCCACAGCTTTAATGCATCCTCCCCTGTCAGCAGGCTTGGCTGGAGGCTGGGCGCAGGGAGCCACGTGGGCAGAGAGTGACTCTCGCCCCAAGGTCACAGCGATATCAAGATCAACGCAGCTCAAGGTCACAGGAAGTCCTACGAAATAATAAGGAAAAGACAACTCAATGCAAAACGACAGGCAGAGAGACTTAACCATGAACTTTGTAAAAGGGGAAATCCAACAAACAGATGCAGAGGTCATCACGCTTATTAGTAAGCAGAAAAATGCAAATTAAAACTACCGTGTGATTTCACCACACGCCCACCAGAATCGCTAAAATGTAAAGAGGAAGTTTTGGCAAGGGTTGGGAACAGCTAAAATGTCACATGCATTGCTGGTGGGAATGTAAATTGCGTCAACCACTTTGGGTGTCTGCTTGGCCGTATCTTCTAGTATGATATTGGATGTATGCACCCTTGATCATTCGGACCTTCCGTGTCTAGGTATATACGCAATAGAAAAGCATACGTATGTTTGCATAGACACAAGAAGAGCAGAGCGACGTCCAAAAGTCAGGCAGACAGAGACGTGGGTTGTTTGCTCTGAACGGAGCCCCACTAGGCACTTGAAAACAGCCGGGAAAGCCAGAGGTGAGTATGTCATATGAGAATTGAGTGACAGGGAGCAGAGTTGGAAGATGAAGGCCTTGAGCTTCCGTGGCTGAGGATGTCAGCAGGAGGAAAGTCCTGGATAATGCAGGGGCAGGAGTGTGAGCCCAGCTCCTGTTTCTGTGCAGTCCCTGGATGGTGCATGGAGCCCGGTATGGGTCCTGAGCACCTGCTGTAAGAGGCAGAAAAGGAGAAGAGGAAGGAGAAAGTGAAAGCTAGAGCTTTTGGGTGGGTCCTGATGCAGGCATTAGGAGGAAAGAAATGTGACTAAGTGAAGACCGAGCTCATGACTTTCTCTTTGCAGATACCCAGCACCTTAAGGATATTTCCTAGGTACGAAATTGAAATACGCCCCATAAAGATAGGCTGAAGTTTTGAAGAAAGGGAAGAGGAAGGAAGCCACTAATAGAGTGGGTGACAGAAACCAGGAGCCTTGCAGGTGAAAGGGCGACATTGGTCGTGGCAGCATCAGGCCTTAGGAAGGAATCAACTCAGGTCCTCAGTATTAAACCTCAGCCCTGGGGACCATTTTAAGAAGAGATACTAACACAAACAAAACACCCCCAGAATCTTTGGATGTAACATTTACATATGCTACCCCCCCCCAATAGGATTAAACCAATGTTGAAAAGTAAAGCTTGTCCCATCAAACATTTAATTCATACTTTCTACCAAGCAAAACATAGCTGTGCGCTCTCTCTCCTTGGTGGTCCATCCCCAGTAGGACTTTGTGGAGTACCTAGGGGCTGAGAGATCCCTGTGGTCTTTGGTCTCCAGCCATGAGTGGAATTTAGAAGGACATGATTAAGTCCTATTCCAAGAGCACAGAATAGTGATATGATGGCTTGTTGTTGCCATCATGGGCTAAACAGTATATTTAACCATAAAAGAAATAACTCGAATGTGCTCGTCGAGAATCTTAAAATACTGGAGAATGCAGGGATTACTACACATAGGCCAAAATCTAAGCCTTAGATGGGAAGCCTAAAGAAGGCCTGCTTGTTCCATCACGTTTCCCCAGTGCCTCTCAACCAGGCGCCGTCCCACCCGCATCAGGCTTGGGCAACGTGCGTATGTGCTCATGCGTGTGTGACTCACGATGACCGAGGAGCGTTACTGACATTTCTTAGGTGCGGATAAGTGATTCTAAGTGATTTGCACTTCTCTGTATAGTCCAGGAAAATGCAGAATTGCTTTGTCTAAAATGCCATCTTACTGAGAATGCCGGATACAATTCCGGACTGCCGGTCTAGCACAGGAGTGAAGTACCACGCCCGTTCGTGCCTTCCTGATGATCTTATAAAGCGGTGCACAGATATTCAGGGGCAGCCCTCCTATTCTTCTGCAGTTTCTCCACTGAAATCTACTTGACAGCTGAGACCATGCCTTTGAATAGCCACAGGGCTTGGCGGAGTGTCCAGCACTCAGTCGATACTCCGTAAGTATTTCCCAAAGTGTTGAGTAGATAAATACATTCGTCAAAGTCTCTCCCATTTGGTCAATTGAACCAATACTGCAATAGTAGAATAGTTTCTGTTTCTTATATATTTTTATTTATTTATTTTTTAAAGATTTTATTTGTTTATTTGAGAGAGAGAGTGCAGAGGGAGGGACAGAGAGAATCCTCAAGCAGACTCCCTGCTGAGTGCAGAGCCTGATGCAGGGCTCGATCTCACAACCCATAATCCTAGAATAGTTTTTAAAGATCAGATGCAGCTGGGGAGTCTGGGTGGCTCCGTCGCTTAAGCGTCTGCCTTTGGCTCAGGTCATGGTCCCAGGGCCCTGGGAATTGAGCCCCACATTGGGCTCCCTGCTCATTGGGACCCTGATTTCCCCTCTCCCTCTCCCTCTGCCTGCCACTCCCCCTGCCACTCCCCCTGCTTGTGCTTTCTGTCTCTCTTTCAAATAAATAAATAAAGTCTTGAAAAAAATAAAAATAAAGACCAGATGCATCTGAACCACACAGAGGAGAAATAACAATGGTGAATAAGATGCAAATGGATGGAAGGGGCTTTGCAGTGTCTCATATGCTTCAGAATTTACCTTGTGTTAGGCAAAATAATGCTTATCTCAGGACCTGCACATCCTAATCCCTGGAACCTCCACATATGTTTCTTTACACGGTGAAAGGAACTTTGCTGGTATGATTAAGTTAGTAATTTTGAGATGGGAGATTATCCTGGATTATTTGGGAGGGTCTGATATAATCACAAGAGTCCTTATAAGACGGAGGCAGAGAGTCAGAATCAGAGAGGGATGTGAAGATGCTATGCTGTGTCTGTCAAAGATGGAGGAAGGGGCCGGGGCCAAGGAATGCAGGCAGCCCCTGGAAGCCGGGAAGGGAAGGAAACGGATTGTCTCCTAGAATGTCCAAAAGAAACGCTGCCTTACCTAAATCCATTTAGACATCTGAACTCTGGAACTATAAGGAAACACATTTGCGTTGTTTAAGCCAGTATGTGCATGGTAATTTGTTACAGCAGCCACAGGGCACTAATACACATGCAAAAAATCATGAGTTCAAGTATAGTTGGGTTGCTCAGTGTCATGCAGTGGGTTCAGCCCAACATCAGCCAAAAAAACCCAGGTCTGCTGATCATGCCTGTAAGCTATACTTTCTCAGAGCTCTGTTCTCGCATCAAACATTGGTATGTGAACTGGGTGATGGGACATGGGTCACAGCCAAATAGGGCACAACCTGTCACATAATGCAAGGGAATTCTGATTAAATGCCTCCCCTCTACCTGCATTTTTCTTTGTTTTCCCCGAGAGCAGTGATGGTGAACAGTGCATCCCCAGAACTTGGCACTTGGTGGCATCAGCAAGACGAAGCCCGTGGGACCGTTTGGCTCACACCTGTAGCCATCCTACCACATACGGGCCTTTTAGGAACAGGAGTGTGAAGGGCGTTATAGCACCTAACCCTGCCTGTGCCCCATGGGCTGCTACTCAGGTCTGTAGGGAGTGTTCTTGGTAGAATTTGACTTTCAGGATATTTTCTGTTTAGTATGCGCGGCCTGGGGGTGCAGAGAGAGATTTTTCCAGAGGATGGAAGTGAAAGTGTTCCTAGTATGACTGGTCTGAACCTTTCCTGTTTCCCCATCTCTGGGTATCAGAAGCTTCACTGGGCTGATCCAGTAGGGAATGCAAGTTACAATGGCTTAATAACAAAGAAAATTGTTTTGTTTTATTTTAATTTTAATGTTTTCAAGAAATGGACCCAAGGGAGAAGATAGTCCTGGGTTAGTGGGCAGCTCACCTCATCTTCAGGATTCCTTCTGCTAGGTTCCTTCTGTTTTTTCTTCCTATCATCCTTACCACACAGTTTCCATCTTCAAAATAACACCATGATCGACGGGAGCCATTGGAGATCTTGCCACCCCTAGGCTGGGGCCGGCAGTCAAGCACACAAGCAAACGTGTGCCCCAACTGTCCACCCCGATCTAAGGAACCCCCTGCATATTCTGCTCAGTAATTTCGACAGACCCTAGTGACAGAGCTGTACCTTGGTGTAAGCAAAGCTGGAATATTGGGGTTCCGTTACTCAGTGGAAGGAAAGAATGGGTGCTGGCTAGGCCACCAAGGAATGTCCCACCTTTTGTCCCTGCATCTGCCCCAGCGGGTTTGAGAGCCCAAACTCTCCCTGAGGCTACAGATCCCATTGCCCCCCGTTCCACTACAAGTTCTGAGGGTTTAAATGAGGCGCCCTTGCCATGCGAGGACCCCAGGGAAGAGTGGGGTGGAGAGAGGGAGTCAGATGCTGTTGGTGCTGCGAGCAGACCCTGACAATGTCAAATTGTGCCCAATCGCTGTGCTCCCGGAAAAAGCAAAGGTTAAAGGCATTCTCTTCACCCTTTTGTGTTCTGGAAAATGGCTTTCTGCAAGGAACCCCCTTGTCCATATGCCTTAGAGAAGACTCACAGATGCCCCCGTTGTTTACCCGTGACCCGGCCAGACTCCTACCCTCCAAACTCCCATTCTCTACCTCGTAAATGATTATCTGAACCGTTCAGTTCCGACTGATCAATTAGAACAAAAATGCTTGTTCCCTGAACTTCGGGTAAGCTTCTCTTGCCCCACCCGCCCCCAGGGACCTGACCTTTGGCCCACCCTCCGCCAGAGCAAGCGGACAGGCCCTCCTGAGATGAGGGTACACAACATTCTCGGATTCACGGATTCACTACCCAATCAGGCCACCTCTTCCTCCCACTTCCCCACACCTGGTTCTTTCCCGCCTTGCTTACCTGTCTCTAATCTCTTGCTGCGCCTCATTTGTGAATTAAACTTTATCACAGGTACTTATGCATAGGAAAAACCACAGTCTAGATAGGGTTCCCTTGGGCAGTCCCTGAAGTCACCTGCTGGGATCTTCTTGCATATGATGGCTCTGCCCCCCCGCCACGCGCTCTAGGGGTTCCTCCAGCAGGTGTGTAAGGGTGCTCTGAGAGGGGGTGCGGATCCCCAAGCCGCAGAGTGGCACTCCCTTGCTCACGATGACTCCTGTCCCTCTCTATAGAACAAACCCCTTTCTGCCTAACTCTGAGTGGCTTACAGATTTTGTGATCAGAGTGTCCCCCCCGCACCCCACTGCAACAGTCCCACCCTAAACCCCACTCTTTGCAATAATCCTCGTGAAAGACAGGCTCTCTTCACTAAGTCCAGATTTGGTTTTATGTGGCCGCCCTAAGCATCGGGGCACTGGACAGGCACCCAGGACGTTCGCGGATGAGAAGGCTGGGGGTTTTCACCAAGTAAAGCTGAATCCCTGCTCTCCCGAGCAGCTTGCGTTCTGTGCACCTGCCATCCCTTACGGACTCATAGGGGAGGGAGGGGAAGTCAGCAGAAGGACCTTGAAGAGCCTCTGTAGTCACCAGTAACTCTACCTGTACAAACCAGAAGCTCCACGGACGTGCCACTCCGTGGCATAAAGGGTACAAAAGGGCTTGATGTCAAAATGCCTGGGAGCTCCTGGGTTAAGCAGGATAAACAGTTTTTTCCCCCCTTGCGGGGTTTCTCACAGGTGCCTTGCTAGCCTGTCAAGAATAGGATACAGTCTACGCGGCTTCCCCCAATTATTTGACCATGGAATGCTTTTATTAACCAAACACCTAGGCACATCATGTGGAACGGTTTGAGAAATGCACTTCAAAGCTTCTCGTATCTTCCTCGGCAGTTGCCTAATGCACCGTGCAGAAGACAAGCTTTCCTTTGAGCAATCGTAGGGACGGGATTGCTGCGTCAGGAGCCAGGGGCCGATGGCATAGGTTGGTTTCGGGTACGTTTGGCGTCAGGCATTCTCTCTCTTTAAGCAAGGAGGTGTGCTAAGTAGCCTTTATCCAGGGGAAAACACACGAAATGGGTCAGATTTCCCGACAGGAAGATGCTGTGTTTGAGACACATTTGATTTACGGCAGCTCTGGCTGTGACCTTGGCTTTCCAGTTTGCAAAGTAATGTCACCAGGGTATCTGACTAATGCACAGTTGTGAATTTTTCATGGCAAGGTATGTTATTTGTGCTATTGGCCTCCTGGGCAAGGAAAAAAGCATGGCGTGTCAAGAGCAACATAAATTGTTAGGTAAATCTTTATTCCCCCCAGACCTCCCTGCAAAGACCCATTATTCGTGTCCCACTCAACCGTTCATTCATTTACAAACATTTACCGAGCAACTTCCATTGCTAAGTACTGTGGGGGATACGAAAATGCATAAAGCACAGTGGGGACATAAGTGCTGGGATGGCAGGTGTGAGCGTGGACAGGCGGAGAAGGGTTTCAAGTGGGGGTCCCTCTTTGGAGTGAGTATGTGGTGTCTTGAGAGGCTGAGATAAACATGGTCATCTTGTCAAAATACATCTTCCGGGTCCTCTAGGGGCACCCCGAGGGATCAAATACCGGGTGTCTTGTTGGGTCTAAATCCCAGCTCTGGGATCTGAAACAGGTTTCCTAAGGCTTTGGACTTAATCCCCTTTTTCTGTAGAAGAGGGGGATTGAAACAGTTCTTCAAGTTTTTTTCAGCTCAAAACAATGAAGAGATAAAAATACACCCCCCCACACACATTCAAGGCAGAAGGTACACGTGTGATAAAATGTGTACATATGTGTATATGTATATATAAATATATACAAATACACGCACGTTTATTTATGTTATTTATTTATTTTAAAGATTTATTTATTTATTCCAGAGAGAGAGAGAGCATGTGCAAGAGCCAGGGTAGGGGTAGAGGGAGAGGGAGACAAGCAGACTCCCCGCGGAGTGAGGAACCCCACACAGGGCTCGATCCCAGGACCCGGACATCACAAGCTGAACTGAAACCAAGAGTCGGACGCCTAGCCCACGGAGCCGCCCAGGTGCCCCACCAATACGCACACATTTAAAATGGACATAGTAGAGGCTAGATTGCTTTCAGCTCGATGTGCAGGTAACACTTGGGGTCTTTCTCCATCACGTGGGCTCTGAAAGAGCACTGAGTGCTGGATTTGGAGAGGTGGGATCCTGGGACGGTGCATTCAGGGTGAAGCGCAGGGTCTAAGGCACAGGGCAGGAAGGAGTCCAGTGCAGGGATGTCAGAGCATGGGTTGCGGGGTGGGGGGTGCTGGGGCCCAGCGTGGGTGTCAGGTTTCAGTGGAGGGCAGGCCCTACAGGACTAGGGGCCCTGGATGTTAGAGGGCCTGGGTTTAATGGCAGGAGAGCCATTTCCCCTTTGCTCACCTGGTTCTGGCCCCATCCCATCTCTCCCACACAATGGCGGTTTACACCTGCTGCTCTCTGCCCAACTTGCTCTTCCCCACCTCCTTGAATGCAGGCTGCCGTCCTCACATCTCCTCCCCCTGCCCCCACCAAGAGTTCCACAGAGCCTTCCCGATCTCCCTCCCCCTGCTCACCCTGCACGTCACTATCCAGTTTACTTCCTGCAAAGCACTTAGCACCATGGTGGGAACATATCCACCAAGCTTGTCCATCTGCTGTTTGTAGTCTGCGTCCTTGGGGATGGAAGGACCGAGAGGCAGGGCCGGAGCTGGCCTCGTCTGCGTTAGGATGCCCAGTGCTGAGCACCGAGCTCGCATACTCTCAATAAACATTGTTTGAATGAATGGATGGATGAATGAATGAATGAGCTGGAATTCACACTGCTGTGAACCACGTGGGAAACCTACACTGTATTTTTCTCGACTGCATAGAGCCTAGAGTATTTTATTTAACTTACAGTCATTCCCCAAACCTACCCAGTGTCCGACATACAGACAGAAGGAAGCATAGACCACACACTCACACAGAGACTTTTTAGTGGAGTAAAGACATTGGGTCCCCCTGCTTTTCAAGTTTTGAAGAGGTCCCTTCCCTAGATGCCCAGGAATGGGGTGAGAACGTTTTGGGCTGACAGGGGGGCTTCTAAGACTCTTAAAGCAGCCCCACCTGTTGCCCAAAGGTGAGCGACACATCAGACAAAATAAATACGGGCGTAGCTTGGGTCTCATGGCATCATGTGCAATGGAATTCACGTGAATGACGGAGTTTTCAAGATTGTTGTACTGGGAGCTGGCAGTGAATTGGGATGGGAACCAAGTTTTCTTCTATGAAACCGCTATTAAAAGAATAGCTCATATATATTAAGCATTTGCCATATGCCAGGGCCCAGGCTACGGATTTCATACTTAGCCCTGCATCTCACCGTCACCTCACCGCATTGCTGGCCGCAGGCGTCCCTGCTCCTTCTGTTTAATACGCGGGGCTCACGGGGGCTCAGAGAGGTTATCTGTCCAACAGCACACAGCTTGGGACCCCACTATGCTCTCCACCTCCCAGTGGCCTATTCAACCCAGGGGACAGGAGGGTGGTTCACACCACAATTCCTCTCCACTCACCACGAGCGCAGAGAGGTTAAGATACATTTCATCCATCAGTCGGGAGAGCGATGGCGTCCTCCCCGTCCCCTGTGTCCACTTGTCCCTGTCACCGTTGGGTGCCCTCCAACTCCTGATACGAATTTCAGACAGATTTCTTTGGAGGATTCTATGAGCATCTGGAAAAGGAGACTCTGGGCTGGCATACAGCACGCGCCCGGCGCAGACCTGTTAGCTGTCTTCTGGCCCTAACCAGCCCCTGCCAACGATAGTTGTAAGGGATTCGGATGGTGCGAAAGACCCCGCGGGGGGAGGATCACCTGTCCCCGGGAAATCGCACTTTCTCTCGCCCTCAGGGTTTCTGCTTCAAACGGTGTCTCTCAAAACAAAATGTTTTTCTCTCTCTCTCCCTACTGAGGTGGTGGTGCCGTTTGCTTGTTTTGTTTTTTCCCCCTTCCCTCAGGAATAGCAACTTGAATTGCTTTGTATAGAAAGCCAAATTATTGAATTACAGCAAAAAAAAAAAAAAAAAAAGAAAGAAAAGAGAGAGAGATCTATTACTCCTTCAGAATGAAGACAAGTGTACAGCTGGTGGTATAATGCATCAATTTGAGTAGTAAATACAGAAAACAGAAATGATATTTATATAGAGAAAAGGAGTAAAGCTATCACATGACCACAGGGAACAATGAACGCAAAGGAGGGGGCTGGGTTCTGTATCTGACGAGCTTAAACCTGGGGGCCAGGCCAGTCTCACGCGGGGACGTGGTGGGTGGGTTTCTACAGGACAGGAATGGAGATTGGTGGTCGCCCAATCCCATCAACCACCCAGTTGCCTCAGTGCATGGAATTCAGCACTGGAAAACTCACTTCTGTGGACAACGGTTGGCACTTAAAAAAAAATAGTAATGCCTAAATGTATCTAGCACTTAGGATGGAAGAATTGTACATATATTTAATCTTTACTACAAACTTCTGAAGTGGATACTAATATTATCATTACTCTTTTATTGAGGCACAGAGAAGTCAAGTAACTTGTCCAAAGTCACACAGCAAATAATGCCATAACCCCAGTGCTGTACTGCCTCTCCTCATTCCTGGGAGGCTCAGCTAGGTCTGTCTCTGGCTCCTTATAGGAACATGCTTAGCAGACGGGTGGGGCAGGATCCCTGAGTCCTACAGGAAAGTGATCACGAGGGCCACCGGGAACTAACTTCTCCAAGTTTACCATATCGGCAAGGGGTGTGGGTTTGGATGCCAGGTCCAGATAGAAATTGATTTTGGAAGACACTTGGGAAGACTTACGGCCGATCAGGTAAATCATGGCTGCAGAGTACCCCCACTCTGACCGCTGCGTGTCAGGGACTGAAGGCATCCAAATAGAAAGGGCATGTATTTTCTTTTCAAGTTGGGCATTGCCTAGTGTCCACGAAAGGAAGGGAACAGCATTGCTGGGATGCAATGGGGATCCTTGTACTCGGGTCTCAGGCCCTGGGAAGGAAAAGACTGGAAGTCTCTATTGGCTGCAGGAATGTGCCAACACACTCAGAGCCAACTAGCCCCCACAGGAAGCCCCGGTGGGCGGAGGGCGGGGTCTGCCCGCAGATGAGTGGGCTTCTTCCTGTGCTCTTGTGCTGACCCTCACCGGCTACTGTACTTAGGACCCTTCCGCCTTGACCTTCAAACACCAGATTGCTCAAGCCCGGGCCACTTTCTGAAATGGGTGTGTGGTGGGGAGAAGGCAAACATACCTCAACCTTTGCCTCATTCGCTTCCTGGAAGGTGCCCTGCAGAGCTCCTCTGGCCACCTGCTTCTGGAGGTCACGTTCCGTCTTCCCGAACCTTCTCTCTCCATAGGGATGGAATCAATCTGTACCACCTCCCCTTGGGGAAATGTACCTATGCTTTCCAAGTGGATAATTCCTAAAGAAAAACAAAAACGGTCTCTGATGTTAGGGTAGACCTCAGGATGATTGTACAGTGGCCTTCTGGACACCCTGTGGGTTTGTGTCCAATGCTTCATCCGGTTGATTAGTAGGAGTTCTGAGCCTTGTAGGAGGGGCACCCTCTACCCATGCACGCATTGCTCATACCCCTACAGAGCATTGATTTCAAGGTTAGCTGCTGAGTTTGGTCATCCCATTATGAACTCCTTGAAGGGAGGGATTGTGTCTTCAGGTCTGTGCTCGGTGTAGATGGCTCGCTATCTTGCCCTTAGCAGATGTTCATAATAAATAATTTCATGTCAACTTTTCATAAACGTGTCAAGTGCCAGGCGGCAAGGAAAGGGCAACATGTCCATGGCTGGGGCCGGGGGAGCACGTGGCAACATCCTCTGGAGGAAAGGGACGGGCCCAAGCGTGTCCCTGAAGGAAGAGGAGGGGCCAGGAAGAACAAGGGCATCCCAGGAGAGAGAAAGAGGCCAGTGGACCGAGTGTGAAGGGCGATGAATTCTGAGCTGACCAGTTTGGCTGGAGCAGAGCTTTTCAAAGGGGATCACTGGAAATATGTTTGAATATATAGTTTAGGGCGAGGTTTGTTTTTTGTTTTTAAAGATTTTATTTATTTATTTGACACAGAGAGAGCTGGCGAGAGGGGAAACACAAGCAGGGGCAGTGGGAGAGGAAGAAGCAGGCTCCCAGCAGAGCAGGGAGCCCGATGCAGGGCTCGATCCCAGGACCCTGGGGTCAGGCCCTGAGCCGAAGGCAGACCCTTAACGACTGAGCCACCCAGGCGCCCCTAGGGCGAGGTTTTTAAGGCCCTTTAGTTTAAGCTTATCTTTTAGATGATAAGTAATTAAAAATTTTAAGTAAGGAAGTGATAAAAGTAGTATCTTTTAGGAAGTCAGGAGGCAAGATGGGTCAATACATGGAGAGCCTCTATTTTTTCCAGATCAAAGCCTTTTCTTGAAAAATTGCCAGCCCATCATTGCTCTCTGTCCCTGTGTCTCTCTGTCTCTCTCTGGAAAGGAAACTGGTGCTTGCAGCCCATATGGAGTGTATTGAACAAAACCCAGTGATAGAGCTGAAGGCCGAATGGGGAGGAGCTCCTGCGAGTGACAGCTCTTGGGGAACCTGAGCCCTCCTGCTGTCTGTCCTCAGAAGCCTCCCTCTGGGAGCCCCATGAGCATGCTTCTGAACTTGATCCTTCACAGGGCATGTGATGCTGGTGGTCACCCGGGGTGATGACCCTGCAGCCTCTCACTGACTGAGGAAGACAGTCTGATCCTGCCCCTTTGGGAGACACAGACTTCCCCTTTCTTTCTGGGAGAGGGGATCACAGAGTCTGGGAAGTGGCACCTGCCGGGCCGCTGTCTTGGTAGATCAGCCTAGGGAGACACCCCAGCCCGCCGCGGTTTCCCTTGGCATTGCCAGTATTGGGGCAGCCAGCCATTCCCACACATGGCATGTCTGTGGTTTGAAATAAAAATCAGGATGGATACTCTGGAAACCTCTTTGCCTGGAGAAATGAGCTCCTATTTCATGTTGGGCTAGCCCTGGTTGGGTGCAGCAAGTCCTACTGAGGAAACCCTCGGTTTCTCTTTTCTGAAATTCACATAACAACGAAACCCGCCTGATGGGATGAACCAATGGAAGGAATGAATATTTAAAGCTCTTACAGCAGCGCCAGGCCCATAGTAAGTGCTCAATAAACCTCAGTTGCTATCGTAATTGTGTCTGTGGGGGGGCCTGGGTGACTCAGTTGGCTGAACACCTGACTCTTGATTTCAGCTCAGGGAATGATCGCAGGGTTGTGAGATCGAGCCCCATGCTGAGCGTGGAGTCTGCCTAGGACTCTCTTTCCCTCTCCCTCTGCCCCCCCCCAAATTTTTTTTGTTCCTATGGAGTTGACATTATTTTAGCAATATTATTCCTTAAAATACCGGTTTTATTTGTCGCTGAATAGAAAATCTAACTTGAACACATCTTAACCCTCCAGTTTATTCTAGTGGCCTGGTGTTGGCGTCAGAATTTCCTGATGGGGTGACAAGCAGTGCTCAGAGAATAGATAGCAATACAGCCCTTATCCTATCCCGGGCATTTCTAGCCTGGGGGATATTTTGTTAGATTATTACACGCTACTATGTTATGTTTTATTCTTGTATCATTTTATGGGGTTCTTGTAGCTCACATTTAGTGAGTGCCAGCAATGTGCTATGCTTGCGTCGTCTCATTTCATGCCCACAACACCGTCAGGACCGTGAACCGCATCTTGGACTTCAGGAAAAAGGCGCGAGAGGTTCAATAACTTGCCTAAGGTCACACAGCTGGTAAGGAGTGTAGTACCAGAGACTTCTCTGCTACACTGTAGGCTTTAAGTCCTCACCCTTACAAGTGAAACATAAGAATTCATGTCATAGAAGGAAGCCCTCGGCTCCCTTGCTCCCTTTCCACCCCCTCCCAGGGTCGGAGGGGGGCAGACACAGTGCAGAGCATGCATCGTTTCCTTTGACGTGTCCTGAGATGTCCAACTTCCGGTCTGTACTCACACTATTCTTGGGCCTGGATGCCCTGCCTTAATACCTGCCATGTAAATATGACCTGGCTTTGGAGGTTACTACCTCCCTAAAGCCCTCCGTGATACCTCCAGAGCGAAAGCACCCACTACCTCTTCTAAACATCGGTTATGGGATCTTCACGTTTCCCTTGACATTTTCACATTATCTCCAGTGATGCACATTTACTGTTTCCAGCTCTCTGACAGCACGGATGGCATTTTATAGAAAGGAGGGCTCTTTGACGTAGCCGACTGGCTACAGCTTCCTTGGTGTGTCTGGCTCTTCTCATAGGCCCTACTAATTGGGCACAGCATCCCCAATCATAGTGAAATTTCTAAATCGCACACCTCCCCGATGGTCATCGTTGTTTTATTTCAACTGAGCAGCTATTCTGTGCCAAGCCCTGTGCTAAGCACCTGCCATGTAGTATCACATTTATTTCTCCTGATCTTGCACTGGGTCTGTAATTGCATTTACAGAAGGGAAGCTGGGCTCAAGGACACAGGGCCAGTAAGTGGCAAAGGCTGGACTTGAACTCAGATCCCACAGTGACATTGGGCCGTAACTCCCACCCGCTGCTGACTACCACCACCACCATCCTCCACTGCCCCTATTCTTGACTTCCACTCGGCACTGGGCCCCTTGTCCCCGCACCATCTCTGTGAGTTTGAGGACAGCCCTGGGGGGCCGTTGAGATCAATAAGGATGGGGTAAAATTGAGGCGTGGAGCGAGAGGGACCGGTGTACACAGAACACAGAAAAAACTAAATGGTAAAAACCTTGCCCTGTGAGGGCCTTCTTGGTCCCGCTGCCTCAAAGAGTCGCCAGGACCCAAGGGTAGGATCAACGTAGTACCTCCAGAGAAACGGAGGCTCTCAAGGCAGATGTGGCATGACCATGACTTACAGGTGAACGATTCTCAGGATTTTGTGCCAAACGAATGACTGCTTTTTTGTTCACTATGAAGTGAATTGATCCCTATGTGCCCGAAGACCTGTGATTTTTATCATCAATAAAGCATCCATTAAAATAGAACATGGTGAGTTGGAAGGGCCTTTAGAACCCAACTCGTTTTCTGGACGAGGCTCCGAGAAGGTTGCCATCACACCTGCTGGGAGGGAACAGCGGCCTGTCACCTCTAATCCCCTTGTCTCCCCTGGCTTGGACCGTGGGGACAGAGGAGCTAATGACGGACCCGGTCCTCTTTGTTTGGAGATGGGTGCCAGCTCAGAGGGAGCAAGGAGCCGATAGACTCCTTTCCTCCTACTGGTTTTCAGTACTATAGCCACCCTTGCAGATTGCCTCTTGGGATGACATACTTTTGCCCATGGTGGCTTGTGTATCACACAGCAAGTTGTATCTGCCAGGCCAGCACCAGAGAAATCGACTGTCTCATCAGTAATGTGTTCGGAACCGGGCGCTGGTGCCAGAAAACCCTTTTTATATGTGGGCTCAGGAGGAAGCTGTCCAAATACAGTGTGATTAATCGGGGCTGCCAGGGAGAAGAGAGAGGGCTTGAGCCACGGGAAGCGACAACAGTTAGCAGGATTGTCGTCTTATCCATGCCAGTGATCGCCCCGTACGATTCAGATGTGAATGAAGCTGCACCTGGGGTCCCTGCCGACGGGGGCGTAATTATGCCCAGCTGGCCTTGGAAATCTGCAGAGATCCCGATCGAAAGCCCTTTCCTCGGGAAACCGTGGCTTACTTTCTAAGCAGAGGGGCTACGTGGGGCCTTCCTGAAAAAATTTCCCTGCGGCCCAGAATTTAAAGTCTCGCTGGTACTGAACATAACATTAGACTATGAAGTTATGAGAAGCGCTCCTACGCCACAGGCAGAAATCAGTCTGCTTTCATTGCTCTTGTCAGTCCTTGGGGTCTAAAGTGAGTCATTGCTTAAGAACTGAGAAATGAGGGAAATAAGGATGCCTTCTGAGCATTAAACTTTAATATGGATACATAATAGATCAGAGCAGAACACTGCAAAGTCACCTTAAAGAGACAGGAAGACTAGACGGCCTCCTTATTACAGCTATTCGCGTATTCAAAGAAAGACCTGGGCAATCAGGAGAGTCCCGGCAGGAAATGTAAGGTGCCGGCAGGGGGAGGGACTCTCAGCAAAGGTCTCGAAGTGTTTCCGGTGCTGGAGGCACCGGGCACCACCTGCAGGGGGCGGACAGGGGTGGACGTGGGATTTGTGACTCACCAGCTCCAACCGTTCCGGTCCCATCGTTAAGGTCAACTCTGCTTGATTTTGAGGCTCTCAAACATCAGTCCAGCTAACAAATTCTCATTCTGATTAGATGCTTCTCCAAAAGTCTTTGTGTGTGTGTGTGTGTGTGTGGCGGCTATACGTTTTCTCACTGTGAATTGGGCAACTGCTATGTCTAGGTTTAGACATCAGGCCTGTAAGTTTGGTTAATGTGAGTCTCCCCCTGAGAGAGGAATCTGCTTTCCATGAGTTGGTAATATCACATTTCTTGGGCAGCGGGGAGGGAGGGCAGAAGCAAAGTCTGGATGGTGGTATATTAAATAAGGTCAGGACAGGGCCACATCCTGAGGGCACGTCATTAAGGAGAAACTTCCTGGCTTCTGCAGAGTGGAATGTATTCCAGCTTCATTCCATTGAGGTCAAGAGTAAAACATTGTTTTCCTTTCTAAAACACTGCCTGATAGACAGACGCCCATAGATATTCCTTGAAGTGTCAGCTGTGATGAAATGTATATAGAAATGCTAAAGAACAGGGGAGCCTGGGTGCCTCAGTCGGTTGAGCATCTGACTCTTGATTTTGGCTCAGGTCATGATCTCCGGGTCCTGGGATTGAGTTCCTCATCGGGTTCTGCACTCAGCGTAGAGTCTGCTTCTCTCTCTCTTTCTCTCCCTCCCTCTGCTCCTCCCGCTGCTCTCTCTCTCTAAAATATAAAGAAATCTTTAAAAAATGATTAAGAACATAAATCAACGTGTAGACATGAGTTAGGACTGCTCAGTGCAGTCTGGGGGTGGACGAAGGCGGATTCTGGACACGGGGTCTAGGCTGCAACCGTGGACAGAATTTTCCTCCTGGACTGATGGATTGGTTACTGGAGGCAGTTCTGCATCGTTTAACTTCCCCTCGACAGACAAGACAGATTCAAAAGTAAAAACTGCCAAATCTTAAATTCTGTGGTTCTATGGTTCTATTTTGTGGCAAGTGGTGACAAGCTCTACACTAGACTGGAAGAAAATGGTCCTTCATGTTGTGAAAATTATACCGTTAGCTCGTCTTGTCTGGTAGCCACTTCCGCTGTCCCAGGCCAGCACCATGGTTGCCTGGGATCCTCAAAAACCAAGCATTTTTGCCCAGCTGTCTTTCGTATGTGATCCCCTCTGTGGTTTTGATACGGCCCCTGCACGCCCCCTCCCGATCTACTTTCCTGACTATGTTCCAGGTAGGAAGAAGGTAGAAGGGTAAGATGAGAGGCTGTGTTCCAGCTGAGTGAATCCCTATAAGGAGCTTTCCAGAAAGTTCCATCTGGCACTTACATCTTGTTAGCTAGGATGGTGTCACATGGTTACTTTTATCTGCAAGAGAGTCTGGGACCTGGGACGTGTATGTTTTTTTATTTTTTTTTCATGGAACACTACAACAAAAACTAATGATGTATTGTATAGTGACTAACATAACATAATAAAAAAATAAAAATAAATAAATTTTTTTCAAGAGAGTGTACGAGGGGGGAGGGGTAGAGAGAGACAGAGAGAGACAGAGAGAATCTCAAGCATGCTCCATGCTCAGTGTAGAGCCCGACGCAGGGCTCGATCTCAGGACCCTCAGATCATGAACTGAGCTGACATCGAGAGTCTATCACACCACCAACTGAACCACCCAGGCACCCCAAAAGATGAGCCGAAAGTAGCTGGGTTTCCGAAGCACGTGAAGAAAGGTTGGTAGGTTGGTATCAGGTAAATGGCTACCAAGCCAGAGACATGGGACTCCATCTGGACTCGTCCCTCACCCTCTCCATCTACGAGGTCCCACCAGTACACCAACATGTCACTCACTGGTGTCCCCTCCTATCCATTCCTGCTATGCTTACCTTAGTTCAGGCCCCGGTATATTTCCACTGTAGTATGTGGGAATTTCTAGGGTTCCTCTGCACTCAGACTCCTGTTCAGGTCAGCACTCCTCTGCTCTCAGCTCTTCAGTGGCTCCCCATTGCTCTCAGAGTGAAAACCAAACTTCTCTCGAGTGCAGGTTTCTTCACACTCTGTACTTGGTGTCTCCAGCTTCGCATCCTTCTTTTTCTCTCGCGAAGAAGATCATGTGCTCCTGGTGATCTTGGACTTCTCTCTTTCTCCCACACCCCATATCTGATCCCTCTGTATATTCCCCACCTTCAAAACATATGCAGAACAGGACCCCGTCTCAGTAATAACCGTTGAATGAATGAGTGTGTGAACACCCAGCGTCATGTTCTGATGGACTATTTCACGTCCTTTTTTTCTGTGGTTTGGTATTTGCTCTAGAATCAGTGAAAGCCACGGTGAAAACCAGAAGTTTAAGACTTGGAAAAGAGACAAGGATAGGAGTGATGATGGTGTTCAATAATAATAATAATAATAATGTTTGGATGCTTCTTTTCAGGTCATTGCTTTGTTCTGGTCCCCGAAGGAGACAGGACAGGGCAGTAATTATGACAGGGAAACTGGTTTCAAATCCTGGTTCTTGTTTTGTGGTCTCGGAAATTTTCCTTAGCTTCTCTGTGCCTCAGTTTCCTCAAATGTGAGGTGCTGGTGATAAAGGTGCTTCTCTCCTAGGGTTGTTGCGAGGACCAAGTTGTAAGTGCTTATGACAGCACTTGGTGCGTAGAAAGCAGTCCATAAATGCCAACCAGGAGTAGTAATGGTGGTACTGGTTAATGGTAGAAAATGCAGCCATTGTTAATAGCATTGACAATGTGATATTTTTTTTTTTAAATTTTTTAAGGATTTTATTGATTTATTTGAGAGAGAGAGAGAGAGCACAAGCAGGGGAAGCAGCACGGGGAGAGGGAGAAGTAGGCTCCCCGCTGAGCAGGGAGCCCGATGCGGGGTTCCATCCCAGGACCCCGAGATCATGACCTGAGCCAAAGGCAGATGCTTAACTGACTGAGTCACCCAGGCGCCCCACAATGCGATATTTCTAACCCTGCCTGGTTTGACCTCAATCAGAAACTGTGTACTTAATATTGAGATTAAAATGGATTTTTGTCATTGTGACAGCTTGCCAACATCAGAGGGAAAACTTTGGGCCCCTGTAGTGTTTTTCTGTTCATTTCAGGAGCGTGAGTGCTTGAAGATTTATTTATTTATTTGAGAGAGAGAATGAGAGAGAGAGAACAAGTGGGAGTAGAGAAAATCACAAGCAGACTTCCAGCTGAGCACAGAGCCCGAGGTGGGGTTCAATCTCAGGACCCTGTGGTCACACCTGGAGCAAAACCAAGAGTCAGACACTTCACTGACTGCACCACCCAGGGACCTCGGTGAGTGCTTCCTCAAAAGGAGTCAGGATCTGTATCAACGTGGTGAATAGCTGCTATTTGTCCCTTGTAATCCACTCTTTTCTTTTGGCCAGAGTTGTCAGAACTTTCTTTGGGAACTCGTGAAAAAAAAAAAAAAAAAAAAGCTGATTTTTAGGCACCACCCTAGGCCCAGGGTATCAGAAGTCCTGGGGCTGGGGCCCAGCAATCTCTGTGCTCTGAGAAAGTTTTCTAGGTGATTCTGATGCACGGGGATATCTTAGAGGGACTGAGTTGAGGTCTTGCTACTCCAAGAGTGGTTGCTCAGGTCCCTCCCTCAGGACCCAGGAACTTGTTAAAAATGCAAAATCTCTTTCCCAGACTGACAATAGGAAGTCTGCATTTTAATAATCTCCCCTCCAGGTGATTCAGGGGACATTTAACATTTGGAAACACTGATCTGGGGCCCTGGTTCTCCCACTTGGCTGAAAACTGGAATTATCTATAGAGTTTGAAAAATCCACCACCAGCTAGGGCTCACTCCCAGTCTGGTGCCTTGATCTGTCTAGGGACAGCCTAGGTAATGGGGTGTTTTTGAGTGCCCCCCTACCCCCGTCTCAGGGGACTCTAATATGAAGCCAAGTTTGAGAACCACTGACTTAGGGCCGGGTTCTCCAAGGGTGGTCCCTGGCCAGGGAGCACACGTCTGTCCCAGGAACACGTTAAATATGTAAATTCCTGAGCCCCACCCCAGTACTATGGAACCAGAAACGGAAGGGCTGGAGCTTAGAAATCTGTGATGTATCAAGCCCTCAAAGGCATGCAGGCTGAAGGCTGGAAACCGTGATCGAGGGCTCTGAAACTCTGTCTATTGCTGGCAGGTGACCGTGGGGGTCACTAGGGTGATTACCCATTTGTGTTGGCCAGAGACTGAAAGATTTCCCAGGACGCAGTGCTAAAATCAGGACAGTCCTGGCCCAGTTGGGTGGTTGGGCCACCTCGATCGAGGAAGAGTCCATTTTTATGGAAGTGGTCTGTGGACCATTCCACTGGCCAAGACTCAGTCATTGGCCACATCTCACTCCTAGGGAGGCTGACAAATACGGTCGAGCTGTGGGCCCAAGAGAAAAAGGAACATGTTTTGGTGGGGACCTAGCTAGTCTCTGCTACAGCTCCTGACCACTCAGTAATGGTCTCAGCCTTCAAATATGCATGGGGGGGGTGCCAAAGTCTAAAGATGGCTCTAAAAAGGGCTCGTTACAAAAGGGTAAGTCCTTGCTCCCTGGGGACGCTCTGCGTGCGGTTGACTTTTCTCTGCCACTTCTTGGCTTGTGACATCAGCATCTGGTATTAGCAGTTCAACAGGAAGGAAAAAGGAAAAAAAAACCCAAAAACCAACAACCAAGCTGAACACTTCCCCAGCGAGTCTGCTCCCCGTGTGCGGGAGGCTGCAGCTGGGATGTGATGGAGTGAGCATATGGCTTTAGGGAGGCCCATTTGGTTCACTTAGCAGAGTTCTGTGGCCTGTGAATGTTCAACACGTTTTAACATTAAAGTCGTCAGGCAGCTGGCCCAATTTCTGCCTCCCTGCGCTGCCTCTAAGGCTGGCTGTGAGGAAACAGAGGCGTAGGGCAGATGATCTCCGTGAGGCTGATGGACGGGAACAGAGCAAGGGGCTTTCTGAACTCATCCCCTGCTCCACAGCATCTCAGTTCAGGCTTTATGCAAATATCATGTCATTTGCTGAGGCGGGGAGGTTGTAGCCCTCTGAATAGAAGAACCAGCCCCCTTCGGTCAGGGGGCTTCTTTGAGGCAGAGAGAAATTAGGACACATGCCAGGCAAGCCTTGGCCAGCAAGGAGGGAGAGAAGACGCGCTCTGGACTACATTTTAAGCGGCATTTGCAGATAGAAGTACAGCAGGGTCTCTCCGGTGGGCAAGGTTTTGGTAAGGGTCATTTTTTTTTTCTCGCTAGATTGAGCCCGAGACATCCTGATCTTTCCGACCTGTAGACGGGGTGGTGGACAGGGCACTGGACGAGGACCCAGAAGATACAGTTTCCAGCTTTGCCCCAATTAACGTTCACAAATAGCAGCGCAAGCATCACAGGCTGCTTAAGCCCTTTGGGTTCCCAGAAATCACTGGGGTGCTGATTGGGGCATGGGGAGGGTCAGTCACCTGGCAGGATGCAGAGAGGTCGCTGGAGCAGAGTGAGCTGAGTTTCCAGGTGTAACAGAAGGAGGCGGGGGGAGTGCGCCCTGCTAAGTATCAGGGCCAGAGGGAGTGGGGGCCAGACGTCCGTCCTGGACAGAATCCTGAAACTCCCGGGCACACTACAGTCTCATGTAGAAAGGCCCCTTTTCAAGGACAGGTATCCTTACCGGGGTAGACAAGCTTGGATCTGTCGGAAAGACTTTTTCTCTTAGGTATTTTTAGGTCAGGTATTTCTTACCTTTCCCCAAAGGTTCAAGGTTCAAGGAAGACAACAATATCTCCTTTGTCTTTTTCTTTTCCTGTCTTCTTCCCATCTGTATTAGTTTCCTCTGGCTGGCCCTAACAGATTGCTTCAAACCTGGAGGCTGAAAACAATGCATACTTATTATCCCATAGTTAGAGAGTCCAGAAATCCAAAACACATCCCCCGGGGGCTAAAGTCAAGGTATTCGCAGGGTTCCCTCTGCAGTCTTTAGGGGAAGATCTGTGTCCTGGCTTCTTCTGCTTTTGAAGGCTCCTGCATCCTGCGGCTCATGACTCCTTCCTGGAACCACTGCAGCTCCTCCTTTGTCCTTTGACCTCTCTGCCCCCCTCTCTTTTATAAGGACCTTGTGATCACATTGGACTCCCCTGGAGAATCCAGGAGAATCTCCTCATCTCAGGATCCTTAACTTAACCCCATCTGCAAGCCCCCAGTTGCCATGTAAGGTAACATTCACAAGTTCTGGGGATAAGGATATGGGTAATTTTTGGAGTGGGGAGGTGCTTATTATCTATCCCACTCTATCACCCTTCTTCCTTTTCATTCACAAATATTTACTGAGGACTTTCTGTGTGTTAGGTCCTGTACCTGATTCTGGGTCCCCGAGCTCACACTACAGTGAAGACAGACCTCTATCAGAGTTGCACACATACATGTGAAATTGCATGACCATCGTTTAAGGGTCCACGGGGCTATGAGACTGTGTCCTTGAGGGATTTGCTTGATCTAGTCTGGGGAAGGGAAGTAAGGGACAGTTAAGTGATTTCCAAAGTATCTATGGAAGGCCACAAAGACCATGTTAGGAATTTTGGTCTTTGTCCCAAGAACAAAGGGGAGCCATTGGAATGTTTTAAGTAGGAGGGCCTTAGGATCAGATTTGCATTCCAAAGCTCCCAGCAGGTCCTGTGTGGAGAACAGGCTGGAGGCAGGCCTTTGCAGTTGCCTGGTGAGAGCTGAGGGTGCTGGAGACAAGCTGTTGGCACCTGTCATGCAGGCAGCTGGGTGCCTCAGAGATACTAGTCTCTCTCTTTCACTCTCTCTCTCTTTCTCTCTCAGTGATGGATCGTCTCAAGCGTGTGTTGTAGAACCCATTTCTATCTATGCGCTTTGAATATTAACTAAGACCTCTGTGGCAAGTGAGAGGGTGGCTGGGCGTGAACAGCTCAATCCCAAACAGAAGGGCTCTAGGATCTGTAGCTCGAGCCTAGGAATGCGATGAGGCAGAGCTGGTCTGGAAGAAAGGGGTCTGGTAGCCTCCATTGTTCCAAAGGGGGAAGACCTCATGTGGATGCGGGAGCCATGGGAGAATGAAGTTATCTAAAGTGATTTCCAAGAGCACATGACAGCAGTCAGACATATAGGACGACCTAGGACTCATGTTCAATGTCAGGCATGATTTAAATGGAAAGTCCAGGAGCTGTGGAGGGTGGGTTTTCGGAATGACGCTCCTTGAACCGTGTGATGAGTGTTACATAATGCCCCAAATATAGAAGGAATGATTGAGAGAGAAGGAGACACAGGCACAACCTAATATCTCTATCAAATATCTCAGGGGTTGCCACATAGAAGGAATAGAATTATTCCGTGTGACTTGAGAGAAAGACCTAAGACAAATAGATGACATGATTAAGACTTTAGGTCCAAAGAAGGAAGAGCACTCTAAAGCTACCCAACATTAGGGTGATTTAGGGGAAAGTCTGAAGAGAGATATGGGCGCCTACCAAGATACCAAGTGCTGTTGGGGCTAGAGGTCAGGAAGACATGGTTCCTGTCCTTCGCTGTGTCATTTTGGAAGTCAAGCAAGACCCAGGCCATAATAAAATAAGAGTATTTTATGTAACAAGGGGGGTCTGAATGTGGCATGGGAGGGGCTCAGGTCAACCCATCTCATCCCGTCCCCACGTCCTACTAGGCCAGCCTTCTATAAATGGCTGCTTCTGGAAGCTGAGTCATTGTAGCAACACAGAAAGAGGAAAGCCGAGACATGCCTTCTCGAAGAGGCAGACTGTCTCACAGGCCAGATTAAGACGTGATTGATTGTGTGAGCCTATCTGAAGAGTTTCCCATTAGCCAGCCATGAAAACACGACGGATAAAGTCGCTGAGCAAACGCCTCTGTGTTCCTGTTGGTACAGTTCCGTGGCGAGGGGCCTTGACCCAAAGATGAGACAGATCTGCTTTTGATGGGACATGTAGCCTCACTAGGGACCCTTGGGAACCTGATGCCCGAAAACATATTGATCATAAAACAGGGGTCCCCTGGCCCTGCCTCTAGGCCCCAAAGAGTCTGCAGATGATTTGGATTTCCTTGCAGTTTTCCTACAGGAAAATCATGTTCAGGCCTCTCAAATGTCTCATCGGCTAGAGAGTTACTCTGGTTTTTTATGCATCACCTTCCCCAATGAATTTTGTTGGAGTGAATGGTTCCATGAGTCAATAATTCGTGGTCAGAGAGTGACTCTGGGTCATAGCCCTGAGGACCAGATCCTGCACTGTAATAATTCACCGAGGCTCTGTCACTGTCTTTGGCCTCTTGGTGGCCACCTGGATGGACTCTTTCTCATGGCAGCAACATCCCTTCATGGCCATCTATGCCAGTTATTTGCTTATTTGCCCTCAGACCTATCACCAGCTCTTACTCTGTAATGTGCAACAAAACTACAATTCCCAGGCTCCTTTGCCAACTGGCCCCTAGCAGGCTGTGCCAGTCGGGGATGCCAGTGGGAGATTGGAGGGCAGAGGAAAGAGAAGCCTTAGGAGCTACAATTGCTCCTCCATCACCCCATCTCATCTGCCCCCCCCCCCCACAGGCCCACTGTGGTTCAAATTTCTGTGGGATGGACCTCAGCTCCTGAGTTCTACCAATCCTGCCTCTTTCCTTTGTCTCCAGCCCTGAGAGGGGGTGACGGGGAGGGTAGCAGCTTCTTGCTATGGGGATGTCTTAGTAGTCTTACTGTCCCCTCTATGATGTCCTCGTTCTTCTGTCCCCTTCATAATCAGTCCCCTGTATAAAATTCCCTCTTTTTCGATTACCCAGAGTGGCTTCTGTTTTCTTGTCTGGGCCCTGACTAAATCGATGTCCATTCAGTTTCTAGCACAGACCCTCAGATGCTAGCCTGAAAGTTTTGGGATTAAACCCACAAGTCCATCCTTCTCATTTCGGAACACAAAATAATCGTTGCACATTTTCTCGGATCATTAATTTTAACCATAGATTTGGGACATACAAAATAGCTGTGGTTTTTACACTAAGACACACATGAACACATTGTAGTGGAAAAGTCACATGATTTTAAGATTAAACCAGAAAACGTCAGAATCGTTTTGCACTTGTAAATAGCCCGTGGATACCCTTTTCTTTTGGAAGTGCTTTAGAGGAAGGGTATGACAAGCACTGCCTATGATCATGGCTTGGAAACCTTCCTCTCCCAGAGGGCCAGAGGGTAGTTCATGCTTCACAAGCCAAGTGATCTTTGTTGTAACCACTCAGGTTGGTACTTGAAGCACCAAAGTAGCCATGGACCTGGTGTGAATGAATGACAACGGCCCCTGTGCCAATAAAACTTTATTACAAAAACAGGCAGCAGGTTCGATATCCCCCTGACCCTTACGAAAGGTAATAGCAGTGATGGGGTCAGAGGGCATTAGAGACGCCCCGCAGATAAGTACCTGATTGAAAGAGAGTTAGGGGGAGATCCACAGCTGTGAGCAGGTTTATTTGGAGAAGGGAAAGGCCAGGGGTAGGAGGTCAGTTGAACAATCATCCTGGTGTGCACGTCGAGAGGTCTGGCAAATCTAAACCAGGTGTAGGCAGTCAGGTTGGCATAGACCTTGACTCGGTTTCTCACAATGCCCATCATTAATTCCCACGGAGATTGTTCCAATTTCCCTGCCTCGCTGTGAATTTTGGGAGCCCTCGGGCCATCATCACTCCATTCTTTTCCCCTTGGTTCCTGCAACCTTTGCCAGAAACACCTCTGTTGACTCACTGTGTTCTCTGGGACACTGCATAGAATAAAGCAGGGCTCTGAGCCCCTGACCTTAGTGTTCGATTGATGGAGTGACTCAGGGCTTCTCTCCCCTGTTCCAGCACCTGCCACATTCTGCACGAGGCATCCTCGAACAGATACAACTAATTAGTCTTTGCAAAGTGATTCCTGTGGCTGAGGTGAGAGCCACCCAGAAGGGCCAGGTATAATCACTGTTATATCCGTGGCTTACATAATTCCTGGTCCACCCTGGAATGATTTTTTTTTTTAAGCCTTGGTAATTGGCGAATTACAGTGTAAGTGCTGAGAGCCAGCTGTGGTTGGAAGTGCCTCGAATGTTTCTGTAGGTGGTAGGGAGCTGGGCGTAAATGTTGACGGATGGGTTAGGGAGAAATTACAGCTCAGGTTCCCTCGCAGCTGGGAACGAAAGAATATTGGACAAAGGACACATCTAAGCAGATGTGCCATTAGCAATTAGAAGATTTAAAAAGCCATCTGATCAATATTTATGGCTGGAGAAAGAAAAGATATTTTGTGTGCTTCTGTGATCTGAGTCAAAGCAGAACACCAATCTGGACTGCCTCTCATCAGGTCCGGGGCTGGAAGAGAAAGGACCCGAAAGGAACAAACCAGACGTCACATGTCTTGGCGCTGGGTCAGTTTGTGAATGAATGAGTGAGTGAGGCAGCTGGGCTCCTCTCCATTCCCAGGATCTCTTCGAGAGAGAGAATATTTTCACTGAAGGTGATTAGACACCCGTGAGGCTTCTTCACTGACCAGAGGCTCCCGGATTTCCTTTGTCAACAGCTCGATGCGCTTGTGAAAGGTTATTTTCCCAAGACTCGTTTTCCACATCTGAAGGTCTCCCAGCTTGCACATCCTGTGGAAAACATCAGGGAGGTTCCTCGTTTTCCCTCGACGAGTCCCACAGCTCCTGTGCTGTCTCTGCAGGACTTCCTCTGTCCTCCGTCTGTCCCTTTCTCATGCTTCTCTCAGAGGCCCCCATGGCTAACAGCACAGCACCATGGGTGGTGGGTGGGCAGGAGCCCTAACCGTCTACACTCCATGTTTGCACGAGAAAAATGAGGGTTGGGGTTCCATCCCGTGTGCGACAGGGGCTGCCGTGCCAAGATATCCATCAAGGCGAGAAAGAAAACCTTTGTTCGAGGAAAGCGGGCCCATCCGGGGGGTGGGCTGGGGGCGGGGGTGGGGGCCAGGAACCTGACAGGGTGAAAAAGGGGTGTTGATGGATATGATGTGAAAAGAGAGGAGAGGCAATGAGCCCAAGCGTCCAGCTGGGCCGTGCCAGACAGCTGGGCTGCTGACAGCAAATCCACTGCCCTCTCCCTCCGCCCTTGGCTGCCAGGGCAGGGAAGTTGGTACCCAGGGCTCTGACAGTTGCAGGCCAAGGGTGAGCAAAGCCGGAGCTGAAGGAGAGAGTCCGTACCCTTGACGTGGCTTGCTGGCAGTCAACACATGATAATACTTGAGTCCCATGAATCAGGCAGGCTGACACTTCTCAGGGAACCCAAGGCCCTTCCCGGGTTCCCTCTTTTTGAAGGGAACCATCAAGAGGAAGCAATGGGCCATGGGAACAAGTGGACAGTGTCATCGGAGGCCCTCGTGACTTCCAGTCCTTGGATGTTTCTTTCCCCCCAAGTGACACCCAGCCTTGTACTTGTTTACCTGGGTTAGCGACAGGCCTAGAATAAAGCCATTGTCGAGCTAATCGGCTTTGTTCTCTATGCAGACATTCTGGCTTAGGGCTGAACGCGGACTAATGCCCATAGCAGGATAGAACAATGATGACATTCATGAGTCAGCATTAGGTCAGTCCTGCTGCTGTCAAGGCTCATTATTTGTTGCTTTTAAGAGGGGTGCTTTTTGCCTGCAGCCAAGCCACCGACACCCACGGGGTAAAGGAAAATGCGTGTGGATCTGCCCTGGTGTGTTTGAATTTTACATCCTACGTTTCTTGGCAGTCCGGACGCCACCATAAAGCAGCCATCTGCTGGCAAGGCAGGTGCCAAGCCTGCCTTCCCGCGCTCTCTCCACCACGCCGAGGGGGCTGCCCGGGGCTGGGCCAGAGAAGAAACTTGGTCTGGGGTACCTACGGCTCTTGGGGCTAAGAGGCGCCATTAAGGAACCAGCCAGCAGCACTAACAGGGAGAATCACTCTTGACCTTGCAAAAGAGTTTTATCGGGGCAGTCTTTCCAAGATCGCTTTTTGCAAAATGCGTCAGATCCACTGACAATGTCAGGACACGTGGATCCTTAAATCTTAGGTCCGTGCGGTAGAAGAAAGTCAGAGCTCCTTCGAAGGCATGGTATGTTACTACCGACCTCGAGGGCCCCGCCTTTTAATTACTCCTGCTGAACCTAGCGGCAGGGGCTGGATGAGACTCAGGGTCCTTCCTGGCCATCTGTACTCTTGCACCCCACAGTTGACAGCTGTCGGCAGCTCAGCTAACCCCTGGATATGGGCGCTGCTCAAGGACCTCCCTTGGCAAAAAATAAAAATAATTGTCCACAGTGGGCTTCGAAGTGAACTCTACTAATTCAATCTTATAACAGTTCTTCCCGGTTACAGACCATCTCCGGAGTGAAGCTCACACATTCAACAGATGAAATAAGCGGTGTATTCATCAAAATCGCTTTTTTTTTCCTCCGAATTCCGTTCGAGCTAGAAAAACAAAACCCACAGCAAAAATCAATAGAGCCCGTTCCGATTCGATACATGACCCCCAAGAGCCCGTTCATCAGCGTGTGTGCACACGGTCGGCTTTGTTCTCGAACCTCTCCCTTTTGCAGAGTGAAATATTGAGGCAGAAGGATGTCAGTCCATTCCCTGGGACCCGGCGGGGGCGGGGGGGTGGGCAGGCAAGATTGAAGTCGAGGCCTCTTCTGCTCCATCTCCTGGCAAACAGTTGCTTCTCAGGTGTTTCATTCCTCCGGGCCAGGAGAAACCAGAGCAATTAAAAAACAAAAGTCTTCTATCCATCCATAGCGTTCCCCGAGTCTAGCTGGGCTTGCAGCTTGTAATGTGTTATTTATTTTTGGTTTTAATTGCTGGCAGCCCCAGAAACATTAGTGTTATATATAGTGCTAGGCTCAGCAAGAGTAATTAAAAGGCGGGGGCCCTCGTGGTCGGTAGTAAAATACCAAGTGCTGGCTGTTTAAGAAAAGCGTGCCATTGATTTGCCATCGGCAGATCGCAGGGTGGTAAGGGAAGAACAGAGGAGACACTCCGGGCAGAAAAATCTCACCGAACAGGAAAGGTTTATGGGCAGGCCAATGTGTGCCGGGTTTTAGGAAAAAAACATGATTGACGTGGATGAACCTTTTAAGCAGCACCATAGTTAGGAAGAAGCAAGGAATATGGAATGCAGTGCCAGGCACTTACATCTGCATAATGTCACTTAAAACTCAGGAGAGGGGTGCCTGGGTGGCACAGCGGTTAAGCGTCTGCCTTCGGCTCAGGGCGTAATCCCAGCGTTATGGGATCGAGCCCCACATCAGGCTACTCCCCTATGAGCCTGCTTCTTCCTCTCCCACTCCCCCTGCTTGTGTTCCCTCTCTCGCTGGCTGTCTCTATCTCTGTCGAATAAATAAATAAAATCTTTAAAAAAAAAAAAAACCTACTCAGGAGACCCCCTTCTAGGCTGGTGTTGACATTCTTCTCAGGATCTGTTACACGGGGGACAAAACCAGAGTTCAGACGCCTCTACCTTGTTCGAAAAGAAAATAGGGCACACTGTTTTTCCTGGCCCTCTCCAGGAGGCAGATCGTGGGTGAATTTTTATTTTGTTCCTTTTTGGCTCTGCAGCTTTGGGGGAGGGATGGGCGGAGGGAAGGGAAGCAAGATGGTGAGGGCGACTGAAGGACAGGAATTTGTGTAAAGACGTAGAAAGAAGAGGGGGAGGAATTGGTTGGAGTCACGAAATGTATCGTCTCATGTAATTATTGCTCATTTCACAAATCTGGAGCGTCAGGCTCCAAGAGTTTAAAAGAATCTTTCCATAGCACGTGAAATATGGTCCCGTTTATGTGCCCCTAAGACGTACATTACCATACACATGGAGGATGGGGTCTTGTTTATGCGTGACTCTGCTCCTGACACTTAGGCCAAGTAGAAAGGGCTGACCCCTGTCCCTCCCTTAGAATTATTCTGTGGTTTCCCATTTTGAACAATTTTCAAGCACCCAGAAATATTGAGGGCATGCCATAGAACGTAGCGAGTATTAAGTATCGCATGGAACACGTTCTGCTAGAAGGGCTTTCCATGTGCTACCTCAATTAATCCTTCCCCAGATGCCATGATGTTAACACTGTTACTGCTAGTATTACCACCCTCACTTTATGGGGGACGTGACTGAGGCACACATTGCTTAAGAAACTGGCTCAAATCGCTATGTTTATATCCTTTGGGTAAATACGCAGTAGTGCAATTGCTGGGTCATAGGGTAGCTCTATTTTTAACTTTATGAGGAACCACCATACTGTTTCCCAGAGTGGCTTCACAGCTTGTGTTCCTACCAACAGTGTAAGAGGGTTCCCCTTTCTCCACATCTTTGCCAACATCCGTCATTTCCTGTCTTCTTAATTTTAGCCATTCTGACTGGTGTGAGGTGTATCTCATTGTGGTTTTGTTTTGTATTTCCCTGATGATGAGTGATGTTGAACATTTTCTCATGTGTCTGTTGGCCATTTGTATGTCTACTTTGGAGAAATGTCTGTTCATGCCCTCTGCCCATTTCTTGACTGGATTGTTTGGTTTTTGGGTGTTGAATTTGATAAGTTCTTTATAGATTTTGAATAACAGCCCTTTATCTGATAAGACATTGGAAAATATCTTTTTCCATTCTGTAGGTTGCCTATTAGCATAGTGATTCAAAGGGGCACCTGCACCCCAATGTTTATAGCAGCAATGCCCACAATAGCCAAAGTATGGAAAAAGCCCAGATGAATGGGTAAAGAAGATGTGAGATATATCTATATCTGTATCTATATCTATATCTATATATTACTCAGACATCAAAAAGAATAAAATCTTAACATTTGCAACAACGTGGATGGAACTAGAAGGTATTATGCTAAGTGAAAAAAGTCAGAGAAAGACAATTATCAAGTGATTTCACTCATATGTGGAATTTAAGAAACAAAACAGAGAATCAGAGAGGAAGGGAGAGAAAAACAAAAAAAGATGAAATCAGAGAGGAAGACAAACCATAAGAGACTCTTAACTCTAGGAAACATTAAGGAGGGCACATGATGTAATGTGTACTGGGTGTTATACACAACTGATGAATCACTGACCTCTACCTCTGAAACTAAAAATAAAAACAAAAATTAAAAATAAAAACAAAACAAAATAAACAAAAAAGAAACTGACTCAAGCTTATGCAACTAGGAAAGGAAGGAACAGGTATTGCAACATAGAGATCCTGGTTGCAGAGCAAGGTTCTTGACCACTGGATGGTTTGGTTCTGAGCAATTATTAACAATCTTTCCAGGAGGTTGCATATTAGCATCTCAAGAGGCTGGGAGCAAGGTAGCATGGTGGACTTGCTCAAGGGTGACGATGTTCTCCAGGGAAGTCCAGGTAGGCATGTCCCAGGGAAGGCAATGGGTACTGATGAGTAGAGGCCCAGGTCATTTTGGATGCCAAAGGCATCCTGCCAATGGCCATCACAGGAGAAAGCCCCAGAAGAAATGGTCTTAGGAAGGAGCCAAGAAGGGGATCCATTCCCTGAAATGAGGACCACAAGTTACAGCTGAATGGGTTGCGACTTATACAAGGACATTTGACTGAGGGGTAAGTGGGGCTGGAGTCAGTCCAGGCTCTGCTTGCCAAGATGTGATCTTGTGTGTCTATCCATCTATCCTAAGGAAGTCAAAAGAACCAGAGGTACCCAAGCTGTGGACCTTTGGAGCTCTGTCTGCCCCAAGAGGCACTGATCTAATTTACATAGTGGAATTTTATAGGCTAGCCCGCAGCCCAGATGTACCAACAGAGTGGGGGTGTTCCCTTGCAACCCACAAAGATGCCCAAGACCTAGGCGTTCTCTTTCTTCAATCTCGGCTCTTTGGCTCAGTCCATCTCTATTGGTGGCTTAAGTGTCTGGTCTGGGGCCAGTGATGGGCTCCTAACTACAGTTGTTGAAAGCATGCGAGAAGTAAAGGAAGAGACTTGAACTCTGCCTGGAATTTTAAAATCTCTCTAGCATATGTTGAGTCTCTCTAAATGTTGATGACCTGCAGAAAAACCCGTATAGGAAGCTTAGAGTCTCCTCCGCAGGTTCAGTTGATGCCAAGATGTTGAAGGAGGGTAACCATGAAGATACGAGCCCCAACCTGGTGCATCAGCGAAACATGGATCAAACGTATGGGCTGTCACATGTCAAGGAACATGTGTCCCTGAGAAGCTCTGGAAATACCTGGGGTGCATACTAATAGTCAGGGCACGTGCGGGTGTGTGGGAGGGAGCTTAAGGCTTCCAAAGTCAAAGTCCTGCTTTTCAAAGGGTCAGTCGTCCAAAGAACTTGGGAGAAGGGAAACCCAGGTTTCAGAAGGCTTGGGGTACCACTCACTCCTGGCCCATGAGTTATGGGTCTCTTTCATTTCCTTTTCTTTTTTTTTTTTAGATTTATTTATTTATTTTAGAGAGAGAGAGCATGAGCAGGGGGAAGGGTAGAGGCAGAGGGAGAGAAAGAATCCCAAGCAGATTTCCTGCTGAGCGCCAAGCCCGACTAGGGGCTCGATCTAAAGACCCTGAGATCATGACCTGAGCTGAAACCAAGAGTCAGACGCTCAACCCACTGAGCCGCCCAGGCGCCCCCTCTTTCATTTCTGTATCCTGTTCTCCTCTTCTTTCTCCAGCCAGTGGTTAGCACGGTGCCTGGCACAGACAGGCCTCTCTCACTCTTTGCTGCCTGGGCAATCTGTGCATTGTCGGTCTACAGCAGTTCTGAAGGCTTCCATTGTGCTTGGGCCTTCCCGGTGCCAGCCCCAGCAAATGAGGGGATTGAACACAAAGAGCATTGCCCACAATGGAGTGTTTGAGGCTTGTCTATCTGGGGCCCTTAACAACCCAGTGGGGAAAAGCAAATGTAATTTCTCCTCTTGGTTTTGCCTCAAATGCATCACAAATTGGAATCACTTCATGTCCGAAGGCTCATTAGAAATGTTCCTGAAAGGCAACGCAGCCCATTAAGGCTCATTCTGAAGAGAGATTTTTATGTGCTTCACATTTGTGTCTATATTTGTTAAAGATCAAGTTCAATTTTTGAAATCTCCAGATGTCTTGGCTCTGCTACAGATCTGAGTCAGAACTCTTGGGGGATACCCCACTTGGTAATAATAAAGTTTCCCTCCCCTTCTAAAGGCCCAACATTTTAGCCAAGGGGATCATTATTGCCACTTAAAACCCAGAACTGCAGATTGAATTCGTTTCTCCAAAATCATTTTCTGTAGAATGACTGATCTCGAATTTCAGTGAACGGAGCTGATCTCAGCTGCCTCATTTGGTACCCGTGGGAAAGGGTAACTTTCTGGATGGGCTAATTCTGGAACCCTTACCTCCCTTCCTCTTCTTCATCACTCTGAATCACTGACATCTGAGTCCTGAGTTGTCAGTTTTAGAGATTTAATCATTAAGCCAAACTAACATGGTGTATTGCGATCTCTGCTTTTCTGTGAATGAGACCAAGCCTCTTGATGTGAAGTAACTCCATGCCTCTCTTATAATGGGCCAGGTCGGATGCCACATGGCAGGTAGGTGGGTGGCTTTTGGAGTGGCCAAAAACAAATGAAGCCAAGAGGAAATGGACTCAAGAAAGATTCCCAAGAACTATAGAACCTAACATATGCTCAGGACCAAGGGAAGGGAAAGGCCGGGGGGGGGGGGGGATTACTGAGCCAGGACATTCCAGAAGGCCAAAGGAGCCCAAGAAGGAGAAGAAGGAACAAGAGAAGAATGTTGTTGTGTGAGGGCAAATGTTGGGTAGATTTGTGGGAGAGTGTCACTGGCTCTTTTTCTGAGTCCTGGCCCTGCCAGTGGGGCTGCTTGGTTTAAACGCTCTCACTAGGTGGGGTGGCATCCCCATTATATAGCATTTATGATAGAAATGAGACTTGCAGGCCCTTTGTGTTTAGGAGCAGTCATAGGACACGTGAGACATTCCTTGTTCTCCAGCATTTCCATTGGTAGATGTCTTTATTTGCTCTTAGGAATTGATCATAGGAATGTCCCAGGAAGGTAAGCCCAGAAGCTTTTGGGTCCAACCAACCAAATAAATGAACAAACAAGCCCACAAAGAAAGGAATCAGCAATACTGCAAGTTGTGTGAGTCTTGTGTAGGTAATAGAAGTTCTAAGAATCGTAGAGCTTAATTAGGCCTTCAGCAATTACTTCCTCCAGTTAAGCTCATTTCAACTCCTGCAAGGAGCAAGCCAGTCGGTGGTGCTTCCCGGACCCAAGACCAACTCTTCTGCCTAATGTGGATTCCTTTATTGCTGCCTCTCTTAACAATGTTTTGGGTTTTTTTAAATCTAATTTTATTTAAATTCAATTAATGAGCATATAGTGTATTATTTGTTTCGGAGGTAATTTCGTGATTCGTCAGTTGCATATAACACCCAGTGCTCATTACATCATGTGCCCTCCTTAATGCCCATCGCCCAGTTACCCCATCCCCATCCCCACATCCCACCCCCCTCCGGCAACCCTCAGTTTGCTTCCTATGGCCAAGAGTCTTTTATGGTTTGTCTCCCTCTCTGATTTCCTTATTTTATTTTTCCCTCCCTTCCTCTCTGATTCCTTGTTTTGTTTCTTAAATCCCACATGTGAGTGAAATCATGTTGCCCTTGTCTTTCTCTGATCGCCTTATTTCCACTAGCATAATACCCTCTAGTTCCATCTATGTTGTTGCAAATGCTAAGACATCATTCTTTTTGATGGCCGAGTAATATTCCATTGTATATAGACACCACCTCTTCTTTATTCATTCATCTGTCAATGGACGTCTTGGCTGTTTCCCTAGTTTGTCTATTGTGGACATTGCTGCTCTCTTAACAAAGTTTTAAGCCTTCCCATCTTTACTTTCTGATGATGTTGATTTTAAAAGCAGATCCAGGGGCACCTGGGAGTCTCAGTTGTTAAGCGTCTGCCTTCGGCTCAAGGCGTGATCCCAGGGTCCTGGGATCAAGCCCTGCATCGGGCTCCTTGCTCTGCTGGGAAGTCTGCTTCTTTCTCTCCCACTCCCCCTGCTGTGTTCCCTCTCTCGCTGGCTGTCTCTATCTCTGTCAAATAAATAAATAGAATCTTTAAAAAAAAAAAAAAAAGAAGGCTCATATGCATATCCATGGATCTTCTTCCAAGTCTTGATCTGGTGCTGGAAATGTTTGCCTCATGGTTAAATAAAGCAGATGGGCACAGTGGTTAATGGTCTTGGAGACAGCTGTTTCCAGATTTGAAATGTGGCCGGCCCTTTGCTAGATACTCAAGCCTGGCCAATTTTCTTAACCTTTCTGTCACTGCAAAGTAAGGACACAGGGCCCACATGTTAAGTGTTTGGGGGGGATTTAAATATAAGACATGCTAAAGTCCTCAGCACTGTATCTGTTACGTAATAGTAGTGTAATGACATCAAGGGGTTCCTGTTATTGTTTGTTCACTGGGGAAATTTAAATTTAGTAAGGATATCAAAAAGTTGTCTCCAAGTGGTTTCCTTAAGACAAAGACACAACAAAACAGCTCATTCACTCGTGACTTGTCACTTGCATTAACTTTAAGCAAATTCCCGATTCTGTCTGAAACTCAGCTTTTGGAAATTTCAGTGAGGTTTGAGTGTACTCTGGTTATTCAAAAATCCCCCTCCTTCTCCTGCCTCGTTAGACTCCTAAAGTGACTCCCCAAATGATTTTTTTTTTTTGCCCTTTATGACCTCGAAAGATCCCCTTCTAGAAATTTGTCTTCCTCTCCCCCATACACGATATGATTCCAGGATGACCCCATTGGTTCACCTCGTGACCCCTTGCAACCTGGACTGGCCTGGGTGGTTCTCCCCTGGTCTGGCCCAGGGCACCCTGTCTTTTGGGTGAGTGCCCCAGAAAGCATTGCTGTCTTGTTACTGAATGGGGTTTGACCATGGAACTTAGGCAGAAGGGGTTGGCAGGACCAGCCTCCCGGGCGTGAGGCACATGCCGTTTCACAGAGCCTGGAAAGGGCTCCTGCTTGGTTTAATGCTCTGTTGATGCTGTCTTGAAATGCTTCATTTTTAGCTTGTATTAAATTCTTAATAATTCACAAACAAGGGGGCCCCACATTTTCATCATGTGTGGGACCCCACAAGTTACATCACTGATCCCAAGGGAATGTGTGATGTGAAGACTTGGTGAAGTGGAATTTTTTGATCACTCCCTGGCTGAATGGTCTAAGCATGGGGGAGGGAGGGATTTGGGGGGGGGCAGGGGGCACAGCGTGCTTTGGAAACAGTAGCAGAGGGTGAACCTGGTAGCCAAAGTGGGGAACACTGCAGGGCAGAGACCCGTGAGATCAGAGTTCTTCTTGGAAGAGCTCGTGGAAAATAGGGAGGGATGCAGATTCCTCAATCACCAGACAACCAGGTGTTCACAACACCTGATCCCATGTTCTTTGGAGCCACTGGAAAGATTTCCCTTAGGAGGACTTGAGTGAGGTCAGTTCAGGCCCCAAACCTTCTTGGATTCGGGTGCACACAGTTTCCTGAGCCTGGACAGGTGCAGAGCTGATACTTACTACAGAAGCCAGGGGAGGTTGGCCATTTGGATAGGAGATGGGCTCATTGATGCTGATGGGGCCCTAGGTGTCTTGGCATACTGGGGTCCTTCATACTCTACACGACTGTTGCATATGGGTCTCTGTTTGCTTGGGAGGACTCCCGGGGCCCATTGGGCTCGTCAAGGACCATCAAGTCATCTCTGAGGGCTCTGAGAGCCTGACTTTATTGAATACTCCCTGTTAGAATGGCCCGAGGAGACCACGGGCTCCTGCCTTACTCAACGAGGCAGGTACTGGGAAGCAGGCCCTCCTTCCTCGAAGCAATTTGTACACCATTGAGCTCACTCCTGCAGTAACGATCTGTAATCAAACCATCCATCTTTTCCTCCTGTTCAGGATTCCTAGTCTCTGGAACAAGATGATGGTATGAGAGAGGTACTATGGAGATAGATTCTACGTGTCTGGAAGCATGGTGTACTTACATGCGATCGTCTATGCCAGGCAGACGGATCTCTCAAAACAGATGTGTTGGGGGCATGCACACACAGGATGATGTTCACGTGACAAGTGGCGTTTGTGAAATTTCTTTCTTCTATTTAAAACGTAGTTTCATGTGCAAGAAAAATGAATTGATGTTCCCTTCCTTGAGCAAGCTTTTGTTACTGCATGGGATAAAAGCTGTGTACAGCCAAATGCAATGACATAGGGGTCTTTACCAGGGTTTCTTAACATTGGGCTTCCAAATGAGGTGAGGATAAAAAAATATATAAATTAATTAGGAGCACCTGGGTGGCTCAGTCCGTTGAGCACCTGACTCTTGGTTTCAGCCCAGGTCATGAACGCATGGTCCTGGGATCAAGCCCTGTGTTGGGCTCCGGGCTCAGTGTGGAGTCTGCTTGTCCCCCCCCCCCACTCATGCTCTCTCTTCTCTAAAAATACATAAATAAAATCCTTAATAAAATAATACTAATTACTACAAATATGCCACTGATAGATTTTTGTGGAAAATAGTCAAAATACACAGAACTCACAGAGTGAAGCAGCTTGGACTCTATTCTTTTCGGCCATTGGTATGCATTTTCCTGTAAGTTGCACATAAATCTAGCCACACTCATTCAGATGTTCAAGACATTGCATGTTTTTCATTTTCCATAACTCAGTGTGATATCTGATTGCCACCCCTCCCCACTCTGTCGAGCTGGCAGAAAATTTAATTGCAGACATTTTGGAGATCCGCCATTGCGTTGGGCCAAATGGCGGGTCTTTGGCAATGCTAGAGCATAGCAGGTGCCCGTGGGGTTTTGGTCATTGGTCCTCACAGGCTATTCCTCAGATGTTCTCTGTCCCCACCCTTATGGTCTTCCTAAATTATGGCTCTCTGTTCCCCCTATTCTGCTTGGGGCAGAAAGGTTCCCCAAAGGCTGTAGACCCAGAGCCCAAGGACCAGGCCACCCTGCTGCTTCTCCAAGTTTCTGCTGTATCCCCCATGGGACAAGAGTGGCACCTGGTTCCCGATCTGGAACCCTCAGACTCCTCCCTTCCTACCCGTGGGGAAGATGTCCTTTCTCTAACTCTTTATCCTCAAGCGGCTTTTCTTGTTCCCCTGCTCAAAGACCCTACCCCATTTCCTCAGTGAGGTTTGAAGAGTGTTTTACACGGTAAGAATCTCTGGGCTTGGAGGCCACTTCTGTTTCTGCCCTACTCAAATCTCTGGCCCTGGGAATCCCAGAACTTAGCTACCGGTGTGGGACATGAAGGAGGGAGATGAGGGCGAGCAGGAGAAATCCGTCTAAATTACCCACCCACTTAGGTTTTCAGTTTACCTGCCCATATTCTCCCCTAAACCTGTTCTTCCCATAGTTGTCCACATCGCTGTTAATGGCCATTTCGTTCTTTCATTTGCTTTGGGAAAAAGAAAACTTTGGTTGCATTCCAAGTTCACTCCATCGTAAATCTTGTTACCTCCACCTTCAAAATGAAATGGGAGGGGCGCCTGGGTGGCTCAGTTGGCTAAGCATCTGCCTTCAGCTCAGGTCATGATCTTGGGGTCCTGGGATCAAGCCCCAAGTTGGGCTCCCTGCTCAGCAGGGAGTCTGCTGCTCCCTCTCTCTCTGTGCACTCCTTCTCTCTCTCTCTCTCTCTCAAATAAATAAAGTCTTTAAAAAAATGCAATGGGAACTCAACCAGTTCTCCCCAGTTCCCCACTGTCATCCAGTCCTAGGCACCAGTATTTCCTCATCTTATTAGCCTCCTAAATGATTTCCTGCTTCCACTTCTGGCTCCTGACAATCTGTTCTCAACACAGCAGCCATGGTGGCCCAGGGTGAAACAATACTTAGATCATGTCCGGTCTCTGCCCAGGATGCCAGTGACTTGTTGTCTCAATCAGGGTACAAGCTGGAGTCTTCAGGATGGGCTCTGGAACTCCCTATGAAGTGGACCTTCCTATCTCTCTGATAATCCTTTTACCAGCCCTCCTTCCTTCACTCCTTCTGCCCCATCCTGGCCACTGGACACTCATATCAGCTAGTCTCTTTGCCTGGAATTCTCTGTCCCTAGACGTTCTCACCACTCTCACCTCCTTCAGGTCTCTGCTCCCCCTGTCACCCTATCCAGAGAGCAATGCCCCTGCCCTAGGTGCTTCTTGTCTCACACTACCTTATTTTCCTCCTTGCCCTCACTATCTTTGGATCCATGTCATAGTATACTTGCTTCTTGGCTTCTTGTCTGTCTAGTCCCGCCATAATGGAAATTCTAGAAGCACAAGGAATTCTGCTATGTTTTCATCGAGGATTCTCTAACCATCAGGATATTGCCTGGCACATAATAGGAGCCCAAAAGATAACTGTTGAATGATTGATGAATGAATGAATGAATGAATGAATGAATGAATGAGTGAACGATTGTACAGAGAAACGATATTTTCTGCCTCCATTTTTTTAAACATTTTATTTATTTGAGAGAGAGAGAGCTAACTAGAGAAAGCATGAGCAGGGGGCAGGGAGAGGGAGAAGGAGGCTCCTCGCTGAGCAGGGAGCCCAACACGGGGCTCGATCCCAGGACCCCAGGACCATGACCTGAGCCCAAGGCAGACGCTTAACCAACTGAGCCACCCAGGCGCTCCTGCCTCCGTGTTTTATATAAACTCATTCATATTATAGCAATGTTTCTACACTTGGTTTTTGTTTTCCATTTAATAATAGATCATGACAGTCTTCCCATGACAGTACATAAAGAAAAAAACACACCATTCCCTCTTAATGGCTGCAGTAGGAGGACGGCTACAGCAAAACGTGCTGTACCAGTTTCCTACTGATGGACTCATTTGCAATTTTTCTCCATCACTAACAACACCGGCTCGTTGTGCATTCAGAATCCTGCCCTCGGATAAACACCCACAAGTGGAATTGCTTGGCGAAAGAGGTGAAGCACATTTTGACAACCTCGTTTGCATTTCTACTCTGTTTCCCCTCCTCGGTGAGCATGTTTATAATCTGGTACTTTCTTCTCCCCCTATGTGTCTTCTCCCTTACCCTTGCTGGGGAGAAAATTTCAAGTTTGCTGGTGGGGGAACAATTGGTGAGCACGTACTATTTTCAGCTGCTGTGTACATGTGAGCCACGAGCCGGAGTGTTTGCACATTCAGCTGTGTTGGATTTTCTCCTTCTCTCAACTCCTTTGGCATTTAAAATCTGCACTGCCCAAATTGGGGCTTGATTGTACATTCTCTCATATTGTTTCATGGAATTAATCTCACTCCGCAACTCGACGATTAACTCCTTGGTGGCGGAAGCATGCGCTGTCAGTGCCGTGGGTTTTTGCAATCCCCTCTGGGTCGAACTCAGTGTTGGCAGTGTTCGCTGGACCCTTCAACAATTGTGTCTTCGGTGCAAATAAATCTGTGGTGTATAGCATAGAGGGAGGTTTCAGAGTGAGCACAGAGTTTGGGCCGAGCCTTGAGGGAACAGTTGGAGGTTTCCAGATAGATGAATCAGGGGAGAATGTTCCAGACAGAGGGAAAAAAAGAATACACAAATATGTGGAGTTGTAAGTAGGCATGGCGGGGTTAGGGAACCCACAGTCGTTCTCCACGATGAGAGTGTAGGTGGCAGGTTGAGCTCTGGTCTGAAATGAGTTGGGAAGACTAGATCAAGGCCAGCGTCTGAAGAATCAGGCCTCCGTGACATATGAGTGATCACATGGGCCAGGGGCACAGTGCACCTGGCTGCATTTCCCAGCTGCATTATCATTTAGATTCAAGCATGGTCTCTTCTCAGACTGGGGTGCATGAATCCCAGGGCAAGAATTAACCTTGGACGACTCCCTTTGGCCGTCATCAGGGGACTGGGGTCATGGAACTTTTATCTTGAGCACTGCATTTTGTTGGACGAAGAACAAATTCCTTAAAATGAATGAAGAATATACCCCATATTCACTTGATGAAAAGATCTGGTTTTCCTTCAAAGTTTGGAAATGAAGGTGCAGACGGTCAAGTTAGTACTGCTCCCCGGCGGGCCCAAACAGCTCTAGACGCCAGTCTTGGGCAGTAATGAAGCAATTCATTGAAGAGAAGCTCCTCACTTTCCAAATCACTAAAACTGAAAGTCATTCCACGTCATTGTAGAATTATGAAGAACTTTCTGCCCCCAGGACATAGCGCTGGTCTTTTCTCCTTCCAGCAGGTCCCAGAGCAACTCTTCTTATGGAATAGCCTAGAAAGCAGGGGGAAGGGCAGAACAGGTGCTCTTTACTTCTTTGGTCTCCTCTCTCTGGCATCTAGTTCTGTAAATGCAAGAATGACCAAGTGCCTGCCTGCCTTGAGCAAAACGCCACACCGCTCCCATGAAAAGATTCTTGATTCCCTGATCTTGAGATGTAGAAAAAAAAGCAATAGTCTGTCGACAAGGAAGTGCTGAAATCACGCTTCAATAATTACTATAACTTTTCGATTTGGAAAGCCCATTAGAGTGCTTGGAGATCTTTGAATGCCATCATCTCATTTCGTCCAAGAACAATCTGGAATGGGAAGCAGGGAAGCTAGTGTCCACATTCTATAGATAAGGTGGCCTCAGAATTGTTTGTCACCTTGGAGATCATTTGTTCTGTCACTTCTCTTTTTTTTCATTTGCCTTAAAATTAGCTCAAAAGCTATCTACATGCCCCTAAATGTCCCTACTGGCAAAATCAGCACAGGACCATGACCGGCCTTCCTGCCCCCACATCCGGGCCCTGCGCACAGAGCGCTGCCTCCTTGCCAACGTCTCAAGAGTTGGAAGTCAGTACAGGATGGAGGACCCCGGTGTCCTGCAGTGCAGAGGGACACGGGCAGGTGGGAGGGGGGACAGCGGCAACAGAGCTGCCAACCGCTGAGTTAGACTAAAAATCAAAAATGAAGTAAGAGAAGTGACAGCAGAGAACATAATGAAGTATATAAACCTGGAGAAAGCAGCGCAATGGGTAATAAAAAGTGAAATAGGGCGGAGGGGGCAAGTGGATTGCAGTCACATCTATCACCATCACATTGAATGGAGGAGACAGTGAGGGCGGCTGGAGGAACCAGCAGGAACCTTCTCGCAGAACTCATTGAAGGAACTTGCAAGTGCTCTTGGCAGGAGCCCACCGACTCTGGTTCAAGGCTGGGTCTGGGGGCCTTTCTGCTATTCTCACAAAGCTCTTTGCGCCTTCAGACCCGGGACTAACACCCGATTCCAGACTAAGGGTTGCATAGACACGACTCATTGTCAAGGTCCCTGCCAATGGGTCTGAGCTGGCCACATCTCCCAGGCCGGTGGACCTTGTAGTGCCACCCACCCCGGGGGCCTGCCTGGAACCCCAGGCATTTCCTGTAACATTCATAAGCATGAGCAACGCCGGGCTTGAATGTCCTGGATGCCTCGAATTTGGTACCACACGGAGTTCAACCAAAGGGCCATTTTTTCCATAGTTATTTTTAATGGTTTTTTGGGGGAAATAATCTTTAACCGGGAGACAAAGAGCTGGCCCATAAATCTTTCTAAGCAAACCCGTGTAAAGTACTGATGCACTTTATAAGCTGTAAACTAGGCTTTTATTAGCCATTTATGAGCCATTTTTTATGATGCAAGTTTAATATTAAACTATAAAGTTCACAATGCACTTATAAAGACAGATAGACTCATTCACTTTATAATTCTTGACTTGGATGCCTGGCAAAAGCCGAGCGTATCATGTCATTTCAGCACACTGGCCCAGTTGGGACCCTGGAAACTGGTATAGGATTGGGTCTGGGAATTGACAGGCACTGGGGTATATTGCAGGCAGGAGTGGGAGGGAGAATCAATGGCAGCCATAAAAATAAATGTACAAGCTGGGAGGCAATTTTTCTTCTGACTTTTCTGGAGCGTGGGGTCTTTATAGCCATTTAGGAAAGGACTGTTCTCTAGAGTAGCAATTCTTTTTTAGAGTAGCAGCAATCTATTGCCATTTGATTTGGGGCACCCTACCTTCTTCCCCTTTTTTTTTTTTTTAAAGATTTTATTTATTTATTTAACAGAGATAGAGACAGCCAGCGAGAGAGGGAACACAGCAGGGGGAGTGGGAGAGGAAGAAGCAGGCTCATAGCGGAGGAGCCTGATGTGGGGCTCGATCCCAGAACGCCGGGATCACGCCCTGAGCCGAAGGCAGATGCTTAACGACTGCGCCACCCAGGCGCACCCCTACCTTCTTCCTAATAGATCAGCCTGGCTGGTACTTCGTTATTCGATGTGATGAAAATTAAGTTTGGAGAGCTCAAGGCCATGTAACTGAAATAATAGGAGATCACTGGGAGTGGGATCAATTTAGGCTTGCAAATTCTGTTTTTCTTAGGGAAGAAATACTGGGCATGTGGAAAGCGAATGGTCCTTCGTGGGCCTTATGTTGAATATATGAATTATCGGTGGAGAATTATTCTAATCGCAAGCCGCGCGCCGCATGAACCCTCAAGCTTTCTGTCTTTGAACCGCACGTTGGAATACTGGAAGTTTTTTGGGTTTTGTTTCTAAAAGGATCGAAGACTTAAAATAACACCAAATGAGTCAACAGTAATAGCAACACTTTGATTGCTAGAGACCCACACTGTCCCCTTGGGCTGGAAAAGCATCCGCGGTAGCCACACAGTACATTTGGTGGCCCTTGCCCGCTGGGCGACTCTGTGACAAGAGTTTACTCTTCCAGCCTCTCTCTGGAGACAGTCCTCACACCCTCCAGAACCCCTGCGATCTTTTTCATTAATTAACTTGTTCATTCCGGAGCCTCTTATACATGCCAGACTCTTTTCTAGGCACTGGAACTCTATTGAGGGACTTCAAGTTTGTCTTCATCAACCATTTACTAGAAACTTCTAGTCCTAAGAGGGTGTGCTCAGCTCTGCCCAGTGTCCAAATTCCCCAGCAGCTCCATCTTCCCTCTGAAAGATTACTGTCATGGTCACTTGTGTAGAAACGAAATCATTTCTTAGAGGAATATGGCGGCATGCTCAGACTTCTCTTGGTAGATGGCCCTCAAAACTCTGGACTCTGGTTTGTCCTGGTTACCTGCAGCTTTAAGGAGCCCTGGGTACCACTCTCATCCCTGTGGTGCCGGGAAATCCAAGTTTCCCTGACATCCATCAGCTCCTGGCTCTTATTTCCAGATTACCCCATTCTACTCAATTCCACACATTTCCCCAGGCTTCCCAAACCTTTCTGAAGAATTCTCTGGAACCACATTCAAGCGGAGGTTGTGCTCTCCGCTATCCTGCAGGGGAGGCTGTGTTTCCCTTTCCCTGCATTGCCACCTCTACACCATTTCTGCTGGGAAGAACCTGAAATCTGATCAGACTCCTTCCAGCCAAGCTCTACTCACTACCTTCATCCCTCAATCCCTCTTGGTCAGTGATTCTCAAAGATGTGATTCACTGTGTTCCTCTTGGGACCTCAATATGCTCCTAGAGAGTGGGTGGTCTAACTACTTAGAATCTTGGGGTCTGATTTTCTCCCCTGTGTTTATTTCTTTTTCAGTAACAACACACCACCTCTGAAATATCGATTTCAAGCATCCTCCCCTCTGATCGCCACTTCCTATCTTCCACTTTGTTTGGTTTACTCATTCTGGTAACTATTGCATTGAGAATGCCAATTCATGAATTCTAAAACTCCTTCTTTCCCCTAACTGTCAGCTCCCTGGAATCTTCATTTTCCTACCAACCAAGCATACATTCTATAATCTGGCAAATACCTTACACTTCTTACCTGGTTTTCTGTCTCGGTTGGACTTAACTCATTAAACCCCATACTTGGTTAAGCCCAACGATCTATGTCCTCTTCATTTGCTCTTGAGGCCTGGGAGGGAGGGAAAATCACTCTCCAGCTATCAAACCATTATTTTTGCTCTCCTACACAGTGAAAGTTATTAAAATATTATCTGTGTTATGTATCATCTCCTTAACTCCCCTCATTCACTCCACCAAAACCATCATTGTCAATGTTCCCATTGACACCCACATTGCCAATTCCAGTGGCTACTTTTTTGTCCTCACATGCTTAATTTCTTAGAAGCCTTTGCTACTGACAACCCTTTCCTCTTCCTTGATATACCTTCTTTTCTTGGCTGGTGTAATTCTATTGGTTTTCCTCCTATTTGTCCGGCCATTATGCTCACACTCCTAAATCTTAAATTACCCAAGGTTTTGCCCTAAGACCTACACTCAATCTATACTTATTCCTTTTATCATCTCATCCAATTCCATAGCTATAAATATTATCTGCTGGCACATGACTGTATCCCATATTAATTTGTTCACTCTCAAGTTCTCCAACGAACATCAGTCATGCAACTGTTTTATGTATTCATTAAGATGTCACCTTACCCCAGGTAGAATGGCTAAAATTAACAAGACAGGGAACAACAGATATTGGTGAGAATGTGGAGAAAGGGGAACCCTCTTGCACTGTTGGTGGGAATGCAAGCTGGTAGAGCCACTCTGGAAAACAGTATGGAAGTTCCTCAAGATGTTAAAAATAGAGCTACCCTAGGACCCAGCAATTGCACTACTGAGTATTTACCCCAGAGATACAGATGTAGTGAAAAGAAGGGGCACCTGCACCCCAAAGTTCATAGCAGCAATGTCCACAATAGCCAAACTGTGGAAGGAGCCAAGATGTCCTTCAACAGATGAATGGATAAAGAAGATGTAGTTCATATATACAATAGAATATTAGTCAGCCATCAGAAAGGATGATTACCCAACATTTACATCTATGTGGATGGAACTGGAGGGTATTATGCTAAGTGAAATAAGTCAATCAGAGAAAGACAATTATCATATGGTTTCACTCCTCTGTGGAATATAAGAAATAGTGCAGAGGATCATAGGGGAAGGGAGGGAAACTGAATGGGAAGAAATCAGAGGGGAGACAAACCATGAGGGACTCTTGACTCTGGGAAACAAACTGAAGGTTGTAGAAAAGGAGGTGGCTGGGGGGATGGGGTAACTGTGTGATGGGCATTAAGAAGGGCATATGATGTGATGAGCACTGGGTGTTATACGCAACTAATGAATCACTGAACACTGAAAAAAAAAGATATCACCTAAGGCCATTAAAACCCAACACATCCGGTCTGCACTCTCGACTTGCCCCATCCCTGGATGCTGGGTGTGCCATTGCTCCAGTCTTCCTTAGTTTATGAAACGGTGCCACTCAGTTACTCAACTAAGACCAACAAAACAAATAAACACACATAACTCCCAAACCAGTTTTTTTTTGTTGTTCTGTTTTGTTTTTGTTTTTGTTTTGCTTTTCCTTCCAAATAAATTCTGAACCTGGATCATCACAGGGCTGGCTTCTTCTCTGACAAATCTGTCTGATCTATGTCTCCAACATCTGTTAACTCTACTATTTCACTTCATTTAATTGTCTCTATGGAATTTGTTATTATGAAATGATGTTTGTTTGTTTATTGGTTGATTGATTGTCTCCTCCACAAGAGTGTAAGTTTCAAGAGAGTTGGGACCTTTCTTGATTTTTTTTTTTCTGGTGTATCTTCAGAACCTGACCCATTACTAGGCCATGGTGGCCTTTTGTTTTGTTTTTAATAACCCTTTTACTTTGAAATAATTGCTGATTCATATAATAGAGATTCTGTGTACCCTTTTCCCAGTTTTCCCCAATGTTAAAATCATGCTGAACTATTGTATAATATTGCAACCAGCATATTCCTGTAGATACAATCCATTGCCTTAATTCAGATGTTTTGAGTTTTGCTTGTAGTTGTGTGTGTGCTTATTCTCTGAAATGTGAGCACATGTGTTGGTCCATGTATCCACCACCACAGTCAAGAGTAGCTGTACATGTTACACTCCCACAGCAATGTATGAATGTTCCTGTTTGTCTGCATCTATACAAGCATTTGGTGTTGTCACTATTTTTATTTTAGTTAGCTATTCTGATAGATGTATGTTGATATCTAATCATGCAGTTGGTTTGCATTTCCCTAAGGGATAACTATATTGGACTTCTTTTCTTTTCTTTTTTTTTAAATTTTTTTTATTATATTATGTTAGTCACCACACAGTACATCCCTGGTTTCTGATGCAAAGTTCGATGATTCATTAGTTGCGTATAACACCCAGTGCACCATGCAATACGTGCCCTCCTTACTACCCAACACCAGTCTATCCCAGTCCCCCACCCACCTCCCCTCTGAAACCCTCAGTTTGTTTCCCAGAGTCCATAGTCTTTCATGCTTCATTCCCCCTTCTGATTACCCCCCCTTTCTTGGACTTATTTTCATATACTTACTTGCCGTCTTTGGTGAAATGTCTCTTCATGTCATTTGTCCATTTTCTAATTCCCTTGTTGGGTTTTTTTGAGTTTTGAGAGGGTTTTTTGTTTGTTTTGTTTGTTTGTTTGTTTTATTGTAACCCTTTGTCATATATGTGGTTCGAAGATATTCTCTTTGGGGCACCTGGATGGCTCAGTCGGTTAAGCATCTGCCTTCTGCTCAGGTCATGATCTCAGAGTCTCACCACATCCTCACCAACACTTGTTATTATCTGTGTTTTTGATGATAGCCATCCTCGTGGGTATGGATCGGCATCTTGTTGTGGTTTTGATTCACATTTCTTCGAAGGTGAATGCCTGCTACATATCTTTTCATGCACTTATTATTTTTGTATCTTCTTTGAAGAATCAGCTTTTGGTTTTGTTTATTTTCTCTCTGGTTTTCTATTTTCCATTTTACAATTTGCCATTCCTCCCTTATTATTTCTTTCTTTCTGCCTGCTTTGGGTTTGGTTCCCCCCCCCCCTTTTTTTGGTCCAGTGTCATATTTTAGATCAAGTTATTGATTTAAGATTTTTAGTGTTTTACAATGTACACATTTATAGCTCCACATCTCCTTCCAATTAAGTACTGCTTTGGCTTCATCCAATAAATATTAGCATGTTGTGTCTTCATTTTCATTCATCTCAAAGTGTTCTGTGATTTTTTCTTTGACCCAGTTAGTGTTGTTTAATTTCCACATATTTATAAACTCCTCAGATTTCTTTAGGTTATTAATTTCGAATTCAATTTTGATTAGAGAACATACTTTAAATAATTTCAACCCTTCTAAATTGATTGAGGGTTGATTTATGGCCCAGCATATTGGAGCACGTTCCATGTGCACTTAAGAAGAATGTATATTCTGCAGTTGATGGATAGAATGTTCTCCATATGTCTCTCAGGTCTAGTTGGTTTCTCGTGTTGCTCGAGCCTTTCTATTTTCATGTCGATCTTCTGCCTAGTTGTTATATCCAATACTGAAAATGGGAATATCGATGTCTCTAACTTTAATGTTGAATTGTCTATCTCTCCAACTCTGTCAGTTTTGCTTCATGTATTTGGGGGCTCAGTTGTTAGGTACATATGTGTTTTTAATCATTATACCTTCCTGATGGATTGACTTTTGTCTGATATTACAATAGGCCCTCCAGCTATGTATGGTTGTTGTTTAAATGATACATCTTTTTTCCATCCTTTGACTAGGAACCTTCTTGTGTCTTTGCATTCAAAGTGTGTAGCCTATAGGCAGCATATTGTTGGACCTTGTTTGTTTAGTCACACTGATAATCTCTGCCTTTATGTTGGATTGTTTAACTCAATCATGCTTAGTGTTATTATTGATATAGTTTGATTTATGTCTGCCCTTATAGTTTTTGCTTTCTATATGTCTCATGTCTCTTCTTTATTCCTCTCTTCCTTCTTTAGAGCTTTCATTTCCGTTAAGTGAGCATTTCCTTCTGTTCCATTTTAATTCCTTCAATAATTTTTTAAAAGTATCAGAATGTATTTTGTATTTCTGCTAACAGTTCCAGGGCTATATAGGAATGTTACTGCTGGATCGCTCTATTGGCTCTTCTGTTTTTATACTATTGTAGTACAAAGTTAAGATTTTCTCTTTGTGTTTTTCAACATTTTTACTATGATAATATCTGAGTGTAGATCACTTTGGCATTATCCTACTTGAAGTTCATTGAGCTTCTTAAATATGTAGAATAATGGCTTCTTTCAGTTGGAAGTTTTCATCCATTATTTCTGTAAATCTTTTTTCTATTTCTTTATTGATTTTTTCTATTCGGTGAGCTATTGTCATCATGCCTTCCTCTACTCATGCAAGCATGGTTTCTTTTAGTTCCTTGAACATGTTTATAACAGCTGCTTCAAGTCTTGGCCTGCTAACCCAACATCTGGGACCTCTCAAAGACTAATTCCGTTACGTGCTTTCCCCACCCCATGTATGGGTCACACTTTCCTTTTTCTTTGCAAGTCTCATAATTTTTGTTGTTGTTGTCATCGAACACTAGACACTTTAGATCATATATTATAGCAACTTTGGATACAGATACAGCACCTCCTCTTTGGGGTTTGTTAGTTTTGTTCTTTGTGTGTTTCTTTGCTTCGGTGACATGACTGGACTATTTCAGTGAAATGTATTCCCCCCACAGTGTGCAAACTCTGAGCTAGTCTCAGTTACCAAAAATTTGTTAAATAAGTGAATGCGTAAGACAGGTTTTTAAATTTCTTATTTTTCATCGCTTTTTAGGAGAAACGTCTCTTCCAGATTGCATAAATTTTATTTTTACCCAAGTTGGATAATTTTTTTTTGTTTGATATAAATTAACTATTATTTTGAAGATAGAGAGGATCTGTGTGCAAGTAAGAGATCGAATAAATGACACCAGTATGTCCTGTTCCACTTCTAAGAGCATCCGTCTTCCATTTAACATTAAGTTTTCATTAAACATTTCCTTTCCTCAAGGTGCACGTGGTTCAGCTTTTTTCAAAGCATTATACCACCAGATGGAAAACCTGCTTTAAATTCTGTCTCTCAAATTCATTTTGTGCCTGGGGCACTGGTTGATTTGTCAGCAACATAGGCATAATAATATTTTCCCTTCCTGCCTTAAAAGAATTTTAGGTGTTAAAAATGATGTCATAAGTGTATTTTGAAAGTATTGCAAAGATGTTCCCTGGTAAGGCACTGTTATTATTAATTAGGAAGGGTTAGATGTTAAAACGGTGGTAATCATGATCCTGGATTCAAATGTAATCAAATACATTTTGGAGAAAATATCTGTCAGGAAAGATCATGACTTCCATCTACAATTTGAATTCATGCCCATGCCTCTCTAGGGCCTAGACAAGCCATCCTTTAGGTATTAGAGTCTCCTTCAACTAATATTCACCTGTCATAAAGTAACTCAGATGTGAGAGAGTGTAGTGGGAGAACACATGATTTGAAAGTAGTTAATTTGAAACGGAATCTTAATCCTCCCAATTTCTTCCGTCTCATCTAGCCCAAATCTGCTTAATCCCAAAGAGTCTCAGTTTCATCCCCAGCTAAATGGGCATCTTTCGTGGTATCGCCGGAGAGGTTAGGTGAAAAAAACCCCATCATCCTGGAACATAGTCTGTGCTCCATGTTAATATAAGTACTGACCTCGTGAGCACTTACCCTGGGCCTTCCTCATGAGATGATCCCATCATTTCATTTTCAGGATTTCCATGGTTTGAATAAGAATGCTTTAGGAAGGACATCTGATCTGAGAGATCGATTGGATTTTATTGCATTCTCCTGATATCTGCATTGTGTTCATGAGAAAAACTAGCAGAACACAGGACTCTAGCCATGTGGCACTCTAGAATGGTGAGTATTGAAGAGAAAAATCGATGCGGAAGGGACAACAATGAGGTGGGGCACACTGCAAGAGGTCCCCTTGGCCATTGGAGATGACCTGGCCCTATTGGGCGCTTGGAAATAAGTTAGGGATGAACAGGAAGAATGGGACCCCAAGGGAGCAAGATAGGGACCTGGGAAACTTTTTTTTTTTTTTTTTGAAAAAGGGTGTTTTCGGATTCATCGTCCTGGCGTTGAAAGTGAGCACGGAGATCTGTTCCAGTGCTCCCTATTCGACATGCCATCGAGAATGCAGTTTTGTGATTTTCTGCTGTGGAAGTCATGTCTTGAAAAATTTTATCTACTAAGTGCAGTTCCTTTAAGTAATTTATTAAGTAATTTATTTTCTCATTTTTACTCCTCTACGATCTGCCAAAGAGGATTTCTGGTTTTCAGGAGATAAAAAGCAAATGACTTCTCCATAAATGCTCCCGTCTTTTCTTCCTCTCTACAGCACCCATCCCCTCCTCTTTTTGAGTTTTCCCCCTTTTATTTGATCCCCATCAAGGCCGTATTTATAGACGCATGGTGCCAGTGACCGACATTAAATTCCATTCTATCCCACTTGCCTGCCACTGGTGAGTGGTGTGTGGTCTGTATGCACAGTGCAGTCAGTCGGCTGTGTTACTGCACCCGTGAGGCCTGTGCTGTTCGTTGTGGCCGGGGACTGCTCACTGCTGGCTTCTGAGTGAAGGCGATGCATTCTACATGCATTAAATAATTATCGATGCTGTCATGGAAATGGCAATTTTATGTTGTTCTGAGAAGAAAAATAGTGTGTATGGATTTGGAGAGCAGTGTGACTTCTTTTACATAACTCATTACATTAGAAGATACATCTTTTGTAAATAGAAGTGACAATTGAGGGGCGCCTGGGTGGCTCAGTTGGTTGGGTGGCCCACTCTCGGTTTCGGCTCAGGTCATGATCTCAGGGTCCTGGGATGGAGCCCTGTGATGGGCTCTGCACTCTGTGGGCAGTCTGCTCCTGTATTGTCTTTCTCCCTCTCCCTCTGCCCCTCCCCCGGGCTTGCATGTGCTCTCTCTGTCTCTCAAAAAAAAAAATCTTTAAAAAAAGTTGCAATTTAAACTGCAGCTCTGCAAATGGAGTTGTGCAGAATCATGAGGCCTTTTGCGTGAAAATGAGGTCCACGTCGTTTGTTTCTCTCAGCGAATATCCGTCCACTAAAAAGGAAAAACAAAATCATTATAGAAAAAAATGCTCTGTTGGTCATTGCTTTCACTAGCTTCTGTCAAATAGAGTCAAAATCTTTTATGAGTGGCTTCAACTTTGGCTCATCTTGGAGTTGTTTTTGACCAGGATGCAGAAAATACTACATAGTATGGTCTGGCATAAAGATTGCTTAGGCTCCTGAGACGGGATCGGATCTCTAGTGCCTCTTATTACCACTTTCATTACCACAGAATTCTTATTATTCATAGTAATAATGGTAATATGTATCGCAGAGTGATTAAATGATTCAATGAAGTTCCCATGGTTAGGAAAAGGAAGAGCTGAAAGTAATCCAAGGTCTTCAAAATTCTACGAAACTTTGCAAACGAATTCTTTTCACATTTTTTCATGAGAAACTTAAGCATGCTTCTGTCCACGTACCATTTTGCATCATCCCCAGCTTTACTGAGACATAATTTTTATATAGTAAAATTCACCTATTTTAAGTGATTGGTAATGAGTTTTAGCGATTCTCTAAACAACCGATACAATCAAGGTGTGGACATCGCCTTCATGTCCAAAAGTGCAGCCTGAAGTTTTCCGTTCCTTTGCGGTTGATTTCCTAATCTGATTCTTGACACGAGGCAACTGCTGATCTGACTTCTGTCACTGTAGTGTTGTCTTTACTACAATGTCATGTAGATTGTATCGTACAGTGGCATTTTGTTTGACTTTTTCTTACTTAGCATAATATTTTTAATACTGATCTGCGTTGCCATGTGTATCACTATTTTCTCCTTTTCATCGCTCAGTAGTATTCCATTGCACAGATAGATATCTATATAGATATCTCGATAGATAGATATAGATATAGATATATAATAGTTATGTATTATTGATGACATTTAGGGCATTTCAAATAGCTCACTATTACTAATAAGGCTGCTATGAACATTTATGTACAAGGCTTTGTGTCGACACGTGTTTTTATTTATTTAAGTCTTCCTTCATTTTTCCAGTGGGTTTGCTTAGTGATGGTAAATTTCTGTTTAGCTTTATAAGAAACCACTTAAGTGTTGCCCAGAGTGGCTGCAACGTTTCACATTCTTATCGGTAATAGATGAGAATTCCAGCTGCTCCACATTCTTATGAACTTTTAGCGTGGCTAATATTCTTAACGCTAGCCATTTTAGTAGATGAGTAGTGGAATCTCATACTCGTTTTCTTTTTCTTTTTTTTTTAAAGATGTGTTTATTTGAGAGAGAGAGAGAGAGAGCACAAGTGGGAGGGACAAAAGGAGAGGGAGAGAGAATTCCAAGCAGTCTCTGTGCTGAGTGTGGAGCCCAATGTGGGGTTTGATCTCACGACCCTGAGATCATGAGCTGAGCCGAAACCAAGTCAGCCGCTTAACCAACTGCACCACCCAGGTGCCCCTCATATTAGGTTTAATTAGCACTTCCCTAATGAGAGGCGATGGTGAGCATCTTTTCATGGCCTTTTTTGCTATTTGTATATTTTATTTTGTGAAGAGACTGAATAATTGAATTTTTTTTCTTGAGTTTTATTAACTTGTAAGATTTCCTTTAATAATTTGGACACATGATCTTGTCATATATATACATAAAGATGTATATGTTTATATAAAAATGTACATATATATATTAAAGATGTAGATATATATAAGTATATATAAACATATATATAAAGACATATGCATTTATATATGTATATATATATAAAGATGTGTGTGTATATATATATAAATAAGATATACATATATTTATATATATTTTTTTGTCACATGTATTAAATATATGGTATGTTAAATATGTATATTTGTGCTTTTAACTATGTCTTTTTAAAGAGAAGTTCTTAATTTTGATGATGCCCATTTTATCAGTTTTTTCATGCTTTTGAATCTTTTTAAAGAAAGTTTTGTTCCACTCAATGTCATAAAAGTTTCATTCTATGATTTCCTCCTAGAAACTATAGTTTTCTGTCTAATGGTTTGGTCTTTTGACTACTGTAAGCCTTTGGCCTTTCCATAAAAATTTTTGAATCAGCTTGTCAATTCTTCGATTGAGCCTGTTATTTTGATTAAGATAATTTTGAATATCTGGACTCATTCAGGAAGAATTGTGATATTAGCAATATTTGACCCTTGAAGCCATTCATGTCATGTTATTCCATTATTTACGTTATTTAGGGTTTCTTTAATTTTCCTCGACATTTTTTTAAGTTTTTGGTACAAATGCACACTTTTCATAAATTTTATTCATAAATATCTGACTTTGCTTCTCATTGTGAATTGATATTTCATTTCCAATTGTTCATCAATGGTATATAGAAATACAATTAAGTTTTGTTTTTCTCTTGGAAATTTCGTAAATTCACTTATTAGTTCTTAGCAGCTTTTTTGTCGATCATTTAAGAGTTTTGACGCACATCATTTCCAATACGGATTTGCTTCTTTCTTTCTAAACTGAGCACTTAACAAATGTTCTCCTTGCCTACATGGGTGGCTAAAACGTTTAGCACAATGTGGGATAGAAATGATGGTAATATACATCCTTGTCTTGTTCCCACTTTTCAGGTAGAAACTGTTTGGTTCTTCACCACTGAGTGTGATGTTAGCTCTTGAGCTTTTTACCGATACCGATGCCTTTTATCAAAATGAGGAAATGTCCGTGCATTGTAGCTTTCTGAGAGTTTTGTTTCTTTTTCAAACATTTTCTCTGCCTCTGTTGACATGCTCATGTGTTTTTTCCTCCTTTATTCCACTGATCCTGTGAATCATGTTGATTCATTTTCAGATGTCACACCGACCTTACATTCTGGTATAAACCTCTCTTGGTCAAAATTTATTATCCTTTTATATATCGGCAGACTCCATTTGCTAAAACATTGTGGAGTTTCCCATCTACGTTATGACAGGTGTATGTAGATGTACATTGTTTCCTTGTGGTACACTTGTCTGGTTTTGTTAGTGTAACACTGGCTTACAAAATGAGTTGGGAAGTAATGCCACCCTTTTCTGAAAGATTTCGAGTAGAATTGGTATCTTGTCTTTCTTATGTTTTTGCTAGAGAACACATTCACCAGTGAACACATCTGGGCCTGTAATTTTCCTTGCAGACATCTGTTAATTATAAAGTACATTCTTTAATATATAATGCTATTTAGATTCACAGTTCCTCTCGGGGTCGGTTTTGGTAATTCGTATTTGTCAAGGAATTTGTCAATATAACCCTAAGTTGTTAAATTTATTGCCACACAGTTGTTCATAATATTCCTTTGTTTTCCTTTTTGTTGCAAAATTTATAGTGACATCTCTCTCCTTCGTGACATTGGTAACTTGTGTTTTCTCTCCCTTTCTCTCTCTCTCTTAACAACCAGGTAGAGGCTTTTCAGTTTTCATTAAACTTCTCGAAGAATCAGCTTTGGATTTCATTGAGTTCCTTATTGTTTGTCCTTTAAAAATGTTACTGATTTCTTCTCTCTCAGTTTTATTAACTCCTTCCTTCTACTTATCTTGGGTATTATTTTCTCTGTATTTTTTTATTTTATTTTTTTAAGATTTTATTTATTTATTTGACACAGAGAGAGAGAGAGAGAACAAGCAGGAGAAGCAGTAGCAGAGGGAGAGGGAGAACCAGTCTCCCCACTGAGCAAAGAGTCTGATGCGGGGCTCGATCCCAGGACCCCGGGATCATGACCTGAGCTGAAGGCAGATGCTTAACCGACCGAACCACCCAGGTGCCCCCCCTTTTTTAAATTTTACATTGGAAGCTTAGAAATTTGATTTCAGAGTTTTCTTCTTTTCTGGGAATTTGAAGCTATATTCTCTATAAACACTACTTTACCTGTATTTCTCAAATTTTCATACATTGAATTATTATTTAGCTCCAGGCATTTCTAGTATCTTTTTAAATTTTTTGAGACATGGATTATTTAGAAGTATGCTGTTTAGTTTTTCTAATATTTGGAGCTTTCTAGGTACTTTGTTGTTACTGATTTAATTTAATTCCATTTTGGTTAGACAACCTTTCTGTATGATTTCAGCATTTAAAAAATTATGTAGCCTTGTCTCATGGCCCAGTGTGTGGTCTGGCAACTGAGCTATGTGCCTTGTAAAGACTGTGCCATCTGTAGTTGTTGGGTGTAGTGCCCTGTTAATGCCAATTAAATCAAAGTAATTAATAGTTTAATTATTGATATGGTTAGGTATGGGTTTGACTTTATTATTATTGGGGTTTTCTTTAGAGAGGGAGAGAGAGAGAGAGAGAAGGAACAATGGGGGAAGGGCAGAGGGAGTGGGGGAGAGAGAGAATCTCAACCAGGGGGCGCCTGGGTGGCACAGCGGTTAAGCGTCTGCCTTCGGCTCAGGGCATAATCCCAACATTATGGGATGGAGCCCCACGTCAGGCTCCTCTGCTATGAGCCTGCTTCTTCCTCTCCCACTCCCCCTGCTTGTGTTCCCTCTCTTGCTGGCTGTCTCTATCTCTGTCGAATAAATAAATAAAATCTTTAAAAAAAAAAAAAAAAAAGAATCTCAACCAGGCTTCATGCCCAGTGCAGAGCCCGACGTGGGGCTCAATCTTACGATCCCAAGATCATGACCCAAGCAGAAATCAAGAGTCAGTTGCCCAACTGACTGAGCCACCCAGTTGCCATTTTAGTTTTCAACTTTTTGTTTCCTTTGGATTTTTGTTTGTTTGTTTATTATTTCTTTCCTGTCTTTTTGGGCAAAGGCATCTCATTTGGTTAATTTTAGAATTCTATTTTTGTTTTCCTAGCATCTTCCAGCTTTCCGTCTTACATTACATTGTAGTCGTCCATTTAGGGATTGCAATGTAAATTCTTAAGTTTTAACATTTATTTATGGTTCATATTGCACCATTTCATGAAAAAAGATATATCAACTATGCCACCGTAAAGGTCTATAAGGACCTTTGTGTTAATACTATCCACATATATTACAAATCCACGAGTTTGTAATTTTGTCTCTAGAGTCATATGTATTGTAATGAAATTATGTGGAAAAAAGATGAAAATAGTTCGACATTTACCAAGATTTTTACCATTTCTAATGCTCTTCATTCCTTTCAGTGGCTGTGAATTTCAATCTGGTTTAATTTTTCTTCTGTTTGAAGAAATTCCTTTAGCAGTTCCTGTTTGAGATCTGTTTTCAACAAATTCTCTTAGCTTACATTTATCTTATTATACCTTTACTTTTGCTTCATTTTTAGAGAAAATTTTCGCTAGATCTAGAATTCTCTCTTGAGAAATTTCTCTTTCAGCGCCTTGAAAAAGTGCTGTTCTACTCTCCTCCAACCTCTGTGGTTTCTGATAAGGAGTCAGCTATTAATCAAGTAAAGAGTTGGTGTTTTTCTTGCTGCTTTTATTACTTGCTTTTATTATCAGCTTTCAACTATTTGACTATAAGGTGTGTCTTTCTTTTATCTTGCTTCTTGTTTGCTGAGCATTTTGCATCTGTAAATGTACATCATTCATTAAATTTGGAATATTCGACCATCGTTTCTTCAAAAATGTTTCTTACCCCATTTGTTGTTTGTGCCCCAATTACACATATGTTAGACAGGTGTATATTGGTTAATAGGTCATGAAGCTCTACTCACTTTTTTTTTCCAATATCTTTTTTCTTTGTTCTTAACATTGAATAAATTTGATCTTTCCACAAGTTCACTTACTCGTTCCTATGTCTTTGGCATTCCGTTAAATTCATCCAGTGATTGAAAATTTCAGATATTATACTTCCCACTTACAGACTTTCCATTTGGTTCTTTTTTATTATTTCTATTTGTTTACTGTCACTTCCTGGGTTTGTTGTTTCTGTTCATCACTGGCTTATTTTCTTTTACTTCGCTGAGTAGAGTAGTCATAATGGCTGTTTGAACATTCATTTTGGCTAATTCTAATATCTGGGTTATATTGGAGCTGACTATAGGTCAATTTTCTCTTGTGAATGGTTCCATTTTCCTGTTTCTTTGCATTTCCGATACATTTCTATTATATCTAAGACATTATGAATATGCAGGTGTAGAGATGGTGCATTCTTCTATTTTTCTCTAATGAGTGTGGGTTTTGTTTGGGTGGGCAATTAGCTTGGTTGGACTTGAACTGCAATCTCTGCTTCCCGGTGGGTAACTCCAGTTTTAGCACAGATCTTGATATTTAACTGAGTTGATTGGACTCGTTTCCATGCCCACATGTTTTAGGGGTTAGCCAAGGTTATGGAAAGAGAGAATTTGGGGATTCTATCTCTGGTGTTCTGCCTCTCTCTCCAGGGGCTACAGCTGACCCAGATTTAATTGGTCCCTTGGACAGAAAGCTGTGGTTTCTCCATCAGCACCCACACTTCTCCACGCTCCATGCCAGCCATGTTTGACCTCAGGCTAAAAGCTGTGAAGATAACAACTCGATATTACTGTCCTGTGGGCATGGGCTGTCCAGTGGACCCTGCCTCCTTCTTTACACTCCTCAGTGCCTTCAGGTCACTGTTGGTTTTGTATGATATTCACAGTTGATAGTTATTATCTGCAGATGGGCTGGACTGGTTGGATCTTACTCGGCCATTACCCTTCATGAACATAATTTTTCACATCAGGTTTATGCTCGACAAGGCTATCCTCAATTCCCGATAATGACATTTTAAGGGTGATCTTTTCAAACTTTTGATAGTCCCCGTTGGCAGGGGACTTGATTCACACGGGTGGGTGATAAAACATTGAAAACCAGTTTTACCACTATTTAGAATTTGCAATTATTAAAAGTGTATTTCAAGGAGCTAACAGCTTCTCTCTCACTCGCTCTCTCTTCTTCTTCTTCTTTTTTTTTTTTTGCCCTGACAGATGTAATGATGCAGTTTCTTGTGATAAATGCAAATGGGTTTCAAATCCAACAGAATGTTTTCATATCGAGTATTTCAAAATAATGATGACGCTCTCATTAGTAGAAAACACATGCATTGTTAGAGCAGTCACCCCGCAGCTAGCCCGGATGCCACTGAAAGGGCATATTAGCTGCAAAAGCGTCTGATATGTGTGAAGGCAGAGATTCAGAGCCCCCCGGAGCTGTTCTTCGACGAACACCTGCTGATATCTCAGCCTCCACAACTCCAACGCCCGTTCCTTCACCCGTGCACCGAACTGCTTCAGTATCTGGAACACAAACTATGCTTGCAGGTCTGTGGGCCTGTTGCTAGAGCAGGTTGGGGTACACCGTACAGCTGCCTGCAATAAAGGTGTCCAAGGTATCGAGGAACTCCTGGCAGCCCTTAGGGAATTGTGCCACAACACCGGTGTCCCTCATCGTGTCCCATGCTTACTGAGATGTTAGGATCTGCTGTCAGACCCACCTTTGCTCAGCTCACCTTCTTAGGGACCCTGGATGAAGTTATTCATGCTTCCGTGAATGGGCTTTGGGTCACCAAGCTCCACTTGGATGCTAAGAAGGCTAAGGGGATGGGGTCAACATGTAACACACTTGTAAGCCATCCATAGCACTTTGGCGTACTGAGAGGCTAATCTTCAGTTGGTAAGTACTTACAACTAGTACTGAAGTCGGAAAAATAAAATACTTTCATAGTAGACAGTAAAAAGCCATGATTTTGTTCACCCAGCATTCCACCCCTGCTCTGATTTCCCAGCCCCTCCCTGGGGCCCCTCCTTACCTTCCTCCTCCTGCGTGATTATGACTAACACAATTTGTTAAATCTTGGAGTGTCTCTCAATTTTGCTGTGCATTCTAATGACTTGAAATCTTGTTAAAATGGGAGAGCAATGGAGAAAGAGAGCAGAGAGCTGTGGTGATGCCTCATATCAAGCAGACACTGGAGGGACTTTGGCTTCTCTTCTCACGAAGTGGGAGCCACTGGAAAGTCTGAATCAGAGTATCAACGTGGTTGGATAGACATTTGAAAAGGATACCTCTAGAGCTATTTGGGGAAAATAAAATGAAGGGGCAAGGTTGGAAGCAGGAAGACCGGTTACAGCACAGAGATGATGGCTCATACCAAGTGGGGAGAAGATAATGAAGAGGAAGATCAAAGGGGATTCATGGGTGGACTGATTTGGGATGGGAGAAAAGTCAAACGTGTGGACGCTATCATGACATGACATGGAGAAGACTGCAGGCGGAGGCGCTGGGTGGGAGAATCAAAAGTCCCAAGTGAACACGTGACCATGTCCAAGTGGAAATGTTGAGTAACGGCTGTATGGACACGTATGGAGTTCTGGGGAGAAGTTTGGTCTAGACGTATGGATTTGGAGTTGGCATATGGATGACATTTGAAGCTCCAAAGCCTGGAAAGCATTTGGAGAGAAGTGACTGAAGATGGGGACTTGGGCACTCCGATGTTAAGGGTTCGGGAAGAAGAAGAATCCAACAAGAGAACCTGAAAAGGCAATGTGTCAGGAAACCCAGAGAGTCTTGTGTCTTGGAACCCGAGGGAAGAAAGTGCATTGGTGGAGAGGAAGTGAGTGACCTTTGTAAATGCTGTTGACTCATGAAGTATGATGTGGACTGAGGGTGCATCATGGGATTCAGCAACTTGGGGGTTGTTAATAATGACTTTGATAAGAGTAGTCTCTGCAGAACAAGAAAGGTGAAAACCCAATTGAAGTAAGTATAAAGAGAGAACTGGAGGTGAGGAATTAGAGACATGGGGTGCGTTCAGCTTATTAGGAGATAATTCTGCGGAGAGAGTTATATGGCTGTATGCATAACCCTTGGAGGTCTGCTTCTCTCCCTGGCTGTCCCGGGTCACACCTCGGCACATGGGCACCACTTTGCCAGGTCCAAGGAAAGTCTGTGGGGCTCGCTAAGCCCCTGGCCACCTGGGGCCAGGATCTTGTAGCTATTCCTTCTCTGGGATCTTGCATCTCTTAATCTGTAATAGAAACCCTTCTGGAGACTGAGTCATACTACACAGGAGCCTCGCAGAATGTGACTGTCCACAGAGCAAGCACATAGCTCTCTAAGTAGATAGCAGCCTGCTATGTAAATGTCTGTCCTGACCCTCTGTGGTTGACTGATCTTGGACAAACCTATTAGTAATCACCGTGGAGTCCACCATCGAATGGATCCCAGTCCTTCTGGAAACTTTTTATGTATTTGTTCCAGACAGCTTTTCAGAGAGACCAGTTACATCTCTTTATTATCGACGGTATAAAGAAATGCTCTATCTTTTTTTTTTTATCCTAAGATTATCTCACTCACATTTGAAAATGGGAAGAAGGGGTGGTGAGAGCTGATTTTACACTCAGGTGAACATCTCGGCACTTCCTCTGAGAAGCAGAGATATAGAGAATGTGGGAAGCTCCCTGCTCTTTGTTCTGTGATATGTTGTTGTGGAAAACATTTGTTTTCTTCCAATAGAACATGCCTATAACTTGCTCCGTCTATTTCCACTCCGTCTTCAGAGACAGGTCATACAAAAGCTGGGGCATGGGGCGCCTGGGTGGCTCAGTCGTTAAGCGTCTGCCTTCGGCTCAGGGCGTGATCCCGGCGTTATGGGATCGAGCCCCGCATCAGGCTCCTCTGCTGGAAGCCTGCTTCTTCCTCTCCCACTCCCCCTGCTTGTGTTCCCTCTCTCGCTGGCTGTCTCTCTCTGTCAAATAAATAAATAAAATCTTAAAAAAAAAAAACTTAAAAAAAAAAAGCTGGGTCGTGAGACGTCAGTTTTTCTGATGCGACAAATGAGGTTTGTGACAAATGCTGAGATCTCAGTAGATTTGCTAAGATTAGCACTTCTGATTTTGCTCTTTGGTTTTCAATTGTGAGGTGGTATCTTCCCGACACCCGTTCTTCTGATGGTGAATGAAGCCTGCAAACAGTAGGCCTCTCTGATTTGGTTGTGGTGCCATCAGAGTTTGCTATTTCCCTGGCTTGGCTTTTTTATTTAAGGTTTCTGAGTCTGGTTGAACGAGCTCATTGGTCAATACCCTGACTCTGTGCACCCTCAGCTCAGGGTCACCGTTCCACGGAAGGCTGATGATTTGTCTTGGTGTCTGTCTCTAATCTCTGGACTGTGAACTCGGGGAGGTCAAGGTCGATGACTTCATGTTTCCTTATAGTATTCAGCATATTGTCCCCACAAGGCTCCATACTTCAACTGTATTGACAAATGAATGATAATGGCCCCGATTACCTTATTATGGACAGGTGAGAGATTTTTTTAAAGAACACAATGAATTTCCAGATAGATACTCAGATTGCTCAGTTCAGTGTGACTTTTATCTTTTGTATGCCACATGTTGTCCATTGATGCAGAATACTCATGAGGACTTTTGACCCGGTCTGAATAGGGTTCATCCAAACAAAACAGTTTCTGGGAGGAGGGTGGAAGGTGCACAGTTTATCTGAGAGTTGCAGAGATATGGTATGGCAGTAGGGAGGTAATACAAAGGGTATTAAAAAACAACAATGACAACAAATAGCCAAACCCCCAGCTATCCTTGTGGACAACTAAACCTTAAGCCCACAGGGAAACTTCAGGAAATGCTATAAACTGCACCCTTCAGAACGACCCTAGCCGAAGGGTAAAGGAGCCGGGGTAACTATATTCCCACACTCATCAGTCATTGGTTAAGGGTGTGAACATCCTGGAAAGATACCAATCCCAGTCACTTCCATCCCACCTTATGCGCAGGCTGAGTGGGGTCTGGCAGCCCGAGGCCAGCCCGCCCACAAAGACGCAGTTTCTGGCTCTTACTAGTCAGTCTGGTGTGCACAGAAACGTAATGGACTCTGAGGGGATATGGGCTCGGGAAACTTCCACTAAGACTGTAAAGTGCTAATGCGTAAGCCATCGCCCGCTTTGTTTATCCTTTTTACCCCCAGGATCACTCTCTGTTAATGTAAGAAAATGCCCTTTAATATATGAGCGAATCCATGTGAAAGCATCTTGGAACGCATTTTCCAAACTGTGAAGTGGGATACGCGTGTGTTGTTATCATTATTGTAGTTATTACGATGATGATAGCTTGATTATAGTTATCAGCACTTGGGAGTGTTAGGAAAGTGTACTTTTGAGAACAGACGTGAGAATGCAAAATTTCAATACAACTCTAGTTACGCATAATCAATAATTGTCCAAACCAAGGCCTGGGGCTGTACTTGAATCAATTTAGAAATGGAAGAAGGAAGATCATTCACATATCTGTTGACTATTTCTCTCTTGGGGGACAGTGGCCTATGAGGTCTTCACCAGAAGCCTGTAAGTATATAAAATACCTTAAATGGTGTATTTTGGGGGAAGAGGCTGTTTGATCAGTTTGACCTCTAGTTCTCCTACTTCTTTGATGTTAAAACTGCCTGATCCTGCTTTGCATATTTAATCAGCTTTGAACCCAACCAAGGACTTGTGAAGCCACAGGTTTTTTTTTTTTTTAAAGATTTTATTTTTATTTATTTGAAAGAGAGAGAGACAGCCAGCGAGAGAGGGAACACAAGCAGGGAGTGTGGGAGAGGAAGAAGCAGGCTCCCAGCGGAGGAGCCTGACGTGGGGCTCGATCCCATAACGCCGGGATCACACCCTGAGCCGAAGGCAGACGCTTAACCGCTGTGCCACCCAGGCGCCCCTGAAGCCACAGTTTTGACTTCTACTTCATGTTGGATATGACTCCTGTCCACGGTCATGCCTTCTTTTTTGGCCCAATCCCCTTGAATCAAACCATTTATAAATACTATGGTTTGGATTCACTTATCTCACATTTGTGACATTTAGTGACTTAAAGTAGCTAGTGCCCACCTCTGGAAAGTTTCACCTCCATCAGTTTCCAAAGCTACAACCCCCCCCCCCGCCCCGCCCTCGACTTGTTCTCTGGTCTCCATTGGCCACTCCCAGAATGCTTTTCTCCTGGAGCCACCCGCCATGATGGTTTCTACTTGAATAGAAGAAATGCAGGGTGAAGGGCAGGAAGGCGTGGATATGGAAGCCATGTGGGTGATGGAATTATCAGGATTTGTGACTGGTTGGACATGAATGTGGGAGGGCGGTGTCGAAGATGATGGATTACGTGAGTGTTGGTGCCATCAATGGAGAAAGGGCATATGGGGACAGAGCAGGCCCGAGTAAAAAGATACATAGATACTGATAGATCTTTTTTTTCCCATCGAGGAAAATGCAGCCAACAGTAGCTGTGGGTAAAAAGCAAACCTTACTGTTAAATTGTTTAAATTGATTGACAGCACAGTAATGCACGAGAGATGATTATTTTCCTGGTCATCCTGCTAATAGAGCTTAAATTTAGTAACATGCAAATAACTAATAGAGTACATTTCCTATTGATAACATGTCTAGAGTCTTAAGAGGATTCTCATTTGGTGAAAGGCACAGGGGAACCATTTTTTCTGCTTGTGAATCAACCCTATTTAATTAGAAACAATACAACTTCATCGTATTTGACCAGGAAGATACCTGGAAGTGTTAGGTTGGGTATAATCTGGTCTCATTTCCAGGAGTTGAGCCAGGAGACCTGGGGAGGGATGTCTGGGGGGTGCATAATTTCTGTACTAATGGTGCCAGCATTTCTGAATCGATTAGATTTAATTTGGTTTCTTGTTTGATCCTCTGGCTGGCCTATAACTGAAAACCTGAATATTTTCTCGTATCGCTATTGTCCTCAGACAAAGACCTCTCGAATTCACAGAGCACTCTATAATGTAGCTATCCATTTCCCATCTGCTCTGTGTGCACCTTAACTGATAACTATTCAGGCATTTATCTCCGATAGCAGTGCCTGTCATGAACTGAGGGTTCCTTTGAATCTGGGCTTTTGAGATCCAAATTGGTAGCCTTGGAAATTTATTCTTCGACAAAGGTCTCTCGAGGGCCCTTCTCATCTGGAAGAAGAAGGAGACGAGAAAAAGAAAGGCTCACAAAACCTTCATGATCCTCTTTCATCTACGGAATTACCAAGAATGTTCTTGGAAGAATGGCCCATGCAGACTTCCCTGACGTTTCACTAGTATAAGTGATTTCTGATTATTTCTAGTTTCCTCTGTTTGGATCTGTGTGTGACCCAATAGAATCTTTCTCTGGGGAGTGGATCTGATGTGATTTCCAATAAGAGAGCAAAGGGGGGAAATGAATACATCTGCTAAGGGCTGCAGAGAAGCACCAATTCTGGCTTTGGAGGGGACGGCTGAAGATGAGGGCACTGGAAGCAGAGAGACCACCTTTAGAGATAAATGGCGAGAAGGTTTATGCACCAGAGCTTGGAGACTCATAGCAGTGAATATTTACAGAGACATTAACTTGTGCTAGGCACTCTTCAAAGTACACTTTCTATATTGTATGCTTAATGATTTCGGTACTATTATCCCATATTTATAGAAAGTGTATTAGGTGGGTTTCTTGAGAGAGATGAAACTGATAGTTAGCATTCTCCAGGGAAAGAAAACCTTATACATTATAAGGAACATAAAACAAAACAAAACAAAAAAAAAACCCAAAAATCCCAAAACAAACACCCCCCCCCCAAGATCTAGAGCTGACAAGCCAGAGACTCCAGACAGCTGATTGTATACATCCAAACTGAGTCTGAGTCTGAAGGCAGAAGACTCAGCTTGAAGACAGTCAGACAGAAAGGGAGTGAATTCTCCCTGACTCAGCCTTTTTTTCTATGCAAGGAGGCCTTCAACTGATTAGATGAGGCCCACCCAAACTGGGGAGCACAATCAAGTTTACTCAGTCTACCATATCAAATGTTAATTTTATCCAGAAACATGCTGATTGACACACCCAGACTAATGTACTATCTGGCACTCTGGGACCCTGTCAAGTGGACACATAAAATTAACCCTTGCAGTTAGGGAAACTGAGGCAGAGGGCGATACGTAACTTGACTAAGGTCAAACAGCAAGCACATAACCACAGATTTGAACCCAGACTGTTTGACTCGAGGACCAGTTCTGCAAATATGGGACATTGTCTGTTTATGCCATCGTCTAGGATGTATGTCAGAGGCATATCAGACAGTCCAGTTTCCTCAACCCTGTAAAGGGAAATCTCCTTAATGCAGGGCATAGAATTGGATACAATATATCTAGAAAAAAATTAAGGGAACTTTACTAATGCCACAAAGATATGAAATGTAAACACAGGGACAAATTATTTTAGTGTTCAACCATGGTAAAGTGTTTATTCAATGTTTGTTGAATTAATCAATAGTTTTTGAATGAGTGGATTTAATTATTGGTAACTTGTTAAAGTTTTTTGTGAATATGTCCAGTCTGCACAACTGGATGGTAAGGAACCCATGGGCCAGAAATGTATCTTGTACATGTTTCTATCTACCACAAGGCCTCACATAGTTTATGGGATCATGGGGGGAGCTCATGGTTAAATGGTTATTTTGGTTAAATTGACAACGAAAGATGGTAATCAATGGACTAATCATTACATATGCTGATAAGTATATACAGTTGACCCTTGAACAATGCAGGGGTTAGGGACACTGACCCCCTGTGCAGTCAAAACTCCATGTCTAACTTTTAACTGCTCCCAAACGTAACTGTTACTAGCCCACTGTTGACCAGAGCCTTACCAATAACAGAGTTGATTAACACATTTCACATGTTGTATATATATTATATATATATACTGTGTACATGTTATATACTGTATTCTTACATAAAGTAAGCTAGAGAAAAAAAGTGTTTTTAAGAACATCACAAGGAAAATACATTTACAGTACGGTCCTGTATTTATTGGAAAAAATCCATGCATAAGTGGCCCCACACAGTTCAAATCTGTGTTGTTCAAGGGTCAACTCTATGTTGCTTTTCACAAATAGGAGAGTATAGAAAAGTTGTTCAGTAAATACTATTATTGGATCAAATTTAAATATTTTGCAATGGGAAACAAATTCTTCCTTTCTGTTTTAAGCAGAAAAATAAAGAGAAAAACAAAAGTTTTCCCTCAATTTCATCCTGATGATGGAAGGGGGGGGGGCAGAGCCAAAACAGATTGTAATGAGCAGAATGACTTAAATGGTGGAATGGTCGGCTCTTGTCTACAAGTTTACAGAAATGAAATTAAACTTGGGCTTTCTATTGCAAAACAATAAGCAAATTGAAGGCCAATTAGACCAGCTCATCAAAAAAAGGCAGGCGGACTGGAGAGGATTTTGCATTTCTGAGTAGAACGACTTTTCAGATGAAAGAATTTATTACAAGAAATTGAGAACATCTGGGCCATCAAAGACAGAATGCAGTGAATAATTGGACAATCATAGACTGGCATCCATTTGAATAAGAGGCACTTTCTCAGTTCCCAGTAGGGGAAGTGTTCAAAATTCCTCTTCTAGGGGGAAATGAAGCTCAGTGTTTAAAACATGATTTTCCTACCTGTTGTTATTTGGTTATAAAAGAAATCTAATTTGGGAACCTCAGTTCCATAAAGTTACTCTTGTGACCAAAACTAGGGTGAAATAGAGACGTGGTTAGCTCTTTGTGACCAAAACTAGGGTGAAATAGAGACGTGGTTAGCTCTGTCCTCTGTATTCCAAGCTCTGGTCAGACTTAACCCATTATTCATTTCTGATCCTGGCAACTATTACATTCATAACCAGCCAGAACAACTCTGCCTCTCCCATTCTTTGCTTTCCTTTTCTTTGACATCTCTACAATGAGGGGCCACCCTGCTGACATCCTACGGGTCCCAGACAGATGCCTGTAGCCGGTGAAGGAGTCCCTGATGGGGTGAGGCTTGGGGCGGTCCACACGAGCACAGCTGAGCTAACCTAGTCCCCACCCCACTCAGGGCTGTGCGTCCTCCTTATATGTGACAGTGGGGACATCCAACGTTATGTCCTGCTTTAGGTTAAAGGCTGAGCCAGATAGTTGACACTTACGGACTATTTCCAATCACTCCGGTAGTCCCTGTAGGTAGAAATAGTTATTCCATTTTAGAGTCAAAGAAACTGAAGGTCAGAGATGATATGGTCAGTCCAGTGATATAGTCCAGATGATACTGTATAATAACTCAGTGCTCAGTGACTTAAAACCACATGAAGTGTTGAATCACTATATTGTACACCTGAAACTAATATAACACTGTACGTTAACTATGCTGGAATTAGAATTTATTTTATTTTTTTTTACAGATTTTTTTATTTATGAGAGAGAGAGAGAGAGAGAGAGAGAGACAGCCAGTGAGAACGGGAACACAAGCAGGGGGAATGGAAAAGGGAGAAGCAGGCTCCCAGTGGAGGAGCCTGATGCGGGGCTCGATCCCAGAACACTGGGATCAAGCCCTGAGCCAAAGGCAGACGCTTAACGACTGAGCCATGCAGGCGCCCCTGGAATTAGAATTTAAAAAAAACACACAAATGTTTATTTCTTTTTCACACTATTTATGTCTATCAGGGTTGGCATGGGGCTCTGCTCATTGCAGTCACCTGGGGATTCAGGCTGACGGAGCAGCCACCATCTCAAATCATGTAAATCTCAGTGGTTGAGGGAAAGGAAAGTTCTAGAGGAAAGTCTTGCATAAGCAGTTAAATGCTTGCCCCAGAAACGACACATATTATCTCTGCTTACAGTTCATTGGCCAGTACTGGTTACTTGGCCCCAACCAACCGATTATGATGCAGGGTTTGGAGGGCAGAAAATGCAACTGTATACTGCATGCCCAAGTACAGAGAGCTGGAAGTATTCACTGATTAGAACTGGCAAGAGAGGCACTAGCATGGCAATTAAGACTGGGTTTAAATTCTGTTTCTGCCACCTAGCTGTTGAGACTTGGGAAAATTACTTAACCTCCATAGCTTCAGTTTCCTCCCTTCTGAAATGGGGAAATAAATATACCTTCATCAAGGAGTTGTTCTAAGGATCCAATAAGATAACGTATGCACGGAACTCAGCAGAAATAAACAAGACAGATAAACGTGAGGCCAGCTCAAATACTACCAACCTGGAGACCATTTGCCCATTGCTTATGGAAAGACAGTAACTGAAACTATGTCTGAGGAAGGATGCAGGAAATGCATATCCAGATATATGAAGGAAAACAAAAAGTCCGGAGAAAAGGCAAAACCTTGGTGTGAAGAGGCATGGCAGGAGAGAGATGCCCAAAGATAAGAGAGTGAGAATTTTAAAACATGGCCCCAGATTTTTTCCATAATCTTCCATGGAAAGGCGAGTCTCTATTCTTTCCTCCTGAATCAGGGTGGGCCCGTGACTACTTTGACCCATACACTACAATGAAAGTGACATGGTCACCTCAATGCTAGACCAAGAAGCTTCTAGCTTATTTGCTGAAACACTCCTCTTGGATCCCTGAGCCACCACTGGTTACCCTGAGGTCACCATGCTGTGAGGAAGACCAAGCACGTGAGAGACCACATGTGGACCAATAGTCCCCCCCTGAATCCAGTTGGGGTCATCCAGACCAGGCTCCTCCAGATGTGAGCGAAGAGCCTCCAGATGATTCCAGCCTCCAAATGTCACCCCCAGCCACCTGTGTCTTCCCAGCTGAGACCCTAGACATCATAGAGGAGACACAAACTATTCCCACTGTACCTTCCTGTATTCCTGACCTGCAAATCCATGAACACCACAAAATGGCTGTTTTACACTATGTTTTGACATGGGTCATTACACAGCAATAGAAAACCAGAAATATGAGAGTAGGGGAAGGCGAATTCTAGACAAACGTTGGGATGAGTGCTAGAAATGAAAGACTGGATATTTACTGGATCCTAATGACATGCTTTCCTGGAGAAAATGGGTCTATTAAAAGGGTCAAGCGCTTTGCATTTGGTCACTGGAATTGGGCTTGCATTGACAATGTGCTCTGACTTGGCACCTCCCGTCTTGCAAGCTTCATTCATAAACCTGGTTATACCTGTCCCCCTCTCCTCCTCCTTCCTCTCTTCCTCTCCCTGCACCTTCTGGCTCCTCTATTTTCTTCTTCTTTTGGGTTGGTCTAAGACAAGTATTAGCAGCTCACAAAGCACACACTGAGCTTTCTCAAAGCTGCCTCCTCTTCAGACAGCTCAGATCCCTTCTAGAAAACTCAGGGAATCCAGGGAGGTGTTTTATCTACACCGGCACTACCCAAGTGCAACCTACTGAACGGCTCAGAAACCTCCCTTCCAGCCTTACTCAAACCATGCTAGAAGAGAGGAGGGTTCTCCTCTTGCCATCAGGAACCACATCTCTTCTCCCATACCTTCTGGAAGCCCCTCTCTTGGCTCATGGACCAGGTATGTGTGGCACATCATGGAGGAGGAGGAGAGCCCACCACCAATGCAGGGCACTCTTCTTATAAATCTTTCTCCGTAAATAAAGGGCTACTTTTCTAACACCCATTTTATAGAAGAAAAAGTCCCGATCTCGATATCCCAGCACTATGTTTTCCTCCAGTTCTGCCTCAGTCTTTTGGTTGTCAGAAGACTCCAGACTTTTCCAAAAGCCGAGGTTTCCAAGGATGTGTCCATTTGATATTTGCTTCTTGGTAATTTCACAGTTTTTACCACTGCACCCCTCCCTCTGGTCATTTCCCCACTGCATTTCTTGTTTCCGGAAAGTCCACTTCCTGTTTCCGGTTTCCCATCTCTCGGGAGAGTTCAGGCTGCATCAGGAGCTCTCAGTATTCTTGCTTCATTCCCTCTGAACGACCTAATGGATCTTTGGCAAACCCTTCTGAAATATTGCTAACCTCTGTAGAAGAGTTTGCAAAATGTGATCGTACCTAACAGAAAAGAAAGAATGGATGAAAACTTCTCCAGCATTGTTAATCAGATGCCAAAGTGATCTGACAATTTCCTTTCCGGAGGCTATCTGCTGTTCTTGATTGAGTTAAGTCAGTTGAGAATCTCTCAGAAGATATACATTTTGCACTCTATCAAAGCCCCAGTTTCTTCAATGGTAAATTAGTAGTGACTTTGAGTATAGATTTAAATGAGCTGTCACATGTGAAGTAATGTCACTGCATTCAGTTCTGAAGACATGCTGGTTATTGTCATTAATTGATCCCCTAATGCCACCCTTCCCCTTTTCTGGAGGCTTTAAAGTACCCTTGACTGTCTGGCATCACCTGGAACTCTCTAGAATCCTTAAGTTTACATTCTAAGCACCGGAATTTCAGTTGTCACTTTTGGGGAGTTTAAACGAGGGTGTGACATGTGACATCAGACTAGGTCTGTTTTCAAAGACTGATAGAAAAATGACCTGGGTGAGCTCCCAGAATTTAGGTCAGGAGACACTGTTACATCTTCCTTCCTGTTGATGGGGCTCCTGTTAACCTTGCAAGAGGCTTGGGTTTAGGTAGTGTCAGCAGATTTATCAGGGGCACGTTGGAGGCTCGTGGGAATCAGCAGTTTTGCTTCACCAGGGTTTCTAGGAGAGGCTGCTTTTGCTTCATTTCATCTGAGTTCACTGGAACGGAATAATTTCAAGGAAACAGCCATTTAGACCCTTGAGTTTCTCATGGCCCTTGGACTAAATCATAAATCAAGTCCTGCTCACTCACAATGGAGCCCCCACCAGGATCTTCCAGAAACTTCCAAAGACTATAGTAGACATTTTGGTTAGGCCTGTGGAACTTTCCAGACAGGCAGTTCGTTTTCTGCTTCTCTTTTCTTATTTAATCCATGCCAGTAAGGGCTGAGAATAATAAAGCTTGTTATATATGTGCATTTCAGAGATGAGGAAACAAAGGCTTAGGGAAATGAAATAACTCACTCAAAAAACAAAAACAAAACCAAAAACCTGTTAGTGCAGGTTAGTGCACAACCCAGAAACTCAGTTTCTATTCCAATGCCTTTCCACCATGCTATGCTTCCATTTCCCAGAAAATATTGTTGCAGACCCTGTATCAGGTATGAGGACTTGGAGGTTGATTTGTGAGAAGGGAAACACTGGAGTCTAAAAATGCATGTAGAGGGGGCGGCCTGGGTGGCACAGTCGGTTAAGCATCTGACTCTTGATTTTGGCTCAGGTCGTGAACTTGGGGTTGTGAGATCAAATCCGGCATCGGGCTCCACACTGGGCACGGAGCCTGCTTAAGATTCTCTCTCTGGGGGCGCCTGGGTGGCGCAGCGGTTAAGCGTCTGCCTTCGGCTCAGGGCATGATCCCGGCGTCGTGGGATCGAGCCCCACATCAGGCTCCTCCGCTATGAGCCTGCTTCTTCCTCTCCCACTCCCCCTGCTTGTGTTCTCTCTCTCGTTGGCTGTCTCTGTCAAATAAATAAATAAAATCTTTAAAAAAAAAAAAGATTCTCTCTCTGCCCCCCACCTTTCTCTAAACCTCCCTCCCTCACCAAAAAAAAAATATATATTATTATAAAAATAAAAAATAAAAATGCATATAGAGATATGATTAAATAATCCATATTGGATCAAATGACAGAGTCAAAACCGGATGACGATTTTCAGGTTGTCTGGTCAAGCTGTTTGTGTTTAGGCATGGGGTCTTCTGGATGGAGGACAGGAAGGAAATGGCACTGTGGGGTCGATCAAGTGCATACAAATGGCAGAACATGCATAATGTCATTCTTGAAGAATGATGACAATCTTAATGTCGGGGAATTATGATAATCTTAATGCTTCTTTCGGGTAAGATGATAATCAGCCAGTGTGATTGATAGTTGCTGCCCTTGCTAAGTGCCTTTCTTTGCTAAGGTCCCTCCCCTGGATCACCTACCAATTGCCCTGCCTCTAGTAGTTAAAAGGTTAATATCTGGCACAGGAGGAATTTTCCAGGGCCCCTTTCTGTGCTAAGACTAGGATCTGACCTGAATATTATCTTTTAGTTTATGATTTTAATGTATGTATTTTTATGCTGTTTTAAGTCCTTTGCCAAATGGGGTTATATATTAATAAATGAATTAAAAATACATTGTCCAATTATTTCAAAGAAACATGTAATATATGCCTTAGTGTGAAATAAACATTAAAGCCATTATCATGTCAAAAGATGAAGAAAAAGATTCCCAATCTTATTTGACCTTTATTTTTTTTTAAAATAGTTATTTATTGATTTGAGAGACAGAGAGAAAAATCTCGAGCAGGGCAGGGGGAGGAGCAGAGGGAGAGGAAGAAGCAGACTCCCTGCTGAGCAGGGAGCCCAATGCGAGACTCAGTCTCAGAACCCTGAGATCATGACCTGAACCAAAGGCAGACACTTACCCGACTGAGCCACCCAGGCGCCCCTTATTTGCGCTTTAATACCCAGCTGGCTTAGCATTGCCTTTGTGAAGGCTTCCTCCACTGTGCCAGATTGAGTTGGTTATTCTCCCCTCTGTGGTTTCTTGGCAAATCAGAAGAGGCTTGATGATAGCGTACAATGCATTATAATTGTTGCTGTAGATCTGTGTCCTTCATGAATACCTCTTGGGCAGTGTCTACCGCTGTCCTGTCCCCAGCATCTAGCATCGTATCTGGCACAAAGTGGATGTCAATATATGTTTGTTATATGAATGCTCTCAATTTCATGCTCCAAGAAATACAACCCGAAGTGATGTCAATACTATGCCATGGTACTTCTTTGTGTGAGCAAGAGACAATTCAATATATAATTTTCACATTTTTCAGTCACATAAAATAAGCAATGTTTGGGCATTACCTAGGAAATGTATTCAATTTTCTTCTTGTCTGGATCATTTCCAGCATGTATTCGTGTCAACTAGTCCTCTTGTCTGTAATCCTCCTCTTGGAATAAGATGTTCATTTCATACTTTTATTGCATGCTTGTCACGAGTTGTAAGCTCCGTAAAATAAGCGCTCTGCATTTATCGTAAACCTGGAAACTGTAATTAGGAAGTACGCAAATGCACTGGGGTTGACTCCAGACAAGTGACTACCACCGAGAGGCAAACCAGGAACCTGAAGAACCTTTTCAACTGAAAGGGAGAAGGTCCCCTCATCTTACGGGCGGGTTGAGGGTGGCTCTTAGCAAAGCAGGGCTCCTCTGAACAACGGTGTGAACACCCTGGTCTGCAACCTAGGGTTTCTGTACTTACCTACAGGTGAGCTTCCCAATAAACCTTCCTGCTTGGTGCCTAACCTCTAACAAGGAAAGGCGTTCTTCACACCACCAAAAAGTTGAACTCGCTCAGACATTAGATGTCTGTTGCCGAATACTTGAACGGTGGTCAAGTATAAGGGGGAGTGACATCATGTAGGACCATCCTGTTGGCCCAGAAGTCAACGTTAGAACAAATGAATGGAATTTAGAGAGAGGCAAGATTTGGCATTAAATCAGGAAGATTTTTATTTTGAAAACTACATCAGTTACGCTCTGCTTGGTGAGTTAAGGTGCACCCAGGATGGAAAGACAGCCTGGATGGTGATTTGCCCCAGTAATATAAATATGACTTATATCTGGGGAGGAAGAGTAGGGAGTGACCTGGGATTCTATGAGGAGATCCTTCTGTACAACCCTGACCTCCTTACCTCCAGAGAAAATGCCACGCCCTGAAGAAACCGGATGGCCGATGGCCATTCTTTGGAGAACCACCATCTTGAATCATGAGCTAGTATGTCAAGTTTCCCCCCTCCATTCCCTTATACAAGGCTTTGAGTGGGTGTTAAAGGGATGAGCCTCTTGTAAAAATTCTCCAGGCAGAGGTTTGAGGGAGGCGGATTCAAACAGCAGCAGAAATGCTCAGTTTTGTCCTGATTTTCATGGCTTGCTGAACAGCCATTCACATGTTTCTTTGTATGAGCGATCTAATAACAAGCTTTCAAAAGGACAGACAGCATAATGAATGGATTGTAAAACATGCTCATAAAAACAGTAGAGTGTGTCTAGAAGTGTGTGTTATCTGCTTTTGATTTACTGTGTACCCTGTTTTGCATTTTCACATCATTTGCAAGTTTTCTATTAAAAATAAGCATTTAATGGGCATGCAATTAATTTTAATTTTTCTTCCCCCCCCCCGCAAGGTGATAAAAAAGTGCATGGTGGGTGGGTGGGTGTAGGGGGCATTTTACAGTCCTGACAGAATATTGATATTATAGCCATGGAGTTCATTACAGTGTAATTAATGCATGTTAAGTATCTTGTAAATATTATGTGGTAAGAGCTCTAAATAAATACACACTCTAGCTGGAAAGATCTGCTCCACCCCTGCCACAGGGAATGAGATGTTCCTAATTAATGCCTTTAGAAGAGGAGCCCATGTCACCTTGGATAGTCTTGGGAAATTACAGCTTTGGTTTGTGGAGGGCTGCAGTGAATGGCTAATTGCGGCAACTTGACATGCCTGGTGCCTGTCCCACCTGGGCTAAGTGGGTTGGACAGGCCCACCTGGCTGGCTCTCTTCTGTAGCAGCCTTTGTTAGAAAGTGTGCTGGACCATCACGGTTGTGCTTCTGGGAGCCATTCCAGCCCCAGGATGAAAGGCTTTCCAAGAGGATCCGTTGGCAAGTTCTTGTTCACCTTGGACCCCTTACTGAGCTCTTCAAGCCAGGACATGGGGCTCTGTCTGGTGAGCATGAAGCATTGCTCTTGGGGATGGTATCTGGAGGTGTGGGTTTAAATGATCTTGCCTGTTTGACCTTCTAGCTTGGTCTGTAGATGGCCTCTGCCAGGTGTGGGTGTGTGGCACTTGGGATCTCCTTTTGGTCATTGCCAGGACCCTGAATAGCTCCATGGTCTTTTCCCCAGAGCCCTTTAGAGTATGTGGATCTTGCATAAGTGGATCTGTTTCTTTTTTCAAGTCAGCTTGGCTCAGGCTGGGCTGATGTGTCACGGACCATGACCATGGCATTAGGACAGTTCTAGGGGTAAAAGGTTTAACGTAAACCAGCTCTCGGGTGTACCTAAAAACTTCTGCACAGTGACTGTGCCTTTTTACAAATGTGTTCACATCCCCACCTGTGTGATTCCTGTGCCCTTCATGGATGTCCACATTGGCAGATGGGCTTAGCTGTATAGAGGAGGTTTTCAAATGCACCGGAAAAGTCCTTCTCCTCTACCTTTAAAACAATACCTCCCCTAAACCTCTCATCTGGTATCTGTACTTCCTATAGATGAAAACCAAGTCTTAACATCCTCAGTGAGAGCGGTGGTTTCAGATGTGAACCTCTGGAGTTGACGTTCATACTCAGGTAAATGCAGATCTCGAATAGATCCTCTAGCTGGAATGAAACAGTAGTGGGATCGTGAAGGTTTGAGATTCCTTGGAAGACTAATACCTAAAAAGAGGGGACAGGGTCCTGCTAGTGTGGCTGACAAACTTGACCCACTTCAAGTTGAGGAAGTCCAAGTACATACTCTGATAGCACAGCCTGAGATGTTCACTTTGCTGGAAATGCCAGCAAGAAAATGTGTGAATTCCCTGAGTATCAGTGTCAGTAGACAGACCAACTGAGGGTATTGATCTCATTGTATCAGTTATAGGCAGGGGTTATTAAAAGTCTGGGCAGATGTATGGGGCAGGGAGATAATTCTTGTAAAGTACCAAGGGCAGAGCCTGGCCAGAGTGAATATTCAGTCATCATTATTAAGGAATGTGCTCTCTTCTCCTGGCATAGTAGTGAAGCTAGAGAAATTCAGACCTCTGGTTCTGAGGGAGCCATAAAGGGGACCTCATGGAGGTAGGTTAGGACCTCATAGAGGTAGGTTAGTTTTTTTTTTAGATAGTTATATCTATGGTTATGATTTATTATAGTGAAAGGGTACAAAGTAAAATCTGCAAAGGAAAAAAGACAAACTCTGATGGAAACCAGGCGCAAGCTCCCAAGCTCTCCCGGTGGGGTTGCAGGGGACACGCCTAATTCTTCCAACATGGAATTGCAACAGCATGGGTGAAATGTTGTCTACCAGGAAAGCTCATTAGAGATTCAGTGCCCATGGTTTTTCATTGGGGGCTGGTTACACTGGCACCCTTTTGTTAGCATATACCAAAATTCTGGACTCCCCAACGGAAAGCAGATGTTCAGTATAAATTACAGTTGATCATTTTTTTTTAATTTAATTAATTAATTAATTAATTTGTTTGTTTATTTATTTATTTAAGAGAGCTAGAGAGACCAGTGGGCGGGGGGGGAGGGAGGAGCAGAGGGGGCAGGAGAAGGACAAGCAGACTCCTTCCTGAGCATGGAGCCCAACATGGGACTCGATCCCACGACCCTGAGATGATGACTTAAGCCGAAACCAAGAGTTGGACACTTAACCGACTGAGCCACCCAGGTGCTCTCAGTTGATCCTTAAGCAACATGGGCTTGAACTGTGGGGGTCCACTTACCCATAGTTTTTTTTCAATACTGTACAGTACTGTTAATGTATTTCCTATTCCTTGTGATTTTCTTTTTAAAATGTTGTGTTATTTGAGTAGAGCTGACATACAATGCTAGATTAGCGTCAGGTGCACAACATACTGATTCGCCAATTCTCTGCATATGCAATGCTCATCACAACAAGGGCACTTGCCATCTGTCACCATGCGACGGTATGACAATATTATTGACTCTACTCCCGATGCTGTCCTTTTCATCTCCCTGATTTGTTTATGTTATAACTGGAAGTTTGCCCCTCTTAATCCTAAGGCCAGATCTTTTTGAGTATTGTTGAAGACAAATCATGCTAACACTGGTTTAAAATGGCACGGAAGAGGCCCCTGGGTGGCTCAGCTGGTTAAGCATCTGACTCTTGATTTCAGCTCAGGTCATGACTTCAGCATCCCATGATGGAGCCCTGTGTTGGGCTCCACACTCAGCCGAGAGTCAGCTTGAGATTCTCTCTCTCTCTCTCCCTCTCTCCATCTCCCCACTGCAGGCTCTTTTTTTCCCTCTCTCTCTCTGTCTCTCTCAAATAAATAAATAAATCCTTAAAAAAATAAAATAAAATGGCAAGCAAGACTTTGCCAATAGGGAAAAAAGATTAAATCCGATTCCAAATACTGTAGGGACAAATGAGGGTCAATAGCTAATGGGCTGGAAGAGGAGCTTGGTTAGGTATCAAGAATTGGTGGAGAGAGGAATCTGATTGGCTTTCAAGGAGGGAGGAAATTCTTAAAAAACTGGCTTAGCTGGTCAAGGACTAGGCCTAGTCAACAAGAGGACTGACTAATGTTTAGTCAAGGAGGGAAGACATTCCCTTCTCTCACTCAATGAAAGAAGAGTCATTATTCTTCCTCCTGGATAACACAACCCCCTTTCTTACTTGTCATCTTTTGTTTGCAAAGGACCAGCTGGGCCCTCTGTTGAGACTTGGTAGTAGAAGATACTTCCTGGAGGGTGTGAGCCACCAGACATTTAAAGAATACCTACTTTTTGAAAACACTTGGTTCCACTTTGTGAAGATAGGAGTTTGCTCTTAGAAGAACAATGGGTTTACAATACTCACAAAAAGAAGGTATCCATCAGGATTCAACCAGAAAATCCTAACGAGTAGGGTGGCTATATATGAATGTATTTGTGACAAGGCTTGTGGGACTGTGGGGGCTGGAGAAGTCCAGAATCTATCAGGCACGCCTCCAGGAAGGGCAGACCACTCACAGGCTAATGCTCCCTTTCAAAGGAGGAACTTTTCCCCCTCCCCGGGAAGCCCCAGCCCTGCTTTTAAGGGCTTCCAACGGATTGAGTCAGGCCCACCCGAATTCTGCGAAATTATTTCCCTTACTTAAAGTCAACTGATTAACAATACCTAGATGAGTGATTGAGTGGGGACTGTAGTTGAGCCAGTGTAACACACACACACACACACACACACACACACACACAATCACATCCAACAAAGCTTTGTTTAAAGAAAATGCAAAACCTGGAAATAAGGCAAAACAGCTGACAGCATGACCTAGTAACATTATGTTAGAGCATTTTCTCTTGTGTCCTCAAGAGGGTCATCTGACTCTCTTGGGACTCTAACTGGGTTTGACCAACAACTGATTCAGACCCAAACATTTCATTGTCCTGTGGAGTTAGAGAGAAATTCTTAGAACACTGGTGAGGTGTGGTGGTTTTCTTTTGTTCTGCTTGGAAAGGAAATAACCCCAAAGATTTTATTGCCCTGTAGGACACTAGGTAGTTTTGCATCTAACTTGGTGGTCTTAGCCTTTCTTTCCCCCCGTGGGTTATACAAATCCTAGTTTCTCCTATTCCAGAAAATCACTTGTGTCACTCTTCTGGTTTCCTCAGTAAAGAGTTAAATGACACTCTGACATGTATTCATTATCTATTTGTATGAAAATTATGTTTTTAACGATTTGAGAATTACGCTCTGACAGGTTCGGAAGGGAGATGTAGGCAGGGATGGGGTGGTTGGGTAGGAAAGAGACCACGGGGAGAAAAGGAAGGGGGTAGGTGTTTGGGGAAGGCCTGCCTGGCTGGCTGGAGACAGACCCTTGATTTAGTCCTTCAGACGGTAAGGACAGGCTCTGCTCAGAATTTCAGTTTGTTGAATTAACCAGCAACAGTGTTCCATAAAAATGTCCTTCCTGCCAGCCCCAAGCCCAAGAGGGTGAGAGAAAGGACCTTCTTGCACAGCTTCTGTGTAAACCAGATAACGAGCCCTCCACCATGGTCCGGCCACAGTGGCGTAAGTGAAGGTCAATGGCAAGAGATACTCTGGACTATCTCATCTAGTGCCTTTTACGGTCTGTGAAATTTCCTTTACTGGCTGTTCCTTTGGCTTTGGGCTTTGACAGACTTGATTAAAAGCATGGATTCTCAATCTTGCACGGCTATATCCTAGTTGCTTTTCTCATGTAAACGGATCCCACATTAGGACAAGAGGTTTTGTTTTGGTGGTGGGAAAATGCATGCAACAAAATTTCCTCTTCTAACCATTTAAAGTATACAATTCAATGGCATTAAGTACATTCACAATGTTGTACAACGTTTGCCTCTTACTAGTTCCAGAACATGTTCATTGCCCCAGAAGGAAAGAAATCCTCTACCCGTGAAGGAGTCCCTTCCCGTTTTCCCCTTCTACCAGCCCCTGGCAACAACCTGGCTTTCTGTCTCTATGCATTATGGACTCCTTTATTGTGTCCCCTCAAAACTCATATGGTGACACCCTAACCCCCACTGGGGTGGTATTAGGAGGTGAGACCTCCGGGTTGTATTTAAGTTTCGATGAGGTCATGGGGGTAGGATCCCATGATGGGATTCTTTATAGAGATAAGAGTGTCCTAAGAGAGATTAGAGCTCTCTGCTCTCTCAGCCACGTGAGGGCACAGCTTGAAGGCAGCTAGCTACAAGGGAAGAAGTGGGTTCCCACCAGGCATTGAATCCGTGGGCATCTTGATGTGGGACTTCCCAGCCTCCAGGACTGTGAGCAATGACTGTCTCTTGTTGAAGCTTCCCATGCTCTGGTATATTCTGTAATAGCAGCCTAAACTAGGACTATCGATTTGCCTGTTCTGGACACTTCATATATCCATAGCCTTTTGTGTAGTGTGAGTATTATTTTTTAAGATTTTATCTCTTTATTTATTTGAGAGAGAGAATGTGGGAGAGGAGAAGGTAGAATCCCAAGCCGACTCTGCGCTGAGCATAGAGCCCAATGTGGGGCTCGGTCCCATGACCCCGAGATCATGACCTGAGCCAAAACCAAGAGTTGGACGATCAACCGACTGAGCCACCAGGGTGCCCCATCTGAGTATTTCTGATGGAAGGGAAGAGAAGGGCTGGAGAGCCCAAGTCCATGGAGGAGGAGAAGCAAAGAGAGAGAGAATGACTTGGGATCACGTAATAGGGTTGGAGGCAGCTGGTCGAGCCCATCTGCAGGTCAGGAAGGAGAGACGTGGTGGGGACAGCCCCTGTGAACTGAGTTGACTCCACCTGGTGACCTCCATACGTGACTTTCAGAATGAGTTATGAGTGTCCAGAGACAGCATCTTACGCTGCAGGTGTGATTTTAATGAATAATACAAAATAAAAGTGGCCCTAGTCTCTGAGCCTACTAAGAGAGCATCATTCAGAGTTATGGACGGGCACTGCCAGGGCAGGTCTGTACACAGGCTCTCAGCTCTGTGATCCCACCTTCTCCCCCACGGGTCTCTCTTCCCTCTCTCCGACCCGCCTAAAGGCCACATTGCATTCAACAGTGGGAATTTGCAGCACCCACCCGCAGCTACTCAAACCCATAATTGAATTGCCAGGCAATCTGAAACCCCGCTGGTTTGCCACCATTCAGGCAAAGCACATGGGAGCCCTTTCAGGAGCCAGACATGCTACAATCAAGCCACTCCAGGCACGGGCCTCTAATAGTACAGTAATCAGTGGTAATCACCCATACAGTTTATGTACAGGAGGGCCTAATAGGATTCATGCCTCTGTGGTGAATACATTTTCATTTATAGGACTAAACGCAGGCATACATTACCTGTTTAATTAAAAACAAAATTCTCCAGCCAACAATTTGCTCCCTCTCCTGGGTGCAGGCTACATACATTACTGATGTTTCCTTTAAATCTACTGATTACATATTCCTCGAGTACCTTGTCATTGCATGTGACTGCCGACAATATGTGAAGGTAAACCCTTGCTCCTGGCTGCTCTTTGCTGAGACATCAGGGCCCCTGCGTGCTACTCGTGTGCCAGCAAGGGACACCGGTACAGATATACAGATAGGTGATGGCCCCTGAGAAATGCAGAGTATGAACATCGGAGGCCAGAGGGCAGTGGCCGCTGGGCCAAGGCAGGCAGCAAGCACTAGTGGCTCACTGTTTATAGGAGCTTTTAAATAACTCCAGCTTATTCACCAGATTCTCTTCTTCCTTTTTTTTTTTTTTAAGATTTTATTTATTTGATGGAGAGAGAGACAACCAGAGAGAGAGGGAACACAGGCGGGGGGAGTAGGAGAGGAAGAAGCAGGCTTCCAGCAGCTGAGCCTGATGTGGGGCTTGATCCCAGGACTCTGGGATCACGCCCTGAGCCAAAGGCAGACACTTAATGACTGAGCCACCCAGGCGCCCCAGATTTTCTTCTTCTGAGCCCCTATGCTGATGCAGCCAGCTGCTCCAGTGTGCAGCTTGGGAATGGTTTTCTCATGGAAGGAACGCAGGTCTTTCCAATCGATAAACAGGACTCGCTGACAATCTTGCTCACCCCCTGCATGAGAAGATGGACAAAGGTTGACATCACTAGAGAAGGTGGCATCCCCAGCTGTCCCCAGCTGTCCCCAGGCCTTGAAGACATCCAGGTTTGCTCCTCTGTGCTATCAGAGCTTTCAGATGGTCTGTGTTTCTCATCCTGAATCCTCCCCTTTCACAAAGGTGTGCGTTGACTTAGGTTAGGTTAGGTTATGGGCATGAGCAACGTGACAAGTTCCAACTTCAAGGAGCTCAGTGCGGCCAGGGTGGGAAGGAGAGAACTCAAAAGGATAGTCACGTAATTTCGTGTATTTTCCACCACTGTTTACAGAAAAGAGTGGAGGTGATTGGAGAGAATGACTAGACAGGCCTCCGGTTATGGAATGACTAAGTCATGGGGATGCAAGGCACGGCAGAGGGAATAGAGTCAACGGTGTGGTCATTGCGTTCTTTGGTGACAGATGGGAGTCACACTTGGGAGCACAGCATAACGTATAGACTCTTGTCAAATCACTGTGTCATACGCCTGAAGCTAATGTAACGTTATGTGTCAACTGTACTCAAATTTAAAAAAATTAAAAATAAAAAGGATAATAAAATTTTTAAAATAAAAGACTGATTAAGGAACAAGATAATCATGGCAGGATGGAACAGGTAAAAATAAGATAGGAGAGAGGCCCCTGGGTGGCTCAACCGGTTAAGTGTTGGCTTCGGCTCTGGTCGTGATCCCAGGGTCCTGGGATCGAGCCCTGCGTCAGGCTCCCTGCTCAGTAGGGAGTCTGCTTCTCCCTCCTCCCCTTTCTCCCTCTCTCTCTCTTTCTCACTTATTCTCTCAAATAAATAAATAAAATCTTTTAAAAAAATAAGTTGGGAAACCCAAAATATGGAGTTTGGATTCACACGGGCCCAGATTTAAACCTAAGGTTCACGACTTTATGGGCAGTTCCTTGACTCCTCTTGGCTCCTGTTTGCTCGTCTACAAACTGGGAGTAACAAGTCTGTGGGAGGATAACACCTTGAATTGTTGACAGAGGCGTATACCCCATCATTCCTCCCCACCCACCCCATCAGTCCTCCCCTCCTTCCATTTTGCTGGACTCTTGGCCTTTCCACTTTTACTTGGTGTGCAGAAAAGAATTATCATGACAGGCCTAACTGCTCAACTTTGAAAGGCCTGCTTAGGTGGACCCTTGGCTGTCAACTGGAAGCTTGGATTTTAGGGGTTCCCATCACTTTAACAGAAAAGAGTGGGTCAGCATGCCTAAGCTGGGCGTACAAACAATGTGGATTATGCTGAATGTCTGCTTTCCATCTGGGAGTCTGGGAATTTGGCTTATGTGAGGCACAGGGAGTGCCTACACGACCAACGCCCACTGAGAGCTTCTGGCATTGAGTCTCCAACAAGCTTCCCAGTAGACCATGCTTTTCATGGATTCTCATGACTCATCATTGGAGGTCAAAGCTCCTTCTGTGTGACTCCGCTGGGAGAGGACTCTCAGAAGCTTGCTCCTGATTTCCTTGCACTTGGCTGCATGTGCCTTTTGCTTTGAATGTGTCCTTCCGTTACAGTAAATCATAGTCATGAGTGTGACTATTTGCTGAGTGCTCCTAGCAAATTGCTGAGCCTGGGGGTGGTCTTGGGGACCCCTCCCACAACACAGGGTCAGCTAGAATATTCATCAGTTATTTGCTCTTAGAAGGGAAGGCACAGCAAAGGCCCAGGTTGAGAGAACCCGATTTGTCCAATGATGAACATTCGAGATCGGCCCGTCCCTGTGGCTTGTGATGGCTGAAACACTAACTCAGTGGGTCATGTTCAATAGTACCCAAACCTAAGTTACTAAACACAAAGCCTGACGCACAGTCAACATTCAGCAAATGTTTGCCGTTATTATCAATATCGAAGACAGTGTTGAACAAACTTGAGCAAACAACAGCTATCATCATCAAGGCAAACCGTGGGGCTGTGTGTGTACTGCAGTGGGCTCTAGCTTGGTAGGCAGCCCAGAGGAAGGGAGAGCGCGATCAGCTTCAGCATTCACTGGCTTCATTAACAAGTTGCACTGCCACATCAGAGCTAATTCCTGACGCTAATAAATGAAAGGCATTTCTCCAAATGGTCCTTGTGAAGACAGCCCTGTCCCCACACTATAACTTCTTAGGAACATCTTTTATAATATCACTAGGAGACTCTTCATGGTGTCCATTGAAAGGCTCTCTTCAGCTTCCCAATCTTACACTGCACAAAATTCACTTTTTTGTGTGATCTGGGAAGTAGGGGTGTAGGTGGATAACAGAAAAGTAAGCTAGCAACTACCACCCTGATGATGGGCTCTGTAATAAAAATATTCTTAAGGCCATGGGAACACACAGTGGGGTATGTAGCTTAGAGTGGGAGGGTGAGAGCTGGGAAGGCTTCCTGGTGAGGGCGACCAAGTCATGAAGGGTACATGGGGATCATCAAGAAGTGGGAAGAATGTGGAATAGAACAGTTGTTTCGGAGATGATCATTAACTGACTGAACAAACACCTAATGTGTACCAGACACCTGCTAGTGTCTAGGATCTGGAGGTGAAGAGGGTGAGTTCAATCCCAAATATGTTCAGATACGAGGAGAGAGCTTGATCTGCTTGGAGATGGGTGGGTCAGGCAGCCCTTTAAGGAGGAAGGAGGGCAAAGAGATTGTAGTAGAGAGGATTCAGGTGACAGAAGGCCTTGAGAGCTGAACTAAAAATGAACTAAAAGAGTCTGATAAATGAGGGCCACTGGAAGTGGGAGATCATGCCTGTGCTCGGCATCTGTGTATAGAATGATTTCATGGGCACCAGCCTGAAGGTGGTGAAGGGCCAGAGGTTCTGATCAGTGGATGTGTTCATCAGTGAGAAAGGGTCAGATCCTGGAATGGTGCAAAGGTGGGTTTAACCTTGATCGTTGCTGGATTGGATGGGTATTAGGGGATGGAGAGTCTCTGGGTTTTTTCTAGATTATGGTTTGAATGCTCAGCTGTGTGGATGGGGTGGCTGTTGATGAAGATGGTTTTGGGGGAAGATATTGTGTTCAGCATTTACCATAGTTATGATATTGCAAACTTCTGTGATGTGGTGAGGTTAGCATATGGTCTGGAACTCAAGGGGGTGGTCTGGGAAAGAAGATAACAGAAATGGAAGTAGTCAGAATATACCTGGAGAGTCAGCATTACCAAGTGGTAAAGAGTTGCCAGGTCCCTGAACCCACATTGACCAGAAGTGATTCTCACTCTAACACTTGCTTCTTGGCCGCGGATGAGGGGCTCACTTCTCTGTGCCTCAGTTTTCTCATTTATAAAATGAGATATTGATGGTCAATACTACTTCTCAGGTTGTTATATGAGTTAATGCACACAAAGCTCCTAGAAAAGTCTCTCACATATCAGCAAACTTAAGTAAAGAAAGAGAAGAGAAAGAGATCAAATATGGAAACCTACAAGCCTCTTGGTGCTTAACATGTGAGTGAAGGAAGGGGTAACCTAGTTTGGGGGCCAGGTGCCATCGAAGTGATGATAAGAATCTGGGAGAAGGTATCACAGAAGCTAAGGGACAAGAGCGAGAAGTAAATAAAGGAAGCAAGAACCAGCATCGGATGGATGGCTCAGATGCTCAGTAAGTTAAGGACTGAAAAGCATGTGCTCGTGTATTCACTCGACAAACATTTATTGACATGAGGGTGGCATAGAACAAAGCCACAAAAGCCCCAGCTCTCACGGAGCTCACATTCTCACTGGAGGATGCACAGGGAGTCAGAAGAGATAAGCACATTGCATGTTTTGGCAGGAGTGGTATAGAGACAGATAAATCAGGACAGGGGCGTGAGAATGCCCAGGAGTGAGGCAGGTTGCTATTTCCTATCAGAGCAGGTCGGCATTGTAAATTGAGGGATTTAGAGAAGGTCTCAGTAAAAATGTGGCATTTGAACAGACTATTAGTGACCTTAGGTTGTAGCTGTTTGTGGAGTAAATGAGAGATAAGGAAATGAAAGCAGAAAGTGTGAAGTGCTATTTCAAAAACTGGACCTTAGAGAAAGAAGGAGTGATATTGGACTGTAGCTGGAGAGAGACTCAAGGTCACAGGAGACTGTGTATTTCAAAATGAAAAGACTTTAGCCTATTTATTATGACCCCCGTTTTAGAGAGGAGCAAATTAGGAGAGAGAAGAAATGACTTGCTCAAATGTCCACTGCGCTGGTAAGTGACACAGCCAGAATTCAAAGCCGGGTGGGTAGGACACGGAAGCCTGGAAGATTCCAGTGTGGACCTCTGTCACACACAACCTCATCCATGAATGTCTAAAAATGTATTGCTTTTTTTTTTTTTTTAATGTAGGCTCCATGCCCAGAATGGAGCCCACCATGAGGCTTGAACTCATAACCCTGAGATCAAGACCTGAACGGAAATCAAGAGTCAGATACTCAACCCCCTGAGCCACCCAGGTGCCCCCAAAATGTATTCCTTTTAAGCTTAGCTGAGGTGTGAATGTCATTCCACATCTTCCTCAGTGTCTATTCAGCTCCCTCCCTCATTCCCCACCAGGGATAATAAACCTCTGGTACCTCTTTGTCCAAAACCATTTGCAGGGCTTTTGGAGCACAGGAATATGGGGTTAAGGGATTAGAAAATACTGTCAAGAAAGAGTTTAAAGCAATGGGACCTTGAGTTTGGACAGGACAGAGACAGAAGTATGACTGGGAGCTTATTGTGACAGTAGGTCTCACTTGCGGTCAAGCAGAGGACCATGAGGGACCATGAAGTGTAGGTAGGTTGTTGCTGGAAGGTGATTAGGCAGCTCTCTGAGCTGGGAGAAAGTTTTGAGCAGAGGTGCAAAGTTATTAAAATCCGAATTGGTACTTAAACTGTGGATAAAGCTACTCCAATAGTTCTTATTTCAATTTAAATTTTTCTGCAACTTAAATCTTCCATTCATTACTTTGCTACACCTACGTCTTTGGCATCTTTAATCCCTTTTTTTGTCCCTCATTGAAGACCTGCACCTTTCTCCTACCCCTCACCTAGACCATAGCTTTAAATATTTCTGCCCTCTGGCTTTGAGCAGAATCAGTAAGAAGCAATCCCAGAACTGCACTTTATAGACAACACGGTAGATCTTTGTGTCTCCTTCATCACATGCAGATATAACCTCTGCTCACTTGGACTTCATCTAAATACTTCTTCCTTTATCGTAAAAGGAAAGTACTGGAAAAACCCTCATTAGCCTAACCTAAAAGGACAGGTATGGAATTTAGGGTTTTTTTTTTTTCTGACTTCGTTATTATTTGTTTTAAACAAAGTGGTTCTTAATTGGGTAGTTTTAAGTGACATATTTTGGCTTCCCAATCATAACAGATGAAGAACCCAGGATACCAAGATTACTTTTCCACTTATTTCTCTTTTTTTAGTTGGTGATATAAATTTCTAAGTTGTCATTGTTTGTAACATTTTCAGCTGTTTCATACTTAGTCCTGCAGCAAATTGGATTCAGTGCTTAATTCCACTATTTTGGCCAACATTTCATCATTATTCACTTCTTGGCTTAAGTTTATTCTTTGGTAGCTTATTCAAGAAAGGCTCATGGGGAATACATTACATAAGCTCTTGGAAGACAAAGATGTTTGTGTTTTTATATTGAGTGACAGTTTGGCTGGGTATGAAATCCTTAAATTACACTCTGTTGATATTGCTCAAGTGTTTGGTTGTTCTTTTTTTTTAAGTGATGAACTTTGGTATAGTGAAAGGAGGCCAGTTGGTTGGGTTTTTTTTTCTCTTTATAAGAGAAATTTGCTATTTTTTGCTTGTCTTATAACTTCTTTATCTTTGAAGGCTGATAACTTTACTGTCTTAGTAATAATATTGGTTCTCTGTCAAGGTTTTCGGGGATACGGTGTTTACTTTCAATATATAAATTCACCTCTTCTATTTCTCAAAGTTTTTCTTGAATTATTCCTTTAAATATATTTTCTGTTCCTTTGTTTTTATCTTCTTTAGGGCATCAAGTACATTTATGCTGAAAAGCAGTACAGCCACTTAGTTTCTACCTGGCCTTAGGCAAGTTCCCTCACCTTTCTGTGACTCAGTTTCCTCATTTAAAAAGTGGAGTAGTAAACCTTACAAGGTTGTTATGAAGATTACATGAGTTCAGACATGTAAAATGTTCTGCACCATGCCTGGCATGTATTATGCCCTGAGTGTTAGCTCCTATTCTTTTTATCTATGGTGCCTGATTCCATATCAATTACTTCCCAAGGCAAACCTTTTGGGAAGTCACATATGAAGAAATGAATGATAGAAAGTTCTAGATGTTGAGTTAATCAGGTAGGAGTGGTTCCTCAAGCTGCTTCAGATAAGGCACAACAGGAAGTGAGCTGAGAAGAATCCTGAAAATAGCAAAGAGAAGTAGGCTAAGTGCTAAGTGTTGAGGTCAGGATGGAAGAGGGTAAAGAGAAAGTTTCGTAGCTGGAAGGAACCAGAGTGCAAGCATGAGGAGTAACTAGAGGAGGATGGTTCAGAACCAGAGATGAATGCTGAGTTTACCTTTAATAACATAGCATCCGTTTTTGTAAGGCGTGACACAGCCTTACTGAGAAGGATGATGGAACTGGAAACCATGGACACAGCTAGAGGGGACACACCTGATCTCTCTGGCAGGATCCTGAGGATGCCACGGGTTTTCACCCTACCTCCTGATTGATCTACTTCACACCCAGAGAACTGGTTCACCTGTCGGAATGGCATAGTTAAGTTAACTGTGTTTCTTCATGAACCATTCCACTTGCTTTTCCCCCCACTTACTCATGTGCATAGGTATTCCAAGGTGTTTTAGTCTGGAGGATTTAAATACGCTTTCTCTAGCTCAGCTCTCGTGGAGGAGTAAAGAATGAGACACAGCAGAGCTTAAGAATTTGAATATTATCCTTCTCTCACAGCTCTTTGCTCAGCACTCACCGAACTGAAATTCGCATGGACAGATGGAAAGGGAAGGAGACCAAGTATAGAAATAAACAGCCCTTGTCATCTGAAGTCTGCATTCGTAGGGATTGTTTTTTGAGACAAGCAGCTGAGATGATGACTTCAAGTAATTGAGGCAATATTTCAAGTGATATACGCATATTCCTACCTGATAGATCTTCTTCTCTAACTAGCCATCATCCTAGTTTATAATGTTATCATATTTTTAATTATATTGTACATACTTGTTTACAGCTATTTGCTATATATCCAGGGTGACATTATAGTAAATTAGTTTTTACCCATTGCCTCTGACTGTTCTTTGCTTCAAACTGAACCATAAATATTGCACCTGAGAAAGCTTGTTCAGATTATTTATCATGCTGGTGGGTGACCAAAATAGCAATGACCCGAGGCAGAATGTCTTGACTTACAGGAACCCTTGGAGGGGGAATGTCTACATCCTCACTCCGGGGCCCTCACATTAGTACATGCTAGGAAAGTGCTGTTGACCACTTGCATGACTGAGTATTTGGGAAAGTGTGACACCAGGGCTCCTATCTCTTCCTGATGGCTGTGGCAGTTGGGACATGTAGACTGAAAGGCAGTTAGTAAACCAAGAAGAAGGAAAGTGCAAAGTACCTGGCATTGTGGCTTGTACATAGGAAGTTTTGGGAAATGGTAGTGTCTCTTCTCCCTTCCACATGGGCAGAGGGAAATGGACCAGAAATGGACAACACCAGGTTATTGAAATGCCTCGCCTTGGCTACATGTAAGTGCAGCCAGGGTCTCTAGTAAATACTCAGCTGGGCAGGAATCTAATGGTGTTTCTCTTATTTGTCCAACGGTGGCTTCCTTGCCTGTGTTAGGAAAGGGGCTCCTTCCTGTTCCACTGTGACCAAGCCAGCTTACAGTATCGGTTATAAGAGCTGTTTAATTTGTTGAGTGTGTTCGATGGACCACACAATGTGCCAAGTGCTCTGTATAAAACATGCCATGTCACCCTCACATAAGCCTATGAAGATGACTCTGAAGTGTTGAGTCATTTGCTCAAGGTCACCGTGTAGACACACCTGTGGAGCCTGGATTGGAACCCATGTTGGTATGACTCCAATCCCATGGCCTCGGCCTGTCTATTTCTCTTCCTGTTCTGACTCTGTTTTCATTGAATAGAGTATTGGCCTAGGAGCCCAGGTCCCCAGAGATCGGCTTTCCTATCCTTCCACAACAGTATTTGTGGCCCCGCCCTCGGTGCTTCGACTTGCTTTGCTTCCTGGGCCTCCAAGAAAAGTCACTCTATAGCTGGCATTTTGGAAAGTGGCACAAGAAAAGAGGTGTCTTGGGCTTCAGTGGTGCCAACCTCCCATGTGAGATGGAGAGACAGTAAATGACTACCTTAGGACAGCCAGCTACACTGGGATGATGCAACAAAGAAAAGTAGGAGGAAGAGAAACAGATTGCAGCAACAATGACACTGGATGTATAGAGATCATCACTGGAGAAGTGCAGGCGTTCGTTCCTGTCTTGGAAGAAAGAGACAGAATGAAGGGGCAAAGCCATGTCTAGTGAAGGATGCTAAAAGCCAAGTAAGTCATTGCTGTTAAATAGGGTCCGTAAAAAGGAAGTCAGGGGGTGTATCAGAAGCAATAAGGGACAGCCTATCTACTGCTGGTGAGTAATGAGCCTCTGGCTGGGGCTGCATTTATAGAATTAAGAGTCATCCTACTCGTGAATGTGACAATTTTAGGGACCCTCTTAGCAACTGAAAATTACGTACCTAAGCACTTGAACTTATGTAATCAGAGGTCTGGATTATTGCTTCTTCTTGTTCCAAAGTTTAAAAACAAGAGTCCTGGGGCACCTGGGTGGCGCAGTCGTTAAGCGTCTGCCTTTGGCTCAGGGCGTGATCCCGGCGTTCTGGGATCGAGCCCCACAGCAGGCTCCTCCGCTGGGAGCCTGCTTCTTCCTCTCCCACTCTCCCTGGGGGGTGTTCCCTCTCTCGCTGGCTGTCTCTATCTCTGTCAACTAAATAAATAAAAATCTTAAAAAAAATAAATAAATAAAAAAAAATAAAAACAAGAGTCCTGTCCCATCGCCCTCCACAGAGCTTAAAACCACCCGACTTGCATAGTAGATGCTTAATAAATACCCCGTGGACTTCTGTGGATAAAGAATAGCCCCAATTCTGTGTCCTCCACGTCCCGCAGAGGAAAATTATAATGTGGTACACGGGCGTCCGTGTGATGTTTGACATTTTGAGAGCTGATTTCAGATGCTCAGAGAAATCTGCTAATGCATTACTTGTCTACCCCAGCAGTGTGTATGATATATTCACAGCAGGTAGCATCCTGCAAGACTCGGCCATCACACGGGGTTAGCTATTTGATGAGGCAGGTTGAAATCCCAACAAAAGTTTGGGCAAGAGAGAAGCGTGGAACACAGAATCACTTGCCAACTGAACCAAATCCCTGGACACAGTTGGGAACAACTGAAGGAAGTCTCTGATCAAATATACCAGCAACCGGACTCGGACTTGGAGAGGGCTGAAAAGAGCATTGCTCCCACTCTTACAAAGCAAACCAAAAAAGTCTAGACACGTTGAAAATTAATTGCTTTTCTTGAACCCACCAAAAAAAAAAAAAAAAAAACAAGGGAACAGGGCAAACCACAAACTTGAAGGCTGGAGAGATATGGATATTTACAGGGAGAAATGGGATCTGAGCTTCTGCTTACCTGGGCAGATGTCACTTGATGTCACCTAAATGGGTAAGCAGATTCAACTAGAACTTTTTACATCTTGCTAAAACTGGTTAGTGCAAGCTAAAGTGCAAGTGGGCCATCTCAGGAAACCGCAGACATAGGGAAGATCATGCTGGCTTGCAGGTTTTTCTCCAAGAATCCCCCCAGAATCTCATGGGGGAAATGGGGAGGATCCTGAGAATTCTTCCCTCCGGTGTTGTCTGAAGGAGGGAACAGCAGCTATTGCTAAAACTCTGCTCAGACCTATATACCTCCCTTTCTCTAAGGAACAAAAGTCTTCTGCAGCAGGACAGAATTGGTGGCAACCCATTATAGCAAAGGTCAGAGAAGAGAAAAATAATAAAAGAGTTCCTTCCAGGAAGGAAGGAAGCTGTGCTAGGCTTCCGCCCTCTGGAGGAAAGCCAGGAACATTTATAGAGGCCACAGCCCTAGGACTCCGTGCCTGCCCCAAAGTGAGGCTTCATTAGAACAACAGAGAATGCCCGAGGCCCCCCCACCATGCTAACAAGCGTCGAGTAGAGTCTATAGTGGAATAAAAATAACAGTGGGGTGCAACTGGGGGAGCTATATCTCTTTCTGGGGACACCCAAAGCCAAGAGGGTAACCTGAAGCCACATAGGGAGCAGACATGGGGAAAAACTGCCTGGCACATTAACCCACATACTGTTCTCAAGAGATTGCTAGAAGAATTTGAAACCCGTGACACACTAGGCATAACCGTAGTGATGACCAACTTGAAACTCAGCCCAAGCATGAAAACTATTTATCTCAGTACTTATTGTTCTACCTAACATATCGCTTTCCACAAGTCCAAGGCATATAAAAAGGTACGAGAAAAACACAGTCTGAAAAGACAAAGCAATCATCCAGAACCAGGCTCAGATATGAAGATGTTGGAGCTATCAGACAGGGAATTTTAAATGTCTGTGATTAATACGTTAAAGAGTCTAATGGAAAAAGTAGACAGTATTCCGGGTCAGATAAGCACTTTCAGCTGAGAGATGGAAATTTAAGGGGAAAAAATGCTAGAATTAAAATATTCCAGCATTTGTGAAGCTGGCTTACAATCCTGAGGCTTTCTTGGAAGCCACACTTCCCGTGACTGATTAATCATGTGTGGACTGGCTTTGGAACAGATTTCCACCCCTTTGTGTCTTGGTGAGATTTTCGCCCAGATCCATCTGTGGACACTTGATTTAACCTTCAGGAGACTCCTTCCAGAGAGAGCCACTCAGTACTCTAGTTTCCCACCCCTCCTTGCATGCAATACTCTAGCAAGTGGAAATGCCCATCGCTCCCCCCAAATCTCTGCTATTTGAGGCCTCCAGGTTTTTGCACTTGCTATTTCTACTTCCTCTGATGTCATGGCAGTGCTCCTTTCCTAACTGCACAGCAAACTCCTATTCAAACTTTAAAGCCCAACTTTGATGTTACGATACTCTACGACTTTCCTTAAGTTCTTCTCCTCTACTCCCATGCCGTAAATTATTTTCAAGTTGCGTTTATCATACCATGCTATGTTTATTAACATATATCACCCACTAGATTGTGAGTGTTCTGAGGTTAAGTTGCTTTAGCTACTTCTATATTTTTATGACATTAAATTTAATGACTCATCACTGTTCCATTGTATTGTCCTAATGCTGGGCATTTGGGTTTCTTTCAGTAATTACCTATAGTAAATAATTATGTGATGCCTGGCTTTATTTATTTATTTATTTTTAATTTATTTATTTGACAGAGAGAGAGAGCACAAGCAGGGGGAACAGCAGGCAGAGAGAGAGGAAGAAGCAGGCTTCCCGCTGAGCAAGGAGCCTGATGCAGGGCTCGATCCTAGGACCCTGGGATCATGACCTGAGCCGAAGGCAGACAACCGACTGAGCCACCCAGGCACCCCTCTGATGCCTGGCTTTAAAATAAAGCTTTCCTCTCAAAGTGGAATGCTTTCCAGGGTACCAGGTAAGGAGCCCTAAGGAATGGTGTGTGTTTATCAATTGACAGACAGGTAGGAGTGGTCAGATGGTGCGTGTGAGGGGAAAAGAGGTAGGACATGAGACCTAAGAAGAAGGGCAAGGTTAGATCATGCAGGGGAGCCTCATTAGCCATGCTAAAGATCTTACTTTGCATTCCTAGTGATATGGGAAGTCATGGGAAGATTTGGAGTCAAGAAAAGAAATGGGCATGGTATCAAGGATTGATTATTGGCTGTGGGAACAGGGAGATCAGTTAGGGGGAAATGGTCAGACAGCCAGAGTCCTAGTGTGGGAGAAAGAGGCAGTAACATGAACTGGCTGAGGGATTTCGAGAAAATCATGACATTTTTGTTTCAGTTTTCTTACCTGCAGACACATCAAATACTTGAAGAGAGAAAAAAATCACTGTCTTTAAAGTTGACAACTTGCCAAAAGATAACGTTGGTTGCTTGTCTTTTCCCATGAAAAATGATGCAACTAATTATGGGGTTTTAGGAATTCCAGACTTGACAGGCTGAGCTGATCCAGAGAGAGAGAGTTTGGGCCAAAATTAATCTCAGCTCAGGTCTTGATCTCAGGGTCGAGTTTAAGCCCTGTGTTGGGCTCCATGTGGACCTATTTAAAAATAAATTAATTAATTCAATAAAGATAAGATGAGATAATTAAGGAGGGCCTTCATCCAATATGACTTGTGTTCTTATCAGAAGAGAAGAGACACACACAAAAGAAAGACAGAGGCAGAGAATGGAGTTATGCCATTGCCAGCCAAGGGACACCAAGGATTCCTGATGAACCAGGAGCTAAGAGAAAAAAGTATGGAATATATTCTTCCCTGGAACCTTCGAGAAAGCACTGCTCTGGTTACGCCTTGACTTCAGATTTCTAGCCTCCAGAACAGTGTGAGGAACAATGTCTGGAACAATTACTATATTCTGACTAAGTAATGTCATTAATGTATGGGTAAATTTGATACATTTGAATAGGAATACATAGGGGCGCCTGGGTGGCTCAGTCGTTAAGCGTCTGCCTTCGGGTCAGGGCGTGATCCCGGCGATCTGGGGTCGAGCCCCACATCAGGCTCCTCCACTAGGAACCTGCTTCTTCTTCTCCCACTCCCTCTGCTGTGTTCCCTGTCTCACTGGCTGTCTCTCTCTCTGTCAAATAAATTAAAAAAAAAAAAAAAGGAATACATAGCATATGGGCTTTGCCTATATGGGGCATTGGCTTTGTTCCTGTATGCCTCAGAATTTTATTGACAGGGAATGGACATTCAAAGAACATGGAGTTTGTCATTGTTTACAAGTCTCCAGCGGCTCTCATCTATGAATCAGTAAAGCAAAATTATTCGGAGACGTAGGACCTGAGGCACATTTAAAATCCTCAGCCAAGCGTATTTCAGGAATATGTTAGTATACGTAGGGTCGTAGTGGGATGCTCTGGCTGGCTACAGAAAGCCAAGGCCTTGAAGGGCACGAGAAAGAACCATATGACGTGTGACGGCTACTTTTCAGCTTTACTCTGAGTTGTTACATTTCACTGATTTGGTCATTTTCACTGAACAGAAGGCTCTTTTGAGAGCGACTTTGCAATGACTGGAAAAGTTGAGACTTTGCCAGAACTCTATTAGGCCACAGGCCACATCTGGATCCTTGTATGTTATCCACTCCAGGCATTGACCTAATATGCTTCTGTATGGCTAGATTAATTCAAGGGGACTTTTTTTCTGGCAGAGCACGAAACTCCTTTGTTTCTTTAACTTCTTGGTCCAAGCTCCACTCGCCTTGCCCACTTGAGTACCTAGAGCTCTGACCTTCCTCAAGAAGGGAACCTAAGTAGGGAGAGCCTGGAGAACCTTCCGCTCCTTGGCGTCTCTTTTTAGAATCCTGGCTTGTCTTGCTCCTGACCGCTGGGACACCCTCTGAAGTTTACTGATTTGGAACTGGACGACTTGCAAGTCTGTTTCTAAGGCAGAAGGCTGCTCAGATGAACTCGGTGACTTGTATCGACGAACAAACATAGACACACACAGGCTAATACTTCGCATCCCAATACCTTGACTTATTTGTACATTTTCCTTCCTCACTTGGAAGTAAAGGAGCCTATGAGAGCAGAATCTGTCCTTTGTTTCCCTTCCTTTCCACGTGGGGCTCTTGCATACTGTTTTCTCAAGAACAAGTCCATAACAAATGTTTGTGGAATGAATGTTAAACATACACATAAGCACACTCACGCAGACGCCCAGAGGCCTTGGTTGTGAGGACTGTTCTACGCCAGCTGGTTTCTCCCTGCAGGAAGTGTGGGCACCATTTGCTGATTCAACCAAGTGCCTTGTGTTTGGTGACCTTAGCACCGTGGTGAAGGTCTGTTTCTGTAGCACACATTTTACACATTATTTTATGCATAACTTTGTATCAAAACAAATAAAGAGCTAGAACAGCTCTTTCCCCAAAGGAGAGAATCAACTTCCTTTCCTTCTTCGCACATATTCGGGAAGCGTCCAGAATATCGTCTTATTGTCAGTCTGATGCTCACCTGGAGTTGACTTCTCATTCCCCTGATGGAGAACATCTGCCAGGGGAAAAGGCTGAGGCTCTTTGTCACCGCTGGACAATTGATGACACCGCCATCTGAAGCTTTAGTCTCTCTCACCTGGGGACAGATGAGTTGCAGGTGTCATTATCTCATGGACATGGTGGCTCATCAGTGTTCAAGATTCGAAGTTGACAGCCTTGAAATATGAACTTTCTAGAGTTGGTTCAGGAAGCCCCATCCGTGTTCCTAGTGTGCGACATTCTCTAGGAAGTCCACTTATTTTCGTGATTGAATGCTACATCCTTCTTGTCGCAGTGACCATCCTCTTTAAGATTAATGAACTATCCCAGTTGGAATCTTTCCTTGGGAACTGTGAGGCTGCTGAAGCAGCAACAGTATCTCCCTTACTGAGTAGTCATGGTTGCTGTGAACTGTGCCTGAATAATACTGCAGCTGGGAGCTGACTCCATAAAAATGGGGGAGCCAACTACGTGAAATAGCCAATGAATGGGAACGATTGCATTCACGGCAATTGTTACCCTTCTCTCTATCCGTGCCCTTTGCCATGTGACTGTCCTCCTCCTCCCACGAAGAAGCAGAATCTATTCCTGGCCCCTTGATTCCAGGCTTAGCCTTTTGATCCTTGTTTTGACCAATGGGATCTTAGCATACACGACAGAGGAGGGGGCCTTGCAAAAGTGCCTGCATGATTGCACTTGGCCATGCCCAAGGGGAGGACATGCCCAGGCTAGTCTGCTGGTCCCAGGAGGGATGCGATTCATGGGAGCAGAGCCATGCTGCTTCATTTGAGCTCGACTAGCTTAGCCACAGATGCATAGAGACCTCAGATTGTATGATGAACCAAGCCCCAGATGACCAAAAGATGAGTGAGGATAAGGGACTGCTGTTTTAAGCCACTATGTTTGGGGTAGTTGGTTACTTTGACATTATCGTAATTTGCTATAGACTGAATGTTTGTGTCTCCCCCAAAACTCATAAGTGAAAAATCTTCATCCCCAGTGTGATGGTATTTGAATGTGGGGACTTAGGGTCATGAGGGTAGAGGCCCCATGAATGGAATTAGAGATTTTATGGAAGAGATGCCAGGGAGATCCCTTGACCCTTCACCCATGTGAGGACACTGTGAGAAGACGGCCACCCATGAGCCAGAACGTGGGCTCTCTCCAGACACTGAATCTGATTGTGCCTTGATCTTGGACTTCCTGGCCTTTGGAACTATGAGAAATAAATGGTTGGGGTGGAGGGTGCCTGGGTGGCTCAGCCGGTTAAGTGTCTGACTCTTCATTTTGGCTCAGGTCATGATCTCAGAGTCGTGAGATCGAGCCCTGAGTCAAGCTCTGTGCTGGGCATGGAACCTGCTTGGGATTCTCTCTCTCCATCTGCTCCCCTTCCCCCACTCTCATTATCTCTCTAAAAAAAAATAATAATAATAAATGAACAAATAAATAAAAATAAATAAGAGAGAGAGAGAGAGAGAGAGAGAGAGGGAGAGATGGTTGCTCATAAGCCATCTGGTCTATGGTATTGGGTTACAGCAGCCTAAATGACCAATACATACCCCCATTAACTGACACAGTGGGAGATTTCAGAGAAAATAAGTGGCCAGAGTGGGCCTGGTATTAGTGTCTGAAGTGTGTGCCTAGCCTCAGCTGTAGGCCTGACCAAGATGCTCTCAGTCCTGTTACTCTGCACAAGTTCCCATCTCTATCACTCTGTGCTGGGCCAAGCCGTAATCGTCTCTCACCTGGGTTTCTACAAGAGCTTCCTACCAATCTAATTGCTTCCACGCTTGCCCCCTTATGCTATGCTTGTCAAACAGCTGTCTAAATATGCATTTAAAATCTAAATCAGATCAGGGGTGCCTGGGTGGGCCAGGCAGTTAAGTGTCCAACTCTCTATTTCAGCTCAGGGTCATGAGATCGAGCCCTGCATTGTGCTCTGTGCTAAGCATGGAGCCCACTTAAGATTCTCTCCCCCTCCCCCTCTGCCCCTCCCACCCTACTCATTCTCTCTCTCTCAAAAATAAAATCTAAACCAAATCATGACACTTCTCTGCTTAAAATGAATGAATGGAATCCAAACTGTTATAGACACTAGCCTCCACTTCCTCCCCCCTTCCCCTAATGTTCCCTTACCTGGCTGGTCCCCTTTTTTCCCTCTGCTGCAGGCCTTTGACTTCCTACTTCCCACTTCCTCTTCTCCCAAACTCAAAGCTGATTCCTCTCCTGGGGGCTCGACCCTTCCTAGTCCCTCTTCTTGGAATACTCTTCCCCTGGAGTTCTGTATCTCCAACCCTCCCTCAACATTGCCATTAAGGTCCTCACTTGTAAATGTGCCCCCTAAACTCATTATTTAATACCCTTCAGACAACTAGGTACTATCTTATATTCTGCTTTGCATACTTCATATCACTCCTGACTCTCTGGAAGTATTTTTTACCTGTGTCTTTACCTGTCTCTCCACCTAGACTATGTGCTCCTGGGAAGGAAGGATCTTGTCTAGCTTGTTTGTTGATGTATATCCAGTGCCTGGAATCATAGGAGACGATCAAAAAGTGTCAACTGAATGAATAAATGAAGGAAGAAAGGAAAGAAACAAGAGAGCAGACCCAGAATTAGGATTTGGTCTGTGGATCCAGTGGGGTAAACATCTGCGTCTTGGATTAGATCTGAACCTGTACCCACAGGTTAAACAAAAGTCAAAGTTGGAGACATATATATAAAAGTTAGGTATTAGCAAGCATTCCAAGCTACCCAAGGAACTTGGCCTTTGCGTGTGTGTGTTTAAATTAGAGTATAATTTATCTAAAATACAATGCACAGGTCTTAAATGTTGGGTTGGGGACGTTTGGGCAATTGTCTACCACCCCAAACAAGATGCTTAACATTTTCATCATGACAGAAAGTTCCCCTGAGCCCCATTCTGGTCTGTTGCTTCCCCCTCACCATGCCCTTCCGTATCTGCTGATTCCCATCAACAGATTTCTTTTTTCTGTTAACTAGACTTCACAGAATCACAAATATGTTCTCTGTGCCTTTTTCTACTCAATACAATGATGTTGGAATTCACCCAGGTTGCTGCTTGTGTCTGTGGTTTGTTGCTTATTGCTAAGTAGTATTCCATAATGTATCATTTCTGCTGGTGATGATCACTTATCTTCCCCAGTCTGAAGCCATTATGAATAATAAGGCTGCTAAGAATGTTCTAGTGAAAGTCCTTTTGTGGTCACATGTTTTCATTTCTTTTAGGTAAATACCTAGGAGAGGGATTGCTTGAGTCACAGCTGATGAATGTTTAACATTTATGTAAGAATTGGCCAAACAGGCCCTCCAAGTGATTCTATTTTATGACAACTCACCTAAAATGTCCAGTTGCTCGGTATCCCCACCAACTCAGATATGGGCCATCATTTAAAAAATTTTAGTCACTCTAGCATGTGTGAGGGAGCTCTTGGTGTTTTTATTTTATTTTTTATTTTATTTTTTTAAAGATTTTATTTATTTATTCGACAGAGATAGAGACAGCCAGCGAGAGAGGGAACACAAGCAGGGGGAGTGGGAGAGGAAGAAGCAGGCTCGTAGCGGAGGAGCCTGATGTGGGGCTCGATCCCAGAACGCCGGGATCACGCCCTGAGCCAAAGGCAGACGCTTAACCGCTGTGCCACCCAGGCGCCCCTCTTGGTGTTTTTAATGTGCCTTTCCCTGATGACAGGTACACTTGCTGGTCATTCATATATCTTCCTTTATAAAGTATTGATTCAAGTTTCTGGCCATCTTTTATTGGATTATTCTCCTGTTTTGTTGATTTGTATTCCGGATATGAGTTCTTTGTCAGATAAATGTATTGTAAATATTTTCTCCCTGTCTGTAACCTGTTTTTTCATTTTCTTAATGTTTTTGGTTGAGCTTAAATTTTTAATTTTGATAAACTATCATTTATCAAATTTTTCTATTGTATTTTTTGGTAACCCATCTAAGAAATCTTTGCCCAGCTAATGTCATGAAGATTTTTTCATACCTTTTCTTCTCATAATAATATGGTGATCATTCTTATGTGTGGGCCTAAGAGCCATCTTGGATTAAGTTTTGTGTGTGGAGTGAGGTGGGCTTTGAGATTAATTTCTGTTCATACAGCTCTCCAGTTGGGTCCAGCACCATTTGTTAAAAAGACTCCTTTCGGGGCACCTGGGTGGCTTAGGCGTTAAGCGTCTGCCTTCACCTCAGGGCGTGATCCCAGGGTCCTGGGATAGAGCCCCACATCGGGCTCCCTGCTCTGCTTCTTCCTCTCCCACTCCCCCTGCTTGTGTTCCCTCTCTCGCTGTATCTCTCTCTGTCCAATAAATGAATAAAAATCTTTAAAAAACAAAAGACTTTCCTTTCCCCACTGGATTGATTCGGTACCTTTGACTATATTAAGTGGGGGCTGTATATGGATTGACTATTTGGTTACATTGTTTTCCAAAGTTCTTGTACTCATCATTGCATGAGGGTTCCTGCCTTATCACATCCTTGCCAACACTTGTAATAATTATTTATTCCAAGTTTAGCCATTCAAAGGGCTCCAGAGTGATACTTCACTATGATTTTGTTTGTTTATTTAATTAAAATTGTATTTTTTTAAGGTGTATGATAGGGGCGCCTGGGTGGCTCAGTCTTTAAGCATCTGCCTTCGGCTCAGGGCGTGATCCCGGCGTTCTGGGATCGAGCCCCACGTCGGGCTCTTCTGCTGGGAGCCTGCTTCTTCCTCTCCCACTCCCCCTGCTTGTGTTCCCTCTCTCGCTGGCTGTCTCTCTCTCTGTCGAATGAATAAATAAAGTCTTTTTAAAAAAAGGTGTACAATATATTTTGATGTACGCATGTAGTTTCATGATTACTACCATCAAACTGAGTCACATAATCATCTCACATTGTTACTCGGTGTGTGTGTGTGTGTGTGTGTGTGTGTGTGAAGAACACCGGAAATCTACTCTGAGTAAATGGTAGTAATGGTATTGTTAACTAGAGTCATCCTACTGCCCATGAGATCTCCACGCTCAGTCATCTTCTAGAACTACAACTGTGTATCTTCTGACCGATGTGCGATTTTTATTTTTTTCCTGATGACTACTGTCATGGAGCATCTGTTAACTTTCTTACTGGTTTTCTTGTATAACATTATCAAATATTTGTTTGTTAAAAATCTTTTATTACTTAGTTGTAATAATTCTCTCTGTACGTGATAGATATACATACCGTTAAGGATATAAATACGTGTAAAAATTACATGTTGCAAATATTTTTCTCCAGTCTGTGGCTTGCATTTTTGTTTTCTTATTGATGGTTTTTATCCTGATAGCAAACATTTATGTTTTTAATGAAGCCCAGTTTATTATTTCTTTTACTGTATGATTATGCTTTTTCTTAAATCCGATCTAAGAAATTTTTGCTTCCCCTTTAGGTCACATATACTTCTTCTTATGTCGTTATTGTTGTTGTTGTTGTTGTTTTTCCAGGTAATCTCTACACGCAACGTGGAGCTTGAACTCACGACCCCAAGATCAAGAGTCACATGCTCTACTGACTGAGCCAGCCAGGTGCTCCTTTCTATGTTTTCTCTTACATGTGTTAGGTTTCAGATTTTACATTTAAGTCTTTGATGAATTCCAGGTGAATTTTTTGTGTATGGCATGAGATCAAGGTCAAAGTCCAGTTCTTTTTCCCTTGTGAATATCCAGCTATTCAAACACCCTTTGTTGAAAAGATGATCTTTCCCCATTCACTTGCCTTGGCACTTGTGTCACTTGTCACTTGCCACATCTGGGTCCTGTCTTCTGTTCCGCCCATCTATACACCAATACTACACTGTCTTCATAAGTAATTTTATAGTAAGTCTTGAAATTAGGTCAGGTACATCCTCCAATATTCTCCTTTTTCAGAATTGTTTTTGGGTTTTCTAAGCCATTCGTGTTTCCATATAAATTTTAGATTCACCTTGTCCATTTCTACATCAGGGTCTGCTGATATGTTGAACGGGATTGCATTGCGTCTCTGGATTAATTTGTAGAGAATTGATATCTTAATAATATTGAGTCTTCCAATCCATGAAAAAGAATATCTCTCTCCATTTATTTGTCTTCTTTAATGTCTCAGAAATATTGATAACTATAGTATATAGATCTGGCACATATTTTATTACATATTTCTATAAGTTTTGAACTGTTAGATGTTATTGTACACTATGGAGTTTTTTTAAAAATTCATTTTCCAACTGTGGCTAACATATAGGAATATAATCTATCTTTGTATCTTCACTTATTAGCTATGGTAGCCTTTGCGTATAATCCTTATGATTTTCTGCATACACAATCATATCATCTGCTAATAGAAATAATTTTACTTCTTCCTTTCCAATCCTGATGCTTTTTTTTTCTTTTTATACTCCTGGGTACGACATCCAGGGCAGTGTTGAATAGAAATAGGGGAAGGGGGCACCCTTGCCTTGTTCCTGATGATAGTGTAGAAATCATTAACCACTCACCATTAAGCAGGATACGTTTTTAGGTTTTGCAGATTGAGAAATCAGATTGAGAAAGCTCCTTTCTATTCTTACTTCAATGAGAGTTTTTATCATGAATGAATGTTGAATATTCTCAAATGATTTTTCTTCATCATGTAGTTGTTTTTGTTTTTTTTTTTTCCTTCATTTTCTTGCTATGGTAATATCACAATGATTGATTTTCACATGTGGAACCAACCGTGAAATCCTAGGATCAACTTCACTTGGTCAGATTTGGTTTGCTAATATTCTGTTAGGGATTTTGCCTCTATATTTATGGGGGTGCTGCACTGTGGTTTCATTTTCTGATGATATTTTTGTCTGGTTTTCATATGATGATCATATAGGCTTCATAAAGTGAATTGGAAATTTTTCCTGTATTTTCTATGCTCCGAAAGACTTCATGTCAAATTAGTATTATTTCCTCTTTAAATATGTGGTAGAATCCATTAGTAAAGCCATCTGGGCCAGGAGCTTTCTTTGTGAGAGCATTTTAATTACAAATTCATTTGTTTCAATAGAGCTAATTATTATTTTTTTCTTTCTTTATGTGTCAGTTTTGGTTAAGTTGTATCTTTCAGAGAATTTGTTCATTTCATGTACATTGTCAAATTTATTGAAAATAAGTTGTTCATAATATCCCTTTCTTTATAGTGTTCATATCTGTAGGATTTATAGAGATGTTTCCTCTGCCATTTCTCATGTTTTATATTTGTTTTCTTCTTCTTGGTCATCCTTACTACAAATTCATTGATTTTATTATTTTATTTTAATGGTAGGTCTTTTTCACTTTATGATACTTTGGATTGCAAGCAGTTTCATAGGAATGCTCCATTTTTGGATAGTGGGGAAAACCTGTATACCTAAAATGTATAAACCAAAATGTTGACAGTACTAAAGGAAGAAATGGAAAAATCGAAATTCATAGTAGGATATTTTACTATGTCTTTTTCAGTCATTGATGGAACAATAGATAATAAGAAATCAATAAGAATTCAGAAGATTAAACAACTCTATAAGACAATTTGACCTGCTTGACATTTATACAACGTCAAACATAGGAAGAATACACATTCTTTTAAAGTTCAAATGGAACATTTACCAAGGAGTAAATACGTTGTTCCGAAACACAAGTCATGAAAAATTTCAAACTATTGAAATCAAACAGAGCATTTTCTATGACCACAATTATATTATGTTAGAAATCAAGAAAAACAAGGTACCTAGAAAATGTTTAAACATGTAGGATTTAAGCAAACACTTTTGAATAACCTATGGATCAAAAAAGAAATCATAGAGAAAATGAGAAAAAAATTAACTAAATGATAATGAAAACACGAAATATCAAAATTTGCTGGACTCAAATAAAAAGCAGTGACTGAAGGAAAATTTATAGCTTTCTATGCTTTAGTGTGTTTCTATATTACAAAAGAAAAAAGAATGCAAGTGCTTCATTCCACCTTGAGAAAATGAGAAAAAAAGGGCAAATTAAACCCCAAATTTAAAAAAAGCAATAGAAGCAAAACACCATCAAATACAAAATAAATAATAGAGACAGCAGTCAAAATAGAGTTTTTGAAAAAAAATAATAAAATTAATGAATTTGTAGTAAGGATGACCAAGAAGAAGGAAAAAAAGTGAAAAGTCACGAGGAATAGCTACTTCCGAACCAGCTCACCTGAGATGCAATCCACATCCTTTCGGTCTGCCTTCCATTGGTGAAAATTAGCCCCAGGGCTTCATGTGGTTATGTGAAACACCATGAAATGTAATCTCTGGCTAGAAATTCATCTTTTAGCTACAATTATGCATGCTGTAAGGGGGAGCACACATCTTTGCCAGCTCATGACATCATCACATTTTAATGTTGGAAAGATCATTTTGGCTGCAGTACCAACAGTACACGGTGGGTGGCAAGTCTGGATGCAAGGAGACTCTGTGCGAAGATTTTTCCGGAATCCGAGTAAGAAATGAGGAACTGACAGAGGCATAATGGAGATAAGAAAAAGAGACACTGGGGCACCTGGGTGGCACAGCGGTTAAGCGTCTGCCTTCGGCTCAGGGCGTGATCCCGGCGTTATGGGATCAAGCCCCACATCAGGCTCCTCCGCTATGAGCCTGCTTCTTCCTCTCCCACTCCCCCTGCTTGTGTTCCCTCTCTCGCTGGCTGTCTCTATCTCTGTCAAATAAATAAATAAAATCTTTAAAAAAAAAGAAAAAGAAAAAGAGACACTATCTGAGGAGTGTGAATGGTATGAGTTGGCTGGGAGTGATGAAGGGTAGAGAAAAAAAAAAAGCATGACTCTCAGGCTTCAGAAGGTGGTGTTTGGAGGGGCCCTGCACTGATTTTGGTGAGATGAGCTTGAGTTGTGTTTTGACATGAGATACCTTTGAGAAATACAAGTGAGGAGATCTGGAAGGTGGGGAGCTCTGGAGGGATATCAGGATGCCCCAGACGAGCTCTGTGGGTGCTTAGGAATCTCTCTATGATCAGAATTCAGTCTTTGGTTAGAGTTGTGGGTTAGGCTGGGGCTAAAATCAAAATTATAGGTTCCATGAGGGTAATAGAGTCTCTGGCCTACCCATCTGATCTGACTAATTTTGGATTCAGGTAGGAGATTCAGAAAGCGTAGTCCGCAGTCAATGGTGGATACAGATGATATCTTTTTCTAGCAGCATAGGCAGATTTTATAAACTTTCTTTTTAGAGCAACTAAAAATATTTTATTGAAAATATTTAGAAAAGCATCCCTGAGCTGGCAAGAAGTTAAGGAAGCCTCAGAGGCTAAAAGCAAAGTGAAAGTTGGAATTCAGAAGGTAATATAGCTTGGCTGATGGCTTTGGCCTTGGCAATACCACCAGAAATGGCTCACATCTGCATGCAGTTTTGGGGGCCTAATGACAGAGCTCGGTGTCAATGAGTGCGTAACTCAGTGGGGTGGCTAAGAGGAGAACCTCACATAGAACTGTGACCTCTGAAGACTACATTCTCATTGTACGAATAAACTAGAACTATAGCTGCTCCATTTAAGGGGACATGAGTAAATTCCTGCATCTCCCTTTGTTTGGGGCAGATGAAACAGATCAATCTGCGTTTGAATGTGCAATTATGAGTTGGCCTTCATATAACTTTGTAGCCCTGAGTCACCCTACCTGGTTAGCCTAGAACATTTCAAGCTGAGAATTTATTTTAAAGAGATCCCAGGTGGGTAGTGTCACCTAGGCCTCCAATGGAAATCTATGTCAATCCTTGTTAGAATGCTCCTCAAAAGAGGCCTCAAAGAACATTCACAGATGACATTTCATGGGAGATGAATTCACAGTCAATATATATAAAAAACACAGCATCAGGGGCGCCTGGGTGGCACAGCAGTTGGGCGTCTGCCTTCGGCTCAGGGCATGATCCCGGCGTTATGGGATCAAGCCCCACATCAGGCTCCTCCGCTATGAGCTTGCTTCTTCCTCTCCCACTCCCCCTGCTTGTGTTCCCTCTCTCGCTGGCTGTCTCTATCTCTGTCGAATAAATAAATAAAATCTTAAAAAAAAAAAAAAAACACAGCAGCACCATCATCAGAGCCAGCAGAGCCAAAGGCAAAAGAATTGGACACCTCATTATTCAAATGCCAGAATTATCAAACACATAATGTTAAATAACTATGATTAATATCTTCAAGGAAATAAAAAAGAGATTGAGACTGTGCCCATAAAATAAGAAACTACAGAAATGATCAAGTAGAACAGAAAATGGAACAAATAGAACTTCTGTTTTTGTAAAGATTTTATTTATTTATTCATAAGAGAGAGAGAGAGAGAGAGGCAGAGGGAGAAGCAGGCTCCCCAAGGACCAGGGAGCCCGATATGGGACTTGATCCCAGGACCCCAGGATCATGACCTGAGCCAAAGGCAGATGCTTAACAGACTGAGTCACCAGGCACCCAAAAAATAGAACTTCTGGATGGCAGAGTGTTTCCTGGAGTTTCAGCAGCTTGTGCTCCATTGTCCCGTGACTGGGGCCCACCTTTGAGACCAAGCTGTGCCCAGAAAAAAAAAAAAAATGGGGGTTTGCTCCATCAGATCACGTCTTCCAGTGTCATCTCACCTCTGTGACCCCCCTGTTTTTGGTGGCTTTACAGAGTCTTTGGGAGTCATTTTTTGTGTTCTGTCTAGAGTTTAAGAGTTGTAATTAGCAGGATAGGTGAGCCATAAAAGGAGTAACCCACCATACTGGAACCAAAACTCTACTGCAGTAAAATGACTAAAACTACTAAATTAACATTGAAATAATACTATTAACCAATCCTTAGACTTTATTCAAATTTCTTCAATGACCCAACTAATATCCTCTTCCTGGCCTAGGATCCAAACCAGGACCACACACTGAATTGAGTCCTAACTCTTCTGTCTCTAACAATCTAGGATAGTCCCTCTTTCTTAGGCTCTGCATTTCGTGGCTCATGACTCCCTTCCATCCGCAAAGTCGAGAATGGTGGTTTGTGTCTTTCTCGTATCACAGTGCTTACCCTGGCTGCCATTTTCACGTCCTATTCTGTGACTTTGACTCTTCTGATATCTTCTTAAACTTTTAAGGACTCTTGTGATCCCATTGGCCCATCTGGACAGTCCAAACCTAAATCCCCTTTTCCCTGTACCCTAACATATGTAGACGTTCCAGGGATTAGGGCTTGAACATCTTTGGGAGGCCACCATTCTGCCTACCATATGTGCACTGTAGTTGAAAATCGTCTTAGCCTTCTTTTCCAACTCTCTTATGTCCAAATGCCATTCACAACCATGGTCCTTCCTTGTCTATAGGGCTCTAGTATTTGGGGAATTCTATTCCTCACCCTTAGCCAGTCCCTGGGCCTCTGCTTCTTACTAGGGCCCTATCAGTCATGCATTGTCTTTGAAATATTCCTCAAGTATCAAAATGCTGTCATCTGTTATTGATCCAATCTGTTGCTCCAGTAAGCCCGACACTGTATGACACTCTTGCCTATTGCCCTGAGGTTGCTTCCTTTTAATCCCTGGAAGTAGAATGCTATTTTATTCAGGGCTGACTATTCTGGATTGTGAAGGTTGCCCCAGGACTTGCTTTGCTTCCCCCTCTCTTGTGCCCCATATGGTTCCTCTTGGTGACTATCATCTGTGGGTCTCACCTTCTTCCCCTACACTGGGTGGGGGATCCCTAACATGATTAAAGGAACAGAAGTGTTCCATGATGCACCCCACTATGTGTGTGCACAAAACATTTTATAAAAGAAGTTGCCTGCCAGGCTCCGCAAGGAATTCCCTTCACTGTCTGAGGCCTTGTTTGGCAAGGAAATGTCCTCAAAACCCATTCCCATTGAAGCCACAGATGATTAGAGACAAAGAAGAGCCTCCTTGAGAGAAAAACTAGGGGAAACATGGTCAAGGTACGTAGTGGGTTGACTCGTGTCCCCCCAAAATATATATCCAATCCTAACCTCTGGTACCTGGGCATGACCTTATGTGGAAGTAGGGTCTTTGTGGACGTATTCAAGTTAGGATGAAGTCATACTGGATTGGGACAATCCACTGACTTGTGTCCTTAAAGAAGAGGAGAGGATTCTCAGATACATAGCCACAGAGGAGACACAGGGAGAGAAAAGTCCATATGAACATGGAGGAAGAGACTATAGTTTTGCTGCCACAAGCTGAGGAACACTGAGGAGTCCTGGAAGCCATCAGAAGCTAGGAAGAAGCAAGGAAGGATTCTTCCCTATAAGATTTCAAAGAGAGCACAGCCCTGTTGACACATTGATTTCAGACTCCTAGCTTCCAGAACTGTGAAAAAATAAACTTCTGGGTGCCTGAGTGGTTCAGTGGGTTAAGCATCTGCCTTTGGCTCACAGGTCATGATCCCACGGTCCTGGGATCGAGTCCCATATCGGGCTCCCTGCTCTGCGAGTGGCCTGCTTCTCCCTCTCCCTCTGCTTGCTACTCTCCCTGCTTATGTGCTCTCTCTCTGTGTCAAATAAATAAAATCTTAAAAAAAATAAACTTCTGTTGGTCAAAGCCACTAAGTATATGGTCATTTATTATGGCAGCCCAAGGAAACTAATACAACGTGGCTCCTCTCAGAGAGCAGAACTAGAGTTGAAATTACAGCTTCTATTATTTATACAAATTATTTTTTTAAAAAAAGAGATCTCGTTCTTTTTGAGGTCTCTCTCTTCTGTTCTCCAATTTTATCTGGATCTTCTTTTTCTTTGCCCCAATAATCCCTGCCCTGGTTGAATTGGGTTCTACTCCCAGAAATTTCTAATCAGTAAGGAGTTTTGACCGGGAAGGGGGTTAGTTGTAAGAGTTTATAGGGTCTTCCCATGCTGGTCCAGTACTGAAGACCTCATCATAGGTTACCTACATACTTCCATCAGCTGAATCCTACAAAACTCCTTCTGGTTTTACATGATGCTCTGATTTAGTCTGTGGTACTTTTTAATGAGTAGCTGTTTGATATTTTAAGTTTCTCCTCTTCTTGGAGCCATTGGAAGCTTTGTTGACCTACTTCTGCTTCATACCACAAAGATGCTTAAATTATGTAAGTTTGATGGCTGCCATCACTTGTATTTTGGGGGCTCTTGGGGTACCTCATCTATAGGTCTTTAATTTGTCATCCTTGGTCTGTTTTCATGGGGGGAGTTGTCAGTGGAATTTAGGGAGATTAAAAACTCTCACCACCATCACCGTCTTCCCAGAATCCTATCCATGGCTTTAGATGATCATTCCACAGAGAGTCACTCTGCTGTCACCAACCGTATGGGGTAAGAATACTTTCCTGCTCTGTGCATGTTGGGCTTGGCCATGTGCAATGTGAAGGAAAGCCACAATTCAACCATTCTGGGTCTGTTTACATTTAAGGCAGTTGAACAAACGTTGCTTGATTTTTATCCGGATCTTCTGACCTTCACCATGAGAATATGCCTCAAGTAGTCACTACACCTCCGGTTGGGGCCCCAAAATGAGCCAAGTGGAGCAGAACCACCCCAGCCAATTCGCAGACCTGTGAGCATGAAAACATGCTTGAAAACATGCTTATTGCTTTATATCATTGAATTTCGGGGTCATTTGTTATACAACATTATTGTCATAACAGTTGACTATCACACCATCCTTATTTTTGATGGCTGATGTGTGTATTATGAAAGCGAATAAGATATGGCAAACTCTCTGAAGCAAATCCAGTCGGCTGTCTGGTTGTGTAAGGCCCTAAGGCTAAGGATAGTTTCTATGTTTCCAAAGGCTCTGTGTGTGTGTGTGTGTGTGTGTGTGTGTGTGTGTGTGTATAATAATCCTATATAATTAAGTTGAGCATCCAACTTGATTTCAGCTCAGGTCATGATCTCAGGGTCATGAGATTGAGCCCCACGTCAGGCTCCATGCTCAGTGGGGAGTCTGCTTGAGATTCTCTCGCCCTCTCCCACTGCCCCTCCTGCTCGTGCTCCCTTTCTCTCAAATAAACAAATTAATCTTAAAAAAATAATAATCATAAGTCATTATATATGCATATATATAAAACATTTGCTATCTGGCCCTTTAAAGAAAAAGTCTGCTTACTCTCAAAACAGAGGAAAGAGCACACACTCAATAGCATAAGCGCTGGATTCTATATGTACTGACTTAGGTTATTTGTAGCCTATTTCCCCCTCTGTACAGTGAGCTGGTTGAACACAGAATCCCTGAGGTCCCTTCAGTTCCAAGATTTTACATGCAATATACAAGATAGTTCTATTAAATACAATATGCCTCTTTTGATGATATCAGCACCCTCACATTTGTATAAACCATGACGAATCATACTTACAAAGATGAGATATAAAAGGGCTCCCATAACAAAGACAAAAATTCCCCAGAGAAGCCACAATTTGAGCAGAAGCTGGGAAGTGGGGTGAAGAGAAGCCATGGAAGCCTGGAGAGGACAATAGACACTGGGTTCATACCATGCATTCATTAGCCCTGTTCTCTGCCTAAGGGAGCTTTGTGACTCAGATTACAAATTTCTCATCTATGACTAACTAGCAAAAAAAAAAAAAGGGAAAACACCCATGGTGTGTGTGTATGTGCATGTAACATCTGATTTGACTACAGCAGCAAGAAATTGGTCTTTTGTGAATTGATGTGATTTAGAGACGCCTACAAAATGAAAGTATGGTACTCCAGGAAGAGATGAATAAAATACCAGTGTTTTATTGGAATGATGCTGTGCCGCTGAAAAATTGTTGAGCTCTGGAAATGGAGAAATTGCATCTTTCAGAGTGCCGGCATGCGAGAGTGTACCCTGGAACTATGCTATTTGGCTGTACTTCAGCTACCATTCAGCACACCTAATATTTTTCTGTCTTCCCTACACCGTCGTGCTGACTTGGAAAAGTCGTTGCGGAAAGTGTTCACCAGCGAAGTTGGCGACTTGGCTCTCGGAGCAGAGCACATCCCGTTCTAGCCTTGATGTGATTCCAAACCCGTGATTCCGTGTCCTCTCTTCCATGAAGGGAAACTCAATCCATTTTCATAGTGTGTGAAAATGTTGAGTGATTGAAATCCTAACACAGATCCTTTCCAACACACATATTATATGAAGAACATCTGCTTGGAAATTTTCTGCTCCAAGTATTGGAGGGAAGAAATGCTGCATTCCTGGAGAAGGGGAGGTTCCCTTTGGGACAAGGTGAATCAGTATGGAGACCATGAGTGAGGCCAATGCGTGTTTCCTTTTCCCGAGTCTATAGAGCAAAAGTCTTCCTTCTTTTATGGGTATCTCACATTTGTACTTGAAATAGCTGAAGTGTGGTGTTCCATATCAAATCAGCATGGCAACTAACTTTCTAGTGAAGAAATTTCTTGTGTAAAGACTCAATTTTTAGAGAAAAACCTCATTTCTACCAATTTTTTTTTTTTAAGTAGGCTCCACACCCTGCTTGGAGCCCAGCCCGAGGCTTGAGCTCACGACCCTGAGATCATGACCCGAGCTGAGATCAAGAGTCAAATGCCTAACTGACTGAGCCACCCAGTCGACCTCTAATTGTGAAGGACTAACATGTCAGAGTTACCCAGGTCCCCAGTTGTAAGTTGACAATGACATGGCCATTTCCAGTTGCAAAGTTCCTGCTACCGCTCTTGTTGCCAGTAAAATGGGTTCTTTCAGGAAAGAAGGAATAATAGCTGACTTAAAAAAAAAAAAAAACCCATAGCATTAGACAGGCTCCAGACGCTTTCCTCAGTGATGTTTAGGTAACTTGTGGGGAACAAACAGGGAGGTTGGGAAGAGAAGAAAGGCAGGGGGAAACGTAATGTAAATCTGTGTCGCATGGAGAGGAGTGGATGAATAAAGGGCTTTGCCAAGTCTCAGTCCCTTGCACAGCCCTTTGGAGAATATCATATCATTTAGTCTGACCTCCGGGTCACCCCTCCATTGCAGTCTTCAATGAGCTGCGTTCCCACTGTGCTTGTTACAGCCCCACAAACAGGACTCAGAAAATATGAGAGCAAGGGACATGCCTTTGAAATTTCAGTGTGGAAAGTTTAGGACCACAGAAAGAAGCTCCACTTCACAGAGTGAAGAACTCTACTCAAAAAGGTAGAACTGGGGAAAATACTTATAAATGTTCCTTTTATGCTTGGCTCAGGGCACTTTGCTGGGCTAGGGGCAAATATTAAAGCGACGGAGCCTGGCTGGGGAACTTCAATGGTTGGATCGTCAATATTATGGCTGGAAAGCAAGGAATGATTTCACATTCTTGCTGACAGAACGCCATCGAAGGGGGCTTGATTGCATTGACCCAGGAACTGTGTTAGTTTATGTGGATATAAGGTGAAGTCCTTGCTGATGAGAGGATCTCAAACTATTAGAGAGGAAGACAGAGATTTTGCCTAGCTTGGACCTGTGAGTCCCAAGGAAGCCACAAAGGGACATGGGGACAGTTGATACTGTTCACAGATGATGGTAGAGCAGAGCTGAGAGAGCTGGACGGTTCTGGCAAGTGGCTGGAGGTGGTGATACCAATAGCAGTGGTAGTGAATGTCCACTGCACAAGTAACAGTGTGGACAGTGGCATCCTTCCCAACAGGCCCTTGGTGGACCATGGCTGGACTCCAGGCTTTTGTCCTTCCTTTATCTCTGTTCATTTCCTTAGTTCTCCAGCATTCTCATAGTTCTCTGAGCTATCCGATAGCTGTTCATAAGTTTTCTCTTGTTCTTAAGTTATTCAGCATCAGTTTCTGTACTTGACAGTCAAGAATCAAGAATTCCTCCCTGGATGATACTGATGAGTGGTCAGGAGTTAAGGACTGGGCTTCCCCTGACATGCAAATGCAATGATCGGGTTGGATCACCCAACCCAGGACCTCTAGACAACTAAGTGACTTCTCCAATGGATCTGTATAAGGAATCTGAGAAATTCAATGTTTTGGGGGCAGGAGGGCTGCTTCTAACCATGGAGAAAGATAAGCTCAAGTCTCCAAATCCTTGGCTCAAGGACAGACTAAACAAAGAGCCCATCGTGGCTGATTTAAAGACAAAGAAAAATAAAACAAAAACTCTTAACTCCTGCAGCTGTAGATCTGAGATAGGCAAAAATATGATAAAGAGATTCTTTGGTTGCTGAACGTTGGTAGCATTTGAATTAACGTCTCAGTAGGTCTCTTATACGAAGGTGGAGCATCGGGGGAGACAGATCGACATGCCAAAAACCAGAACAGATTTGTGGGAGGATTCAGAGGACCCTGAGGATATGCCAACTCCAAACCCACATTCATTGTCTTCCACCAGCCAAGGAGGTCCCTCCCCCAGTGTTTGAAGAAGCTGTTTATCCTTTATTGATGCCTCTGTAATTCCTTCAACTATCAGTTGCCAGAACTAGAGTCAGATTCCTGCTATGCCCTAGGGTACTGTGAGAATGATTGCATAATAAAAGAATGACAGGAACTAGCTACTTTATAAAAGAAAATAAAATTGAGGAAAATATGTGCCAATAGATCCTAAGCAAGCTTGACCTAGGAAGGTACCCCACAATATTAGATCAATCCTGAATTTACTGACTTGAGTAAACTCATCAGGGGTTCTGGGGGCAATCTGCTACCCCAAAACCAGTTTTACTTCTTATTTTTTGTTCTTGTCTTTGGTGACTGAAAAGTCGACTCAATATCTGGGAACTCTCAGTGAGGTTTAGATGTGAGAAAGTACTTGATGTAATGTTGAGGACTTCAGGGCAGTGGAATTTTTGCAGTGAATTTATCATCTGGCTTTCAACCATCTCCCTAATAATATCAAAAGCAAGAAAAATCTTATCCTCAGCCTTTCACTAAGGGACCTGTAACCATTTGTAGGGATAAATGTCCTGGCTGTCTGGATATTATTAAACAGTGGCTCTGAGTTCGTACTAATTCTGAGGACTTAGAATGGGTGTATTTGAGCAGTCAGTGTCAAATTTTAAGCCAAATCCACCTCACAGATGTACAGTGGGCTCCTAAAACGTCATTAAAGTTATTCTTCCAATTCTCATGCATTGGAATAGTTATCTCTACATGTTGGAATAGCTTTGCCAATTGCAAGAAGGGGCTCTAGAAGTGTCCTTGAAGTTCCTCTCGTTTAACCAAAGAGCAATTCATTTCTGAAAAATTCAAGAGAATAGCATCACAATCAATGACATGGAACAGTAGAGTTTTGGCATATGCCAGGGATGGCTGGGTTTCAATGTATGGTGAGGGATTATTATATATTGAGTCAGATGGTCATTCCAGTTACAGCTGCCTGCCCTGATATAGTTTCCTTAGTGGATTGGCTCCTGGTCTGGCAATTTTTTTTGTCTCCGGCTCGGTCAGAACATCAGAAGTGCTTTTCTTCCTCCTGGTAGGGTCATCAGTACGTTTTCATAATCTTATCTCCTGTTTGAAAGATCAGTCCCAATCTGTGCTCCACAATTTCTTCCTGATGAGTTCATATTGATAAAAGCAGAAGACTAAAACATTTAATTCATGAAGGCAATAAAAAAGTCATTGGTAGGGGATTCTAAATGTCTATGAGATGCTTGATAGTGACTGCTCCCTGGAGGCCAGGGTTCACAGTAGGGGAACATGACTTCCCAGCATGAATAGAGGTGGTGGGCTTATGGGAATGCAGAAACAGGTGGCACTGGAGGCAAGGTTGATATAATTGCTGTAATGGGCAGGAAGGTTAAAGTAACAATTAAAGTAACTTGACCTGTGGGTATCTATTATGATGGTTATTGGTGATATTCATAAGGTGAAGCACATGGGAATCAGGCTAAGGTGTTGCTTCATTTGTATAATCAGGGAAAAACTAGACTTGGTAAATAGGAGAAGATTCATAACCATTTCAAGATCCAAGTCCATTCATAGATCTAGAGTGATTGAAGGGGAGGCTGGGTCCCCTTAAGAGAAGGATCTACAACATCATTAAACATGAATGGATAGATAGACGATAGATAGATAGATAGATAGATAGATAGATAGATAGATAGATAGATAATAGATAGATAGATGATAGATAGATAGAGATATTTCCTTAAATCCTTCCTAAAATGAATCTTTATCTCTGTGTTAAGGTAACTGAACACTAGGGAAAGGAGAATGCCTAGAATTTTTGAAGACTATTGGACACAAGATGAAATTGATACCAGGGGACCTGATAAAGCCTTCCTGGTTCCCTAGCTAGAGTCAGAGCTTGGGTTCAAAATAGAACCAGCCTATGATCCAGCAGTTGCACTTAGGTATTTACCCAAAAGATATACAAATACTAATTCAAAGGGACACATGCACCCTGATGTTTATAGCAGCATTGTCAACAATAGCCACATTATGGAAGCAGCCCACGTGCTCATCAACTGGTGAATGGATAAAGAAGATGTAGGATATATATGTGTTGTAATATCACTCAGCCATAGAAAAGAATGAAACCTTGCCATTTGCAAGGATGTGGATGGAGCTAGAGAGTATTGTGCTAAGTGAAATAAGTCAGTCAGAGAAACACAAATACCATATGATTTCACTCATATGTGGAATTTAAGGAAAAAACCAAATGAACCTGGTGGGGGGGACTGGAAAAGAGAGAGGCAAACCAAGAAACAGACTCAACTATAGAGAACAATCAGGTGGTTACTAGAGGGGAGGTGGGCGGGGGATGGATTAAATGGGCGATGGGGATTAAGGAGGGCACTCGTGATGCACGGGCTGTTGGCTGTAGGTGTTCAGTCACTAAATTCTACACTTGAGCTCATTTTACACCGTATGTTAAATGGAATTTAAATAAAAACTTGAAAAAAGAGCTTATTGAGATAAACGGGGTTTTGGCCCGAATCAAATTGGGTTCATTAGGCCATCAGCACTACACGTGGTTCTTTCATGAATTTCCAAAAGTGGAACAGAAATGGATGTATTTTGCAACTGGCAGATTTCTCAAGTTTATTTTCTCAAGGTAGCGATTAAGGGTCATGATATTAAGAAGAGCCAAATGGAGGCTCTATGACATACTCAGAACTAAAACGTAATTCCTGGAAGAATTGCAGAAATTAGCGCCGACATCAAATCCTTGAATGAAGCAGGGGTGGTAGTTCTGATTCCATCTCCCTTCAATGAGGGAGTTCGGATTCCACATCCCTTCCGGTCTCTGAGCAAAAACCAGATGGGTCTTTACAAACGATAATGAACTCTATAAACTTAACAAGGTGATAACACTAAATACAGCTGTTGTGCCAGATGTGTGATATTTACCAGACAGATCAACCCAGGCTCTGGACCTTGGTAGGTGGCTGTGCATTTAGCAAATGCTGGCTGCATCAGACTCATTAGTAAGCGACTCAAAAGCAGTATGTCTTTACATAGCAAAGACAGCATTTTACCATTTCTGTGTATCTTGAGGCTACAGAAACCTGCCTGTTTCCTGTCATAATGCAACCTAGAGATTCAAATCATCTTGAGATTCCATAAGATATCACCCTGGTGTGCTATATTTTTGACGCCATACGATATTAACCAACTTAGTAGTTAGTGGCAAGGATTAGAGTATTCTGACAGGCATATGCATGCAGAATAAAGAAATAATCCCCAAGAAGACTGAGTATTTGTGACACTGATGTTCTTGGAGATATTCAGTGGTGTAGAGCATGGATTTCTTCTAGGATAAAAGAGAAGCTGCTCTACCCCATTCTTCTTATTACGAAGAAAGAGACATGCTGCTTGGTGGGCCTCTGGGTTTTGGAGGCAGCTGACATGCCCTCGGACCATTTTGATCCAATAGATACAGCGGTTTGGGGACTATCTGGGGTACATAAGGATCCCGAGAGGAGCCCCTGGAAAGTCCCAAAAGGGAAGTTTTGGCACAGACCCTTAGAGTTCTAGGAGAAAACCATAACTTTCAGAGCAGAGAACTACCTTTATCCAAATTGCCTCTTTAGACTCTCTTCATATTATATGGCTCGAGCGGTTTGCTTTGCGATAGCCGCCCCCACAGAGATGAACTTCACTGGGCTCACAAGTTCCCTAGGACCCGAACCAGTGCCTGAGTCTATGCACCCTCGCACCACGTCCTGTGGAGGAAAGAAATCTCCCTAGAGACCAGAGTATCAAGCAGTATTTCTTATTATTCAATTTGGAAAATGATTTGTCAAGGTGATTTAGGACCCCATGAGGGCAAGATTAGAATATCGATGGCCAGGAGTTTAGGGGAAGTCAAGTGAATAGATTTCCCGGAATGGGCCCAGAATGTTAAAAAAAAAAAATTGTATTCCATGTGAAAGCCCACAAAAGGCCTTTCCTGAAAAACTCTCTATAATTAGGAATATGCCAGTCATCTCATTTCTTGGTGCTTGCTTAATGAGTTTAGGAACAACATGTTTACAAAGGCAGCAAGGCAGGTATACCTTGATTAAGAACTTGGATTTGAGCTCTTCCAGTCTGACCTGGCTTCAGCCACTGCTGTGTCCAGTTAATCAGTGACCAACGCTGAGTCCTGTATAGCAATAGAGCTAGTGACGGACAGCAGCCAATACCATGCCGGTTTGGTGATTTTATCGGACTTCTTTTCATCCTAGAGTGGGATACAATCTCTGTTCATTAAATAGACCCTTATTTTGAACTTAGATTTCTTTTCCCCCTTGTCTATTGAGTTTTTGCCAGTAGTAGCATCTGTGGGCTTCCTAAATGTTATCTCCACTGACACAGTAGCTCAATTGACATTTGCTTCTGAACAAGTAACTGGCTTTATAGTGAAAGAGACACGGTAATGGATGATACCAGTGGCATTCTTTGGTCTTCTCATGTACTCCGAAGTCGAAACCATACGGTACAGTGGAGTAGCCATCAAAGATTCAGTTATGACACTATCTGGGAGACAAGTCTTTGTTGTAGTAAGGTGACTGAACCCAGTCATCTAAGAAAAATAGGGTTGTTGCTGGGAACAGGGAAAGGATGGCTAAAACCTTGTGTGCTCTTCATACACATATGTCTCCTGCATCTGCATTTCCGCAGAATCATCTAGGACTCTGGTCTCTTAGGACTGAGGCTTTAGGCCCACCCGAAGTGGAGAAAATTATGGATTTCCAACTTCATTTGTTTTCCAAAAGTGATGAAAATCCTGAGTGTTGTGGGTGACTGACAGTGACAGTTTTGCCTAGAAAGGGCAATTTGACTTCAGATCCTCGCTCTGAAAATGAAAGGAGGCAGATATTCCCTCTCCCCATGTTCCAGAGGGTAGGGTACGGAATATGCTCCAAGCTAGGACAATCAGATGATCTATAGCCCAATACTTTAAATCTTGAAGGCGTGATGTGTATGAATGCACAGGACAATGACAGATTTCTCTGGGTGCCAGTGGCAGGTGTCCAGCAGCGGAGACACAACATCACTCTAATCAGACTGCTGGGTTGTGTCGTGACCTTGACAATGCGTGTTCTCACCTCCTGTCTTCCAAGCTTGATGCCCCAAGATATTCCCTTTCCTGCTGAAGTCGTTCAGTGTTCGTGTCTGTTGTTTGTAACCAAGAATCAGGCAGTTCCAAGTCTATAAGTAAGGCGATACCAGGTATGGAGTCGGGGGGAAACAGAGCTAGTCTTATTGGTAGGAGACAGGAGGCCTCTCACAGATTGTGACAGGTAAGTTAGGCCAACGGAAAGTTACACTCGGGGTTGAATTTGAAACCCCAGTCCCTCTGTGGTGGTTTTATTCTTGAGTTCCTAAAACAATGGTTGGAGGAAAAGGAAAAACAATCAAATTAGCTATTAGTTCTCGTATATATTTTTATTTAAGTCTCAACTGAATGGTTGTGTATTGAGTTATTTTCAATAGGTTTTATGTAAAGCCTAAGCTTTAAGACATTAAGATGTTTTTTTTTTTTGACTTAAAGGATTTGAAATGAAACACTGGCTCCTTTTTAACCATGACAGAGACTTATGGCATTTATGCAAATGTATAGCATATCATATGCATAAAGATGTTCATTACAGTGCTATGTAGCAGGGAAAGATTGATAGAAATTCCATGTCAAACAATAGAAGAAAGATGAAGAAAATATGGTGGAATATTATGAATTCACCAAACATCTTATTCACAGAGATTTTAATGACTTAGTAAGATACTTGTGATCCCAATACTTAAGATATAATGTTTGTTGAGAAAGATAAAGTCGTATACAATATGATTTCAAATCTGCAAATACATTCACGAGTACATGCCCTTAAAAAATTCTAGAGGGCAATACGTGATTGCAGTTGCTATTTTATTATACATATGTATGTATGCATGTACGTACGTATTTTTTTTTTTTTATTTGACAGAGATAGAGACAGCCAGCGAGAGAGGGAACACAAGCAGGGGGAGTGGGAGAGGAAGAGGCAGGCTCATAGCAGGGGAGCCTGATGTGGGCTCGATCCCATAACGCCGGGATCACGCCCTGAGCCGAAGGCAGACGCTTAACCGCTGTGCCACCCAGGCGCCCCCGTACATATTTTTTAAGTAGGCTCCACACCCAACGTGGGGCTTGAACTCATGACCCTGAGATCAAAGGTCACATGCTCTCCCAACTGAGCCAGCCAGGTGCCCTGCTGTCTTATTTTTTTAAATAAATTTTTGTAATGTTGAAGGATTCTACAAGGGCATGTATAATTTCTACAATGAGATAAATATTATATACGACAATTATTGTAGTTATGAATGCCAGACTAGAACATAATTGTTGTAAGAGATATTGATGGGACAAAAGCAACATTGGAGTAATATTTATCGATTATACAGTGGTATTGCATCAAGGTTAAATTTCCTGATTTTGATTACTTTACTGTGGTTATGCAAGCAAATGTCCTTGTTCCTAGGGAATATGCACGCTGTTGTATTGGGAGTAAAGGAGCAGGATGTCCTACAACTTATTTTTAAATGAGAGGAGGTGGGAAGAAGGGAGGGAGGAGGAGGAGGAGAAGTAAAGCAAATGTAGTAAAGTGTTAACAATTGGTGACTATGTGAAAAAGATTCAGGTATTTATTCTATTAGTCTTCTAACTTTTCTGTAAGTTTGAAATTATTTTTTTTTTAATTAAAAACATATGGCTTGGGGCACCTGCGTGGCTCAGTCAGCACCTGAGTTGGTGGCTCAGGTCATGATCTCGGGGGTCCTGGGATGGAGCCTGGTCTGGGGCTCAGAACTCAGTAGGGTATCTGCTTGGGATTCTCCCTCTCCTTCTCCCTCTGCCCCTACCTCTGCTCACACTCTCTTTTTCTCTAAAATACATAAATAAATCTTTAAAAAAATATGTCCTCTGAGGATATTATCAGCAGTAGGTGACTAGATTTTTTTTCGGGGGGGGAGCATCCTCTTCTCTTCTAAGACTGATTAGTTTGCTGTAAAGATTGTAGGCTTTGGGGTAAGACACATGTGGCCGAATCCTAGATGTGTTGTTAATATTAACTATATGACCATAGGCAGTGTATTTACTCTCTAGAAACTCAATTTCCTCCTCAGGAAAATGGGGCTAATGATATTCGCATGGTGCAGATCGAAATGTTTGTGAATTGCCTCACTCACCATTTCATCAGGTCTGTGCAAAAATTCCAGATTGCTTTTAGCAACGAGTAATAACATTCTCCAAAAGTGAACTGGGTGCTAAACACCATTGCCTTGATTATTCACTAAGCTCAGAATCTTTCGTTTGTCTTTGCGCTTCGAATAGGCAGAACACCGCAGGTATCCCTCAAGCACAAAGCAGAGAGAGGAACACTGAATATTTGAGCGATAAAGAAAAGTACTTACCATTCACTGATCACTTTGGGCCAGGTTTTGTACCAAGGGTTTTTTGTTTGCTTATTTGTTTTTATTTTTTTTTAAGATTTTATTTATTTATTTGACAGAGGGAGACAGCGAGAGAGGGAACACAAGCAGAGGGAGTGGGAGAGGAAGAAGCAGGCTCATAGCGGAGGAGCCTGATGTGGGGCTCGATCCCATAACGCCAGGATCACGCCCTGAGCCAAAGGCAGACGCTTAACCGCTGTGCCACCCAGGTGCCCCTGCTTATTTGTTTTTAAATGGATCATCCATTTAATCTTTACCACGGTGCTCTGAAGTAGAAAATCCTGTGAGTGGTTTTATCACTAAGGAGGGTGAGGCAGGAAGAGGTTAAGAAATTTGTCTAAGCTCACACAGCCGGAAGTGCAGGTGCAAATCCACCTGCCTGTGCTCTTGAGCCTACGGTTGTCATTTGCTATACCTGCGCTTTGCTTATGAAGGTGAGTTATCTGGGGATCTTGTTAAAATGCAGATTTCGATTTGGGTGTGGGTTAAAATGGAGATCCGTGTGTGTGCGTGCACGCATGCGTGCTGAGATTCTTCAGTCCTAACAATCTTCGGGATGGTCTTGATGGTGCTGGCCCATGGATGTGGATCATGCTTACGAGTAGAAGGCACCTAGAGGGTGAAATCCCAACTCACATTTGTTTACATGGATTCAGGCGATCCAGGTTGGCTTTCAGCTTCTACACCTACCATCCCTAGCCTCAGCCCGCGCCACCCAGCACCCCGGGTGCATTGTAATTCGCACATTCTTAAAGCTGTTGTATGGTTGTGCTTTATTCCGTCGTGTTATGCGCTCTCCAGCATCTCTGCCTTTATCCTGCTCCTTCTGCTTGAAAGGGTCTCATCCTCAGGATGCCATGTGATAAATGCTTTCCTGACCTTGTTCAATTCAGCGTCAGTTGTCTCTCCCTCTGTGCTCATGGAGGGCCATGTACAGACTCTCATTCTTCACACTTAACATTTGGTGCTTCTTTGTTTGAATTTCTGCCTCTCCCACCAGAGGGTGAGCTAGTCAAGGGCGAATGTGGTGCTCCGTGTATCTACATACTCTTAGTACCCAGCGAGTTCTCGCCCCATCCACGGTACTTGGTAAATATTTGTAGAGTGATGGATAAATGAAAAACGATTGGATATATGAGTCAATAGAGTAACAAAAGATGTCAGGCCACATTTTTTAGGCTGTAAAAGTAATCTGCAAACCCTTTGGATTTTTAGAAGGGTATCTCCCTTCTCAACAATTAGGCATGTGTCATATACGTATATGTATACACACATCTTGTGTATTTATATCTTAAGTACGTTCTAAAATAAACATAGAAATATATTAAGCAAGGATGGTCTAAAAATAAAAGAAGTAAAAGATTTCATATTTTATTAGCACCCAACAGTGGAATGTGTCATAGGCTCTAGGGTGAGGGGTACTCACCCACCTCGGAGAGCCCTGGGCTAGAAAAATAAGTGAAGTCACTAAACTCATTGAGGAATGGAACATGCTTTAATGGTGCTCAAGTGACTATGAATCGGATGAAATAAATAGGGAGGTAAGAAATAGGTCCAGGTAAGTATAGGATTTCCAGGGCCTGGGCTTTTAGATTCCTCTAGAGACAAGCCAAAATTTATACAGGGTGACCTAAAACCCAACCCAAGAAATCTCTGAGGTTGACAGAAAGTGCCTTCTCCTCTGAGGGCTGGTGACTGGATCATGACACTAAAACTGGAAAAATGCAAGGCCCCAGGGACCCAAGAGGATAATTCGAGACTCACCGCCAATACACTCTGGCTGGAAATTAAAACACTTTATTTGCATCAGATAATTTGAAGCCTGCGTTTAATGGTCTTTCATAGGTAGAAAGAGGTCCCTTCTTTCATTTTCCTTTGTTCCTGAAATTAAGCATTTAAGCCTTGAAGGCACTCACGTCCTCGTTGGATGAATTGGAAAGCCTCTCCAGGACAAACTCCAACCCAAGTAGAAGCAGGGGCATTTGATTCAGCTGCTGAGGATGTGAGGCCAGGGCATATGGACCCAAATCCCTTTCTGGCCCCCAGGTGTGGGGTTCACAGTATAAATGAATAGGGTAGGTGCCCCCCCCCCCGAGGTAAACTTTATCTGCTCATACGTATTTCAAACGGCAGAACGAGGCGTGCATTTGGTGCACGAGACGTGTGCTTGGAAACCCACCTCTCTGCTTAGCCTTCTCCTCCTTCTCTGTGTCCGTCCAGAACTCTCTGGCTCAGCCTGAGCCCTGGAAAGCATACAGTTTCTGCTGGGATTGTATATACTTAACTCCTGGTAAGTCACAGCTCAGCCTAGCACAACAGTAATTCTCCTTGGAGGGTCTGTGGGTGTCGGTGCCCCTGGAGGCTAACTATGGCCTCTGAGAAGCTATGATGTAGACATCTTATGTGGGAATCCAGCTTCAGCATTTGCACCTGGATTGGAGTGTGGGTCACTGAAAGAGGCTTCCCAGAGGTGCTCAGGGATTATCTCCACTCACTGTCCCTTTTATCTTGTGGTGTTATTGACCCTTAGCTCTCTCCTGCTGATGTCCTTCTGAAACAGATCAGAAGATGCTAGGACTCTGGTGGTTCAGCCATACGAGCCTCTTTTGAGCCCACTCCACACCCTCCCCCCAGCCTCACCTGGAAAAGCTATGCCAGGTGCATCCAAGGCTCGGGTATAATTTGCTCTGTCTCTCTCCTCTCTCACCAGCTACTTTGTAGACATGAACATTGTCCTCCTTGTTACCTCCCTTCTCTTCCCAGTTCCTAGGGGATTCTTAATTTCTCAATGACAGTGTCTTCGGAACTCTACAAAGGAGATATTGAGTTATAATTAGATATAGTTAATTGTGCCAGTTAACTCTTGCTGGTTTCCCCCTCTCACTCATCTTGACATCTCCTCTCTAACTCAGCTGTCCCACTTCTGAGCTCCTACAGCCCCTGAGCAGACTGTGTTGTTAACAGTTGAGTGAATGTGTGATGAAGAGAAAGAAGTCTGCAGCCAGATGGTTTGGGTCCAAATTCTGCCCAAGCATTGCAACTTTGGGCGAACTACTTCACTTCCTTTTTTCTTTTGGCCTCAGTTTTTCATCTGTAAAATGGGGATATTGAATATGTCTTCCTTCCCAAACTATGGTGAGGATTAAATGAGGTGTATATTTAAGGTGTTCAAAACAGTACCTACCAGAAAGTAAGCACTACAGGAAACATTGGCTAACATTATAATGCTTGACACAATGTCATGCAGGCCCTGATCTAGTTCGATGCCTCTCTGACCAGATCTGACTGCAGTTTCTTTAAGGTGGGGTCTATAGCTTATATATCTTTGTACTCCCAGTTCGTGCCCAGCGACTGGCACAGGATAGATTTTTGATCAATGTTTCTGGAATGGATCAGTGAAACCAAAGATTGTTTAGGAAATGGAGCCTAAAACAAAATTTTATTCTTTTCTTCCAGAGTGAAAGATACTCTATAAATTCTATGTACTTAACGGCCACATCCTCATCATTACACAGTTCGAATTGGTCATCGATCTTGCTCGTACCTATGTTTCTAACATCTATCTCATTGTAGATCATACAATCTCACTTTGCTTATCAGCTGTCAATAAATACCCTCTGAGTTGTGGGGCATTTTCAATGGAACCCCAGCTAGTGATCTTGAAGGCAAGACCAAAACTACCGCCTTCCCCTCTCTACCGCATCTCCATGTTCTGACCCTCATATTATAGCTGGGTTGTCCTTCAGACTCCTGCAGACTCTTGTCCTGCTAAGGGGTTGGGAAAGCATGACTGTGTGTGGCCTGGTGTCTCTTTCCATGTCTCTCTGTTATCCATGGCTGGCAATGTTTTCTCTAATGTCTTTGCACTTCCCCACTTCCGATTCAAGTATAACATGAGTGCATCGTTCATATAGTAAAGTAGAGGGCAGGTGAACTCTCCCGTGGGAGGCGGAATAGAGTGGAAGGAAGAACAAAATGCCAAACTGCCCCATCATCTCTATAAGCTGGAGAGCCTCCCAGGCCGCATTTCATTGGAAGATTATATATTTAGCACTCCAGAGGCCATAAAAGTCTACTACGGAATGGGAAAAACCTTCGAATCGTGAAGAGTCAATTCCAAAGGAAAAAATATTTAATGCTTAGAGTTTATTTTTTTATTGTAAAGTTTGGTGACAGTGATATTTTGGATCAATTAACTCCAAATTAAATTACTTATGAACAATCTATCAAATGGAAAGGTTCATCGTCTGAGTGAAAAAGTCAGTTCATTGCGATTATCTAATTCTGCTTAAAGTACATGATTAGGTACATTTTAATAGCAGTATCCAGAGGCCTGACTCTAAGCTTATATTTCTCATTAACAAAACTTCATGCTTGGCTAGCAGGCCTTGAACTGTGATCAGCTGCTCTAAGAAAACACTGCGTTCGGATCTGTTAAATCATTAAGACAGCACAATCTTAATGAGACATTTAAGCTAAAATGAGTGTTTAAACACTGAGGCTTCCTTTAACTCTTTCTTATTTTTTTTTCCTATAAAACACAGGCATGCCATTTCCTGCCTGAGTCAATGCACAAAGGCTTTGGGACAGGAGCTGGGGGTGGGGTAATTTCACTCTGTCCACCCGTGTGCCATCTGCAGGACCACTGATTGAATTCGGACAAATGACCTTGATTATTAGCACCTGATTGCTGATTGGGCAGGTTTCCATTTTGTCGATCCATCAACTGACCATCTCTCCTTTCTGTCTGGTTCAGCAGACATAGCCCATGGCTTAAGGCACCCTTAAAGATGGTCCAAGTACCATTTCAAAGACAAAACAGACCCCGTGGGCAGCATAAAAGCATCCATCCTTTCCATCCACCCAGTAAATATCTTATGTCATTGAAAGACTCATAGATTTGCTAGCAAGCCGTCCTTCCTTTTAATTTTGCTCTCATCAAGAAAAGTGACATAGACAAGGGAGAGATTCCCAACTTGGTTCTCTCCTCTCACTGTTTCAGATGGGGTTTCATGATTAAACAGCATTCTCAAATCCATTAAAGTTTATGGACACACATCTTTGCAAAATGTCTCCAAACTCAAATTTCTTTTCTCTGCTCAAATCTTGTCTTGTTTATGAACTAATTAAAACTATAGCTATTAACAATTTAACTCATATCTCAGCCAAGTGCTTAAATAACTTGACCCTACACAATTGTGTGTACGTGTGGGGGAGGATGGTAGAGGAAGCATAAAGATACATGGTTCTACAATCACAACAAAGCTGTGAAGGTGGCGGATGTAAAGCCTCCATTCTTGCAGAAGGGGACACCTGTGAGGATTAAGAGAGAAAGACCTATAAAAGCAAGCCAATATTTTCTAACGAACTCCAGGAAGACTTGTAATTTGAAGTCACCAGGTGCCTTGAGAGCCCCCTCTCACCCCACCCCGCACAGTGTGCTGGGAGACAGACATGCTCCCTACACTGTAGGACAGGAGAACCATATTCTCGGGAGACACTGAGCTGGAGATGCTTCAGTATTGGAAGTGTCTGTTACAGAGCAGGGCATCTGGAGAATTAAGCAACCCTCTCTAAATAAATCCCATCATTATCTCTCCACAATCTTCAGGATGCTGGCAACTAGGCATACAAGCTCCACACAGCAGAATAGAAGCTTTTTCTCCAGAGAAATTGAATTTTCTCAGAGAAAAGATTATACAAATACCAAGCTGGGGGTGGGGAAGGTTTCCAACAAAAGTATCAGCTGGCCACTCAATAGCAAAGTCAATCAAGGGAAAAGCCTCATCCGTGCTTGCAGAAATTCCAATTTGCTCTTCAATGTCTCCTTCTTAAAAATGAACAGATGGTCAAGGATCAATAGACTTGTAGGGCAGGTTTCCTATATGCAAAAGAGCAAACTTGAAAAAAAAAGAATCAGGGGGAAAAAATGCAGGAAGCAGAAGCAAACTCGAAAATGACTATAATTGGTATCATCCCTGAGATGACAAGATAAGGTACACTTGAAACTATGTAATGATGATCTAAAAAGAAATCTTCAGGGGCGCCTGGGTGGCACAGCGGTTAAGCGTCTGCCTTCGGCTCAGGGCGTGATCCCGGCGTTGCGGGATCGAGCCCCACATCAGGCTCTTCCGCTGTGAGCCTGCTTCTTCCTCTCCCACTCCCCCTGCTTGTGTTCCCTCTCTCGCTGGCTGTCTCTCTCTGTCGAATAAATAAATAAAATCTTAAAAAAAAAAATAAAAAATAAAAAGAAATCTTCAGAGAATCAAGAATGAGCTCTTGGAAATTCAAAATACAGATGAAGAGTTGGGAAATAGGAAACGAAATATAAGAAAACGAGATAATCAGTTGGGAGATAGAATATTCGAGGAGGTCAAGAAAGATAGAGCAAAGGAAAAAGTGCAGAGGAAATGATCAAAGAAACAATGTAGAAACATTTCCAGACTGGAAGGACATGTAAGGCCAATCGTCATGAGAATTCAGCACAAAGGGATTAAAAGGAATATTGTTAAAAGCTTCCAGAAAGCAAATCAAAGGGCCAAGAATAAACAAAGGCATCCGGCTTCAAACGAGGACCATCGGTAACTTGGGGACAATGGAACTGTGCCTTCAGAAGCAGCAGAGAAAAGTATATCTAACCTAGAATTCTACAGGCAGCCAGATTATTATCAAATTCGACTATGGATAACAGGGTCTGTGACACAAGAGAAAGTGAAAGAATTTCCAGCACGGCCAAGGTTAAGTCCCTAAGGACAGCCATGTGGGAAATCTAAAGAGAAATGGGTTCAGACTGGGGCTGAAGGGGGCTCCAGAAGGGCCATCCCTAGAAGACGAATGAAAACAGAGAGATTGTCAGCTTGCAAAACAAGAGACACACCTCAAGGGGCGTGTAGAGCTAAGGCTCAAGGAAAACCAAGCCCATGGGAAAGCAGTGATTAAATATGGGGAGATAGGAAGATGTTACATGGGGGGGGGGTGTTCACTGTATCCTGTGTAGCTCAGCAGTGATCCTTATAAATAAATAATTATAATAATAAAGACACTGAATATGGATTTAATGAAGCTTGCGATATATTGGAAATCTACTGGAAATCTCTAGAATGCATTGGGAAGATGAACTGAGGGAAAGAGCTAGATCCTTACCTACCAAAATTGTAAGTTACTACATTATGTTTTAAAATGAATGATCAGAGAGCGGCAGATGGATCTTATTTAGAAAGTGTAGTTATCATATGGTTTCACTCATTTATGGAACATAAGAAGTAGGAAGATCGGTAGGAGGAGAAAGGGAAGAAAAAAGGGGGGTAAACAGAAGGTGGAATGAAGCATGAGAGACTATGGACTCTGGGAAACAAACTGAGGGCTTCAGAGGGGAGGGGGTGGGGGAATGGGATAGACCGGTGATGGGTAGTAAGGAGGGCACGTATTGCATGGTGCACTGGGTGTTATACGCAACTAATGAATCATCGAGCCTTACATCGGAAACCGGGGATGTACTGTATGGTGACTAACAGAATATAATAAAAAATATTATTATTTTAAAAATGGGTTTAAGGATTTAGGTCATAATGTTTCCTATGTAAGAAATCTTTCTGATGATTCTGTTAAAAATGTTTATCCCATTTCATTAACCACATTCTCTGATTAAGCTTTTAAGTTAAATCACTAAACTGTTCACCTGTGTATCCTTTCACCCACTTCTGATAATAATGTCATTGAGTATTTTATACATACACATAGGAGGGGAAATGTAGAAAATGTCCTGCCAGTGTTCTTTAAATTTTCTGACTTAACAAAGACCCACCGATGGAAAAAAAAAAAAAGCATTTAAATAAAACAATATATTAAAGAAAGAAAAAAAAAAAGAAGTGGAGTTAGTGAACATAGAGGTAAAAGTGCTGGAAAATGGTTGCTTCCACGGGATGGGAGAGGGGAGGGGTTGGGTAGGGATCTGATCTCTTTGTTGAAGTTCTTTTAGTTTTATATGACTTTCAGGCCATGAATTATTCCTTTAGGATATATTTAAAAACTGAAAGTGAATGCCAGTAAATGAGTGTCTATCTAATAGGTCAGGCCAAAGTGGGGCTCCAAGAACACTTGCTATATTTATTGCACGTGACCAGAGACACTGGGGATCTACCTACCGTGGTTCAAGAAAGAAGGCTCTGTCATGATGGGAAAAAGTACAGTTCCCATTAGACTCTTACCTTCTTAGACCCTCCTTCAGCACTAAGATGGCCTCAGTCCCCTCTCTTCATGATTCCATGTGTGGCCAGTAAGAGTCCGGAGCCCCTGGGGTTGGTACGATGACCCTCGTTTGTACTGATCACGAAAGCAAGACTCAAGGATGGCCCGCGATTTGCGGATGTCACACAGCGCGTTCATTATGGTTTCCAAGCTGGTCCTAAAAGTGCTGGTTGCTATGACGCTTTTGCTATCATCCAAGGCGGAGAGAGGTATGTCTATTTATATGTACTTTAAAATTTTTTCTCAGCTCGAGGCTGAGCCCGTGGAGAGGCCGTTGAGCACCAGCTGTCTACGGTTTATATTGTTAATTCATTCAACTTCATGCTTTATCCTCTCTGGAAATCATTGCCATCCTGCTTACCGGCAAACAATAACGCGGGAGGGCTTGCGGCTGCAATTGCTGACAATATCAATTATTTAGTTTTCTGCCAATTCCTATTAGACTTTTTCTAACTGGAAAATTTACACTGTGTTATTGAATTAAAAACAGTGGAAGGCTTTGGGGAATTTAAACTAATTAGCCAGCGTTTGTAAACCCCTTTGTTGGAGATAATTTGTTTACATGACTAATTCAAACCTTTTAATGATGGGGGCCGGCACGGGCCACGGAAGGTGCCACTGTGGCCACCCTTGGCTGGGCGCAGGGATGCCAACATGGCAAAACTCATTTTTCTTTGTGATGAGGTATGATGGCCCAGCTCACTGGCACCTAACCTTGCATATTAGCGTGTTTATAATTACACTTGGGAGAAGCTTCGGGCTTCCCAGGCTCCCAGTTGTGCCTTTTTGGGGAACAATTTCTCAACCCGTGTCAGCCAGGCAGCTCCAAATAACTGCTTTATCCCTTCTCCATCTTTCTGTAGCTCGCCCTGCCGCCCCCACCCCCACTGATTCCTCTCAGACCCCTTTATCTGTCAGAAGTCATGTTTGGATTCTTTGAAGCTAAGATGTTGTTTTGGTCACGCCGTGTATGGCCTGACCATAATTGAATATTATCCAATCTGCGTGTACTCCTCGTGTTAATGGCGTGACTTGGGATAAATACAGCTGAATGTGCCCTGGTAAAGGGGAATGGGGAAGACTGACGTCCACTTTGGCTAAATATTTAAATTGTGCTTTTCGGTGGTCTTTCGATACCCAGCTACTTAAATGCAACTTTCTTGTTGAGAGCGGTTGGCATACGGACGCGCATTTGCTGAGAGTGATTCTGAGAAATAATATCAATTCTTGTGATAGCGGTACGTAGTTTATTTTTTTTTTTTAAGATTTTATTTACTTATTTGAGAGTGAGAGAGAGAGAGATCACGAGCAAGGGGTAGGGTAGAGGGAAAAGCAGACTCCCCACAGAGCTGGGAGCCCGACGCAGGGCTCAATCCTAGAACCCTAGGATCATGACCTGAGCCGAAGGCTTAACCGACTGAGCCACCCAGGCATCCCAGCAGCATGTATTTTAATTAACTGAGTACTTCCGTTAAGAGTTAAGGACTGGCTTACCAACTAACTTTAGCAAGAACATCGTCAAGAGAGCCACGGTCCCCGTAAGGTTCTATATGCAGGTCCTTCCTTGGTTGATGCCTACTCAGAGGTTTTAAATCCCAAAGAAAAGGTGGGTTGATAAATAATTGAAATGTTTAATCGCTTCTCATTTCTAGGTCCAATGAGTCAACTGTTACCTTTGGGTTACAAATTAATATCCGTGGCCAGTATCTTAAAGCACCCTACTTCTATCGCCAGGTGTGTTTCAGGCCTGGACCTCGGGGCCACTAGCAGTATTATCTTCTAGGCAGCGTGTGAAAGCAAAGACGCCATCCCTGTCTTGTGGAATTCAGACCCCACGTTCTTTGTTCTGTGCTGAAGGTAATTAAGGTCTCCCTTGGCATTCTGGAAAATGGTGGGGCTGGCAGGATGTGGGGGTCTTCAGTTAAAATTCGAGGAGGGTGCTGTTCTCACTTCCTCCTGATTGTATCCAGGGAGGATAGTTTTCACTTCATTTCCGTGTATTTGTGCTGATGTGTGAAGAAATGCTGGCCTGGTAGCTGGCATGGGAGTCCTGCTTTATCATGTAATTCCACATCATCCCTAATGGGTAGAGCAGCAGGATTTCTTTCTGCTGAAAGGGACCAAAAAAAAAAAAAAAAAAACCCAACTCAAAGTGATTTGAGTAAAAAGGCATTTATGGCTCCCAGCATAGAAAAATCTGGAGGTAGATTTGGCTTTATACTTGCTGGAGTCAGGTGCTCAAAGGTATTTGGCTCGCTGAAAATCTCAGCTGTACCTTCTTGTGCGTTGACCCGATTTCAGGAAGGTTATCCCACATGAAATGTTGCCTGAATCTTCCCACGAGCTGGGATTTTGTCTTCGATGTTTGTTGCAATCCCTCCAGAACTTAGGGCCATGCCTGGCACATAGTTGATACTCAGTAATATTTATCGAATGAATGAAAAAGGTTCTCCTTGGCTCTCGTGCCCAATCTTAGAGCCTGGGGTTGGAATCGGGTCCAGCTAATTCTTGTGACTAAATAACGGGTACTATAAACTGAATGATTGTGTCTCCCCCAAATTCACATGTTGAAACCTATTCCCTCATTGTGATGGTGTTTAGAGGTCGGGCCTTGGGAAGGTGACTAGTTTCATGAATTAATCTTATGAATGGGATGAGTGTCCTTATAAAAGAGGCCCCAGAGAGCTCCCTTCCACCACGTGAGGGAGGATAGCAGTGACAAGATGGCCATCTGTGGACCAGGAAGCAGGTCCTCACCAGACACGGAATCTGCGAGCACCTTGATCGTAGAGTTCCCAGCTTCCAGAACTGTGAGAAATAAATCTCTGTTGTTTCTAAGCCACCCAGCCTGTGGTAATTCTGTTACAGCAGCCTTGCTGTGTTAGCCGAAGGGACTAAGATAATGAGAGAGTATGTTTCCCCAGGAACTGTTGCGGAAGAATATAGGGATATGAAACCTGACCGGGCAATGCATACTGGGTACCCACTTCACGGTGGCCAACAGTGGTGTCCCATATGGCCTTCAAGAGATTGATACACTATCTGGTGGCATGGGATCCTAGAACTTCACTTCCTTTTGCATATACACGGGGGGCGGGGGTTGGATGGTGCCCTAAAGGAATGTTAAGATGCTGTTGCCATAGAAAGGGGAAAGGAGACGGTGAAGCAAAACCCACAGCATCTGCCCCAGAGAACATCATTAGGACAGAAAATAGATTTAATTCAAGAGTTGCAGAGCTGAAGGGCAACCAAGTGAGTGGAGCGGTAGCTGGGTGAAGAGCGATCTCTCCCCGTGTATCAGAGCATTTTGGAGTGTTGGGGGGTGTGACAGGCATCGTTTTCAGTGCTTGCACGGGAACTACATTGCAATAAGGCACAGACAGAACCATGAGGGCCCACCGAGATCCTCTGGACACCTCCACCTCTCCCAGACTTCCTTGCGATTGGATTGGTCATGTGACTCATTTTGGCCAACAGAATATGAGCAGAAGGAAGTGTGTTGTTCTGCGACCCAGAAGGTTCCATAATTAGTGGGTCCTCTCTGTGCTCTCTTCTCTAACTTATCCCCACCTGCCTATTGTAGGATGTCAGGGAGAGCTCAGAGTCATAAAATAGAGCCACCAGGTGGAAACAGCCGAGTCTCTAAATCGGTGCTTCAAAGAGTCTGGTATTATTTTCACGAGACTGAGCTATGAGTGAGAAATAAAACGTGTTTGTGTTCCGCTGCGGAGAATTCGGGGATTTATTGGAATCAGCAGCTAGCCTTAGTTTTTCTTGAATAATCTGAAGAATCAAGGCAGAAGCAGCGAGGCATGTTTGAGGGCCTTCAGCAATAATGCAGACTGGGGGAAAGGTGGATGGGACAAGATGGTACCCATAGAAGGGAAGAATGTTTGGATTTTGAATATATTATCAAGATAGGGCCAAAGGATTTGATGGAGGATTCAATGGGGGGAGTATAAGGGAAAGGGAAGCCTCAGTAATGACTTCAAGATTTTTGGCTTGAGCAATTTCAAGGATGGAATTGACATTTAATCAACTGGAGAAACCTGAGGAAACAGAGCCAAGGGGTGAAGGAAAGAAAGAAATCAGGAGTTGTGTTTCAGACATAAATGCTTGTGATGTATTCCACTGGGCACTGAAGTAGAGATGTCAAGGGGACAGATAGACATACATCTGGAGTTCAGAGATGTCTCGGCCGGAGATAGGAATTTAGGAGTTGTCTGTGTTTGGAGGTATTTTCAGCCCCAGGAGCCTATGAGTTCACCAAGGCAACGATTACATGTAGGGAAGGAAAGCTGGTATTAGGAATGAACTCTGACATTTGACATCTGCAGATGGAGAAAGTGAGGAGCAAGAAGCATAAGCAACTTAGAAATTGGAGCTAAAACGGGTAAAAGCAGATTCATGAGAGAATGTTCCAGAAGCAAGAAGGAAAGAGTAAAGATTCATGTCAGAGGCTGCTGATAGGTCAAGAAAGGGAATGATCACTGACCCTGAATCCAGCAATGTGGAGACCGCAAATGTCCCAGACAAGAGCTGTTCCAGTGACAGAGGTTGGCGGGGCGGGGCGGGGGGGGGGGGCTTGGGGGGCATACAAGAGCCTTGTTTTGACTGTATTAAAGAGAGAAGGTTCAGGGAGGGGAGAGAATTCAGAAAGAATGAACATAGACAACTTTTTCAAGGAGTCCCCTAGCCAGTGAATACCCCCTGATTTTATTTGGTGGGAAAAGGAAAATACTCTTTTCTCTTGTTATGGGCATCCTTCCCTGCACCTCTCTTGAGTCTCTATGAATCAGCACCTCCCCGCACCCTGGCCCCCGTCACACCCCCCGGCCCGTATCTTCTCTCTTGTCCCTTCCCCAGCTGGACAGAGCACCTGCTGTAGCCCCCATGTTAATCATTTATTAATGAATCCATTCAGTCCAAAACCAAGTGCCTGCAGAGGGCCTCTTACTTGTCAGGCCCAGTGCTGCTCTGGGCCCATATTGCCAAATTAAACAGCCTACAGACCAGAACGGGGTCTTTAAACCTTTTTGGTTATGACTCCCCTAAGACAATTTTGAAAAATGGTGATATCTCTTTCACCCAGACTTCAATTTTAAAATGAGATTTTATGTTCTAAAAGTCTTTTGTAGAGGGGCGCCTGGGTGGCTAAGTCGGTTAAGTGTCTGCCTTCAGCTCAGGTCATGATCTCGGTGTCCTGGGATCGAGCCCTGAGTCGGGCTCCCTGCTCAGCGGGAAGCCTGCTTCTCCCTCTCCCTCTGGCCTTCCCTTCACTCATTCTCTCTCTCTCTCTCTCTCTCTCTTTCTTTTTCAAATAAATAAATAAAAGATATAAAAAAATAAAAGTCTCCTGTAGGAAGAAAGGAGAGACAGGCTCAGCAGACACTGTTTGGGTGACCACCATACCCCATTTCTGAATACATTAAAATTACAGGCTTTTTGTGACACACAAGGAGTTTTTCACAGTCATCAGGAAGGACAGACCTTGTGGAACCAAAGCAAGGGACAGGAGACTTTCCAACAGCACAGTGGGGATGGACAGTCCGTTGGAGTCTTAATTCAGCAAACTTCAAAAAGACCAATTGAAATGAATGTGGATTTGGAAATGTTCCCAGTGAGATCCATTTAAGATCAGTCATTATGGGGAGACCTTAACTTTCTTTCTCAACTTTCTTCAATTATTGACATGCCCTACTTACTTCTTGTGGATAGGCTGTTTCTTTATCATCTTGTATACATGTTTAAATTAGTATCTTAGTATTTTCATCATGAGTATACATAATTGCAAAGGATATAATTACCAATGAACCATAAACATTGTCATTGAAAAAATAAAAATAATTACAGGGCACCTGGCTGGCTCAGTAGGTAGAACATATGACTCTTGAGCTCAAGGTTGTGGGTTCAAGCCCCACATTCCTGCTGAGCAGGAAGCCTGACTTGGGGCTCAATTCCAGGACCCTGGGATCATGACCTGAGCCAAAGGCAGACGCTTAACCGACTGAGCCGCCCAGACATCCCAATGACTACCTTCTTTTAAAAGTATCCAATGACGTCTATGTATCATAGCACTACGAAACATAACATCATGCATTTTTATTTTATTTTATTTTTTTTAAGATTTTATTTATTTATGTGACAGAGAGACAGCCAGCGAGAGAGGGAACACAGCAGGGGGAGTGGGAGAGGAAGAAGCAGGCTCCTAGCGGAGGAGCCCGATGTGGGACTCGATCCCGGTACGCCGGGATCACGCCCTGAGCCGAAGGCAGACGCTTTAACGACTGCGCTACCCAGGCGCCCCACATCATGCATTTTTAAAATGTGCAAACCAGCTCTCCTTTAGTGGTAAGAACATTGAAGGTTTCTTTCACTGAGCTTGTATTTCCATTCTGGTCTCGACCCCACACGCAGGATTTTATCCTAATATAATAGTTCGAGCTTGAAAGACTATTATTAGTTCTCTTATAATCTTTCTCTGCAGCAGAAATTTGTACTATAAATGCCCTCCAGCCAAAGGCCAACCAGAACGCACCTGGAGTTGAACAAATCAGGTTTCTCATTCATTGAAACAAGGGAGGGCACACAGCACAGGGAACCATTGGGCATCTGAGTACGAGGGTGCTAGAAAGGATTTATTATATATGATTTGGACTTAAAGTCATTAGGGGAAAGTTTATGGGAGCTTGGCTTTACTTTGGATTGGACGCGTTCAGGAAGTGGGGGCAATCTTATAATGGGTTTTATCTTCGTTTTATGTGGATGGCGGTGAGCAAGGTGAAGGCTTATAAGCCAGCAGTCACTCCTATTAGCTGGAAGGGGGTGAGTTTGCATTTCTGTGGTTCTCACAGTGACTTTTTCCCTTTGCTTTGATGAAATCATAAGCTGATTTTGGTTATTGATTTACTTAGCTGTGATCACTGATAACTTCCTCTGATGTTGATGCTTAGTGATATTGTTGATATCCAACAGGAGAACACCGTGGTCTAGCTATGAGCACGTATCGGTACCTAACGACCACACAGCCTTCCTGTACGTGGCAGGCCTGTCCTTGGAAATGGGGAATGCTTTTCGCTTTCGGGGCCCCTTCTTTTAGACAAGGACAGAGGAAGTCGGACCATAGGGTATGAATTCATGATGTGAGATTTTGGGGCTCGTGATCAAGAGGGCGTCTCCTGCACCTCCCTGGTCATTAGATGAGGGTCAGTCCCTCTTCTCTGTTGTAAAATGAGTTGTTGAACCATCGGATGGGACAGTGGCTGCCCAGGAGACTTTGAGACTCGGGACCGGATACGTCGGCCAACTGTAACACAGCCAATTACCAGAAACCATGATTATTAGTCCTCATAGGTCTCCAAGCGAGAGGCCTAGACCATAAACCCCAGGCAAGGAAAACATATCCCAGAATCCAGCAGGGCCTGTTTGAGAGCCCCAGGTGGTTTCTTCTCTTCGCCTTGTCTTGAAATTTGCCCTGTAGTGTTTACACAGGGGCCTCAAGCTGAGAGGAAATCAAGCATTACGCGATCTTTCACGGCGACTCTGGCTAATGAATTGAGACGTGTTTATTGGGTGTCCAGGGCAGATACTGTGTTATTTATGACATCTGCTGGGGTCCACGACAAGTTCCAGGTCACTGCGGGGATTACAGTCAGGAGAGTTTGCAGGGAGAGGACATCAGTTTTCTCTCCTGGAGTATCCCATGTTTGCCACATGCTGGAAGTTTCTGAGAGGGGTGGTCTTCCAACAGCTCCTAGTCTCCAGGAATTACCCCCCAGCACACAGGTAGTTAGAGGAAAGCAGGCAGGGATGAGCCTGAGAATCACTTCGGAAGTAGAGTCCCAGTGGGGCCCAGGCTCTCCTGGGAATATAAGTGTCATTTATCACAACAGGAGGGAATCAATTCTCTGTCCATTTCCTAGGGGCTCCTGTTGTTCTCCGGAAATCCTCGTTGTTTTAAAATCATTCAAGTCATGGATTAACCGAAATCATTTACGTCTTACAGTATATATATATATTTGTTCTTCTGTCATTTGTGAGTTAGTAAGCTTGGCTAAGAGCAATTAACTCAGGCATCTAAACTGATTTCATTTCTGTGAGAAGCCCAAGTTCAGCTCTGTACTGCAGAATCCCTTGGCAATTTTTAGTTGCCTTTTTTTTTAAAGTATGATCCATCAATACAGAGAATTAAATCAGAGATATCCAAAAAAAAGACTCTAGAAGGTTTGAAAAAGGTGTGAATACTTCCCCAAAGAGGTTTTTTTTTCCTCCAGACAAGAGAGAAAACTAGATTATAGAAAATCAAGAACTGTTTCTTTCCTTTTAAAAAAATGAACATTCCTCTCACATCGTCTTAATAACAAAACAATAAATGAATACAGAAAGGTAAATACAGATTACCATCCAGAAACAATAGCCACAAAATCATTACAATTGCTACAATTGTAACAAAAATAATTTGTTAACCTATTGTCATTTAGGAAGTCAGGATAAATTATGTTTAATGACCAATGTTTTGTGGTTGTTCCTTAATTAAAAACTGTCTGGGCATCCAAAGATTGTTTATTAATTAATTTAAAGTTTAACGTCTTAAAATTAGTTATGGTCCTGAAAAATACAATTTGGCTAATACGCTAAATCCTTATGATTTGTAGTTTTGCGAGAGGTGCGTAAAATTAAACACTCTAAAGACATATCCATTATCATCCGTTCATTTTTACGAACATAATTTGATATGTATAAATTTTTAATTTTAAACAATCTCAGGAGACAGCGGTAACCTAACTTACTCGTAAAACCAACGCAGGCAGTTTAGAAAGTTGAAATGTGAGACATTTAATTCTATACTGACACAAGTAAAATTTTGTGCTGGAAGTATTTTTATAGGTTCAAGTAATTTTTAAAGACTGAATCATGCCCCAACCTCTTGTTTTATCTTAGAGCGAAAGCCATTTTTTTCTAACCTCCTAGCTGGATTAGCAAAGGCTGTTACATAAATAGACTTTTGGGGGTCCACAAAGAAAAATACTGCGTAATAACTTTTTCTTTTCTTTTATACACTGTTGAGTGTTTATCTGGGCTTAATATTCCCAGAGTGCTGACATAGCAACTGAACGGTTTTTTGTTTTTAATCTTTAACCTCTTTTTCCCTGAGAGAGAAAGAAAGAGAGAGAGACAGAGAAAGAGAAAGAGACAGACAGGGACACAGAGACACAGAAAGGGAGACAGAGACAGAGAGAAAGAGATAGAGAGACAGAGACAGAGAGGAACAGAGACAAAAGGAGACAGAGACAGAGAGAAAGAGAGAGACAGAGAAAAGGCAGCCAACTCCAGGCAAATACAAAATTATCACTACAAAATGCTAATTATGTCTTCTCTACAGAGAGAGGACGATAAGTCTCGATGTAGGATAAGATTTTGACGTATGTGTTTAAAGAGAGTGGCGTACAGCTGGGGTTTGATATAACTTCTGTGCATTTGACAGTTTTATCAACCCAAACAATTAAGAGGTCAGCAGTCACTAATTCCCAAGGACTGAAATGGAGGAGACATGACTCTGGGTTAAACAAAATGCTCTCTCTGGTAGAGAAACAAGACAAGTAATCTCCTCTGGAGGATTTCTTCGCTTATTGTCCGAAAGTACCTTTCAAATGAATACTCTCGCTCCTGTCAAAAGCTCCCCAATGTGGCCGCTGCAATTTTGAGTGGTCCCTGGTGAGATGGTACGGTTAATGAGATAAACACCCAAGTCAGCATGATAGTGAGGAGAAAAGAGGAAGTGAGTTTGGCCTGGGAGAGGCATGGTGTAGACAGGGGAGAGCCACAGTGTAGATGGGACAGAGGCACAGTGTAGATGGAGGACAGTAGAGTGTAGATGGGAGAGAGGCACAGTGTAGCTAGGGGAGAGACATGGTGTAGACAGGGGAGAGGCACAGTGTAGATGGAGGACAAGCACAGTGTAGACAAAGGAGAGGCTCAGAGCTGCTGGGATCTATCCGTGGGTGTTTGTGTAAGTTCATGGCTTGGGCCTTGGCCAAAGACAGTCATCACCCAGTCATCATCAGGGAGCAGACACAACTCCCAATTCTAGGCAGACAAAAATAAACAAAGTTCTCAGAAACACCAAGACAGGACCGAGGGAATGGCCTTATATGGTTTTAAAATGAAGATCCAAGTCCAAGTCCATCTACGAAAGATGCCAAGTCTTAGGGGACACCATGAAACCCTCAGCCCAGGGCCCCGGCTTGGGCACGGATTAATCAGCCTTATTCCCAACTTTTGCCTGCGACGGTCGATGTCAAGTGTCACTTTGGCCAGGCCACAATCCAGTCTGCCATTAGTTGAACAGTAAACTAGATATTACCATGAAGACACTTTGCAGATATGATTAAAGTTCATAATCAGTTGTTTTAAGTAAAAGAGATTATTCTGCATCATCTGAATGGGCCTGATTTGAGCAGTGGAAAAGTCTCAAAAGCAGATCTGAGGCTTCCCTGAGGAAGAAGCTTGCCTGTGGCTAGAAGCTTCGGCATGCGCCCGAGAGTTCCAGCTTGCCTTCCTGATGGCCTGCACTCTGGATTTTGGACTTCCCTAGCCAGGCCCTCACAATCATACAAGCAAATTCACTGTAGTAAATCTCGTAATACAGATAGCTCCTCCTGGCTCTGTTTCTCTGGTTGAACCCTCACTAATATATTCTCCCGATAGACGTTTCCTGTTAGAGACAAAGACCCCTCTCTAAGCCACTAGACAAGCAGACAGGCCAGGAGCAGGTGTTAGAAGACTGGAAAACAATTTCAGCAAAGAGTAATGTAAATATGATCAAATAAACAAGATAAACCCAACCCTGGAATATTTAACACAATATTGGAGCTCTGCGTAGCATGAACTTACCTTTCAGGCGTGTGTGCGGGATGGGGGGTGCCTCCGATAGGGAGAGACACAGCAGGTCTCAGATGGGAACGCCAGCCCTGGGTCCAGGGTTTCCACCCAAGGCAGTGAGGACTTCAGCTGGATCTCAGTGTCACATCCCATTCTGTCAATGCCCTCCAGCCAAACACCGCAGGGCGCACACTTACAGCTGAGCGTGTTGGGCTCATTGTAGCCAGGGAGAATGTACCCCCTGGGGAGGCACTGGGTATCTCAGTAAGAAGATGATAGAAAGGACTTATTGTAGGATTGGGACTTTGGTTAGGTAACTGGGGAGAGCTAACCCAGGCAGCCTTTACTCTGGCTTGAATGATGGCAGGAAATGGGGCCAAGTCTAGGATGAGTTGTCTTAAATCCTATCTGGAAGGGTCTCCTTATCTGGGAACCTCATCTGGAAGACAACAGCATGGTTAAAACAATAATTGGCAAGGAAGCAACAGTCACTCATGTCAACTAGGGTAGGGTGATGTGTGGTACTTTTGTAGATTTCATAGTAACTTTGTGCTATAGGTCATGTCCCCCAAAAGTCTTAATTGCCGATGCGATGATATTGGAAGGGGGGTCTCTGGAAGGAGGTTAGGTCATGAGGGTGGAGCCCTCCTGAATGGGATCTGTGTCCTAAGCAAAGAGCCCTCAGGGAGCTCCCTCACCTCCTCTGCCATGCGAAGACACAGCGAGAAGACGGCCATCTTGAACCAGGAAGTGGGTCCTCGCCAGATCCTGAATCTGCCAGTGCCCTAACCTTGAGCTTATCAGAATCCAGAACTGGGAGAAATTGATGTTCGCTGTTTATGCCACCCAGACTGAACTAAAACATTTTGGTTTTATCTGTGCTTAGATAAGATTTTGAAATTGTTGTATTTCGTTTATTTGTTCATTCTTCTTGCTTTGTCTCCCTGTGTCAGCGTCACAGAGCATAGAGCATCAGACACCCATTGGATTCTGGTTGATGTCTGTAGTTTGCTGCTTTCCCCCAATAGGACACCCAGGTCTGGCTGTGAGCTCCGGCCCAGCTCTTGGACAGGCTCTTGGACAATTTCAAGGTCAGTTCCTAGATGTCAGAAGTGGTTCTCCTCTTCCTTTGTGTATAAATTGAAATTGTTTTTAGTTTTTTATGACCAAAGATGTATTTTTTTAAAATGTGGACTGAGCTACAAACAGTGTAATTGTTATTATATCCAATTTACCCAGACAATAAAAATAAATAACATATTGTGATCATTACCAGACAGAAACATATTATTAGAAATCACATCTTGATGAGACAGAAAGTTTTCATGCGAGTCATGCATTTATGAATAAATATTGCTTATTCCTTAAATGAAAATAGTTGGTATATATTTTATTCCCACTTTCCATTTTTATTTATTTTGGTGCTGAGAAAATGCATGTCCTTAAATGAGCCTATGGAAGCAGAATCTAAAAAAACAAAAAAACAAAAAGCAGTGACAACTCAATTTTTTCAGGTTATCTGCAAAACACCCATTTTGATATACCATCAAAAACTAATTTTAATGATCAGCCTGTTCACAATGTAATTGAATCCTCAAATTGAAAGCAGAGAATCAGAAGCTACATAACTTACAAAGGTCTTGTTTTTCGATTGTTAGAGCTCGTGTTCTTCCAACGCGAAGTCCAACATTTTAAATTCTTCTTTGTTCAAAAGCCCAGAAGGTTCCCTACCCCGCATAAAGCAATGATGCACTTTAGTAGGAAAGGGGATGGGTGAGAAGTCTTCCTGTCTTTTGTACAATTTGAGAAAGTTGAAACTTTTTTTTTAAAGATGTGATTTATTAATTTGAGAAAGAGAGAGTACAAGTGGTGAGGAGGGACAGAGGGAGGGGGGAAGCAGACTCCCCACTGAGTAGGGAGCCCACGAGGGGCTTGATCCTAGGACCCCAAGATCATGACACTTAACCGTCTGAGCCACCCAGGCACCCCAGAAAGGTGACCTTTTAAGGGAAAGTGATAACAGAATCCATGTCAGCTCAACTGCAGGGGAATTCTCAGTTAAAACAGTTTCAAAAAAGAATATACATGCAGGATGAGAATCTGGATATTAATTCTCTAAAGCTCTACATGCTGAATAGCCCTTGGAAAGACTCTTGGTATCCTCAGGATTGCCTGTGTTTTACTTTGAAGACTCACCAAGCGATCTGTAGGTTGCTTTCCAGGGAACGTCAGTTGTACCAATATAATAGGATCATTATGGACCATGATCATTTTATGGTTTAGCAATGTTACTCTTAAATCTCACATAGTGCCTAAAACACTGTCTCTGCACATAGGAGGTTCTCTGCAGATATTAGCTCTACTGGAAGAATCCACTGTATTGTCTTAGGTGCGAAAACAGAACTAAAAATGGCCATACCAGTGCTTGACGTAGTTACTGCCGGTGAAGAGGTGGCCAACAATTATTGATTGAGTAATAGTATTTGTCGTTTGTGGAATACCTATAGGGGCCTGGCATTTAACATACATGTGCGTATGGGGCGCCTGGGTGGCTCAGTTGGTTGAGCATCGGACTCTTGATTTCCACTCAGATCGTGATCTCAGGGTCGTGAGATCGAGCCCCACGTCAGGCTCTGCATTGAGCTTGGAGTCTGCTTGAGATTCTCTCTCTCTCCCTCTGCCCCTCCTCTCTCTCCCTCTCTCTCAAAACAAAAAACAAACATATGCGTGTGTATGGACACACACACACACACACATCTTACAAAGGCCTCACAAGATAGGTACTGTTATTTCCATGTTATAAATAAACAGTTCAGAAAGAACTTTCTCAAGCCATAGAGCTAGTAGAAGGTTGTGCAAACATTCTAATCCAGTTCCAAAGCACCTCTTGTTTTCTTTCCTTCTTAGTCATGCCTGGACTTACATCCTGGTGCCCCTGGAGAACAGCAACAGTTTCTTTAAATAAAAAAAAGAAGTGCAACTCCGTTTTGTTACATTGAAAAGGAGGAAGAGGAGGTCTGTCTTGTACTTGTGAGATAAATATGTAAAATACCAACAGAGTGCCTGAGACACCTTAGACGTTTCATCAATGCTCCTTGCCTCCCTCGTCTGCAAGGACATTTGAAAAGAAATAGAAATAAATCCGTCAAAGTCAAAACTGCTATATTTGGCTTCTGACTGGACTTGGTGTGACATTTTTTGGGGTGAAACAAAACCTGCTCCAATTGGCCAAGTCTCAAACCAAACCAGCCAGCTACCTGGCGATTTCCAAAGCCCTTCTTAATGCAAGACCACTTCAACACAATTCAGGAAAGATGGAATCAATCCAAGCTGCAGAGATTAGAAACACTCTGCAATTTTCTGTCGTTTTAAGGAGTAGAACACAACCTGAAAATGGAATATAATTGGGGTGCAGAAGCTTCTCTGGGCTGCCTGTTTTATTCTCATTTCCACAGGAAGTACTCATATTTGATCTCTCCGTGCACGAAGGGAAATTAGAGCTACTTGCTTTGTCTTTGAAACAGGCAAAGGGTATCAGCCTGGATGACACGTATGCTGCTGAAACACATCAAATGGATGATCTGATCCTTAACAGCGAACAGCCCCTGGTCTTTTTAAAGGCAGAAAAAAAATTCTGTAACACAAAGACAGAAATGCATGTAAGCTCGTTCTGTTCTCTGAAGAATTTCTTGCCTTCAGATTCCACCCTCCTGGATCTGTCTGCTTTTATTTGCTTATGTTATACATTTGGTGACGAGGCAGTATTGAAACTTTGGGAATTTATGTGTATATCAATATGCAAACAGATCTTGAAGCAAAAGCAAACATAGAGCTCAGAGGCGGCAGGCATCGGATGAGGCAAGTCTGGACTTGGGAGAGCTTAGGGAAAGATCTTTTTCCTTTTCTGTCCCTGGCTGTTAGGAGACCCATGAAAATCTAGAGAACCTCTAAAGCCTTCCTCAGTTAGCTTAGCCACACAGGGTTTTGTTCTTTGCTCTGTGAAGGGTTAAAAGAGACAGTCATGGTGATGGGGGGAAAATAGAATAGATATCCCACCTCCCGCTCTTGGCTGGTGTTCAACTGAAAGTTCCTCCCTTTCTAGGCTGCAGGAGGATGAGGTGCTAGGAATGAAATGTCATGGGCAGCACAGACTTCCTGTTTCCAGAACACTTAGATATTCTCCTGGATATGTCCCCACCATATGTTGAGATTTCCGAGTTCCTCGCCATTGGACACCATCGAGGATGGAGCTGGCTTCCTCATGCTATCATCAAGGCAGATGTCTTCCTGTCACAAGAAATCATAATTCCAAACGCCCTGATGATTCTCAGGCAAAAACAGGTGACCAAAACATGGTGGCCATCGGCAGTCGTGGGGCTTATAGGCTGTATCAGTTTCCTCCCACCGCTGTAACAAATTTTCGTGAATTATCATAACGCATCATAGCATAGATTTATTCTCTTCCAGTTTTGGAGGGCAGAAAGTTAAAATGGGTCAGCAGGGCTGGTTCCTTATACAGACTTTAGAGGAGAATCTGTTTCTTTGCCTTTCTCAGGTTCTAGAAGCTACGCCCATTCCTGGGCCGGTGGCCACCCAGCACTGTCTTCATCATGACATCTCCTCTGGCTCTGAACCTCCTGCTTTTCTCTGCAAGGACTCACGTTATTCCATTGGGCCCACCAAGATAATCCAGAATTCTGTCCCCATCTCAAGAACCTTAATGAAACATCTACAAAGTCCCTTTTGCGATGTAAGGTAACATACTTAGAGATTTCCAGGATCAGGCTGCAGACATCTTTGAAGGACCATTATTTAGCCTACTGTGTGTGCCAAGTCATTGTCTCAGAGTGCAGAATCTAAAGTCAAGTTCATCTTCTCCATGGGCCAAGTAGAGTTAAGTCTAAATGGTGGACGAACTTTTCATACTGGATAATACAAGCCATTTATTTATAGCACAGGTACTAACACCATCTCCCTTGATGGACTGAGAATTCCTTGAGTGCAAGGAATGCATTTAGATGACACTCGTCTTGGTGGACAAGGGGCCTACCACATACTGTGTCCAATAATGGCCTTTTAATGAGACTATATGGTCCTTTGGATAGGGGAAAGTGGGGACGGCGAGGGAACCTGGTAGAAATCTAAAGAATAAATTAAACCCACATTTGATCTTTCATCATATATATTGTTTTCTATTTTTGGCAATGGGTTTTTGATATTTGCGTGCTCCTTCATAAAATGTAGAGGATGTGGGGGAGTGACTGTAGGGCCAGAGCAGGCAAAATGCAAGATCATTCCAACCAAACAACCAACCAACCAACCAACCAGACAAAAAGAAACAAGGAGCCAGTGCTGAAGGAGCTCCCAGTAGCCAAAGAGGCTATTGAATTAAAACTCAAAGTATAACAAATACCCAGAGTTCATGCTAATGTAAATGCATTGATGGAGGAAAGGAGGGAGGGAGGAGGAAGGAGGAAAGAACAAGAGAGAACTCTTCATTGCAGAAGAATTCCAAATAATAAACGTAGAAGGAAATAGAAAGAGGAAAATAGAAAATCATCATTAGGACACCTCAGTAATAATTACTGCTAGCAAGATTATTATAAATGTAATTGTATTTGCACCATTTTTCCCTCTGCTGGCATCAGTGTATATATAATATACCTCTGTAATAACAACAAAATGCCCCATGGTCACTGCTGCATTATTTATAGTAGCCAAGAAATGGAAACAACCTAAGTAGCCATAGACAGATGAATGGATGAAGAAAACATTATATATATATATATATCTTTAACATATGTATATGTATGTATATTGGAATAATATTCAGCCATCAAAAAAAGAAATCCTTCTATTTACAACAACATGGATGGACCTTGAGTGCATTATGCTATGCGAAGTAGGTCAGGCAGAGAAAGAAATACTCTATGATCTCACTTATATGTGGAATCTAAAAAAGAAAAACAACAACAACAACTCACAGATACAGAGAACAGACTGGTGGTTGCCAGAGGAAGGACGTTGGGATGGGTGGACAAAATAGGTGAAAGTAATCACAAGGGACAAACTCCCAGTTAAAAAGTAATTAAGTCCTGGTGATGTCATATATGACATGGGACTATTGTTTACAATACCGTACTGCGTATTTGAAAGTTGTTAAGAGAACAGATCCTAAAAGTTCTCATCATAAGAAAAGAATGTAACTGGGTGTGGTGATGGATGTTAACTAGACACATTGCGGTGATCATTTCACAATATATACATATATCGAATCATTGTGTTGTACACCTAAAACCAATACAACGTTACGTGTCTGTGATTTGTCCATTAGAAAGAAAGATTCACTCAAGAATGGGCGAAATCAGTGGGTGAAAGTTGAAGGGGAAAAGTGATATTTGCACAGTCTCAAAGTATGCACGATATTTGCATAGTCTCCCCCAAAAGTAATGCTTATGAATTAAAAGGGGGAATGGTAACTTTACAGTGGAGAAATCCCCCAGACACCACCTTTTGTTTAAGGTCACTTGTTTGTGACCAAGGTTAAGAAGTGATTGCTATAAAATGTAGCAACATCAGGTTCTCCTGTGGCTATTATGCACGGAGAAGAGCACATCCCTCCTGATAATTCACAACCCCAGTCCAGCCATGAGAAAACAGATCCAAACTGAAGGTCTGTCTACAAAATAACTGAGTCTCAAGGTAATGAAACGCAAGGGGAGGGTTGTCACAGATTGGAGACACGAAAACCAAATGCCATGTGGGATTCTGGATTAGATCCCGGAAGAGAAACAGGACATTTGTGCAAAAACTGGGCAAGGCTGAATGAAGTTTGTAGCTTTGTTAATAACATTGTACCCATGTTAGTTTCTCAGTTTTGCTAGTTTCACTAAAGTTATGCAGAATGTTAATGTTGGGGGTGGGTGCTGCATGAAGGGAACTCTGTCCCCTAAGTCTAAAATTATCTTAAGATGTAAAGTCAAAGCTAGCATAGAACAGAAGTTAGTGTTGGCAGCTTTTCTGTGTGATTCCGAATGCTTACACGTTGTTATTGTCCTACGGATGAAGGCTTGATCTTTTTAAAGAGTGAGGAGTCCCTGCCTCGGCTTGGCACTTAGAGTTCTGTGAGTGTTTTCACAGTGATTTTCTCCTTGGAGCCTCTTGGCGATGTGCGTGATAGGTACGGAGTGATGCACATTTTTTTAGATCAGAAAACAGATGTTTAGGAAGAATAAATGACTCCAATTAATAACCAGTGGATGGGGAGTCCAGGTTTGCTGATTTCAAGATCAGTGCTCTTGCCAAGCACCTTGCCAGTAATATTCCTATTTGTCTATGCTTTGTAGCCATGAAGGCATTACCATCTCGGATTTGAAATTTGGCTACTTACTCTTTATCCTCTAAATAGATACCAGGGAATCTGGCTTTTAGCCTTGTTTTGGGATGCCACAGGTCCTGCTACACCCATCTACAGAGCTTCTCTCCCTAATAACTTTTCAGTATTCAGAAAGGGTCAGGGTTTAAGCCTTTCCTTCTTCTTTTTTTTCCATTTTCTTTTTATCATTATGTTCTGATGCTACATTTTAAAGAACTCCCAAAGTTCTCCAAGTCTGACAGCCTCATTTGCATGAACCTCAAAAGCTCTGGCTCACGCTTTCAGCCCGAGCTGACCATCTAACATAGCCACAGCACGACAGGGGCGATTCAAGGTTTGAATTTATGGATGATTCAGCATTTATAAATTTCAAAAGCAGCTTTGATGATGGCAGTATTGTGAGCAAGGGATGTGTGCGCCCTGGGAGCGATAAGACTTTCTGGGGGCCGGAGCTCAAACACCCACTATTCATGCCCGGGTTTTGATGTGGTTAACTTCACTTGTCAGTATCCGCATCTAATTTAGGGCTGTAAGCAAGTCTATTGGCAGTCTGGGTGGGGAAAAAAAATCCAAAAGCAAATACATTCTACTGCATTGCAGAGCCCGTTCTTCCCTTTCCCAAAGCACCCCTACGCGATGGAGAAGAACACCATCTCCCTTAGTTGGCTTGGGCTGCCGTAGACTTTGAGGTGACTTAACCAATAAGACATTTATCTACTCACCATTCTGAAGGCCAGAAATCGGAGATCAGGATGTCAGCAGGGTTGGTTTCGTGTTTCCCCGAGGCTTCTCTCCTTGACGTATAGACGTCCCCCCCCCCCCGCCCCGTACATGTCTATGTCCACATTTCCTCCTCTTCAAAGGACACCAGCTGTAATAGGATTAAAATACACCCTAATGATCTCGTTTTAACTTAACTCTGGAAAGACCCTATTTCCAAATACAGTCACCTTCAGAGGTGCTGGGGATTAGGACTGCAACATATGAATTTTAGGGGGACACAGTTCAGCCCGGGACAGTGTGTTTGTTACAAACATGCAATCAACCAGTAACACTCAACACTCCAGGGGCTCTGTAGTGACCCTTAGCTTTCCCCAGTCCCGGTTCAGTTCTTCATTCCTCCTCTGGGGGCTCTCTGATGGCACCTGCTACAACTATGCCCTGGGTCCACCATAAAGTAGCCCATATGGGGCCATGTTAGGGCCACTGAATATCCTATAAGATTCCTCTCCTTTCTTTCTTTTTTTTTTTTTTAAGATTTTATTCATTTATTTGACAGAGATAGAGACAGCCAGCGAGAGAGGGAACACAAGCAGGGGGAGTGGGAGAGGAAGAAGCAGGCTCATAGCAGAGGAGCCTGATATGGGGCTTGATCCCATAACGCCGGGATCACGCTCTGAGCCGAAGGCAGACGCTTAACCGCTGTGCCACTCAGGCGCCCCCTCTCCTTTCTTTCTTATGCTCTATCCTGACGATACTTTATCATATTGCTGTGGAGGGAGATTGCGGTCTCTCCACCATATAAGCCCCCACATCTGCACCTGAAAAGTATTTTCTCACTCGGTTTCCTTGTCGTGCATCTAATGCTCGAGCTCATTATTCAACTCAGGCTGTCCGTTTCTGAGAGTTCACTTGGACCAGAGGACAACGTGAGTGTCCATTTTAAAATGTCAGTTTCATTATTATTCAGGTAATGATGAGGCTGACAGATCAGAAGACAATTGCCCATGAAAATGGTTTGTTTCTTACCTTTCCCAAAAGGGGACATGCCATGCCATGCGGGGCCACATGGGCAAGCATCAGGGTTGCTCGGGAGGCAGGTGAAAAAATATGGGCAAGAGCCTTTATTGTGGTTTCCTTGGGACGGTGCATGTGAGTTTGGGTCAACACGCTTGCGATGGGCAAGTTTGAATAATATCTGCAGTCTCTGGGGTGTAGGGACTGTTTTCAGTTGTCTGGTACCTGGCCCTGGGATGATTAAGGTGGGGGGCACTATTGGTCTGGAGCGTGAGAGCCCAGTAGAGGTTGTGGTAGGGTGTAGGCTCTGGATTGGTGGGTTTGCGTGTGAAAGACAGGCTTGTAGGACAGTCATTTACTACCTTGAAGAATTGGCCGGCCCTGAGAGGGCCAGGCTCCTTAGGCTTAGTAAGGAACCAGATGTGGTTCCCAATATCAGGGTACAAAGATGTGCTTTGGTGCAGTGGTACCTATAATTGTCCTGCTCTGCGAACCATCGGTTAATGTCCTGGACTGGACGAACAGGGCTCTAGCCTCTCTCTCCTCAGTGGACTGAGACCCTGTGTCCAGATAACAGGGGAGACAGACAGTTAGGGCCCTGGCAGCATGGGCTGGAGGCATCCTAGTTAGTTTGCCAGGTAGGAAACAGGACACTCTGTCAACGTTCTTGGGGGATGCCAGGTCCCTTTTCAGACAGGTGACTCTGGGCCCTTGCTCCCCTTGCTCACTTCCCATTCCTGGGGAGCCCCACCTTTCCCTGGCAGACCATGGTGTGTTGGCCAGAAGGGAAGGAAGCCAACGCTTCCAGAGAGCAGCTCTGAAATTGGCATAGACGTGCAGCAATGAAATCATGGTGAAAGCTGGACAGAGGGCAAGGAAATGGGCAAATGGCACGCAAGGCAGGGGGTAGAAGCAATCCCATCCCAGATCCTGCCATGGGCATGGGAGACATTGAACCTCCAGGCCCCAGACACTGGAGTGGAGTGGCCGCAGGACATGCACCATCTGAAACTGTCAACTCCCAAAGTCGTCTGAAAACCAGACAAAGCAAGTGTGGGGCCATGTGGAGTCCGGGAACCCTGGAGCGTGGAGCTGTCCGAAAAAGGCCCCAGCTCATAAGTTCCCTAGGCAGGCCTTCTCTGATGCAATACCCCGGGTGAATGGAGACAGTTGGGAACACAGTGACCGGAGGGGAAAGAGAGGTATCCTGAACACCGCAGGAAACATCCGGAGGTGATAATGATACCACGGTAGTCATGCAGTTGTTCATTCATAAATATCAGGGAACACTTACTACATCCTGGGTACTAGACCCTGGGATTATAGTGATAAGCCAAACACACATGGTCCCTTCCTGGTGCTTAGATTGCTTTCATGGCAGAGCCCTGGTCTTTACCCCTTAGCACAGAGCCTCCTAACATCCTCAAATAACACCAGCTTTCAGGAGACGACTCTTTATAGCCTGACCATCTCATTGGGTCTAGGAGGACCCTCTGGAGGAAGCCAGATGTTTATTCCATAGCAACTTTCAACTCTTCATGACTCATGAGACACCTACCCGAGTCAGTCGCTATTTTTCATGCCCTTTCATGCCTCCCAACCACCATGTGAAGTAAGATTATAATCCCATTTTATGGATGTAGGAATTGATTCCAGAATGGTTGAGCAGGTAGCCAAAGGTCGCTCAGAAGAAAAATAATTGAAAGCCAGCTCCATCTGACTCCCAAGCCAGTGTTCTTTCAAAATCATCAGGCGTAGATGCATCTGAATTGTTAACCTGATGAAATCATTCCATTTGCTAATAGGTATTATATCTCTTTCTAGGTGTTGTAGACACATGCTTTTTAGTAGCATTTGGACTCATAGCTAATTAAATGATATGGATATACCCAAAAGATGAGTGGATAATTTACAGTTTTTTTAAATTTTAATGAATAAATAACAACTCTTTCTTTATTTATCTAGTTTAAAATGTTAATGAATAGCTCCCCTTCTAATTGCAAAGCTGAGTATTTAAGGGAACCTGACACTTCATAAATATCAAACTGTGAGGTTTCATGTGTTGGTTTTATATAAACATAGGAATTGAGTAATTACCATCCCTGCTATTCATTAAAATTCAAAATTAGATAAACAATAAGCGGGAATGTTTTTGTTCATTATTATTCATATCAAGTACTTTGCTTAGAATATCCCCTGCTTCTTTTCATGATTTCTTTTGTGCACTGTCCTTTCTTTTGGAGCACGAAAACGGTCCATTGAGTGGAAAACTCCGCTTTTCTTTTGTTTTTGTTTCAACCAAGGCATTATTTTGTTTGGAAGGAGTGGTGGCAACAGAGAAAGAGGTCTGGGCTCAGGGTTGTGTGATCTCTGGTCTTAGCTCTGTCTCTAACTTGTGGTGGGTTCCCTACATGTCCCTTACCATTCCCAGCTTGGGGTCCCTTGTCTTCAAGATGAGGAATTTGCATGAGATGATCTTTCAGCCACTCCTTTATTTTCCAGAACGGATCTTTTTTTGTGTTTTTTGTGCCAGGCACTGTGCTACGAGGTGAAGTTCTGGAGGTGAGCGAGAAATGATTGCAGTTTCTGCCCTGACAGAACTTCCCAAATAAGCACACAAACGATTCTAAGATCCCAGTTACGATTCTTGCTACAGAAGGGATTATGTAACATGTGAACCATTAGAATAGAGCTTTGGACACAGAAAGATCAGGGGATGCTGTCCTGGAAGAAGGCAAGCTTGCATTGATAGCTCAAGGATGAGCCAAAGTTAACTAGGTGAAGAAGGGAAAGAGGAAAATCCCAGGTGTGGAAAGGGCTTGAGCAAAGGCCCTGGGGCAGGAAACTCTAAGAGACTCATCTGTCTGCAAGGGAAAGAGGGAGAGACTAGGCTATCAGATGAGGCTGTAGAGGGTAGCTTGGGGCCTGTTTAGACAGGTCAGCTACAGGAGTCTGTCTTCACCTAAGAACAATAGTGACGGACATCAGCATATATTTGAATCATGTTCCTTTGAAAGTGGTTTTGTTAGATGGAGGTTAGATCTGTTTATTCTGCTTTTTTTCTCTCTCCTCTTTTCCTTAGATCTTGAGAGCCTTCTCAGTGGTTTTGCTTGCAAAGCTCTCTTAGGAGGGGCACCTGGGTGGCTCAGTCAGTTAAGCATCTGCCTTCAGCTCAGGTCATGATCCCATGACAGGCTCCCTGTTTTTCCCTCTCCCTCTCCCCCTGCTTATCTCTCCCTCTCTTTCTCTCTCTCTCTGTCAAATAAATAAATAAAATCTTAAAAAGAAAAAGCTCTTTTAGAAATGCAGGATCCAAGGACAGTTTGCAGATTTATGGGTGAGTACCAGCCACAGATGGATGGCAGACCTTAGGGCCAAGATGTTCACGCTCCTTTCCCTGGCCCGCTGCTGCAGATTTCTGCTACTTTGCTGTAACACGGCTTTGCACAATTAAAGAACTGTCTTAATGCACTCTTCATAAAACAGCTTGATAAACCTGAGCTTGGACCTTCATTCAGCAGCCGTCCTCCAGCTCTCTAACTTCACATCCACTCATCCGATTCTCCCAGAAATTGACAAAGGTTCCGAGAACACACAATTTCGTGCTTTTACGTAGAACAATCCATGATTCCTATTTCATGCTACTTGGCTTGATATCATAATCTACTTGTAATTTTTGTTTTATTTTATTTTTTTTAACGGAAAAAGAGACCCAACAGAGACTCGACCCTGGCAGTTTCCCCAGGGGAACTCCCACTTCTCTCTGGAATCAGGCTGTGCCTAGAATCTTGATCCCCAGCCTTTGACCACAGAGGTTCCTTCTCATACAATGGACAGTGGCGTGAGGGCTCCCAGGGAGACCTGAGGGTTGGCTTAGTTCCAGGACCTGTTTTGAAGTTGGCCACAGAAACCTCTCCGGGCTCAAGCGGTACCGCTGTTGGTGAGAAAACCAGGAATAGCTTGGAGGCAATGCATCTTTGTAAGAAATGCAGCTGAGCCGGGAGGGGAGAAGGCTTTAGAGTGCTTCCCCACACTATCAGAATCTCCTGAAAGCCTTTTAAGAAAGCAGATGCATCAATCTCATTTCTTTGGCTCTGTTTGGGTGGATCAGAAGTGAGGTCAGTGAATGGAGGTTTTTAACAAGCTCTCTCATGGGATTCAGCTCTGGAATTTTCTACCATCCCTGATACAAACTGTTTCCCCTTCCAGGATGGAAACTCTTTTATTCTTCTCCGCTAGAGAAAGGGGATGTCAGGATGCCTAAGGACATGTGGAGAAATTCAGAGGGCTCCCCGCCACTGAGACGTCAGGATCGCTTTTCCTGAGCACCTTCTGCTGGCTTGTGGTCCATCCCCTCCTACCAGAGCCCAGCCCCTACTGCTTCTTTAAATTTTTTTATATAATAATATTATTTTATTATATTATATTATTTTAGTCACCATACACTACCTCCCTGGTTTTTGATGTAAAGTTCGATGATTCATTAGTTGCGTATAACACCCAGTGCACCATGCAATACGTGCCCTCCTTACTACCCATCACCAGCCTATCCCATTCCCCCACCCCCTCCCCTCTAAAGCCCTCGGTTTGTTTTTTAATTCAAGTATAAAGATCCTACAGTGTTATATTAGTTCAGGGGTACAATATAGTGATTCAGCAGGTCTATACATTGCTCAGTGCTCATCAAGGCAAGTACACTCTTCATCCCCCCCTTTTTTTCTAGATTTTATTTATGTATTCATGAGAGACACAGAGAGAGGCAGAGGGAGAAGCACTGTCCCTGCAGAGCAGGGAGCCCGAGGTGGGACTCTATCCCAGGACCCTGAGATTATGACCTGAGCCCAAGGCAGACACTTAATCCACAGATCCCCCCCAGGCGCCCTGTTCACCCCTTTTATTATTTCACCCATCCTTCCACCCACCTCCCCTCTGGCAACCACCAGTTCGTTCTTTGTGTCGAAGAGTCTGATGTGGTTTTTTTGTTGTTGTTAGTCTCTTTTTTTGTTGTTCATTTTTTGTCTTGTTTCTTCATTTCCACATATGAGTAAAATCATATGGCACTTGTCTTTGTCTGACTTATTTTACTTAGCATGATCATACCCTCTAGATCCATCCATGCTGTTACAAAGGACAAGATTTCATTCTTTCTGGTGGCTGAATAATATTCCGTTGTGTGTATATATATACACTTGTTTGCGTCTAATTCCATCCGCAGTAAGCAGCTAACGGGCTGTCCCTCTGGGAGATGCTGTCCCCACATGGGCCTCTGAGGGCGGAGGGGGAACCTTTAACATCAGACCTACTTGTGCTAAAATCAGTGGTGGCTTCATCCTCTCAAATTAGTTTTTTTCAGCTTTAGTTTTTATTTTATTTTTTTAGAATTTTTTAAAATTTTTTTTATTATATTTTATTAGTCACCATACAGTACATCCCTGGTTTCTGATGTAAAGTATAGATTGCTCTGGGTAGCATGGACATTTTAACTATGTTAATTCTTCTGATCCATGAGCATGGAATATTTTTCCATCTTTTTGTATCTTCCTCAATGTCTTTCAAGAGTGATTTATAGTTTCTAGAATATAGATCCTGTACGTCTCTGGTTAAGTTAATTCCAAGGTAACGTATGGTTTTTGGTGCTATTGTAAATGGGATGGATTCCCTAATTTCACTTTCTTCGTTCTCATTATTCGTGTATAGAAATGCAACTGATTTCTGAGCATTGATTTTGTATCCCGCCACATTACTGAATTGCTCTATAACTTCTAATAGTTTGGGAGTGGCTTCTTTTGGGTTTTCCATATAGAGTATCATGTCATCTGCGAAGAGAGACAGTTTGACTTCTTCTTTGCCGATTTGGATACCTTTGATCCCCTTTTGTCGTCTGATTGCTGTTGCAAGGACTTCTAGTACTATGTTGAATAATAGTGGCGAGAGTGGGCATCCTTGTCATGTTTCGGATCTTAAGGGAAAGGCTTCCAGCTTTTCCCCATTGAGAATGATATTTGCTGTAGGCTTTTCATAGATGGTTTTTATGAGATTGAGGAATGTACCCTCTATCCTTACACTCTGAAGGGTTTTAATCAGGAAAGGATGCTGTATTTTGTCAAATACTTTTTCCGCATCTATTGAGAGAATCATATGATTTTTTAATTTTTCCTTCTGGATAAAATCTAAGACACCAATCGATTTGCGAATGTTGAACCACCCTTGCATCCCAGGGATGAATCCCACTTGGTCATGATGGATAATCCTTTTAATGTACTGTTGGATTCTATTAGCCAGGATCTTGTTGAGGATTTTGACGTCCATTTTCATTAGAGAAATCAGTCTGTAATTCTCCTTTTTGATGGGATCTTTGCCTGGTTTGAGGATCAAGGTAATATTGGCCTCATAGAATGAGTTTGGTAGCTTTCCTTCTGTTTCTATTTTTTGAAATAGCTTTAGGAGAATAGGTATTATTTCTTCTTTGAATGTTTGGTAGAATTCCCCAGGAAAACCATCCAGGCCTGGAGTTTTGTTTTTTGGAAGGTTGTTTATCACTGACTCAATCTCTTCATAATTAATTGACCTGTTTAAAAAAATAAATTTCTTCCTGTTTCAGTCTTGGTAGTTTATAGGTTTCCAGGAAGGCCTCCATCTCTTCCAGATTGCTTAATTTATTGGCATAAAGCTGTTGATAAAAGTTTCTAATAATCCTTTCAATTTCATTGGTGTTGGTTGTGACCTCTCCTTTTTCATTCATAATTTTATTAATTTGGGTCCTTTCTCCATTCTTTTGGATAAGTCTTGCCAGTGGTCTGTCAATTTTATTGATTCTCTTATAGAACCAGCTTCTAGTTCTGTTGGTCTGCTCTACTGTACTCCTGGTTTCTAATTCATTGATTTCTGCTCTAACCTTGGTCAGCTGCTTCCTCGTGCGTGGATTAGGCCTGTCCCTCTGTTGCTGTTCCAGCTTCTTGAGATGAGAATATAAAAACTGCATTTTAGATTTTTCTATTCTTTTGAGTGAGGCTTGGGTGGCTATGTATTTCCCCCTTAGAACTGCCTTTGCAGTATCCCATAGGTTTTGGACCGTTGTGTTTTCATTCTCATTGGTTTCCATAAATTGTTTAAGTTGATTTTTGATTTCCTGGTTTATCGAATCATTCCTGAGCAGGATGGTCTTAGTCTCCAAGTGTTTGAGTTTTTTCTAAATTTTTCCTTGTGGTTGAGTTCCAATTTCAGAGCGTTGTGGTCTGAGAATATGCAGGGAATAATTTCAGTCTTTTGGTATCAGTTGAGACCTGTTTTGTGTCCCAGAACATGGTCTATTCTTGAGGATGTTCCATGGGCATTAGAATAGAATGAGTATTCTTTGGTTCTGGGGTGTAGTGTTCTATATGTATCTATGAGGTCCAACTCGTCGAGTATGGCATTCAAAGCCCTTGTTTCTTTGTCGATTTTTTGCATGGGTGTTCTGTCTATTTCTGATAGTGGAGTGTTGAGGTCCCCTACTATTAACGTATTTTTATCTATATGTCTCTTTATTCTGGTTAAGAGTTGGCTTGTGTATCTTGCTGCTCCCCTGTTGGGGGCATATATATTTATAATTGTCATATCCACTTGTTGGATACATCCTTTAAGAATAATATAGTGCCCTTCCGTGTCTCTAACTATAGTCTTTAGTTTAAAATCCAATCTGTCTGATATGAGAATTGCTACCCCAGCTTTCTTTTGAGGTCCATTGGTGTGAAAGATGGTACTCCATCCCTTTACTTTCAGTCTGAATGTATCTTTAGGTTCAAAATGAGTTTCTTGTAGACAGCAAATGGATAGGTCATGTCTTTTTATCCAATCTGCAACCCTATGGCATTTATGGGAGCATTTAGGCCATTTTCATTGAGACTGAATATTGAGAGATATGATTTTAATGATGCCATGTTGCCAGTAAAGTCTTTGTTTCTATAGATTGTGACTTTCTGTTCTGTATCTTGGGGCCTTTTTACCTTTATAGAACCCCCCTTAATATCTCCTATAGGGCTGGTTTCGTGGTTACGAAATTGGTCAGTGACTGGCGATTCTGGAAGGTCTTTATTTCTCCATCCATTCTGAATGACAGCCTTGCTGGATAAAGGATCCTTGGCTGCATGTTTTCCTCTGAAAGAGCTTTAAAAATGCCCCCCCAACCCTTTCTCTCATTCCAGGTCTGTGTAGACAGGTCTGACGTAATTCTGATGCCTTTGCCTTGGTACGTGAGAAATTTCTTTGCCCTGGCCGCTTTCAATACTGTATCCTTGGATCTAATATTTGCGAATTGCACTATGATGTGACGTGGCATAGGTTTGTCGTGGTTGAGCTTGGGAGGGGTCCTCTCTGCCTCTTGGACACGAATGTTTGTTTCCCTTGCTAGATTAGGGAAGTTTTCAGCTACAATTTGTTCAAATATCTCTTCTAGACCTCTGTTTTTCTCCACCCCCTCAGGGATGCCGATGATTCTGGCATTGGAACGTTTCATTGAGTCAGTAATCTCCCGTAACCAACATTCTTGAGCGTGGATTTTTTTAAAGTCCAGATTCTATTTTAGCTTTTTCTTCTACTAACCCATCCTCCAATTCGCTGATACGTCTTCTGCCTCATTCACCCTGGCCGTCAGAGCCTCTAGTTTTGACTGCATTTGGCTCATAGAATTTTTAATTTCTGCCAGATTCGCTCTCATTTCCACCCTTAGAGATTCTATAGTCTCATTAACATTTTCGTTAATACTTGTTTCAAGTCTACACATCATCTTGACCATTGTTACTCTGAATTCCTTTTCTGAGAATTTGGTTATATCCGTATCTATTAGTTCTGTGGCAGAGGCCACAGACCCATTGTCTTTTCTTTGCTGGGGGGGATTTCTCCTTCTTGTCATTCTGATGAGGAGAGGTTGCGGGGTTGTCCAGAGCCCAAATTATTGACCGAGACCCAGGCTGTGCGCCCTTGTTTTATAGGGATCTTAGGGATGTGGGCTTCTTGATTTTTCAGCCTGCCTTCTGGGGGAGGGGCCTGCCGTGCCGATACTCAGGCAACCCTGTTTGGGTAGAGTCTCCGTGTCCCCTGCAAGGGGGGATGGGGATGGGCACTCTCTGAGCCGGTATTTCCAGGCTTTTGTTCTCTGGCGGCTTTCCCTGGCGGTTTGCTGTGCCTCTTCTGAGAGTCAGAGCAGCAGAGGCTGAATTGTCACAGAACAGAGGGATTGCGGCCCGTTCTCCACTGATGTTCTGGCCACTTTAACTCTGTTACTGTTGGTGCTGCTCAACCCTGCGGCGTCCCGGGATGTGCGCCCCACACCCGGTGTCCCAGCCCTCACTTCCAGGGCCGGCGCATCTCTGTCCTTTGTGTTTCTAACACTGCCAGCCGCCAGCTGCCCCCGTGCGCTCCTGGAGCTCCTGGTCTCAGTCTGGTTCCAGTGAGCACACCGGAGCTCCGTTTCAGTCTGGTGGCACGCGCTCCCGGCTCCCGGTCTCAGTCTGGTGGTGCGCGCTCCCAGCTCACGGTCTCAGTCCGCTCTCTCGCGGGTGCCGTCCGCGAGTCCACCCGCTCCCCCGTGCAGGTGGCTACCGCTTCCCGGCGCCCGAATGTGGCGGCTTCCTCCCCCTTCCGTTTATCTTCCGATATCTGTGCACGGTTTCACGGCTCCCCGCTTCGTACCTCAATACTCAGCGCTGGAGATGTTCATTTGTAGAGATCCAGATGCATCTTCCTGCGTCTCAGGCTGATTCCGTGGATGTTCAGGCTGGTCTGGTACCTATCCAGCTCGACTCAGGGGACCGGCTGAAAAGGGGTCCCCTACTCCTCCGCCATCTTAACTCCCTCCTATTTTTTTAGAATTTTTAAAAACATTTTATTTATTTGACAGAGAGAGAGAGAACGAGCTCAAGCAGGGAGGTGAGTCAGAGGGAGTGAGAGAAGCAGGCTCCCTGCTGAGCAGGGAGCCCAACGTGGGGCACGATCCCAGGACCCCGGGACCATGACCTGAGCCGAAGGCAGACACTTAACTGACTGAGCCACCCAGGCGCTCCTTACTCAACTTTATTGAGGTATAATTTATAAACCATAAAATGCACTCGTATTAAGTCCACAGTTGGTGAGTTCTGACCAATTCAGCACCTGTGTAAGCACCAGCACAAGCAGGATGGAGAACATGTCCACAGTCACTCCAGAAGTACATTCCTGGCCCTCGGCAGTCACCCCCCCTCCTCCACACATGACCCCAGACCAACACTATCTGCTTTCCGTCACCACAGATGTGTTTCTTGTTCTAGAACTTGATCTACATGGCATTACTTGGCATATATCCTTATGTTTCTGCCTTTTTTTCCTTTTTCACCAGATCATCCACGTTTTTTTGTGCATCAGTATTCTGTTCTTTTTTAGTGCCGAATAGCATTGTATTAGATGCACGCCACGCAATGGGCTTATTCCTTCACTTGTCGATGGATATTTAGGTTGATTTCTGGCTAGGAAGCTGCTGGGAACATTCCAGCACAAATCTTTGAGTGGACATGTTTGTATTTCATCTGGGTAAACCCCCAGGAGTGGAATTCTGGGTCATATCCTAAGGACATGTAGGGAGCTGTTAAAAATCCTGCCTCCTGGGTCTCACACCCACAGGGGCAAAATCCCCAGAATGTCTGGGGATGCCTGAGAGGGTCTGCTTTGTGGAGACGAAGCCTTGTCAGCCTCGGCACAGGGCCAGCCTGGGTGTGGCCAGTGTTATGGGGGCAGCCGGTGACTGGACCCTGATTATTTGAGGTTTGCGTGGGTGTGAAGGAGTCCAATGGCCATGGGGCGTGATTGCTGCAGAGACCTTCCCAGGCAGGCTGGCCAAGGACTGGCATGTTTGCGATTTCTGAGGATTCTGTGGGGTGGAGAGGGAATTTGCACTCACGAGGTCTCCAACACGACAGGCTGAGTCAGCATGCGCACTGGCAGCGGGCTGAGTGGGGACCACAGGCATCACAGGCCATCAGGCGCCACCGCCTCGAGAAGCAGCTGTAACCCACTCTGTCGCTCTGTAGGCCGGCTTTGTGGGGTTTAACGAGGCTTTTCCACTCTCTCCTCTGCAGCCAGCTGGCAAAGCCGTGGGATCAGCCACAGGGCGCTGCCGAGGTTCCCTGCTAAGGACGGAGGACAGCATTTATGCTCAGAGCCGCTCCATTCTCCTATGGGCATGATGCCTGGGGAGGGGCCAGGCAAGCCCTTCCCCCCCCCCCCAAAATAAGAGATCCTTACTATTGGCAGAACCCTAAAGGAGAATATGTCCCGACCTTGTAGCTGCAATTTCTGGAAAGGCTTCCCTACCTAGAATTCTAAATAGCTTATTCGTTTTCCAAAGAGAGCAGGGAGAAGGATTGCCCCAGACTCGAGGCTCTTGTCACTTCTCCATATGTAGATTGCCTCCCACACCAGCTTTCCTGTTCAGTAGATGCTGGGTACCCGCTAGGTGAGTTGAGCCAAGTTGACATCAGAAGTTCTGGAAGATTCGGATATTTCATTCTTGGGCTGATTGGAGCCAGATGATATTGACCTTGCCTCTATGGCCTGTTCCCTCCCATCACTGGCGTCGGCCCACTTTCTCCCCACAGCTCATGGCCAGGCCTTCTGCTGCCAACAGCATTAGCAGCCAGGGCCCTCCACCCCGGGAGCTGCTCTGTGCTGCGAGCCTCGTCTCCACCCAGTACCTGCCCCCGGTGGCATGGCTCCTCCTCCCCTGTTGCGTGGGAAAACAGTCTGAGCAATAAGGTCTCCGGGCTTTCCTCCTATGGCATTCTCAGAGGAGGGCAGCACTTTTCAGGCACCCAGAATACAGGTAGAGGACCTCCTTCCTCCATTCCACGAACCCCTGTTGCACAGGTAACCACCCCGCGTTCAGTGGCTTAAAATCACAACCTTTTCCTCTGCTGACAGATTCTGTAGGGTGGAAATTTAGGGCAGATTCAGGGAGATGTCTTGTCTCTCTGCTCCATGAGGTCAAGGACCGCAGCTGAGAAGTTGTACATGGAGGAGGGTGACTCCTGTGGTTGGGGCCTGGAGTCATCTGGAAGCTTCTATACTTGCTAGTCTGGAGCCTGGGATAGGATGCCTCAGAAGTGGGGCTCAGGGAAGACTATCAGCCTATATATGGCTTCTCTGTGGGGCGTGGGCTTCCTTAAGGTGGTCATACTTCTTACACGGAGCCTTAGAGTCCTAAGAGCAAGTCAAGAGCATCAGAAGATACATAAGGTCACCTTGGTCATATATTATGAGTCGAAGCAGTCATAAGCACTCGTAGATTCAAAATGGGGGGGGGGGATGGACCCCCACAGTCAATAGGAGGACTGCCATATATCCTGTATTAGAAGAGTTTGTGCTTTTAGGCCCCCTGCCTCCCTAAATCATACTCCACACATTATTTGTGGGCCTCTGTCCAGTGGAGGAGGGCATGGATTGAACAGGAACAACCCCAGGCCTCCCTTGAGTCACTCTGTTCCCTTCTGAGAGCCTCCCTGAGATCCTTCCTCGGCAGCTCCCGAGACCTGTGCTGCTGGATTTCAAGAGGAAGCAGAGCGGTTGGGTCTCAAATCCCACCCTGAGATGTTCCACTTCGCTTCTCTCCTTGGCAACTGGAAGGGCAGCTTTGAGGAGAACTCTGTTCTGGGAGGATCGGAAGGGTGCCAGTGAGCTGGGTGGAAAGGAGAGGGGCCTGGTGGGCAGGGAGACCACTGAGGTGACCTGGCGAAGGCTCAGAACAGTCTGGGGTTTGCATACACAGAAGGGAGAGGAGGGCCATATCTCAGAGCCCGAAGAGCAAGATTTGGGAGGGAGCAGCAGTTTTCAGGAAAGAAAGAGGTCATCTGGTAGATCGATCACACGGCCACACTCTGGGGCCAGATCAATGAGTATGTGTAGACACGGTGACTCCCCCCCCCCCCCCACACCGCCAACGAATGGCTTTGAGTAACTGTAGTATCTCGGTCCCATAGAAATCTCATCAAAAACAAGTCAGCTGTTCCAAGCCTCCTGTTGTTAATGAGCCCCCGGTGTGGGGGGTTCTTCACCCCCCCTGCCTTCGTTGTACAGGAAACGTATGAATTTTTAAGCATATAGGAAACACATTGTTTGTGATTACATTAGACCTTCCAAAGGAAGCACGAACATAAATTTTGAGATGAATAGCCGAGTGCTGGAAGCCTGCCTCTCTGCTTGACTTCAATAACTTATCTCAATGAATCCCCAGCAGAAAGCATCTTCTATACTCCAGTTCTCAAGAAGATGAGACGTGAGTGCTGGGGTATTGTAAGACAGAGGGGCTTTATTGCAACAGTGAACAAGCTGAAAATTACAAGGTAATGGAATCTCGGTAGGAGGTCCCCGTACCCTGCCATTTGCTAACTCAGACAATGATTGCAGCAGAAGAGACTAGGGTTATAGAAGCTTCGTGCACATGTCTGCACTTGGCATCCTCATCCGGAGTATCACACTCGAAAGCAGAGGGTACACCTGGCTGCCGGGAGCTTTGACCTCAAGGGATCAGCCTCCGGGATGACCTGCCTTGGGAAACCTTTATCCTAACGGAGGTGATTTCATTTTGACTCCGTGTGGTGCTTGAAGGTAAATCGTGTTCAGCCGAGGTGAGGCACCTGGGAGATACTGATCTCTACCCCCTGCCCCATTTGTGGGATCTTTTAACTACATGAGAGCCCGGGAAGGGACCCCAGGCAAGAGCATCTCTTCTGTGTTCCCTACAGTGCAGCCCTGAAGGCTCTCGGCTCTGAGGGATGTACAGAGGCAAAGGTGTGTGTCCGCTTATGGGGCGGAAAGCATACAATAATATCAGATGAAATCTGTAGAGCGGGTACAGGGCTCGTGTTCCACGTACCTTTTCTCTGACCCTTGCAACGACCTCCTCAGACCTTAGCCCCATTCTCCAGAAGAAGAGAGAGGAGTTTGTCCTCTTAGTGCACAAGCAACTGGGATACCATCGTCCCATGAAACACTGTTTACTAAAATTTGGCTCTTCGGGGATCATCTTTCTAGGTTTTGCCCCATCCGGGCACTTTGACTCAATCTGCTCATCTTGCCCCTGATTGGCTTAGTTAAATGCGACGGGGGGAGGGCGCAGCCCCAGGGGAGCCAGGCACTGGACCAGGTTCCATCCTGCTTGGCTGAGCCAGGTATGAAGTAGAGTTCATCAGGAAAAGCCCAGAACTGCGGCAGTGAGAATCCTAGAGGAGGCAAGAGAAGGCGGCGGACCTCACTGAAGGGTGAGTGAAGGAGGGACAAAGCCTGGGCCGGAGGGGATTTTGTGGGTGTCCTGCAGGTTGGGGAAGGAAGTCATCTACCGCAATTGACACTCTCAGCTGTGATGTTTAATGCAGGGGGATTCTGGTCCCCGGGAGGGGCTGACCAGAGTCGGGTTGGTAGCACAGAACAAGGAGGGAGACTCAGTTTCTAGAACTGAAGCCAAGGCAGGAAATGAGGTTGGGGCTCTCTACAAAAGCCCCAGGGGGCAGGGGCTGGAGGGCAAGGCCCTGACTCGCGAGCCAGAATGCCCACCGTCTCCCCCGTTCCTCGGTCTCCCTTCGTGCAGAGAACGAACGGCAGGTGGGCCGAGGCTGCAGGTGGACTTCTGTAGCGGCCGCAGCTGCAGGGAGAGGAAGGCGCGAGGCAGGGAAGCAGGCCGACCAGCCCAGGCTCCCGCGGAAGCAGCCGGTGCTTTATGTTAAGACAACACAGGTTTGCTTTCGGTCCCCAGTGGGAGAAGCACGCAGGTCAAGTGTCTGCGCAAATGAGCCAGCGACGTGCTGAACGTGCTCGGTTGAGCTCACCTTTCTGTGAAACTCCTGAGTGCGTGCTAACGAGAAACATTTCCACTCGTGTTTGTAAGCTCATGCAAACAAGGGCTGGGCTGTCATCCCAAGTCAAAGGTAAAGACGCAGGTAATTACACAGACTGCAGGAAGCGCTAAAACTAGAACCCTTTGAGGGGGAGGAAAGGAAGTTGGGGAAAGATGAGGAAGGCTCCCTGCAATTCAAAGGAAGGGGCCTTTGGTGTCTGCTCTGTGTTCCTTTTTCACTTTGTTCTGAGAAACAGCAGAATTAGCTGATGCTGCCCAAGGTATGAAATTCAGTTCCGTTTACTGGACATTTTCTAGCAGCATTATGCATTGAAAGAAAAAAAAGAAAAAAGGAAGGAAGGAAGGAAGGAAGGAAGGAAGGAAGGAAGGAAGGAAGGAAGGAAGGAAAAAGAGAGAAGGGGGAGAAGGAGAGGGAGGGAGGAAGGAAGGGAGGCAAGAAAGCAGGAAGGGAGGGAGGGAGGCAGGCAAGGAAGGAAGGAAGGCAAGGAAGGGAGGAAGGGAAGGAGGGAGGGAGGAAGGAAGGAAGGAAGGAAACCCCAACAAGCAAACCCCCCCGAACAGAAATGTTTCCAAGTACTTTGGATATAATGCTCGGCACATAATTTGTGCCATGTGTGATTTGTTTCCTGCGTGCACCTGCCCTCCAGGGTGGAGTGACCCTTGTTCACACGTGTGCTGTAGGGATCTAGAAGAAAGCGTCCCTCCTCCCCACTTTAAAATAGGGAGAAGTCCTACTCCCAGCCAGGAACTGTAACATGTTTGGTGTGTATTCTCTCATTTGACTCTCAAATCACACACGGGAAGCTCTCCTGTGCTGCCGTCACGTCTAAACCTCAATGGCTTCGACACGGCAAGTTAATTTCTCACTCATGTTACTTGTTTGTTGCAGGTCAGCAGGCAGGGCTCTGCTTCTCGTGGGCCACAGGCTGGCAGAACAGCCTTGACCTTGCATGTCCCTGGTGGCCATTCTAGATGGAAAGGAAGGTCTGGAGAGCGCACACCAGAAATAGGAAGTGACGTAAGCTCAGTTCCATTCACAGCTCGTTACATAGTAGTGGTAGACCCCATCCGCCCCCCCCCCCAGGGAGCCAGGACACACGACCTGATCTTGTGCCCAGAAAGCAGAGAGTGGGAAGTATTTGCTCAAAAGCACCGATGAGCACCGATGGCACCCACGGTTTCTAAAACAGTACCTCGCTCTCAGAGCTGGAGGCATTATTCTCATTGTACAGACGAGGTTTCTAGAGCTAGGAGAACTTGATTAATGTAATCAGAATCAAAAGAGTGTTTCTGCCTTACTTACTACAGTTTCTTTTGCTTTTAGCATTTGTGACCCTGTTTCCTAGGAGAAGCTAACCTGTGGGTAAACTGACAAAATGGACTGTCTGAACTTAAAAGCTGGTTGCCGAGCTCTCTCAAATGACAGGTGCCTGGCAAGGTCTTGCCCACGCGGCTGGCCACTTCGCTGGACTCTTTCCTGTTGAGTATCTTTTTACCGCGCAGCTTAGACTAGGATAAGGTTCCCAAGGCAAGGGTCCCATAGAACGTTAGCTGCATTTGACACTCAAAAGTGTTGCAGTCAAGGATTGAATTTGCTAATGGGCCTCGTGCTTCCTTCAGAGAAAGGGAGACTGTACCATATGATAGTACACAATGTATCTTAAACCTATATGCTTTAGTATTCTGGAAGATCTGCTAACAAGGAAGCACTGCACCAAGATGTTCATGAGGGATACTGATGCTTACTGCCTTTTAAGAGGTATAGAGCCAAAACTCCTCTCCTACCGTGGCTCTGCCGTTGGAACATTCAGGGACGGTAGTCTTAACTCTATCACAGAGTCTGTACTGTATTCCAGGTACTGAAGGTAGAGAGATTCATACAGCTGTGGTCTCTGCTTTCCAGGACTACACCATTTAAACAACCCATGATCAGCTTTTGGCAAATATCACGCGCTACCCACAGTAGGAATGCAGTTTTTCAATCTTCGCTCTAGCCTGACCAGATAGTTCTCATTTTCATTTTATAGATAACTGAGAGTCAGATTAACCTGCCTGGTCAAGATCACGATGCCAGTACGAGACGGAGCCTGGCTCCCCGCCTGGGGTCTGTAACTCTCTTGCTTGGCTCCTCTCTGCCAGGGCTCCTGCAGGGACTGGAGTAGAGCTGAGAGGAACAGCATGGGCACCAGCTTGCAAAGCTCAGGGGAGAAACGTTTTCACTCTTCAATGGGACTTCCCCAACCTTCTCTCAATGCACGCTGTGCCTGGGGCTCAGCGGTGCTCAGCCTTGACCGTATAATAGCCTCACAAAATGCCCATGTCCAGTCTGTACCCCATCCCAGTGAGATCAGAACCTCCAGGGCTGGGGGCCCAGGATCAGGATTTTTTTGAAGCTCCCCAATGATTTCAACGTGGAGACGAGATTGAGAACCAGGAGCGTGGCACCTGCTTGGTCTGTGGGAAGAACCACGTTCACTCTCAGAAACTGTAGCCCTCACCTTCAAGTGGGAGAGAGAGATCACACCTGAGATGTAAAAATCAGTCTGTTCCAAGAGGAATTCCATTTTCTTTTCTTTCTTTCTTTCATATATATACATGTGTATTTAAGGGATTCCAATCCCTCGGAAAGTACCAGAACTTCGGATTTGGATTACCCAGAGTTCCGCACTTACTGCCATGCAAGCTGGGGCATGACCTCATCTCTGGTCTGCAGGGTGTTTTGTTTTGTTTTGTTTTGTTTTGTTTTGTTTTGTTTTGTTTTGTTTTTTGTTTTATTGTGTCTGTAATAATAGCCCCTGCATAGTCTGGTGCATGCAGGAAGCGGGAGAAGGAAGGTGGTCATACCCTCCTTGTTCGATAGTTGGCATACGGCAGGTGTTCAAACACAGCAGTCCCTTTCTCTTCCTTCACTCTTCCCTCTTCTCCCTGTGCTTAATTTAAAATGCATCAAGATTCCTAAGAACCTTAAGAATCTCATGGCTGTCTTAGTACTGAGGCTGGTGGCATTGCCCTGAAGTCCCCTCATGGGGACCAGGGAGGACTCGGTGATCGCTTGTGGCCTCTTCCTTTGGCTCAGGCTACATTATCAGTAGTAGTACCATTCTAATGGCCTTTGTTTAACTCGAGGAATTGGAGTCAAATGTTCATTTAAATCAGTGACGTTCAATGGAGACAAATACGTGTGTATAGTTGCACCGATGGCTTGCCCAACTCACTAAATTCTAGTTAAAACCATTCCACCAGATGATTTTCTCCTATTCCTTTCAACTTGTCATTAAAGCACTTAAGGGCCAGCTCTCCGAAAGAAATGAAGAGACTCTGCTTAGGTGTTTGAGGAAGAAAATGGGATGAAGGTCCCCGAGGTGGTGACTTGCTTGTAGCTGAACAAGATCAACTCCTTGTTGATTGGAGACGATGTTAGGGGAGGAGCTGGCTCTGCTTTGGACATCGGTTAGCTAGCTTCCAGATTAGTTCGAGAATCCAGTTCTTCATGCAGGGGCGTGCCCAGGAGCAGGACCCTTATGTGAATCGGCGCTCCAAGGATTCGTCAATGCCAAGCCCAAGGCACAGGTAAGGACCCCCACTCTTAGGACTTTCTCGGGATGCCCTGCTGTGGTCTCTTGTCCCTTGCTCCCATCCTCCTGGTTTGGATTGGTTCCAATCCCCTCATTGTATTAGTGACCCCCCCCTTAATGACTATAATCAAGCGGGGACCCCCAAGTTCTCTCAGAGTTTACTTGCTTCTCACTCACTGCTTGACCTTACTGGCTTCCCATCTTCTATCGTCTTAGACACAGGTAACTACCTGTGAGGGGTAGGAATTGAACAGACACCACGTACCGAGCTCGAGGTTCCTATCCTTAATAGAGAAGCAGCCTTTACCAACTTGTAAGAAAAGCACTGAGGTCCCAGTAGATAAACAAAGGCATCAATCATTAACAACATGAGAATAGGAATGACCCAGAAACAAAGCAAATGAATGGAGAAAAAAAAGAGACAAACAAACAAACAAACAAACAAACAAAAAAACCAGACTCAAATATAGAGAACAAACTGGTGGTTGCCAGAGGGGAAGTGAAGGGGGTTAAGAATCCTGAGCACTGAGGAATGTATAGAATTGTTGAATTATTATGTATTCATCATATTATTATATTGCATACCTGAAACGAATATAACATATAAGTTTCATTATACTTGAAATAAAAAAAATAAAAATTTTTAAAGATTTTATTTGAAAGAGAGAGCCTGAGAGAGAGAGAGTGTGCAAACGGGGAGGGCGGGAGGGGCGGAGGGAGAGGGATATGGGGCTCGACCCTAGGACTCTGGGATCATGACCTGAGCCGAAGGCAGATGTTCAACCAACTGAGCCACCCAGGCATCCCCCAAAAAATAAATTTTTAAAATATGGAATGACCAAATATGTTTTAGATGCAGATGAAAACAAGCACGAGATACCGTCTTTCACCCATTTAACAAGGGGGTTATCGTAATTCAGAAGTTGGGGAACAGGCACGTGCAGGTGAGCTGATAGAAGTAGATATAGGTATCAGGGCCCCCAGGAACAGGCTGAGGCCCAGGACGAGGCTCCAACCGGAGGCTCATATGTCATGCGTCTACATAGGTAAAGTCACAAAGAAAGCTAATGAATGGTGAAATGTTTTCAATCTTCCTACCTTGACCAATGCACCTTCCTGATGACTCGGGTGAATGTACCATTCTTGGATTTCCAAGATTTCTTTCAAGAACTCGGTATAGGGAGAGTGAGCCCTAGGCTCCTGGCCCCTGGCCTCCCTCCCTACTTTCCCCGCCCCAGCTCTATCTGCACAGGGTGCGGCTTTGTGCCACGTATGTGGACACACTAATGGCACATTCAAGATCTTTCCGGGTGCCTCCCCCCTCCACAAACAGCGGGGCAGGGGTATGGACTCTGCAGCTGATGTCTGCTCTTGAGAAAATGGCCCCAGGGAAGAGACTATGTAGCTCTGGAGGCAGGCCAGGGAAACTGAGGCAGGCAATAGCAGGACTCCATGCCCTTCGGCCATGATCTAGGGGGTCAAGGGTCATAGATTCCCATATCCCCATATCCCCTCTGCCCTTAGAACCCTTAGTTTATGGGAAATACCATGGCCCAGTGAAGGCCAAAGGGGGGCCTGGGAAAGTGTGGGACCAGGGCGAGGGTTCTTCTTGCCAAGATCAGTAGTAATAGGTATTATTTTTCTAGGAAACAACTAAAAAATATGCCTCAACAAGTTAAAAATATTAATACGCTTTGACCCATTCACCCAGTCTTTAATTAGAACTCTATACAGAACACTAAACAAAAAAGTGAATTAATGCTTATGTATAAAATATTTATTTGTAGTGTTATGTATCATAAGCCCCCCCAAAAAAACCCCACAGCTGAAATGTCTAACAATAAATCGGTTACTAAATCACTATGGTACCATCCACATAAGGCTTACAATGTTCATTGTCAAAAATAACAATGCATTATTTAATAGATAACGTTAAATGAAATATTTAAGTGAAGTGTTTTTATACATAATGGTAAATGGTAAAAAAAAAAAAAAGAAGAAGGAATCAAGATGTGAAACTTTACATTCATTATCACTTGCAGTATAGAAAAATATTTAAATGTAAATATGCCCGAATAGAATTATTAACTGCTGTTGAAGTAGATAGGAACAAGGGGATGAATTACAGGTAATATTTTTCCCTTAATGTTGGCCTTTGGAAAATGTTCTAAACAACAGCTTATTAGCTTTACTCTAAAAAAATAAAAGAATGTACAAATTATTTCAGGTGTTTGGAAATAAGGCTTAAACACATATTGTAAGTCACTCTCATGAATCTAGACTAGTTTGGGAGTGGGCTCATTGGTGCTTATTACATTGTTAAAAATAAATACGTTCATATGCAAACAAAGTCAGTAAGGGATTATAGTTTTCAGAGAGAAAGGATCAAGGTGAATTCTGATTAATCTAATTCTGGACAGCTGAGGTCCAGAGATAAAAATAAAAAGAAACATTGAATTTCTTATAATAAAGATATATAGAAATACGGGGCCGAAGAGTAAAGGAGAAATGAAGTTTTGCTGACTATTGGGGAAACGTTGCCGATAGGAGGCTTTTCTTCTGAGCCTACCGGCAGGTGGAACAAACCAAAGCCAGCACGGACACTCCTTTCTACTTGTAATCAGCGTCTACCAGAGGCATGTCACGTAGCACGATGTCGTGTTGATTTCTCTTTTGCAGGTGCACTGCCTTTCTGGAAGGTGTCCTTATCTCTCTGTTTCTGGTTCGGTTTGTGAGAGGGGCACAAGAAAAACAGGTTGAACTCAGCTCTTTCTGACATTTAATATACCTGCATGGAAGCTGTTGAATCAAGACTTTTCTCTGCCCTCCCAGGTCCCAGGAAGACTCGGTGTTGCCCTGAGTTGGCACTTTGCAGCAGCTGGAGGAAAAAAAAGAAAAATGTTTGTCCCTGCTTTGAAGGTGGGTACAGAGAAACGCTGACAGGACAGTCTGAACGGGGAAAATCAAGAAGGCGTAGGGTTTCTGTGGGGAAAAGTTTTCAGGGGGAAATTTTCTGAATACGGTGCATGAGACGGTGCTAGTTCAGGGGTCCCCAAGACCACCATTGCTTGAGACACGAAAGGCAAGTTCAGGGTCCCCAAGGCCACCCTAAGGTTTGGCAATTTGCTAGAAGGACCCACAGTCATTGGCAGTCACTAGATACGATGCTACAATTTATTACGGCAAAAGGATACAGATTAAAATCGGCCAAGGGAAGAGACCCATGGGCCAGAGTGCCAGAGAGTTCTACACATGGAGCTTCCTGTTGGCACCTCCCAGTGGAGTCATGGCCAACACTCTCTTCTCTCAGCAACAATGTGTGACAATATGCTTGGAATGTTCAAGCCAGGGAAGTTTACCCAAGCCTTGAAGTCCAGAGCCTTGATCGGGTCTTCCTCGTGTCGCCAAGTGTGACCACCCACGTGGCTTGACCACAGATTCTGTGGAGCCAACTGTACGTGATGATGTCATCGGGTATGAGGTGTTTTTTTTGGATTGTCCCGTGCTTTAGGGAATCTACGTGGCTGTGCTGCTTCTTCACCCCTTGCCAGTGAGAACAATCCAGACCCGAAACAACACAGGCCTGTGGAAGCAGCATTTCTAAATAGTAGAGCTGCAACACTCCTCCATGGAGGGTAGTTTCTGAGGTGGAGTCATACGTGCGCCATATTTGTTTAGGGGTACCTGTGGGTGGCAGAAGGGAAGCCCCACAGATGTCCGCCTTAGGATTCCTGGAACCTATGAACATATTACCTTACATGGTAAAAGGGACTTTGCAGATGGGAATAAGTTAAGGGTCTTGAGATGCAGGGGTCAGCCTGAATTATCTGGATGAGTCCAAAAGAACCGCAAGGGTTCATACAGTCAGGAGGGTCAGAGGTCAGGAGGGTTGGAGAAAGGAGGAAATGCGAACAGTAAAGCAGAAGTCTTTGAGGGAGATTTGAAGATACTTGTGAAGATGTTGGCTTTGAACATGGAGGAAGAGGCCGCGAGTCAAGGAAGCAGCCAGTCTCAAAAACCCAGAAGAAGCAAAGAAGCAGATTCTCCCATAGAGCCTTCAGAGGGCCTGCAGCCCTGTCAACATCTTCATTTTAGCCCAGGGAAGCTTGTGACGTCCAGAACTACAAGAGAATGCATTTGTGTTTGTTCGAAGCCCCCGAGTTTGTGGTCCTTGGTTACAATAGCCATTGGAAACCAATACAGCGCCCAGGAGTGGGGAGAGAGGTGAGTCCATGGTGATGCTCGTGTCTCAAGGGCAGCCTTGACCAACTCTCCAGGGAGCTCTGGAGTGAGCGAACCCTTCAGAGCTGTCTGTGACTGGGCCCAGGTGGCCAGGCCTTCATAGCCCTGCGTCTGCCCATCAATGCTGCGGTGGAGTCGCCTGGGAAGTGGCCACCCGCCCACTTACTTAAAAGGACACCTGTGCATTACGTCCCACTGCCCACTTAAGGTGGGCTGTGGACACAGTCGCCCTGTTCCCCCATTGCCCCCCTGCTTGGGTCAGACGGAGCGGAAAGCAGGCATGTTCTGGTTTTCTTTTGGGGGGCAAAAGTATTTTCATGAGGGTTCCAGTGGAAGGTTCCAGTAGAAGGAAGCCTTTGTGTGCGGGGTTAATTAATTCATGCGGTCAACAGAAGATGAAGGCTGTTGACGGGAGTAGCCTGCTCATGTTTACTCCAAATTTGTGGCTCTTCTGTCTGTCCGTTTGCTAACAGTTCCCAGGGGCTCGGGGGCTGCCAGGATACAGCCCTCAGCTCAATGCACTTGGCCGGGCACAGGGATTGGCTGGGGGAGGCTAAAACAGTAATAGTAACGGCCAGTGTTCGTGATTGAGGATCGTGACCTGTTCCAAGTGCTTTACAGCTTTGCTGCCGGGGACGCGTGGGAGCGCCCCAGAAACGCAGACCCTCAGGCCTCACCCCAGACCTAGCAGATAGGAAGTGCATTTTAACAAGATCTCCAGGTCATGTATAAGCAGGTGAAAGTTTGCAACGTACTGCTTTCCACACACTAACTCCTTACATTTTCACAGAAAGCCCTAGGAGGGAGCTGAGATGATTCTGGTTTTACAGATGATGACGTTTGGGCACAGAGAGATTAAGTGATTTGCCCAGGCTGGTAAGGGCTGAGCCAGCCTTGAACTGAGGTCATCTGGTGCAGAATCTGAGCTCTTAAGCATCCCTGCTCCTGGGGGGGGCAGGGGAAGTGGCTTTGATGTTACCCAGAGCTGGATTCATCTATCGGGTCCTTCTTCCTGGCTGTGTGACTTCGGACAGGTTGCTTAACCTCTCTGGGCTGCTCTTCCCTCATCGGTAAAGGAGGACACGAATAGCATGTATTTCACAGGGCATTTGTGAGGCAAAATAAGAAAATGCATGTGAAGACTTAGCAGTTAGTGTTGGTGACTGTTGTGATGGCTGTCAGTTTCACCACCAGCCTTGTCATTGTCACTATCATGACTGTCATCCCCATGAGACCGCCAGGAGGAAGACCCAGGTTCACGGGGGACAGGACCTGCAGAAACTCAGAGTGGAGTCCCACGTTGGTGCTGCCCACTGTTTTGATGCGCTGATCACAGAACTAAATTCTCCAACCCCCCAAAGCCCCGGCAAGGTCTGTGGCTCCTGTCCTGTCCTCTTTCTGCCTGCCTGGGAGGCAAGAGCCCCGACTAAATATCTTCCTGGGATAGTTAACTCGAAGGCAGTGTTCTCCCCAAGCGGTGGTTGCCATGGAAACAGGTGCCCCTAGGGGACCAGGACAATGCTGGCAGAGACTTGACTTCTCATCTCCTGGAAAATAATTGTCCAGTTTTCCCTGTGTTTGTTATTCCCAGGTGACATTTGCCAAAAGAGCCCACACTATAGCCCCCCCACCCATCCCGAGCATCGTGTCTGCTTTAGGGCTGTTCCAAGGAGCGTGTTTTGGGCTTGTGTTTGCGTCTTTGCTGTTGGTGCTCATGGGCTGGGCTGCAGGTGGCCCTGACTCTTAGAGGTCGATTTTATTTTCCTAGCCTTGTGTTTTCTTGCAGCTCCTTGCCGACACCCTCTTATTTTCTGGGATTCCTCCTATGAGCACTGCCCGCCTTATTTAAAAGAAAGCCAGAAACTTCCAGGCTTTGTACATGGCAAAGGAAACTCTCAAGGAAGGAAGCCACCGCTATCCCAATTGCTATTTCCTGAAGCTCGTCCTCCCTGCAGGGAGAAGGGCTGTATGCGGATTCCCAGTGCTCCCACCACACCTCCCCTGTGAGCGAGCCGCATTCTGTCTAATCCATCCGTGTGTGTGTATATGTGGGGGGCGGGGGCAGGACGACACCGATAACCTTCCCTGGTTTTCCTTAGCGCAGCTGAGACGGTCCGCGATGTTAAAAAGAACCTCACAAAACAACCAGGAAAAGCCAAAGAGAAACAAAGAAAAATAACAGAGGCATAAAAACCACCCAGAACTCTGGGACAGGTGGCTAGGCTCTCATCCCAGTGGTCTGGTCCCTCCGGGCGGGCCCCTTCTGTGGGTCCTCCACCTTCCAAGGTCTGGCTTCCTCCCTCTGCTATGACCGCCTCACAAGGATCTGGGTACCCAGCCACGTCTTGAAGCAAAGGCCAAGAAGAAAGTTTCCAACTCTGCTAAGCCCTCCCCCACCCCCCAAAAAGAAAAAGAACATTCTAGAATAGAGCAGGATGTAAGAGAAAATACTGCGTGCAAGCCATCCCGGACCCAGAGTCACACTTTTGCCTCTCAAATATTTCTACAGATGCGACCTACCTTTGTGGTCAGTCAACATGAAAGAAAAGCCGTGTGACTGTCATGACCATCCTCACATCTTCTAGAATCTTTTCTGCTTTGAAATCAGCCAGACTTCCCCGTCTCTCTCTCTCTCCTTTTCTTGCTTTCTTGCCCCCGTTTATCCATACAGTAGAGTTTCAGGGCACCTGGGTGGCTCAGTCTGTTAAGCGTCCGACTCTCAACTTAGGCTCAGGTCATGATCTCAGGTCCGTGCTGGGCGTGGAGCCTGCTTAAGGTTCTCTCTCCCTCTGCCCCTCCCCATCTCTAAAAAAACAGTTTCAACTATGTGCAAAGTGCATCGGTAGGGGGCACTGTTTTGAACATGTCTGTTTAATTTTAACACATTTTTTTGTTCCTGCCTTTTTTTAGGCTGAATCGCACCGTACCTTGCAAAGAATGAAACGCTCTATAATCCCTCTCTCCCTTCCTTGTCCGTAACCTTCTGCAACTCCACACACAATGTGTTCTCAGTCTGTGTGTATACATGCGTCCGTGTGTGCGTAGCCACGTGTCCCAGAATGTGTGTGCATGCGTGTGCCTGTGTTTGGAAACCCCTCTCTTACTTGTGTTTTGTGTTATGTCCACTGACCCAGATTCTTTTTGGAGGAAGACTTCCAAGCTTTTAGCATTTCAGCAGCCCACCCACGCTGACCCCTCAGCACACTGGGTGCCGTCACCTTGGGGGCCTGGGGAAAGGAGCTGACCGGATGCCTAAGGAGGGTGGAACACAGCTGTTTCTCATGATGCAAGCTCCAGAACAGGCCATGCGCTGTGGGGAGCCCTTTCTCGGCCAGGTAACGGGAGGGAAGTAGCAGATGGCATCCCTGCTTCTCCATAGAACCCTCCCCCAAATGGAGCCCCACTTAGGCCAGCTTCTTCGCTCCCCTCACTGTTCTGGGGACTCTGTTCATATTAAACAAAGCTTTCTGCCAGCTTTTCCTTCCAAGCAGGAGCGGGAGGGGCTCTCAATTAAGCAACTGCCAGAAAACTGCCATTCTGCTCTGGGACCCAGCAGCCCGCGTGTCTGCCCTGCATCCTTCTCCTTAACTGCTCTCCCAGGCGACATCCATCCCAGACATCGAGGATGCCGACTGTGCAAGCCGCCTGGATGCCAGGAGCAAAGAGCCCACAGGCTAATGAGAACCATTTACTTTTATGGAGTGCCTCTCTTTCAAGGATCTCCAAGTAGCTTTCAGACAATTCAATGTTATTGTAGCAAATGGGGAAATTGAGGACTCAATGAAGTTGAGCCTTTTCCTCCGAGACACGTGGCTGATGGGCGTGGAGAACCCAGCCCACCTGCTCTTTCCATTTGCAAGCCTTCCCAAAGAAGGCAATTTCCAAGCTGAGAAGCGAGGCTGTTGCAAAATCATGGCGCTCGTTTTCTTCTCTTCTCCTTGACGGCCCTGCGTCTCCCACCAGCTCATCCTCCTCTTCCCAAGGGTCTGCGTGGACTCGGCGCCCAAGTGTCCTACTCTCTTGCAATTCCAGTGGAGAGCCGGGCTTCAGGAGAACAGGGGCAGGAAGTCATTGGAATATGTGGAGGCCAGGCTGCCTTCCTCCCCACTATTTGTTCCTACCTTAGCTTAATCCCTTCATCGTGTGTGTGTGTGCGTGTGCGCATGTGTGTGTGTGTGTGTGTGCGTGTGTGTGCACGCACACGTGCGGGCTTGTATGGTTGGACACATGCAACATCTTCCGTGGGTCTGATCCTACGGGAGTGAGAGAAGACAACACACACCTTGCTTCTGCCCCGACAGTGACAGAGCCCGAGAGAAGAGGTCTCATTTTCTCTCTTACAAACCAAAGCACTTAATTGCTACTTCCACCCACAGGAGAGGTGTGAGCCAAAGGGCCAGCGAGGTCCTGGGAGTATAAAGAGCATTCTGTTGATGAAAAACATCTTATTTGGGACATGAAAGACCATTACTGTGTTGATATATTTTTCCCCTGTAATGAGTCAACGTAATCATAGTAATAAGTATAAAAAAATAGCTGTATATCTCTATATATTGAGTAGTATGAGGTGTTCAGCTACATTCTAAGCACTGTATACACGTTATCCCATTTCTCATATCAATTTTCTTTTTCTCTAAGATTTTATTTATTTATTTATTTAGAGAGATTGAGAGAGCACAAGTGGGGGGCGGGGCAGAGGGAGAAAGAGAAGCGGACTCCCCGTTGAGCAGGGAGCCCGACGTGGGGCTCGATCCCAGGACCCAGAGATCATGACCTGAGCTGAAGGCAGATGGTTACCCAGCTGAGCCACCCAGCCACCCCTCTCATATCAGTTTTCTGAGCCAGAAACTATTATCATTCCTTTATGTAGATGAGAAACCGAGGCACAGAAATGTTGCAAAATTCTCCCAGGTGTTGTACCAGGTGGGAACCTAGGACTTGAAGTAATGTATCACGAATTTGTTCTGCAAGTTTGAGAAGTACTCGGCTTTCTGTAAGGAAAGGCAGGGTTAGGAGATTAGGTCCCTGTTTGAGGCACAGAGCCTGTGAGGGGACACCATGAGAGGAGCCAAGGCTAGCTGTCCCCATAGTCAGAGTTCTTTATACCACTGTCCCCACTGGACGTGGAGAGCCTGCTCTTAGCCTACAGTCCACGCAGTGCCTGGCATGGTGTGGGCCCACAATAGACATTCCATAAACACAAGCTCATTCTTTTTATGGCACTAGTGGACCCTAAATTAAATACCAATTTTAAATTCTGTTATCCGCAGTCATGGAAGAAATAGCATGGGTAACTCAAAGGGGCAAGTGGTTACTTAATTATGGATGCTTTGCTTTAAAAATGCATTTGTGTATTTATGTTTGAATACGGGTTTGCTATTTATGGGATTCATGTCACTTACAAAATAATGAGGACATGGGGTGATGGTCTGACTCAGGAGAAGTGGGAGTCACTGTATCAGTCCCTCCTCGGTGTCTCCCTGTTTCCAGCTCTCACGGGGGTCCAGGCATCCTCTCATACATAGAAGTCACAGACTGGCCATCCTGGCTGTCCTTGGCTTGTGAAGGGCTTTTGTTTGACTTCCTACTGGGTCAATCTGCCAAGGGATTTCCTTCCTCCCTTCCTTCCTTCCTTCCTTCCTTCCTTCCTTCCTTCCTTCCTTCCTTCTCTCCTTCCTTCCTTCTTTCTTTCTTTTCTTTCTTTTTCTTTCTTTCTTTCTCTTTCTTTCTTTCTTTCTTTCTTTCTTTCTTTCTTTCTTTCTCAAACATATTATCCTTGTCAACATTAAAAAAATTAGGAGAGTTTGTCTAGATTCCTGCTTCTTCTGGAAAATTCCAATATCTGTCCACATAAGCCCCACATTTGCACTTGGCGGATAGCTGGAGCTAATTAATGAAACCTTCTTTTCTGGATGGGCCTGTGCCCTCCATAAGATCTGTCTTCACCACGCCATGTCGTCTCCCTGACACCAACACCGAGCGTCAGTTGCCACCAGCCCTCATCCTATGAAGTTCCCCTGACTCCCAGCCAGCACCACTCAGTCCTGTTACAGATCCAGCAGCTGAAGGCCCATCCAGACGACGCGAGCCCCCCGGGGTGAGCAGAAGAACACAAGAGTCATCACTCCAGCCCAGCCCCACAGTCCGCCTGCCTCCTGTCTTCTCTCTGATGGGTCACTAGTCAATGACACATGAGGTGGAATGGCTCTGCCCCTAGCGTCAAGCCCGGAGAACTTGCTGGCTTCTCTCGATTCACCCAGGGAAAGGCAAATATTAATCTTGGAAATCCACTGCCTCAGGAGTCCAGCCCTTCTAGTCTCAAATTTTCTAACTAAAATAACACCCTTTCGGGACGCCTGGGTGACTCAGTCGGTTAAGCGCCTGCTTTTGGCTCAGGTCATCATCCCAGGGTCCTGGGATCGAGTCCCACATCGGGATCTCTGCTCAGTGGGCAGCCTCCTCCTCCCTCTGCTTCTACCCCTCTCCCCACTCATGCTCTCTTTCTCTCTCTCAAATAAATAAAAATATAAATAAATAAATAAATAAATAAATAAATAAATAAATAAATAAAATAAAAATTAGCGATTCCTAAAAAAATAAAACAAAATAGCACCCTTTCTATTAAATTACTTAGTCGTGAGCCGGTGGTCCGCATCCAAATAACGCCCTTCAGCCTGAGCAGTGCTGCTGCTTCTACTCTGGTGTGCTTGCTGTCTGGCTTATTGCTCTCCGGGAGTGCGGTCATGGACCTTTGGTTGCAGAGAAGGAGAATCCTGTCCTCATTCTGTGCTGATGGTGTGTAAATAGGAACATTGGCGCCATTGTCAAAGGAGTCAAAGGATAAGGCTGCCAAGAACTGGAAAGCACACCGTCCTGCCAAAGGAAGGGACCACAAGTCAGCAGATCCATGAAGCTGTGTTAAGTGACACACATTTCTGCCAGCTTTAGCAGAAATTGGCTGTTTATGTGGTTGTTGTGGGACGTTGCACTAGTGTTCCCAACTCCTCATTCTCAAAAGAAGCTCTGTCTCCATAGCCCTTTTCCTATGACCTTGCAGTAGCTTCCACTAGAGTCCATAGACTATACATCCCCACCTGTCTTTGGACTTGACCACGCGATTTACTTCGATAACTAGCTGAGGGTTGAAGAAGTGAGCAAATTTCCACCGGCCTTATTGAGCATCTGCCCTCTGTCATGAGAAAAATAGGCCCCAGGAAGCTGTTGTTCCTTAAGCTTTGGTCTTGGGATGAAAATACAGGGAACAGACCTGGATGCAATGTAGCCCAGCTGAGCCCAGCTAAGATCAGCAGAGCCACAGCCGACCTTCAACCTGTCAACTTGAAACAAATATTTGTTGCTGCAAACCACTGAGATTTGGTTGGTTGTTACACAATATCTCACAGGGATAAAAATAAATAAGTTAAAAAAAAAAAAAAACACCTGGATAATAGAGCTAGTAAATGGAGAAAAAAAGGAGATTGCTTGCCTACTTTACTAATTATTGAGAATTTTGATTATGCCATACAGTGTGTTGCTACAATTTATCATTTACTCCATAAATGCCCTTTTACTAAGATTTTTAAATAAGATTTAGTTATTTAGAGAGATAGCACACAAGAGAGCTGGGGAGGAGGAGCAGAGGGAGAGGGAGAAAGACAATCTCGAGCAGACTCTGTGCTGAGCGTGGAGCCTGATACGGGACTGGATCTCACATCCTGAGATCAAGACCTGAGCTGAAACAAAGAGTCGGACACTTAACCGACTAAGCCACCCAGGCGCCCCACTAAGATTTTGTTTGTTTTCCCATTTTCAGTCTGTTGCTGTGATGGTATATGCAAGTCAGTTTCATTGTGCAATCCATTAAACCGACACACGTCCCTGTAATAAGTGAAGATACCCGCCTCAGTGGAACCACTAGATGGGAACCACAAGTTTACCAGATACTGTGAAGAAAGACAAGGAACTGTGGTACCCAAAGAGAGAGTGCGTTGAACAGGCATTTTGTAATTTGTCAACAGTAAACCAAGCACACTATTTTTCTAACTAAAAAACCCTAGGTGTTTCAAACTAGCGAACTTCACCAGCTCGGCTGCTCAGTCTACCTAATTCCATCAGCTTCTGTTATCTTCATTCCATGGGCAGCTTTGAGAACGAGTCCCAGTGGTCCTCTTATCTGTTCATTTACAGTCATCTTGTCGGGGTCACAGATAAGTACCCAACTCATTAGGCGCTGACCCCTACTGGAGTAATCACCATAAACCACCATGAGCTCTTCCCACTTCAATTGATGTGTAAACTATTTAAGGACAAGATGAAATGAACAGGAAAGATTTTCTGGTTTCGTTTAATTGCTTCTCAGGTGGCCTCTCATTTACCAAGCTCTGCTACAAGTATGAACCAGAACTACCCTAGTGAAACTAATATAAAAGACCCAAGTACATCGGGGAATACGGCTTGATTCAACACATCCCAGGAAACCTGCATTGCCACATTGAAAGGAAAACTTTTTCAAGTCTACTTGGTGTGCTGGTGGTGGTCCTTCTCTTCTTTGCGTGTGCATGACTCAAAGTTGTGCTCTCTTGAAATTTAATGAGCAGATTCTGTCGTCCACAAATTCCTTGCTCTTTCAAGTATAAAAAAAATGATGACTATGTCAAACACGAGTCAAGTTGTCTCTGTTGGGATGTCTTCATCAGGATGCATTTGAGGGCATCGAGGAAAAAAACGCTTAAAAATTGCAATAAAATACAGCAGGGCGGATGAAACAAGATTGGCAGAAATCTGTTGGTTGCTGAGGCAACATGGTGCTTCACTGAACTGTTACCTCTGCTTTTGTGTGTGTTTGAAATTTTCCGTAATAAAAATGAGAAATTTGTAAGTCGACGGTCGTATCAAGTCCGATCTGAACCCAAATCTTATTTCGGGCTGTGCTTTGTGTCTCTAGGGGACTTTTCCTCTTAAATGTGAAAAGGGCTGTCGGGAGACCCCAGTTGACCAAACACATCGGACCCTGGTATTGTTCAGCTTTCACAATTTGGTCAAGCCATGGAAACCACCGGCTCTGGATTTTCAAGGTCTGACTGTCAAATACACTCCAGTGAAATGCTCTTGCCTTTTAGTCTTTCCTGTCGTCTTCCAATAATCTCTTTTTCTTGTCTTGGGTGTGGATGGAATCCAACGGCAACAGTGCTCCGGGGTGGTTAGAAGGAAGGTTCTACCTTCATTCCACACCTACCTACCCTTGCCTGCCCAGGCTTTGCCTCGGAGGAAGTTCCTGGGACCCAGAGCCTGAATCAACAGTTCTCCCCAGTTCTTGACCAACCCAGATTGGATCTCAGGAACAGGAGTGGTCTTGCCATCTTTGTTTGTGTACCTAGTATAACTGGGCTGGGGAGCTGGGAGCCTGTAAAGCTGCATCCATCCATAGCCCTCAAAATGTTTGCCCAGATCATGTCAGCTGGCTTCCATATTAGATCTGATTGAGAATGGACCTGTGGTCTTATTCCCAGCCATCCTTATGGAGACCCCTGATACCTTACTTGCTTTTTGCCACCTCCCTCTCCAGGAATGAGCATTTAGAGCCCAGATGCTCAAATAGGAAACAGGGCTCCCCAGTCTTGCCCTTGTCCCACCCATTGACTTGGAACCCCTTGGCCATGTTGAATTTAATGCATCTCTCTGAAAAACCTACTTTGGATTTTGGCCACACCCTCAAGAGCCAGACTTGTGGTAGGTTAGATCGTGTTGCAGTGGCCTCACTTGTCCCATGGCCAGGTTCCTGAATGATGGCAGTGCGTTTCTCTTGTTCTCACAAGCACAGCTGAAACAGGGTGCAGTTTTTATAAGTTTTATGCAGGACTTTTAAGAAAAGCACAAGTGAAAATACATTTAAAATTTTTTAAAAAACAAGGGCTCCTTGGGTGGCTCAGTTAAGCTTCCAACTCTTGATTTCAGCTCAGGTGATGATCTTATGGCCATGAGACCGAGCCCCATGTCGGTCTTCACGTTGATCGTGGAGCCTGCTTAAGATTCTCTCTCTCCCTCCCCCTCTGCCTCCCTCCTCACCTTGCTCATGCTCTGGCTCTCAAAAAAAAAAAAAATCAAAAAACAGAACAGTGACACCAAATTTTTGACCCCGAAATAGCTCTTGCTTACTTGTTTTTTTAATTATTATTATTTGCTTCTTTGGTTTGAATGTCTAAGTCAGGGGGCACATCTGTACTGAGGACATCTCCTAGACTTGATGACACAAAGCTTTTACAGTTTCTAGACTGTTTGCAAGCACTGAGGTCATCTGCCCCAGCCACACTGGGAAAAGCAAACACTTTGGATTTGGGCAGACATGGGTCTAAATCCTTTGCCAGCGTTTTTCTAGCTGTGTGGTCTTCCCCAGGTTACTTAACCTCTCTGGGCCCCACTTCCTTCATCTGAAGAATAGAGATAACTAACAAGTGTGGGCAAGGATGTGGAGAAAAGGGAGTCTTGTACTCTGTTGATGGGAATGTAAATTGATGCAGCTGCTATGGAAAACAGGATGGAGGGTCCTCAAAAATTTAAAACGAGAACTACCCTCTGATCCAGCAATTCCACTCTGGGTATTTATCTGAAGAAGATGAAAACACTAACTTGAAAAGATATCTACACCCCCATGTTCACTGCAGCATTATTCACAACAGCCAAAACACGGAAACAACAACCCAAGTGTCCACTGAAGGATGAATGGATAAAGAAAATGTGGTCACACACACACACACACACACACACACACACACACACACACACAGAGGAATATTATTCAGCCATGAAAAAGGATAGAATCCTGCAATTTGAGACAACATTGGATGGACTTTGAGGGCATTATGTTAAGCGAAATAAGTCAGAGAAACACAAATGCTGTGTGATCTCATTTATATGTGGAATCTAAGAAAAGAAAACAAATGGACAAAACCAGAGAACAGATTGGTGGTTTGTGGGTGGTGTGGGGGCAAAATGGGTGAAGGGGCTCAAAAATTACAAACTTCCAGGTATAAAATAAATAGGTCATGGGGATGTCCTGTATAGCTGGGTGACTCTAGTTAATAATAATGGTATTGCATGTTTAAAAGTTGCTCGAGTATATCTTTTTATTAAGATTTATGTATGGGAGTGTGTGAGCAGGGGGTCTAGAGGAAGGTCAGAGAGAGAATCTTAAGCAGACTCCCCGCTGAGTGAGGGCATGGGGCTCGATCTCACGACGCTGAGATCATGACCTGAGCTGAAACCACTCAATGGACTGTGCCACCCAGGTGCCCCACTGAGAGTATATCTTAAAAGCCCTCATCACAAGAAAAATGAAAAGAAAAAAAACAAACTTTTTGCGACTAGGTTCGGTAACATGTTAAACAGACTTATAGTGGTGATCATTTTGAAATGCGTACAAATATCAAATCATGGTGTACATCTGAAACTAATATAATGTGTCAATACACCTCAAAAAATAAAAATTTAAACAATGAAAAACAGGGATAACAATATCTACTTGGTAAGGTTGACACGCAGATTATTAGATCAACTGTATGTAAAATGCTCCTCGCAGTGCCTGGCGAATTGTATAATCTCATTGAGTGGTGGTTATTAATCCTTCTTTTACTCCCTCGGGTTCAGAAGGGCCCTGAGTGTTCAGCTCAAATCGGTCAAGCGGGGAGTGATCCAAAGTGTCGATGGCCTCGCATGGCCCAGGTGCCCATCAGCATGGAAAACAGAGTCCAGAGCCCAAGGGCCATCCTCTTCTCCATCATGCAAAGTGTCAAGGGCTATTTCTTCATGAGCAAATAGTCTAGGCTTTTGTGTATCACAGATAGGCTTCGGGGGGTTCATTGAACCTGAAAATGTTGTGCGTGGCATTTCTCGTGTGCCTCTGTGCATTTTTCTGGAAAGATGGTCCATAGCTTTTATCAGATACTCAGATGAGTCTGTTTTCATTCATTCATTCATTCATTCATGCATTCAACAACTACTTTTTGAGTGTTTAAATTATGGTCTTGGTGTAGAAAGTACAGCCGTGAATAAAACAAGAAAAAGTGCTTGTCTTCGTGGAGTCTAATTTCCACTGGACCTGTTCATTTTTAAGAATCACTGATCTAAGCAAACCAAGAAGCGTGTGGAATGGGATTTTAATTTGCCGATAGCTCTTTTTTAGCTGCATTGAATTACAGACTCCAAACATCTGTCCGACCGGGTCAGATAAGTTTTCCACAGCCATGTATATTTAATACTACGGACACCCAGGGAAAGGATTAATGAAAATTTACTGATTATATTCGACACCAGCAATTGCGCTCTGAGCACCCCACTGTGGGACTACGGGAACAAAGGAAGGTGTTAAACATGTGGTCGAGTGAAAAACACACGACAAAACAAACAAAGGAAAGACGCCGCTGTCTGGGGATCGGAGGGGCGTGCCTTCAATCTTCAGCTCCATGACCACGAAAGATTGGATAAGATGCGCAAATTCTTTGAGAAATGGCATTATCTGGAATCGGAGATGCTAATCTTGCTGGGCTGTTCTGCATATTTTTTAATTTTCTTTTTTTAATTTAAATTTTAGTTAGTGACCATACAGTGCAATATTGGTTTCTGGAGGAGAATTCAGTGTGTATTAAATAGCAGGGCTGGCTGTCAGGAAATGTTAGTTCTCTACGTCTAAGACAATGATTCCTATAATGTTAGTATCATGGGCCCATCAGTGTAAAACACACACACAAACAAGTGTGTTTTTGAAACTGACAAAACTTGACAAACTTTAACTTTTTCCCCAGTACAGGACTGACAACATGCAAATAAGCTACAATAAAACCACATACGCAGCTATCGATTACCTTCTTTAATAAAGGACTTTTAAAAACAAAAAGTACGGGGCGCCTGGGTGGCTCAATTGGTTGGGCGTCTGCCTTCAGCTCAGGTCATGATCTCGGAGTCCTGGGATCGAACCCCACATTGGGTTCTGCACTTAGCGGGGAGCCTGCTTCTCCCTCTCCCTCTGCCCCCCTCCTTTCTCATGCTCTTTCCCTCAAGTAAATAAATAAATTCTGCGAATATAAATAAATAAATAAATAAATAAATAAATAAATACAGTAAAAGAGTTTTAATCTCAGCATAAAATTTCTTGAAATTGAATAAATTTTGCTTTAAAACTAACATATCAAAAACTCGATGTGCTAAAAGTTGCATATAAATATATAACAATATTATGTTCAGTTAGCCAACATGTATTATATGCAACTTTAAGCACATTGAGTTTTTAATTAAAAAAAACAAACTAAATAAATATATATATATATATATAAAATGGTATACTGTTCTATATATGACAATATATAATAACAGAAACTTATAAAGTTAAAAACTCAGTGCAGGGGCGCCTGGGTGGCGCAGTCGTTAAGCATCTGCCTTCGGCTCAGGGCGTGATCCCGGCGTTATGGGATCGAGACCACATCAGGCTCCTCCTCTGGGAGCCTGCTTCTTCCTCTCCCACTCCCCCTGCTTGTGTTCCCTCTCTCGCTGGCTGTCTCTATCTCTGTCAAATAAATAAATAAAATCTTAAAGAAAAACTCAATGTATTTTCTTTATTTCCTCATTTTACTTGCAAGTGTGGTTATGCACTTGTTTCATCTCTGATGCTCATGACCCTGTAGGACAGTCAGGAAAGGGCTTTAGCTGCATTCTTCCAGAGCAGAACCAAGACTGGGAGGGGGGCAGTGGCTGGTTCCAGCCCCCTCTCTCTTTCCAGCTTTGCCATGGGTCCTGGAAAACGGACCTGCAATCCTTTGGCACTAATCCTGTCATTTGTCTGGGTCATCGGGAGGGAGTTTTCAGCTCAACGTAGGCAGCGCTTTGTAGACAGACAAAACTGAGTTTCCTTGTGACCGTCGATGCCTCATAGCAGAAGTCAGATAGCCACTTGAGAATATCTGCTCCCCCTTTTCAGAAGCACCTTCAAAGACTTGAGGCTCAGACCTGCCAGTCCTTCCTTTTTTCCTGGAAAAAGATTACCAGGCCCTTCAGTTGAACTCACATTCCATGGTGAATTAGGAGAGAGGTTGAAATTTAGAATCACAGAGTCCTGGATTAGAATCCCAGCTGAATCTACATTTAAATGAACATAGTGTTTACTCTTTCCCAGCCATCTGTATTTGTAAAATGGGGACAGTAATGAAAACCTCCTAGCGTGGTGAGTATTAAGGAAGGTAACACATGTATGTAAATTTTCTGATGTCATTCTCCCAGGGCCGCCATGTACAGTTGTGCAGGTTGTGCCCTGCTCAATGGTGCCGTTCCAGGGGGCAAATGGGGATGGCGGTCCAGCCAGTGCTCAGATCCTGAGTCTTGTGCTCTACTAGGGGCTGCAGCCGGGGGTGGAGGAGTGCCTCACAGTGATTGGTGCACTTGGACTGGACACCCCTTCCTGTCTCAGGGGGCTCTGAATGCCGAGGGTAGGCCGTGCCTTCTTTTCTATCCCCTCTTTTTGATCAGTTCCCCTTCAATGGGCATGAGGCATAAAATCTACTACCCTGAGCCACTCAGGGTGCTCCAGGAGTTGCTCAGCCCCCACAGACTGGACGGCACCTGCTTCTAAGCAAATGGGAGGAGGAAGATTTCTTGTTACCTCCAGGGCCTTGACAAGGATTGGTTCTGCCTCCAAATGAAATAAATACCTTTTAAATTGACCTTAAATTGGATTGCTTGTCTCAGCTAAGTGGAATCCTATGGACTATAAATCTGACTTGAGAGGACTCCGTTTAATTTGACTAAGATGCTACAAAAGTTTACCAAAATGTAAAGCACTCGACTATGGAAAATCAGGTCTGGCCCCCGATCCTTCTCACTGAGGGTGGGAGCGCACTCCTTTTCAAATAGCATATGTGCATGTGCACTTGGACATGCGCACGCACGTACGCACACACGCATATGCACGTGCACACGTGGGGTCCCGTGTCGTAGGGATTCCACGGAGATTAGGCATGGTTTATTGATGAATTATACACAAGTTATCAAGTGCAGTGATTTTAGCACGTGTTCCTCGCTGTTTCTGGAATGCCAGATCCTTCCAAGCCAGCCACTGCTCAGGGCTCCGCTTCCTATCCATAGCTAGCTCTCCATTCCAGGTCCCTCTGTGTCCGCTACCCTTCTGTGACGTGGGTAGAGGGCCACCCAACCTGCTCCGGTCCCAATCTCAAAGGCAGATGATCCACTCTCCCAAAGCACAGTGCGCTAAAGAAAGAAGCGAGGTTCCTCATGCAGCGATTTCCCAAGGCTAAGTCCGGCGGGTACCTAATCATCATCAAGGGCTGAGAGGACCGCGACACAAAGCGAAGGGATGAGAGACTTGCAAGATTGCTTCACTGTAGCGAGGGGAACGCTATGTAGGTGCTATAGTGTCTGTGAGCAGCAGTGGGCAGGCCGGAACAGGGAGACTGGTAGTGACAGACATGCAGACCTAGCAGGTGCAGGTGGAGCTGTTTGCAGAGGTGAAGGGGTAGGGGGCGCTCTGCATGGGAGCCCAAACCCACACTGATAAAAGAAATTAATTACCAGGAGGGTAGTAGTGAGGGTAACAATAATACAATAATACAATAATACAATCACAGCAACGGTAGCTCACATTTATGTATAGTACATAATAGACATATGTATATTACATATATTGTCTCATTTAATTTGCACAAAAAAATTCTTCAAAGTAGGAGGAAGGCATAATTATTATCCTCCAGCTGAGGGCGTATAGCGACTGCCCCTAATGAAGTTGGGATCCCAGCAAAGCTCGTTAATCCCGATTATACGGGGTGGCCTTCAAAGACACTCAGAGGAAAGTGAAATTGAAGGTTGGGAGAATTAGGTTTCTAACCCAGTGGCAGGGAGCAGAGTACCAAGGAGGGCTTCTCCACCCCCTGCACCTGCTAAGGGGCAAGAGGATATAAGGGTACAGGAGGTTAGAAAGGAAGCCAGGGAGCCCCACACTCTCCTCCTTCCTAGAGTTAGAACAACTTCAAGAATTTTTTTTTAAGATTTTATTTATTTGTGAGGCAGAGAGAGAGCACACTAGCTGGGGGAAGAGCAGAGAAGGAAGCAGGCTCCACACTGATCAGGGACCCCGACGCAAGGGCTCGATCCCAGGATCCTGGGATCATGATCTGAGCTGAAGGCAGACATTCAACCAACTGAGCCACCCAGGCGCCCCCAACTTCAAGAATTTTGGAGGCTCTACTTAAGTCTTCAGATTAAAGAGGAGGCTCCTTTGTCGACTGTTTCTGGTGGCTGGCACTGCCGTCTATCCAGAAGACTTCTCTCCCCCTGGAGACCTAGGGGGCCAGGCACGGTGGCTCTGGGGAGGAAGCAGGAAGCTGGCTGGGGGCTCAGGGGTCTTCTGGGCTTTGGGTTTTAACTCAGAGAAGGAAAGAGACCCTTCCGGCTTCCTGTGACTTTGTCTAGGGTGAAAGGAAACACACGGACAGTAGGAGAATGAATTTGGGTGATAGGCTGAAGAGAACAGCCGCAGAGAGGCAGGCCCGAAGAAGTGTGCCATTGTCGCATGCTAGTGCACTTTCTGCCTCTTGGCACATCTGGGAGACCGAGCTCAAGCATGCAGAGGGGTTTGCCTTGCGTTGTCTGAGTCAGAATGCTGTGGCCAACTCTGATGACGTTGCAAAATGTTGGAGCTCTTTACAGTGCTTGCGAGACAAGTCTCATAGACAATAATGCCGCCCTTTGTATTTTAAATGCGTATGAATATTAAGCTTCTGGGCATCTCTTAAGAGGCCCTGGAGTAAGAGAGACTGTGTTTGCTAAATCGGAAGAGGCCTCAGAACCTGCATCTTGCATGGCCTGGGCAGGGGCTTCCAGAGAAGAAGCTGGGTTAGCCATCGGTTTCAGGCTACCAACCTCCAGAGGGCCACTATCCCACCTAGAGTGCACCTCACAACCTCCATGGCTGGTCTTTCCTGACTTATTCTTAGAGAAGGCATTGCTACTGGTTCTAATTTCCAGTGGGGCCAATTCAATGGTAGGGCCTTAAGGAGAGTCAGAGAAGGGAAGAGAGAGAAACCCTCTCAGATCCAGACTAGGATGGGTCAGCCATTCTGCAGGGGCTGGATGGAGCAGGGCAGTTTGTTTTGGAAAGTGATAAAGGGGGATTCAGGATGAGTTCGTTCAAGGTACGCGCTTCAAACCCTGAGATTGGCAGCTACTATGGACAAAAGCAAGAAGAGAATGTATAGCTGGGAATAGGAGAAAAAGCCAAAGTCAGGTGCAGGGTATGAACAGAAGGAAGCAAATCCAAGGCCAGAGCATGAATGGCTGGCCAGGAAGATCCAGTGGTTCAATGGGCCAGTCATTCCCGCACATACATTCTGCCCTCTGAGGTTATAGCCTTGCTCCTCCAGGCAGAGAGTCAGCAGAGAATCCTTAAGACAATAGAGAAGCAGAAGGAAAATTCTGGAAGTAAATACTACAGCTATCACTTGTTTCGAAGAAACAATTGGGAAACCAGAAGGACCAAAGGGATCGTGGAGAGCCAAGAATGTGGTTTCCCAGCTCTGTCCTCCCAGGGTAGGGGAGGCAGCCAGGACTCAGGCCTCGGGACTCAAAGGGCTAGCAGAGATCTATTTGGGAAGGGACCCAGGGGAGGGCTCCCCCAAGCCCTCCATGTCCCCTCCTCAGAGCCACCCCCCCCCCCAGCTCCCAGCACTCTGCAAAGATCAAGGGACAGAAATGAGGAGAGGGCAGTCCTCGCGGAGGCTGTGGGGAGGATTGACTGACATCATGTTTGCCACATTAAAGGAGAAGGTTTTTAATGGCATGAAAATGTCTTTAATCACAGGAGCTAAACTGCGCTCAGTGCAGGTTCAAGGTGACAGAGATGCTCTTGTCCCACAACTGCATTTTCATCTCACTTAGATTAATTCATATTTTAATTGCTTCTCGCCCTGATTGAAGTGCGGAAGGGAGAGCTTTGATTCCTTTGATCTCCGGGTTCTCCCCGCAAGGCCAAGGTCAGGCAGGGGCGCCAGAGCAGAGTGGGAGGAGTTCGGAGAAGGCCCCCAGGGGCAGGGGCCGCCTTGTAAGCAGTGGCAGTGGTGAGGGGGAGGAAAGTTCGGTGGCTGGTGGCGACAGGATGCGGGTGTGGCTGTCCCCTGCAGGCTAGAGCGAGGGGCAGCGCCAGCAAGAAGAAATCCGGTGAAGTCGCCAAGCTAACCAGTCACTCCACACATCAGCCTGCATGTACCCCGTGGTTTGGAAGCCCCCGCTTGGGTTGGGCTTCAGGCCACAATGTTTATAAGCATGTCGTTCAGACTATAACGTCCCCTGGCAGGATCCCCAAGTCTTCCGGCCCCATGGGTCTCACCTGGCCCTGTAGCGGGGAAAATGCAAAACGCCCACTCCTGCAATATCTCTGGGATCCTGAAGGGGCCCCTCTTGTTCTGATTTCCAGTCCCTGCTCACATCTCAGCGCAGTGGCTGTTCCCAAGCCCTGTTTCCCCAGCAGGTAAATCCAGGGTATTTGCGTGCAGCAGAGAATTCACTGCAGGTGAGTCACAGCCAACCCTGTCGAAGTGGGTATCAGAGAACACGCTTCTTAGAAGTTCCCGGGCCCTTCCCACCAGCAGGGATCCCTCACCGGCTAGCAGCTCCCCTGGTTCAACAACCGTGTGGCTGTCCGGGGGACTGTTCCTTGTCTTCTTTACAACTGTGTCAGCCTCTCGGGGCAGCTGGAACAGAGTCCCACAAACGGGGGGCTCAGCAACAGAAATGTATTGTCTCTGGAAGTCCAAGAGCAAGCTGTTGGCAGGGCCATGCCCGCTCTAAAACCTGCAGGGGAGAATCCCTCCTCGCCTCTGTCCAGCTTCCGGTGGCGGGGTGTCACTATTGGGTGTCAGGACACCAGCCTAATCCAATATGGCTGCATTTTACATTGAGCACATCCGGAAAGGCCCTGTTTCCAAATCAGGGCACATTCATATGTACTCGGGGTTCGTACCTGCACATATCTTTCTGGGAGCACAACATTCCCTCATTTCTGGAAACTTGAAATCCACCCCCTTCCTCACAGGGCTGAGAAGTTCAGTTTCGTAGGTCTGCGTTCCAAGCTTTTGGAGCCAAGTGGAGTATGTGATGGGGGTCAGGGGGAGATAAAAGAGGATGGGAGGGGGAGGAACACAGGAGATATTTTCCCCATTGACATCCACAAAGGCACTGAGGTATTTTCCCAAACAAAATCACTTCTCTCCCTAGGATGGGAGTCTTTTAAAATAAGCTTATTTTCCCACTTATCAATAGTCATTAGTTTTTAAATGAGCATCCCTCATGGGTCAGACATTTTTCTTTTCTTTTTTTAACTCTTGTATTTGTCCCCACGATGCTGGACATTATTACTTTCTTTTTAGAGGATGGGGACTGAAGCTACGAGACACATGGCATCATGCAGCTGGTGAGGGGAACTCACTGCTATTCAGTCCCAGAGCCAATCCCTGGAAGGTGCAGTGGATTCCAGCTCCCTCACCCCCTTGGCTGACCTTGTCCTCTACGCCCCACCCCCATCCTCATCCCTGGTCATTGCAACGACTGGCTCTGTCGGCTTCCTGTGGCTGTTGTACCAGATCACCTCATATGGGTGGTTTAAGGCAACACACATTTATTCTTTCAGTTTGGGAGGCTGAATTCCGAAATCAGTGTCCTTGCACCCAAATCAAGATGGTGACAGGGCTGTGCTCCCACCAGGGGCTCCATGGAAGGACCAGCCCCTTGCCTCTTCCAGCGTTGCTAGCATTCCTTGGCTTGTGGTCACATCGTTCTGATCTCTGCCTCTGTGGTCCCTTGACCTTCGCCTCTTTGTGTGTGTGTCCAATCGCTCTGCTTCCCTCTTACAAGGATACATTGAAGGCTCACCTAGATCATCCAAGAAAATCTCCCCATCTGAGACTCTTTAGCTTACTCCTATCTGCAGAGATTATTTTGCCATATAAGGAAACATCCCTGGGTTCTGGGGATCGAGACACGGACCGAGCTTTGGGAACCATGATTTCAGCTGGCCCCCTTCCCCATCCTTTATGGTTCTCCCGTGACTGCCCTCCCTTTGGCTTGTGGCTTACAGGCACTGGGTTCCTTGTCCTCCTGGCTCCTTCCAGGAGTGGGAGGTGGGCAGGGAGGAGGAAGGGAGAGGTTGTTGCATGTGGCAGGCCCCACAAAGAGGCACCAGGGAGCCCTCTCTGTCTGGGTTTTATAAAATGGTTGTAATAATGCTTGTTTGAAAAAGGGCTGGAGATCGTGTCCTGAGGATGAGCGTGCCGGCTGTTTTGGATGGTAGATAGCTGCTTTGAGCCTCCAAGATCTCATAAAATGGAGGTCTTGCAGAGCCGAGATGAGGAAATTATTGTCCTACTGGGGGAAAGCATTCTTCAGAGTGGGAAGGGGCGGGAGGATGCCTGTGTGCGGACCAATGACGAGGCTCCAGAGCACGTCTGCTACCCACAGGACAGGCAAGTGGCGCCTCCCCACCCGCCACCTTACGGATGACAAGTCATCATTGCAGATCGGTCACAAGGGCCTGGGCTAAGAAGTCTCCAAACGTTCATCAGGCTTTTCCGCACTAATACCTGGGGTTGAAACCTTTCTGTCACCTGCTGTTTTAAACCTGTTTATCCTACACTGGTTTCATCCGCACTGGTCGCAAAGCATAATGCTTTTTTGCTTTAGACATTTTGGGACAGGTGGCAGCACAGCCCCAAGGTCAATGTCAGTTCTCTAAGACAAGGCTCTGGATGCAAGAATGCCTTTGGGGTTCTCGATTTGGGGTAATGCATGACTGCTACGGCTCAGCATAGCCGCCTGACGGCTCTGTGGGTGTGATCTTAGCCGAATGAGGTGGGCTGGATGTGCTTGGCTTCAGCTAAGAAAACCATAAATAAATAAACAAACGGTTGTGAAGGGCTTTCATGGGCGAGTCGGGAGTGTCCCTGTTCTTCTGAGTCCTTGAGAATGTTCCCTAGGAATGGGTGAGCATGTAATTTTCGATCCACGCTGTGATGCTTTTCAAAGTAGAGGAGACATTACCCAATTCAGTGGGAATCCCAGGTGTATGTCCGGACTGCGTCCGTTTACTGTCTGGGAGGAACTTGCACTTCCATAGGCTGACCTTGGGCGAGGCTGTGAAGTCCATTTGCTGATGTTATTCCCTTCCCTCGCGCTCCACTTTCCTCTGTCTGGTATTCTGGAAGCCATCCTTCTGGAGCTTGATGGAAAGTGTTTTCCACATCTTATTTTACAATCGAGGAGGCCAAGACCCCAGAAAAAAGGTGACTCTGGATACCCGGATGACAGGAGATGGGGTTAGAACTTGTCTCCTCTGTCCAGAAGAGAAAACAGGTGCTCTTCATGGCCGTGACCCGCCAGGGTCCAGCACTGCCAGCCCCACGGAGCCCAGCTCCATTCAGAGACACTGTTTCTCTCATCTGGCCTCCAGTCCTTGGTGCTCCGTGAGATGACTAATGGACAGCTGATGAGTTCGTGGACACTCTTATGACATCACCCTTTAGGGGATGATGCACATTTTTATAAAGAGTTTCTGTAGAGTGTCTCCATGCAAAGGAATAGATCTCAAATGTTGGCATTTCACCTACTGGTGGCAGATTTAGCAAGGAAAACTTCAGGTATGGGACGATTGGGGGGGGGGCACACACATGAGTAAGTTCTATTATTCTTGTGCAGAAGGAGAGAGCAAGAGAGAACCTAAGAGTGTATCCATGGTGGGGGAGAGGGAGAAGGAGAAGGGTATGGGAATCAGGAAAGATGAAGGGAAAGGAAGAGAGAAAAGACTAGAAGGGAAGATAATAAAATAAGAGAAGGGAAAGGGAGGGAAGAGGGGAGGGGGAGGAGCAAGGGGAGAAGGGATGAGGGGCGGGAGAGAAGGGGAGAGGGAGGGGGTGGGGAGGAGGTTCTTTGGTCAGAACACAAATGTAGAAAAAGGAGCAAAGCAGACACTTGCCGCCTGGTGCAAGTTACCATGCTCATCAGGTCTGTCCCCCAGAAGATGAGGAGGTTAGAAAGCAAACAAAAATGTTTATTTGGGGTCTTGGGGATTGGCAATAGGAGAGACACAGAGTGGACCAAAATTGCAAGTATGCTCTGAACTCCAAGTGGGGAGTGTAAGCTTAAAAAAGCAAAACCCACAAGATTGCATAACTTGTCTTGAAAGAATTATGATTGGTTCTGGAAGAGTTAAAATAATCACGGAATACGCAATTGGCTATTTAACTAGTGGGTGTTCCCCGATCTCTATTTCAGTCCAAAGAAGGAGGATATGTTCCAAGAGGTGGTGGACTTATAGTTGACTAGTTGCAATTGACAAAAGTCAAACTTCCACGGTGTTCCGAAAATTGAAACGGGAGATGGGCATCAGCCTGACTTCCTCAAAGCCCGCCCCCAACACCCTATTCTAAATGACTTTTAGCAACGCTTACCTCACTTTGGAATCTCCCTTCACAGGTGCCAGCAACAGCACACAAAACCAAAGCAATAAAAAACTAGAACAGAACCTTGTACAACCCAAGAGAACCACAAACGCCAAGATCATCCTTGATGCCCTTCCTCTAGGTTCCAGCCTGAAAACATAACAAGCTCATCTCTGCAAATGGACTAATTGTAAAATGAGTAATTTTGTGGGATGTTACTTGAAGTAACTATTATGTTTCTGAGATGATAAGCCAGAAGCTCTTTGCAAATTAACTTCTTAATGCTTGTCTCTGAGTCTGCCTTTCAAAGTAAGAATCCACCAAACTTCATTCCGTGACCAAATAGAAGAAGATCTATTTCTGGAGAATTTTCTCGAATCCTGACCCAAAGATGAACGATCCAGAAGGTCAAAAAGCCTCAGTGTCTTGGAAGCTCATCCCCTCACATCTGCCTTTACAGCTAATTTTCATTCCGTTCTGTTGTTCTCTTATGCCATGTCTCAGACTCAGCCTTGATTTCCTGTTTCCCTTGCCCTCCTTCCGTTCTATGTCTTCATACCACCCCCCAATTTCTCAGTGAGTAATAATCTTTATTTTGGTTTCCCTTTTGATCCAAACAGCCTTCCCTGTGACCTGACCTCCTGCCAGGATAACACACAACACGACTTGTATCCCGTCATCACTTTGACTCTTCAGGAACCAGCAGGTGGAGGAAGCAGTCCGAATATCGCTGTGGTTGCCAGGCCTTCATGAACCGACCTGACCTTGAGTTTAGAAAGGATGGCTACCTTCCCACAAGTCCAACTTCACAAACGAATCAGGAATCCCCTGGTAATTCTCTATGGCCTCTTCCTCTCCGTCTTGCATCCTTTGGCCCCTTCTGTTCCTGATTCCTCTTTTCCCTCCCATCGTTACTCTTCAACCAGCGCTACTCAAAGTGTGGTCTAGCATCTGCCTCTCTTGGGAGCTGGTTAGAAGTGAGATGCATCGGTCCCGTTCCAGACACACGAAATCAGAGTCACCAGGTCCAGGAACCTGTACTTGGTCAAGCTTACCAAGTAATTCTCAATGCATGTGGGTATTTGAAATAACTGTTCTAGACCATAATGTCTCCCCACGTTCTGTGGTGGGGATGGGATCTGCTGAAGTTAAATTATTAATTAATTGATTAATGATTTTGTCGCAAAGCTGGGTCTAGAACCCAGTGCTCCTAAATGTCCTTACTTTGCTTAATCACCTTGACTTGCTCATTGCCCTGTAAACACTGAGTCTGGAGAGGTGGAGGATATGGTCTGTTTCTAAAGTGAACCCTCAGAATGAACCACTACCCTACCAGCTACATAGCCCAGTATGGCTCTGCCCAGTGGACAGTGACTGGTCTCCTGTACCCCAGCACACTATTCACCATCCTTGGGATGTTGACACCTTAGTGCTCCCTAAAGTCATACCGTTTACCTTTGAGATCCAAGGGCAGAGACACCTGAATGTGGAACCAGCAGGGATGCTGGTAAATTCAGAAGAGTCTTCTTGGGCCTTTATGTAATGACAGGTCTACACATGGGTATGTCTACACCACATACTCTTTCATTTCTACCCACTTCTATCTTCATGTCCCCTGCTCTGGATGCACTTTGGATTCTCATTTGGTACCAAGTTCTTGTCCTTAGATGGAACTCTGATTTCTTATTCCTAGTTTAATCTATTTTAGTTTCTATCCCACATCCTTCATGGAAGTCAGCCAAAGTTGACCTGCTAGGGTTCCCCACACTAGCCAATAACTTCCTAGGATTCCATGTGTCCTGATTCTATTCCTTATCCTCAACTAACCCTGGTACATGGACAAAGCAATGACTGGCCTCAGGGTCACCACTAAGATGCAAGGAGATTTCCACTTGCAGAGGTCCACCACCGCCATGTTTCTTGCTCGCTTTCCATACTCCTGTTTGGATGCAGTGGTTCCTCCAAACCATCATGGCCGTTCTTCTGTTCTACCTCTTATGTGTTCATCTCCTTCCTGGCCCAGTTTAGATTCCACGCTCCATCTTTATCTTCCCTCCCTTGTACACATCCTTAACTACCCCCACTCCTCTTTTTCACCATCTTAACAGCCTCCAACTCAAATTTTAACCTCTCCCCTGAGCCGAACCACTGAACATGGCTGGAGAAAACCATCCTACAGGGTGGACAGCTCTCTCTTTAGATTTATGACTGCAGTTCTCAAGTGGAACCTCAGCTCCTCCGGGGGGTCTTGTTACATTTTTAGGGTCTATTCTCTCACACCCCCTCACTTCATACTCCCTGCTCCTCAGACCGGCCTGACTCCATAATTTCCTGAGAAAACAGAGGCAGTGGGAGAACCACCCACTACCCTCCTTTGCCATCATGTAAGCTACTTGCACAGCTGTATTTTACACACATTCTCTACATTCCCTCTTTAGAGGGGATGAAATGATCTTGTGCTAATCCAAGACAAATGTCACTACTTGAACATCCTCCCCACCCCACAATGATCACATTCTCACGGTCATCGGCTTCTCCCTCTCTCCAGAACTGTGACTTTAAGCTTATGACGATATCCTCACAGTTCACATCTTCTAAAAAAGATGCCCTCCCTGGGGCCTGCATTCTCCTTCCGCTACCACCTCACTCCCTGTTATAGCCAAGTTCCTCACCAGCTAGGTGTCTCTACCTGCTGCTTTTACTTATGCGTCTCGTGGTCATTCTTCAACTCATGACCATCAGGTTTCTGTCTTCATCACCCATGGGGTCTACTCTTGCCAAAGTCAGCAACGATCTTATTCTGCTAGATCCACTGGTCACTTCTCTTTGCTCATTGGGCTCCAGGCTTCAGCAGCCTGTAGCACAGTTACTCATACCTTCTGGAGTTCGGGGTCACTCTTTGTCCTGGTTCTCCCCCAACCTCAGAGTTGAGGTTGGCTCCTTGACTCTCTAAGCTTCAGCTCTGCAGTCATACCTTCCCCCACTGAAACCCAAAGACTTTGGTCTTCTGGAAGTTGCTCTGGGGGTCATGAGAGTATCGACCCAACTCTGTTGCCAGTTGGCATCATGCATTTCTTTTATGGAGATGTAATTAACATATAAAATGTATCAGTTTCATGTCTACAACATAATGATTCACTCTTTGGATACACTGCAAAATGACCAGCACGGTAAGTCTAGTTAATATCTGTCAGCACACATGGTTATAATTTTTTTTCTTATAATGAAAGCTTACAAGAACTTTGAAGATTGACTCTCTTAGCTACTTTCAAATATAAAATACAGTATTATTAACGATAGCCACCCTGCTGTATGTTATTACACCCCCGGAGGTTATTTATTTTATAATTGGAAGTTGTACCTGTTGACCCCCCACCCCTTTCTCCCCCCCCCACCCCCCACCCCCACCTCCATCTCTGGCAACAGATTCAATCCCTATCCGTGAGTCCTCTTTGTTTTTTAGATTCCAAGTGTAAGTGAAATTATATAGTATGTGTTTCTCTGTCCATGTTGTTGCAAATGGCAAGACAAGACGGGCAGGACAGTATGGTGGGTAAGGACACAGTCTTTAAAACCAAACTCTCTTTGCTCTGTCTCTTACCTCAAGTTTTAGGGTCTTTCTGCACTGCTGTCAGATCTGTGGCTCATGCCCTCACTTGATTATGGTCTCTGCTCCAAGGTCATCTTCCCAGAATCCTGTCCTAGTCACGCTGAGCAGATCGGCACCCTCTTTGCTCCCTGCCTCTCTCAGTCTCTCTCATCACCCGCTTTATTGTCTTCATACTGATGTCACTACATCATAGCGCAGAGCTGGTCCCCCCTGCTCCTGGAATGTAAGCTCCCTGAGGGCAGGGACACTGGTTTGCTCGTGCTGTATCTCTATGCCCAGTATGACGGCAGTTGGAGGTGGTCATACGTATGGTCCTACCTGCCTTCATGTCAACGGACACAGAAATCGGAACGCATTCCCTGTGTCTGACTCCTTCCACGTCCCAAGACCTGGCACAAGCTCAATCAATATTAATTGTATTTATATATATATACATATATATAATATTTGTATATATAATATGTGTACATATTAATTGTATTATATATAATTGCATTGCACATGTCTACACATATACACATATGTTTGCATTATATATTTGTATATATTATTGTGTACAAACATACACATATGTATTCAATGTATACACATATGCACACATATACACATATTGTATTATGTATATATTTACATGTCATTGTATATATACGCACACATATACACATATACACCCATATGTATTGACGTATATACACACAATAGATATATAAATGAATGGACTTCAGAGAGTCCATCGTCATTGACTCTATTGCTTTTAGGTAAGGCGACAAGATTTGACGAGCCCCATGTCAATGTGGATGTTCTGATCAATAAAAATGCTTTCATCGGGAAAATAAGGCAAGACACCTGGCAGGAGGACTGCCTCTTACACCGAGGATGCAGGGCTGTAACTTTAAAGATGATCTTTTCCGCCCTGACCCCGCACCTCACCCCACAGCAGCTCGTCCAGCGTTAGCCACTTTTGCACATCCTGCCGTAATTTGATTAGCGACAGATGCTATTATCTGAGGAAATCTAAATTGCCTCTTCCTGTGCTAATGAACTACTGTACCAAGTGCGTGGGGATTTGAGAATGAGATTTATTAATGAACGGCTAATTAAAGGGACAGTTACAGAGTTCTGGGGTGGGGTTGGCGCTGGGGGGGGGGAGTGTTTCCATTTCTTGTAAAGATTGGCACTTTTATGACAAAATGGAAATGTTTCACACTCAGTTTAAAGTTTGCCATGTCACCATTTAGAAACTGAATATAGAGGTCAACTTCATTAAATGTGGTAGAACGTGACGTCCCCCTTCTGGTTGGGGGTGGGGTCTGCAGGTCCTTTTGTCTCCGCGGCCCCCAGCCTCGCTCACAACCAGCCCTGCTACTTTTTTTTTTTTTTAATCTAACACTACCCTGAAAATCCAACTCTGAAGCAAATGACTTTCCCCTGCTAAAGTGGAAACCTGCGTCTGACGCTCTGGGTGTCCCTTGGCCCCACTGTGTACACACACACACATGTGTGAGTGACCCCCTGCCCTGACCCTCTGTCCACAGGGCTTGCTACCCACCCAGGAGCACAGTAAAAAGGGATTCCCTCATGACCTGAATTCCTCCATCCTCCTCCTTCGTGTGAAATGCACAGAAAGGAGAACCAATGGCTTGGCTTGCTATTCCAAGCCAATCTAATCATCATCAGCCGATCTAATCATCATTAAATGCCATGAAGGGATGCTTGGTTTCACCGGACCAAGAGCTACAGACAGGAAGGCGGGAGCTCCCACACAGGAGAAGGGAAGGGGGCGAAAGGGAGAGGCACCTGGGAAGGAGCTGGTGTATAACAGCAGAGCCAGTCCTGAACTCAGCCCAAGCTCCCCCCTGCCAGTTCTCTTGACGCCATATCTTGATTTTCTAGCAGGCCTGGGAGTCTCTACACTTTGCTACTGATGGTCAGCGTCCCCGGGGAGCCCACCACGGTGACCACCATAGACCCCTGATGATGAAGAGGATGAGGGCTGCCTTTCGAGGCATCTGAGAGGGAAGCCAAAGCCTGGAGAGGCTTGACCTCCACCAAGGTCACTAGAAGTTACTACGGTGACACAAAGGAGGAGCATAGCGGAGAGGTTGGGTGGCGTGGGGCAGTGGGTTTCAGTGGAGAAACAACTAAAAGGAGGCTGGGAAAAGCAGCTTTCTTCAACGAAGATAATCCATCTATTTAAAAAATTCCCTCTCTAAGACTATGGACTATGAGAAACAAACTGAGGGCTTCAGAGGGGAGGGGGTGGGGGAATGGGATAGACCGGTGATGGGTAGTAAGGAGGGCACGTATTGCATGGTGCACTGGGTGTTATACGCAACTAATGAATCATCAAGCCTTACATCGGAAACCGGGGATGTACTGTATGGTGACTAACATAATATAATAAGAAATCATTAAAAAAAATAATAAAAATAAAATAAAATTTAAAAAAAATGCTAAAAAAAAAATTCCCTCTCTAAATTATGTTTAGTATCCCAGCTGCCTTCTATTGTGAGTCAAGGGATTTTGCATTCTCCTCGCACCTCCAGCCAGGCAAAGGACAGAGAGGCTGGGCAAGGGAAGCCCATCCTTTCTTTTTGCCAACCAAAGACCCTGCTTAAAATGACTGGTTCACTTGCAGAAGCCCTAGGATTCAATGTCCTTAGAAACGTTTTCTTATTCTTTGAAGACTCTCACAAGGACATCTCAGAGAGCGTGGTGTCTTGGGTTACGATTTTTGTAACAGACCCAGAGAACAGAAGAGACATGTTTTCCAGCTGTATGCATGAAAATAATCTCATCCATTTATATAATGAATACTAGTCTATTCCACGAGATTTCCCCAGTCGGTCTGCTATGTCTTCTTTTATAAAATAAATAGAGGTGCAGAGTGAAATCCTCAGCTCCTTTGCTGCAGAACCCAGTGGAGGTTTGAAATTGGTCTCCCCTGGTAAGAAATCATGACTGCCTTTTTCTGCTGCTACAGTGGAGAATTACATAGCCTAGAGATGCCATATTTCTCCTGGGCTTGCAAATAGCATATACGACGTCAGCATTCTGGGTTTAAAGAGGAAGGGAAAAGATAAGGCTAAACCTGGCCAAAAGTTTCCCCAGAGAGAGGGACCAACAGTGCACAGATGTGTCTTCAGCTCTGGCTTATAGGAGACAGTGTCCATATTGACATCACCTCTAGTGTAGCTGCTGGGTCCTCGAGACAGAGTCCTCCTTGCCGGATACTTGGGGAGATACCAAGCAAGAGGCAGTGTCTGATTCGGACCAATAGAAATTGCTGGGGAGTACAAGAAATAGGCTCCACTTCCTGGGGAGAAGGTCTGGTTAGAAACGGGGTGCCAGGGGGCGCCTGGGTGGCTCAGTTGTTGGGCGTCTGTCTTTGGCTCAGGGCGTGATCCCACTGTTATGGGATCGAGCCCTGCATCAGGCTCTTCCACAGTGAGCCTGTTTCTTCCTCTCCCACTCCCCCTGCTTGTGTTCCCTCTCTCTGTGGCTGTCTCTCTGTCAAATAAATAAGTAAAAATCTTTAAAAAAAAAAAAAAAAGAAAGAAACAGGGTGCCAGGCTGGAGGGGAGGTGGGTGGAGGGATGGGATAACTGGATGATGGGCATTGAGGAGCGCACTTGATGTAATGAGCCCTGGGTGTTATATGTAACTGATGAATCACTAAACTTTACCTCTGAAGCTAGTAATACACATATGTTAATTAATTGATTTGAAAAAAGAAGAAGAAAAGAAATGGGGTGCTAGGGTCCAGGCAGAGGATTGAAGTTCAGGTCTGAACTCATCACAGTGGGAAACTGCCACAAAACCCTGCTAGAAAGAGGGAGCCAGACCGGTGGTCAGAGTTCCCAATGGACTAGAGTCTTGGAACTAAGCCTGGGTGGGTTGGAACACTTGACTGCATGTTCCAGAGGGGGGCTCAAGGTGGTATTTGAAGATGAATCTGCTTGACGCCTGGGAAGTTGGACTTGAAAACAGTCCCTAAGTGCCTACACAGAGATTGAATTAGGATTCCTCTCGTGTATTAAGTACCTAGTATGTGCCAGACTCTCGTACCTTTTAACAATGATTTCTGATCCTTATAACAACTGTGCCAGAAAGTTACCCCAATCTCTCATCCTGAGGAACTGAGACCAAGAAACGTCTAGGCAACTTGCCCAAGACCTTAGAGCCTAGAATATATTGCAGCTGGAATTTGAAGAAATGCATGTGATTCCGAAGTCATTGCTTTTGTCAGAACTTCTCTCCGTGTAGAAGTCCGTGTGCTTTCCCGTGGCTCAGGGTGAGCCTCTGGGTTTGAGAAAGAGGAGGGAATCATCCACGGAGGAAACGGGGTTTCTACAGAAGATCCACAGAGGAAGTCAGAATGCAGGGAGCACACACAAGGCCTCCTGCAGTTGGGGTCACCCATCTGCTCCCAGACCCCACTGCCTGCTCTCAGCCGGGCTCCCAGTGGCTCAAGACAGGGTGTGCCAACCTAGTGGTTTTCAAATCTCTGCTATGAGTTTGAGTGGGGCTAGAGCCTTCAGGGGCTGATGGTTTGCACTCCCGACTTGAGAGGAAGATGCCCCGTGGGTCTATTATGCCATCACACCGTGGATTCAAGGGGGCTGATTCCCACCGGGGAGTGACGTGCTGAGGGCTGAGAACTTCGGCGTATCTTGGAGGACAATTTCCTGCTACAGTGGGCGACAGAGTCTGTGCTGTCCTTTGAGTCAGGCCCTTTGCTTGAGGGTGATGGGGTGTGAAGGATTCTTTGCAGAGATTCCTAAACGTCAGGGAGGCCAGCGTGGAGCCCTCTTCTCAGAGGAGATAAAATCTGTCAAGCATACTTTGAGAACAACTATTGCGGGGCTGCAGTCTGTGCTGAAGAGTCAGGGATCCAGCCAAAGGTGCTTTGGGGGATTTTGAGATGGTGTGGGATGACTTCTTTAGGAAGAAAGCAGATGTCAGGCAACCTACATGCTGATATCCCACAAATTCCTAGCGTGGCAGGGTGGGGACATAGGACATGTCCCTGCTGCAGAAGCCACAGTGTCTGCGTGAAGCTGCTGATTATAGTTAAGAAATGTAAATCTCTCCGCATTTACCAGAGGTCCTGGTGTGAAGAACCAGATCTTAGAATCCACGTCTGCCAGGACTAGAACCTTCCAACTCTAGTTTTGCCAGTGTGAGGCCAGAGAGAGAAGATGATGTTCTCAGGAGGACCCAGCAGTGAGTGGAGGACTTGGGTTGGAATTTAGTCCCTTAATGCCCTGAAGATCAGTGAATATTGTTTGTTTTAAGAGAAAGGGTCCACTCTATCAAGCCACATCCATCATGAATTCTAGAAAGCAAGGGTGTTTGGGTCCCACCATCTGTCCCTTCTACCCAGGATCCTAGATTTTACTTTCTCTGCTTCAAGATGAAATGATCACCTCCCAACTTGGGCATCCCAAGAAAAAGTCTTTCTGGTCTTGTTTTGTTATCGTAAGCTGAGCATAGGGTCCTCTTATTGTCGGGCTAGAGTCGAGGTTCCAGCTCCAGCTCTTGATAGATGTTCACTTCCTTATCATTCCCGGGGTAGCCAGAATCAAAGAGAACTCTCCCTGCTTCTGCCACCGCCCTCTGTTGTCATACTCTGCTCCCGAGTCAGTAAGTACAAGGACAGAAAAAAGCAAATTCTAACAGAAATCCGAAGGAGGGGCGACTAATAACACCCCACCAACCTCCCACCAGCACTCATGATACGACTTAAATCACAAAAGGAAAGCTAACAATTCTAAAAAGAAAAAAAAAAACCAGGCAGAGATGCCTTCATGTATGTCTCCCCCACTCTGGCCTGGAGAAGAGGTGTGTTTTAACTAATGTGAAAAGTCTTTTATCATGGAGGTGGAAGACAGGACTGTAGCTAGGACCCCCAGATCTCACCTCCCTGGGCAGCCACCCAATGATGTTTTTGAAGGTTGTCCTTATTCTGTAGGGAAGGTCTAACTGGGAATGGTTCAGGAAGAGTATCCTTCACACACAGGGCCATGGGTCACTCATGACCCAGGTCCCCTGTGCCCCAATAGCGTGCATTCTTCATGGACTGGACTCCACCCAGCCCATTGGTAGGAGACAAGAGCATGGATGAGCAGGAGAGAAAGCAGAATGGATGGGCTTCGAGAAATCTTCCTGAACCAAAGTTCTGGGTTCTTATTTTATACGGCCAGACTGGCCAGAATTTTAACAGTTCGGGTGGAGGGAAATTGTGGTGGTGGTAGAAGTAGGTTGGTAGCTTGAATTAGATCATTAAAAAGAAATGTCATTATCACAGATTTTCAGCCTAATCATTATGATGGAATTGATTAATCATTTAGACAGCATGTATTTATTGAACCACTGAGCCAAAGACAAATAGGGTTGATCTCTACACTCTTGGAATTTTACAGACTCACTGGGAGACAGGTAAGATACAAATATTACATTTAAAAATTGATGCATTGTGATGAGCACCACGTGGAAGAAGGCCATGGTTCTCCAAGAGCATGGGTGCACGAAGCCAGTTCCATCTGGGCAGGACCTGGACAAGGTTTCCTGCCTCACTGTTTTTCACTATTCCCCGAAATGAGCTGATTACTCAACCCAGGCTTTGAATCCTAACAGTACTTTGGTTTTGCAGAGTACGTGCCTGGGGTGGCGCCATTTTAAGCACATACTAGTCATTACTCAAGGGATGAGGATTCCAGTGGTTGAGGGCAAGGCCCTAGAGACACAGGGTCCACTTCCTCCCAAGCAGGAAACTATTGTTAATGGTTCAGTATACTGATGTTAAACCTGTATTAGTCAGGCTTTCCAGAAAAACAGAACCAATGGGATGTATGTGAATATATAATTCTATAATATTAGAATATAATAATATTCTATATATAATAATATATTAATATTATAATTATGCTATAATAAAATATTGTATGATTTTAATAAATACTAGGAGTACAATATATAATGTATCAATATAATACAGAATTGTTAATTATAAATAATTATCATTAATAATTAGAAATATATAAATGTATATCTATATCTATATATACATATTTATACAAAGAGAGAGGGAGAGATGGTAAAGGATTGGCTCATGCTACTACAGAGGCTGGCAAGTCCAAAATCTGCAGGGTGGAAGACTCAGGCAGGAGAGGACATTGTAGTTCAAGTCCAAAGACCATCTGTTTCAGAATTCCCTCTTGCTCAAGGGAGAGCAGTCTTTGTTCTATTCATACCTTCAACTGATTAGATGAGGCTCACCACACGAAGAAGGGCGATCTGCTTTCTAAAGTTCACAGATTTAAATGCTAATCTCCTCCAAGAAAACATCCTCACAGAAACATCCAGAATAATGTCTCACCACATATCTGAGCACCGTGACCCAGCGAAGTTGACTCATAAAATTAACGAACACAACACCCTTCAAATATGCGTAAATGTTGCCCAAAGAGGGAAAAGTCACAGCGTTCTGTATTGTCTGGAGAGGCTCTTCGAGGACACGGGAGTGAAGCTGAGTGTAATTAGAACAGGAAGAGCTGAGGAGGAAAACAGTGGACACAGAATATCGAAGGGGGAGGGGGGGAAAGGCTCCAGGAACTCGTTTTCCATCATTTCCTAAATCAAGAACATTGTGACCAAGACACAATCATCGCGTTCACCGCGAACCATAACCCTGGGGCCGGAGTGGGGGTGTGAAGGCTTACATGTCCTTGGAATGTTCCTTACTGGCCCACTCCCCTCTCTAAAACCTTCAAAGCTCTTTGCGAACAGAATAATAAACAGAGAGAAACATTGGTCATGGCCCCGTGCTCTTCTATCTGCCGGTACTAGGTGGAAATCGTGGTACTTCTCAGAATATATTCTCAGTTTCTTTTTGCTTGTCTCATAACACACAGCAGGGATTATACCTTTTATGGCCAAAACCCCTGCCTTATTTAACCCTGTGCTTCTGAAGCCCAGCACGGTGTTCTGCACTGGTTATGTGACAGAATGGGCATGTCCCCTAGAGAAGAGAAGAGAGGCTAAACAAGTGGATGGTAACCCCCTCCCCCGAAAACTCTCACACTTAAGTGTTTTGTGCTTATCACCCATTTCTCCAGGGCCAGCTCGAAAGGCATCCCTCCTTTTCTTTCCCCTTCTCAGCCTAACTCCCGCCAGCTACTCGAGCATCGTGCAGATAATATTGAATTCCTACCGTTTTGTGGATCACTTTCTTTCCCTAGCCCTGTGGCAGCAGGGGAATTCTGCCTTATTTGATGTCATAAAACACAGCAACCCTGCATTTCAGCTCGCCCACGGAAGGGACCCTTACAAATGGGTACATTTCCGCAGAGCCACACAATAGGCCTAATTGCGTGGGTTTGCGGTGCAAGTGGAGGTCGTTTGATTACTAGCTGTTTTGTACCATGAAAGTGCACATTAATTATTTAAGAGATGGACTTATAATTATTGCAAGCCTTAAGTAATTACCTATAATTTTGGCAAGGGTTAGAAAAACTGATAGTCTAGCAAATTCAGGTTTTAGTCATTAGCGAGATCATAATTACATTTAAATTGCAAAATGAAAATTATGCAATTTATCTCCCCAATAATGCATAAACATTACCGTGATTGTAGGTTTTAATGGACTATAAAAACGGGAGCAGCAATGGGCAGTCAGGGGCGATCTCAGCCCCTTGCTCTTATTTTATGTTTTAACTGCTTCTCCCGTACCACTGCACTGTCCACCCCTCCTTGGGTTAGCCGCGGCGCTCTAGCTTTTCTTTTCAACATGAAAGCCATGAGTGCTTTGCAGGAGAGGAATAAAGCGATGAACTTTAAAGAACAGTGGAGTACTTGCACCAGAGCAAAGGGAAGAAGGAAACTGTGTTAGGCACTGTCCTAGAGCTTCGAAATACTTTCGAACTTGAATTTCCATCGGAATGAGATTATCATACCTGCTTTACAGATGGGGACACGAACGCTCTGAGAGGGGCCCAGTTGTTCGTGCAGCTGGGACTGGGACCTGGCACGCTGATGCTGGGAAGCTGGTTGTCTCCGCTTCTTCACGCCCCATGCAGGGTCAGGACCCACTCAGTTTGTGCATAAGGCAGTATACGGGCTGGTTTTGCTGGGCCCACACAGCCATGCCTGCTGTCGGCCTGAAATTATGGCATTGCCGCTGGAGACCCTCAGCCTCAAGTCTGTTGTCCTCTGGGTGGCCAAGGCCCTTGCAAAATGAAGTTCAAATATCACGTCGTGTGTGAAGCACTTCCTGGGGCAGAATGCCTCATCCTTTGCTTTGTTCCCATATTGGCCTGATAAATGTCTCCATTGTGATTCACTTTCATAAACAATAAGCTGCAATACAAGACAATGCCTCCTTCATCGGACTGAGAGCCTTACAGAAAAGCATCCCTGTCCCCGCATCTTTGGCAGTCAAGGAAATGTTTATTAACTGAGTCAATCAACTAATCAATCATTCTTGGCTCGTCCACTCAGCTTATTCTCTTAGTGAGACGCAGCAGGGTTTAGAAAGAGAGGTAATCATAGTATCTCTGCAATCCGGCAAGAGAAACAAACAACGGATGACAGACAAAATGACAATGCCGACGTATCTGTCATCGCTGAACAAGCTGCACCAGTGTTGTAAGTGTTTGCTGAGATCAGTTATAAATTTTCCCTCTGCCGGAAGGCCGCAGAAGTTGCCCAGACACCTGACTGGCTTGCTTAATCAGGTTCAGTTTTACCTAGATGCGAGAAGATAAATATTTCCTGTTGTCATCATCTAATTACGGGATGATACCAACAATAAATATTGGCTGAGAACTTAATCTGTGCCAGTCTCCATGCTGCGAAAGAGGACACTTTTCCAAAAGAACACATTCCAGTCTGTGCGTTGGTCGTGAAGACAGACTCGGGCGGTACAAATGTGAAGTCAAGCAGATGCATGCCCTTAATCGCTAAGAGCTCTAGGAGTGGGGAACGGGGGTACTGTGGAGGGGGCAGAAGAGGGTGAAATGCCCCCAGGGGTGGGGGGCAGAGGGAGAGCTTAAGGGAGACGGTTTTTTTTTTTTTTTAAGATTTTGTTTATTTATTTGACAGAGAGAGAGACACAGCTAGCGAGAGAGGGAACACAAGCAGAGTGAGTGGGAGAGGAAGAAGCAGGATCCCAGTGGAACAGGGAGCCTGATGCGGGGCTCGATCCCAGGACCCCGGGATCACATCCTGGGCTGAAGGCAGACGCTTAACAACTGAGCCACCCAGGCGCCCCAGGGAGATGGGTTTTGAGAGTACCCTGCGAGATAAAAAAAAAAATATTTCAGTAGACAGGGAAGAAGGGTTGGAATGGGCCATTCTGAGACTAACACTACAACTGGATGCATGAGCTATGTTCAGTCTACACCAGTGATGTGTCGGCTCTGCAGGCTCGATGACCCCTTAGGGTAGCAGTTCCTGTGGATTGCTGGTTCTTGTTAGTTTCCAGGTCTTAGGCTGATCCTATGTTCTGAACCCGGCTCAAAATTCAGTGAGGGGTACTATTTGGATGGCCCACCAATATCATTCCATGACCATCACGGTGGCTCAAGAGGAAGGGAGGTCCCCTTGGGTAATGTTGCTTTGCAAAAATGGTAATGTTTGCATACCTATTTTGAGTGCAGACTGAAAACAGGGTCTGCAGATCAGGTGGCCCTGGGGTGGGTAAAGTACCTATTCCGGGCACCTGAAACTCACGCTTAGAACACAGTGTTGTTGGGTGGAATTTGCTTGATTAGGAAATTTAACTCCTTCCAGAACTCTGCTCCCATGACCAGAAAGAATCCGACATACATACAACTCAAAAAAACAAGCTAAGTGAGTATTTCTTCTCCCAGGATGTCCTGTACTAAATATCGTAGGGACTAACAAACCGAGGATCATACAATCTCTGGCCTTAGGACACTTTGCAATTAATGGAGGCTAAGAGGTAAGATCAGACAAGCACATATATCGCTTTATTATAAGGGAGAACATACCAGTTGTAACGAAGTGGTGAGTGTGGGAGAGCGCGAGAGAGTGATCGCTTCAGCTGGGAATATCGGCTGCCATTTTTGATGAAGGTTTTGGCATTTAAATTCGGTCTTGAAAGAAAGGTAGGATTCTGTGCGTTGGAGATAAGGGAATAGATTCACAGAGGAAGTGGGCCCTATAGAGGCAGGCAAATGGGTGGAAAAGCCCGTATCATAGGTGCTAGTTGGAATGATCTTGGTTGCAAGTGACTGAAAAATCAACTTGCCATAGCTTAGGTAAAAATGGCAATTAGCAGTAAGGCCCACGAAGTGGTGGGACCAGCTAGTCGTAATGACACATGGGACAGGTGGCTTGAAATTCACCAGGACTCGCTGTGACCACCTCTGTCTCTGAATCTCTTAGCTTGTCATTTTCATTCTTCTCGACTATCTTTCTCTCCCGTTAGCATGCCTCCCAGATTCTGGGTTGAGTTCTAAAATCCCATGCAACAGGCCAATAAAATCATAAATGCCTCAAAATGCAAAATAGAAGTATGGGAGACATGGAGGGACATGTTGGCCAGAGACAGATCACGGAGCACGTTGAAGGCTGGGCTATGAAGGATGATCCTTTGCTTGAGACAATATTTAGCCCCGGTGAGTTTGGAGTCGATGCTTTTTATCATATCATATTCCCTGGCTTTTCACTAGCTCTCCATTAAATCAATCCACTATGGATTAGATTAAAGGCAACTTATCAGATAGAAAAAAGTTGAGAGATTTTATCACAGACAAAGACTAGGCAGATACACCAGCTAGGGTAGAGATAATAATATAAAGCTTCCCCTTTGAACGTATTTTACGTGCAAAATGATGGCTAGTTTTCATTGTGAGTGCCTGTGTGCGGAGGCATACGGAAAGCTGGGATGGTAATGCTGAGTGGCGTCTGCCTCCCTGAACAACACCCTGCTGGTCTCCTGACGGCACAGGGTGGGCTTATCAGACCTACCTCGGTGAACCGGTGCTTCCAAGCCTATATATGAACACAGCCACAGCCAAGTTCTAGTTCTTTCTTTTTTTTTAATAATAATATTTTTTATTATATTATGTTAGTCACCATACAGTACATCCCTGGTTTCTGATGCAAAGTTCGATGATTCATTAGTTGCGTATAACACCCAGCGCACCATGCAATATGTGCCCCCCTTACTACCCATCACCAGTCTATCCCATTCCCCCACCCCCCTCCCCTCTGAGGCCCTCAGTTTGTTTCTCAGAGTCCATAGTCTCTCATGCTTCATTCCCCCTTCTGATTACCCCCCCTTTCTTTATCCCTTTCTTCTCCTACCGATCTTCCTAGTTCTTATGTTCCATAGATGAGAGAAACCATATGATAATTGTCTTTCTCTGCTTGACTTATTTCTCTAGTTCTTGTTTAATAAAATGCGCCCACCATGGAGAGTGTGAAGGATGTTGACTCCATGGGATTTTAAGTGTAGTTTTCCTCTGGAGAATGAATGCAAAGCTTTTCTCCATCCCAAGGACATCAGGCTTCCCCTTGCTGTAGGCTGGAGGGCTTTGTGGGATTTCCTGACCTCTTGCCACCTGACCATCTTATCTAAAGAGAAAGCATTATTTAGATGATCGCCCAGGGATTAAGGGTTCCTAAGCTTTGCCCTGCCCTTCTTCCCTTCATTTTCTTTGCGCCGGATGTCATTACGAGGGGACCAAAGGATTCTGCTTCTTCGACGGAGAAGTAGCTTCCTTTCTTGTGCAGGATGGAGTTTCCTGCCCGTGCCCGAGCAGTAACAAGGCCAGTGCTGAAATGCTGACTTCTCAAGAAATAATGACAGGTGGGCTGAGTCAGGAGTTTGCCAGCAACAAATGGGCTTGTAAGAGCGTTAGTTACCCTCTACCGAAGGCTGGATTCGGATGTCTCGGGCTGGAGGGTGACTAGTCCCCGTTCCAGGCACAGTGAAAGCCGTCTCATTCTTGGGCAGGGATTAGGTCTGCAATTGCTGAGAAATGAGCCCCCCACAAAATCTCGGAGGGCTTGCGGCCTCGTGTTGATCCATGGAACATGACACACGTGGATTACCTAGGCCCGGGGTCGATACTGAAGAGCTGCTGAGCGGGCTAGAGGAGATTTTGTGCGCACATATCCGAGAAGCTTCACGTGTGCCTGAGGCATGCAGGGGGAAGGGGTGGCCACTGAGGGTCCGTAGGGACAAGGGGCAGCCAAGACCGAACACTAGGCCGCACTCAGATGTCACAGAGACTGAGCCAATGTCAGAAGTTTGCCCCAGAAGTTGAGGCACGGTGATTAAAGGTGATGGTGGGCTAGACGTGGTTGAGCAGACACCCGTACCAGCAGCCTCTGTAATAACTTCCACGGAGCGGAACATGACGTGCATGTAGGACCAGGTCGAGTGGGTCCGAATTAGGTGAGTTCTCTTCACTCACAGCAAGAGCCAACAAGCTTCCAGGACTGGACCAGCTTTGAGCGCTACAAAGACTCCAAGAGCCAGGGAGGTATGGAGAACCCATTTCAGTGGGCTGGCATTCCAGAAAGGGCTCAGAGCCCTGAAAGAGACTAGGGCATGAAGCAGGTAGCTGGGGGCAATAGAATGGAATTCAAGCTGAAGCCAGGGCTTTGGTCTGCAGATGCTGGACAGGCTAGGTGCATTGGAAGAATGATGACTTCTAGACTACAGAGGACACCGTCCTGGGTTCTTTGGTCCCAGATGCCACTGGACACTGAGGTGGAGGCTGCTGAGGGGCATTCTGGATCAATCAGACCCAGACCTACCTTGGCTTCGCCTGTGGAGTCCCTCAGTATACCAGGTGCGGGGGGGAGGGGGCGGGGGGCTAAGAAGACCAGCACAGGGAAATGTCTGTGGGCCTGATCCTGTTGTGGAGACATTTTCTAATTAGGTCCAGAAGGCTAGTAATGGCAAAAGAAACTCCCCTGACTCTGACCTATTAGAGTTTCCTTTGAAAGGATCCTTATCTGTCACAGGTGCTACAAAAGGATGCTTGATGACCTCAAATGTCACTTCCAAGTCCAAGATAATTATTTCTTTATTCCATTCTACATAGCTGAGGCCTATGGTATATGATTAAAGTAGCTTGTTGTTTTCTTATAAATTTTCTACACGCTCTTCACGGAACATATAGAAAAATGTTAATAAAAACAAGCAGCGTTTTGTGAAGATGACTACAGTCTCTGAAGGATAAAGAGCTAAAATTGGTGAATGAAGTAAGACCCTGGGGTTTGGGCACTCTGTTTGGCCATCCGCTTGTGCGAATAGAGGTGAGCTTTTCACTAACAAATGCAAGACGGGGAAGCAAGGGCAAGGAGGATACAAAATGGAAGAAGCCAAAAAAACTTCTCCTTTTTGATTTTTACATGCATTTTCATACTTCCATTTGAGTGGAGACTTGTCCGCTGTATTTGAAAATTCACTTCAAAGGAAATAATAAAATCTTGGTGCAAGAGAAATTGAGACGCTTTCCAATTTCCCGACTTCAATAAAATGCTCCCCAGCACGTCTCTGAAAGTCACTCTGGATAGGAAATTGACAGCCATGGTTCATTTCCAAGGTGATGAGGGAGGAACAGTGAGGATAGCACTGAGCGAGGGCCACTATAGCACAGGGACAGGGAGACACTGGCCTCACCAGCAGCTGATGCCAGATTTCAAGACCCCATGTGTGAAGAACATGGCTGATGTGGTCGAGGTGCAGTTTTGAAAGATCTGAGTAGGGGGTATGTGGCTGCTGGAGCTTCAGGCAATGTGATACTTACCATCAGAGAACTGTCAAAGTGATACACCTGGGAGAACCACTCCAATGGAGACAATGGGCATTTATCATGTCTGGGCACGTAAATGGGTCCAGATTATCCATGTGACTCAGCGTCAAGAAGAATAAGGCCAGCCAAGAGCAATGTCTCCCTGCTTTTCGCTCTGGCATGTATCTCCATTGCCCTCCCGTGAGCCCATTATCCTGGACACCCCCTACTCATTCTCCCCGGATCTTGAGCCCTTTCATCATCCTTACACTCCTGCTACCCACCCTCAGGCTTACTTTGCTTTCATGAGAGTCTGGATTTCCCAGCTGTCAAGATATTTGTCTGCCCAGCCTAACTCTTTCCAGGCATAAGCTTCGACTCCATATCTCCATTTGCCCTGATCCTTTGGGATGCTTCCAAGAAAATGAATTCCAATAAAGAACAGCAGTCAAGGTTTAATCCTACATTGGTTGAATGGAAAAACTCTATTGGGATGAGGTCAAAAGGACCAGACCACACACAACTAGACTAGATTCAGGACTGAGAGCTTTGTCCGTTGGGGAAATGAAAAGTCAATCTGATCCAGAGGGAAAGGCAAGCCAGATCAACGCTCCACACACGGGCCACGGTCTGTCGGTTGCAGATTGGGTCTCACCAAAGCATTATGACCCTCATTTTCAAGGTGGAGGCTGGGAGGCTGGTCCAAGGTCCCCAGAGCTGGAATCTGTAGACCCTAGATGCGGTCCCAGGCACTATCATTATCCTCATTACACAGAAGAGAGACCCGAGGTCCATAACTTGGAAAAAGTCCGTAACTTGGAAAACCTAGAAGGAAGCAGGAGGAAGGGGGATGGATGCTGAAAAGCCAGAAACTAACAGCTGTCCAATGCAATGCAGTGTCTACAGCCACTCTGCCCCCCTCACACGTACTTCTCAAAACACCTGTACTTAACATAATTTGATATTCCAAATAAACTGAAAACACTCCCACCCTTTTACCAAAAAGGAGCAAATGAAACTTTTATCAATCAGGCTTCCAGCTCCATGTGCAGAGCCGATCTGGACATTTTGCAGTCTATGAAGTAGACGGTTAATTACTACCACCCGCCCAGCCTACATGACATGTGAGCCAAACAAGAGAGGAAAGAGTGGGGAAATCATGCATATTTGACATCAGCAACCTGCACCTTTCTATCCCCACTTGGAGGTCTCTATGTCTGCCTTTAGGTGTCCAAAATTAGCTCTTGGTCTTCCCCTACGACCTGCACAATTTTTCTATCTCTGTGGCTCCGGCCAGAAACCTCGGGGACCTCCTTGACCCCCTCTTTTTCTCGTTCTCTATAAATCTGTCCACAAGTCTCATTGGTTTTACTTCCAAAAATACATACGGAATCCAACCACCTCCAATCCGTATCCCTTCCCTGTTCTAACATCCTGCTGCAAACACCACTGGCTTTTGCTAGGATTGCTGCCGTGACCTCCTAACAAGCCTGCCTCTCCCTTCTCTTGCCCTGCTACAGTCTATTCTCAACACAGCAGCCAGCGTGAATCTGTTGAAAAGTTGTCAGATCAATATACGCCATCCTGCCCTAACCCCCAATGGCTTCTAGTCCTCTCTACTAGAGACCAGACTCATCATCCATGATCTGGCCTCCGTGCCTCCTTGACCTTGTGACCCTATCCCTCATGCTCACTCTACTCCAGCCACCCTGGCCTCTTCACTCCTCCAGTTGCCTGGCTCGTCCACACCACAGCATGTGGGCACACCTGTCATTCCTTCTACTTGGAGAACTCCACACGCCTTGCTCATTCACAAGCCTTTCATGTCCTTATTCAAATGTTACCTTTTTGGACAGGCCAGCCCCAACCACAAGGCTTACACCCTCCTCTGACACACAGTTCTGCTTCTCTGCCTTTATTCGCCCCTGTATTTCTGACCACCTTGCAGCACAATATATAGTTTATGTATTGAGGGGGTTTGTTATCTGCATTAACGCTATGAAGAAAGGGAATTTTGTCCGTTTCATTCATTATCTGCCCCTTGGTCCAGTGCTTGGCATGTAGGAGACACTCAATAAATGTTTGTTGAATGAATGAATGGATGATTGAATGAATGAACTGTTCATGGGGCCACAGCTGGTGTCCCACCCAACTGTAATGCTTCCCTCTTCCAGTCCCCATTCCACTTTCCTTCACCTTGTCCCAGCACCGCAGACAATGCGGGGGCGGGGGGGCTCTCGGCAGGTTATGAAGACCCAACTGTGCATCCTGGGGGCTCTGGGCCCCTGGTATACCTGCCCACGCAGAGTAGCTGGCATGTCCCATGAACCTTTGTCACAGGTCAGAATGGTGTGACTGCCCCAGGGATGCCCTGAGTTCTGTCTGTACTTTTCCTATTCACCACTGTGTAATAGTGGCCCAATTTCCCTTTACACGCTGGTCAGTTGTCCCAGCCAACAGGGAAACCACTTTTGTCCCAGTGAAATGAGTAGCAGGAAATATCTGGATGGCAGTTTCTCCTTCCAATTGCACTCTCTCTCTCTCCTCAGCGAGTCAGAATCCTGGGTACAGGAAGAAAACCACTTACAAATGGGTCCTCAGGCACGTTCATGCGCGATGCCCTTCGCACCTTCCCCTCTGTGGTTCTGGACCCGTGTGCTCCAGCCACGGGGGACACTGGGCCATATTCTGGGCTTCGATGTGTACCCTTCAGAAAGACAACACCCCACTCTGAAGGTATTGTCTTCTAGCTGGCACTGTGATTGAGCCATCAGTGGGCCAGTCCACCAAGCTGCAAAGTCAGATGATCCTGGCTGATAGGATTCATAAGAGTGGATTGCCTAGACATCAGCTCATTGCCTTTCTTCTCTGCCTGGGGAATACATGCTTTGGTCAGAAGCAATGTTGTGGGAGACAGTGAATAATGATTCAGTAACTTGACGGATGACAGTGTTGGCTGAGGCCTGACAGGCCAGGAAGGAGAAGCAAACAAACCCAGAATGGAGGTGTGTTCCAACAGGACAAATTGCAGAGGCCCCTGTGACGGAAGGGGCCCAGTGTCACTAACCTGCCACCAGGTAGCTGGATGGCCCCCTAGAGGCATTTTATCGTATTGGTGCTTTCTCGTGTCCACAGTTGCTTACTGATGTCAGCATACGGGTCATTCTAGAGGGACAGCAGGTGACAGGAGGGCCTTGGGGAGAGGAAGCATGCATCGTTGAGCCTTTCCCTACCCTCCGTTCTTAGTCCCATAGCTTCCATTTTGGTCACCAGGTTCTCTCCTTGGGTATTTGCAGAGTGGTTGATTGGTACTGAAGGAAGAGTCCATCTGTCCATCCTCAGTGGAGGGGGCCTTTTGGGGGAGCATTTATGCTGGATGCAAATATTCCCATAACCCTGCTCATGTAAAAGTTCCACCCCACATATTTCTTCCCCGAACTGCCTGGTCATCGGTATCCTGGTCTCACTCCTTCCAAGTACCTGTCCGTTGTAACCACCCTCGCCTCCCGTCCTGGCCTTCTCTGTGTGCTTTGTAGTGGCTCTTACAGGGTCTAGGTAGCATGGATTCAGAGTGTCCCAGCAGAACGCAGCTGCTGGTATAACTAAGCGTGTATCATCTTCGTGCTCGTTGTCACTACTCAAGAGTCACGTTCTATTGTGGAGTGGCCAATCGATCCTTCGCACGTGGCCCATCTCTGCTTCTTGGCTTATCTAGCCTGTATCTTGCGGGAGGCAAGCAGTTTCCCAAAAGGAAATTGAGATGCCAATGCTGAAGGCGAAATGGACATTAACGGCCACAAACTCGACACATGTCTGCTACACTGGACTCCTTGGTCTAAAGATCTTCAAGAGGTTCAGGGGTCTTGTAGTGGGGATGGTCATGGTGGTTGGGCAGGACTGGGGTGACCAGTACTCATAGACTTCTTTAGCGAGTCGATGCATAATGAATGCTAGATCCTTCTTACCACCTACCTCTCTCTTTCCCCCGCTCATCTCCCGCTCCACAGTCTGAACTGACGCTCCTAGTGTTTGATAGGGGGTCACTAGTCACATTCGTCTCAGAGGTGACCTTAGCCTCAGTGACCTGTGCTCTACCTTTTTTAAGGACCTCCCTGAACTCACACCTGCGCATCAGACCGTAGAGCCCAGTGGTGGCTATGGTCACTCCAGCCTGCTGGCCCCAGCCTCTGACCCTGGGCTTTCCAGATACAGGATCCTATAAAAGGCTGCCACAAAGAAAAGAGAAAGAGCAGCTCATAAGAGCCTATGCTCAGCCTCCTGACAGGTTTTCATTAGATCCTAATGAAACTGGGGCTGGCAGTCCCCAAGGTCCTTTTGAATTTCCACTCGATCTGGCTCAGCTGGCTCCTTCGCCCTGAGGACCCCCCAGAAGAGGCAAGCCATTCCTGAGCTCAAGTGTCACATCCAGAACTAAGGCTTGCACTGGGGACAAGGAGGGAGCGTGGAAGGCACTGCCAGAATGTTCTAGAACACTGGATCTGTAAGACATTCTCCCTGCATGGTTCTCTGTGGAACCCCAACCTCCTGAGAGACAACGCCCAGAGGGGGAACCCAGGCTGTGATGGCAGGGAGCCTTGGCTCTGGCCCCAGCTCTGACAGCTCACTGGCTTTGTCACCTGCTGATCTCCCCTCTGAGACTCCGTTTCCTCTTCTGGGGAGCAGGGTAAAAAGCAGTGTCTGCGTCAGTGTGGCCGCGCCCACGCGTGCGTCTGGATCGTTGCTGCAGGTGGCCAGGCACTCGGCGATGCATTGGTCTACATTCTTTTATTTAATAGCCACATCTAGTCTCTGGGCTTAAATACTATCGAAGGTGTTTTATCGATGAGAAAACTGGATCATCGAAGCAATGAGTTAACAGACAGTTTGGCGGGCGTCAGAATCCCGTCTGTCTGACCCCAGCACACGTGCGCGCACAGCCGAGCTCTGCTCCCTCTGTGCCTACGTGATGAATACGGATCTGGGGCAGAGTGGCCACTCCATAATCATTGCTACTCTATTGGAACACATGCTCAGTTTCCATGCATAGCCGGTGTGCCGACTCCGTGCACGTGGGCCTAGCTGCCATCAGCAATCTTTTCGGCAGTGCTTGTCACCAAGAGCATTTTCATATGCTAATAAGAATTAATAATTCATGTTCAGTAATCTGCCTGGTGTTTTTCCCATCCTCCTTTCTCGACCAGACACGATGCTTCCTGGAGGGAGGCTGTCTGCAGAGCTGTCTCCGTGCAGGGCGAGGTGGGTCCGAGTCTCTTCTGCCGCAAGTGGGGAAATGACCAAGGCGGGCATTAGAGGTAATGCCCGTCTCTCCTTTAGGGCTCCCTTTGTGCTCGGTGCTGGCAGCCAGGGGAGCTGCAGGGAGCGGCCTCTGTCTGCACTGGGAATGCTCTGAGCTTCTGAGCGTTGCTATAGCTGACTGTTCACCACGATTGCTTTAAATTGGGTGCCCTGTGAATTTTCTGGACATTGGGGAGCCTGAGTAAACCCTCCCTGGAAAGCAGACGTAGCAGCCACAAGGGCTTTTCCTATGTAAGCTAATGTCTGTGTCACCCTTGGGCTCAGGGGAATTTTCCAAGCCACTAATTGTACTTTGCCAGGAGACAAGAGCAATGAGTGGTATTATTTTAGGCTTTCTAAATTGGAGCACTGCTTTTGGGTACTAGATGTTCTCAATTTCGTACTTCCTTCAACTCAGAGATCTGGCAGTGTTTGTTGTGTTATTTAAAAGGGCAGTTGGGTTGTTCAGAGAAGTATTTCTGGCTCCTCTCCTCCATGCGCTAAATGATAACTTTGGGTTCTGCAATGGAATTCAACAAATATTTATCACGGGCTATTGGGTGTCAGGCTCAGAGCTAAGTGCTACAGAGGTCATGAAGATTGATGACTCATGTGTTCATTCAGGTATTTATCTAGTCATTCTTATGATAACATTTTTGAGCACCTGCTATTGAACAGTTACCGGCAGGTGCTGAGCGGGAGCTTTATATCAATTAAGACTATATTCTGTTCCCAGTAACAGGAAACCGAGCAAAAGTACCTTGAATAAAGAAGGGTTTCCTTTTTGTTTCATGTCAAGAAGGCTGGAGTCAGATAATACTGGTATCTGTGAATAGGCTCTATGATGCTTGGGGTGCTACTTCTGCTCTCCACTGAACCTCTTCCTCATGATCTCAAGGTGGCTGCTGCAGCTCCAGCCATAGCTACCACTTCAAGGCAGGAAGGAGGAAAGGCTAAGTCAGCTGTTAGGGTATTTTCATCAAGAGAGCATAAACCTTCTCCCCATTGCTTTCTCTCAGCCAATTCCCCTTTGTATCTCATTGGTCAAGACAAAGTCACTGGTCAGTACCTCCTAGTGCAAGGGAACCTGGGGACAGTGTGGGGACAGAGCTGTCATGATGGGCTATGTCATGATAAGCTGTCAAGCTCCCTCTTGGGCTTCTGTTAGTAGGGAGGAAAGAGGGATGGCATTGGAGAAACAGTATCTGCAAAAGTACTGGATGAAAAGAGTCAGTGTACTTGCCTTCAGGGAACTTACCATCTAGAGGCAGAGGGAAGGGGGGGAGGGCATTGGCGGAGGGAAGGACCAGTTACGAAGCCCCTGGCACAGGAGTTCATTCGATCGTCAATACAAACCTGTGAGAGCCTGAACACAAATCATTAGCTTCGTTTTGTAGATATCGCTGTCTACGGCATGCACAGTCTGAATGATGGTATTCCGGGGCCACATGGGTAAGGCCCAGTAATCCAGGGAACAAAATCTAGGTCTACTGACTCTTATGCCGTGTTCCCATCCTGTTCTTTTAAGCACCTCGAATCCGACACGCGACACTTCTATCATTGTACCTCCTTATATTATAAATCAGCAAGTGGCCGAGTCGCTTCCTGGGCTCAGCGAACTGCTGAAACCTATCTACCCCCAACCCACCATTCCACTCACCCACCCACCTGTCTCCTCCCCCCCACGCACACATACACGCACAAGCCGGAAACTACCGCTGGCATCAAGCAGGCATGCGACAAATGCGAAAGCAAACATTGGCTGAATGAGTGATTGATTAATCCTAAAAGTCAGATGTTTTCCAAGGGAACACAAACGCCATAGTCATACACTGGTTTTAAGAGCTTTTTCTTTGTGTCTTCATCCTCGCTTGGGTGCCGGGCACAAATTCCAGGTTGCCGGCTCTGCTGCCGGTGGGCACTTCTGTCCAGATGAAGGGCTGGGTTCCTGACCTCCTGTACTGTTTACCTTTCAGAAGTGAAAGGTCTCACACTGACTTGCCCAAGAAAGCCAGCCGGAGGGGGAAAGCTCATTCCTAAATGACCTTGAGCACCCGATCTCCTTGACACTGCGCACATGTCCCAGGAAGGCCCTGACTTTCCGCCTCCAGGTTCCTCTGACCTGCTCTCTGCCTGTTCTGCAATGCCCTTGAACTACTAAGAACAGAGGCTACAGGTGTGGAAGTCCGAGGTCAGCCCTTTCCATATCGTGTCTCATGGAAGTGTCACAGTTTATCCTCTGAATGTCCTTCTTCCATACAACAGATGAGGGCCTTGAAGCTCAGGAAAGGTAAGCAACTTGGCCAGGGTCACACGGCCAAGATGAGTGGGACAGAGTTGCAATTTGAGCGCAAGCTTGTCTGAGCCCAAACCTTTGCTCTTAGTACTGGCCAAACTCGCCTCTATAGAAATCTCTGCTGGGGTCCTCACTAGAGCTTTCGTGCTGTGTGGTGGTCCTTTCTGTGATGATGGAAATATTATACACCTGTGTTGTCAAATGCGGTAACCACCGGCTACATGAATGCAACGAGGGCAGCTGAGGAAGTGGATTTTTAGTTTCATGACATTTCAATTCGTTGAAACAGCCGTGAGAGACCAGCGGCTGCTATACTGGACAACAGAGCTCTAAGAACAGTAGCAACAGCTGGGGGAAACTGAGGCCAAATAAGACTGATGTCCCTAATGTGGCACACCCTAGAGGCCCCTGGCTCACACACAAAGGAATAAGTACTGAGGAATGAAAAGTCAATGGGGGGGGGGGCGCCTGGGTAGCTCAGTCATTAAGCGTCTGCCTTCGGCTCAGGGCGTGATCCCGGCGTTCCAGGATCGGCGTTCCAGGATCAAGTCCCACATCAGGCTCCTCGGCTGGGAGCCTGCTTCTTCCTCTCCCTCTCCCCTGCTGTGTTCCCTCTCTCACTGGCTGTCTCTCTGTCACATAAAAAAAAAAAAAAAAAAAAATCTTTAAAAAAAAAAAAAAGAAAAGTCAATGGGAGTGTTTGACCCCCAAATTTACTACTTGGAAATCTGCAAATTTCAGTTTTTGGCTTGTTGGTGTTGGTCGGGGAAGTCAAAAACTGCTCTAGGTGTTTTAGGTGGGATGGCGTTCAACTCAGTAAACTCATGAGAACCGCACCCCCCCCCCCGAGCTCCCCCAATAGAAATGTCAAACAATTTGACATTGATACTTTGACCTCAACTTTTGTACACAGGAGAATAGCGAGCAAGCCCAGTTCCTGGAGTGGGTGTGGTTAATGTAAAGGTCATCTGTGTGGAGTTACCATTCTCCCCCATGTCACATTATAGGGAAGCAGTGAATGTTCATTCAATTAATGACTATTTAGCAATAAGACAAACTGAGTTTGAGAATAAGGAGAGGAAGTAGAGGGTGGCGGAGAGCATTTAGAAGAGCCATTTTTGGCAAATGGAAGGGCCTCGCTGTTGCTGGTGTAAGTGCGTGGACAAGCAGGGAGAGTTGGGGACCATCAGACCAGCGTGTCCTCCAGAACAACCAGGGGTTGTCTGGGCAAAGCTGAAGGTACAGGAATGCAAGACACTAGGAAGAAGGCTGCAATCACTTCCCCACCTTCCTGGATAGCCCAACCTTATCCTCTAAGCTATGGAAGTTAAAACAAGCAACCTAGACCCTCTCCCGTCTCAGACATTCTAGCTCTTTGCTCCTGTATGAATTCCTGATAGACTCTGGGCTGATTCCCTGGAAACCCAAGGCTGGCATTGCCATGGAAAAGGATAGAAAGTGTCCTCTCTAGTCTTCCTTCCAGGAAGCAAGACACTAATCTGATGGAATCAGGGCTCCAACCTTATGATCATTTAACTTTAACTACTTCATTGAAAGCCCCATCTCCAAAACGCAGCCTTGCTGGGGGCTTCAGCATATGAATTTAGAAGGACCAAAAACATTTGGCTCATAACAATAGGCTTCTCATTCAGTCTAGGAAGGGAAGAGCCCAAAATCTCATTCACCATGTCTTCCATGAAAGATTTTCAGGGTCCCATAAAGGGGCAGACCAGATGGCATATAGGAGGTGTTCGTGCCCATCCATGAAAATGGTCTTCCCCCAACTTCAAGAGCGTCTCTACTTATAAGCATGGTGCCTGTCCCACAGGAGGTGCTCATAAATGTTTATTAAATGAATATGTGGCATTCAGCTCATAGCATCGCTCAGATTGTTAAAGCTCACGGGGTGGTGAATAAACTCAGAGCTTTTTAGCTATGTGACCCCAGAGCCTGGACAGAATGGAGAGTCAGCAGAGAAGTGTTTCAGATTATATAAAGGTTTATCCAGGGGAGATATTCTCCATATCCACCTGTACTTTGCACATTTGCAAAGGGGACAATCATTTTTTCTGACTAATCTAGGAAGAATGTGCAAGCCAGGGGTATTGTCTCCAGCACATGTTCATTTCATAATTGTATCCATGATTGAGAAAATGGGTCCCCTGTCATTAATTGTGAACATCAGATAACATGTGAAATACACAAAGTATTCTTTAGCACCAAAACCTGACTTAGTTCAATCCCCCACAAGGATTATTATAATATTATAATATATATTATAATATGATAGTATAATATTATATATTATTATTATAATCCCCCATCCAGATTATTAAAGACTGATGGCAGGTTGAGGTGGTAGGGGGAAGGAGGGCATCTGGGATCATCTGGAAGGTTGCCACAGTCAGAAGCAGCAGTGGGATCCTTATGGGAAACTTTGTACTCAACCGCTATTCCACCATTTGCTATTTTCATCACCCTGGTCAAGGAAATGAACTTCTATGAGACTCATTTTGTAAAAGCTAATATTGCCTTCCCCACCGGGTTGTGGTAAGGATCGAATCAGATCACTTTTCTACAGTACTTAACATCATGCCTGCAACTTAATAAGCAACCTGGAGATGTGAGCCCTATCTGAATACGTAATAACGGAAATCATCTAACACGCTTTTCAGAACATGACCGTCAAGGCGGTGCAAATGGAAAAGAGACCAGAGGAATTTGTGTCTTAGATGATCAATGGGAACATTTGTCCCCAAATATATTCTTTTCAACTACATCAGTGAAGTTCCAGTCTATCTAAGCGATACGGTTAGATATGTGTTTGCTGTTGTGATTTTAGGCAGAGACGCAGAAACCACTCGAGATGTTGTAAGCAGGAAAAGATTGAATGCAAGGAATTAGGTACCGAATAGTAAAAACCCGGTCCTTCCTCCTGTGTGTTCTTTATTCTCATGTTCCTACCACCAGGCAATTCTCTGAAACACCAACTGGGTGTCTTTTGATCTACCTCAATCTGACACCATCTACCTGCAGATAGCATCAGATTCCTCAGGTTAAGGGATTGGTTCTACAAGACCCGCCTCCCTTCCAGAAGTCAACTGTATGTCCAGATTGTTGATGGGCTGTAGGTCACAGGTTCCCATGATCCCCTCCTCAGATTTGATTTATTTGCTAGAGTGGCTCATGGAACCCATGTTTGTGGGTTTACCAGTTTATTAAAGGACATGATGAATGGCGAATGAGGAGATGTATGATAAGGCAAGCTCTGGGAGAGTCCAGAGCATAGGAGATTCTGTCCCGTGAAGTCAGGGTGTGTCACCCTCCTGGTGTAGATGCCATCATTGATCTGGAAGTCTTCGAAACCCAGTAGTACTGGGGTTTTCATGGAAGCCTCCTCACGTAGGCATGATCAATGATTAATTTCATTTCCAACCCCTCTCCCCTCTCTCTGGAGAATGGAAGGTGGGACTGAAATTTTCAAGCATCTAATCATGACTTGGTGTTTCTGGTGAGCAGTCCCCATCCCAGAGCTCACCCAGACTCACCTCATTAGAACAAAAGGTTTCAGGAGCTCTGAGTCAGGGACAAAGATCAAATATATATCTTATTATAGATCATAACATCACAGGTGCTTCATAGAACTTTCGGCAAAACGGGGGGTGGGGGCGGGAGCATAGACATCAGGGAAAATCATCAATGGTGTCAATCATCAGGAAATCAGGCAGTTGGAGGAATTGTAAGCAACTGCCACTCAAAGCAGGCAATTCACAGGAAAATGGAATCACAGGAAAATGGAAAACATCATAAAACATCCCACAGCCTTCTGCTGAAACCCACACCCTGCCCACCTACATCCAAGAATTATAACCGTTCCTGCTTCTCTCCCACCTTCCACATCTGTCATTGGCGGAGTCTAAATAATCATCCAGCTACAAGGGCCCCAGCAGAACATAGTTCTCGGGCTCCTTGCAGCCAATGTACAGGGAGAGCTGAGAAGCAGAGAATGTTGAGTACCAAGGGTTACCAACGGTCCCCATAAATCATGGATCCCGTATTTGCAAATTCACCCACTGGCTCCCTAAAATTTCTTTGTAAATTTTCCAAGTACGCTATGCAAAGTACTTCCATGGTCATTTGCAGAGATGTGCAGAGCAGCAAAAGTGTGATTCCTCCCAATATGCACGTTCCCAGCTGCTGCGATTTAACAAGGGGACACTCTGCCTTCTTGTTTCAGATCTCATACCATCAATGAGGATCCTTTTCACGATCTAGTCAATGCCCTTTTTTGTTTCTTTACAGTTTTGTGCTATTTTGTGGGTGATGGTGGCGGTAGTTCTATTATTTAAAATGGTCCCCAAGCACTGTGCTGAGGGGCTGTCTAGAAGTAAGAAGGCCATGATGTGTTAAATACGCTTGGTTAAGACATGAGTGATAGCACTGTTTGGAGGTAAAGAATCAACAGTATATATTAACTAAGGTGTCATTAAAGAGAAGCACACGTAAAACAAAGTTAGGCATTGATCAGTCGATAGATACGCATCCAGAGGCTCATAGGAACCTGACTCTCTCTGTACCCTAGGAGCCGCCAACCAGGATTCGCGAATTCTCTGTTCTGCCACTTTGTAGCAGGTAACGTCTTCGAATAGCGAGAATTAACTGTAATATTTAGTGCACGATCAGAGATGCTACAAATGCAGCTGGGATATGTTTCTGGGCTTGTGCTCCTCTTCTCGGTGGTGGTGGTGAGGACAAGAGGCTCCGGCTTTGAGATCTCAGGAGCTCTTTCTGAGGGTGCGCAGTTAAGAAGAGAAGTGGTTGAGCATGCTTTGGCATACTCAAGGTCACTACAAAGTCACATGCAGGATCTGGCTTCGTGCATCTTCTTTTATAGATTGTGTGTGTGTGTGTGTGTGTGTGTGTGTGTGTGTGTGTGTGTGTGTGTTTGCGCCCGTGCACAACGATTGATAAGATAAGTAACCTCTGTCCTGAACCTCCAACGTTCATCAAACTTTAAAAGGACAAAGATAGAAGAATTCATGCTGTTACCTCGGTGCAGGAAGGGAAATAGCAGGTTTAGCCCACTGTCTTCGGGCAGTAAATTTGTGCTTGTTTTACATATAAAACGCCTGAAGCCCACAAAGGCTAAGAGGTGAGCCTGAGGCCACCAAGAGGTCAAAAAACCTGCCTTCTACTTCGCTGTCTTTCCTTTTTGCTGGGTTGCTTTAAAATACAATTCAATTGCTTATAAAATGAGGAATTTGAACTAGCTGATCTCTGAGGTCCCTTGCAAATCTAAAATTCTATGACTTTGTGACTCTCATTCGTGGAAGGCTTAAAACTGTTGAGCCCTACGCTGGTGGCTGGGGCTGAGCTGATGAGAAAAGATGTAAAAAGAGAGCACACTGAACGGTCCTCAGAGAGTTTACGCGTGCAAGTCACAGAGACATAAAAATTTAAATAATGGTGCGTTGTACCATTGCCTTTGAGCAAATGACGCCTCCTTCAGGAAGCCCACCTTGATTTCTGCCTTCCTCTCTGTGGGACATTCTTCTTTGGTCCCCACTGCTGTGGCTTTACCCTGGATATCTCATTAATGCTAATGACTCACATTTATTGATTGCATATTAACAATCATTGCACTTTACAGAGAGTTCAAGTTAATCCTCACAACAGCCCTGGGAGACATGTTTTTACTGGCTTCATTTTATACAAGAGGACACTATCTTTCCTCCTCTGACTCCATTTCTCGTTAGCATTCCAGCTCCCGCCCACTCTCTCCTTCCTGAGACACTATCTCCCCTTTGGTTTTTATCACCGACCATCTGTTGGTCTTCCCTGTACTCTCTGGCCACTACTTTTCCATTTTTAAAACGTAGAAAGTTTATTTTGATCGTCTTTGTTAAGGCCCAATTGAATAATCATCTGCTGACGTTTGAAGTACACGATTCACATGTTTCAGCATATGAATATGCTGGGAAAGCGTCACCGCAGTCAAGATAATACATGGACCCATCTCCCCCCAATATTTTTTTTATGATATGTGTCTCTGTGTGTCCCATCATATTCTCCACCTCTCCACCCTTCCCCCAGGCAACCACTGATCTGCTTTCCCTCACTGAGTTGAGGCAGTACTTTGCATTTTCTTTTTTTTTTTTTTTTTAAGATTTTATTTATTTATTCGACAGAGACAGAGACAGCCAGCGAGAGAGGGAACACAAGCAGGGGGAGTGGGAGAGGAAGAAGCAGGCTCCTAGCGGAGGAGCCTGATGTGGGGCTCGATCCCATAACGTGGGGATCACGCCCTGAGCTGAAGGCAGACGCCCAACCGCTGTGCCACCCAGGCGCCCCTGTACTTTGCATTTTCTAGAATTTTATGTAAACGGAATTTTATCCAATACCTACTTGTTTTTGTCGGACTTCTTTTATTCAGTGGAACTGTTGAGTTTCATTTTTGTTGTGTTGCTCTCAGTAGTTAACCCCTGTATATTGCTAAGTAGTCTTCTATTGTATGGATTATGACAATTTGCTTATCCATTCACCTGTTGATGGACAGGTTGTCTTCTGTTTGGGGCTATTACAAATAAAGCTGCTATGAACATTCGGAATGTACACGTTTTTGTGTGGAGTGTTTTTCTAAAGGATTTTATTTATTTATTTATTTGACAGAGAGAGAGAGCACATAAGCAGGGGGAGAATCAGAGGGAGAGGGGGAGGGAGAAGGAGGCTGTCCACTGAGTGGGGAGCCTGATGCAGGGCTCGATCCCAGAACCCTGAGATCATGACCTGAGCCAAAGGCAGACACTTAACTGACTGAGCCACCCAGGCACCCCTTGTGTGGACTTTTTATTTTATTTTATTTTTTATTTTGTTTTATGTATTTATTTGAGAGAGAAACAGAGAGAAAGAGAGAGCACAAGGTTGGGGAGAAGGACAGAGGGAAGAGGAGAAGCAGATTCTCCCGCCACGCAGGGAGCCCAGTGTGGGACTCGATCCCAGAACCCTGAGATCATGACCTGAGCCAAAAGCAAGTACTTAACTGACTGAGCCACCCAGGCGCCCCTCGTGTGGACTTTTTAAAAGAACTTTCGGGTGAATATCTAGGAACAGCATGATTGGAGCATACTGTGCATGTTTAATTTTTAATGGAACTACCCACCTGTCCTTAGGGGTTGTGCGTTTTTCCCTTCCACCAGCAAGGTATGAAAGTTCCCGTTCTACCCTATCCTTTCCAACACTGGTGTCGTCAACCTTTTTAATTTTAGCCACTTTATTGGGTATGTGATAGCATCACAGTGTGGTTTCAATTTTCATCCCCTGATGACTAGGACGTGGAGCATATTTTCACATGCTTATTTGCCAGCCTTACATATTCTTTGATGAAGTGTCGTTTCAGAACTTTTGCCAATTTTTTGTTTGTTTTCTTTTTAATCGAATGTCGAGAGTTCTTTCCATGTTCTGGATGCAAGCACTTTATCGCATCTCTGTTTGGCACATATTTTCTCCCAGTCTGTGCCTCTTCTTAATAGCACCATTTGAAGAGCAGGACTTTTTCATTTTGATCCAAGCCAGTGTATTAATTCGTTCTTTTATAGGGTGGTGCTTTTGGTATCCTATCTAAGAAGTCTGTGGGTAACCCAAGTTCACAACGCATTTCTTTGATGTTTTCATTGAGATCTTATACACTTTCAGGACTGATGTTCAGTTGTGTAATCCATTTCGAGTTATTTTTCTACATGTTAAAAAGGATGGGAAGACATTCATGTGTGTGTGTGGGGGGGTATCCCCTTGTTCCAGCATCATCCGTTGAAAAGACTATCATTTTCCCACTGAATTGCTTTGCACCTTTGTTGAAAACCACTTTTCCATATAAATGTGGGTCTGTTACCCGACTCTTGTGCCCCATTGATCTAGTTGCCTATTTTGACACGCATACCATATGATCTTGATTACCGTAGCTTCAAAAGAAGTCTTGAAATCAAGGAATGCTTTCTGGTTCTTTTTCATAGTTATTCTGCCATTCTAGGTGCTTTGCTTTTCCATGTGAATTTTAGAATCGGTTTGTCAATTTCTGCAAATGGCTGACGGAGTTTTCAATCGGGATTGCACTGAAAGCACAGATCAGTTTGGGAAGAACGGACATCTTAACAACATTGAATCTTCTGGCCCACACACATGGTGGTTTCTCCATGTATTTAATTCTTCTGTGATCTTTCTCGGGGTTTTGTGCTCCTTGGTATGTGGGTCTTTTGTGTTGTCATACGTTCTCTAGGCATTTAATATTTTTTTCATGCTTAGTAAGAGGTGTTTTAACTTCAAGTTTTCATTGTTCATTTACAGTACATTAAATTATGATGGTTTTTGTATATTGATCGTGTATCCTGCAACCATACTAATCTTGCTTATGACGCTTTTAGAGATTTTATCCTCTTTTCTGCATCATTCATTGTCGGGGAGGGAAAGCTTTCCCTCTACCTTCTTAGGTTCCATAACTGGGGCCAGTGAATTAAATTAATAAAAGAAAGATTAGTAGGGGGAAAAGGAACACAAATTTAATTAATATTTTAAACTTTACATGCAAGGAGGATACACAGAAGAGAAGTAAAAACCCAAAGAAGCAGTTGGGCCCAGAAGCTTATATAGCATTTTAACAAAGTGTGATAAGAAGTAACTAGACAAAGGAAAGGAGAGTTTGGGTTTCTAGTGGCAGTAAATTGTGGGAAGATAAATATATGGGGAAACTAAAGGAAGATAAAGGTTATTTTAGTAAAGCTCGTTTGTGCGTATTCATCTCAATGCCAATTTTCTGTCTTCTTCGTGGCTGTAAAAATCCCCTGGAGAGGGGATTATAGCAGCCTCATTTTTTTTAGAAGTTTCTGATCTTAATCAGATAAAGGAAGCTCCAAGAGGTTCCTTTCTGTGTCTGTTGGTCCTCAGTTGCCTTCAGCTCAAAATAACCTGTATGACACAGTGGTATACTTTGGGGTGACATATTCTGACCCCCTTCACTCTTGTGTCATCTGTACTAAGGGCAATTTTACTTCATTCTTTCCAATCTGGATGTCCATCTTTCTTTCTTTCTTTTCCTTCTTTCCTTCCTCTCTCTATCTCTGTCTCTGTCTCTCTTTCTTTCTCTGATTGCACTGTTAGAACTTCCCATTGAGAGTCGATCTGTCTTGTCCCTGACGGGGGGGGGGGGGGGGGGGGGGGAAGCATTCAGCCTTTCACCACTAAGAATAATAATAGCTCCATTTGCTTAAATGCCCTTGTCAAGTTGAAGTTTCCCTCTATTCTTAAGTTGTTGAGAGTTTTTATATCCAGTGGATGTTGGGTTTTGTCAAATGCTTTTTCTGTATCTATTGAGATGTTTGCTTAGTTTCTCTTTTGAAGTTTGTTAACGTGGTAAAGAGCATTGATTGATTTGCTAATGTCAGGGCCCAAGAGACACTTCCCTCAGAAATCTTTTTGTGTTACCAAGACAGGACATCATCTCTTCCTCTCCATTTCCTGGGGAGGGAGGAGGAATGTGAACCAGAGCAAGTGGGAGTAGGAGGAGGAAAACTTTTAAGTCTGAAAGGTGAAAACCAAGCATAATTCACCAGTCAGTCCCGGGATGCTGCCTGCACTGAGCCAATGCTCCCATAGTTCTCACATGGGACCCAGTTCAAATGCCACTACATCTCTGAAATCTTCCCAGACAGATTTAAAATTTCCCTCTTCTGGGTGTCTACGGCACTTTGTTTATACCATAGGACGCTTCATCCCCAACTTACGACGTGCAGTTCAACTTATGATGTTTTGACTTTACAATGGTGTGAAAGCAATATTTATTTGGTAGAAACCATACTTTGAACCTTGCATTTGGATCTTTTTATGGGCTAGCGATATGTAATACAATCCTCTCTCTTGATGCTGGGCTGTGAGCAAGCCACAGCTCCCAGTCAGCTACGGAATCATGAGGCTAAACAACCAATACACTTACGACCTTTCTGTATCTATACAACCATTCTGGTTTTCCACGTCCAGTGCAGTTTTCAACGCATTGCATGAGACATTCCAAGCTGTATTATAGAATAGGTTTTGTGTGAGACGGTGGTGCCCAACTGTAGGCTGTCGGAAGTGCTCTGAGCACACTGAGGGTTTGCTAGGCTAAGCCGGGATGTGAGGTAGTTTAGGTGTATTGCATGCAGTTCTGACTTAATGATATTTTAACCTACCATGGGTTTATTGGGATGTAACCCATTGTAACTGGAGGAAGATTTGTATATGTATCATCATGCGCTGTCAACATTCATTTCCTTCTTTGTCTCTACTCCTAGAGAATGACACAGAAATAGATAATAACACGATCTCGTTATCAAAAGACATTACACAGAGCTTGGCACTACGCTAGATCTCAATCACGTTTCCTGAAAGGAAAGGGAGAATTACAGATATTTTCCATGGGCCACATGATTAAAAGTAGCCATAGGAGAAGTCAATCTATGAAATCTAAGAGAAGGCTGCGTAGAAATGTAGATTACCCAAAGCGTTACACACATTGGAAAGAGAGGACAGTTCCATTCAGAGGACAATCCCACGTCCAATTCTTAATGCAAACATCCGTTTCTTTTGATCTACATCAAAACAAGCTCGGTAAACTCCCTGCTCCACAACCAAAGGCATTCACAGTCTTTGTCGACATTGGGCCAAAAGGTGTCACCCTGAATTCAGATGATTGGAAGGACAGATTTGTTCACGCGGCATCTCAAGATGCTGCCAGGTGCATTCATATCAATTGGCAAAGCCACCATTCCAGTTAGAGGTGTCATCTTGGGGGGATGCACTTGGAGCTCCAGAACTGCTTACAACAAAATGAACACAAGGGTTTAAATGCCATAGGTTGAAAAGTCAAGTAGACCTTTGCTGGCAAAGAAGAAAGATGTTTCTATTTCCAATACCCAGTGAATGTCAGGGTTGTCCTTCGAGCTGCATGAATAAGGATCAAATCGAGCTTCAGAGTTTTTATGAGTGCTCCTATGATAGTTGCCAGGGTTGGACAGGCCTGCCCAGAGGAAATAAATCCAGGCCTCTGTTTTGCAGCCCTGGAACGGTGAGTCCTCTAGACTCTGAGCTTGGCCAGCTCTTCCCAGAGTGAGTCTGACGACTGGCCAGCACACCAGGGCTGTCATGTGTAGGTTAGGGGACCCTTACCCCAGCTGCTGCCTGGGGTGTGAGAAGACAGCGTCTGAATGAGCAGGAGATCACCACTGACTTGAGCAGGAAGTGTTTCCTTGTGGTTTCCTGGAATTTCTGCTGAGATAATGTTTGTTTAGGCTTGGCCATGGGAGATGCCAAGATAGTGACCAAAGGAGAGGAAAGAGGGAGGGAAGGGAGTCAGGTCTTGGACTAGCCCTTAAGAATTAATCAGTCTTAATAATTGATCCTCAAACAGGCATGGAATACCTGGTCGAGGCGTTGGTTTCCAGCTTGCCTGTGGTGGGTGAAACGTTTGGGATGAGGATAGACGCCATGAGCAGGCTGGCAGGTGCACACTGGTCCTTGGTCATGGGTCCATGATAAAATCCAGCTGGTGTGGTGTAGAATTCCAGGTTTCCAAACAACATCTCCAAGAAGACAAGGATGATTATAATGTGATATCCAACTTTACAGAATTATAACTGGGACACAGAAAGGATAATTGTTCTTGCCAAACAGCATTCATTCATTCATTCATTCACTCATCCAGTGACTATTAAGTAAGGGTCTACTGTGCGCCAATTCCTTTTCAGCCTTTGGAGATACGGTAGAGAAGCAGATTAAATGGATTAATGAATACATGAAGTGCACACACCTAGTTATCAGAGATCTCATGTAATTATAACCTTGATAAAGTCTTTGAAGGACCTTACAGCAGCCTGGGAGGGTGGAGAACAGGGGACTCCAGCATGTCTTAGAGAGGCCAGCAGTGGCAGTGAGCTTGTCCTGGAAGGAATGGCCTCCCTGGGGAAGAAATGGTTCAGCTGAGATCGATGAGCAGGCATTCGCAACAAGAAGGGAGGTGGGGAGGTTTTGAAGAGTGTTGCAGCCTGGAGGGAACAGCATGTTCCATGGCCCTAAGGGACAAGACCTCTGTACATCAAAAGAACGGAAGGCTGGTATGACTGCCTGTGGGGGACGGCAGGTGTCAGCCAGACCCCACAGGGGCGTGGAAGCCATACTGAGAATTTTCTGCTGATCCCTCCAACCAGTGGGGAGCCATCAAAGAATGTCAAGAAGGGGATGCCATTATCAAATTTGTGTGTATAAACTCACTCTGGCCGCTGCCTGAGAATGGATGAGGGGGGATGGAGGAGATTCCCATGGACCAGTTGGAGGTTGTCGCAATGGTCCAGTTGGGAGATGTTTGTGGCTTGGATTAGGGTGAAGACAGGAGAGATGGACCCAAGTGAACACCTTCCAGATAGATCACTGAGCAGACACATGGGGGAGGACTTAAGGGAAAAAATAAAAAGACAAAGAACAAAGGGAAATGGACACCAAAGAAGGTAGGAGCAGGAGTTTGGGCTTCTGCCTGTAGAGTGGTGCCCAGGAGTAGACGGTTGGGAGCAGGATTCAAGGTGGACAGGTCCTGACATCACGTGGGACCGTCACCTCCCTGTGGCCCATCTTGTCACTCTTGTAGCCGCTGCCATGGAGACTGGTAGACGGTGCTCTGGGGACATCAGTGGGAGGCGACCAGCCAGAGAGACAGCCAGGAGCGGCCACCAGTCAACATCCCTCTTCAATGGTAGAAATTCATTTCAGGTCACCTCGTAAGGGACAAAGAACATATCCACTCGCCCCAGGCCACTGTGAACAAGGCAATGCTCTTTTGAGGAGAGGAGAGGCAGAGAAGATCTATTGCCCCCATCCCATTGCAGGGACAATATCCACCCCCTCTCCCCATGCTCAGGTGCCTCCGTGTATTAAATCAAAAAGCAGAGAAGCATTTCTCTTGCTCCCACTACGAGAGCTAGAGAGACCATCGTCCTCACCACCCTGAGTCCAATCAAGAGTAGCCATCACGATCTTAGTCTTTGAAAGGGAACAAAAACGTACGCCTGCATTTATTAAGAGTCTCACATTTCCGGGATCCCATTTATTTAACTTTTCCAGCAATGCAGTGAGGAATAGCACTTTGCAGACAAGAGCACTGGGACTCCAGAAGGTTTGTGTCACCTGCCTCCAAGTCCCTGAACAAACAAATGGCGGATCCCAGGTTTACTGAATCAAGCAAGTTTAATAGTTGACTGTCCTCTGCCCTGAAAGTCCTTGAGGCTCAGAACTTGAGCCCCGCGATTCTGTGATTGTCCCATGTGGGGTCCGTGTGTCCTGAGCTGAGGACGCAGCTGGGAAACTCTGTGTGTGCCTGGCAGCTGCGGTCCCCCGGCTCTTACCCTGTCACGTTGCCAGGAAGAAGATTCTGGAAAGCGTCTTCCTTGTTTTATATGAATTGAAGCTGAAGCCCCTCTCCTCCCTCTTCTGCGCTCCCCCCACTAACACACATGCTGGGAGGAAGACAGGAGATATTTTCTCACTGTGTCCTTGCATAGGAAGAAGGTCCCCTGAGCTGCTAACAGATCTGTTCTAACTGGAGCTCTAATGAGCTCAGCAAGGGGCAGTGCGGGGTGGCCGGGGCTCAGCGGTTCCTTCTCATGGGTCACCCAATGCTTCACCTGCTCAGGAGTCCCAGAGGGCTCAGAACCCTTGGGCTGCTTCTCAGACACAGGGCTGAACACCCATCTGCCCATGCAGGGAAAGAGGAATTGCAAAGTATTGGGGTCAGTTTTCTATTATGTGACAGAGGTGAATAAATCCCTTTAGGAACATGCATGACATTTGTCATAGGCAGTGGCTCCTTGGAAAACAATGCGGGAGTCATTGCTGCCTGCTCTGGGTCTCTGGGACCTCAGAGCCTGCCTCACCTTCCCCAACCTGCATTGTCTGTGGGGCCCTGGCCTCCAGACTGTATCTCCCGGACTTTATCTGGGTTCAGCCAATGGAAGAATCAGCAGGAAACTGAAGGCGGTAAATTGGCAGAAACCAGAGAACTTCTGCACTCCCACCCCAACTGCGGTAACATCTCTAGCATCAGCTGCCTCCCCTCCTCTGTCTCTGGCTCTGCATCTCTCCTCCTTCTCCCCTTCTCTTTCTCACCCTCTCCCTTCCCTCTGTAGAAAACCTAGCCATCTGACCTGCGGGACCACCCGCAAAGTGCTGCCCCTTCATAAGGCTTACTTCGCTAATTTGCAAGCTAGCACATTCCCATTTTGCCAGATATCTTAGAAATCACTAACTGTTATTCAACACCCTGTCCCATTTGGGGCTGGGGCTGGCCCGGGCTGGGCCTTCTTAGCCATACTAATGAATCACGTGTCATTTTGGGGACATTTGGTGGGCAACCCAATACTCTGTTTCATCAACTCAGGACGCTGGATATTCCAACATAATGCTTGGCTGAGAAGCAACCCCAGGTTTTGACCTATTGGTTTGTCCTTCGGGCCTTGAAATTCCTGCGGGTTCCAGATTTAACCCCTAAGCACTCTCGGGAAGTGGGTTTTGTTGTTGCTGCTGTTTTTGTTTGTCTGTTTGCTTTCTTTCTAGAACCCAACACTTGCAGACCTCTGCTTTAGCTTTCTCTCTGATAATACCCATCATGGGGTGAGACCCACCTTACATGCAGGTGTACGACAGGGAGCTATTTGTAAAGAAACTGTTTCTAGTGTCAAAAAGAAACAACAGAAAAATCTACATGCATTATTCAAACCCTGTAGGAGGGGAAAGTGTAGTATTTATCCCTGAAAAAGCTCTGAATTTGAAGAGTGGGATTTTGTAGCCAGCGTGGGATTCCAGCAACCCTCAGTGGCTTGCTACACTCCTCCTGGGTATCGGTCAGCATGCGGGGTGCTGGAGATCGAGTTTCATGAGCCTCAGTTGTCCCTCAAGCATGTCCTGATGGAGGGGGCAGTGAAGGCAGTAATCACACAATGACATGAATGACAAATTAGCATTACTGAATCGTTGACTCAGACTTAGCAAGCCAGGGAAGGCTTCATGGAACGGAGGGAGGCGTGAGATAGATCTGGCCCTGGCTCACCGGGCGAGGGGGGGATGTGGCCATGTTTGTTGACTGAATGCATGAGCATGTCAAAAAGTGGGGGTTCACTGAGGAAACAGCACATTCAAATGCACCTGGAAAGAACACGCCTTTTTTAAACAGAGTGTCGGCGTGGCTTCTTGTAATCATTCTCCTGGCTATTTCAGAACTGGAATTTGCAATCCTGGAGCTTATGAGCTTCCAGGTAGGTAATATGGCAGCTGTGGGGAGAGTGACTTTCTCATGGCCCAGGTCCCAGGCTGTGGACGGTTTCCTGGGGAGTGCATTGGGAGGGAGGTGAAGGAAGGTGTTTGAGGGTGAGCCGTGGCCAGCCAGCCGTCATAGAGCTCAGAACGAATGAGCTCAGAACTGGGGGTCCCTTTGCCAGGAAACCCCTCCATCCCCCCAGGCTCTGGGTGGCCCTCACCCCACCTGCTGTCCTGAAAGCCTGTCAACACGGAGAGTGATGAGGAGCCGGGAGAGCAGGGCCTTAGCTGTTCCAGACAGCAGAGAAGCCCCGCTGGTAGGAGCACTTTGCTATGGGGTCGTGGGGCATTTTATTTAAACCCAGGAGTTCATCCATCACTCATTCGTTCTGCCAGCAGGCGCGTAGGGAACACACACCTGTGTCCTCTGCTGTCCTCGGTCCTGGAGGTAAAACAGTTGGAGGCTCTGTACTAATGCAGAGCCAGTTCTCATGGGGAAGCCAGTAGAGGAAATCAGCAATTAGAGACTCCACCCAGGGTGGGAGGGCGGAGTCCTCTTGTTCTGTTCACAAATGACAATGTGTGTGTGTGTGTGTGTGTGTGTGTGTGTGTGTGTGTGTGTGTGTTTTCTGCTAACGAGAAGTGGAATGAAAAACAATGGGTTTTAATCTATGGCTTTTGAAATCAACCCTGAGCCATGTTATGACTTCATCTAAATCTGGAGACCCAAGAGATGTTAAAATAATAATAATATGGGCATTTCTTTTGGGGATGTTGAGGGAGGAGGAGATGAAAGGTTAGTTTTGAAAACAGGCAGTAGGAGAATTTGACATTAGACAAATATGGTAGAGTAGTGTGCCTCGCGTGTCTATGCTTTCGTTCTAAGATATATCAACTTTCTCCGGGGGGGGGGGGTCAGGAACAGGGGGTTGGTTTTAAAATAAAGGTTATGAAAAATGGTAAGACCCAGGAGACACTTTACATGTATTTCCAAAGCCAAGAGATTGTCAGCTGGGGCCATGGGGTCAGCACCAGGCTTTCAGGGACAAGCTTGCTTAATTTTTTCCAAGTAAAACTGGGAATTGCTTTTACAGTTCCTGAGCTAAAGTGGTTCAAGTCACGGGTGAGATCTCATTTGCCCATCAAGTCCTGGTGGCCAGCTGCGAACATGTGAAAAATAGATTAAAGACAGCTCTGTTGACTGTGTTTATGGAGTGCCAAGGAACAGAGTCCAGTTTTCCTGCCAACTAAATGAGAAAGTTATCCGAGCTTCTCTGGACTGAGTTTTCTTTGTTGTCCAAATTCCTATGTTGAAACCCTCACTCCCATTGTGATGATGTGGGGAGCTGGGGCCTTTGGGGGGTAATTATGAAGTCATGAGGGTAGAGCCATGATGGGATTACTACCCTTATATGAAGAGTCCAGAGAGCCTGCTCTCTGTCTGTCTGTCTCTTCCCCTCCACGATACCTGGGATGCCTGCACCAAGGAGAGCACAAGCCGTGTGAAGACACAGCAAGAAGGCAGATGTCCGCCAGACAGGAAGAGAGCCCCCACCAGGAAGCAAATCTCCCAGCACTTTGAACTTGGACTTCTCAGCCTCCAGAACCAGGAGAAATAAGTGAATAAGTGTCTGCTGTTTAAGACAGATGACTGCCCAGTCTATGATATGTTTGTTACAGCAGGCTGAGCTGACTAAGACACAAGCTGCATGTTTTAAAACTTGCCCCAAACTCAGTGTTACCAACTTACTCCCTTAATCACCTCTTGCTCTTGTCTTTCTTAGTGGGCAGAATCACCCACTTGCCCAGCCTAGAGACCACGGAGTTACCTGGGGTTTTTCCTCACCAGACACATTCCATGACCAAGTCCGAGAGAAGTCGTCTCCCTGCCCCTTCACCACATCCGTCCATCCCGTGACTGCAGCTTCCGACCAGGCTCATTACGGCTAGAGTTTTCCTCCCCAGGCCATTTTGGCACACCACCTTATCACAAGGGATCCTTTAAAAAACAGCCTTTAGGGGCGCCTGGGAGGCTCGGTTAGCTAAGGGTCTGCCTTCGGCTCAGGTCATGGTCCCAAAGTCTGGGATTGAGACTTGCATCAGATTCCCTGCTCAACGGGGAGTCTGCTTCTCCCTCCACCCCTCACTCTGTTCTCATGCTCTCTCTCACTCTCTCTCTCTCAAATAAATAAAATCTTAAAAAAAAATCCTTGAACTTGAAGACTGTGTTTGCTCCCCCTTTGTCTATGGTCAACAGTCAAAGGTTCTCAGCACAGCATATAAGGCCCTTCCCCATTCGACCACAGTCCACCCTTCTAGTCTCATCTTCTGCCTCTATTCCCTCCCCCTTCTACATCCCTGGCTGTAATTAAAAGGACTACTTCTTTCTTCTTCTCTAGCTACACCTGCTTCCGTCTTTCTAGTCCTTGGAGCACATTGTTCTCTATGCTCAGAATGCTTTCTCCATCCTTCTTTGCTTGGAATGCATGACCCACACTCAAGGCCAGGACCAAGGCAAAGCAAATGAGGCATCTATGGTTCAACTTCAAGCTGCCCACTCTCAGGGTCATGTAAATGTATGGGAGCAAGTGCCTACTTTGTTCTGTTCCTTAGACCCTCAATTTTCTCCCCTTTGTCCCGGCTCTGTCTGCATCCTCTTTAGGCCACTATGCTTTGCACACAAGTCTGTTCCCGCGTATATTCAATTCAATCCATCGGATCTTTACTGAGAATTTACCATGTGTTGTATGAATAAACAAATAGCACTTTAGCTATTTTGCTCTTACCTCCCATGACAGCTTCTTGAATTGAGTGCTGAGCAAGTGCTGGTCAATATATCATCCCTACATTGGTGTACGTTCATTAATCCTCTGGCATCAGATTTGTTCTCTATATCGGTGACCATAGACAGGTGAGGAGGAAGATCCTAAAAAACAGACAAGTTAATTTTACAAGTCCCTAAAAACTCACTCTTTCATTACAGAGTAAAGACATGCGAGAAAGTCAACTGTTTGGAAGGCAATTTATGAAGATTACGGGATAATTCCCCTTTCTAATCATACAAATTATTGATTATGTCAAATCTCCCAAAACATCAACGATAGACAAGGAGAGATCTACTTGAAATCCAACTAGCTCTACATTCAGTATATGTAAAGAGTCAGTATTTCCATGATGTGGGAAGAGGGAGTTAATATTCCTGTACGTAAAGCCATAGTCATGGGCATTGAGTAAATAATCTGGGGAAAAGGTAAAGAATCCTTCTAAGGGGAGCAGCAGAGAGGGAATAGAAGATGGTTGAGAGCACACCCTCGGGGACCTACTAACATGTCATGTGGAAATTAGAGGGCACAGTGTTTTCATGAACAATATCCATCAATTGTGAAAAGTGGAAGGCAGCTCTCTATATCATTTCTGGTTTATGAGTTTGCAAGGATTTCTCAGGGTTGAAGAAAATGGGTCAGAAATTAGAACCAAACTCGTTTAACAGATGTCTCTTATTTCAACCAATATTCGGGATTATTTGGAAAATAATTGGTTTGCTACTTGCGTTAATCACACCTCCTTTGGCTGAAAATACTAGAAACCAAAAGAAGGGTTTTTGTTTGTTTGTTTTAATGACTAAAAAGAGAGTGTATATGGCTACAGGCATATACTCAAATGGCTAAAATGATGAACTCAGAAAAGTGTTTGTTTTCCAGTTTCGCATTTTCTGTGCTCCTTTTATCATTAAACTGGCAAAGATGGCCACCGGAAGCCCCAGGTCTGCATTTTATCAGCTTAGGACCTTTTGAGAAAAGAGCTTCTCTCCCCCCGCAATCCCACGAAAGTGTCAGCTGTGACCACATTAGTAGCATTTCGGTCACATGCCTGTTTCTTAGTCAGTCACTATAGGCAGGGGAAACTATGCTATGACCAAACCTAGTTTTGGGTTATATGCGGCTTGGGAGCCACGTGTGGGGTTAGACCCACTGTCACACTGTGCGACCTGAAAGTGGGGTCTCCAGTAAGGACAACATATGCACTAATCCCATTTGATCCATTTTGCCAAGAGAGTTTGTTCATTCACTCATCCTTTTTTATTTTTTAATTCAATCTGACATTCTTTATGTTTCAATCTGAGTGTCTTGTGTATTTACATTTAGTGCATTCTGATATATGGTTGTATTTAGGTCAACCATTTCACTCTCTGTGTTAAATTTTTCCCATCTGTTTTTGTTCCTGTGTTCCTTCCCTCCTGACCTCTTTGAACTAATCAAATATTCTTAATATTCCATTTAAATTCACTAATAGCCTCTTAAGCTGTAATTTTTTTCATATCAATTTTGTAGTGGTTGCTCTAGGGATTATAATATGCATCCTTATTATGCTCTACTTGGATTTAATTTTATACCACTTCACATAAAATGTAAGAAACCTGCAACAGTACAATATAATTCCATTTACTGTTTCTCTGTGTTTTGTATTTTACATCTACTTAATTTATAAACCCAAAAACAGTATTAACGTTGTGTACTAAATCGTCATGTGTCTTTAAAGAAGCTAATAAACTACTGACTCCTCTTCCCATATGTAGCTGAACCCCATTATTCATGGCAATGTTCTATTGAGTTGCCATGAACAGTGAGTTAGTGAATACTGAGCTGTCGTTTCTACGGGAAATACAGGGTAACCAGCCCGCGAAACTCTGGTCACAACATTTTCACCAAGTCATCAATACCTAACCTTGGGGATGCCTGGATGGCACAGACGCCTGTCTGCCTTTGGCTCAGGTCATGATCCCAGAGTCCTCAGATCGAGTCCTGCATCGGGCTCCTTGCTCGGCGGAAAGCCTGCTTCTCCTTCTGCCTCTGCCTGCCACTCCCCCTGCTTGTGTGCTCACTCTCTCTTTCTGACAAATAAATAAATAAGACCTTTAAAAAAATACCTAACCTTGTTTTATGTGGGTTTATGCTTAAAGACACCTTCGTTAATATACACTGTTGATTCATTAACATTGAACTCATGGCCAACAGAGCTGTAACTCATACCTGAATGAAGTTATCTGCACACACATTTTCTCACATTATAGCCAGCCTACACTTAAGAACACTAGACAGCTCTTCAGCACTACACTGAAGGGGTCATTTTAAGGATTTATTTATTTATTTATTTGAGTGAGAGAGAGAGAGAGGGAAAAGGAGGAGGGAAGGAGGGAAGAGGAGAGGGAGAGGGAAAATCTAAAGCAGACTCCCCACAGAGCACAGAGCCCGACTCAGGGCTAGATCTCATTAGCCTGAGATCATGACTTGAGATAAAATCAAGAGTTGGACACTTAACCAACTAAGCCATCCAGGCACCCCAAAGGGGCCACTTTATTTATTTTATTTTATGTTATGTTATGGGTTTTTTTTTAAGATTTTATTTATTTATTTGAGAGCGTGAGTGAGAAGGAGAGAGAATCTGGAGCAGACTCCACACTGAGCTCAGAGCCTGATGCGGGGCTTGATCCCACAACACTGAGATTATGACCTAAGCTGAAACCAAAAGTCCAACGCTTAACCAACTGAGCCACCCAGGTGCCCCCTGAAGGGGCCATTTTAAGTAGCAAAATCACCAACAGAAATCACAGATATGTGAAAAACGCGGCACTAAGTAAAACAGAAGAAGGTCATCTGTTTACACTATGAGAGCTGAAACAAGAAAGCAGAGTGTCGCCACAGCTGGGAACATGAGTGTCAGGCAACCCACATTTTCCACCACTCTGCACATGTCCGTGAAGGACCACAAAAAAGCCACAAAAAGGAGCCGTTTTTTGGTCACACAAAAATTTTAGCGAATAGGTGAATTCACAAATATGGAATCCATGAATAATGAGGACTGACTCGACTTACCATTTGTAGTGCTTTTCATTCCTTTTTATAGAATTTAGTGTCTATCTGGTTTCACTTAGTTTTAGGCCAAAGAAATGTCTTTAACATTTCTTTAAATTCAGGTCTACTGACTATGAATTTTCTCAAATTGTGTTTATCTGAAATGTCTTGATTTTGCTTCCATATTCAAAGACTATTTTCACTACATATAGAATTCTAGGTAGACACCCATTGTCTCCTGATCCCCATTGTTCCAAAAAAGAAGTCATTTATAAATAGTGTCATTGTTCCCCCATATCATGTGTTGCATCTGTCTGGCTGCTTTTTTTTTTTATTATTCTTTTTGATTTCTAGAAGTGTAACTATGATGACCTACTTAACGGTTTTCTTTATGTTTATCCTGCTAAAGGTTCTCTGAGTTTCTTGGATGCGCAAGTTAATGGTTTTCACCAAATTTTGGAAAGTCAACAATTACTTCATATATTTTTCCAGTCTTTAAAAAAAAATCTCCTTCAGGGACTGCAATTACACTTATGTCAGAGTATTTGATATTATCCCATATGTTTCTGAGTACTTACTGAACTTTTTTTCAATTTTTTTTCTCTTTCAAGTTCATAGTGACTTTCTTATACTGTATCTAATCTGCTACTAAGCCCGTCCAGTGAATTTTTCATTTCAAATGTTGTTAAAGTTCTAGAATTTAATTTTGGTTCCTTTTTTATAGTTCCCGTTTTTCTGTTGGTATTCCTCTTCTGCTCACCAATTATAATTATCTTTTACTTTACATTCTTGATCGTATATTTAATTACTGCATCAAAGCCCTTGTTTGTTCATAACAACATAGTTCTCTATGGTCTTAGTCTATTGACTGAGTTTTCTCTCGACTCTGGATCGCATTGCACTGTTTTTGCCATGTCCAGTAACTGTTTATTGTGTACTGGACATTGTAAATGTTGCGGAAACTCGTCTTCCTTGGCTGAGTTGGTTTTTGCTCTAGCGAGTGATCTAATTGCGAGCTAGTTAACTTGAACTTGTGGATGTTTTGTTTTATCCTTTGTTAGTGGGGGTCCGTTTTAGTTTTTCTTTTAGGCTTTGGATGAGTCTTCAGTTCCGGGAAATAGTCGTTAAGGCTTTGCCCTTAGAAATCGGTAGAAACCTGACGTGTTTCCTAATACGCTGTAACTTGATGGGATTCAGACTCTGACCTCTACCACTCCTCATGTAGGTCACAGCTAAAATCTCTGTTCAACTTTTTCAACTTTCCAGGTTTTGCTCTCTGCTGAGTGTCTTGGCAGCCCTGTTCCGCCCTCACATATAAATATTTCAGATGATGTCAAGAATTTGAGTGGAGTTTACATGTAAATTTGAGGACTTCTCTTTCTGTAGCTCCTTCCTTTTAAACATTCTCCTCTACCTAAGTTTTCAACTCTTCTGGAAGCCCCAAATTCTTCCCCCTGATACTTCAGGCTGAAAGGCTGTATATTGTTGTTTGAGTTCTAGGCAACCTACATTGAACATACGGGGGTAGCCCTCAGGGGAAAAGCTATAAAAACATAGCTCTCACCCAGCGCATTTTCTTTCATTCAAGTGTTGAATCCATTCCAATTTCTGCCTGCTTTTGATCGTTCTCCAGTGCCAACAGAAACATCGTTCTTTGCTTTTTTGTTTTGTTTTGTTTGTCCCAGTTTCATCATTGTTTTCTGCATGAAATTTAATCAGATAAAAACTATTTCACAGTTACAAGAATTGGAACTTCCATTTATTCTGTCTTTAATCCATTTGTTTAATGAGAGTCCTCCAACCTGTCATTTGAATCTCTCAGTGGTGGTATAGGCAGCCCAATGGGGAAATGAGGGAGTGGAATATTTGGAGACCCTGGCTGGAAAAGGCATTTTCCTAACAGGAATGCAAATGGAGTAGAAAATATTCAAGGAGAAAACAAAGATTTCCCCCCTGGTGAAGTGGGCAAAAGTTACGTGGCATGTGAAGTTGTTCTGAGAGAGCGCAAAATGATTCTGTGTAACTCTGGGGTGACCAGTGGGCCCTCGTGGGGTGTAAGTTTGATGAACTTCTATAGATTTGTTTGTTTTCTCTCTTTTGTTTTGTTTTTGAGCAGCTTTGATGTGGAGAAAATTAGGGATTTGAATAACAAAATCAAGCTTACTTTAGTGATTTGATTTTCTCTGAAACTTCTTGTTATTTTTTGTTTCTCATCTTCTCTATTTAAAATAATAATTCTGAGGCTTATATATTTCGAGGCTTATATATATATATATATATTGGTGAAGGTAGAATAATACCTATGCTTTGATTGGCTCAAGCACATAGAAGCTCATCACTTATCCACATACCACTTTAATGTAGTTCCCAGGAAGCTGGGGAAGGGAACGTTCCATATGGTCACTCAGGCACCCAGGCTAGCAAGTCTCTTAGCTTCATCATGTGCTTCCTAGCGCCAAATCAGGGGCTGCCACTGCAGGTAGCTTGAAGGGAAATAGGGCACACTGAGCCCTCATGGGAGTTGTTGTTGCTTATGAGCTAGGCTCCTAAAAAGTAGCACACACTCCTCTGCTCACACATGCATGAGTTTTGAACTGTGAGCCACTCCCAGTGGTTAATCCCACTGGAGACCCTTGGGAGACCATTTGGAACATCTTACCTAAGGGATGAGGAAGTCAGTGTACTGACTCTCCACCTCTCATTTTTCATTGGCTGAGAGCTGTCCACAGGACCATTAACTGCCATGCACGCTGGCCTGCCATGTGCCCAGAAAGCCCTGAAACAGAGAATTGCTGATGACTGCAGCAGAACACTACTGGTGTGTACTGAAATGATGAGTGTCAAGATCCGGGCAGAGAACCAAAGCATCTGTTACTCTACCAACAACGAACTGGCAATGAACTGACTCATGACCTTAGGATATGCACAGCGACCATCTCTCATCAAGTTCGAATGTTATGAAGGAGCTCAGGGTTAAGCAGGTCTGAATGGGAGGTAAGATGCATGAATGGGAGGCCCAGATTCTTACTCCATCTCTTCCAGCTGCAGAGACTCCTTTCCCTCAATCCACATCTGTGGCCTCCAAAATGACTGGTCTACTGAAAACCAAAAAAAAAAAAAAAAGGCAAAAAGTCTAAATCTGGTTCACAGATTGCTCTGCGCAATGTGTTGCCACCAATCAGAAATGAACTGCTGTGGTTTTGCAGGTCTGATCAGGAATGTTCTGGAAAGATACCGATAAAGGCAAATCTGCCCCAGTGGCAAAACTTTGGGCAGTTGTTAGATCCTGATTCATGTGCAATAGCTAAGTGTCTGGCTGGTTGGTCAGGAATCAGAAAGTGTAGAATTGGAAGACTGGCAACAAAAAGTCTGGGGAAGATATATTGGATGAGCACAGTGTGTTGCCATATTTGGGTTCAATGTTAATGCTAAGCCAAGGCGGTGCACTGCGGAAGAGGCTCTCAATAATTGCATGGAAAAGAGAACACATTCTGTAGCTATCAGTCATGTGTACAAAGTTCCCACAAAGACTAGACAAAGGCTATGTATTAATAGGCTCACCAGTGTGGTCTGAGGGCATGAGCTTCCCACAGCAGAGCCCTGCTTTGGCACCTTTGTCCAGGGTGACCAGATAGCTACACAGTGATGAATTAACTTCTCCAGTCTCCTTCCAGCACGAAGAAGGCAGTGATTTGTTCATACTAGGGTAGATACATACATGTCTTCTTTCCTTCCAATGCTTGTGCCAACACGAAAACTTATTAAATGTCTTCTTCTCAGTCACTGTGTGCCATACAGCATTGCTGCTGATGAAAGAAACTATTGCACAGCAAAAGAAGTGTGACCATGGATTCATGCCCATGGAATTTACTAGTCTTACCATGTATCACATTACACTGAAGTAAATGGTCAGATAGATGGGGAAATGGCTTACTTATGAGTTGATTATAGTCCCAGTTGGGAGAAAGAACTCTGAAAACCTGATGTTGACTCTACTTTCAAGAAGTGGCCAACGCATGGTGCTGTTTCTCTCATAAGGGTCTGGGAATTAACATACCAGATGACCAACTTGCAAATATTTGCTTCCCATCCTTGCTGTTCCAGGCTTCATTCCCAGGCTTCCAACAAAGTACGCACTCAGGGTTCCATTCGGTAGGAAGTTTAACCTACCACCTGACCATTTTGGGATTTTTTTAAAAAGATTTTATTTATTTATTTATTTACTTACTTACTTATTTGAGAGAGAGGGAGAGCACAAGTGGCCAGAGTGCCAGAGGGAGAGGAATCAACAGACTTCCCACTGAGCCGGGAGCCCAACGCAGGGCTCGATCCTAAGACCCCAGGATCACGACCCAAGCCAAAGGCAGATCCCAACTGACTGAGCCACCCGGATGCCCCCATTTTGGGATCTTTAAGCCATTGATCCAATAGAAAAAGAAGGCTGCTATTGTGTTGACTGAAATGATAGATCTTGGTTATTTAGGGTTGCAGTTACATAATAGTGATATTTCAGATCATGCTTTAAACTTGGGGTTCTCTGGAGAAGCCATTTCTTGGTTCCATGCTCGATAGAAAACTATACCAATCAAATAAGAGCAGGGCCACTCAATATTCAGACCCTTCAGGAATGGAGGTTCACATCATCACACAAGGTCCGTAACCCTGACCAGTTTGGGATCTGACTGGGACAAAGGGAGCATGTAATAGTCGTAAAGAGGAAAGTTATGAATATCAACAGTGACTAATTACAGAAATGTAACTGTTTCCCTGCAAAAGGATATTGGCTTTCTAGCAATGTATAAATTTTGTATAAACTTCTAGCAATCTCTACCAGACTGCAGAAGGGCAATTGCTCTTATTTTCATTAATGACCATGGTGGAAGTGAATTCGGGCATATGGTTCACACAAAAATCAGACAGGGTCTCTTGGCTTTAAGATGTGTTTTGACTCCTTCTACCACAGACCTAGGCACCTGTGATGTTCTGGGATTTCCTTTCCTCTCCAGATATGGAGATCAGGTTCCAACATAGCTAGAAATGTGTCCAGTCTTACATTCTGCTCCCTGCTCAAGAGACATGCCTCTCCTGAAACCAGATGATACACTTGTTCTATGATTCTGAGTCCCTCAAAATGGCAGCCAACACGATCCCTACGGTCTACAGACACACCCTCTCCCGTTGTCTGAGAACAACAAAAAAAGTTGCAAATTTGGGTTTTACAAAGTTTTCCAGCTAGCCATGCAGAGGGCCAGCAGAGGGGCAGAGCAAAGTCAGACAGAAGCTAAGAAGGCAGAGTAGATGTCAATCGTCAATAAGCTTAAAAACATGATTTACCAAGTTGACATATAGTGAAATATGGAATTGGCCGATCCAGGGCCAGCCGCTGATGCATCAAACCCATGCCCTGGCTGTGGGAATTTTTTGGGGGAAGCAGTTATTATCTCTCTGTGAGATGATCTTGCTTAATGTGAACAAAAGACGACACTCAGGCACACGGCGTGTCGTCCGTTTGCCGGAGCCTCTGGGCTGAGCCGTGCAGCTGAAAGCTGCAGCTGGATGGGGGTCACAGCAAAATCTCTGGGTCTGAAATGGCAACCAGTGGCCTTTTCTTTGCTTCTGAATGACCACCTTGAAGGCAAATCAACAGGAGTGACAGGGGAAGAGAGAGCCACGCAGCTGAGCTGTCTGCCCGCCAGAAGGGAGCATTCAAGAGCACTCCCCTCCGAACTGAGCCCCGAGTCAGCCTGTCTGAAATCCAGTGACATGTCTGCCTATTAGTGAATGGAAACGCATGCCTTTCATTCCGGAGTCGAATGGTGGTGTTTTGTCTGCAGTGTCCTTGCTCTCCTGGCCTGATTGTTTGCTGAGAAAAAACAATTAAATCTTCCATTCAATTATGGCCTGTTTGGGTCTGAAGAGCTGTTTAAAACCAGAGAGCCTTATCATATTAACAAGAGCTGCTGCCAAGATTAATACCTGAGAAAGGGGATTCCCTGGGGAACCGAGGAACAGAGCTGAGAAGATTAGGATGTTATGATCTTCACTTGATGGAAAACTGATAAAATGGCACATTACCCCCAGAGATAGGGACTTTTGTGTTAAATAGGCATGAAAATGAACATATATATTTCACATAACCTGATAGACAATACAAACTTCGATGAGACGTGTGCGCACTCATAACTAATTATCTGCCTAATATCGCGGGAGACGCGGTGCTGGCTTTCTCTGCACGATAGGGGTCAGGATCAGGAACCTGATAACAAGGGAGGCGGAGAGGTAAGCCAGCTCAGACTGGTTGAGGTCTCTTTGCATCAAATGCTGGGAGAAACCAAGGGCAAAAGCAAATTTCAGAGCTGGAAGCCAAGTGGAAGACAGGGTGGTGAGTCCAGGAGCACGGAGTTGAAGGCGGTGGCAATAGGGTTCGGGGGAGAGTAGGGCGTCGGAAAGGGAGGCCCAGTCCATGCAGTAGCCATGAGTGGCTTTGCCGCTTTGGAAGATTCAGCTTGGTCACCTGGTAGGAGCTAGGATGTATGGACTCCTCCAGCAGTTCAAAGGGGGGTAGATGGCTTTCCAGATTACCACAAATTTAGCTTCTTCGTTTGTTTTTTAAACACTCATCAGCTCTAGACTCTTAACTATGGAGAACAAACTGATGGTTGGGGGGGGAGTATGTGAAAGGGGTGATGGGGATTAAGGAGCGCACCTGCCATGATATGCACTGGGTGTTGTATGGAATTGTTGCATCACTGTATTGAAAACCTGAAACTAATCTAACGTGGTATGTTAACTAATGGGAATTAAAATAAAAACCTCAAAAAACCCCTCGTTAGCTCAGAATGGAATATGGTCAGTCCTCACAAGTGCTGGACAACGCAAGTGGATTGGTGTGATGTTTTCACTATCGGGTAGTTTTACTCTCGTTTCTTCTAGCATGGTTCACTCGACACACTTCTTTGGATTTCTCCATGATGTCGCCTTACCAGTAGCTCATTCCTGTTTCTTGCTGCTCGACAGCACTTGACATTGTCAGTATTTTTTTATTTTCACCAATGTAATAGGCATCTTATCATGGTTTAATGTGTATTTCCTTGATGGCAAATGCTATTTAACATGTTTTCCTATTTATGCATATTTTCTATCTGTATATCTTAATAATATATACTATGCATATTATATATGTTACATATTTAATATATATTTATATATTAATTATGTTAATATTACTATTATGTATTAATATATATAATATGATATATTATTACATGTTTGATTGGCAAATATTTTCTCCTAGTCCATGGCTTGTCTTTTCATTTTCATTGGTGTCTTTGGAAGAGCAGAAGATTTCAGTTTTTATGAAGTCCAATTTGTCTATTTTTTTTCTTTTAATGGATCCTGTTTTTAGTGTCCTAAGATGTGGGGTGCAAAATTGAAAATATTTTTTCTTATAATTTGTTCTAAAAGTTTTACAGTTTTAGACTGTATATGATATAACTCTCCATTTATCTATTTCCTCTTTAAGTTCTTGTGGCAGTATTTTGTAGCTGTCAATGTACAGGTCTTGCACACTTTATCAGATGTATTCCTATATATTTCATACTTTGATGCTATTTTCAATGGCATTGCTTTTTTAATTTCAATTTTTTATGGCTCATATGGAAATATAGTTTATCTTCATATATTAATCTTAGATCCTACAACTTTGCACTTTCTAGATCTAGTAGCATTTTCCATATAGATTATCCTGATTTCTGAGAATAAAGACTGTTGTAACTTCTTCCTTTCCAATCTGGATGCATTTGCTCTCTTTTCTACCTGATTGCACCAGCTACAACCCAAACGCATATAGTATGTAAGTGATGAGAAATGATATCCTTCTCTGTTCCTCCTGTTAGAGGCCTTTTATCTGATTGAGGAAGTTCACCTCTATTCCTACATCGCTAAGAGGTTTATTTTTTTTTTATTTAAATTCAATTAAGTAACATATAGTGTATTATTAGTTTCAGAGGTAGAGTTCAGTGATTCATCGGTCTTATATAACACTCAGTGCTCATTACATCATATTCCGTCCTTAATGTCCATCACCCAGTTACCCTATCCCCCGCCCCCCACCCCTCCAGCAACCCTCAGTTTGTTTCCTATGATTAAGAGTCTCTTATGATTTGTCTCGAGGTTTTTTTATTTTAAATGTGGAATAAGTTGTGTATTTTTAATTCTTCCCCCCACCCCCATCTATTTAGATGTTCAGAGGAGTTTCCTTTTTTTTCTCTGTTAATACGGTGAATCGATCTTGATTGCTTTACTAATGTTAAACCAAAATTGTACTATTGAGATAAACTTCACTTGCTTATGATGTCTTATTATTTTTATGTTTAAATTTAATTTGCTAAAATTTGGTTTCGAATTTTTGCATCAACATTCATAAGGGATATTGGTACATAGCTTTCTTTCTTGGGATGTCTTTGTCTGGATTTGAAGTAAAGATAATGCTAGCCTCATCGAATGAATGGGGAGGTACTCCCTCTCTTCAATTTTCTAGAAGAGTTTGTGTTGAATTAGAATTATCTCCTCCTTAGATGTTTGGCAGAATTTAGCAGTGCTGTCATCCGGGCCTGCCATTTTCTTTGTGGGGAGGATTTAAACTACAAATCCCATGTCTATAACAGACACAGGACTCTTCAGGTTATCTAGCTATTCTTCAGTGCTTTTGGAGAATTGGCCCTTGTTACCTAAATTGCTGAAATTATTGACATACCCTTTTATTATCTGTAGCATCTGGAGTGACACTACCTCTTTCATTTGTGGTAAGGATAATTTGGCTTTCTCTCTCTCTCTTACCTTCTTTTCTTCCTCCCTCTACTCCCTTCATCTCTCCTTCCCTCCTTCTCTCTCTCCCCCTCTCTCTGAGTCTGCCTAGAGGTTTACCCATTATACTGATATGAAAAGGGTTGCTGGGATTCCCCCCCCCAGACCCCTGAAAACCAGAACTATTTTTGCACTCTGCCTATCTTTTCAATAGAAATACTGTAGGATACAGAATTAGAACAAATAAGATGAGCTTTAGGTTTCTATTTCACTCAGTATGAAGTTGAAGCCTTTTTGAATAAATGGATGGATGAGAAGAGTCTTGCCAGGTAGATGTAAGAGCCCAGATCCAAAGTATACACTTGGCTATGGAGCAACTGGTGAGGTTGGGGGTGATTGATACATGACTGTCAATCAATCAGGGGTGAAGGAGTCTGAGCTGGATTTCCACTGGTGTGACCTAATGAGACAGTCGTGATGTAAAGATAGACAATGTGATTCTGTGTATGTTTTTGGAGCCCATCAGAAATCTTTGTGGCCAATCTACCCCAAGGGGAGGCAAACGTAATCTGAGAACACTTTTGATGTCAGTGGCTGGATTAGATTTAGTCACTTAGCAGAAGTATAAGAAATATAAATATCACTCTTGGGACATTGGTAATACCATATACCCAACTCCCTTGGCTTAATATTGGCAACATTACTTAAGACAGGTAATGTAACTGCCAAGAACAAAGGCATGCCCGCTCCTTTTGCTGGTGTCTCTGGCTCTCTGTCCTAGCTCTTAGGAGGTAAAGAACATGACAACAGGGAGGCAAGCACATTTTATGTAGCTGACAGCAAGGGGACATTTCATACAAGTCCTACCAGCTGTGGTTCAGTGGAGATCTAATCTTAGGATTCTTGGATTCTTTTCCATAGTTCATTACTTTCTAATCCGTTATGGCCCTTATCAAAAAGAACGCCTCTGAGACTCCCAGAGTAGAACAAATCCATAAATCAAACACAATGAAATTTTGTTATTGTTTTCTCTTTGTTTTTTCCTCCTATCTGCACATCTCCATTGGCTCAGAAAAGAGATGAGATATACAGCGTCCAAGCTACCACAAAACACTTGTCTGGAGACATTTTTAACTGATAGTATTATGGAGAAGGTTGGGACCAGTGAACTATGCCCCAATCAAAGCAATGTTATCTTACTTATCTTTGAGTGAACTCTTACGAATACTTTATCAACCAGGTCTTGGGCCATAGCATAAAGATAGGGACCAGAGACCAGTTGCATAAAGTAGATATAAAAGCTATGGAACATAGGATTTCTGAATCTGATACATACAGCCTGTCTTCTCTCATTAACATCCCTATTTCTATATAAAAACCTATTGGCCTACAAAAACCAAAAAAAAAAAAAAAGCTGTTTCTAAGCAAATTAATTGTATAAACACAAGCCCCAGGAGAATGATTAAACTACTTAGGAGACAAACAACTCTTCAAGCTTCGCAGAAGTACCTTCTTCTTTTTTTTCTGAAAAAAGTCATGCTTATCACAGATGTGTTATCTAGTCATTAAAGCAGGTCCCCTAAGGATTTTTGTTAGACAATGTTTTGTTGACCCAATTTTAATTACTCTAGCATTTGGAAGAAACAAAATTACATTTATTTTGAAATAGTCTATAATCCATAATCCTAGAATAATGATTTTGTTGAGTTGGTTTTGACATTATAGCCTCAACTTTTATTGAGAGATGCTGTAAGAAATAGCTTCATTACTTACCGCCAGGATTTGGTTCCAAGTATTATCCACTTATTTCTCATTATCATGGAGATGATAAATTTATTTTAGAATTAATTGATGGCAAAAACTTGGTTCCCCTTAAGGGATCTGTATCAAATGTCCTTATGGACAATGAAAGGGGTATAACCAGCGTGTTTTCCTTTTTGCTCTGTTCACAGGTAATTTGAGAGCCAATTTCACAGCTAAACCATCCATCTAAACAGGCTCTCCAGGTGATTGGTAGGCATGCTCAAGTTTGAGAAAGCACTTTTCTGCATTATTTCCAACCTACGGCTTTTACTGGGGGTATTTCCTTTACACTTCTTGGGGGAAATAACTTGGCGATCCAAATCTCATGCATTCGGGCCACTGCTTCCTGATTCTACCTGCCAAGGACTTCATGTTCCTGTCTCCCTACCATTTATATGTTAAAACCCTAACTCCTCCCCTCCTTCCTGTGACTCTCTTTGCAGAGGGACACCTAAGGAAGTAATTAAGGTTACATGAGGTCATAAGGGTGGGACCCTGATCCTATAGGATTAGAATTAGTGTCATTGGAAGAAGAGAACACAGATGACACTCTCTCTCACTCTCTCTCTCCCTCTTCCTCCCTCCCTCCTTGCCACCCTCTCTCTCTGTCTCTGTCCCTTTCTCTTTGCATCTGCCCAAAGAAGAGATCCCAGGAGCACACAGGGAGATGGTGGTCACCTACACCACGCTAGTGGGAGAAGCCTTAGGCTGCAACTTACCTTGCTGGCACCTTGCTCTTAGCTCTCTCAGCTTCCAGAACTCTGAGAAATACATTTCTGTTGCTTACAACGTTCAATCTGTGAGTTTTTGTTTTTTGTTTTTGTCATAGAAGACTGAGCTGACAAATACACTCTAGAACTTTAACTCCATTCCACACTGGACAGTAACAAGTTAAGTGTTAGAATGTGAGAATTTTATTTTTAGTTCAATTATCTTACTGTTTAACCTTAAATCCATTTTTCCACCTCATTCACCACAGTGATTTGCAAGATATCGAATTAGACAACAATTTTAATGAGCCTTATTTCTTTCAAGTATCCAGATTCTTCAGGGTTGGAGGAGAGCTTAATGATCACCCAGTAAAAACGTTTGATTTTACAAATGAGAAAATTCAAGTCCAAAGAGCTAATTGGTCTTAGGACCAAGATGAAAGCCAAGATCCCTGGATTCTCAATCCTGCTGATTGTTTCCTGAGGCCAACATACGGCACTAGCTACAAGGTCCTGATCGCCTATAAGCCAGCTGGTTAGAATACTGCTCTGTCGATGCCCATTTCGTTACTCATTGTAAGTTGTCTTATGTGGAAAGCTACCCACAATGAAATTACGCTCGGATTTCTATTTTTAAAAGACTCAGAAAGCCAGAGAGACCTAAGTTCAAATTTGGTACTGCCCCATCGTAACAGTATACCCCGGGTAGGTGCCTAACTTTGAATGAAATTCAGTTTCTTATCTGGAACAAAGAGGAAAGAGACATTTGTCATGAGCTGTTTGTGGGAATTGAGTGGATCATTCCTATGGAACACCCACCATAGTGTTGGGAGTGTTCAAGGGATCTTGGTCCTCCAGACCATGTATATTCTTTTCCCATGCAATCAACTACTAGCTAGGGTAAACTTTTACTTGAGTTCCCTGGTTTCCTTCTTTGTCATCAATGTAGATTTGAAGGGTGCTACCTGACAGATCCCAGAAGAAGAAAAAGTAAGACAGAGAATCCAAGATGGACCTGCCAATAACTGTAGCAGATGAGAATGGGCGGGAGGGGGCAATTGCAGGGAGCAGGAAGGAGGGACCTGAAGGGCAGAATGGGGAGCCTCTGGACAAGGTGATCTGAAGGTCAGCGACATACATGGAAAAAGGCCCAAAACAGGACAATGACTTTCTCTCAAGTGATGGGCTCGGAATATGCTTTCTGAGGGAGATGAGATGAAGGATTATTTGATAAGCTGACTTCATGGTGCCTTAGAGCTTTGATGAGGAAGTCTTTAGAAAAGCACGTGACCCACACATACTGTGAGACAGAAGCTAGAAGTAAAGCAGGAAAGTCACTGCGGCGTTTTCCTGAATTTACAAAAATTCAAGTCATGTGCAAAATTTACGATTCTCACATTTGGTCTGAAGCAAATGAATCTGTTATCATGAGGGGAGTCACAATTTCCTAGGAGAGAATGGTAGTTCTTGAATTTTTTTTTCATGTGCTAGAATGATCTTTTAATTTTTTTCACTTAAATTTTAATCACAATATTAGATGAGTATGTAAAAAAATTAAATAGTTCAAAAGTTATTTTTTTTAAGATTTTTATTTATTTATTTGAGAGAGAGAGAAAGCACAAGCAGGGGGAGGGGCAAAGGGAGAAGCAGACTCCCTGCTGAGCAGGGAGCTGATGGCCCAAGACCCTGGGATCATGACCTGAGCCAAAGGCAGAAGCTTAACCGACTGAGCCGCCCAGGTGCCCCAAATAGTTCAAAAGTTCTTGGACAAAAAGAAACAAGCTTCTCCTCTGATCCCCATCCTTAACCACGGAAGCTAGAACTTTCGACTCCTCTTGGCTTTGTCTCTCTTCCAGATCACACGCTTATAACAATGTTTCCTAATCTACCGATGGGAAAGCAGATACAAGGACTGGACAATAGAAAGGAAGAACGGGTGGGTCACTTACTCTACTTCCCTCCTCCGTCCAGGGTCTGTATACATGTGGAATACTATCGGAAAACTCTTCAGTCCTGATGTTTGATATTTATGACTTGGATTTTTTTTCTCACAGTTAGGCTGACAATTTTAAATACTATATTTAAATTTCTAATTCTTCTTGCATAAACATTAGCAGATGCCTGACTTCATGCCATCAAAGTGGACTTTTAGTCATTTCGTCCTTTTAACTCCTTCCTCTCCTTCCTCTCCTCCCTCCATCCCTACCTCCGTTCTCCGACCTCTGTCAGCTTCACATCCCTTTTTATGGGACCAAGATGAAAAACCCAATCGTGGTGTTCCATAACCAAAATGAGGACTTGTTTCCTTTTTTTATACATATGAATTCTAAAACTTGAAAAGCAATTCACCCTAACAAAGCTACGTAAAAGTTTTAGTCTGCAGAGCCGTACTGTATACTGGGATTACACTTCTTTCTTGGGAATGATGCCCAGTCCAGAGAAAAAGTTTTGAATGTGTTGAAGTAGAATTTCTCTCTCCTTTTTTTGAATACTCTATTAATGACTCAGAAACATTCCTATTTTATTTCACTTTATATTTGGATCCTGAGTCTCTTTCCCTCACTTGGAACTCCTTCCTCCCTCCCTTCTTCCTTCCTTCCTTCCATCCTTCCTTCCTTCCTTCCATCCTTCCTTCCTTCCTCCCTCCCTTCTTCCTTCCTTCCTTCCTTCCTTCCTTCCTTCCTTCCTTCCTTCCTTCCTTCTTCCCTTCCTTCCTTCCTTCCTTCCTTCCTTCTTCCCTTCCTTCCTTCCTTCCTTCCTTCCTTCCTTCCTTCTTCCCTTCCTTCCTTCCTTCCTTCTTCCCTTCCTTCCTTCCTTCCTTCCTTCCTTCCTTCCTTCTTCCCTTCCTTCCTTCCTTCCTTCCTTCTTCCCTTCCTTCCTCCCTCCCTTCTTCCTTCCTTCCTTCCTTCCTTCCTTCCTTCCTTCCTTCCTTCCTCCCTCCCTTCTTCCTTCCTTCCTTCCTTCCTTCCTTCCTTCCTTCCTTCCTCCCTTCGTCCCTTCCTTCCATCCTTCCTTCCTTCCTTCCTCCCTACCTTCTTCCTTCCTTCCTTCCTTCCTTCCTTCCTCCCTCCCTTCCCTCCTGCTTTCCTTCCCTCTTCCTTTCCTTCCTCCCTCCCTCCCTTCCTTCTCCCCTTCCTTCCTCACTCTCTCCCTCCCTCCTTCCTTCTTGTCTGTTGATAAAACAATACTGTGTCTCACCCGTGTCCTCAGAATCATCCAGTCTTCAATGATCCCACCAATTACAGTACCCAGTTTCATTTCCCAGACCTCCCAAACTCCTGTTTCAATCTCAATCCAACTGTTTCCTGGCTTTCATCCTAGAACGTCCCTCATTTCCATTCCATAAGGACAAACATTCCAGAGGGACAAACATGGCATATCCATTCTGAAGACAAATAAATGTTCAATTAAGTTCTTTGCATCTACTCCTCCTCTCCTTGCCAGCCTCTATTCTCCCAGACCTCTAGTCTGGAGTCTGTCCTGAGCTCATCTCAGAAGACCAGCTTCTCTACCACTGTGTGCCTTTCTTAGCATATTCTGGGCTAAGGCTTCTCCTATTTTATTCATCAATACACCTTTCTCTGGCTTTCATCTTCTTTCAATGTCTTGAAATCTCTCAACCACTAATGACAGTGACCCACTCCTATGCCTCTTCCCTTGGAATGGGCGTACTTTTTATTTCATTTGGATTCCTCTGGGGTCTTATGGGCAAGTTGGTGATGGTCAGTGTGTCCCGCTGACAGGGAGAAAGCAAAAACCAGGGACAGGTGTTGAGCAGAAGTGAATGAGCCTGGCAGGTGAGGAGCTCGTAGAGTCCCACTTGCTTCATTGATTCCAGATTTCTCTTGCTGCTTCTGCCTGATCCCCAGCCCCCCACTGGCCACTTTTCTAGCTACTTGGTCATGGAGCAGATGGAACATTTCTTTGTCTTCAGTAGAAGTTGGGGAACCCCTCTTCCATGGGTGGTATGATTTGTTTCATCTGCAAAGTTAACAGTCTACTGACAATGGGAAGCTGACAATTGGTAAAAATCATGCCTGCCTTGTGAAAGTAGTTAAACATTTGTATTAATTTCAATAGTCACTCAGAGACCCTTGAAAAAGTGGGCGATTTTGTTGCTTTGCCTGGCAATGAGTAGAGCATGGTTTAGTAGACTGTGGTCCAACAACAAATATAAATGTGTATGAAGATCATTCTTTCGCAGGAGGGGGATGGGAGAGGTGGGCAGGTTGGCCAGGCTGTTTTGCTGTGCAGAATCCTGAGAATCAGATGGAAGATTCCCCTGTGATGGAGACACCAAGAGAACCATGAGGACGATGTAAGGGGTGAGAAATACAGGTGTCTCGGGTGGGAGTTTGTATGGTTCCCTCACATGGGCATGTTAAAAAAAAAATAGAAAGAGTTGATGAAGAAAAGTAAGTTCCAAGGTCCTGGGGTCACTGACTGGATTTTCTTCTTTTGTACCTTCCTGTGTCACCATGCCTAGTATTCCATGTTGATGACATAAGGAGAGAGCATCTTACAGGGAGCAGAATTCAGGCTTCGGTGGCTAAGCCTTTCTTAGCTGCCGCCATCTTGGGCAACTTACATAAATTCTCTGTGCCTCAGGTGCCTCCTTTGTGAAACAAGAGATGGGGACGAAATGTTGACAAATGGGGCCAAATGATCACCCTAAAAATGGCAACTAACTCTCAGTAAGTGTTTCGTTAGAGTAGGGGGAAAAAAGAAAGAAAAAGGGAAAGAAGTGTGGTCTATATGCAAAGGAGGGAAAAAACACTCTGAAAAACACTGCACAAGTCAATTTTTTAAATTTCCTCTAGAGACTTTCTTGTCACCTCTGGCCTACCTTTCCCCGCTGAGTTCAGCGATATCTGGTGAAGGGTTGGTTTAGGTCGTGGATCAGAATTTGCTCTCTAGAAGCCTCTTCTAGAGGCATTAGCTAGTATGGGAAGGTCTGTGTTTAGTCGGACCCTTAGGACAATGGGGTCCCATCAATGTGACCCCCAGCATCTCCTGGTCATGAGACTGGGGGCAGTGTGGGGTGAGGGAGGCATATGGGGGACAAAGCATAGGAGGTGTAAGGATCTGGGCCCTACTCCAGGCCCATGTCCCCCCACTGGGGGGCCGAGATTCCCACGTTGTCAGTACACACAGCATTTCGCTCTTGTCATTTTGTTATTAGCTTCTTATGGAAGGAGCTTTGCACAGGAAGGACCCAGGATACGAACGTCTAACATTTATGAAGGCTTCTCAATTTCTTCAGCTCTTTCATCAATTGAAAAACAAAGTTTAGGTTCACCACTGATGAACTCCATGAGGACTTTGGACAAGTAATTTCACTGTTCTGTGTCGCAGCTGCCTCATCTGTAAAATGGGGGCAAGGGTGGGGAGGCTTCCCTGAGTTAACGCATGTGAAGCACTCAGAATGGGCCTCGGCCCTCACAAGCCCTCAGAACCCCCTTTATGACAACCCAACCTCCTGTTTTAGAGCTGGGTTTTTAATCCCAAGCTTACAATTACTGGCTGACTTCCTATAAAGTCCCAGAAGACTACCCTTCAGAGGAGGGAAGGCGCTGACGTTCTCACCCAGACACGGTGTGACAGGTGATATCTAGAGGCTTCCCTGTGCCACCTTGTTCCTCCTCACAAGACGTCAACCTGATTTTTCCAGTGAGGAGCTCAGGTTTTGAGAAGTGAACCAGACCTTCCAGCCCTCGGTTTATAGAACCAGAGGCACAGATGGGCAAGGAACCAGCCAAAGTCGTGAGTGCCTGCCCATGCGTTGAGTTTTGCTGGCCAGACCCATTTCTTGGGTCACATTTCAGAAAAGGGATCATTGAAAGAGACTGGGGAGCAGGAAGCCTGGTTGGAGGGACGTGGACAAGTATCTCCCAACTTCACCATTCAATCACATCCCCCTTCGCAGACCCTATGGTCCGGGACGGATGGCCTCTTTCCTATGGGCTCCAGGCAAGCTTTAAGTGAAAATCAGACATTTGTGTGCACAACTGTGTGTGTGCATGTGTGTGTGTGAAAGAGAGAGAGAGAGAAGAAGAGAGAAGAGGGAGGGAGAGGTGAGTCATTAAAAAGTGGTTCAGCTAAATAAAGGATCTCATTATGTGAGCTATTTTTATTCCTCAAATGTCTGCCTTCCTCTCCCCCCTTGAGGTTCCTACTGAAATCTGACAATCAGGGTTGAACTTCACTGTCAGCTTCCATTAGGCAAATCAAGCAGGAAAAAAAGGGAGTGTGTGTCTGGCCTTGGCAGGGAGCTGAGTCAGCAGTGATAATCTGCTTGAGCTGGGGGGGGCGGCTACCAAAGGCTTTAATTAGTCAGCCGAGGTGTTGTCTCCACCCCTGCCACCCCCGCCCCTCCTGTCCCTTCACCCACCAGCCTCTGCGATGAGTCTCTTCCCCTGCCTTCTCTGCCTCTAATTCCTGGGAAAGCAGCTGGAGCAACACGTACCCAGAGCGGGGGCTCCCAGCACACGCTGCCCCTGGCAAGGGCATTTTTTCCCCGTGCAACTGATGGGCCGATGTTCCTGCGCTGGCTGTCTCCCTCCCTCCTTCTCTTGGCTCACCCACTGTGAGCAAGACTGGACCCCTCCTGGGAAAATGAGGCTGCCGGTGGGGCCAAAGCCACAGCGATTCCTTTCCCAGAGGACTCGAAAGCACCCCGTCTCCCTCCCTGATCCCAGCTCTCTCTCTCTCCTTCTTCATTAGGGCTGCAGTTACTCTTTCAAACCCAAACCACCCTGTCAGTAATGTGCGAAGGCTGGGTTGCCAGGAGGACTCCGGAGAGGAGGTCTCGGGATCTAAAAGGCGATGTTGGATGTAAAGAGGACGGGGAACACAAGGCAGGTGGCTGTGGTCTAGAAAAATTAATTGGGGCAAATGGACCACAGCCAGCCAAAGTACAAGACAGAAAATAATGTGTGTAATAAAGGTTAAGAGCTCTGGGAGCTCCAGGAGTTCGGAGGAGGGTGACCCATTTCTAGAAAAGAACGCTTCCGGGAGTGTCCTTGGAGCTGGGTTTTAAAGATTGAGTAAGATATAATCAAGGAGAGAGGGGAACTGGGGTCTCCTGTGGGTGGGGTCCCTCGGGCATCATCTCAGAAGACTCCCCCCCATGCTCCATCCTGGGGAGGGGCGTGGTCACTGAAGGTCTCCAGCTACAGCTCCGAGGAACTCGGGTCCAAGATCACAGCTGGACCCTGCCATCCTGCCCCTTCTCCTCCCCATCCTGGTCCATGCTGGGTCATACGAGGACCGCCACCACTGCGGGGGCTGAGTGGATGGGACACATGCTTTTGGCAGCCCCTCCACACTGGGGTGGAGGACGGCCCTCTCTATGGCTCTGTGATATGTCTCCTTGTAGTCCTTGGCCCTCGATGGTTCTGTTTACTCGGTGTCTCATAGCATCGGGGTTTCCAAAGTCTGGCCGTCACTCTCTCTAGGAGTGACTCGGATGGCTTTCCTGAAGATGAGGCTCAAAGACGGTAAGTGTGACCCCCGCTGGAATGCTTTTGTTCGGGTCTGTGTCCCACACCTAATATCTCAATTATGTGGCCCAGGGGAGCAAGGGGGGCAGGGAGCTGCTCCGCAGTTGGTTTGAGAATCTCAGTCTCGGATGATCGTAATCCCACGGACTCTTCTCACTCTGTGCACGCAAAGCCCGCGAAATCGTCGGGCAAATAGCACCTTTGCTAGCTGGTGGCTTTGTCGGCGATTCCGCTTCTCAGGATGCGCCCAGCTCAGGGCTCCTGCTCCGTAGTTAACTGACTCTGACTGAGCGAGGAGGTGACTCAGATTCATCACAGACCTAGTCGGAAGCTGGATTCTCTTACTTCTCATATGCCTTCTGGAAAACACACACACGCACGCACGCACGCGCGCGCGCGCGCGCGCGCGCGTGCATGCGCGAGCCGAAACAAGGCTGCTGCTCCCTTCTCGTGGCAATTTTCAAATTTTCAGAGGCAACAGTCACTGCCTTCCAGGTCCGTCTCATCAATCCCAAACGACACATCCCAGTTCCTTTTGGGTGAAGCCGTGAGCCCGTGCACACAGGAGGGGAGGCCCCTCAAGGCCCCTTGCCTCTCCCCGATGTCTTCTCTCCACCCCACGCTGCTGCTTATTCTCTGCAGGGCTCAGTCCCTTTCTCCAAGCAGTCGGGAACGCCACCCCAGCCCTGAGGGTTTCTTCTCTTGAGAGTTAAAGGAGATAAGATGGGATGAAGAGTTCAGAAAGCACAAAGCCCTGACAACTGCGAGGTATCGGTATTCAAAACTATTAAAAATTTGGCCCTCTCCCGGGTGGATGGTTGTTCCAGAGAATACTACGTCAGGGAGCCAGGATGGTGGCTCTGAAAGGATTTGGATCTCGAATTAATATTGCCACTAGCAATGCAGAGGAAAGAGCCCGGGCTTGGATAGAGTCCCAACCATGCTGCTAGCCTCGATGTTCCCCTCTGTAAACTAGGTGCGCCAGCTCAGAGTCCACCTGTGGGCAGCTTGGAGTAAAGACGCCGTGTGCACGTGCCGGGCACAGAGCCGCGGAGCAGACACCAGGCTCTGTTGGAGAATAGACTCCGTTCTCAGCAGCCCGCTGGTGAAGGGGAGGGAGAGAACAAAACCCCAAATCCAGCCCTGCCTGTATTCCCCCGAATAATCACTGAACTTAGGGCACTCGTCACACCCGCAAGGCTCGGTTGGGTCTCTCATCTCAAATAAAAGTCCGAGACATGAGGATACCATGGTCGTGCGCGGCTCCTTAGAAGGAAATTCAGCATTTGCGGGTAAATACAATAGGTCACCATGAGGGTCCCTTGGTGGAGGAGGCAGTCAATGCAGATGAGGTGGCGGAAGTGGGTCACTCGCACCAGCCTGCGTCTGTGCAGAGCGGGACATTCCCACTTTCTTTCTCTGCACGAATCCAGACTTGGGCTGTCCTGGGCAAGCGTGCAGCAGGGGACAGAGGATTGGATGGGCCTCACACAGCTGTGTGCTGGCGAGAGCACATTTTTACATGTTTACCCTGCCATCCCATCATCTGCTCTGGCCACATGAAGCGAGGGTGAATCTGGAAGCCCGCGGAGCCTTGAGTTGCCCTCAGCTTCGATCCCAGCAGCCACTTTTCTGGAAATGCGGTACATGTTTCTTCTGCTTACAGAGGCAATAAGGTTCCATGGTTGCCTGTCAGTCTGCCACCAGGGATCCACCCCTTCCTCCTCCCTCTCCAGTTCCCCAGTAGGCTGTCCGTGTCCCTCCGCGGGAAGCTGGTTGGGATCAGATGTCTTCCAGTTAGAGATGCTGCTTCTTGACTCAAGACTTAGGTGCTAGAAAGCAGGGAGAAGGGTGTTGGTCCACATCTAGTCATCGATTCTTAAAAGCAGTTGTTCCTACATACACAACCTGGTTTGGAAATTGGCAGCTGACGTCATTCATATTCAAGTAATGTGGCTCTTCACTTCCTGTCTAATTTCCTCTGCTGCCAGGCTTATCCATGTCTTGTGAATACAGTCCTCCCTTTCGACTATTCATCAAACTGCTATGCTTTTCTCCTCTTCCTTTACCAATCCAAATCTGACTGAATCCTTTGGGATTTGGTCCCATCCCACTTTCTTTCATTAAATCATCTCAGACAGTTTTATTCTCGATGTCTCTATACCTACCATGCAAGTTAGCCCTTATGTTGAATAATAAATGGGAGAATTAAACAGGTGTTCAGCATCCGTTATATCCCTGACTTTTGCTTGGCTTTAGGTGACATAGAATGTCTTCGAAGATGGCCCGTGCTCGATTTTACTCTTCCCTTCTGTTATCTTGCATTTTAATCTTTTGCAATGAGATAATATGATGTCCGTCGGTAGGGATGCCTTTTTCTCCTGCATCCTCAAAAAATACCCCAATGGGAATGGATGCATTATAATAAGGACTAGAGTTGATTGAACGTTTACTAAGTGTTGGCACTGTTCTCGGCGCTTTGCATCTAGCCAAATACGTCTTCATATCCTCTCAATATGCTGAGCATATAATTGTTTCTATTTGACAGGTTAGGAGCCTAAGGCAGAGAAGGTTACGTAGTTTGCTTCAGATTGCTCAGCCATTATGTGGTATAATTGGGATTGGAGCTCAAGCAGCTGGACACAGAGCAGCCGCTGGCTCCCATTCCCATCCCGAGCTACACAAACACAAATTGCCTTAACCACTATGTCCTCCAGTCTCTCTAGTAAACAAGTGCTCAAAGGCTTGATGCTTTTTAAATTTATAATTCTTCATGGGATTCGTTGTGCTCAAACCCCATTGTGACTTGCGCCCATTAACTCAAGAAAATAACATGCTGGAGAGAGCAAGAAGACAAGCCACAGGCTGGGAGACAATACTTGCAAAGACACGTCTGCTAAAAGCCTGGTACCCAAAATATACAAAGAACACTTAAAATTCAACAATAAAGAAAGAACTCAATTAAAAGATAGACCAAAGATGGTAACAGATAGACATCTGGCAAATCAGCATATGCAAATATGCTCCACATCATATGCCCTCAGGAAGATACAAATTAAAACAACCATGCCAAAGCCCTACACATCTATTAAAATAGCCCAAATCCGAAGCAATACGACACCGAATCCTGGCGAGGGTGGAGCACAACGGGAGGTCTCATTCGAGGCTGGTGGGGATGCAAAACGGTCCAGCCGCTTTGGAAGACAGTTTGGCAGGTTCTTAAAAGTGAAACAAACTCTTACCCCATGATCTAACTATCGCACTCTGTGGTATTTACCCAAAGGAGCTGAAAACTGCCCACACAAAAGCCCGAACACAGATGTTTAGAGCAGCTTTACCCATAATTGTCAACACTTGGAAGCAACGAAGATGTCCTTCAGCAGGTGAATGGGTAAATACACGGAGGCATATCTAGACGATGGAATATTATTCCGCACTACAAAGAAATGAACTATCAAGCCATGAAAAGTCATGGAGGAAACTTAAATGCATATCACCAAGTGAAAAAAGCCAGTCAGAAAAGTCTACGTGCTGTATGATTCCAACCACAATACATTCTGGAAAAGGCAAAACTACAGAGAGAGTAAAATGACCAGTGGATGCCAGGGGGAGTGGGAGGGGAGGAAGGGGTGAATAGGCAGAGCACAGGGGATTTTGGGGGCAGTGAAATTATTCTGTATGATACTATAATGACGGATACGTGTCATTTATTCTTTTTTCTTTTAAGATTTTATTTATTTATTTGAGAGGGAGAGAGTGAGCGGGAGAGAGAGGGAGAGATAATCTGAAGCAGACTCCACGCTGCCTGCAGAGCCGGACCTGGGGCTCGATCGCAGGATGGTGAGATCACGACCTGAGCCGAAACCAAGAGCTGGTTGCTCAGCTGACTGTGCCACCCAGGTGCCCATGTCCCATTTTTTCTTTTGTCAAAACCCACAGAATGTGCAACACCAGGACTGAACCCTAAAGTAAACTGGGGACTTTGGGTGATCGTGATGCATCCCTGTTCATCAGTTGCAACGACATGACGCTGTGGAGCTGGATATTGACAAAGGCGGGATGCTGTGCAGGGGTGTGGGCAGGGGGTACATGGGAAATCTCTGTGCCTTCTTCTTAATGTTGCTGCAAACCTAAAAGAGCTCTAAAAAAATTAGTCTTTGAAAAATAACTAAGCTATCCATTGTGTTTCAAAATCTCCCCCACAATATGCCCTGCCCTGTATCTTGGAGACGTGTTTGACTCATCTCGCAGGGAGCTGGGCGTCCCCCCTCACCTTGCCCCCGGAAGAATTCTTCCTGCTGCTTTTTGGTAATTCTCAAGCTTTTCGTAGAACTTTCCCCAAGAATATTCCATGTACAGGAGACTGGAGTGTGGACACAAGTGCATTTATTTATCGATTCAAACATGCCCGATTTATTTAAGTTGTATGGCTGTCCTGTGACCCCTGGGAATGTGAGTAATTTTCAAAGGCAATGTTTAATCCAAATCAAACTGAAAAATGTATCTTTAAGTAACAACTCACAGATCGAGTAACCAAGGAAGGCTGCACCGAACAGAGACGTTGTCCATCTATTATTCTAAGTATCCTTTGTCCTGACACCATTTTCCCTAAAGCCTTTGAAACGTTAAATTTCTGTCAGACAAGCACACATGAATTCCAACAACTGGCTTGATGGATTTGTTTTTCAGTGTTTCCAGGAATCATATCACATGCCAGAAATACCCTGTAAGGAGAAGGACACCAATGTGGTGAGCCTGCTAAGCCAGACAGCACGAATCACAAAATCTGGAAATATACTGCTCTTTGGGTTGATGTGGGATGGTGAAGTTTGGGGGGTGGGAGGGCCCATTAGGAGTGTATTTATAGGAAGTTGGGTGGGGTTATCATGATCTTCTGTTCCGAAGTGCCTACCTATGGTAGAAAAACATCTTTTGGGGTCTATGTAAGAAACAGCCAATAACAGCTGGTGGTTATAGCAGAAGCAGTGTCCGGGTGTGGGCCGCCAGAATGCGGAACTAACAAGGTTGTTAGGGATCCTGCTGACATTCAGAGTTGAACCTCTATTCTAGCAGGCAAAAGGGAAAAACCAGGAACCACAGCTAAAGACATCATGGTGGGTTTAGGTAGGAAGGCCATCATCTTACTTATCCTTGTCCAGGACTGATACCAGGTTAGGAACTGCTGGTCTAACTCCAGAAGGCAACTAAGGAGATACAGTCTGCCAGTGTCTCCATTCATTATTCCAGCACTGAGCCTACAGGTAGAAAGGAAGGGCAGGACCTCAGCGTTCAGAGGAGCAGCCAGAACTGGCTAAAGTAAGCCACTGCTTAAAAAATAAGAAAATAAATAAATACAGACATACATTTAAAAATAAAGAAATTTTAAAATAAATAAACAAGCAAATAAATACATAAAAATAAAGTAAGCCCCTGCTTTGGTATCAGGTAGATTCCATCTCATGTTTTTGTGGAAAGAAAAGTATATTACAAAGAACTCTTGGATAACCATATGTCCATAGTCGGCAGCAGAAGATTCAAACTGAGAAGTATTATTCCCAGAAAATCAGAGGTTTTTTTGTAAGATTAATTCCTGGAGTTTACCAAACCCCACGTTTGAGTTAGGGGAGGAAGACTTTGAGGGGTGTTTCCCTACTCGCAGCAGTTTGGCATATAAGGTGGCCACGCTCTGGCCTGTAGTGCTAACTAGACAATAAGAACTACAACTAACCCCCCGCACCTCTACCCTCACCTTGGCCTTCCCTTCTTTACCATATGTGGTGGGAAGTTTTCCAAAGTGGTTGTACCAAACCACGCTGTCACCAGCAGACTGAAAATTCTAGGTGCTACACAATCTCACCAATGTGCAGCATTGCCAATTTTTTCCCTTAACTTTAACCATGCTACTTCTGTGTGTTTGGTTGTTTGTGGTGGTATTTTCTAATTCGAATATACTTCTCCCTATCAACCAGTAATGTTGAACAACTTTTCATTTGCTTACTGGCCATTTGGGCATCCTCTTTTAGAAAGGACCATATCACGAATTTTGCAATAACAGGGTGCCTGAGTGGCTCAGTTGGTAGAGCATGCAACTCTTGATCTTGGAGTCATCAGTTTGAGCTCCACATTAGGCATAGAGATTACATTAAAAAATTAACATTTATATAAAAAAAGAATTTTTCTGTAGCATATTTGTTATAGATCAGGTGACTAATGTGTGCTGTATTCCGTTGGTCTGGTTTTGATCTAAACTTATGCCCATATCAATTGTAGTTTTCCAAGTGAGATGTAATTGACATAAACACCATATAAATTTAAGGTATACAAAGTATTGATTTGATATGTTTATATGTTGCAACATGATTACCATTATGGCTTTAGCCAGCACCTCTAACACTTCATGTAATTATCATTTCCTTTTTGTGGTGCGAACAGTTGGGACCTAGTGTCTTTTTAGCAATTTTGAATTACGTAGTATACTATTGTTGACTATTATCATATTCTGTGCATTAGATCTCCAGAACTTATTCATCTTCCAGGTGCAATTTTGTTCCCTTTAATGACATGTCCCCGGTTGCCCTAACCTCTGTTAGGCCACCATTCTAGTCTCTGTTTCTATCAGATTTGGCTTTTGAAGATTCTACATAGAAGAGGTATACAAAACATTCAGTTTTCTGACATACTTACTCTTTCCAGTGTTGTTTTTTGTAAACAACTTGCTACAAAATTGTGCTTCTATATGGATCATTTAATATCTGCCTAAAGGACTCTTTCTAGAATTTTCTTTGGTGAACTTCCCTGGGTACAAATGATGTCAATGTTTGCTTGTCTGAAAATGTCTTTATATCACTTTTGCTATTAAAGGATATTCTCCCTGGGTATATAATTCTAAGTTAGAAATAATTTTGTGGGGACACTATGATAGGTACATTTTATTGTTTTCTGACTTATAAAATTTCTGTAGGAAAAAACAGCTCTTATGCTTTTAAAAAATTATTATTGTGCCTTTGAAGGCAATGCATTTTTTTTTTTTTTTTGATGACGTCTTTCAAGAGTTTCCATATGGCTTTCAGGAGTTTTAATATGATGTGCCTAGGTAAGACATTCTTTGTATTTATGCTTGTAGGCAGCTGTTAAGCTTTTTGAATGTGTGGCTTAGTGTCCTTTGTCAGTTTGGGGAATTTTTCAGCCAGTGTGCTGAAAATAATGCTTCTGTCCAATTCTATCTTTTCCTCCTTCCAGGAATCTAATTCTAAGCATGTTAGCCTACTGACTATGCCTTAAAGGTCCTGTGTGTTCTTTTCTATAATTGTCAGTGTTATTTCTCTCTGTGCCCACTTTGTATAAGCTACTTTCCAATCTATGAATCCCTTCCTCTTCTATGTCTAATCTACTATTAAACCATTATTTTTAAATTTTAGCCATTACTATTATTTTTTGTTCTAGAATTTCTATTTGGTTGTTTTTATACACTCTAATTCTCTGTTGACATTTTCCATCTTATCTGTTTTCTTAAACATTTTAATTATAGTTAACATCCTCACCTTAATATGTGTATCACCTATAGGTCTGTTTCTTTCTTCTGTTTTACTTTTTCTCTTGGCTTTTGGACACTTGCTCCTGTCTACTGGCACGCATGGTAATTTTTATTGAGTCCCAGACATTTTGCATGAAAAGTTGTAGGGTAATGGATAATTTCATATTCTTCCAGAGAGTTTTTCTGGCTCTTGGGTACAATCTTCATCTAATCAGGGGCTGAGATGATTCAGGACTAGATTTAAGGTTCCATATGGGCTTGTCTATTTTTGGTCCATACTGACTCCTGAGCATAGCCTTTTATGGGTCTCAGTTAAACTCACCCATGAGTGCTTAGCCAACTTCTTGGCTCTCTCTGACGTTTGATTTTGTTTTCCTAGCACCACAAGTCGTTAAAAGCTCTGATTATAGATTTTTTTCCCCCCATAAGTTTCCATCTTCTGCTTTGCTTATCAGCTTTTTGTCCAGCTCAGCTCTGGGTTCAGCAAAGGCCATGAGGTAAAAAGGGGCACAGAATGTCTCTGCAGGCTCTTTTCTACAGGATCTTGACTTCTCAAACCCTGGAAGCCTTTGAAGCCCTGAACTCTCATTTCTTTCCCATCCCCATGATAGTGTTGAAAGCTCTAGTCTGACATTTTCTGATGGCCATCTGGGCTCCAGGCTGGGAATCGGTAAATTCCCTAATGAAGGGAGCACACTCCTCATGTGGCTTCTCAAGACTTGGTTGCCTCAGTTGTGCGCAAACACCATCAAAAAGATTTTTCAAATGTGCTTGCTTCTGGATTTCATCAAGAATGCGTAGTTGCTTTCAATGAGATGATAGTTCTAAGAGAAGACACCCATTATAACTAGAAGCAGAAGCCCTCGATAATTTCAATTTAAGAAATCAAAAGTGCTTAGTTGGAGTGAGGGTTAGAATTAATTCTGCAGGGTGTATAGTAGCTTAAGTGATACACAGTGGAATGCTGGCAAATATTTAACAAGAGGCTCTCATTTGTGGTGTTTTCCCATTTTAATGATACAAATACTCTACTATGGCCAATTTCAAGCTACCAATGTGATGTCCCCTTACACGGAGTTGGAAAAGATGCACACAGGGACTGCTGGTAGCTGGTGCAAGCTGACTCGAGCAGGGCACCCTTCTTCAATGAGACCAGCAGACCATTGGTGGCAACCCAACTACATTAGGCCCCCTCCATCCATGAAGGGCCAGGAGCTCATCCTTATAGGGCTATGTATCTAGACCAGCAATGAGTTGGTTTTTTTGTGTGTTCCCCACAGAGCTTACAAATGCCTGATCCATAGGTATGGAATCTCATACAACATGGCATTCAGCCAGGGGCCCACTTGATAGTGAAGATTTTTACATGTGCATATTGTCTACCATGGTCATATGATATACTATGCCATCCAGAAAGAAATGGCCTCAAAGAATGCTTAATAGCCTTCTAAATGCACAGCTGAAGTACCATCCTGAAGGCAATACTTTGAAAGCATAGAACGGCATCCTTCAAAAAATATATATATGTGCATTAAATCAGAGACCTTTCTTAGATACTGTGCTCCATATAAGAAGACTGTATGGGTCTGGTAACTGTGGGGTGGAGGCAGGCTTGCTCCTAATTATCATCACAACCAATGAGCCCTTGGGAGACTTTGTATTTTCTATTCCTAAAATTCTGGGTTCTGTTGGCCGGCCCCCCAAAGGGATATATTTATTAGAGGACACAGCAAGGGTCCACCACTTACAATCTGTAAGTGCTCTCGAGGTACTTTGCACTCCTTGTGTCCAAGCATCAACAGATAAAAAGAGGAGCTACCAACGTGGCAGAAGGTGAGAAAAGGAGTCACTAACTTGGCACCAAAAATATCATTGCCCTCAGCTTCACACTGGGGAGCAATAGGGCACTGCAGGGCGTGTGGCAAACAAGGGAGGAGGAATAGGTCCATCTCAGGGAATCAAAGGCTCTTTAGCCTCAGCTGATTGCTGTGTGTCCCAATATTCAGAAACCTCCCAGAATTTTCAAATCCATAAATCTGTAGGTTGGTGAAATATCTCCTAGTTTTCAGAGGTTGACCACTGAACTTGGGTCTGGGGTCCACACTGTATGGCTGATGAAAGATATCTAAATTCTCTGTGCTGGAGGAAACACACTTTATCACGGTGCAAAGTGGCCTCCATGGGATACAGCCTCTGAGATGGAGCTCAGCAGGTAAGACGTTTATGCGTGAGTGCCCTTGGAAAGGAGGGAGAGAAGCAACACTGGGCAGAGGGAGACATTGAGCTTCCATGTAGTCTCAGCCTAAGCCTCAGCCAACCCTCTGGGGATTTCTCAAGATGGAATGACCCTTCAGTGTTGTCCCCCAAGTTGGGGTGAGAAGACCCAGCTTTCACTCCTCCAAATCCACCTGTCACTGGATGCAGCCTGTTCCAGGCAGGGCTGGGGGCTCTGGCTCTGTGCTGCTAAGGGAATCCCCAAAGGTAGCTGATGGCTGCTGACTGTCTGCTGACAGTGCTCCCAGCTACCAGGGCAAGAAGTCCTTTATTCCTAGATCACAACATCCATTACAGATCCAGAGCTCAGAGGAGGCCTGAGAAACAAGAGGGTCACCTTCCTCTCTGGATTCAAGAGGGACAGTGTTGTATTTAGTTAGAAACACTGATTCCTTAGGAAGGGTCCAGAGTGATGTCTATGGGATCCCAGATGATCCATATAATCTTGATGAAATGGAATGTCAATCCTCTCCGAAGAGTGGAGACTGGGACACAAATTTGACATTGCAACTCTGGGGACTGTAGGTAGGGGTTCCCATAATCATAGAATCCTGATGACCCCCTAAACCAACCCACTCATTGAACAGGTGAGGGCACTTGGGCTCAAAGAAGTTGAATAAGTTGCCTAATATCACATGCGGCTAATCTCAGTAGGTGGAGAACCAGAATCAAAAGCCCCCACTCACCCCAGGGCTCTCCTGATCTCTGCAACACCAGGTCACCTCCATGCTGTCCCATCCACCATTTTAACCTTGCAATCCTGGAAGCCTGGATTTTTTTTTTAAAGATTTTATTTATTTATTCAACAGAGATAGAGACAGCCAGCGAGAGAGGGAACACAAGCAGGGGGAGTGGGAGAGGAAGAAGCAGGCCCATAGCGGAGGAGCCTGATGTGGGGCTCGATCCCATAACGCGGGGATCACGCCCTGAGCCGAAGGCAGACGCTTAACCGCTGTGCCACCCAGGCGCCCCTGGAAGCCTGGATTTTTAATACAAATTGCAACCAACTTACACAGAAACTGGTGAGTCCTACATCGTACATCCCCTAATGAGTGTGAACCAATTAAAGTATTATGTTGAAATAATTTATGGGCTGTGTCAAGGCAAAAATGAGAAATTCGATTTGCATTGAGCACTATTGATTAGCATGCCGTATCATCGCTCTGAACGCCATTCAGGATGGCGTTAGAGGAACTCTGAGATGAGAGAGCGATAGCTAGACACGCAGTGCACAGAACATCTCTATTTGTGAACCAACTAAACCATATCGCCAACCCCAGCTGCCTCTGTCACCCCTCCCCATTCCCCCAGCACTACAGCACTGACAGATCTAAATATGAAGAAGAAAAATGTCTCCGGCAGGCTGTTATTTTGCTGCCTGAATTGTGTCAGGGAAGTGTAAATATAATCACATTTTATCCGCCAATCTGAAATGGATTTCAGAGGAAGGGATCACAATGTTAGGAGAAATCTTTTTCGTTGGAGCATGCTTTGATTGAAAATAACTCCCTTGTTACCATCAGTAATGTGTTCAAGGGAGAAAAAAGCAGTGCAGTTCATGACAGAATTACTAGGCAATTCAATCAAACCCCCACGCCTTGCTTTTCAGGTTATAAGGGAGACAGGTAGGTAAGTCCAAGATTTGCCTCAAGAGCAAGTGGATTGTTTTGAAAATCTTCATCGAAACACCTGCATCTCCAGTGATTATACTGAAAATCACTACGGAGATGCTGCTCTCTCCCAGTGTGGTCATTCAATCTGTTGGCTTGGCCAGTCCCGTGCCCATTCAGAAGAGCCTTTTAATTCCAGGGCAGGGCTCGGTGAACGGGCTCCTCTTGTTTCCCCTGAGATCTTAACACACTGCGTTTCTAACCTAATCATGAATTACTTTGCTCTGACTTTTTTATTAAATGAATACATATACACGATTGCCAAATCAGACCTCTTTTTTAAAAAAAGATTTATTTATTTATCTGGAGAGAGAGAGTGGGGGGAGGGGCAGAGGGAGAGGGAGCAAGAAACTCAAGCAGACCACGCGCTGAGCGCGGAGCCCCACGCGGGGCTCGATCTCAGGACCCTGAGCCACAACCAAGTGTCGGATGCTCAACCCACTGAGCCACCCAGGCGCCCCTCAATTAGACCTTCTTTTCAACCTTTGATAGTCAGGATGGGTTGAAATTATTTGATCCCCAAACAGAGGCAGCTGATAGCTTAGACTGTGGAGACTTTGTGTGTGTGTGTGTGTGTGTGTGTGTGTGTGTGTGTGTGTACATATGCATATATTTAACTTTTAAAATATTTAAAATCAACACTAGGCAAACCAAGAGCCTTTCACTCCTTCTCTGTTGCTATGGCTCTTAGAACATACCAACTGACCCCCAGAGAATATGCACCCCTTTAAAGATGATAAAACGCATGAAGGACCATTCAGACTGTCCTCGCAGCAGCGCGCTCCCGGAGATCAAGCAGTCTGTTCCAAACTGCTCCCTGTTGTCACAGCACATGTAATGTTGCTTGAATTAAGAGCAGGGAAAAGCAGCAAAGATCACCTTAGGTGTCTGCCAATAATGTGACTTGACATTTTAAGCTGGTCTCCTATTACTTTTGCTCTTTTCACTGAGAAATATCCACATGACACCTTCTCAAAATTGTCAACGCACAACTATAGCCCTAATCCTCCCCACTCTGGCATTAGACGAGAAGGAAACCCAGAAGTATTCACCGCGCCATTGCATTCCTGGATAAAATTACTGATCTAATTTTAGAACTAGGCCAGGCTTTGAGGCTTGCCCTTCATTCGAGGTCTAACACATGAAAGACCTCGTGTTGGGGAATTTTCCAGGCTTGCTTGGAAGGGGGCATTTAACCCAATTTGATCTCCAGTCAATGCATCAGGATCCGATTCTCTGCCGCTGGGAGAAGCATGCTGCCCGCCCTGCGGTTTCTCCACACTTTGAGAAAGATTCTTTTTGATGTCAGTGGGAGCTCTATTTCCAAAAAAGAAGCAATGGCATAAGAACGTGCATCTAGAAACAGAGAGCCAGGGTCTCCGTTTCAGAAAATCTCTTTCCAGGTTTGTCAGCCAATAACACCCACTGTGCCCAGGGTGATGCCAATCCCATTGTTGGCACGGTGCTGGGTGCGGGGGGGGTTGAGGGGGTCTTTGGTGGGGTGACTTTCTCTTCTCAAGAGAGAATCAAGATTGAGATATTCAGCCTATATATTTTAAGGCAAAACTCTTTTCAGCAGTGAACAATGAGCAAAGCCATCACTCGAGGCCGTGTTGATTTTTCTACTCTTTCAGAGATGACTTTAATGAAAAAAAGCACAGTTTCCTAAAAGCACGCATTTGTTGTCCGCCAGGAGGAGAGAATGAACTGGAATTTCAAACATCTTCCCTTTCACCCTGGGCCAGACGCTCAGCCAACACAACTCTTCTCTCCCCACTCTAAACGAGCCCCCTGGGAGAACCTCAGTTAACCATTAATTATCCTGGCCAATGTCATCCTAAGTAAAACCCCAATAATTCCAGGGTTTCTTGTGCTGTGGCAAGTCGCATCAATCGGCTTATGCTGCATTAAATTAAAAAACAAAACAAAACACCAAGCCTCCAAATTGCTCCCTTAAAACCCCATCATCTGTAGCTCAGGTGGGCTGGCAATCTGGACTGAGCACGCGGCAGGCACTTCCTCTGGGGTTGGGAGTTGGGCTCACTGCATGGTCGATGAGCTGACAAGCGAAGGCTTCAGTCACGTGACTGGTGCTTGCTCGGCGATTGGCTAGGGGGTCAGAGTCACTGGGCCACACCTCCTTGTCAGCCAGCAGGTTAACCCCGGCTGATTCCCACAGGTGTGGTTGCAAGGTTCCCAAGAACAGCAGAAGACGAGTTTGCAAGTCTCCTGAGGCCTGGATGGCAATGTGAGCGTTGTCATTTCAGCCACATTCAAGCAAGTCCCAAGGCCAGCCTGGATCCGAAGGTTGGAGACATGGGCTCTGGTATCTACCACCTGAAGCTCACTGGGGTTAAGGTTTTAAGACTGCGCACTGGAGCTGAGAGGGGCCTGTGAGCAGGGACCGCATTGAACTTGAGCTTCTATCTCTGGTGCTTACCCAGACTGGCAGAGAAAAAGGATGGGACAAGAGAATGCTGTTGAATGAAAGCAAGTGGCCAGTTTTGAAATATGTGTCTTAGTGCTGGGAAAGCGAACATAGGTGATGAGAATCGAATCATCTCGTTTCCACAGGCTGAGGGAGCCACTGGCCCCAATCGGGGTCCTCCTTCTGTCCCCGCGAGCTCTGCACCCCATTTTTCCTCCATACTTTCTCTCAAACGTCCTCTTTCTTTGCAGAATTTGTGTGCCTCGGCCCTCCCAAGTTTTTAGCTCTCAGCAAGGATAACATTTCAGTGATTTACGGGGTTGGCTAGCCGTGCCACCTTTTCAGGGGTATATGCAGTATTCTCGTGTTAAATCTGATCTCCAAGATAAAATAGCAGCCTTTATTGTCCGTTAAATAAAAGTACAGAATCACTTCAGATAATGCAAAGTACCTACAGAAGATATAAATTAGTTTGGGATGGAAAATGAACTGCACTTAAAAAAAAAAATATGTGGGGCGCCTGAGTGGCTCAGATGGTTAAGCACCTGCCTTCGGCTCAGGTCATGATCCCAGGGTCCTGGGATTGAGCCCTGCATCAGGCTTCCTGCTCAGCTGGGGGTCTGTTTCTCCCTCTATCCCTTACTCCCAGCTTGTGATCTCTCTCTCTCTCTCTCTCTCTCAAGTAAATAAATAAAATCTTTTTAAAAATGTGAGCACAAGGGCGCCTGAGTGGCACAGTGGTTAAGCATCTGCCTTCGGCTCAGGGCGTGATCCCGGCGTTATGGGATCGAGCCCCACATCAGGCTCCTCCGCTATGAGCCTGCTTCCTCCTCTCCCACTCCCCCTGCTTCTGTTCCCTCTCTCGCTGGCTGTCTCTATCTCTGTCAAATAAATAAATAAAATCTTTTAAAAAATTTTTTTTAAATTAAAAAATAAATAAAAATTAAAAATGTGAGCACAGAGAGTTAGGAGACCTCTTGGAATCATCAAATTGAACGCTAGGGTCTGTTGGTCATTTGCCTCTGACTGAGGTCAACCTGAGGGCTGTAACCTTCCAAACTGCCTTCTTGTTTAGCCCGAATTACTTCCCTTCCTTAAATTCTTCTGTCCAGATCCCAACCAGGAGTCTTGCAATACACCCCCATTGGGTATATTTGCCTGTGGTTCCAAGGTGAGAGCCTGAATCACAGTGTCCCCAAGGATCCCAGCCATTGCCCCTGGCTGCATTCGGAGCTCTTTCTGAAGAAGAAACTACTACTCGGGGTGGAGGAAGCCAGAGTCCTTACAGTTTGTCCCAGAGGAACGTTCCATGAGGGCCCTCGTTCTGACGCAGAGAGGACAACAGGAAGTAGATGTGACAAAGGCATGACTAAGCCCACAAAGCCAACAACCAAACCAACAGAGGTTCCTTCAGTTAAACTTAAGCCAATGTTTTTACTGTCCCATACATGTGTGCCATGTTTCCTCTACTTTTATTATAGAAAGGAAGACTGGCAGAAAGAAGCAAGGCAAACAGGTAAAATGGACTGAGCCACAATTGATGGACTCCTCACGGCACCCTGGGAAAGGATGCTTATCAGGCTTAGAGTGGGCTAAGGGACACGAGGCACTCTTGGTTGGCCTGACTCCACCGTCCAGTCATTACCCCGTGACGCCTCCTTGACGGTTTGCAAAAATGAAGATTTTTCTAACGGGAGCGAATCAGAACTGGAAAATGGTTGGTACTGTCTAGTTCATTCCCCTTGGTTTTAAAGATTAAAACACCATCCTGATCAGGAAACGAGCATATTAGTTTCCTATTGCTGCTGTAACAAAATGAAAGCCATAAAAACTTTGTGGCTGAAAACAGTGCAAAATCATTATCTTGCAGTTCTAGAGGCCATTAGGTCTAAAATGGGCTAACATCAGGCAGGGACGTGTCCATTTCTGGAGGTTTTAGAGGAAGGTTCCTTCTCCCTGCCTTTTCCAGGTTCCGCATTCTGTGGCTGATGGCCCCCTTCGATCTTCCAAGCCAGCAACAGCGAGTTGAATCATCCTCACATAACGTCATCCCAACACTGATCTTCTGCCTCCTTCTTTCCCATTAAAAAAACCTTTATTTTTTTAACAAGCGGACCCACCCAATTTTTCACTTTGGGCCCGCTCAGCTAATCCAGAATAATCTTCTTATCTCGAGGTCAACTTATTGGAAACTTTAATTCCATTTGCAACCTTAATTCCCTCCTTGCCATGTGATGTAACATATTTACAGGATCCGAATGTGATTAGAATGTGGGCATCAGGGAGGGGCCATTATGCTGTGTACCACGCTGGCATATAGGATAGCTAAGCCTATGCTCTTCACCCACTTCCAATATTTCTCTATGAAGGAAAAGCAAGATAATCTCTAAATTATCTCAATTATGCTCCTAATTCTTCACTCTCCTATTCACAACCTGTGAGTTTGCAGTCCCTCCCTCTTCCATCAACAGTGGGGTCTGTTTCCTGCCTTGTTGCTATTGAGCTTGTCCACATAAAGTGCTCCGGCCACTGTGAGTTTAGCAGACATACGCAAACAAAGGCTTGGAATCATGCACGTGTAGTGAGACTTTTCCTCTTGCATTTCTACCACTACCTGCTGGCCCAACGAGGATGAGAGTTACGTGTGGCCGCAGAAGCAAGTTTGCAACCTGGATCCAAGATCCACCAGGCTGAGTCCAGATCGGCTGAACCCCAGCAGAGTCCAGGCACAAGAAAGAGAATAAATAACCATTGCTTGAAGCCACTGACTTTTGAGGTGGTTTCTTACACACCATCATTGTCGCAATTAGCTGACTGATACACCGGGGAATAGAGTTCCCCCTGGTACGAACCTCAGTAGCAGGAGCAAGTATTCAAATAAGAGCTTTGAAGCCTTTGGAGGCAGATTTTTTTGAGAGCAGCAGCTGAACACGGAGCCAACTCAGTCCCGAAACATCAGTGTAAGAACTGTCCCGGAGAAGTCTTATTAACTAGAAAACACCAGCCCTGACTCACTTGGCGACTCCAAAGACCCGGGGTCATGCTTTCCCCAAAGCCGGCAGCTCTGCTCTGCATTTGACCCCTGCTGGACTGAGTTATTTTGGATCCGTTCTTGTGACTCTGGGGCTTAAAATAGTCGCTGCTGAGCCATCTGTCTTGGGATCCATGTTACTTCTGAAACGTGTAGCAGCTGTGGCTGAATTGAAAGCAGCTCCTGTTAAGAAAGTGAACAATCTCTCGGCTTTTCTCCATCCTATGAGTGTGCCCTGGGGAGAAAATAAAATAGAGGGCATTTGGCTGCCAGAGGAGGATAAGAGCTTCAGAAGGGAACCTGGGAGATGCTGGGCAGATAGAAACCGAGAACTGGGACAGCTGCCAGAGGGCCTGGAAGGGAGCCAGGTTACATAAAGTTCAGACAAAGACGCTGCCAGCTAGGGGTGCGGGAGTAAAGCCGAATGGTGCAGAGTGTGGCTCTGGGAGAAGCAGAGCTGTGAGGCGTGCTGGAAGGGGTACGGGGTCAGGGCTCAGAAACCCCAAGCCAAAGACTCCATTCCACCGTCAACATCGTCACCGTGTGCCAGGTCTCTGCAATCACTCAGCCTGAGCTTACGCACCCTTAAAATGGGGTCACCGATGCCTCTCTCAGTTTGCAAGGGTTGATCTGAATAATGCAGATGAGGACTAAACTGCATAGACCGAAGCAACACGGAGTCAATCGGATATGTCAAGATGGTCATTTCATTGAGGCAGGAACAGGGTCTGTCCTTTTCACTGTGTAATGGTGCATTTCTGGGACTTACTCAATGTCTGGTACATGTAGTATGTGCATGCCCGTGCACACACACGCTCGGTAATTTCTTAAATTCATAAATGTCACAAACACAAGTACTAAAAAATATTACCGGGGCGCCCGGGTGGCTCAGTTGGTTAAGGGTCTGCCTTCAGCTCAGGTCATGATGCCAGGATCCTGGATCGAGCCCCTCACTGGGCTCCGGGCTCAGTGGGGAGTCTGCTTTTCCCTCTCCCTTTGCACCGCCCCTCCGCCCCCCGCTCATGCTCTCTCTCTTGCGTTCTCTCTCTCTCAAATAAATACATAAAATCTTAGAAAATATATTACTCAAATTCCAGGCAAAGTAAGAAAAAGCTGTTGTCTTTCTTCATGAACTTTCTGGAAGTTACATTCAAATGCAGAATAGTTAGCAACAGTCTGACACTGTGTCAGAGCCCCGAGAGCAATTAGCTGCCCTGAGTGGGATTCCAGCCCACAAGGAAAAGACAGTGGCCAGTGTGGAGCTGAAGCGATCCTAGGGAGAAGTTTGCAATCATGAAGAAGGAGCAGGCTGCTGGGGAAAGGGCCTGTCTTCCATCCCCTCTTCCTAAGGTGCATTTCTTCATTATTTGCAGAGATTCCCACGTGGTGTTTACATGGGCACTGGAATCAAAACACCCTGGGTTGCCACCTACAACCTGTATGATTTTTTGGAAATTTGCTCAATCTTCTATGTTTCGTTTTCTCCATTGTAGAACGAGTATTGACAACATACTTACTTCAAAGGGTTGTTTAGAGCAGGGGTGGGTAAACTACAGCCTGCGGGTCAAGACTACCATGCTGAATGTTTGCCTAAATAAGGTTTTATTGGAACAAAGCCAGGCTCATTTGTTTACATGCTGTCTGGGTCATTTTCCTGCTACAGTGCCTGAGTTAAGTAGCTGCCACAGAGCTCCTAAAACCGAAAAGAGTTACTATCTGGCCCTTTACAGAAACAGTTTGCTAACTCCTGGTTTAAGAAATAAATGAGGTAACAAACGTAAAACCATTTTCTTTTTTCTGTTGTTGCTTTTTTTTTTTTTTTTTTTTAAGTAGGCTCCAAGCCCAACACGGGGCTTGAACTCATGACCCTGAGATCATGATTCTAACTGAGATCAAGCGTCAGGTGCTTCACCTACTGAGCCACCCAGATGCTTCAGTGTAAAACCTCTAATCAGAGTCTAGGGCATGGCCACAGTCATGAAAGGTCGGTATAATGTTAAACAGAAACGGCTGCCTTTAAGTTTTTGAAGAGAAGGGTTGTTGACATAAGTTGGGGTTCGGGGTGTGGACTACAGGCTCCACAAGAGTCAACAGGAGTCCATGGAAACCCCAGCCATGTTGACACAGGCTGGCGTCCACATCAAAGGCAGAGAAGGGGGACATGGAAAAGCTCATGAGCCTCAGGAAAGAGGGACAAAGGCAAGAAGGGCTCAAAATCATGACCCTGAGTTGGGGGATGGAAGTTGGCAGGTTTTTCTGTGAGTCTTTGCTCCTGAGTGAGAGCTCTTGGCAGAGGAGTGAACTCATTACATAAGGAACATTTTTAAGGAACTGCAGGGGAAAAAAAAAATACGTGCTCTCCCAGTTGGAAAGCTTGTGCTGTGTGAAAGGAGATTCCAAAGTGAAGTAAGTATTGTTAAAAGTCATTCAAAATAGGCTCCCGGGGATATTGAGGAAGCTAGACTGATGCACGTCTCCTGTTTCAATCTTTGGAACACCATGGACTTTTGACTTTTGTCAATTGCAACTTGTCAGTTGCAACTCAACTACCTCTTAGAACACATCCTTCTACTCTGGGCTGAAAGAGCGATAATGTAGCATCTGTTAGCTAGGTAGCAAGGGTTTATTAGATAGTTTAACTCTGTCAGCACTGAGCACAAGTCTCTCAAAACAAGTTATGTAACCTTGTGGGTTTTGCTTCTCTCAATCTGTACTCCCCTCTTGCAATTTTGAGCACACTTCAATTTCCGCCCACTCTTTGTCTCCTGGATTGCAATCCCTAGGACCCCAAATAAACATTTTGGTTGCTTTACAGCCTTTTCTTGCTCGACACCTGAAAAGCCACTGGCTCTACAGAAATGCTCCAAATACCTCTCACGGCCACTCTCCCTTTATACTCACATATAATTTTATCTCTCTCGGGCCACGACAATTTACCTGTTTAACACCCTCTGTTAGTGATACTGTGCTTTGCCCACTCAGGTGTTTCCAGGGCTGCCTTAAAAATTTCAGTGGCTCACTCAACAAACCTTTCAAAAGGAAAAAGAAAATGAGAAGTAGAGGAATATTTAAGTAGGCTGGCTGCTAGGCAAAAGGGAGTGGAACAGTACAGACAGAACTTTCAAGAACCTTTCTCTAATTTTAGTGTTTATGGAAATATGATCATGTGAGCATTCTGAAATGGGCTGGATGCTAAATTTTCTTGCTTTAGTTGCACTTTAAGAATTCTTTCTTTACTTTATGAGATAGGGCATCTTAGTAGTGACCTTCCAGAGTTATTGTTTTATTATAAAAATAGACTTATAAAGATCAGCTATTGTCTGTTGAAGGCCTGCTCTGTGCCAAGTGTTGTGCAAAAGGTTTTCACATATAAAGCTTCATTTAATCCTCAGAACCAGCCTTCAAGCTTTGGACACAGCCACACAGAGAATCAGCAACAGTAGGCAAGATGGCCAGTGGAAGTCACAATTCAAACGAAGTCTATTGGAGTCTAATGTCAATGTCCTTCCAAGTTCATAAGGCCACTTGCTGAAAGATAGCATCCTCAGAGTGGCCCAGAAAGCAGCAGGAGCAAATGCCTCTCCTGCTAGAGGAGAGGCTTCCAAGAAGCAGCACGTACTTCTGGGGCACCGTGGCACGCCAGACTTGCCTGCACACCCCACAGTTCTCAAAGGACAGCTCCCAGGAAGGAGTCTGACCACACACTGCTTATCGGTAAAAATGGGCATTGCCATTAAGTTTCCGATCAATACCATTGACCTGTTTTCCAACTTAAGTCAAATCGTCTCCCAAATGACACTGTAGGTTGACGTTTTCATGGGTCAGCTCTGGGCCACGAATGGAGGAGCACATCTTTTAGAAAAAACAAACCAAAAGCACATTGTAATTTTGTATACTTAGCAGAAGCCCTTGAAGTCAATCTGCCCTTTGATGTTCTCTACCAGATTTAATAGTGTTTATGTATTTCCAGCCTGCTTGCCCGGTGAAACTTACAATGTATAGTAAATATCCCGACGGTGCTATGTAGCCCCATTAACTTACAATGTATGGTAAATATCCTGATGATGCTATGTAGCTGCATTGAAAGTGGTCCTGTCTGTGCCTTTTGTATGACTCCTAGGGCCTCCTAGGGAAGTTTGATACAAGTGGCAATTTGATTTGTTATTTGAGGTTGTTGGGGGAGGTCATCCAGAAGATATGACCACCGGCTGACCCATGAGGGTGACCCAAGCAGTGCGAGGCTTCTCACACCCTGCCCCATCCTGGGTATATGAATTTTGCCTCCCTTTCTCACTCCCAGAGGCTCCTCCGGGGACATAGCCTTGAGATAGTGATGTGGTTTTGAGAACACCTGCTACTGAACCCAGTTAAGGCTTCTGTATAAACTTTTAAATTTTTAAAAAAATTTTCTGTTTAATTGAAATATAGCCGACGTGTCATATTATATGAGCTTCTGATGTCCAACATAGTGATTCAACAATTATGTATATTAGGGACTGCTTACCACGGTAAGTGTAGTTACCACCTGTCACCACGCAACGTTACCGCAATATTATTGACTTAGATATTCCCTACCATACATAGGCCGATGCAGAGCCCAAGACAAGCCCCGTGGGTAAGTTCCCTTGCTTATGAAACCTTCCACCTACCCATCTGGAGTGGTCTGCCTCTTTCTTGGTCTCTCCCTACCTTCTAAGAACAGGGGCTGGTTTCAGATCACACTTAGGAAGATCCTGAAGGGGTTGCAAACCCACAGAGCCCAAGAGTCCAGATTTTTACCACCAGAAGGAGGAACACATCCATATGGACCTCCCCACCCAGGCCCTAATTTCACCTCATTCCTGGGTCTCACGAGCCTGTCCATCTGGGGGCACCACGACCCTCCGATCTACTCTTCCAAGTTCTTTTTTTTTTTTTTTTTAAGATTTTATTTATTTATTCGACAGAGATAGAGACATCCAGCTAGAGAGGGAACACAAGCAGGGGGAGTGGGAGAGGAAGAAGCAGGCTCATAGCGGAAGAGCCTGATGTGGGGCTCGATCCCTTAACGCCAGGATCACGCCCTGAGCCAAAGGCAGACGCTTAACCGCTGTGCCACCCAGGCGCCCCTACTTTTCCAAGTTCTAGTCTAAGTGTGGACTCGAGGCCCTCCCTTGATTTCCATTTTCAAAATAATATGGAGAACACCATGAAACTCATAAAAGGCAATTCAAGAAGCACAGCTCCTAACGTCTGGGTTTCTGCCGACTCCTGCCTTCCCGGTCTCCTGTCGTAACTTGTATGGAGACACGTAGATTGGGGATTGTGCTGCCACTTTATTCTGTCTTTCACTGTCCCTTTAAACTTTAGTTCATGGGGTCATCTTACCCTGTGTGACGATTCTCCTAGTGGGCAAGCCTTTGCTTTCTCTACTCGCTCTCAGGTAATAGCACATCTCAATATTACTTGAAATCACACACAGATTGATTCAGAAATGCGAATGAATGCTCACACCATCATTTAAATAGAGACTCTGGACTTGGCTGGAAGCCTACAGAAGGAAGGGGGCAGAGGAGCCAGTGGTCTCAAATTCCCCTTCCCCTGATCCCTCCACCCCCACAGCTCCAGCCTCAGGGGGCTACACAGAGGAGAAGGACAGGGCAGGAAAGTTGTTTCTGGAAATAGTTCTGACATCATCTGCTTTTTGTTCTCTGTATCTGGTCACATTTTAAAGTTGTTGCTTCTTTCCTTTGGGTGCTTTAGAAGAGTGTGTGGCTCCCTTGACCTGGGGACTGGGTCAAGAAACTGGATGTTTCTAGTTTAGCTCATGGTCTATCATCTTCCTTCATCCCTGGGCATCCCGCCATGGTCCTCTGGTCTCTTTCTGCTGGGATTCCTTGCCCCTCTGGGCAGCCTGATGTCAAAGGAACAAAGATGGCCCCATGGTTGCTTTCTCTCCAGTGTCACCTGTGTCTGATCCACGGGAATGCTCACATCCCCTATGTCCCAACACCATCCACCCCAGGCACCACAGCCACGGCAAGGGGCCAGCCATCCCCTCACATTTCCACCTGAGATCTTCCAGGTTGGAAATCTGATGCAGTCTATGACCTGTGTTCCTGTTCTCAGGCATCAGTCTCCTGGGTCTCCTGAAAGCAGCAACATATTTGTAAACCCTGAATGGTGCTTTAAAACCCCCTTTCCCTCACCTCTTGTGGGAGGAGACTCAGCTTCATAGCCCTTCGAGAGAATATATCTCTAGAGTATTCCCCACCACACCTCACTCTTCCTCCTTGGGTACCTTGAATCTGCGAAGCCATAGAACAGTTTCTCCTGGCCTCCTTTTAAATAGCTACATACGCGCATTTATCTCATAGCTTGGTTTAGAATGGAAAGCTACCAATTGTTACAAAGTAGAAACTGAGGCAGGAGGCACCCTTGTGCTTTCCTGCTCTGCTGATCCCTTTTCCTGGGAATGTTGCCACTTTGCCTGCCAAGATGAGACGTTCCCCAGACACTGAGTCCTTTGGGGAAAGAGTCAGAAAGGGGAATTCTTGTCTAAGTTCTAACCAGACCCCTCCCCTTCAATCCACTTTCCGATCTGCGCTGCAAGCTCTTCCCCTGAAAATCTGGGTGTCGATACCCTGAGAGTCCCTGTCTTCCGTGGAGCTACTACCTCCTTACTTCCACTGGAGGCAAACCGTATCATGGGACTGGAATGCAGAATGTAGATTTAGGAGGGGTCCTGTAATAGTCTACATATGGGAAAGCAACAGAAACTGACTTGCAGGACGATGGAGAGATAAAAAGCCACAAATGAAGGAGTCTGGCATGATGGTCCAACTGAATCATCAGTGTCTAAGGTACGGGGAAAGCATTGTTGCAGGGTAACATGGAATGCTGAGTGTCTAGCATTCAGTGCAACTGAGCCATGGAGTCCTATGTAACCCCTTTATGTACCCCCAGCACCAAAATGAATGAACAATAAGAAAGGGGGAATCATTTCCCTGCAAGCCAACAAGGAAGGTCAGTGTCAGAAATCTGGAGGTATGTGTAGGTAGGACAGGAAGCCTTGCCACACCAGGAAATCCAAAGCTGAGGGGCAGATGCGTACTCCCTTGTAGATGGTCTGAATAAGGGTGCAGAGCCAAGCAGAGGTACAGGAACTGGCAGGAGTCACACGTGTGAGACAACCGTCCCCTCTCACACCTGTTACAGGGAACGTGATAAGGCCACACTGCTTGACAAGTGAGGGTTACAATTCTAGCAGACTTAGGGACACACATTGAAAATGACCTTGATTAGCATTCAGAAGCTTCTAGGGCCCAGCAGAATACATATATCCTTACCTCAATATAACATCTACCAATGCCTCACTCATTTGATGAGAACTATTACTATGTAAAGTAATAAAGGGGAGGCAGGGAGGAATGAGCAGGCTGGCTCAGCCACTCAAGAGCTGATGCTCTCATTCAGTGGTTCTCAACCGGAAAGTGACACCCTGGGACTTTGAAAATAGAAGCGTGTCCTGGGTCCCCTACCTGGAGCTCTGATTCACTGGTTCGGGTTGAGTCCTGGGCACATATTATAAGATGTGTGCAAATGACATGGATCCGCACCCCTGGCTTGGAGCCACTGAATTAAGTCTTGAATGGGTTCACATTTCTTTTTCACCTTTTGCATCTGCTTCTGGCTCACTTGTGACCGTTTGATTCTCTTGTAACACATCAATAAGAGGAGGCTAGAGAACAGAACAAGCTAAAAGCAGTGGCTGAGGCTGAGAGTCTTGTAAGTGCTTCAGATGAAGTTTCAGGGGCTGAGGGCACAGAGGCCAGTAACGCCAGACCTGGGAGTTGCAAGTACATTTCCATAGGGCCTTTACCCAATCAAACCAAAACTTGGACTCCATGATTGAAACCATTAAAAAAGGGTTGAATTAAACCAACTGTGCTTTTTGGAAATGTCGTTTGATGAAGGATGAGTTACTCAGTGTTTTAGAAGGATAAGGTGGTATGCACTCTTTCTTCCTCTATCACATTTATATAAGTAGGGATAGTCTATGAGTTTTTGGAGCAAGATTTGCATTTTGTTTTTGTAAGGCAGTGATTGCTCAGGAAGCTGGGCTAGCAAATCATTTTGGAAAAGCAGGCCAGGATTTGGATTACCAGTAGAATAACTGCAAGGACATCCCCACAACAAATCCTGACAGCACTTGGCACTTGGCCTGGAACTCTGTGCCACAGCAGAGAGGCAAAGGCCAGCTTCTCGGTGTCACGTGGGCCTTGCCAACCAGCTATCCCTGTGGTTCTGGAGGAAGCCTTTCTGCCTAGGAGTCAGTTCACTGGCATTTGAGAGTTCTACAATTTAGGAACCTGCTTCTATTCACTCAGTCTATTCAAATCTAGGGAAAAGCAGATTTCCTAGAGAGACCAAATATTTGGTTCCGTGAAGGCACGAGAAGCAAGCAGACCAAAAAGACAAATGGGCTGCAATGTGCTCTGGAGTCAGACAGACCGTGATTCACTTCCTTACACCTGGCTAAGTTACTTCACCAAGAATCTCCATTTCCCTCGTGAGAAAACCATTCACAACAATTGCAGGCTTCTCTGAGGCCATTGACAAAGGTGGCACTCCCTCCATCCCATCTCCTTTGGTGTTAGGCGGAACTGGGTAGCATGCTTGGCCAGGGACGTGTGAGCCTAAGAGAGCCGGGAGCCACCAGCTAGCTTGTGATTCACCCTGCTCTTTCTCTGTGCCCTGAGACTGGCCAACGGGGCTGCTCTGGTATCTGGATACAGGGCCGAGGAAATTTGGGAGTAAAGCCGCTAGCTGAAGAATGAGACATGTAGAACGAAGGAGTCCAAACCATTATACGCTGCTAAGACAGAAGGGATGTTTGTTACCGGAGCATAACCTAGCCCATCCTGACTGATACAGGCTCTGTTTGTGTTCGCTGGCAGGCAGAATTAAAAGAAACAAAGTCTGCAAAGCTGCTCATATGGCGTTGGGCATATAGCAGGCTATTCGTTTCTTCCATCTCAAAATGTATATTAGGACCCTAGTAGGTACTCAATGCTGGGGACCTATCGATGCGTACAACGAAAAGCGGTGTCTGTTCTCTTCGTCAGACTATCTGCAGGTGACCCGTAGCTGGTACACACGATCACTGCTGTGGATCCATAAAGGTTCCATTTGCACGAATGCCAAGGCGGGGAGCTTCCTGCACCGTTGTAAAGGACGATCGAAGAAGACATCACAATGCATCATGGCCACCGCGTCCTATGAGCCACCATCACTCTGGCGTTCTGTGTGTGGTAGACTATTTGTGTGGGGAACAAGAATATTGATGAGAGCTGCCACTTATTTTATGCTTGGCTGTGTTCCAACCTCTGTGTTGGATTTTTGCACACATTAGCTCACTTAATAGAATCCTCACAAGAATCCTATGAGAGCGCTATCTTGCACATTTTATTATGGGAAAGCTGAGGTTTAGAAACTAAATGACTTACCTAAAGGTACAGGACTGAGAAGTAGACAAATCTGGATTTGAATCTAAGCCTGATTCATGCAAGTCACAGGCCTCTGTGATAAAACGAGGGAGAGTTGCGTTGTTTTCCGTACAGACACACTTGCAAAGTAGGCCTGAGACTCGGCAATTACCTCTTGAACAAAAACTGTATCTCACACCGGTTGCTGTTAATTTGACTGGGTGCATTTCGGTGGTTGCTTGTTATTGTTGTTGGAACCCTCCTCCCGTGCTTTGTCAGTCTTGGCAAACTGCTCTATGCACAGAGGCAGAGAAAGGTTCTGGATGCCGTGTTTGTCAGTCCTAAGGGAAAAACCTGGCCCTGGTCAAATTCCCCTGCGGCTGGTTGCCTAGACCACAGTGGGGAAGGCGAATCTCTGAAAGTCTGGGAGGGTTCAATAAGGCTGTCACTGCTGCCTCCTCCCTCCCCCTCCACCTCCACGATGTCTGGAAGGCCCCATTCAAGTGCCCTGAGCCAGAGGGATGCCAAGAGATGATCTGGGTGCTATTTGGGCGGCGGATGTCTCAGAGCAGGCGCTGTCAGAGCCTCGTCTCCTTGAGACTCAGTGTCATCTGTACTAGGTGGTTTCATTCTGGGAGAAAGACAGCCACCAGCAGGTTTTGAGAAACATTATTTTTTTTTTCCCCTCACTTGACTGACAGGAGCGAGGTGACAGGAACAGTGGGCTTTCACATGAAATCATGCCTCTGCCTCCATGTTATTCCAACAGTGAAGCTGTGAGTGCTGTGCTCACAATAACTCATCATGTCCAAAACAGAGCTCATTATCTCTCCCTGCAAGCTGCCTCCTTCCCTCCCCGTACTCCCTCTCTCAGTTAATAGCATCACCCTACACTGAGTCACCCTGGCTGGAGAGCTAATAAGTAGTCAGGAAGGAGAGGAAAAGCCTTGGGATGTGGAATTAGAAGAACATGATTTAATCGGCATTTTCAAGATGGAGGGACTTTGGGCAATTGACCTAACCTCTCTGAACGTTGGCTTCCTCTTACGTGGGAGTGATGTGGTTGTAATAATAATCCAGACGTATAGGATTTCCCCTCTACCCAGCCTTGCTTCAGGGGTTTTTCCTGCTCTACCTGGTGGTTTCTTTAACAGTAGTGGTCCATTTTGCCTTGCCAGGTCCGTGCTCTACGGCCCCCTCAGTTGGGCTGTCATTAGCCATTAGTGCGGAGCACTTCAGAGGGACCAGCTGGTAGACCCAGCTCTTTACTCGCCCATGTCCTTTCATCCCACCGCAGCCGTACGAACCTTCTGCTTTTACTACAACGCATTTCCTGATTATAGAGATAATATACATTTTTGTTAAAAAAGAGACTACAGGAAAGTAGAGAGAATAGAATAAAAGCCCCACATGACACAACATGTCAGAGAGAACCACAGGTGCTAATACGTTAGACTACATTCCCGGATGTGCTCATGAGCACTTAGAAATTATCAACACTGGGGCAGGTGGACCTCAACTGTAGGAAGCAGTCAGTAGGCAGGATGGGAGAGAGGAACGCACTGGGATCACACTTCTGTCAGCTGAAGGGAGTTGGAGTCTGCTCATGTGGCACCCAAGAGCCCCGACAATCTCATGGGACAGCAGGGAAAATTCCTTTGGGCCTGAAAAATGCCCCCACCCCTTCCCAACACAGAATCCTTACACAAATGGTATGTCCAGAAAAAAACTCACTTCAGTCAAAGACAAACTGTACTAGAAAAGGGACCAAGGCTGGAACTGTATGAAAACTGAACAAGAAAACAGAAGGTAAGCAGCAAGAGAAAATGGCACATGAGAAACGCCTAGAGGAAAAACACGGTCTTTGAACAGAGGAAGGGTGTCACTGTAGTTTCAGTCATGAAAGAAGATTTGGAGGAAACGTTTTTAAGAAATAAAGCTTGAGGCAGAAATACAAGCACACAGAGACTATATGGCGAGACAACAGAATGAGATAAAACATTAGCAGAAAGAAGTGGCAGAAAGAAGTGAACGGGGAGGAAGTAGAAGAGAGAAATAAAAACCGAAATTTACAAGCTACGTTAGAGACAGGACAAAAGGGAATTGGTGTGGTTAAAAGCACAGGCATTATTATGGAGGAAAGGGTTGAGAGAAGCAAGCAAAATGAAACAGAAATTAACATAAAACCAGAACTAAAGTATATACCTATGTCTATACCATCTAGCTCTGGCAGTGTCTACATCTTGCTTATTTACTGTCTATCTGTCTATCTAGCCATCTATCCATCCATCTATCAATGTATTTATCCATCATCCATCTCTCTTCTATCTATCTCTCTATCTATCATCTGTCTACACATTTCTCATCTATCTATCTATCTATCTATACATATCTATGTAGAGAGTAAAGTCAAAAGTGTTCCAACCTGCCATAATTGTCTGCCCAAGAGACTGAAATACTTAAACAAAAAAAAAAATGCATTTTAAGATTTAGCATTTAAGAAAACTCTCCATGAAATACATAGCAAATCCACATAATGAAAGTACAATATGCTCTCAGGAAAAGCTGACATGAGACTATCGGCAGGGTGTATTCTAAAAAATAGTGAACATTTAGCTAAATAAGGCTTTGGGCATTGGCTCTGAAGATAAAAAACACTAGACGAGCCTCAGCCTTCTCTGGATTCATTGCTAGGAACAGTTGAACTACACCCCAACATTTTCAAGGTAAGAAATGATACCCCCAGAAGGACCTTTGCTCACATACAAAGCCAAAAGGAAGGCATTTTAGTAATGGCATAGGATAGGCACGTAGATCAATGTATAGAATTGAGGGTCTAAAAATACGCCCTCATAGTTACATGCAATTGGCTTTTGACAAAGGTACCAAAACAATTCAGTGGCAGAAAGAGTAGTCTTTTGAACAAATGATGTTGGAAAACCAAGATATTCACGTGCAAAAAATGAAGTTGGATCCTTACCTCATGGCATATACAACAGTTAACTCAAAATGGATCAGAAACTTAAAAGCGGTAGCTTTATAAATTATAAAACTCATAAGAAAACATAGAAGTAGGTCTTCATGACCTTGAATTAGGTAAGAATTTCTTAGATATGACATCAAAAGCACACGCAATACAAAGAAATACAGAAAAATTGGACTTTATCCGAATTAAAAATTTTGTGCAAGCTGAGGGCTTCAGAGGGGAGGGGAGTGGGGGATTGGGATAGGCCAGTGGTGGGTAGTAAGGAGGGCACACATTGCATGGAGCACTGGGTGTTATACGCAAGCAATGAATCATGGAACACTACATCAAAAACTAAGGATGTACTGTATGGCAACTAACATAACATAATAAAAAAGAAAAAAAAGAAAGAAAAAAATTTTTGTGCTTCAAAAGAGAGTGAAAAGACCACTCACAAATGGGAAAAAATATTTTCAAATCATATATCTCACAAGGGAATTCTTGCTAGAATATATAAAGAACACTAAAAACACGGTAATAAAATGAAGAATGACCCAGTTTAAAAAATAGGCAAAGACTATGAGTATACATTTCTCCAGCGAAGAGATATGAATGGCCAATAAGCCCATGGAAAGGTACTGAACACCATCAGCCACCAGGGAATACAAATCACAAGCACAATGACCTACCACTTCATAGACTCTAGGAGGTCAATAATACAGAGGTTACATAACAAGTGTTGGTGAGAATGTGGAGGGATTGGAACTCTTGGGCATTGATGGTAGGAATGTAACCTGGGGTTGCCGCTGTGGAAAATGGTTTGCTGGCCCCTCATAGTGTAAATACAGAGTTACCATATGACACAGCAGTTCCACTCCTAGGTACATACAAAAGATAAATGAAAGTGTACGTCCATACAAAGACCGTACATGAATGTTCCTAGCAGTGTTCTTCAGAACAACCTTGAAAACAGTATGCTGGGGCGCCTGGGTGGCACAGCGGTTAAGCGTCTGCCTTCGGCTCAGGGCATGATCCCGGCGTTATGGGATCGAGCCCTGCATCAGGCTCTTCCGCTATGAGCCTGCTTCTTCCTCTCCCACTCCCCCTGCTTGTGTTCCCTCTCTCGCTGGCTGTCTCTATCTCTGTCGAATAAATAAATAAAATCCTTAAAAAAGAAAACAGTATGCTGAGTGAAATAAGCCAGTCACAGACTACATATAGTATGATTTCATTTATGTGAAATGTCCACAATAGGTAAATCTATACAGATGGAAAATACATTCGTTTTTGTTGAGGGCCAGGGAAGCAGGTGGGGAGAATGATGGCTACCAGCTTCCTTTTGGAGCGATAAAAATGTTTGAAATTTGATTGTGGTAATAGTTACACAACTCTGTGGATATACAAAAAAAAAAAATTGAATTGTAAAAATTGAGTGAATTGTACAGTCTATGAATTATAACTCAATAAAGCTGTTATGGGGGGAAAACCATTTTAAAGTGTGTAAGAATTTAGAGGATAGAAATCCCATAGGGTCTTGTTAAAGAAATTCTAGATGATAAACTTCAGCCAACCCAGAAATGTACAGTAACACTACGGTAAAACAGACTGGCTGTGAACACGGTGTCAATCCAACTGTAGGACTAAGCTAAAAAAAAAAAAAATGTGATTTCAAACCAGTGTGTATTATGGGTTATAATATAGCGAGTAAAAAAACAGAATGTCTGGGTCCATACCTATATCCATACACAAATGGAGAAGGCAACGTTCTACCTTACAGTAAAATCAAACTAGTAAGTAAAAGGAATGAATGGAAGTGGAAGGTTGCCATTTGTCAGCCATCAAAGCGGTCATTGGGTAGAGTGGACCTATGGCCATTGATTCAGGCATGCGAAGTAGGAGGGTGGCAGTTTGAGGATGTACGTGATATTGGCGCGATCACAGAATATGCCCCCCCATGGATGATAATTAGTTACAAAGAGGAAAATGGTGTCCTTATGGTGGAGAAACCTGGCACGCACCAGCATGAGCAGGTGGTCAAGGTTAATATCAGCAGCGATGGGTAGTATGGGCTGACATCGTGTATCCCTAGAGGTAGATGGGCTGCTGCAAAGGGCACAGCATCACTCCCGTGACATCCCCATCAGGAATGCATGATCTGGATCTGGTCCTGGGGAAACCACACTGAGGGTCATCTGACCACATGTGAGGCTGGCATTGTAAAATTGTTGAGGGGAGGAGAGTCAGGAGAGAAGAGGAGCTGTTCCAGGTTGGAGGGAATAGCACACCTGACATCGAAATCCAGTGCAGGGTCCTGGGTGGCATCCTGGACCAAAATGAACAGGATTTCTAAAAGAACAGGGCATTCCCTTTGCCCCACACACGCTCTAGTATCAAAGAGAATGTCTTGGCAGATCCTGTCCCATTCTAGGGCAGAGTATCATAATTGTGAAATTCAGAGATCCTAGAATCAAACCGCCTGGTTCAAATCCCAGCTCGGCCATTTATTAGCTGTGTGATGCTGGGAAAATTACCTAACCTCTCTCTTCCTTGGTCAGTTCATCTGTGAAATGGGGACGATAGTAGAACTTATCTCATACAATGTGATGAGTAGACAAAATGTGAAGTGCCTAGAACAGTAGTCGGTACAGAGTAAGCGTTAGCTGTGATTATTGTCCAAAGACATGGATCTTTTGGTTAATCTCTCCCCATCAAACCAGGATGGGATCAGTGACTTGCAAATATTAAACAGACCCCATTCTTTCCCCTAGTCAGGCAAGAATCCCAGGATTTGCAAAAGAAATATAAGCTGCTGTTCAATGTGTCCCGTGACATCGGTCATGCAGAAATTGCTGTATGTTTGTTTGTCTTTTTCTTTTCCTCCTGAGCAAGGAGGGAGGAGCATGTGGCCGTGTTCTGGAGAGTGGGATGTGGACAAGACTATGTACACCGCATGAAGCTCCATGCCTCTTCCTTCCCCTCATGTTCGGCCAACTGCAGATCATCCAGTAGAAAACTCTAGAACCCAAGGGGAAAACAGAGTCTGGGTTTCAGAATACCCCACCTACCATCCTGGGCTGCCATCTGAGAAAGGAATAATCTTTCATGGGCTTAAGCCAGTAAATTTGAAAACTTGTCTGCTAACGCACACAGCTGACCTAGCTGAGCAGTACGTTGTTAGACAAAGGAAGGAGCGGAAGAAAGGCAGGTGACGGAAAGGGATGGAGAGTCGGGAGGGTCAGCCTGGGACAAAGGAAGTTCAGACTGATTGAAACAGACCAGAGACGCCAAGAATCTAGAATCAAACCTTTACAATAGTCTAGTTCAGGTAGCTGGGCTTGGGGCATTGGAGGTGAGAAGGGAAGGGTATACAAGGGAAAATAGAAAGACGGTGGTGCGAGAAACAAGAAAGGTCTGTAAGCCTTCAGCTGATGGAGGTCACTTATGGACACCACTTCTGGTGGTTTGGAGCAACCCTACCTGGAGAGCTGTTCACTCTCTACCAATAAACCATAGCCTGGGAACGCACATCACCCAGGCTGCTTCACCAAATTAAATCTGAAAGCCATGGAATCCTTCCATATGTTGGTACGACTGCTCATAGGGATTTCTTCCTATCCTAAAATTATGTTTGCTCATCTCTCTGTTCGTGTCAGCTCCAAAAAGATGATGAAGGAATCCTATAGCTAATATCTATGCTCACAGATATGTGTGGACCACTTTCTGTGTGAGAGGCACTGTTCTGGGTTCTTTGAGGAAACAGAAAAAGTAGAAATATTTTTGGCAATGCTTGTGTGTGTCGCACAGTAAGGGTGGTATTTTGTATTTATTATTAGAGAGGGACCCTGTTGATCATGCCCATCGCGAAACTATGGGAGGTTAGAGCGGGCTGTTTTCACTGATATTTTGAAGAACACCTGCTAAATGGTCCCAGATAAGTAGTTGGGAAGGGTTTGGGAATGACGGTGGGGCCACGTGCCTGCCTCAGAGGGGAGGAGGGGTGAGGTTCTGATCCCTATCAGCGGAAGGAAACAGTAAGGAGAGATCATAGGATGGTTGTTCAGTCCAGTCTTGGGAACTTGTCCCAATTTCTTTGGTACCGCTAACTGTTTATTTATGGACAAAGTCAGGCTTCCCTTGGGAGTTATTAATCAGCTGAGGACATAGTTAACAGAATATCCCTCCCCATTTTGGCAAAATTAGGGAAATGATGGAGAGAGGATTGAAAGTCAGAGGTTGTCATAAAGTCATAAAGCTGGTGAGGACGAGAGATACCATCAGGAGCAAAGTCAGGAAGATTTTAGCAGCTGCCAAAAGGCCTTCCCCGGCCACCCTGGACCCAGATAAGAAAGGGAGGGAAGGTGGGTGTCCATGGGGACCTCCCAGGACTTGGTGGGTGGGGCTCCATGTCCAAGGGCTTATGATGATTGTCCATACTGTTACCCTCCCTTGTAAGAGGCTGGGAGTCTTGGGGTTTCCAAGGAGCATTCAAGAGTAGGCAGGGTCAACTAGGCAATCCATTCCCAAAGTCTTCACAGAAACCTGAGCGCCAAGCAAGGAAACCAAATCAACAAGCGGAAAAGAGGCAAAGTCCAAAGGACAGCAAGGGGGAAAGTATAGAGTAAGCCCATTCATAAGGAAGAGGGGAACCACTTGGGATGGGTGTGGATGAAGTGGACAATGACAGGAGGGCCCCGAGCAGTGACACCCTTAGGAGAGCTAGATTGGCCTTCATTCCATGACCACACAGACAGAGAATGTGGGCAAGTTGAAAGGAGTTAATGATGGATGGAGATATTTTCTCATCTCCCAAGGAGGGGGATTGGAAAAGCAAGGATCACGATTGCTCAAGTATCACAGGTCTTGACTTTGCTTCCTTCCCTCTCAAGCATGTAGAAGTGAGGTCGCTAATCACGTCCTCCTCGCATACTTCTACTGGGAATCCTTATCATTCCACTCCCCAAATATTTCCTGAGCACCTCGAGTCTGCAAGGCTTTTCCAGACCCCACGGATAAAGGGCGAACAGAATAGATGAGGTCTACGTGTCGTGGAGATTCTATTCCTCCTGTTGGTAGACAGACAATAAACTAATTTATAAATAATTGATACGCCAAGTAGTAATCATTGCTAAGGGGTAAAAAGAAAACCACAGGCTTAAAATGGAGTCACTTACGGAGGACAAGTCACCAAACTGGGGCCGAGTGCCTAACCTGATTGCAGTCGCAACCTCCCCCAGAAATGTTGTCTGAATTGGTCAGTCAGGAATTTTCTAGCGGTCACCAGTGAGGTCATCTGGTGGGACCTCTCCATCCCCTAAAGGAAGATGAAGTCATTCACCTAACCTAACAAGACCCCTGCCCTTTCCCTATGGCTGGGCTGGCGATCTTGCCTGAAACAATCCTTTCTTTCCCTTTGCTAATAAATTCTTGCCCCACCCTCTTTCCATTTTATTCGAATCCTGGGAACTCCCTTCTATTCGCAAGATGATTCCAGGTTCATGAATCTTTTAATAAAGCCGGTGGTTAGAGCTTCAAATTTACTCAGTTGAATTTTTGTGCTTTAACATAAGGGGAAGAAGAAAAAAGAAACCAGGGTAAAGTGGTTAAAGATTCATGCAACGAATAGAGGGTCATTTAAATAGCGATAAAACAAGGTACGGAACAGAGTGGGCAATTAATTTTATGAGGAAGTTGTTCTCCATAGAACTCTGAGCTTGAGTAGGAAATTAAAGTCCGAGCTTCCTGACAACCAAAGGAAAAAGCAAAAATGTGTCAAATTAAGTATATTATGTGATTTTATATACATGTGTGTCTATACATATATATATTTTTAAATTTTTTTCAGATCCAATGTTTTTCCTGCACCAAACCCCAAAAGGAATTTATCTCAATAATCCTTTCAAATAGCTTAAGCTCAGGGACTGGAAAAGTCATTAACGTTCAGAATTGGAGGCAAAGAATTTATGGATGAAGTGGGACAGAGAGCGGTGACTTCCCCGGAGGACAGGTGGGGGCTTTCTGCCATGTTGACCCAGCTCCCACCAGCCTCTCTCTGCCTCAGTGACCTCCCGCGATTTCCTCCCCTTCCTAATGCACAGGCTGTTAAACCCTATTGTGCTGCTCTGACATCTGGAACAAATCCTTTTGTCATACACCATCAGACCTTAAACAAATAAGAGCTAATGAGTTATCCAGGCGCCATGATTTTGCCTCGACCAATAATTACTTTGTTCACTCAAGGGTAGTAGGAAGGTAACAGGCAGGAAGAGCTCTCCTCTCTCACCTCACGTTAAAATTCATTTGCTTTGACAAATATCTGACTTGTCTGTTGTTTACAATGTAACATATTCATTTTGCCAGGTCTGCCCTATATATCATCCTGTCCGGAGCGCTAAGCATCATGGCAGGGAAAGAGCCTTTGTTTGGAAGCCAAGCCCAGGAGAGTTTCAATCCCTAGTCTCTCGATCTCTATCTGAGTGAACAAGGACAAGCCAGTGACCTTCTCTGGGTCTCAGTTTTCTCACCTATAAACTGGAGGTGATAACATGTCCCCCGTAGGGTGGGATTGCATGAGAGCTTAACACCGTAGCTGACACAGAGTAGGAAATCAATAATCATTTGTCCCCATCTTATCCTCCAACCACTTGCAATGAGTGTGCCCTTTGGGGACGTGGTCAATCATTTATTTAGAAACCAGGATATATCTAGGGGAGTTCACTTTGAGGATGGTGGTTTGTTATTTTTAATTTAAAGCCAATTAATCAATGTTGCATGGTCTTCTTCCCTCTGTGTGATGCGTCCCCAAAGTCTCTTGCCCTGAAGTCACCTCCAGAAGTGGTATTGGAAGCCTGGCATCAAGGAAAGGACTGTTTGGGATGACAGGGTGCACACTGCCTCCCAGGGCGGCATCAGACCAATGGATGATAGCTGAGTGTCCAATCTCTGGGAATGAAGAGCATGGGGAGGGTAAGACCACGGCTCCAGGCATTTCTGTAGATGACCCCCACCCCAGCCAGGCAGCCTTACCTCCAGCTGTAGTAGCCACGGCTGCTGGAAGCCATCGGTACAGGTAGGAGAGGAAGTCATCCAAGGACGAAGCACCTGGAAAAACCCGTGAGTATCCGTGAGATGTCAGGACATTTCCTTTCCTTCAAAGGAAATCTAGAGATTTGGGGGTACTCAGTACTGAGGGGAGCTTGTAGAGGAGTCAGAGGTGACTGGGCCAGTGGGTGTCAGCGTGGACAGCAGCCAGCAAGAAAGAGAAATGACATCTCTTGCCAGTGTGTGGGCAAGCCACACCAACTGCCAGGGACAAAGGCTGAAGAGCTTCTTTTTTTTAACCTTTCCTTTAATAAATGTATTAAATATACTTTTTTTAAAGATTTTATTTATTTATTTGACAGAGAGAGAGCACAAGCAGGTGGAGTGGCAGGCACAGGGAGAGGGAGAAGCAGACTCCCCACTGAGCAGGGAGCCCGATGTGGGGCTCGATCCCAGGACCCCGGGACCATGACCTGAGCTGAAGGCAGATGCTTAACCAACTGAGCCACCCAGGTGGTCCTAAATGTCCGTTTACTATGGGAAACTACACAAAGCAAAAGTATATAACAATGATTTGTCAAAACGCAAAACCCTCAAAAGCAGGATCTAACAGCCAACATGCCAGAAACCTCCCTGTTCCTTTGTGTAACTACTAACCCCCCCCTTTTCTCTAAGAGAGTAACCAGTATCCTAACTAGGATAACCAATATCCTAATAACTTTCTTGCTTTTCTTTGTAGTCTTACTACTTAAGCATGCGTACGGAAACAGAATGGATTACTTTGCCCGTTCCTTGAACTTTAGAAATAGAATCATGCATGTATTTTTGGTCTATGGTTTATTTTGCCCAACACGATGTATACAACATTCATTCATGTAGCAACACATCGTTTACGTCATCGGTATGTGGAATTCCAGTGTATGAATATTCTGCGGTGGATTTATGCATTTTAATGTCGAGAGACATTTGGATTGTTTACAGTTTGGGTTTGTAACCCCACATGCAGCTCTGAACATTCTTACATTCATCTGTTGGTGCACACAAACACATCTCTGTTGAGCATATGCGTATCAGCCCACACACGCATGTGCACGCGTGTGTGTATGTGTGTGAGCACGTGTGTGTATTTGTTACCCAGGAGTGGAGTTGCTAGTTCATAGGGTTTGAATATACTCATGATCAATAGATAACACCCAACTCTTTTCCCAAGTGGTAGAATGGTAGGAGCACGGAATAACTGCTCTCAACGGTTCTTCCAGACGGTTCTTCCAGATGGTTCTTCGAAACATGTCACAAGGCTCCTTCAAACCTTCAGGAGAAACAGTTTCCTATGTACACCAATATATATGTACCAAATAAAATAAGCCAATATACTAAATACTATTATTATACCAAATAGTAATAAGTATGACATACATATTATATAGTATATGTTATTACACCAAATATATATACCAAATAATACAATCACTGGCCGTGTGCGTGTGTGTGTGTATGTGCTCACATATGGGTATATATGCTATTGTCAAGCCAGGTTTTTCTCACATTAGTATTAGGAGAAAATGGGGATGAAGCCCCATGGAATATTACCCCTCCCCCGATCCCCGTCCCTAATCAATGTCAAGAAACCATGAAAAATGCAGCAAACCAAGGTGACTCCCTGCCCCAAACCCAGAGGAGGCTTCTTTACATTCAGTGAAGTTAGTAGCTGGCTCTTTGCCTGTACAGCAGGGAGGGAGACGCTTGGCCACCCAGGCTAAACCCTCAGGGATTTGGTCATCTCTCCACAGACTTGCTCTTAGCCTGAGACAAGCATGGCTCGGTGCGGGGTCAGCGCGGGGTAGCGAAGGCAGGTTTTCCGGGCAGCTTCAGAAAGCACTCGGACAGCAGCTCCATAATAAACACACAGATAGAAAATACAAGTGAAGCCTTGGAAAACATCTGCATCATGGCAATTGAGGATAAAAGATACGAAGAGAGGAGGAAAACCTTCCACATGGATTTATTTATTTAATAGGTTTATTTCATCAAGTGGAAAAACTAGAAATAAATAACTGTTATTTTTCTTAAATTATGAGCAAATGGATACTTATTAAGCAATGGTATAATAAAAGAAATACACACACAGAAAATAACTAAAACGAAAACATCATATTGGAAATATATTGGCTGCAAATATTTAGGCGATGGACCCTTCCCAAGAGAAATGAGTACTTAGAAATAATCATAGTATTTTAAATTCAATTTCAGGAGATTCTGAGACTCTCATAAACTGCTTGGGACGTAAAATGGTAGGAACACTTTGGAAGGCGGTTGGGCAGTTTCTTTAAAAAAGTTTCTTTAAAAAGTGAAAATACACATGCCATAGATATTGACCCAAGGGAAGTAAAAACATATGACCATATGAAGATTTGCATGCAAATGTTCACAACAACTTTATTTCTAATAGCCAATAACTCGAATCAATCCAAACACCCAACAACAGGTGAATGGATAAAACGAGCTGCGATTTATCCTTACAGCGGAATTCTACTCTGCAATGAAAGAGAATGAACTCTTGATACCTCCGTCAAATGCAAGAATCTCAAAATAATTATGCTGAAAGGATGGTATGGTATGCTTTCCTCTGTTTAAAATTTGAAACAATTCAAACTAATCCATAGTGACAGAAACATCAGGGGTTGCCCAGCAAGGGTCAGGAGCTTGGGACCGACGAATTGCAGAAAGGCTCAGGAGGGCTGAGGGGTGATGGACACGTTCCCTATCTTGATTGCGGTGATGGTTTCATGGGTGTATACACGTATCACGGATGATCGAATTGTATCCTTAAATGTGTGCCGTTCGTGACATGTCAATGACTCCTCGATGTAGCCATTAAAAACATGATACTTCACAATACTGGCCACTGTGGAATAAAATTTGCGTAATCATACCCTTCTGACAGCACCACACGTATTTATCACCTGTATGGAAAACAGTTTTGCAAGATGTGTCATACATTGTTGCTATTATTGTTATTACTATACAGATGCAATGTGGAAGAATCGGCTCAAAGAGGCAATGAAGAGGCGAATTGTGGCAGGCGGTGTTATGCCCCGATTTGGCTTCTAGAGAACGCGTGCTCGGAGATGCCATTGAGTCACCTACCAGGGAGCATCGGGCTCTGTGAGCACAGCATCCAATGCCAACCGTTTGGCTGATGTCGCAAGAGAAGAGCTAAGTTCTTTAATTACTCCTCAAGGGACAGTTAATACGTTCTAAGTGTTTACTAAGTCTGGGGAGTGATTGATTGCCTCTGGTTAATATTTTTATACTCAAGGTTAATTATTGGTTTCTGATAATATTTTTAATCCATTAGCATCCTTAAATAAAGCTGGTGACCATTGGTGAGTTAAGTGGACAAACCATTAATGTGAGAGCACGTCTTAAGAGAGGGTCATTCTACTAATTTCTTGATCACAGACAACATGAGCAGACCCTATGAAATAAAAATGCTTACTTTGAGTACCTTCTCTTTATAACTCAATGATGTAATAAACATATTTTAAACAGCTTGGAGCTTATGATTTCAGCAAGACTGAATAATCATGAAGAAGGCAAGGCAAAGGAAGTGGGGGGGCCACGAAGAAGGAGAACAGATGGGGGGGTAGCCTAACTGATTCCTCACTGAGTGGGATTAAGTAGACACAGAAATCTATAGTAAGAAAAAGAAGGAAGAGAATGCAAAATTTCTGGCACCTCAAAGACCTTATCTAACCTTACGTTTTATTTTATTTTATTTTATTTTATTTTATTTTATTTTATTTTATTTTATTAAGATTTTATGTATTTATTCCAGAATGAGGGGGAGGAGGAGCAGAGGGAGAGGGACAAGTGGACTCTGCACTGAGTGTGGAGCCCAACGCAGGGCTTGATCTCAGGACCCCGAAATCATGCCCTGAGCCAAAACCAAGAGTCAGACCCACTGAGCCCCCAGGCACCCCTGGACCTTGCATTTTAATAAGTTATCCTTAAAAGATGATGTGTCCCTGGTTATGGAAGGGAGATGAGAACATGCAAGCTTCACATGGGGTTTAGGCTGGCTTTCTGCTGATCGAATTCTCCAGAAATCAATAGAGATGCATTTCACAGTCTGGAGCTATTTCAGCGAGTCCTTCCAAAGACAAGCAGAGAACAGGTGCATCCCTTGAAGAGGGTTAAAAGGGGGCAGAGCAAAGCTACAGACAGCAAACTAAATTCGGGTAACAATTTCCGACACCATAACTCAAAGCAATGCGTGTAATTAATAAAGATTGAAAATCACACAGCTGCTAAGAACAGCAGAACGATGAAGGTCCTGACAACACCATTCCACACGGCTCCGTCCTGCCTTGCTCTAAGCAGTTCTTTATGAAACACCAACAGGGATCACAGCATGATATCAGGTAGCAAAGTGTGGGCAGAGAGAGGAAAGTGTTTAGCGGTCCTTGCTCATCTTGTCACTGTCCTACTGGAAAAAAATGGCTATTAGCCTTTTATTGCTTAAAACACGGTGACTAAATGCCTTAACAGGCATTAAAATGTGTTCATATTCTGTCCCCCATTCATCAGTGTCTCAACATATATCCTTCCCTACTATCTAGTCAATGGGTTTGATGTATCAGGTAAGTATCATATTTATTTAGTACCAAATATTAGGTAGCAATACCAAACAGTAGGTTCATTAATGCTGGGTGCTGTGACCAAAACAAAAACAAATCAAAAACAAATAACCCCACCAGTATCTCAGTGACCCGATGTAAAAATTTACCCAAGCACATATCCATTCACTCCCTCAAAGCGCAGGGAGGACATTCCCCGTTGGTGGCTCTCTGGACAGCTACCCTTTAAGTCGTGACTCTGACTCATGCTCCTTCCGTTTGGATTGCCCAGTGTCTCCTAGAGCCTCTTAAAGCCTTCTGCTGGCCGGGCTCGTTGCCAAGAGGGAACAAGGGGACGCTCTTGCAGAAGATCTTAGGGGCCAGGCCAAGAACTGACGTACGTCACTTTTGTCCATTGGTCAAAACTAATCACTTGTCCCTACCTAGACGTGAGGGAATGGGTCAGTCACGTGTTGCTACACAGCAAATCACCCCAGAGCTTAACTCACAGTGCCGTGAGCTGGCAATTTACTCTGGACTTCACTGGGCTGACTCATACATCTTTGGGTCAGATTCTGCTTCTGGTGGTTGACAGGACCAACAAGGATGACTTGGCCCTGAATCTCTCATCGTCTACCAGGCTTGTTCTATGACAGCTCAGACTTCTCAGAAGAGCAAGAGTGCAAGTTCACAGGGTGCAGATGCTTTTCGGTATCTCCGCTGAGTCACGTTTGCTACTGGCTCGTTGGCCAAAGCAACGGGGATGGGTTGAGAGCTTTGGGGAAGGGCGAATGTATTTTATATGTGGGATTTGAATCTTTGGAGGCTGGAGGTAGGGAGAATAATGGCCCCCCGCAGTTGTCCATGGCTTAATTTCTGAAATGTGTTAAAATGGTATGTTACACGGCAAGGGGGAATTAAGGGTGTTAATCGGCTGGCCTTAACATAAGAAGATGATCATGATTATCATGGAGTGTCCAGGTGGGCCCTGTGTAATCACGTGGGTCTTTAAATAGGAAAGAGAGAGGCAGAGGAATGGAGGAATGACATCATGAGAAAGATCTGACCCACTATGGATGGCTTTGTCGATGGAAGGGATTATGAGCCAAGGGATCCAGAGAAGATTCTAGGAAGTGGAAAAGTTAAGAGAATGGATTACCCCTTAGAGCCTCCAGAAAGGAAAACAGCTCTGCCGACAACTTGATCTTAGCCCAGGTTCTAGCCTCTAGAACCACAAGATAGTAATTTGTGTCACTGGGATGCCTGGGTGGCTCAGTTGGTTAGGCTTCTGCCTTCGGCTCAGGTCATGATCCCAGGGGAACCTGCCTCTCTCTCTGCCTGTCGATCCCCTGGCTTGTTCTTTCTCTCTTTCTGTCTGTCTGACATATAGATAAGTAAAATCTTTAAAATAATAATAACAATAACAAAATAAACATCCCAATTACAAAATGGGTGGAAGGCCTAGCAGACATTTTTTCCAAAGAACATATATAAATGGCCAATAAGCACACGAAAAGATACTCAGCACTCATCATCAGGGAAATGCAAATCAAAACCACAAGGAGACATCACCTCACAGTCAAGGATGGCTTTTATCAAAAAGATAAGAGATAATAAATGTTGGCAAGGAGGTGGAGAAAGGGAGCCCCCGTGCACTGTGGGGGGGAATGCAAGCTGGTGGAGTCACTGTGGAAAACAGTATGGAGGTTCCTCAAAAAATTAAAAAGACCACCCTAGGATCCAAGGAATGCCACTACTGGGTATATATCCAAAAGAAATGAATTGACAATGCGGAAGAGGTGTCTGTACTCCCCTATTCGCTACAGCACAATTCACAAGAGCCAAGAGATGGAAACAACCTAAGTGTGCAACGGCAGATGAATGGATGAAGAAAATGTTGTGTATCTATATGCAATGGAATATTATTCAGCCCTAAAAAAGAAGAGAATCCTGCCATTTATGACAATGTGGATGAAACTCAAGGGCATTATGCTAAGTGAAATAGGCCAGACAAAGAAAGACCAATAGTGCATGATATTCCTTCTGTATGGAATCATCCTCTCCCCCAAAAAAGATGAACTCATAGAAACAGAACAGAAGGGTGGTTGCCGAGGGCTGGCGGGGTGGGAGCGGTGGGAAGGGGTTGGTAAGCCGACACAAACTTCCAGTTATAGATGAATGCGTTCTGAGGATCTAATGACTAAGTTAATAAAATTGTACTGTAAAATTGAAATCTGTTAAGAGAGTAGATCTTAAGTATTCTCACCAAAAAAAAATTACCCTGATATTAAACATTACACAGATATTAAAATCGAGGAAATAATACATAATTGGTGTAATGCATTGATTAATGTAATAACATCAAACATCTATGATTTAATAGAATGTGTAAAAGCAAGATTGTATATAATCATAGCAATGTTAAGGAAACTGTCCGTGATACCGGAGAGTTCCCTTAAAAAGCCAAGCACGCAAGTAATGAATCATATAACTTTACATCAAAAACTAGGGATGTACTGTATGAGGACTAACATAATAAAAAATTATTATAAAAAAAAAAAAGCCGAGCACGAAACACAAACAGGTATTAGCGGTGCTTACCTGCGGTGGGGGCAGCGATAATTATTTATTTTGGTTCTAATCTTTATTTTTCTTATCTTCAACATTTTCTTTAATGAGGAGTTTCTGCCTTTAGAAAAGAAACATTAACAAAATAAAGGCGCCCCGTAACGTGTTCGCTAGAGTGAGAACAGTCAGCAGGGGGCTGGGTCTTCCATTACCCCTCCTGGCTGAGAAAATGCGTGTGGGACCAATTTCGGGTTCGCCCCCGTCCCGTGTGATGACGGGTTTGCAGGTGCTCCTCCTGCCTGCAGGCTTAGAGAGACTCCTTCTTAGCAGCGGTGGCCCATTTCCTCGGGATCATTCACGCTGTCTCTGCGACTTCTGTAGGAAAGCGGCTGGCTTGCCGATGCATTGCTCTGGGATGAGTGCCCCTGGCGGAGCAGACCTGCGACTGGCACCTTTGTGCTAATCAAGAAAAGGCCAGGAGGTGAGTGTGGGGAGCAGACCCTGGCGGGGATTCCACACCCTGTCCCCTTCCTGGTGACTCCCCCAGTGCTACCTCTGCAGGGTGCAGCTCCCCTCTCCAGCACCTATTTATCTGGGTAAAAACTAGTGATGTTTGGGGATCACCAGCTAAGGGGAGATGTTCGTTCCCATAGTATCACTTTTACATCACTCTGGGTGCATGGACGCAATATGATACGTCACTGCACTTAGATTCAAAGGCTTCACAAGGCAGGGGAGACTTTATTAGGAGCTTACCTTCCAGAAGCTCAGATCGGGGTACACCACACAAACGTGCCCTGCGTAATTACCGCCGATGCAAACAGCAACAAAGATTCAATTTGCTGCATATAAAGGCTAGAAGGAAAATTCTACAAAACGATCTAGTTTATTTGATAATAAAGAAGACCGAAGATTTCAGAATAGGAATAGTAAGAACAATAGTAGCAGAATAATCAAAGAGCCTAAAGAATGAAATGAGAATAAGGAGACAGACAACGAAAGAGAATGTGTGGCTTTCGACAAAACCCCGGACCGGAAGAGGAATACGTGGGAAAAAGTGAGGAAGGTCTATAAACGGCATTGTATCAATGTGAACGTCCTGAATTTTGATAATCGTACTGTGGCTGTGTTCGATGTGACATTGGGGGAATCTGAAACTTCCTGGTGATTCTGTGAGGTCCACACCCACTGCCCCAAGCCACTCACACAGCCCTGACCGCCATCCACGGGGTGCTGGGGGCTTTCAGTGACAGAGTGAACAGTGACTGTGAACACCCATCATCGGTGATGGAGTCTTTACTGGTTACGAGGAAAATGGAAAAATGTGACCATTATGATATACTTGTGGGTGAAGCATCGCTTAATATTTTCTGTTGCAATTATTGTTCTTTATTCTGAGATCAGGTCTTTCCCCTCTTTTGTTGTTGTTGTTGTTGTAAAGTCATTTATTTTGAAAATGAAGAGAAAAAACCAAGATGAAAGGAAGAATGCCAGCTTCATTTTGCTATCCCTGGGTAATTGTCAAGGTTGCAAGATCCTGTCCGCAGAGTGGGGAAGAGGCCAAGGCCATGGTCGGGGTGGGAGGTGAGGAGCGCAGTCAGGCTCATCTCCCCGACACCTGCAGAGACCGTGCAGATCTCAGGCTGCTCCTTCGAGGCCCTGAGCTGATGGAGAGGTAGCCAAGGAGAAAACTAGATTTCAACGCAGAGCAAAATGGGGCCTTTCAGCAGTCTGATCACCCAAAGAAGGTCAAGGGACTCAGAGACCCAGGGACAGCATCAGCGATGTGTCACTGTCTTCTTAAGATACTTGCCACCCTTCCCACACATAGCCAAGGAGGCGGGCAGTGCCATCTCTCCGTCTGGGTTGCTTCAGCTCTGGGGTCTAGTTTGTGAGAGATGGAGAGTCACCGAAGACAGCTGAACTCGGCTGGAACAGGTGGCCAACGGACAGCAGGGCCGGGAGCTACCGAACAGGCCATCGGTCATCGTTTCTTGGTTCCAATCTGTTTCTGGCAAACTTGCTGAAGAACAAAGGTTGTGGTGGGGACCTTCAGCGATCACCTGGTCCCCACCAGGTCACCTGTGAGCAGAAAGGTCACAGTCCTTCCTGGAGGCCAGGATGAGGCAGCATTCTCTTGGGAGGAGGTAAAGAGGGACTGGGGCCATTGCCAGCGACCTATTGGCCACAGAAAAGGAGGTTGGTGGTGGACGTTTCCTGAGGACTCCAAAGTCTCCACCTGTTGCTTTGAATGTGGGTATTGTTCAGCCAGGCTCACTGCTGGTGATGAGTGGAGACTGACAAAATGTGCAGGAATCAGGCTCAGTAAAGATTTATGGGGCACACCGTGTGGTCTGTAAAGAGTTGACTCTCCCTTTTTCCATGTGGAGTAATGCCCAGGTCCACCCCCTAGCCTGCCCCTCTTTCCTCAACCCTAGACCCCCCTGAGGACAGGACTATTCTTCCGTCTCCCTTACCTCCTTGAGGAGATTTTCCTGGTGAGTCTGTGGCCCTGACTTTGATGGGAATTACCACAATAGAAGGTATTTACTGACTGTTGGCTTAGCACCTGACCTCTCCCACCCCTGCCCCTGATGGAGGATGTTATCGCCACTCCATCCTCACAACCCAACTGATTTAATTCAACAATGTGTATTGTTTACTCCATGTCAAGTGTGGCTGATTTTTTCCTCCAAAATATTTATTAAACCCATCACCTGCTTGTCATCTCTTTCCCGTGTTCTGGTTCAGCCCTCACCTCATCGGCATTATCAGGACGTTGGTAAGGACCTACTAACTTCTATGCTCCCTCTGCTTCTGTTCCCCCTTCTTTGAATCACCCTCCAGCCCCAGGAAGGGGTCTGCCAAAATGAGAGTCGTTGGCAAGGCACCCGCTGGTCAAAATCTCCGCAGTGACTCCGTGTCATCAATAGGACACAGTTCTGCTCATTCTCAGGGCTCACAAACTTTCCACTAGATGAACCCCACCCAGGAGCCCCGCCCCCCTTAGCTCCACCCACCACCTGCATGCGTCATGCTAGTTCCTTTCCCACTGGAACCATCTTTCTCCTTCTTCCAGTTGGCTCCTTCCCACCTTGCTCCAACTCCGGGCTCTTGAGTAGTCACGTTACCCGACGAGCACAGGTCCGTTGCAACTCCTACTGCCGTGTTTTAGAATCCTCCGTTGGTGTGTCCTTGCTAGACTACGAACTGCTAAAGGCTGGTCTCTATCTTAATTATCTTTGGCTCACTATCTTTAGGAAGTAGCCAAACATACTTTATAAAAGTCTCTTGTAACGTGTGCTATGTGACTGATCCTGGTAAGCACCTTACAAGCACTTCTGGAGTCTCCCTGAAGAATGTGTGACTGACAAATGATGCGAGCTCTTGGATACGCATGCACTTGCCATCTGCAGTGATCTTTTAAAACCATAAACCACATCACACCTCTGTTTCCCCGACCCTCTCTCCTGCTCGCTCACCGTGCCTTGGCATTCTCCATATCCAGGGAGGGCCATATGCACCCCAATGTTCATAGCGGCGTTGTCCACAATAGCTAAATCGTGGAAGGAGCCGAGATGCCCTTCAACAGATGACTGGATTAAGAAGATGTGGTCCATATATACAATGGAATATTACTCAGCCATCAGAAAGAACGATTACCCAACATTTGCAGCAACATGGACGGGACTGGAGGAGATTATGCTAAGTGAAATAAGTCAAGCAGAGAAAGACAATTATATGGTTTCACTCATTTATGGAACATAAGAACTAGGAAGATCGGTAGGAGAAGGAAGGGAAGAATGAAGGTGGGGGGAAACAGAAGGGGGAATGAACCATAAGAAACTGTGGATTCTGGGAAACAAACTGAGGGCTTCAGAGGGGAGGGAGGTGGGGGAATGGGATAGGCCGGTGATGGGTATTAAGGAGGGCATGTATTGCATGGAGCACTGGGTGTTATACACAAATAATGAATCATGGAAGACTGCATCAAAAGCTAATGATGTAATGTATGGTGACTAATATAACATAATAAAAAATATTATTTAAAAAAAAAGAAAGAGGGGCGCCTGGGTGGCACAGCGGTTAAGCGTCTGCCTTCGGCTCAGGGCATGATCCCGGCATTATGGGATCAAGCCCCACATCAGGCTCCTCTGCTATGAGCCTGCTTCTTCCTCTCCCACTCCCCCTGCTTGTGTTCCCTCTCTCGCTGGCTGTCTCTATCTCTGTCGAATAAATAAATAAAATCTTTAAAAAAATAAAAAATAAAAAATAAATAAAAAAAAGAAACTGTTAAAAAAAAAAACAACATAAACCACATCACACCTCTGTTTCCCCAGCCCTCTCTCCTGCTCGCTCACCGCGCCTTGGACATTCTCTGTATCCAGGAAGAAACACACGGAGCTCTGGTCTACCCCAGTAGGTTGCACATGCTGTTCCCTTGGCCTGGAACTTTCTGGCCTCTGAGCTTCACCTGGCGGGCTCCTCTTTCTCATGTCGGTGAGAGCTCATCTGTCATTCTCAGAGAGACCTTCTCCTGTCTGACACAGCCTCTTCCTTCTAGCCTTGAGTCAGGAGTCATTACCATATCAGCCCTTTCAAATTTTATCACAGCATTTGTCTGACCTTGAAGTCAGCTCGTCCCTTTGTGTGAGCACAGCAGTGCTGCCTCCCCCTGGAATGGGAATGCCGCAAGAGAGTGGGGGCTTGTCTGTCTTGTTCTCCATCCCCCGAGCTCAGACTACTTTCTGGCAATCCGTCCAGATTCAGTGAATTTGTCAAGTATCTAATGTATTCCTCCCTCCAATCCCCTGAGCTAAACATTATTATTATCCCATTTTACAGACGAGACAAGGAAATCTCCAAGAGGTTCTTTGAGTAGACTGCGTAGCTAGCTGGTCAGCTGAGAAACAGGCCTTTTGGTTTTACAGCCAGAACTCTGACTACTGCACTAGTCCGTGCCTTACACACCAGCATTCCCACCTGGTTAAAAGCACACGATATCTCACCCCTCTCCCCTGCCCGTTCCTGAGCGGGACGAGGTACTTCTATTTCTTTGCCCCATCCCTCAGGTTTTCTCTTTCTCTTCTAAGGCTCAGCCTGGCTACACACACTCAGAACTGCCCCAGGCCACTCCACAGTTTGGACGGACTTCCTGTTGGAGTCAGGATGCCTGGCAGGGTAACTCCTACTTCCCAGTGCTACGACCAGTGTGTCCCCTTCCAGTGGGACATTCCATAATGACTCCAGTTTTCCAATGCCCATTCTACTCCTTTGAAATGAAATGTACATTTGAAAAAACAAGGGATGCTCTGTAGGCAAAGCTTTGATATGTTTTTAGGGTAATCAAGATGGCATTTGCATCAGTAATCAAGGTCCTTCTTGAACAGAGTGGCTTAAGTTCACAATATCAATCCCAAATTTGGTCTCCGTATTCCAGACTCTAATTCTGTGTTCTCCTAGGGATGGGACCTCAGTTGTTTGTTTGTTTGTTTTTAAGATTTTATTTTTTAATTTGAGAGAGAGAGAGAGAGAGCACACAAGTGGGGAGGAGTAGAGAAAGAGGAACCAGGAGACTTTGCGCCGATCCCACGACCCTGAGATCATGACCTGAGCTGAAATCAAGAGTAGGACACTTAACCAACGGAGCCACCCAGGGGCCCCAGGACCTCAGTTTTGAGGGTGGTCTTTCTCCAGCTCTCTTGCCATGGAGAAGACAGTCTGAAATTCATTCATTCATTCATTCATTCATCCATCCATTAATTCATTTCACACACATTTCTGGCCCTGACCATGGCCCCAAGTGCTATGCTAAGTGCTGGGGCAGCACAGACGTGTAAGACACAGTCCTCCTCACCCATGGTCACCAGGGCTAAAAAATATATGACAGCTTCCTGAAGGGAGTAGTAATTTTTACTTTCTCCCTTGTACCAGATTCCCCGCTCTACCATCTCGACCTCTTAAATTCAAGAGAGCTTCCCTCTGACCATGAAAAAGCACCCGAGGTTACGCGAGAAGCATTAGCAGATGCATAAAGCTGTCAAACTCCTGGAAAGAACCGGCCCAAACCAGACACTCGGAAAGACAAAGATTGAGGAACCCACCGGAGATGAAAGGAAGCATTTTTCACCTTCCAGTGTGGAAGATTGCCCAGTCACAAAGCCCGAAAAAGACCCAAGGAGGTCAATTGAGATGACCCAACGACCAAGTCAAAGTAAATTATGGAGGGGGAGGAAGAAGGAAGAAAGGAAAATCGGTCTAAAACACAACTCGCATACCCAAAACTGGTGACTGTGTTTCCCTTGGGGACTACAGAAGACGCCCCTTCTTCTACCCCGTATCTTTGGGGTAATGGCAGGGAGATGGGAGCCACTGGGGAGCAGGGGGTTTGGTGTGCATTCAGCCGAATTGGGGGCTGCCATTCCTGACCCCGAAGCCTATGCCTTAACTTGCTTAGACCTGCTGCCTTGGACTCCGCTTGGACCCACCAGCTTGCGTTGCAACAGAGGTCAGAAAATCTGTCAACACCAAATGATTAAGAGCACTGATTTGAACAAAAACTTTTCTCTTCCACATTTTACCAGCTTCAATTGATGTTTTCGCCGTAGGAGGCAAGGATAAGAGAATGTGGGGGCCATAGAAGAGCCCCACTGAGTCACAGACCCCGCTATAGGGAGGGGAAGCAAGAATTCTGAGACTATTTCAAATGTTCATTGACCTTCCGGGGTCATTCTTTGCCTTCGATTCCCATCTGATTAGGGAAGGAATCTGCCCTCTTTGCTGGGTAATTATTCTAGAAAGAGAATGGTTTTGTTTTTTGTTTGGGGTTTTTGGGTTTTTTGTTTTTTGTTTTTTTGTTTTTGTTTTTGTTTTTTTTGGTTATTAAGATCATCTCACTGTCAGGCAAGTATATAAACCCATCCTATTTTGAGGAGGTAACTTGCACATTTGAAAAGCACACTTTGACCTCATGGCTTGGTTTGAAGGCAGAACCACAGCAGGAAAGAAAGGAAGAGAAAGGCAAAAAGCGCCTTGTTCAATCCCCTTCTTCTGGCGCAAGTCTCCAGAACAGCGTTCTCCATTAGGGACATGAGCACAAAGACCATACTTTTCCCCTTAAAGGAGCCGTTAGCAAGTGGCATCAGCTGACTGCTGCGATTGGCCCTTCCCTCCTCGGTGTCCTGTCTGTAATTGTCACTAATGCAAATTCATTAGATATTTCATTAGCTCAGCCAAAAACCTATATCCTGATCTTTAGCTGAAAACATCTCTGAATTAGATCATGAAAATTAGAATAAAACTCATTCACCAGTGGCAGTTAATGAGTCATGACTAAGGAAGGAAGGGGGAGGAGGGTGGGAGAGAGCAGCTCCCCGAGAGTTGCACAGAAGGGGACGTTAATGCTGCATTTTGTGACTTCCTTGGAGCACGAAGCCATCACCGTTGGGAGACACCAGAGTTTCCGACCCGGCTCTGGGGATTTTAGGGACTTCCTTCCAAAGCTAGGGGAAGAAGAGCAAATATGGGTAGTAGTGTGTGGCTGGTCGGTCCTCAGAGCGGACACCTAGCCCTCCGTGATTGGTGTCGTTGGTGGTGGGCTAGGAATAAGCTTTGTTTCCTTACCCAAGTCACACAGCCTCTCTGAGCATCTGTAAAATGAAGATGCCTGCCCACCTGGTCTCCAGGAATGTGTCCCACCTGCCTGCCGCTGCCCAGAGGTTCCCCGCAGGACTCTCCCTATGCCTTCGTAATAGAGCCAGCCCATTCCATCGAACCTTGAGCAGGTGTCCACCCTAAACCACAGCAACCTGCCAATCCGGTTCAAAAACATCGCCCAAACTGTAGTTCTCTGTTCCACCTGGAGGTAATAAAGACAGCGACCCTGCAGTTAACCAGCTTGGCATTGGACACGAAGAGCCAGCCACTATTGCTTCCTCCTGGCATAACACCCAGGGCCGCTCGCTTGTCTGAGAGACGGATGGTGAACCATTTCAGCTGCTTTTGCTGCCGGGTCCCCGAGCCGGGAGCCTCGGCTGCACAAGGTGATTGAGCTGGGGAGGCAGCATATCCAGACTCTCCCGGGAGGATCCCTTTTTCATTTACATTTCCAATTTCCAGGCTTGTCAACAGTTTCTGCCTCTCTTCTCCAAGAGGAATGGAACCTCAAAACCAGAAGGTAAAAAGTACACGGAGGACTCAGCGGCTTTGGGCTGCGAGATCCCTATTTGCCATGAGTGACGGCCTCCCTGTGCTCTGGGTCACGGGAGTCATCGTGGGGTCTGCTGCCCTTAGGGTGAGATCGCAGGGAATGGGGATGGACCCCTCTGTCAGCTACGCCCTGGCCAAACGGCTTCCTCCTTCAACCGAGCACCCAAACACCCCAGATACAGCCTAGGTCTGTGCCTCTCCTTTTTTAAAACTCAGATATAATCCTCATGCTGTGAAATTCACCCTTTTTTTTTTTTTTAAGATTTTTATTTATTTATTCGACAGAGATAGAGACAGCCAGCGAGAGAGGGAACACAAGCAGGGGGAGTGGGAGAGGAAGAAGCAGGCTCATAGCAGAGAAGCCTGATGTGGGGCTCGATCCCAGAACACCGGGATCACGCCCTGAGCTGAAGGCAGACGCTTAACCGCTGCGCCACCCAGGCGCCCTGAAATTCACCCTTTTTAATTCATCACCCCAAAAGGAAACACTGTCCTAATTGAGCTGCTACTCCCTATCCCCACCTCCCCCGCCCCTTGCAATCACTCATCTACTTTCTGTCTCTAACAGTTCCCATATTCTGTATATTTCACGCAAATGAAATCGTAGAATGCCTAACCTTTTACGGCTGCCTTCTTTCACTGAGCATAATGTTTTCAAGGTTCATCTATGTTATGGTATCAATATTTCTTTTTTATTAAACAAATATTTAATAAATAAAAAGTATTAGTAAATAACACTGTATTGTATGAATATCCTATTCCACTTATTGATTGTTCAGTTGATGGACATTTGCGTTGTTTTTTTGCGTATTATGGGTAACGCTGATAGGACCATTTGTATGACAAGTTTTTGTGTGAATGTATTTCAGGTCTCTAGGGTGCATATCTAAGAGAGGAAGTGCTTTGCTATATGGTTAACACCGCGTTTAACTTTTTGAGAAACAGCCAGACTTTTTTCCCAAAAGTGACTGCACCATTTTAAATGCCCATCAGCAATGGATGAGAATTCTCAGCTTTTCCATATCCTCACCAACACTTGTGGTTTCTGTCTTTTTTGTGTGAAGTGGTATCTCATGATGGTTTAGACTTGCATTTCCCTAATGACTAATGACGTTGGGCATCCTTTCATGTGTTTATTGGCCATGTGCATATCTGTTTTGGAGAAATGTCTACTCAGGTCCTTTACCCATTTGTAAATTGGGTTATTTGTCTTTCGATTTTTGACTTGTAAGAATTCTTTATAGATTCTGTGTTCTAGACTCTCCTCAGATATATGATTTGAGTACATTTTCTTCTATCCTGTACGTATCTTCTAAAGTACAAATGACTTTAATTTTGACAAAGTCCATTTTTTCCCCTTTGGTTTTGTGCCTTGGGTGTCATATCTAAGAAACCATTGTAAATCCAAGGCCATGAAAATTTGCACCTGTATTTTCTTCTGAGTTTTAAAGTTTTAGCTCTTGCCCTGAAGTCTTTGATCCATTGCGAAGTACCTTTTGTACATGGTGTGAGGTAGGGGGTCCAACTTCATTCTTTGGCATCTGATTATCCAATTGTCCCATCACCTGTTGTTGAAGAGACTATTCTTTCCCCTGTTGAACTCTTGTGCCAGTTTTATAACTCCTAGTAAGTCCCACCTCCTGTGATTCACCTCTCAAGGTGGGTTTCTCCCCTCTCAGGCTACATGGTCAGCCCCCTGAGGGCAGGAAGTGGGAACAAATCTTTGGGTACCTTAGAGGTTGGGCACAGGGTTCAAACCCTCTGGGTTTATTAAATCATTCTGGAAATTGCTGTAGTGACTACTCCCCTCTGAGTATTTTCCACCTAGTGGCCCTGAGTTTCCTATGTAGCTCACCCCAGTGTTAACTTAGTTTAATGGAGGTTATATGAAGTCAGATGCAGGGATAAGCATGGGGATGAAGCCCCCTTGGCCCCTCTGGCCAACCTAGTAGTCGTCAAGCTTTAGCAGCCACTCTTACCCCTTGTGGTTGATTAAATAAGCCTTTCTTTGCGTATCTGTCGATCATGCATTCTTTCCTTAAAAAAACAAAAAACAAAAAAAAAACAGACCTTTCTGGACTCACCAGACCCTCTCGCACAACCTTCAAGCTCTGAGATAATGTCTATAGCTGGTACCATTGAGTCGGCATGTAATCAAGAAACATCAGGGACTTCTGTACTTCCTTTATTAATTGCCCTACGCTCCTTTAAAAACCCCTCAACAGGGCAGAAGCTACAGAGTTGGTCTTTGGACAAGAGTCTGCTTTCTCCCCAGGTGGCCAGCCTCCTGAATAAAGCTCGTATGCCTTTCCGATCAAAACTCATCTCTTGATATTGGTTTTTCAAGCTCCTGGCCTCTGAACTCGGGTTTCTGTAACAGGGAGAGTAGGGGATAGTAATGTCAGATGAATCTATGCTCCACACCCAACAGGACAGTCTATGAGTGCTTCCTATGGAGTTCCTGGCAGTTGGGAACCTTCCCCATCACCCCCCAACTGCTCAGAATGTTCCAGGAGCACCTATAAGGACAGCTGTGTTTTGGCTCAGCCAGTGAGATCAAGGAGAGAGGGGATGCAGACGTAGAGGAGGAAGATGGGGATCAGAAGCTGGAGACCAGAGGGGTGGTCATTGATGAGATGCTCACGGAGGGTAGGTCTCTGACCGTCTACGACCTGGGAAGGCAAGGTCACCGAAAAGGGAAACAGAAGCAGCCTTTGCCTCTTCCCGGCAACAAATTGTTAAAATAATGGGTTTATGTTTCAAAGGTTTCTTTCTCTGCTTTTGATCAATAAAATGTTCTTTAGATCAATACAAATGTAATTTCGCTGCTGGCAGCCATTTAGAGCATACAGCGGCAAAGTCACCACCCAGCAAGCCTGGCTGGTAAGCGTCATGCAAGCACCGCGCTCTGCTGGCTGTAGGCTGTGCCTGGGAACAGCAAGGACAGACAAATGAGATTACCAGCCAATAAGCTCGCTGTTAGCACCGGCGTCTTGGTGCCGGCATACATCTCTGCAGCTCGAGGCTTTCAGTCGAAAGAATCTGACTCTCCTAAATTTGCTGTTACAACTAGATAATAGAAAGAGTGGGCTGTTGGTTTAGCCCGTCCCCTACGCCAGAAACGGTTCTAAGTGCTTTCTGGGAATGAATGCATTTGACTCTGACAGAAACCCAATGAAATAACCCCATTATCACCCTTGTCGTATTGATAAGGCTGTTGAGGCACAGAGAGATTGAATAGCCGGCCCCAGGGCACACAGCCCACCTGGAGCCCAGCTGGGATTGGAAGTAGGAAGTCTGACGGCAGGGGCTCTAAGCTCTCAACTGAGTCATATCACCTGGCGTCCCTGACATTCCTCTGTCGGGTGCTTACCACGCGCCGGGCACTGAGCTCCATCCGTTCCCGTGTTTTCTGTTCTTTATTCCCCTAACCCTTATTATAGATGAGAAACGGAGGCCCAGGGGAAGATCGATGACGGGCCCCGGGTTTTGTTGCCAGGACGTGGCAGAGCTAATTTCAAACCCCTGTGTTCTGAAGCCAGCGCTGCTGGGCTGGAGTCTCCCCCTCAAGGAGGCGACTAAGTGGTCTGTGCCTTGCCTTCTGCCACAGCTGCCTGCGTGAAGGACGGAGGATGTGTGCCCAGGGAGCCCAACATGAGGAAAAGCCCCCGAGGGGCAGAACGAGTGAACCAAAGCTCCTGGGGCTCCCTACAGGGGTGAGCAGTCAGCCATCCGGATAGAACTGCTCAGAGAGAAAGGCCGTCCAAGCTCAAATGCCTGCTCCTGCCACGGCCTCGCTCTGCACCTGCTGCAGGGCCCGAGTGTCCCATTGGCTGAGAAACAGGAACAGATGAGCCTGAGTCTAGTGCTCTGGGAGTTTCACTGCTCTGGCGCGGGCGGGGCTGTGAGCGAATGTGACTCCGGATGTCTGATCCACTTGCCAGGTTCAGCTTCCTGAAGACGGGGCAGTGAGTCAAGAGGCCTGAACGGGGAGCCAGCGTCCCTGCATTTTGGTCCCTGCTCAGCAGTGTGGGCATGAGCAAGGTCATTGCCTTCACTGGGTCCCATTTTTCTGTCTCTAAAATAATGACCTGGGGCCAGTTCAGCTCTGAAGTCTCTCCCAGGTCAAAGGCTGTGGGGATCGGTAGGAAGGGAGAAGGTCAACGTTGCCAAGACAGAGATGAATCTTTCATTCATTCGGCAAAGTGTATCAAATGCCCGTCATGTACCAGGTGTGGCACTCAGCGATAGGCAACAGGGACCGCATTCCTTGTTGTCGTAGCTTAAAGTCTAGTGATCTGTGAGATGCCAGATTCATCCGTTCACTTGGTCATTCATTCATTCATTCGCTCATTCAAACAAGGAGCTACCATGTTACAGGTACAACGGCAGGTACCAGGGTTTCAAAGATGAGAAAGTGTCCTGGAGGCCTGAAATGCCAGCAGGAAAGTCAGGCATTGTCAATAAACACACCTCCATTTTGCATGGCTTTGGTCCCATTTATTCTTAATCTCTCCCCTGTATTACCCAAGAACACACCCAAGAGATCAGGACTTAAGATCCAGCACCGAAGTGGGCCAGGAGAGCAGGGAAGCCAGGGAAGAAGAAGGGAGACAGTCCAGCAGAATGCCCTGGGTCCAGGCAGGTGCCCACAGAAGCCTCTTTCTGACGTCATCCTTGAGCAATCTTTCATGGGTGTGTCAGGGGAATGAGACGTCCTCAAACAGAGCCAACCTCAGTGTGAGGTCATGTTAGTCCTTGCTCCGTGTCTGCTGTCTCAACAAGCACACAGCAATCAGCTGGCCAATTCTGCCTCTTAGGATGACTACGTCCAGGGCGCTCACACTGAAGTTAGATGGTGGCCGGTCTCCATAACTGCCCTACTTGGAGCTGGGCTACCAGTTTGCTGGTTTCCACACAGCACCAGTCCCTTGGGAAGGGGAGCCCCCCTGCAGCACCCCAGCCAACCTCCGTACCTTTCACTTCATTTCCTGGGAGCCAGAGTTTGCTTGTGCCCCCCCTTGCTTGTTCAAGGGATGGCTGAGAGCCATACTTGTCAGTCTACCTTTGCGTCCTTACCAGCTCTCCCTGACTTTCCCTTCCCTGAGCCTCAATAACCTTTTGATCTCAGCTGCAACAAACCCCAAACACTGCCATGTAGTTAAAGGACCTGACCTTTGACAGGCCATGTCCCCCCTGTTGACCTCAATTTCCCCATCTGTAAACTGAGAATAATTTCACCTGTCCTGATACTTGGCCAGAGTTGTACTGAAAATCAAATGTGTTATTTCAGTTAGCCTTATACTCTCTCGGCCCATCCATGTTGCCACAAATGTCAAGATCTCATTCGTTTTCATGGCTGAGTAATATTCCATTGTCTATATACCACATCTTCTTCATCCATTCATTCACTGAAGGACACTTGGGCTGCTTCCATAATTTGGCCATCGTAAAGAATGCTGCAATAAATAGGGGTGCATGTATCTTTTCAAATTAGGGTTTTCATTTTCTTTGGATAAATACCCAGTACTAACATAACTAGATCATATGGTAATTCTATTTTTAATTTTTTTTTAAGAAACTCCCTACTGTTTTCCACAATGGTGATACCAATTTGCATTACCCACAAACAGTGGAATTTGAGAAACAAAACACACAAGCAAACAAGGAAAAAAGGGACCAACAACAACAACAAAAAAAACAGACTCAAATATGGAGAACAAGCTGGTGGGAGGGATGGAGGAAATAGATAAAGGGAAGTTGACTTAACATCATGTACACTGAGTATGAATCATTGAATCACTGTATTGTACACTTGAAACTAATAGAACACCTTATGTCAATTACACTTGCATACAAGAACAAATGCAAGAAATGGCAACAACTAAACTATTCAGCGTTATGTGTCGATGTAGTAATCATGATGAGACTATTTACACACCAGAGCTACGAGAGGTAGAGATTTAGAACAAGGCCATTCCACGTTGAAAGACTCCAATCCAGGGGACGCCTGGGTGGCTCAGTCGGTTAAGCGTCTGCCTTCGGCTCAGGGCATGATCCCAGGGTCCTGGGATCGAACCCCACATCGGGCTCCCTGCTCTGCTGGGAGCCTGCTTCTCCCTCTCCCACTCCCCTTGCTTGTGTTCCCTCTCTCACTGCCTCTCTCTCTCTGTCAAATAAATAAATAAAATTTTTAGGAAGGAAGGAAGGAAGGAAGGAAGGAAGGAAGGAAGGAAGGAAGGAAGGAAGAAAGAAAGAAAGAAAGAAAGAAAGAAAGAAAGAAAGAAAGAAAGAAAGAAAGAAAGAAAGAAAGAAAGAAAGAAAGAAAGAAAAGAAAAGGAGAAAGAAAGATTCCAATCCAGTGAGCAGCCCCTGAGCACCTCATGTCTGTCAGGCCCTGGGGTGGCTCCTTTTGTGTCCCCAATCTCATTTAAACATCGCATCTCTCCTTTCCATTTGTAAATGAAGAGACACAGGCTCTGAGCAGTGAGGTATTCTGTCCAAGGATGCAGTTGAAGCGAAGGTCCCTGGTCTCAGGGAGAAGTCAGCTGGCTCTTAAGCCATGGCTCCACGGAGCACTAAAATCTCATCCATGTGGTCGCTGGAAAAATACAAAGTGTGCTCTACTCCTACCTTTAAATACAAACCCGCTGCTTTCAGACCCAATTAGGAGCAGGTAATTACCTGTGGGAAGTGGGGAGTTGGGCGGTCTGCTGGATCGAACAGAGAGTACGTGAGCTAGTCTTTCCTAGTTATCAATAAAATGCTACAACAAAATCATTATTTGGCAACGTGTTTATTTAATATCTCATCCCGCAGGCCCAGGACGGAGAGTAGCCCCAGTCACCCCTCTAAGAGAGCATTTTGGGTTGGTGCTGCTGGCTTTGCTGCCCCTGTTTGGCAGAGAAGTGCCCTGCCAAGGGATGACCTAATTTTTTCCACAACTCCATAAAAACGATGGTATAATCTCATAGTCCTCCACCTCCCACCCGGAGCCTCTGGTCCCTTCCCTAGAGCCTCCGCCTTGATTGGTCCCTATGATGATACCGAGTGAGGCAGGCAGACTATTCACCACCTGAGACCCGCAGCTGGAGGAGGGGGTTCACTAAGCTGCTGTGGCCGGGTGCTGGGGGCACTGGAGTGAGCCCCTGGTATCCTGTGCTCACTGGATCTCACCAGACCTCAGCTTCCAGCTCGGCTCCCCTGGGCAGCCCCATTGGTACCTGCCAGGAATGTATACATGGCCTGCATGGCAGCCTTCTCTGAGAGCTTTGCTATGGACAGTCCAACCTCCTTCCCCAGGGACTGGATTCTGCTCCCAGCCCACCTGTGACAATTGTGATCCTGCCACCTTCTGATTCTGAGTATCTCCTGGTCATGGATGCTTCCCGGAACTGCACCTGTTGACCTTGTTGATCACGGACCAGCTGCCTGCTGACTGCATAAGGGCCAAGCAAAGAGGGGTCACTCAGACCCACCTTCCTTCCGCTACACCAGCCTCAGCCGCCAGGGTCCCACCATGCTTCCTGTAAGAGCCACCGGGGTCTCTACAGCTCTCTACCTTGCTTGGCCGGAAGAATGTGGCTGCCTGCTTGAAGGACATTTGAAAGTCACTGAGTAAGCAAAAAATGCTTTGAGGCTGCCTGGTTCTTTCTCCCCTGGGGCTCTTTCCATCCTGGCAACTTCCCACCATTTTACTTGTTCCTTGAAACGGACACATAATCGCGGCATCCAGGAGGCGTTCTCAGGCTTGACGATGCACCTTTATCACAGCTGTTTGCCCTTCCCTGTTTTAATTCCTCAAACCCCTGTGGCGTGTCCTGCACTTTTCTGCACTCAAACACTTGTCTCAGTGTCTTCTTCTGGGGGAACCCAACAGAAGACATCAAAGCAGAGAGAATGTCATTGTTCCGATCATTCTGATGTAAATTGAGACACTCCATGTGGCAGTTAATTTTATGTGTCAACTTGACTGGATCTCAGGGTGCCCAGATATTTGAGTAAACATTATTTCGGGGTGTGTCTGTGAGGGTGCTTCTGGATGCAATTGGCCCTTGGATCGGGAGACTCAGTGAAGCGGTTTGCCCTCCCTAGTGTGGAAGGGCATCACCCCGCCTTTGAGGGCCTGGACAGAACAAAGAGGTGGAGAAAGGAAGAATTTGGCCCTTCCTGCCTGGTTGTGGAGCTGGGTATTAAATTCTCTGCCTTTAGCTTTCCTGGTTCTTAGGCTTGCAGACCCATACTGGACTATCCATGATCTGCTTCCTCGAATCTGGGGCCTTTGGACTCAGACTGAACTACACCACTGGCTGTCCTGGGTATCCAACTTGCAGATGGCAGATCTTGGCATGAAGTCTCCATGAAGGCATGAGCCAATTCTTATCACAGTTCTCTTTATATAGATAGATGATACGGATACAGATACAGATATGAATCCTGTTGGTTCTTTCCTCTAGAGAATCCTGACCAATACACCTCATACGTCTGAGGACTTTAAGTACCATGTTGGCATTCCCATCATCCAAGCATCTGAGACCATTCTCAGGGACTATAAGGCAGGAATGTGCCCTCTGGTCCTGCGTAAAGCGATAGGAAAATGGTGGGCGTTTGTGGCCTGGCTCTGTGCTCACATCACTTTGGGCCTGCGGGAATTCTCAAGCAAGGGATGTTTGCAAAGCTGCTTGCGTTCAGCCCTGAACATCGCTACAGAGGCAGGGAGGAGAAAATGGGAAAACACAAAGTTCTGCACAACAGGAAATCACGTTAGAAAGCTGTGAAAATCATGTATCCTTTTGAGGCGTAATGGTTTTAATTTTCTCAGGCTCTGATCTCCCTGGCAACAATTTAGAAGTGCATAAGCATTCATGAATCAAAGTTGGGCACGTCTGCATGTTTAATTATGTGTCATTGGATGGAAACCTTCCTTTTGATCTTAGCATTTAAAGGGATTTATGCTTTAACAATTACATTTTTTTTTCTCCTCCCAAAGTCAATGTGGGTTATTGAAGAGTATCAGCATGGTTGGGGGTTGGGAAGGATGCTGAGAAAGTCAGGGGAGAGCTCTGTTCCATCTGGGACAGGGAGCTGTGCTGCACACATGCTCCCGTTCTTGAGAAATACGTGAGCTGGGGAGGCTGCTCCACTGTCGTGGGAAGGTGCCAATCAATGACCTTCCTCACCTGCTCCTGAGGATGCCGGGCCAGGAAAGACCACAGCTTCGATCTAAGACAGGTTGGGGGTCTCCTTGCCCTGCTGCAAAATGACCTCTGGTGAACCTCCAATTCTCCCTGATAGCAGATTAATTCTAGACTGATTCTACCTTCAATGCGGATATTAGTCGTTGGCTTATGGGTATCAGATATCAAAAGCAGACATCAGACAGATACCGGAAACATAAGGAGAGACTCTATCTTCTATTGAATTGGGATGGCTTTCCCTTCCTTTCCTAATCCCTCCATCCTGCCACCCCTCTCTTTCCCCCACCCCTGGAATGTATTTCAGTGAATCTTCTGAAATATCCATTAGGGGCACACGTACAAGACTTGTCAGGAACTCTTAAGGTCTAGACGTGGACATCCCTAACCCTTTCTGTGAGTTCAGTTTAGCCCACAAGTAACGCACCACTGACACCAAGGTCATTATCATCTCCATCACCTCCTTGAAGGAACTGACCTGACCTGTTTATTCAACTACACATCCCCTTGGACCCTCACCCATCTGCTCAACGATACTTATTCAGTCACGGGCCAAGGTCACACATCTGTGAGGCCAGACTGTGTTTTCTTCCTGACTCCACCCTGTACCAATTACACTCTTCCACTGTGCCTCTGTTTCCTTATCTGCGAAATGGGTATGATAACACCCTCCCTGGGTTACAATGAAAACGTGTAATGATTTGAAGGGCCGTGACTTGGTTCCTGGACATAACAAACCTCCCCCAAACTTGGTGACCTAAAACAGGGCTTGCAAACTTTTTTTTGTAAAGGGACAGCTAGCAAATATTTCAAGCACTGTGGGACCTACCCACCTCTGCTCTCATAATGGGACAATAGCTGTAGACAATACATAAACAGTCGAGTGAGGCTGTGCTCCAATGCAACTGTATTTACAAAACCAGGAGGCATGCCAGATTTGGCCGATGGGCCACGGTTTGCCAACCCCTGACTTCAAACAACAGCCGATGATTTGCTTCACAGTTCTGTGGGTTGACAATTTGGATACGCTTCTAGTGTGTCATTTCCTGGCCTTGGCTAGGCTTCCTCATGCATCTGCAGCCAGCTGCCAGGCAGGCTGGGGCTGGCTGGTCTGGAATGGCCTCAGCTGCTCTCTGCGGTCTCTCCCCCTCCAGCCGGCCAGCCTGGGCTTGTGCCAGTGGAGATTGGGCAGAGCTCCAAGGGCCTCGGCAGAGACGTGCAAGGCCTCTGGAGGCCCACGCGTGCCACAGGCATGATGTCGGGACTTCTGGCACTTTCTGTGGGTCAGAGTAAGCCACGAGGCCAGCTCAGATTCAACGGGTGGGGGAAAGCGGTTCTATCACTTGAGGGAAGAGCTGCAGAATCACATCGCAAAGGGGAGCTCGTCCAGGAAGGAAATTATCCCAGCCACTTTGGCCAACAACCTGCACAATTAGCGCCATAATCAGTGCCCTGTAAATGTTAACTATTAGCCTGAACCTCTTCTGTATCATGTTCGGTGGTAGAGACTGGAGAGATCATAAAGCCGTGAAGCCCCAGCTTTGAGATGCTCTGAGTCAGAAACGTGAAACGAAGTTTGTTCACAAATAACCGTAACAAAGCATAAAAACAAGAGATGACTCTCCAGCTTGAGTTTCAGAGCTCAAAAGATAGAAGTAATGAAAACACAGGAGATACAAAGTTCTGGTAAGCTTATGCACCCCTTAAACACAGACTCAGAGCTCTTGGTAACAAAACAGTCTTATGGAATATTCCGGGCCCCGGACACGAACTAAGAGTAATGTAGCGTTCTTTCTCACGATGGAAGATTTCCCACCAGGTTGCCCTTTCAAGGTCAACCTCCTGATCTCCGGAGGGGAGAGAGCCCTGGCATTACCTCACCCATTGGTTTCCTTATCTCAACCACACAAGCAGAAGGAAGGCAGGCAAAGGTGCAAGATGGAATCCAGAAAAGCAGAAGAGATCTACTGAAAGTGGGGACAACATTCCAGAGGGAGAGAGAGAGGTCAGTGCCAAGGTCCCGGGATGGGAGCCATGACCCATCGGTCCTAAGAAGAATTAAGAAGAGGTTGGTGTGGCTGATCAGAGTGAGAAAGCCAGAGAGTGGTGAGAGATGAGGTTGGAGAGTAGCAGTAGCCAGATCATGCCATAAGGGCACAGACTACAGGAAGACGAGTGTCATAGCAGGGAGGTCAGTTGAGAGAGGTGTTGGTGGCTTGGTCTAGAATGGTGGAGATTGCGATTCTAAATATATTTTGCACACAGAATAGGCAGGATTTGCTAATATACTGGGGTGAGACACAGGAACCAAGGACAATCTCAAGGTTGTTGACCTGGACAGCTGCAGGGCTGGAGGGCCATTGCCTGAGATTGGGTTGACCGAGGCAGGAGCTAAGCTTGGGAACAAAAATCAAGAACTGATTTTTTGGCATCAGACCCCTATTAATGTACATGGAAATGCTGAGTGTGCACATGGAGTTTAGGGGAGGGATTGGGTTAAAGTCATGAATTTAGAATCTGCCAACGCATATATGGCATGGAAAGCCTTAGGGAATAATATATGATACATATTAGGGAGTGAGAATAGGAGAGAAGGGAGAGGAGGACTGAACTCCAAGTCCTGGAATGTTCTGAAGTCAGGAAAATGAGAAGGATCTAGCAAAAGTGGCTAAAGAAGAAGCAGCCTCTGCGGCAGGTTGGTAGGAGGATAAACAAGAAAGAGAGAGCTGTGTCCTGGAATCCAAGAGCCGAGAGTCAGGACACATGGCGTTTACCCCCTTTCTCTTGTTAAGGCTCAGTTTGGGGGTGTGGGTGTGGGTGTGTGCTAAGGGAGAAGGACTGTGGTCCAGGGGATCTATAAAGTCTGTTCCAGCTCGGATGACCTGGGGCATGGCCCATGCTTCATTTTGATACACTTCTTTACAGAGTGTCTCAGCATCTGGGAGCAGAAGCCTGGCTGATACTGTCTTTCTCATCTCCCTGGGGTGAGAAGTCAGCTATCGCTGAATTTCTGTGTGGCCCGGACAGTTCTTTCTACATTCTTAACAGACTCTGAAGCACTGAAGAGCAGCAGTCCCTTCCAGAAGTTTCCTTCTCGGGCAACTCAGGGCAGACTCAGGGGCGCGACCCTGTACCTTTCCTCTATATCACTTTCTATGGTGTGTCCTTCCATGTTCAGCTCATTATTTCCTCTTCTGTCTCTCGAAGCGATCCCCAGGACAGTAGGAACCATATCTACTTTTTAGTCATTGTATGCTCTCTCGATATTTGTCCAATAAGGGAACAAAAGAAAATTGTGATGGGGAGGTTAGCCTCATTCTTGGTGTCACCATGAGGCCCAGATGCACAGAAGGAACTTAGGAAGAACTTGGTGACAATTGTAAGGATAGAGTCACAGGACTGTCAGCCTGCCAGGGAATGAGCTCTCTCTCCCCCACAGCTCTCAAACTAGAGCTGTCTGCTCAGGGAGCCGCTCACGTGATTTCCTGTACTGGGTCAAAAAAGTGCCAGAAGAGTTGTCGAAGACCTACAGTTCTAGAATTCAGTGACACCAAAACTCTAACATATCACCGGTGACCAATCCCTTGTCTTTATTATCCATGAACAAAGTACCTGGTGAGAAAGACTCATTCTATGGAGTTAACAGGTTGCTTAAGCAAATGAACTTGAATTTATTCATCTATTTATTCACTTGTTTATTCTATCCATCCATCCATCCATCCATCCATCCATCCATCCATCTATCCAACCATCTTTCCAGCCATCCACCTATCCCTTTCTCCATCCATCCAACCATCTTTCCAGCCATCCACCTATCCCTTTCTCCATCCATCCAACCATCTTTCCAGCCATCCACCTATCCCTTTCTCCATCCATCCAACCATCTTTCCAGCCATCCACCTATCCCTTTCTTCATCCATCCAACCATCTTTCCAGCCATCCACCTATCCCTTTCTCCATCCATCCAACCATCTTTCCAGCCATCCACCTATCCTTTCTCCATCCATCCAACCATCTTTCCAGCCACCCACCTATCCTTTCTCCATCCTTCCATCCATTCGTCCATCCACTCATCCAGCCATCATCAAACAATATTAATAGAGCACTTCCTCAAAGCCAAGCCAGGTTCTGTAGAAGCATAAATGGAAAGTACATATTCTCTGAAGGGTCTACATTTTATTTATTATTAGCATATAGAAATGCATGCTGCTGCTGCTGCTGCTGCTAATAATAATAATAATAATAATACCTAATACTTACATAGTACCTTCTCTACGACAGGCAGTGTTTTAAGTGTTCTACACATATTAACTCATTTATCCCCCAAACAACCCTAAAAGGCGGTTACTATTAGTATCCCCATTTCATATGAGAAAACTATACTTAGCATGTGCACTCATTTTGACTCTTGTTTCAACATTATGAAAACCCAGTTCAGGTTCCAGCCATGTAGATTTGAAACAAATGCTTTTAAGAAAAAAACATATTTTTTGAGTAAAAACATTTCTTCCAGGAAGCAATGTAGAGAGAGGAGAGAGTATTGGTCTAAAATTCAAGAATCCAGGTTCTGTGGTTAGTTGTGTGACTTCAGATCACTTCCTTCCCTTCTCTGGGCCTTGCTTTCCTCCTCTCTAAGGGATTGTATCTCAGTGTGAGGGGGTAGAGGGACAGTGGTGGTAATGACTGGATTTAGCAGAATTAACGAATACAGTCATGTGAGTTGTACACTGCACAACTCTTGGGGCCGCCATGTCTATACGCTAAATGAAAACGGGGCCACCTGATATTGTTCAACATGGTGGTGGGTCTCTCAGGTGCCTTCTGCTCTTGTAATTCAGTGAGAGCTTTCCTTCATTTAGAAATGAAACACTATTCTTCGTGTTACAGAGGGGATCCTCTTTCTCCCCAAATATTTTCGAGCCTAGCAAATTTGGGGTACAACTTCATTCATTGCACTCAGAACTGTCCATGCAGAAAACAATCTTCTCCAAACTCTTTCAGCATCTCTCCTTGCTTTCAGAATTTCCCCAGAGAAATCTCCCTATTGTGGAGGAATTTGTGCATACTGAAACAGGCAGGCCATTTTGAAATTGTGTCTTCACAGTCGAATAACTTCAAGCCAAGCCTGACAACCATTAGCGGTGGGAGAGGAGAGCAATCCACCATGGAGGCATGTGAACAGCCTTAAGCAAGAGCAGAGTGGGTGATCCCAATATGGGTTCCAAGGACCCAGAAAGGGGTAGGAAAATGCTCACCATCTCCGTTTGTTCCTCTCCTGAACTCATTGATGTCTAAAACTTTTTTTTCATTAGAACTCAGCTTTTGAAGACTTCTGCTGCTTGTGTCAAAATACAAATGTACCAGGACACTTGGGTGGCTCAGTTGGGTAAGCATCTGCCTTTCGGCTTGGGTCATGATCTTGGGGTCCTGGGATCGAGCCCTGCATCGGGCTCCCTGCTCAGCGATGAGTCTGCTTCTCCCTCTCCCTCTGCCCCTGCCCCTGCCCCCAACTCGTGCTCACTCGCTCTCTCTCTCTCGAATAAATAAATAAAATCTTTTTTTAAAAAAATAGAGATGTACCACTCAGATTGAGTTTCCAACAGCATTTGTTGAGAAATGGAGGTCTATAATGGTGTTGATAAATACTAAAAATCTAAGAGTGGATAAAAATGTCTACTTTAAGAAAGTTTAATTCTTTTTACAAGTATCATGTGCTCATTATAGAAAAATTGGAAAATAAAATTTTAACACAGTATTTTTTGTTTTCCTTTAGATTTCCCATTTCTCCTTTAGTTTTAAATTTCACACACTTTTGATTTTTGCTTTATTTGAATCCACTTGCCAGAACTGCGCTGTATATAAATTTTATGAATATTTTAATTTTGTCTAGCCTGTAGTTTGTTTTTTTTTTTTTTAAAGATAACACAGATAGAGACAGCCAGCAAGAGAGGGAACACAAGCAGGGGGAGTGGGAGAGGAAGAAGCAGGCTCATAGCAGAAGAGCCTGATGTGGGGCTCGATCCCGGATCGCCGGGATCACGCCCTGAGCCGAAGGCAGACGCTTAACCGCTGTGCCACCCAGGCGCCCCTAGCCTGTAGTTTGTGATAAACAATTTATTGCATACTATCACAGCCTCTTCATAAATGTAATTTTTAATTAAAAGTGTTACTGAGATAATCATAGATTCACATACAGTTGTAAGAAAAACTACGGAGTACTCAGCCCAGTATCCCCCAGTGGTCAGAGCTGGCAAAACCATAGTACAATATTACGACCAGGATATTGACCTTGACATAATCCACTGATCTTACTCAGATTTCCCCGGTTTTACTTATAACTCATCTCTGTGTGTGTGTGTGTGTGTGTGTGTGTGTGTGTGTGTGTGTGCATTTAGTCTTATGTAATTTTATCAGATGTGTCGATTCCTATATCCATCACAATTGATAACTGAATATTTCCATCACCGCAAGGATCCCCCGTGTTGCCCCGTGATAACCACACCAACCTCCCTCCTTCTCCCACCCAATCCCTAACTCCTGTCATCCTCTGATCTGTTCCCCATTTCTCATTGTTGTCCTTTCAAAGTTCAGTATACAAATGGAACCATATAATACGTAACATTTTGATGTTTGACATTGACTTTCACTCAGCATAATTCCTGGAGATTCATCTAAGTTTTTACCTATATCAATAATTTGTTCCTATGGAAAACAGTATAGAGATTCCTCAAGAGATTACAAATAGCCCTACCATATGATCCAGTGATTTTACTGCTAGATATTTATTTAAAGGAAATGAATCAGTCTATTGAGGAGATATCTGCATTCCCACGTTCATAGGAGCATTGTTCACTACCAAGGTATGGAAACGATCTAAGGGTCTATCAGTGGATGAATGGATAATATACGTATGGAATATTATCCAGCCATGAGGAAGAAGGCAATCCTGCCATTTGTAACAACATGGATGGACTTCAAGGGAATTATTCTAAGTTAAATAAGCCAGACAAAGAAAGACAAAACTACATGATCTCACTTATATGTGAAATCTTAAAAAAAAAAAATCAAGCTCATAGAAACAGAGGGTAGAAAAGTGGTTGCTAGGGGCTGGGGTGCATGCTGGAAATAGGAAGAGGTTGGTGAAAAGGTACACATTTTCAGCTCTAATGAATAAGGACAAAAATGTGCTCTTTTTGCTGCTGAGCAGTAACCCATGGTACATCTCCCACAGTGTGTTAAATCGTGCACCTGTTGGAAAACATCTGAGCTATGTCCCGTTTGGGACTATTACTAATAAACCTGCTATGTCCAGGATTTTTCGTGGACCGAAGTTTTCATTTCTTTGCAGTGAATGCCCAAAAGCACAAGTGTGGGCTCGTGCAATACATGTGCGTTTGACTTTATAAGAAAGCACAAAATTGTGTTCTAGAGTGGCTGTACCATTTTACTCGCCCACCAGCAATGATCGGCTGACCCATTTCCCCCATACTCTTGCCAGCATTTAGGACCGTCACTATTTTTTTTATTTCGGCCATTCTGAGAGAGGGGTAGCAATATCTCATGGTGGCTTAATTTGGGGGAGCTTTTAAATTAAAAATTCAATTTCTTTAATGATTATAAAGCTGTTGAGATTATCTACTGCAGAGGCTTCCCTGGCCCAGCGTTTGTGGCAGGACCCCCTCCTTCCCGGGGCGGGGGGGCGGGGGGGGAGCTGGGGTCCAAGAGAGCTTCCTGGACCAGAGGCATTTGTTGTAGAAACCCCTCCTGGTGCTATGTTTTCTCTGGGTGGGGAAACAGAGTCTCAGGTCTGTAGGACAAAGCAGCTTTCTGGACCAGGCTGTGTGTTCTAATGGATTCCTCTTGCCATCTCCCTGCCCCAAGGGAGGGGGTTTGCCTTGGCCACTTATTCATTCTACTGTAGTTATGGCACTCTCTCCTGACATGATGGGTAGGCCTCCCATTCAATCCAGGGGAAGATGATGCTAGGTTGGGATTGGAAACTACAGGTCTGGGTTACCTTCTGTTGGGTGGGTGGGGGGCACGTAAGACACCCCACTACTGTGTTGTTCCTCCACTGCTGGGGTCCCAAACCAGTATGCCTTCCTCTTACCAACTTCCAGAGTTTTCCTGTGCTTGGTTGACTCTTGTATTCTCTCCAGAATCTATTGTTGTATTTAGCAGGGAAGCACAGGGAACTAACTACGAGTTGGGTATTTGTCTAGACTAGAAATCCTAGACATTTTCATGGCTTCCTAGCATTTCATTGCATTTCATAGTATTTCATTCCATGACTTTGGGATAAGACTGTAGCCCAGGTGTTCAGTAATAGGGAAATGGTTCTTCCTAATATTTTTTCAAAAAAAAAATCACTCTTTGCATAAAGTTATTTCCATTTGGATTTTAAATCACAGGGCATAATCTGAAACCAATATAATGCTCTATGTTAACTAACTGGAATTCAAATAAAAATTTAAAACAAACAAATAAATACATGAAAAAATAGACGTAACTCAGAAGGGAAGCAGTCTGTCACAGAGAACACACATTTTTAAAGTTTCCCTAGTAGCGTTTGATGGTGTTCTGATTACCTAGAGCGCTGACACCAACCACCCTTCACTTCGTAGCATCAAACAACAACACTCACATATTGGTATCTCTCATGGAACAGCATTTAGTTGGGTGGTTCCCACTCAAGGTTTCTCATGTGGTTACAGGTAGACCATGGCTCAGGGGGACTCAGCGTTGAAGGCTTCTTCATTCCCATGCCTGGTGCTCGATGCTTTTGAGATGGGGCCTCAGCCATGCTGTTGGGTCAGAACACCTCCATGGGGGGGGCACCTGGCTGGCTCAGTGCGTTAGGCGTCTGCCTTCGGCTCAGGTCATGATCCCGGGGTCCTGGGATCGAGCTCCACGTTGGGCTCCCTGCTTGGTGGGGAACCTGCTTCTCCCTCTCTCTCTGCCTCTCCCTGCTTGTGCTCTCTCTCTCTGTCTCTCTCTCTCTCTAAAAAAAAAAAAAAGAACACCTCCATGGGGTTTTCCTGTGTGATCTGGAACCCACCATAGTAGCTGGATTCCAGGAGCGAGTGTCCCAAGAGACAGTCTAGACTGATGTGGTATCACCTTTCATGACCTAGCTCTGGATGTCACAGAGCGTCACTTCCGCCATATTCTGTTGTGAAAAGTGACTCGCGATGACCAGCTCATATTCAAGGGGAAGGCCATTAAACTTGATGGGTGGAGTGTCCACGTGTGTGAAAAACAGGTTTGAAAGGTACCATGTAGGGGCGCCTGGGTGGCGCAGTCGTTAAGCGTCTGCCTTCGGCTCAGGGCGTGATCCCGGCGTTCTGGGATCGAGTCCCACATCGGGCTCCTCCGCTATGAGCCTGCTTCTTCCTCTCCCGCTCCCCCTGCTTGTGTTCCCTCTCTCGCTGGCTGTCTCTCTCTCTGTCAAATAAATAAATAAAATCTTTAATAAAAAAAGAAAGAAAGAAAGAAAGAAAGGTACCATGTATAGCAAGGGAAAAGGGCAGGAGGGGCTGACCCAGAAGGGGAGACACATGCCAGATATGGGTACTAGAAGCTGTCATTGGCCAACTCTGTACGCAAGAGAAGAAAAGGTGAGATGAATCTCATTTGTTACAGGACAGGGCTTGGCAGGTGAGCTATGGGAGTAACTCTCTGCCATTCTTACAAAGACACACAGGAAACACAAAATGTCTTGACAAGAAAACAATGGCTTCTTTTGACCAATGGGGTGAATTCTGAATTTCTCATTAAATGGGAAAACTACGGTTTTCTAGAAATTCTAGGCAACAAGGAACAAAAATATGGCTGTGGTGTGTTTTTGCAACCACCAAAGCTTTGATAAGCTGTGTTCTGTGAAAAACCTTATTATATTTCTTACAGAAATCAATGATAGGGGATTGAATGTAACACCGTGAACAGAACATTTCCAGTGGTGTTTGGCATTATGAGAGTATAATAGGGACATTATGAGATTCTGCCTAAGGTAGCCTAAATGTTCATTTAGAATATTTCATCCACACAACGACCCAGGAAACAGGAGGAGGGCATGAGCTGGTGCTAACAGTTTTTCTCATATATAAAAGCTGCATGTCTTATGCCCCAATTATATGATTAATGTAGCTTCTTGATTTATGGTGTGCTTATTTATTTTCTTATTTAATTGTCATTCTAAAGCCTCCTACGTTTTAGGTTTCATCATTAAACTAGACTTCAGTGTAGACAGAAAGCAACATTATTCTATCCGCCACTTCGAGTTTCGACTCTGACCCTTGTCTTCCGTCTCCACGCACACTACATGAAGTTTTAAGTTAAGCCCTTCAGTTTTTCAGGTCAGCCGAGGGTCATCAGACACCCCTCGATCACTTTCAGGCCAAACAAACACACACACAAAAACAAAAAAAGCCATGATAACAAAAAATGTCATTTTTCTAAGTCTTTTTACAAACTCCCGTCTAGAATCCTATCTAAACTATCATTCGCTTGAAAGTTCTTCCTTCCCCCACGTTAGCACGTCCCTGGGAGGGGGGCGATGGATGGTAGCCTCTTTTCCTCTTACTCGACCCACCACTTTCTGACCGTACTTTGGGTCCCTCCCGCGTTACAAAGGATTAGGGAGGCGAGACAAGGGGCAGCGAAGTTCTTATTTGAAGGACACTATGGTGATAGTCATGGAGCCTTCTGGATGTGGCAATGCTCTAATTCACGGGGGGTCCGGAGAGTTCTGGAGATCTTTCCCATCCCTGGGAATCCTTCTTGTCTGCATGTCCCTTAATGGCAATGCCTCCTCCTTCCTCTGGCTACTCGCAGCTCACTCGTCCACTCTTGCACTCTATCTTCTGTTGGGGTCACCTGTCTCTACGGTCCTCTTAGCAATCTCCATCTGGTACACAGACACCTCCCCAGGCTTTGCCTTGCTCACTCTGGACACACAGACCATTCCAGTTCAATCCCCTCTTTGCCTTGGGGGAGGCGGTGTGAGTTCAAACCCATCCCCATAGCCCCTCAGGCCCCAATGGATCAAGCCTCTTCAACTCCAGAGCCATAAGGAGGGCTCTTCATGCCCCTGTCTCCTGACCTGAAGACCCCATGGGGAGGGGAGGCAAGACACAGTGATGACTCTCTCCAAAGAAATCATTCACATCGTCCTGAGTCGATTCCTACATAGGCTCCGTTGTGGAACCACCGCGAGCTGAAGGAGCTTCTCGATCTCTCAGCATGTCCTGCACGTGGTCTGAGACCTTAATTAAGGATGCTCATGTACTTGGCCCCTCTCATGCTGTTCTCAGCTTTTGTGGTCTCTGCCGAAAAGCCTGAGCAACATGATAACATCTACTGAAACATACTTTTTCTTTGACACTTCATTTCACTGGAGATATTGACTAGGAACCAAGAAAAAGAAAATTCTAGTAGAAAGGGACTTGGCAAGGTCCTAAAATGCAGGGATTTGAGGAAGCTTTACTATTTGTTTCAAGCTTCCAACAAACCTATTCATGATAATCTTTTGTTTGTTACCAACTATATTTATTTTATTATTAACAGGGCTAAGTTTCTTTTCAAATGTTATTACCCATTTGTATTTCCTTTTAAACAGCCCATGCATGACCCCAGCCCATTTTCTTATTGGTAAATAAGAGCTCTTTGTATCTTAAGGACCTTAACCAGCATTTTATCAGAGCCATTTGATTTATGTTATTTTAAGTTTGTTTGTTTGTTTTCCAAGTTTGGATTCTATTTAATGTGTAATGGGAAGTCATTGGAGGATTTTATATATGGGAGTAATGTGATCTTATATTTTAAAAATATAAGATTTTGGGGCGCCTGGGTGGCACAGTCGTTAAGCGTCTGCCTTCGGCTCAGGGCGTGATCCCGGCGTTATGGGATCAAGCCCCACATCAGGCTCCTCCCCTGGGAGCCTGCTTCTTCCTCTCCCACTCCCCCTGCTTGTGTTCCCTCTCTCGCTGGCTGTCTCTATCTCTGTCGAATAAATAAATAAAATCTTTAAAAAAAAATAAAAATAAATAAAAATATAAGATTAAAAAAATTTTAAATATCAAATTTTTTAAATATCAACTTTCTTGAGGTATAACTTACATACAATTAAATATGCATATTTTAAATATACAGTTTGATGAGTTTTAACAAATGTATACATCTATGTAACACAACCATAATAAAAATGTATAACATTCCTATTGCCCTTGAATGTTCCCTCATTCTCCTCTGCAGTCAATGTTCCCATCCCCACCCCAATACCAGCCCCAGGCAAGAGTTTCTGTAGACCCTTCACCCAGCTTCCCCTAATGTTACCATCTTACAAAACCAATTATAAACTAATCATAAAATAAAGCTGCAGGAAAAATTAAGTTAATAAAACTAGCAAAACGCATTTTTGCATTGGATGTTGGAACAGAGGAAGGACCTTAATGAGAAATCTGGTGAAATCTGAGTAGAGTTTATAGTTTGGTTAAAAATTGCATGTGATAGTCTTAAACATCTAATGACAAGGCAGGCTCTTCGTCGGACATATCTGCCTCCTGGGGGCCAGCATGTTAGGTGACTGGCCACTGATGGATTCCGTGGCTTTCATTTGTAGCTGGGACGGGGTAAGGCTCCACCCACATGCTGGTTGATTCCCAGTAGCCATCCCTTAATTTACAAATGGAACCGGGCGATGGGCATTAAGGAGGGCACGTGACCTGATGAGCACTGGGTGTTACATGCAACTAATGAATCATTGAACACTACATCAAAAACAAATGATGTACTGTATGTTGGCTAATTGAACTTAATTTAAAAAATTACAATTGGAAACAAACTGCTTTGCACGGGTATTTTAAGGACTCTGCCGCATGGATCCCAACTGGGGAAGGCCTTGCATTGATTGTCCAATAAGGATAACCGGAGCTTCAGTAAACTCCTGGGAGCTCTGACTCAGATATTATTTTTTAATGCCTTAAAGAGTCTTTTAGACTGCAGCCTGGACACTGAAGCTCTAAACCCTATCGTTGGTAACAAGCAAACAGGCACTGAATCAAGTTATAAAGAAAAGCATGGCGCCTGGGGGACAGCGCAGTGGGTGAAGCGTCCAGCTCTGGGTTTCAGCTCAGGTCATGACCTCAGGGTTGTGAGATTGAACCCTGCCTTGGGCTCCCCACTCAGCACAGAGTCTGCCCAAGACTCTCTCTCCCTCTCCCTAATAAATAAATAAGTCTTTAAAAAATATTCATTTAAGAAAGGCAGAGAAGCAGATGGCAACTACAGAGACACAGCACCCCAGCCAGACTCCCCTCTGGAAGGCCCTGCCCGACACCTTTTTCAGGGTGTAGTCAAGGGACCAAGAGATGGGCCAGTGGTTGCCTGGAGAACAACGGAGGTAAACAGCTCCATCCCCGCCCTGCCCCTTCCTGACATCTTTTCTACAGATGCAGTTTCAAATAGAGTGATTGATCCTAGATTGTTTTTTCCCCTCTCTCTGGCAGAGCCAGCCAACTAGTTTAGACATTTCTATTAGATTAGGAGTCAGGAAATGAGAAAAACCCTGGCTCACAAGGGAGTTGTTCTCAGGTCACATGCCTGCCTGGTAGAAATGCAGAGAAATAAACAGGAATGCTTTGTTCGGTGAACGATCACCTTTGTAATCTGTCTGTTCTTCCTCCCACCTCACGTTCCCTCCGGTCCTCCCACCCACGCCACTCTTTCCCAGCCAGTCTGTGGAGGCTCGGAACTCTGTACCTTCAGAATCAATCGTTAGTATCACCCAAGCAGAGAATCTCAAAATCACCCGATGTTAGATGCTTGCTGGGGTAGAAGCGGCAGGCACTTCTGAGTTGGACAAAACGGAGAAGCAGATCCTGCTTTGCTGCTCCTTCGCTGTGGGACTGCAGGGAAATCACCTAGAACAGGCATCTCGAAGCCTGGTGTCCTTATCTATAGAACAGGGACGACGGCTCCAAGGGTCTGAGTGGATATTGCATTCACTGCATCGACCAGAGAGCACGTGATAGGAAGTCAACAAACCCAACGCCCTTTAGATTGGATTTGCAGAACCTCGAAATCCTAGAAAGTGAGCTATTAAAAAAAAAATAGCCACTTTCTAATTCGATTTCCTATCCCATTTATTAATTGCCTCTAAACAGTCTATAGGCCGTCTATCTACTTGGATGTGTCTGGGTTCCTTGAACAACACATCATTCAAAACTGAAGTCGTCTCGGGCGCCTGGGTGGCTCAGTCGGGTAAGCGTCTGCCTCCAGCTCAGGTCATGATCTCGGGGTCCTGAGATCGAGCCCTACATCGGGCTCCCCACTTAGCAGGGAACCTGTTTCTCCCTCTCCCTCTACCTGCCGCTCCCTCTGCTTGTTCTCTCTCTCTCTCTCTCTCTCAAATAAATAAATAAAATCTTTAAGTGGAGAAGTTCACATGTATTCCCACTTCATTCCACCTCATTAGTTGTGGCCAGTGATTTGAGCCTTAATCATGGCCCCCTTCTGGGACGGAGGAGGAAATCTAGATGAATCGTATACCAGGGCATTGACTGGCCATGTTGGCTGATGATCCTTGCAAATTTATTCACATGGCTATGACTTTTTCTCTCTGGCCTTCTCCTTTATCAACTCTCTTCTATCTCTGCTCCGCAAATCTTAAGCCTAGAAAGAAAGGCCTACCTCTGTTCTTCCTCCATGCAAGAGAGGCCAGTTGAGAGTAAGCCCGGGCAGTCCTCTGTGTCCTGCTATTCTCCTAGGTGGCTGCCAATTAGGAAAGGCACTGGCAAATTTAGTGACCATGTCCTGGGATCGATTCTCCATTGGGACTGACCAGTGTAGGGTACTGGGCTCTAATTTGAAGACATTTGTGCCTTAGAAGTTAGGATAGGGGCACCTGGGTGGCACAGCGGTTAAGCATCTGCCTTCGGCTCAGGGCGTGATCCTGGTGTTCTGGGATCGAGCCCCACATCAGGCTCCTCCGCTATGAGCCTGCTTCTTCCTCTCCCACTCCCCCTGCTTGTGTTCCCTCTCTCGCTGGCTGTCTCTGTCTCTGTCAAATAAATAAATAAAATCTTAAAAAAAAAAAAAAAACAAGTTAGGATAAATGCTTTTTCATGTGATCCAGGAGAACATACCAGAACACACTGGGGTCCAGTGTCCAAGCCCAGATAATATTCATCACTTTCTTTTACTTTGCCCCAGGGAGGACGTCTCCTCCAGAAAGTCCTCATGATGGATGACTAGGGAGATGGCACATCATGATTCCACATTAACACCATCAAAATCTGCTGATATTTCAAGACAAGGATGATGGTCAAAGTCTTTACCAAAGATCGAACAAAACAGGATAACTTTCAGTCCTGTAGAAGGTAGCTAAAGGGTCACTCCTTACTCCTTATAGTTATTGAAACTTTGTTTTGGACTAGATTTTTCCTTCAACTGGCTTTCACCTGCCTCATGATAGTAGTCTGGCCAGGTGGTCATCTGCCATCTATCTACTTGGATGTGTCTAATTATAGGAAGCTCACTATTTTGTAGAAATCTCCTCAATACCCCCACTAATCCCCCAAATTCAACTTTAAATAGAAAAAGGGTTTGAAGTATTCCCATAATTAAGAGTGTTAGACAGTGCCTGAGTTCAAAGCAGTAACTTCACATTCAAACCACTCTCTCTGCTGTGTATTAGATGACTTTTTGCACATAATAGACACACAATAAATATATGTTCAATCCATAGACTTATTGCCTTGAAGGCACCTTGGGTCACTTAAATATAACCGGCCAGTCTCATCAGAAGACTCGAAACACATATTAAGTCAGTATGAGAATAATTGTCTCATTCAATTTTCTCAACATTATATAAACTAATCCTATCCTGCCGGGCAATATGGAAGGTGCTGGGGGAAAACTGTGAATAAGAAATGTCCCTTGAGGGGCGCCTGGGTGGCACAGCGGTTAAGCGTCTGCCTTCGGCTCAGGGCGTGATCCTGGCATTATGGGATCGAGCCCCACATCAGGCTCTTCCGCTATGAGCCTGCTTCTTCCTCTCCCACTCCCCCTGCTTGTGTTCCCTCTCTCGCTGGCTGTCTCTATCTCTGTCGAATAAATAAATAAAAAATCTTTAAAAAAAAAAAAAAAAAAAAAGAAATGTCCCTTGAGCAGTGCCGGGTGGCTCAGTTGGTTAAGCACCTGCCTTCAGCTCAGGTCATGATCCCAGGGTCCTGGGACCGAGCCCCGCATCATACTCCCTGCTCAGTGGGGAGCCTGCTTCTTCCTCTCCCTCTGCCCCTCCCTCACCGCACCAGTGCATGCGCTCTCTCTCTGTCTCTCAAATAAATAAATAAAATCTTTTTTTTAAAAAAAGGAAGAAATGTCCCTTGACCTCGTGGATCTTAAATTCCCAAATAAGGAGAAAAGATACGCACATAGGCACTTAATTTTGCCACGTGACTGAGTTACACAGAGCTGTGTACCAAGTGCTGTGAGAGAAGGAAGCAGAGAAAAATCTGACACATAGACACGGAACCAACATGGAACTAACACGGGCTAAGGATGTTGCTCTCAAGCCAGTGTCGTAATTACCATAACCGGCTGTGCTCACCTGGATACCGCTCTAGCCCTGTCCTCGACCATCGGCGTCAGCAATGCCTACAATCATGAAGTGCTCTTGACCCCTGGCTCCCGTTTCCTAAAGGCATGGGTCATTCAAGAGCAGCAGGTTATGGTAGAAAAACCATCACTGCTGGTCATCAGCAAACACGGAACACTGGCTGCAGGGAGATAAGGAGATGTTACCAGCCAAGTCCTTGCCCCAGAGAGCACAAGCTGGTCCTGGAGATTGACATGGGATTAAATGTGTCACACTCAGAGTAACAAAACCCCAAATGGTAACATAATTGCCTCCCCCATCTCCCCCCCGCCCTGAGTTGTACCTTTACTTATATGAAGAGTCTGTGATGGGTGCCCTTCATCACCTCACCTACAGACAGTTCTCACTCTTTTTTTTTTTCCTTTAATAAAACTTCCACTTTGAGTGCAGATAGCTCTACATCCTTTGACCTCAAGAAGGAGTGTCACTCAGCCGGAACGGATCACAGTAAGTCTAAGCCAGGCTTGACACGGTAGAGATGCAAATCTCTATCCCGAATCCATTCTGCCCCTCTATTTCTGCAGCTGTGGCCGACCCAAGTCCAACGTAGGGATGCATTTTCCAGCTCGGTTTGGCTGCAGTGCCCATATTCAATGATGCTCCTGCCAGTTCAACTCCAACTTAACTAGCATATACTTGCTAAAGACGGAATCCCAGCCTTGGAGTTTCTATTTTTTCCACCTTCCCACTGGCAGGAAGAGTGAGGTGTGGAGCAACTTCGGAAGCCATCAGCCTGGATTCCTGAGTCACTGCGTGGAACAAAGCTGCCTGTCATTCTGAAATGCTCAACTGGGAATTCGTACTTAAGAAGAAAATGTTTCTATTTACTGAGTAGTGGAACTACGATACTTTTGAGGTTACTTTATTTTGGGGTCCTTTTTATAGCAGTTCAGCTCTGGTCAGCTAGGATCAATGGGATTTCCTTTCTCTTCGCTAGATTTTAACCTTCTAATTTTCCCTTCTAGAGATGGGCATGTGAGACTGATCTGTTCAACAAAAGAGAAGAGGAAGACTTCTTGGGAATTTCTCTTCTCTGATTTAGAAGGAGGGTAAAAAGCAGAAAAGAAATTGCTGAGGAAAAGTCACTTTTGCTTTTGACACTTGACACTTGCTTTCTACTTCGGATTCCTGTGTGTGGTCCTGATGCCTGGAACAGCAGCAGCCATCTTGTGAGCATGAGGAAAAACCAAGAGAATCCAGAGATGTCAGCCCAGCACCCTGACACCACTGAGCCAATGAATGTGTCCTGGAAGCACTATCTGCAACTTTCTGTTACATGAAAAATGTAATGGGTTTCTTGCTCGGGCTGTCGTTAATCTGATTTTATGTTACATGTAGCCAAAAGCATGTCTAAATGGTACTGTCTTACAAAGGTGAAAACTTGAAATTTCTTTTTGATCCTATATTAAATTAAGTACCTTTCACTTAAAAAGTACATGACAGGAAAACAATAATCAGGGACGCCTGGGTGGCTCAGTCGTTAAGCATCTGCCATCGGCTCAGGGCGTGGTCCCGGAGTCCTGGGATCAAGCCCCACATCGGGCTCCTCCGCTGGGAGCCTGCTTCTTCCTCTCCCACTCCCCCTGCTTGTGTTCCCTCTCTTGCTGGCTGTCTCTCTGTCAAATAAATAAGTAAAATCTTTTAAAAAAAGAAAAAGAAAAACAATAATCAGCCAGCTATGTCCATAAAGAACATGCATGCCCCTTTTAACACTCGTATGTACCGAGGATCGAGGGGATCGTACTGGATGTTATCGGAAGATCTCAGCTTGCTCAGTTACTCGCATTTTTAGACTGGATTCATTCAGTCCCTATTTCCAGAAATACAGCGTTTCCATAAGAGTAGAGGTATATGAAGAAATATAATTGGATGCAGGACTGTCCTGAAATGTGCATGGCTGATCACGTCTGCGAAACGTGTATCCTGCATTACGTGTTTGATCGTCTAGCTCACGTGCAAAGATCTAAGAGTTCCCATGTCAGTGGCTCTTCATGAAGAGTCCAAATGCCTCCTCCCCCCCCCCCACCTCACCATGCACCAGCACTCCCAGCACAAAGCTCTTGGCCAATAACAGACCTCCCTTCAAGAGCACTGAGAAATTTTAGAGGGGATGCCTGTAGACATTTTAGTACCAGACCTGCTTAATGCCATCTCTTTAAATACCCTAAAGATGTATAAAAGAAGTTTCAGATCCAAAAATACTTTCTGTCAAGACAGGTACTAATAGATATTCCATTACTTGGCATCTCTAGGACATCTTATTTCCCAAAAACAAAAAAGGAGTATCTTATATTCATGACAGTGCCCTCTGTGTGCCTTTTCTCCCCCCGTGATAGGAAAGTATTCTTTTTTCCCCTGAGAGCTAGTTTTTCCTCGTGCTTTTTAATACCACAGCCCTTTTATTTACTGCAGTGCAGAAAAGGGATTTAAATTTGTTTTCTCAAATAGAAAATGCCTCTCCACGAATCGAGTGCATTCTTGCCACCTGAAAACCATTTCAGGCACAACCCCCCTACACAAAGGATTCTCAAGTTAATCACTTCGGCTGCAGGTATAATCCCCCCTGGCGGGGAAAGGCCACAGTAATCCTTTGGAAGAAGTAGCCCCTGACTTGCGAAAGGCTTCGATGCTGCGGGGTCAGGCAGAGAGAGGCGTCTGAGTCCGGCGGTGTGTTACTGGCTGGCAGAAGTTGGAAATCTCAGTGAGTTCGGTCCTGATGTGCTGGAAAGCAGGTTAGCAGGAGAAAACACACGGAAGAACAGTGGGGCCCAGGAGGGCATCGGAAGCCAGGCTTCGGGTTGCAGAAGATAGCACAATGTCGACAAGGAAAGGACCACAGTCTGAGGGGCCGGGTTCCAGCCCCAAAGTTCCACCGTGATACCAACTCCTTGATGCAAAGATTTTCCTGGGCATCTGCTGGGGGAAGGAGTCAGAGGGCGAAGCCCAGCCCCAGACCAGAGAGATTGAAGAGATAAGCGGGTAACACAAAGGCTGGAATAAGAACGTGAGCATTTCATCATAGAGCCCAACTCAGAGAGTAATTGATAAGGCAGAAATGGGTGGGCACCAAAGACCCCAGTTAGAGGCAGGGCCCGAATCCAAAAGTAAGAATTAGGGAGGCCAGAATCAAAGTGTGAACATGGCCATATGACGGATCTGTAGTGCAAGGTCAAGGAGACAGAAGTGGGTCACAGAAAGACAGCTTGGCCCAGGAACACTGGCTGAGAGCCCAGGCAGGATTCCTTGGCACAAGGTGGCCTCATCACACTACTCTTGATCACATAAAATCCTGCTTTCTGCCAGTTCAAGTTTTTGTTCTTATTTTCTCTAAAGCTTCTTCTGTGGTATGATAGCCTTTCTGCCCTAAAAAAAAAGAAAAAAAAATGCCCCCAAAAGTTAGTGACTTAGAATAATTACACTCCTGTGCATTGGATAGGAGGTTACTTTGCTGGTTCCTGAGGCCTTGGTGGGGCTATTACCTATGGAAGGGTCAGCAAGACTAGAAGGTCCAAGCTGGCCTCACTCGCAGGCTGGACAAGAGTGCTGGCTGTTGGCCGGGCATTCTGAACCCCTCAGTGAGACTTGCTCCTGTCCAGGTCCTCCAAGCAGCTGCCAAGTCATCAATAGGTTTATTAAAGAATACTTCCGTGAAGGGAAAATGGGAAGGGAAGCCAAGAGTCCAGAGAGCCATCAGACCATGGTACCGGTCAATGTCTATGGGAGAGAAAGGAGAAAGGGCAGGTAGGGCAGGCCAGGACTTAGAGCAAGGGTCCAGGGAAGCTTCCAAGAAGCTCATGGGGTATCCAATCAGAGGAGTCTCGCATCTCCCAGGAATGGGGCAACCTTGGGATCTTGACGCACTAAATCACTGTCTGGGAGCAGTCAGGGGAGCATGACCTCTGTGCTAACATGGAGGTAGATTCCAGAGCATGGCACATAGGGCCAGTGGTCCATTTGCTCCCTATAGTCCAAATGCAAATTTTCATGGCCATCCATGGTTGGCAGAATAATGGCCCCCTAAAGACATCCATGGCCTCATCCCCGGAACCTGGACATATGTTACCTCACAAGGCAAAAAAACATCTTGCAGATGTGATTAAGAGATAAGGAGTTTATCCTCGATTAGCCAAGTGGGCCCAGAGTGATCATAAGGGTCCTTGTAAGGTGGAGGCAGGAAGGCCAGGGTCAGAAAAGGTCATATGATGATAGACGCACAGGGTGGAGGGATGTGGGGCCATGAGCCAAGGAACGAGACAGTCTCCAGACCCTGGAAAAATCAAGGACGGCATTCTCCTCTAGAGCTTCCAGAAGGAATGCAGGCCTGTCAACATCTTAATTTTAGCCGAAGGAGACTGATTTTGGGATTCGGGCTTCCATAACTATAAATTCATTAATATGTGTTGTTATAAGCCCCAGAGTTTGTGGTAATTCCTAACAGCAGCCATGGGAAGCTCAAACATGGCCATAAAGCTTCTTGCCAGAAAGTTAGACTGGCTTCCTACCTGGGGGGATCTCCTACCTGGCGTCCCAAGAGGCAAAGGCGGGAGCTTCAAGCTCTCGACAGCTTCAGGCTCTAGGTCTCACGCCAAGTCCCTTCTGCCGTGTTTACGATGCTAGTCGCCGGGCTGGCCTATATTCCAGGAGGCAGAGAAACTGTCTTCCCTTTGGGTGGAAGGATCAGCAGCTCGCATTGTGAAGGGAAAGACTTTGTGGCCCCCCAACAGCCCACCACAGGTGGCTTCTGACAGGTGACAGGCGATGGGGCAGGTCTCGCCCACCGGGACAGGTTAGGCTCGGGAGGATAAAACTCCCAGGAATAAAGGTTTACAATAATGGTGCTTAGGCCTGACTGCATGACAGAATCCTTTGGGGCATCTGCCAGTGTTCTGCTAGGAACACAGAAACCACTGCCAATGTTCCATGCAAAGTCCCTGCTAAAATGAGGTTAGGGGCTTTGGCCCCGGAAGGGCTGCCGGGTCCACGGATGATGAAGACTGACTGCTTCCGGAAATTGGCAAGCAGCGGAGTGCTCGCCACTGATCTGGGCGGCTGGTAAAAGCGCACTAGGGGATTCTTAGGAAGACACCTGAAGCCTTCAGGCAAAACCCGGGTCTGCTGTTTGCCGACACCCAAGCACCTGCCTGCAGCTGCTGCCTAGAACAACCTTTTCCTTTCTCCTGTGCCTCCCCAGCCGTATCTGAGTGCGTCTCTCTGGCAGAAGCGAACAGAAGCCCTGCTGTCAAGGGGTCTAGGAATGGGTACAAGGGTTGTTTAAAGGGCAGCGATGATGCGGAATGTAGGTGAAGCCCTGGGGAGTTTTTCAGAATGTGCCCAGGCCCCACCCAGGCCAGTTAAACCAGAACTTCTGGGGAGGGAGCCTCAGCATCAGTACTTTTAAGTGGCTCCCCGTGATCACAACTGTTTCTGCCTTATACCTTATGAAGCCCATCTGCAGGCTCTGTGATACAGAATACCTACGACTTGTCCAATTTCACTCTTGCGAAATCTATCAGAGAGGAAGTGACTTCCCCCAAGGTCACATGGAAGGGCCGGCCCTGTTCCTTTAAAACAGATGGCCTTCACTTCATACCTGTGACTGTCCCCCTCCCCCAGGCACCCCAACGTTGCTGAAGATCTGTCTTGGATTCTGAGCGCCCATCCGACCTTGGACTCCACATCCTGATTCACTTCTGACGTTCTGCTCCTGGCTTCACGCTGCATCTCCCAGCTCTGACAAGCTGTGACCAGGACCACTGGTCTTGCTGACTGACCATGCCCCTCAGCTCAGATTGCTTCAGTCCTTGGACCCTCTTTGCTTCTAGTCGCTCAACAAATGAGCGAGAAACATTGCAGCAAGATGTCATCTCCCCTGGGAGTCTCTCTTATTGTTTTCTCTGCTTCTGTCTTTGGCCCGCCCCCTGGACATGCAATGCTGTGCTCATCACATTAGCCAGAGTGACTCTTTCAAGATCACTCTGCTCACAATCCTTTAATGACCCCTCATTTTGCTCACAGCAAAAGCAAACTTGTACGGTGGCCTACAAGAACCCCCTGTGCTGGACTCTGGGCCCCATAACTTCTCTGCCTCATCTCTTCCTCCCTCCCCACACTTCCTCCAGCTGCACTGCCTTCCTTGTTGTCCCTCAACATGCCAGATATGTGCTGGCCACAGGACCTTTGCACTGGCTATTCCCTCTGCCGAGAAGGCTTTCCCTGGTACTCACAGAGCTAACTTCCTGCCTGCCTTTAAGTCTTTGCTCAAATTTCACCTTCTCCTTAGGGCTATCCTGATTTAAAATTGCAGTCCCCCCACAACTACCTTACCTCTAGTCTACCTGCCCCCTGCTGCTTATTCCCTCTCAACTCACTATCTATATCACGTAATCTCTTCACTGTTTATTGTTACATTATAAGTAAGCTTTGCAAAGTAAGGGCTCCTGCTGAATTTTGTTCACTGACATATTCCAAGTGCCGAGACTGGTGCCCATACTTAGCAGACATAAAATATAAATTTGTTGGAATGCCTGATTCCAGTGTGACACCTTGGAGTCTACATTGAACTTGTTTACTGAGCAATCACCCCAGCAGAGTTGTATCTGATTGGTGGTGATTGGCAGACCAGGATCCTTTCCTTTCCTTGGGGTCTCTGAGAAGACAATATTCCCTAGAGGCAGGCGGAGTGATGGGCCCCCTGCGGCAGGCAGTATGAAGAAAGATGTCCAAGAAGGTGGGCAATCAGCATTGGATAGTTGTGGCTGCAGCCAGTAGTTTCCAGAAGTGGTGATGTCTTGGCTTTGGGGACCAAGGCAGGACCATCTGCTCTGGGGAGACCTTGGACTTCTAAACAAAGCAAGACCATTGCTTCAATGGGCCCAAAGTCCTCCTGAAGAAAGAGAGTATATGCCCAATGGGTCTCAACAACAATGACAAGAATAAGCCAGAAGTTTCTGCCTTCATCTCCATGAGTCAAGAGTCCGTGATGAGCGGCTAGTTCCTGGTTATTCTCTGCTGAGCTCAGCTGAACGCCTTGAGCTTTCCAGAAAAACAAAGAAAAAAATGCATGGTCCCCAGCCAGCCCTCTAGTTGACCTGCCAAGATAAAGGCCCTTGGTCCCCCCAGCTTTGGTCTCCTCCCACAAGGGTGCTCTGTCTGCGGCACCTGGTCTAGAGTCACGTGGAGACCCCCTTCTCCCTCTCTCCCCTGCTAGGGGATGTCCCTGACTATCTCCTGCCATTGTCTGCAGCGTCTATGCTTCATTTCCTTTACCACTAACCCAGACGGGCTTATCTGTCCTCTCTGTTCTGGATCCTGGAGAGAGGGGCTGACCTAAAGGACACAAGCCCTTAGATCTTTTATCTCATTCTCACAGGAGAGGTTGGTTCCTTTTAACATATCTACCTCTGTTGTCTATTCTCTTCACCAAAGAGTCCCCATCTAGCTGGTCTTTCCTTCTACAACCCACTCCTCTATCTGGGCATTCACTGGTTTCCTTTCCAGAACCTTCTCCAGCTGTCCTTTGGCTTGTGAAGAATGTTTTGGTATCTCCTGTGTGCTCATCTTGTGGAGACTTTCTGGGGGGTGACGTTGGGTGGAACTCGGTCTCCTTTGTCATGGAACACTGGCCTGGCATTGGTGGCCGTGGCTGCATCTCAGGACCAATGGGTGCCGAAGTTCCGTGTGGGCTCAAGATGGCCAGGAGGACCTGTGGGCCTGCCTGCTGTCAGGTATGGGGGTAACGAGGCAATCTCCAGGCCCTTCCAACCTTGTCTCACATTCTGCTTAATGGTCCCATCACATTTCTCCTGGTGACATTTTCATTGCTCTTAATCCAGGAAGCTCGGAGCGAAGGCGTGTAGCTGGCCTGAGGGTCAGTTCATAGAAGAAGTAGGGGTGAAGCAGCATGCTTAAGGCATCCAGCCTGTGAGGGCAGGGGCGGCTGCAGTCTCCGCACAAAAGCCCTTCCGTGGCTGGAGAAAGAGAAGAGCCCATGGAGGCACAGAGCTCACATCTCACTGGAGTCAGAGGTTCCAGAATTTCTACACAGGAAGGGCTTGAGGTGGTTGACCCTGGGTTTACAGAGTGCTTCCCATACAATGGAGACAATGACCGATGTCTGCTTTAAAGCCTGGGGGACTTCTGGGAGGCACTACTCGATGCATTTCTTATGAAGCTTCCGGTCCACCTGCTACGGTACCAGATTGCGTTTGAACATCAGCTCCACTCCCTGGCCTTCTCCTGTACCTGAGGTCACATCTTGTTCCCTTATCCATTTCCCCAGAAGTCCCAAAATCGGGCCTTGCCCGATCCCCCCAACTCTGCTAGGTTCTGTCTCCCTGCCCGAATTCTGCACAGAACGGTTTTGGGATTGATGACCAGTTTCCTGCCTCGACTTAGCTGATCGCTGCTGTCTTGGAAGCTGTGTCCTTCCCTCCATCCATCCATGAGGCATTTAATGAGCACCTCCAAATGCCAAGTACTGGGGACACAGGTGTGACCTCCTGGTACCATACGTTCCTCCTCGACGGAGACTCATCAGCCTGCCTTCCTCGTCCCTTCTTGCCAACTGGTAAAATCCATCCTGCCTACGTGTTCCCCCGACGTGAGTCTGTGTGGTTTCGGGTTCCTTGTGATACCGACTGTGACACTGAGGTGGGCACAGCTCTTCTTTCCTCGTGCACAAATTGTCACTGTCTATTACACCACACGCCCTGCTGGGGACACTCTTTCCCCAGTATCGGCGACACCATCCTGTCTGTGAGGCCTTCCCTGATGGCACATTTCAAATGTCAAACGCCTCCCCCCCAGCCCCCCCGGCTGCCTGACCCGTTCCCCACTGTACTCTTCTCCATGGCAACTGTCATCGTGGCACGTTCTATGGATCGTACCGACTAGTTGCTCTGCTAGGACAGCAGTCCCATGATAGCAGGGTTATGTCTGTTTTATTTGGCGCTGTGTCCCCGCCATCTAGAAGCGGGGCTGGCCAAGGAGGTGCCCAGAGGATTGTTATTGGATAAAGCATGAAAGAAAGTCTACAATCTGTTATGCGCTGCCCCGGGAACTCTGTCTCTATTATTTTATTCCATTTTTTCTCCACCCGGTTGTTATCCTTCATCTGCGAGAGGCAGAGCCGTCCTCTAATGTATGGGAGGTCACTCAACGTGCGAGTGACGGCCCAGATGTGATCCCACACTTGCCTCCTGATTTACTGTATCCCTGCGGACCACGTGGGGCCTCGGTATGAAGATAAAGAGGGAGGGAAGAGGGGAGGGAGGCCGGAGGGAGGCCACAACAGCACACACGTGAACTTAGTGGTATCCAAGTAGAATATTCTGAGCCCTGGGGCTACAAAAGCATTATGACTGCTTTTGTTGTTCTGTTTGTCTACTGACCTGACCGACGTCTTCGTACAGCTCCAACAAAGTGCATCTTGCCATGTCCCTACATCGTGGGGGCAGGAGGGAGATCTTCGTGGACTGGAGTGATTTCTCCCTGGGAGTCACACGTCACCAGCATCCCCATTCCAGTGCCATAAAGAGATAAAAAATGTGCAAGACACACAGCAGTTGCTAGTCCGCCCGAGGGGAGAAAGCTCTACCCAGCAGTTCGGCCCCCCCCCCTTTAAGATCCTTCTTAAGGAAATGCATGATTTATGAGGCACTTAGAACACAGCGCGGAGCCCCTGTGTGCTCTGAATGAGTTCTCCACGGAAGCGGCTGCGGTCGGAAGCCGAGACATGGGGCCTCGAGTCGGCTCTTCTCGTTTCTAAAAGAGGGATGGCAAACCGATCTTAGGACAAAAGATGGCCTGGAGAACACAGACTGCTTTGAGAGCTCCAAGTACGGTGTCACCTCCCAGTAGCAGAGTTTGATGCCCCCAGCTTGGTGTGGGAACCACATGCTGAAACTTAGCAGCACGCACGGGAGCTCAGCGTTTCAGGTCCAAGGGTCACCAGCCGAAGGGCTTTTGGGCTTACAGACCAAAGCCAACACCCTATAAGCATCACGCCGAGAGCTCCTGCAGACCCACTGTGCGCTGCTTTGAGATCCAGCTCATCTCAGGGCCACAGAGCAGCCCCTGAAGGGGCTCTGCAAGGTGGTCCCTTCTGGGAGCACGTGGCTGGTGGCTTATTTATAGTAATTTTGCGTGGCCAGCCACGTGGCCGAAGGGACATCCCGTAGTCTCTTCTCTTGGGGTTCCCATCTGTACAACTACAGTGCCGGGCACATTAGATCCTCAGGACTGTTCCACTGAAACGTTCTCATCCTTAGCACCCTGTGGCGAAAATAGTACACTATTCTGACTGCTCAGTGATCCTGACCGCCCCTCGTCCCTACTCATCCTGAGCGAGACGCTCCCCCTTCTCTAACTTACCCAAGACGTTAGCTGGGCTGAGTCTCCGATGTGTCCGAGGATGATGACTCTGTCAGGCCACTGGCTCAGTTTCCGCGGTGACTTGTAGAATCACCCCAGATCTCGGGGCTCGTCATTTACAGGAAGAAAAGCGAAGTTGCCCAAGGGCAGGGGCTGTACACAGTCACCAAACCGCCTTCTATTCCTCGAGAGAGACACATCCGCAGACTGAGCTGGGCAGCGTGCTGGTGTTTCTGCAGGGTGAGCCGCACTGTCATTTGCGTCCCGTGCCCTTCCTCAGAACCCAAGAAACTGCCGCGGGAGTCCCAGCGCTGGTACAGCTGTTACCGACGGGCTAATTGAGTTTGTTGGCCTTGAAAATGCATCAGTATGTGGTGATGTTATGCTGTGTTCCTGTCCTCTGGATTCCCTTCCTGCCATCACCGAGGCCTTATTTATGAGACTAGAAACAAAAACAGAAAAACAGGGTGGCCTTTCGATGTGGCTCGGGCAAGGCCAGGGCAGAGCCTGGCTGAGCGGGCCCTTGTTTTCACGTGCATCCGAGATGCCGGGGTTCAAGTCAAGCAGGGCAGCCCCAGAAGGCAGGTGGGCAGGAAGGTCTGCTGGACGTGGCTCTGAGGAGGACAGGAACACACAGGCAGGGGGATGGCGGTTGCCACGCACGCTGGCTGGGGTGACACCCCGAGGAAGGAAACAGCAGACCAAGAAAATGCTGGATGAACACCGCCACTTACAAGTAGAATCCGAATGGGGACAAGACAAGGGCAGATTAACCCAGCAGATGTGGGAGTCACTATGGAAGAGAGCAGAGGGGAGCCCCTTGACCCCGAAGTCAAAGGGAGAGGAGTCTGCCCAGCCACAGGCCGAGGAGGAGCCATGCAAGAAATGCACGTGGGCTGTGGGCAATGGAGCCCAGACCCAGCCAGCCAGTCGCTGGAAATTGGCTGAGCCCCGCCGAGCCAGGGGCTGCGCTGCGGGAAGCCCGGTCTGCCTTTGAGGGATTTGTCTTCTAGTGGTGAAACACTCCTAGGGGTGATGAAGACAGACATACAGACCAGTGGAAAAGAATAGAAAGCCCAGAAATCAACCCTCATGATGGTCAAATGGTTTTCAACACGGCTGCCAAGACCATTCAATGGGGAAACGACGTGGGTGTAACCATGGAGCTAGGAGACCTGAATGTCCGCGAGCCAAAGAAGGATGTTGGACCCTTGCCTTACATCAGATACAAAACTGGATTCAGATGAGATCGAAGGCTTGAATGCCAGGGCTAAAGCTATAAAGCTCTTTGACGAACACACAGGGGAATGAGATCTTCCGGATACAGAAGTAAGGGAAAGAGCGTGGTGGGTACACACAGGTGCAGCGGAGAAAATTGGAGAGAGAAGCGTTTCAGAGAAGGACGGGCTGGTCGGCACTGGGGCCAGAGCTGGGGATGACAGGGGATCGGGGAGGTCAAAATGAGCCAGGCCACCTCGATAGAACAGGTGCCCTAGGCAGGAGGAAGAGAAGCCCCGGGGGCTCTAAGAAAGGATGGGGCTTGACGTTTAGAGGAACGGAAAGATGTTCGGTGCACCTGGACATAGGGAAGGAGGGAAATAAGCTGGAGACAGAAGTGGGGGCGGGGTGATGGGGGTCTTAGGGGCCATGGGGAGGAGTTTGCATTTCACTGTCCAACATGGGGAACCAGTGAAAGGCTTAACCAGGGGAATGAAGGATGTGATATCACTTAGGACTCTAGAAAGCTCTTTACCCCACCGTGTGGCGTGTGCACAGGAGGAGGGCGGCAGCTGGGAGCCCACACAGCAGTCTGCCTAGACAGGGAGCACGGCTGCATTCTGGGTACGTGTGGGGGCTGACTCGTGGGCCGGATAGATGGTGCGGGGGAAAGGAAGAATTAAAATGGAACCCGTAGGGGCGCCTGGGTGGCTCAGTTGGTTAATTGTCTGACTCTTGATTTCAGCTCAGGTCACAGTCTCAGGGTTGTGAGTTCAAGCCCTGCGTCAGGCTCTGCACGGCTTATGGAGAAGCCACTGTTTAGGATTCTAGCTCTCCCTCTGCCCCTCTGCCCCTCCCCCATGCTCGCAGGTACTCTTTCTGAAAAAAAAAAAAAATTGAATCCCAGTATCAGTAGCCTGAGCAACAAGGTAGGTGATGGTAGTGCCACGTGGGGGAATGAAAAGTTTGGGGCGGGGACTGGTATTTTTGAGGGGACAGGCAACAGCTCTGCTTGAGCCAAGTTAAGTTAGATCTTTATTAAATCCCCTTAAGGAGAATTTGAGAAGGCAGTTGGATTTCTGAGCTGGGAATGCAAGGAAGGGGTCGAGAGTACAAATAAAAAATGCAAGATGTGTGTGGGGTGGGGGTGTGTATACATTTATACATATATGACTTTGACTAATATATGACTCTCTCTATGTATGTATGTAGTCAAGCATGGATGTGAATAATGTATGTTTCCATATACATGCATGGCTTTGAATAATATATGTGTGTTTGCATGTGTATAATATAATTTTATGTGTGTATCCAATACATTTTGTGTGTATCTAATGTATGTGTCACATTATAATATACATAAAATATATATAGTATATATACATGTAATATATATGTATGGTATATTATGCTAACACGGTGTCCAGGCCAGGCAGCCCTCAGATGCCCAGGCATTCTCTGCAGGGGGCTAGGAAGGGGTCAAGGACCAGGAAGAAACTTCTAGAACAGTTCAAATACGGGAAGCATCAGTCACTTATTGCTGAAATAATCTGGACTGACCTGCCAGCAGAGGTCCACATCCCAGCTCTTCTCCTTTGTTGTCAAGAGATCCGAGATCGAAACCAAGCTCTGGCACTTCTGAGCTATACAGCTTTTTGGAAATCCCGCAGTGGCGGTGAACCTTGGTGCCTCGTACCCTACTAAAGGCTACTTGAAGACAAAGGACATAATGGGACAAGGTGCGTGTTACTTCGGTCTGTTTGTATCAGAAAGCCTTCTGCTAAAATGCACAAGGAAGTATAAACGTTCCTTACGAATTTTATCCTTCTGTCTCCGCACGCAGAGAACAGAGCATCTGCGTTTGACCCTGAGACACTTCTCATCTGGCTGTTTTGCTCCTCAACTCCCGCACCCCAATGAACCGCCTCTTCTCTTAAGCCATACCTGGTGAGGTTGCTACCTTGTGTGACAGCTGCTTGATGTCCTCGTGCATGCAAAGCGGATCTTCACAAAGGTTTCCTGAGCGAATAAATGATGGTGGCATTCGTAGTCTCACACACACACATGCACACACGCACCCCCCCCAAAGAATGGGATTATTGCAATAATTTTGCAAACCCACTTCACAGCAGAATCGTCCGTGTTATCTGAGTCCTTCCTTGACAAACGGCGGGAGGAAAAGCATCGCATCGGACTGCGAGAGCAGAGCATAAACACGGTGAGGATGAAAGTCCTGTTTGTGGAGAGCAGGGGAGAGCGCTCGCCGGCTAATGGAAGAGAAATTTCTGTGAAAGGCAAAAAATAAAAGGCAGCGTGAAACCAAAGCAAGATGAATCACTTCCACTCTGAAAGCAACACAGTGAAACAATGGTGCTAAATGAGATACAATCCCTGACAAAGATTTTCTCTGTTCTCCAAGGGCTTTTATGGTGCGGCAGGCACCGCGAGTTATGTTTTATCTTCCCAAAAAGAGTCAGTGTACTTTATTTTAAGCGTGCTACCTCTCTTCGCCTCGCCTCCCCGCTTGCTGAGATTTAAGTCCGCTATTGTAGTGCTCTATCTCTGATCAGCCTCAAAGATCTGAAAAGCCCTGAGTTTGCAAGAATAAAAAAAAAAAAAAGGCCTTCGGGTTTGACAGTGACAGATCCTGCCCGTCCCCTCGGGATGACATTCCCACACTCTGAAGACCACAGATCCTTCCGATAACAATCTACAGCTCTTACCTGCCTGGTGCCTTTGTGCGTGGAGGTCAGGGCACCTGTGGGGGAGGGGGGAGTCTGGGGGGACGGGGGGAGGGGGTAGGAATTGCCCGGCCAGCTCGGGCTACCTTTCCCCAAGTGTTGGCGGGGACAGATCCAGATCAGACGCAACAGGTTTTTTGGGGGTGAAAGGGACTAGAGAGATACAATCCTCGGACTCAAGGATGCCGTAGGGAACACTGGGTTTGAAAAGGCAAAAACGATCCTTTAGCTTAAATCTACATCCCTCCTCAGCTACCTTCAGGGAGAGTGCCTTTGCCTCCGTCAACCTCGATCTCGCCATCTCTAAAATGGGATAGCAGGAGCGGCCGTTGCAAGAATGGCTGGTTGGGAGTGAGCGCGCTTGTGCGGGTGAGATCACGCATGCCTCGCTGTTGCAAAGGGCCGGGAAGGTACCACATGTGGTTATGACTTTCACAGACTGTGAGATTCTTATACCCCCAGCATTACTTGGCACACTTAGTGATTAATGCCTTTTTATCTTTAATGAATGAACAATTAGAACACAATTAGGCAAAGAGAATTGCATTACTCTTCTGATTAAAAACCCGGTACCCAAAGGATGAAGTCCAAACTTAGCGTGGCTCCCTGTCTGGCCCCCAGCTGGCCTGCTGGGCTCCTCCCCCTGCCCTGGCAAACTCTGCAGAGCCGCCCCCCCCACCCCATTATGCATGCCCCTGGGCCACTCAGTGCCCCTGAACTTGCCTTGCATCTGTGGGTCTTGGCGATGTGCGGGTGGGTTGGAGGGCTCCCGTGTGCCCTTCACAGCCCAGCCAAGTGCTACCTTCCCTAGGAAGGCTCCCCTGACCTGCCCCAGAGCAGTGACAGTTTCTCTCTCCTCTGGGCTCACACAATGTTTCACAGCAGCGGTTCTCAGAGTGCGGTCCCTGGAGCAGCAGTAGCAGCAGAGAACTTGCTAGAAATGCAAATTCTTAGGCTACTGAATCAGAAACTCCTGGGGTGGGGTCCAGGATCCTGTGGTTGTATGAGCCCTCCAGGGGCTTCTGATGCAAGCTCAAGTCAGGGACCTGTCACTCTGCACGAGCCTCTACTGTGACAAGTGTCAGACTGTGTTTAAAATCACTTGCCTACACATACGACCGTCCTCCAAGAGTTAGCACTTAGCCACCCTGGTTTTCTTTTCTTTTCTTTTTTTTTTAAGATTTTATTTATTTATTTGACAGAGATAGAGATAGCCAGCGAGAGAGAGAACACAAGCAGGGGGAGTGGGAGAGGAAGAAGCAGGCTCATAGTGGAGGAGCCTGATGCAGGGCTCGATCCCACAACGCCGGGATCACGCCCTGAGCCGAAGGCAGACGCTTAACCGCTGTGCCACCCAGGCGCCCCCTGGTTTTCTTTTCTGTGTCCTAATTTGCCTCATCTGTAAAAATGGGCATAATTATATTATCTTACAGGAATGCTTAAAAATCAGAAATAATCAGGGGCGCCTGGGTGGCTCCATTGGTGAAGTGTCAGACTCTTGATTTTCGGCTCAGGTCATGATCTCAAGGTCGTGAGATCAAGCCCCATGTTGAGGGGTCTCCATGCTGGGTATGGAGCCTGCTTAAAGTTCTCTTTCCCTCTCCCTCTGCCCCCAACCCCGCTTACACTTGCACTCTCTCTCTCTCAAATTAAAAAAAAAAAATCAATATACGACACGGCATATAGTATCCCAAACACAAATTTCCTCCTGACTCCTCCACCCCCAACTCCAAATGTTTGTTCCTGATTGCCTAGTATACTGGTTGTTATTGAAAAAGAGACCCAACCAACAGGTCTTTTCCCAGGTGGGGTCTGTTAGGCTTCGGGGAATTCAGGGACCTGACCCAAGCATCGGCAAGGAACACTTAAACCATTACAAACGAGTAAAATATAAGGTGATAGGAATGCTTCAGGCTGAAATGGGCGGAGGGGGGAGACAAGATTAGTCCTGACAGCACACAGGTGGGGGCAGGTAAGGACAAGCCAGGGGGGTGAGTGGGGGCAGGGGCTGTGCAATCAGCTTGGCTGGGCAGCCTTCATATAGGCGTCTGCACAAGAGCCCAGAAATTGCACTGTCGGCCCATGAGCCTAGTTCTGACCCTGTGGAAACGCCTGGATGATGGGATTAGCGCAGGCTTGGCGGCCACAGCTCTCCAATATCTGCAGCTCCAAGACCAGGGTGGGGGCTCAGTGGGGCTTCTCGGGCCGGGAGAGCTGCCCTTGTTTGGGGATGCCCACGATACAGCAATCCGGGAAGACTTCCCCCAAAGTTAAACAGATAAAAGAGACGCGGGGCTCAGGGGGTCAGAGAAGAGTCAGGAAACATCCCAGAGAGGAAGCAGCCTGAACAACCCCGTTACGCTCTCTCATAGGGCCGTCTGCCTCTTTCATAGAGCTTTCGCAATGCGAATTATTATTTACTTAATGTTGGCTTCCATCTCATTCTATACATGCCAGTAGGGCGGGAATCATGTCTGATTTTCTCATTATTTTATCCTGAGCATCTAGACCTGGGCCTGATATGTGGTGGGTTCTCAACATATGTCTTCAATATTCACCTCAATGAACATTTTTAAAACAAAGGAATTAGGGCACCTGGGTGGCTCAGTTGGTTAAGTGTCTGCCTTCAGCTCAGGTCATGATCCTGGAATCCTGGAATCGAGGCCCGCGTCAGGATCCCTGCTCAGCAAGGGGTCTGCTTCTCCCTCTGCTCCTCTCTCCACTCTCGTACTTTCTCTCTCACTGTCTCTCTCTCTCTCTCTCTCAAATAAATAAGTAAAATCTTTAAAAAAAGAATAAGGGAATTTGCATGACCTCTTTGAAGTGTAATCAAGGAACTGGGCTGGCTGACACAGGTCTATGTTGGAGAAGCAACAGAAGATAATGAGGTAAGGTGGGGACCAATTCTAGAAGGGTTTGAAATCTTCGCTGAAAAATCTGGACTTGACACCATAGTCCATAGAGGACCGCGAATTCCTAGGAAACAGAGCTATTTCTCATTAACTTAGCCTGTTTATTGAGTACCTGGACCAGACATCATACAAAGCTAAAGCAGGGAACACGTCTGCATCAGAGGACATCAGCATCGGGGTGGGGACAGGTGTTGGCTGCGTACATAAGCAGGGATGGCACAGGACAGGAGTGATGGGTGCCACCTGGGACAAACAGGCATCGGGGCAAAAGGAGCCGGAAGAGGAGTTTATGACTTCCCCCGGGGAAAACAGAAGTGTCTTAGGGAGCACGGTGTTGCAGCTGGATATGGACAGAGAAGGGCAGTCCATGCAGGGATGGCCGATGTGGAGTTAGGGACGCAGGAGAGAGCAGCTGGTTAAGTGTGGTCACTCACCTTTGCATCGCACGTGGCAGGTATATAATGAACGTAATGTCTGTTGGGTGATTGACGCACATCCTTAAGCCCTGGGTGGATGGGGTGTGGGGGAGACTCTGGATATTTAATAGGCACCTTCTTCAGAACAGTAGCTAATTTTCACCAGCCCAAATTACTGCTCAGCTGACGGTGGGTGCTACAGGTGGGTCCACCGAGAAAGGATGGTTTGTGTGTGCGATGTGAGGAGTTGATCACAGCCAGAGTTCATAAAGGAGCTGTAACGCAGGCAAAGAGAGCCCATGCACGGGTTTACGTCACGTCGAGGATTTCATCCTAGAAGTAGCAGCGAGAGCCTTGGGAGACTGTTCATGCCAGGGGGGTAGGATCAGGCTTGCCTTTTAGGAAGGTCACGTGCCTGGCTTGTAAAGGGTGGGCCGTCTATATGGTTGGGTCCCCATCCTCTTTGCTCCCATAGCAACTACATACCGCCCCTTCTGTTTCCACGAGCTTCTTTGGGGGTGGGAAGGGGATTGTAATGATTTGCGTATTTGTCCTTCCCTCCCACCAGGGAAGGGCGAGTTCCTTGAGGTCATAGAGTCGATCTTACTCAGTCCTATTTCCAAGCAGTCGTCAACTAGAAAGCACTCATTATGACCTTAGTTAGCAAGATTGTTGGCAGGGGAAATAAACGAGAAATAATTTCAGTAATCCAGGCAAGAAGGGACAACGGTCTGAGCTAGGGTGGCCTTTGGAAAGGATGGGACATGGGACACGGATGTCAAATACATGGAAGTGGAGAACTAGAAAGGACTTTGTGACAAATGGGGGCGAGGTGGGGGAGGGGTGTAGGAATTGGAATGACTTAGGCAAAGTCATGGGTGACAGGTGGCCCTTTGCAAACAGAGGAGGAGAATCATGTTTGGAGAAGCACAGCTCAAGTCCTGCTTTGGGCATGTCATGTTTAATAAACCAATGGAATTCTGAAGTAGTGAAGTCTGAAAATGGGTTGGATTTGCAGGTATGAGCTCAGAGACAAGCCTCGGCTAAGATGTCTAACAAGTCCCAAGCTCACAGCGGGATGTATGGAGACAAGGAAAGACATGAAATCACCCATATTCTATGTAACATTAGGCATTACCTACCTTTCTGACCTTTGGCCGTCTGGATGATTTTATTTTATTTATTTATTTATTTTAAAGATTTTATTTATTCGACAGAGATAGAGACAGCCAGCGAGAGAGGGAACACAAGCAGGGGGAGTGGGAGAGGAAGAAGCAGGCTCAGAGCGGAGGAGCCTGATGTGGGGCTCGATCCCATAACGCCGGGATCACGCCCTGAGCCGAAGGCAGACGCTTAACCGCTGTGCCACCCAGGCGCTCCCTGGATGATTTTGAAGTGGTATCGCAATGTTGTTCGAATTTTCGTTTGATTCCTGGTAAGCGTTTGTTCATAGACTTGATGCCTACAAGGGCTTCCTCTTCTGTGAATTGCCTTGGGATAGCCTTGGCCCATTTTTCTATTGGCTTTCCTTATCTTTGTGTGTTGGTTTGATGGATTTCTTTGTATGTTCTAGAAATTATTCCCTTGACTCTTTTAGGCTTTGGAAGTAGGTTCCCCCAGTCTGCCATCTATTAAAATTTTATTTGAAATTCCTAGCCCATGCAAGGGGAAGGAATACATTAACTGGGCCCCAGAAATAGCATAGGAGACATATAATTAGAAGTAAGATAGTGAGTTGAATACTGGGCGTGTTGACTGAGGACCGGGAGGATGTTGATAGGCTGATCTGGAAGAGGGAGACATGCTCGAGAGGGCCCATTGTCAGCAAAACCCAGGTGGGGTGCTGGGTGGGGTGAGGTGTACCAGGGAGCAGGAATAATACGAATGAGATGTTCGTGGTAATAGAAACCTGGTAGTGTGGGCAAGGGTGGGTCACGTCACAGCCTACAGAGCAGCAAACAAAGCGAGCCCCAGGACTTGGCCTTCATCTAGCAATGACTGACATCGAGCAGGGGAGACATGCCCTGCAGTAAGCTCAGTCGAAACGGCATAGAGGGGGTTTAGAGCAGGGACGGACTGGAGCCAGGAGATCAATAAGAAACTTGGCAATAAGATAGTGAGATGGTGTGATGTGTCAACTGGGCTAGGCTGCAGTATCCGGTTCTGTAATCAAACACGCATCTAGGTGTTGCTATAAGGGTATCTGGTCCATGTGGTTAGCATCTACAATACCCCCTTTAAGTAAAGGGGATTACTTTAGATATTGTGGGTGGGCCTCATCTAATCAGTTGAAGGCCTCAGGACAAAACTGAGGTTTCCCAGAGAAGAAGAAATTCCGTTTCAAGAGCCTGTTGGGGCACCTGGGTATATGACTCTTGATTTTGACTCAGGGTAATGAGATGGAGCCCCGCATCGGGCTCCATGCTGGGTATGGAGCCTGCTTAAGATTCTCTCTCTCTCGGGGCACCTGGGTGGCACAGCGGTTAAGCATCTGCCTTCGGCTCAGGGCATGATCCCGGCGTTATGGGATCAGGCCCCACATCAGGCTCCTCTGCTATGAGCCTGCTTCTTCCTCTCCCACTCCCCCTGCTTGTGTTCCCTCTCTCTCTGGCTGTCTCTATCTCTGTCGAATAAATAAATAAAATCTTTAAAAAAAAAAAAGATTCTCTCCCTCTCTCCTTCTGCCCCTCCCCCCCACTTAAGCTCACTCTCTCTCTCTAAAAAAAAAAGAAAGAAATCCTGCCTGAGTTTTCAACCTGTCCTACAGATTATGAACTTGCCAACCCTCACAAGTGCATTATATTTGCAATATATTATATTTTTGCAACATAGATTGCAATATGTAAATGTAATAAATTGTATATTTATTATAAATATATAAATGAGTATATCTCCTGTTGTTTCTATTGGTCTGGAGAGCCCTGAATGATTGATACTAGAGGTAAATTACTGATTGAAACAATTTGTACCTGCCTGTACCTGCCTAGTTTTTTTTTTTTTTAAGATTTTATTTATTTATTCGACAGAGATAGAGACAGCCAGCGAGAGAGGGAACACAAGCAGGGGGAGTGGGAGAGGAAGAAGCAGGCTCCCAGCTGAAGAGCCCGACGTGGGGCTCGATCGCAGAATGCCGGGATCACGCCCTGAGCTGAAGGCAGACACTTAACGACTGCGCCACCCAGGTGCCCCTGTACCTGCCTAGTCTTAAGCCAAACTAACCAAGGAAACAAACAAAAAGAACACCCACTTCAACACATGCATAGTTATTTATTTATAAATTACTTACATGGGCCCAAATATCAATACGCTATGTATTTGACAAAACACAAAAATAAAGGCTTTTAAAGAATAAACTATAGAAAGACCTGGAAATCAAAGTTGTCCCATTTTCTTCCTGCATCCCCACAGGCACATCCTCATTTGTCCTTGGGAACCAGCTGGCCGTGGGGAGGGATGGCAGGGTTCAACCACACTATCCTGAGGAAAGAACTCAGGTACTCTGAGACAAGGGACTAGACCAGTTAATAATCATCCATTCAGCATTAACTTCTCTGTATTTAAAACCAAAAGGTTTCTGAACGATATAGCTTTTCCATGAGTTTTTGTCATTCTCCTCAAAATTGTCAGGGTATACATACAATCAAAATTCTAGACATCTGAAAACAACCAGACTGTTAGACTTTTTAAGCCAAATGCCAGATTTATATCAAGATTACTGGTTTACAATAATATCCAGCACTTGAAGGCTGATCTAGTTTCCAAAGCAGTTTCTTAGGGCTTGACACAACATAGCCTCACATATTGGAGGTGGAAAAGGTTAGGATGAGGTTTCCCGGGGGGCCTGGGTGGTTCAGTCGGTTAAGCATCTGCCTTCAGCTCAGGTCATGATCCTGGGGTCCTGGGATCGAGTCCTGCATCAGGCTCCCTGCTCAGTGGGGAGTCTGCTTCTCCCTCTCCCTCTGCCCCTTCCCCCTGCTCATGGTCACTCTCTCTCTCTCTCTCTGTCTCTCTCTCAAATAAATAAATAAAATCTTTTTTAAAAACCTACCAGTTAAAAAAAAAAAAAAGATGACGTTTCCCTTTTTGTGGATGGGTATTGTTAATAGTGAAAAAAAATAGTCAAAATCTTAGAACAGAAAGTAGGGGGGCACCTGGGGGGCTCAGTTGGTGAAGCATCCAACTCTTGGTTTCAGCTCAGGTCATGATCTCAGGGTCATGAGATCGAACTCTGTGTCAGGCTCTGCACTGGGCGTGGAGCCTGCTTGAGATTCTCTCTCTCCCTCTCTCTCTGCGCCTCCTGCCCTGCTCCCTCTCTCTCTCTTAAAAAAAAAAAAAAAAAAAAAAAAAGGAGAACAGTGGCCACCAGAGGCTGGTGGGGGTAGGGATTTGTGTTCAATAGGAACAGAGCTTCAGTTTTGCAAGATGGAAAAGTGGAAAGTTCTAGAGATCTGTTACACGACAATATACATGTAGGTAACACTACTGCCCTGTACACTTTAAAGTGGTTACAATGGTACATTTGTTTTATGTGTTTTTCACCAAAAGACATTAAAAAAAAAAAAAAGGAAATCAGGACCTGAGCAGATTCTATAACTCGAGGTGACAGCATCGGTGAACAGACAGATTCAGATCAGGACCCAAGTCTTTTGAGGGCCAGCACAGTTTTCTTCCCACGCAATAGATGACACAATATACACATGGGAATTTTCCACCCCGTTTTGCTTGCGGCAGTATACACGTGGAGGAATCAAGACCTGGCCTTGAGATAACAGATACTTAAGTAGATTCCAAATATTTCTTGTTTTAATCCTTCGTGTACAACATTGACTCTTCTAATCAATCGCCAAAATAAATCTCAAGGATTTGCCGGATTATTTGCGAAATGCAGCAGGGTGCGCCTCACCTTATCAGTAAGCAAACAGGTACATAAACGGAAAGGGAGAAGTGGGGGGAGAGCAAGACCCAATGCCTGGCCCCCATCCAGGTCCGTGATTTCACTTTCAAATGGCAAACCAATGACACGCAGGAATTAAGTAGCTGGGGAAGCTCTGAAATCACTTCATCAGAGCAGAGGACACAGAGGTGGCAGACCCATCAGCCCTCCAGACTGCAAAACTCCAGGCTGCTGCTCCCTGGGAGGCCAGAGCTCAGAGGAGGCTGCTTCCAAGCTGTTCCGTCTGCTAGGCTGAGCCGAGTCAGCAAGTCCTGAGCCTCCTTGGAAAATAGGTCTCTCACTGGGTCCCTTGAAAAAGTTTTGCCATTTCAATTCACTTCTCCCAGGATCAGATAAGAAAATGATCATGGGGTGCATTCCACCAACAGAGAGAGAAGATCTTCAAATACACTCTTAAATCAGGCTGCCAGGGCTATGGTAACAAAACACTGTAGACTCGGGGGCTTACACGATAGGCTTTTATGTCTCACCGTTCCGGAGGCTGCAAGTCCAAGATCAAGGTGCTGGCTTGGTTTCTCCTGAGGCCTCTCTCCTTGGCGTGCGGGTGGGCACCTTCTCACATGGCCTTTCCCCTGTGTGTGCACAGAGAGAAAGCACACCGGTATCTCTTCCTCTTCTTACAGGGACACAGCCCGGTTGGATTAGGGGCTCCCCCTCATGACCTCATTGAACCCTAGTTACCTCCGTAAAGGCCCCATCTCCAAATACAGTCCCACTGGGGGCTGGAGCTTCAACATCGAAACATCGTGGGGACGTAATTCAGTTCATAACACTCACTTTTGTGCTTTTTCTTCTCTATGGGTAGCTGCATATGCCTTGCAGGAATAAAAGTCAGCTATGTTGCCCTGAAACAACTTGGGCTGCTTTAACAAAAATGTACTTGAAATCAGATCAGAAACGTCATTTTATAAAACAAAACTTTTAGTGCGCGTGTTGGGAAGGAAAGAGTGAGGATGTGTGTGCGTGTGCGTGTTTACTGCAGGAGATGGGTACATTTTTCTATATTATGGGGTGAAGCCTCCAAAAATATGCTTGTGCACAGCCTATAAAGATCTGAAGAAGAAGAGACTAAAAAGTAACAATGTCTGTGTCCCCTGAGTTAATGACGAACTGGGATTACATCACAGGGTCCATGTGTCCTGGTCATGGGGCTGGTGGTTGTCCTCATCTTCTGCCCCCTGCAGGCTGCAAACAGCTAGTGAACTGGTGGATTGCAGATTCCTTCTTCATCAGATATCCCCTCTACTCCATGCTGTCTGGGAAACCTTCCTGGTCAGAGTCCAGGCCAACACCAGATCAAGCAGCAGGTGCAAGACAGCTACAACCCCAGAAGAATCTGTAGTCGCTCTGAACCCCAAGAGAGGGGTACTGTCCTCAGCTGCTGCTGGAGAGGCCAGGCCATGAACAAGCTAGTTAATTTCAGAGCATTTTTTCTACAGTGTTCACCTCCGAGGAAAAGTACAGAGAGGCTCTTTTGGCCTATTTGGTGACCTGTAGTCCTTACTGTTCCAGGGACTAGGGGAAATAAGACGTAGGCAGAAAGAGCGATAGTTTCTAGAGACAGCTCCCAAATGTTCTGGAAGAATGGAAAAAATTGTAGTCAGGGAGACAGAGGGAAGGATATTCAAAATCTCCACTGTGGCCAGACGAATCAAACCATCTAATGTCTCTCTCACCTTCACTCCTCTGCCAGCTTTGGGGCTGAGACTAGAATCCGTGGTGAAGTGATGGCAGCACTAAACTGTTTGCATAGAACATCGATCAGGGTATAAATATGGTGCTTCTCTTAAGTAGGAGCTCTGGTTACCTGTCTGCCAGCCACTCCCCCCGATACGCATGCGCACGCACGCGCACGCACGCATTCACTTCCTCTCCTGGGAGCAATGGTGCACTGGAACCTGAGGCAGTCCGATCACTGACCAGAACTGATCTAACACGACACCCCCTTGTCCTTGCAAGTGTTTTGTGGCTGTCTTTCAGAATCACGCCTGGAATCAAATCTCAAGACTTTTGTCTGAAACTGGAGTTTGGGGCTTTAAGAAGAGAAGATGTCTAAGTATTGTAATTCTGCTTCAGAGAGGAACGGTTCTTGGCCCCTATGCTCAGATATCCACGTGCTCCACGTATCCACCTGTTGCCTTGCTCATCTGTTCAACCAATATTTACTGAATGCCGGCACTGGGGATGGAGAGATGAATAAGACTGAGTCCCCACTCCTGGCTCGTCACCTACAGGATACAGTCACACAAGCAGACAACAGAAAGTGTTGAGAGACCCGGACACTGAGGGCAAGGAGGGATGAGCTGGGTCTTGGGTGATGAATAGGATTTTTTCAGGCTGAGGGGAGAGGGCAGGACATTAAGACAGGGAAAGCAGAATGTACACAGAGGCACTGAGTGTGGGGACGGAGGGGAGGGTGTGAGGTCTGAGCGCCCAGGTCTGCCGAGGGGCATCAATCAGGGAGCAGAGCTGGAGGGGGAAGGAGGGTCCAGATCAGGGGATGCTGCTGATGACCCTGCTGTGACACCTGGGCTTTGACTCATAGGCAATGGCAAGGCAATGGAAGCTGTCCAGCCCAGAATAATCCATCGGGGATCGCTCTGCATCTAGAGCTAGACTTTAAACCTTATCTCTGTTTATGGTAGGAGGGATGGAAATCACTCAGGGATTATTGCAAGAGCCCAGCCAGAACAGGATGAGGGCCTGGACAGAGACCATGTGAGGAAGATGGAGAAAACAAACGCGATTCCAGAGATTTCAGAGATAGACACTACAGGACTTGGGGACTGAGCAGGGGTGCTGGGATGGCCGAAGGGGCTTGACTCCACAGTGGGACCCATGGACACAGGCAGGAGGGCACCGGAGATGCCCAGTGACACAGCCAGCATCCCCCCAACTTTTACATTAAGCTGTCTGAAATTGCCCATATTGCCCTATAGAAAATGTCGATTGCACGTGGTTCAGCCCAATGATAAAAAAAGTAAGGCCGTTCAAACATACGACATTCTGGAAAAGGCAAAACTAGGGAGGCAATAATAAGATCAGTGGTTGCCAGGGGTCAGGGAGGAGTTAGGGACGAACAGGTGGAACATAGAGGATTTTTAGGGCAGTGAAACTACTCTGTATGATCCTCGAATGATGGATACACGACATTACCCATTTGTCCAAACCCATACAATGTCCAACACGGAGAATGAACCCTCCAGTCAATCATGGACCTGGGGTGATAAGGATGTGTCAATGGAGGCTCACCAGGCACAACAAATGTAGCACCCTGGTGAGGGCTGTCCATTAGCAGAAGTTACTCGCGCACAGAGAGTACATGGGTGATCTCTGTCCCTTCTGCCCAATTTTGCTGTGAACCTAAAATGGCTGTGAAAAATAAAATGTGTTAATTTTTAAAAAGAAGTAGGACCCAGACTTGAATCCAGCTCTGCTAAATCCAGGTACTTTCCTTCCTGCAACATTGCCCAAGATCAAACATTTTCTAAAGCACTTCTAATCTCGGGAAGCCACTCTGTTAGCTCTTGTTGCATAATCACTCAAGACATTAGTCCTTGAAGGATGCATCTTGGAGAGAATGGTGTATTAAGGGTAGGGAAGCCTTGCTGAGAGAAAGAAGAAAAATGAAAAGTCCATCTCAGCTTACAAATTTCAAGAAGATATGAATGCACCAGGCTCGGGTGTACCGGACCTTCCTCATCTCGCCCCCACCTGTTCCCCATCGGTTCCCTGGAGGCCACAGGGTAGGATTTCCTCCCCCAACCTTACCTTCAATCTGACCTTGCCTTTCCTAGAGTCATTTATGCTTCATGAACTCACATCTTGACCCATCATCTCACACACAGAATTCAGGAGGTAAGCTTTACTGAAGACTTTATTTTATTTCTAAAAATACAGTAGGGAGAGGTTGGTATCCGGGATGACCAAAAGACAGAAGCCTGAACTAGGGACAGGAAAGAGAAAAAGCAATGAGCCAGAGGCAGAGTCCTGCTCCTTTTCCTTCACCCCTTCTCTTCCTTGAAATAATCACCAGGGACACACTCAGTTTCTGCCCAGCTCTTGACCCCCTTTGGTCTCCCACCCATGCTGTGATTCTGTCTCAAAAGCTTTGACTTCCCCTTCTTCCCACCAGGAGGGGAGGATTCTCCCCTGCTGATCCCCCGTGCAGCGATTCCACCTGCAGCCTGGCTTCCCATCCCTCTGTCTCACCCCCTGAGCCAACAGACCATACCCAACATGGCTGGCTATGTCCCCAATCTGAGCAAACCCCTCCGTGATGGGGGCTGGGTGGATTTTGTGTCTCTTCTTTCCCTCACACAATGGCTGGTCAGCCAAGTCCTGAGCAGGAGTCCTTGGGCAGGCTGAGAGGCTCGCAGCCACCAGCTCCAACCCCAGGGTCTGCCAGTGAGCAGAAGGCAAAGGGAAGAAAGCCCACAGATGGCCAAGTCTCGTGACCCTTACGTGGTGGAGGAGTGCTCAGCCTGGACTTGACCCTGGGCTATCCTCCCCCATCCTGTCTGCCCTGAAAGCCCTGGAAATGCATGTTCTGGGGCTTTCTGCTGGCTGGCAGGTGCACACAGGTGTGGTGCTGATGACTAGACCTTGCCCTTGAGTGAAGGATGTAATGACTCAGCTCAGTGGGAAAAAATTTAAAAGAGCCAGAGCTCTGGATACTGTATAATTCTTACTGACAAGAGCACAAATTTCAGGCATTATTTGCTAGTTTTATGCTAAAGTCCCAGAAGGCAGGGGAGAAGCTCACCTGTCTAGAAAAGGAGAAGAAAGTCAGGCCCAGGACCAGCGCAGGTCTTGAAGGGACCCTGAGTCCCAGTCCGATGCCTGACTGTATCAATGGCTCTGTGGGATCCGGACCAGCACCTGCCCTGTCTGTTTCGTGGTTTCTTCATCTGATAACTCCCGCCCTTTGTATTTCCCGAGGCTGTGACAAGGACCCAGTGCAATAAGGGACGGAGAAATGTTTCAGAAAGGGCAGCGTGCTACCCGAGGGCAGGGCGTCAGGATTACATACTAAATCCCCCCCAACACAGGGGCGTTGGAGGGCTGAATGAGGTAAGGCATGTGCCAGCCCCTTGTAAATTATAAAACACCAACTAGATGGAGAATGATTAGAAGCAAAGCGTGATTATCTGTGTGGTTCCGATAACAACACCATTTTGCCACCTGCTGCCCAGACATTTCTGTAACTGCATGACTTTGCAAGGACGTGAACTTGGCATGCTGGGGTTTGCCCAGCTGTAAAATGAGATACCTCCGGGGATGGCAAACACAGCTGGCTCTCGCGGGTCCTTGGCGACATTTAGCTTGGAGAGGAGATGTGGAGGGGTAGGGTCATAGGGTCCACGGAGGATCTGAAGACCCCATGTGGATGAGGGTTGACTCGGAGGACAGAACTGGTACCTGGGTCCAGTGCGAGTCTTACGGACGCAGAATTGGCTCAGGGCCACACTTGCTAACACCTAATTACCTCCGTAAACCCCTCTGCCTTGGAACACATTGCCACCTTCAGCCTCTGCCAGCATCCTGCAAGATCAGTTTTCATACCATTCCCATTTCACAAACGAGGAAACTGAGTCATAGGGGCTTATGTCCAAGGTCACACAGCTGTGAATGTGAAGCAAACAGGATTTATCAGCCCGTCACCACCACTGCAAAGCCCACGCTTTTGCACTGATGTCAAGCCAATCTCTAACACCCGAGCCAAGGTTGAATGTGCAATGCGGGTGATCGTTTCCATCTTGGGGGACAGGCTAGCCATGATTGAGTTCTGAGGGTCCCCTGCTCTTTATTTATTTTTTTATAAAGATTTTATTTATTTGTCACAGAGAAAGAGAGAGAGCACAAGTGCACAAGCAGGGGGAGCGGCAGGCAGAGGGAGAAGCAGGCTCCCTACTGAGCAGGGAGCCCGATGCAGGATTCGATCCCGGGACCCTGGGATCATGACCTGAGCCGAAGGCAGATGCTTAACAGACTGAGCCACCAAGGCGTCCCGGGTCCTCTGCTTTTTAAAGAGGACAGTGGCTTGGCCAGTCCCACGTCTTCCTCATCCCTATCAGACCAGCGTTTGACTCTCGTCCTGAGGACAGCAGGAGAATGTCAGGCAGGAAGAGGTGAGGGAGAGCAAGAGTGACCATGCAGTAGTTTCGAGAAGGCTGAGGATAGAAAAAGAGAGAGAGAAAAGCAATGTGCTAGAACTGTAGGTCTTTCCAGTTCTTCATCGTCTTGGAAGAGACATGAGTTTCTTCTGCATTATTCTTGGCTGTGGCAGCTGTCTGGGTCCGAACGAGTGGATGATTGCTTTTGCACCCTGACCCAGCTTTGTACCTCGGGTCCCAGGCATTCAGCCCTTGAGCCACACCTGGACAGGTACCACTGCTCAGCATACCCAGAGGCCAAGCACCTAAAAGTACCCCAAAAGGCACGAAGCTCACCTTCAACTGGTATTCCCGACCAGCCAGGGTCCAGCTCTCAGCTGCCTGTCCCCAAGCCACAGGGTAACACCCGAACCCCCTCTCCCGTGGCGGCTGGCTTCATCTTCAAATGTCTCCCTGCCTTCTCCTGTCCTTGCTACCCAGAGCCAGCCAAGGCTCGTGGCCCCCGGAAAGCCTTTCCTGATTTGCCTCACTATGAGAAATTTCTCCCTTGGGCTCACTGCCTGCCCCACCACTAAGCTCGTAGGCAGTAAGAACACAAGCCTGGATTGGGTCTGGAAGCCTCACCTTGCCTTCCCAATTTTGTTTTGAGACCCTTAAAGCCCAGGAGCGAGGAAAAACGTTTTCCTGTGGCAGTAACCCCTAAATCTAGCTGATCAGAGGAATTAGCCAGGAGTTTGGATACAGATTTCGTTCCCAGCCCAGACGTGCTGCATCAGAAACCCAGAGGTAGGAGCCAGGAATCTATTTTTATCAAAGTCCCCTGGGTGATTCTGCTGAATAGTCATGAGGGGGAACCCTGCCTTCCAGCATCTATTTAGCACAAAGTGGAACACCTGGACTGTTCTTAGATTATTTGTTTTCTAAGGATCGATGGCCCAATCCAGCAGGAACGCACCTTTCCCCCAGGCCGGTCACACCTGCCTTGGAGTTGGGATTGCGGTACTGCCTGGCACGGCTCTGGAAGCCCAAGACAGCTCTCCCATCCTGTGAACACCCCCCACCAAACCCCCTCCAGATCCCGGGCATGGTGCTCAGTGCAGACTGGCTGTCCCCTATGAGCTCATGCTTGCCCATTCTCTTGGCGGCCGTGGGATGGTCTTTCCCCAGATGATTCCCATCAGTGGCTGGGTAACAGCCCGCTCACCCTGGGGTTCCCGCCGCCACTCCGGGACCAATCGCATGACTCAGCAGCCGGGGTTGCCGTTGGACGGGCATGCCACTCATTCTCAAAAGCCATTACGGCAAAGTCTGCTCCAGCCTTCTCCGCCTTGCATGTTAAGTCAAGGGTATCTGCTCCATATGGCAACGCATAATTTACAACACAATTTACTTCCTGCTTATATAGCCTATTCCATACAAAGCTTCCATTTGCATATTTATTAATTTACAAAATTAATGCCATTTTCTTAGTCCCTTACAGAATGTGTTTCTAGTCCCTGTCTTTGAATTAATTTTAATCTAAGGTGGAAACATTTGTTAAGGGAGTTGGCTCAGGCCAAAGTAATCAAATACATGGTGATCAAATGCTGGGAAGATGCGGGAAAGAGAGGGCAAACATTTACTGGGAGCCTAACTATGCTAGGCTCCAAAAAATTAATGGTGCAGAATGTAGGTCTCCAAAAACATTCCGGCAATGACATATTGTCACCGTTTTATAAATAAGGAAACTGAGACGCAGAGGGAGAATGTAGCTGGCCTGCTGTCACAGAACTAGTAAGTGGCAGTCTCAGATGCCCACAAAAGTCAAGAAGCAGGGTTTCCATCTGCGCTGATTTCCACACATGAGAAAGGCCATCTCTTGGCAAAAATTAATTTTTTCCAGAAGGTTCTCAACACTGCAGATATTTCAGTGCTCACAGATATTCCTGCCACATAACAGAACACTTGAGATGGACAGAAGTGGAAGATGCCCGTGGAGACTCTTACTCCACCTGTTGTTGCCAGCCTTGGAGCAGACCTACTCAAGCAAACATGTTTGGGGTGACATTCTCCCCTGGTGGCACCGGAAAGGCTTCAACAGGAAGGCAAGCTACTATCCATTAAAAAAAAAAAAAAATCCCTACCCTAACCTTTCCTGCCACTCAAGTCACTAACCCAAACCTCCGTCCCTCATCACCCAACCGTTTGAAGATACTGTTCTCCCAAGTTCCGGTCATCCTCTCTTCTTCCGCGTTCCCTCAGGCTGTGCCAATATGGTGTTCACCCCCTCCAGAAAAATGGCAGGTCCATCCTCAGCCACCAGTGTCTGTTCCACCTTTGGATCGAATCTTTCCATGGACTATGTGACCTTTAGTTACCCATTTTCCCCACCATAGACCCTCTGTCTTTTCCTTCCTCTCCCAGGGTCATTTCCCACACTGCCTCATCTTGCTCCTCTTCCTCACAACTACTTGGAACAATTCCCTCATGACTCCCAAATCTGAGTCTCTAAGTCCCACCTGGGGGATCCTGGAGCATTTGGCAACATCCAGCTGTCCACCAGATACGTCTCTATAAGGGCTCATGCACAGCAGACCCACTATGTCCAAAACCCTCCTTCTCGCAGAAAACCTATTTGCTTGCTATCTTGCCTATTTTGGTGTATTGTACCAAGTGTATTGTACCCTGTACCTATTCCTCACAACTCAGGACTTCTGTCTGCTTGACTGATCCTTTAATCCTCACGCCCAACATCCAATGCATTATAAAATAGTGTCGAGTTCTTCCAAATATATTTCTGAAATCTGCCTCCGAAATAACTTCCAAATCTTTCCCTTGGTTTTATCCCTCCCAATCTGCCCTCGGTAATCTCTTCCCTCTGTTACTGAGGGCCGTTCCACCTCTGCTCTCTCCAGTCCTTGGTTCACCCTCCATGCCAACAGCAATAATGTTTCTGAAACACAGCTCTGATCACGTGGGCCATGTTGCTTACCATTTTCTCTGAGGACTCCCCAGTTCCCTCGGATGGATGCAGTCACCCCCCTGGATTGTGTAGTAGAATTCACACTCCCTGAAGGCAAGGAGTAAGTCTGTTATTCGCAGGCTCATAGTCCCCAGAACAGCATATATGGTTGATGCTCAAAAAACACTTGTTGAAAGAATGAAGACCAGTCCGCCATTTTGTGAAACCCATCTAATTCTCACCTCATCTTCATCTCCCACCACTCTTTCCTTAGACCCCAAGCTTCAACCATCTCTGACATCAACACTTCATGTCCTGGTCCTTGTCACAACTCTCTACTTTTATACATGCTCTTCCCACATGGTGGGATGTATTTCCCGTATGATCCATTTTGCATACTTCTCTTTCACTCATGCTCAAAACTCAATTCTGACTTTATCACCTACGAGAAAGTTTCCTTGGTGCCTTCATGACCATGAGTTAATCTTTCCTCCATGGAACCATCCTTCTGTTCACTTCCAGGATAAAGACCAAGAAAAAAAAAATATTAGTAAACTGAGAATCAGTAATTGAAACACTTGACGAACCATGAAGCATGGCTTAAGTCTCAAATACCAGCAAAGCCGCCAGATAAACTAGATCAGACAAGTTCTGTGTCACAGGATGTTTTTGTCCAAAGCAAACAAAGACCAAAGATTCAATTACCAATATGGTCTCCTACTTCTAGAACTCCCAATTCCAGCTCTCAAAGCCTCACATGCTGAGCATGAGCTGAGGCAAAGACAAATAAAGGAAATGCTTCTAGGTTGGGACTGGTTCTACACAGGGCGAGGAGCGGCTGGCCTAGCCACCTACACCAGGCTGTGCTTTGCCTTTGTTCTTTGCACCTGAGTCAGTACCTAGCTTTCTGAAGAGGGATGGTGGTGGGTTGAAGGATAGATTTGCCTCCACCCAATTCAAGGCATCTTGAGGTCCGTAGAGCCCAACAAGGAACAAAGAAGAGAGAATCCAGACATTAAACTTTAATTGAGAAAAACCCTTCTAAAGTCAAGCTTCACCTTAACCCTGACATCCATCCCTCCTTGCATGTGTCCCTTCATTCAGCAAATAGTTACTGAGTACCTATTGGTTGACCAAGTCTGGGACAATACTCTCTGCCTTTGACCCAGGCCAAGGATGATGAAGTCTTGAGCTCCCCCTAGAGGCCAGTAGTAGATGCAAGGAAGGGAAAGCAGTGAGCCTGCAGGCCAATATGAAGGACAGTTCTTACATCTTTCCCGGAGAGGAGAGATGAGATGTACGAGGACACCTGAGAAGTGACGGGAGGGCTCCCAGGGGCATCAGCCCTGGAGGCCCATTCACAATTCATTCTGTCATAGAGGTATCTAGCCAAGCAAGCCTCTAGAGCTGGGAATTGTGGATTTCATCCTCTTGGACACACTGGAGGAAAGGAGAAAAGAAGCTACTCTCTTCTGAGTGTCTGCATCTGGCCCTTGTGCAAAGTGCATTTTTGACCCCTAAATGCTAATTTAAATGCTGGCTGCTTTTAACCCCACAATAAACCTGAGGACCAGGTGTTCATTACTCTCCTCACATCGCAGGGGAGAAAATCAAGGTCCCAAATTCATATTAAAAATGAGGGTGATCTTGACTTTGGACCTTAAATCTTTAAACTCCAAAAGCCTACACTCTGTGTACTCGTCACGCTGCCTTCAAGGGAAGAGAAGTCTGGGCTGTGGCCATTGTTAAGCGCTGTGTGGTGTCCGTTTGGTGATTCAATGTAGACACTCTTTTGCTTTACCTGCCAACTTGGCTTCTGTGTGCCAGGGGCTTTGTGTGTTTTATCTCAGCCTTCGCAATAAAGCTGTGAAGTGGGTATTACTTTTTCCCCCCTTTCCGGAATGTTGAATTACCCAAGGTCATAGCTAGGAAGTAGCAGAGAGAGATTTGAACACAAGCGATTACCTAGAGCAGGAGTCGATGAGTTATCTCCTTTAACGAGCTTTGAATTAAGTGGGAAAACAGCCACGGACAGTCCATCAACAATGGACACGCTTGTGTTCCAATAAAACTTTATTTATAAAACAGGCTGAATTTGGCCCCCGGACTGTAGTCTGCCAATCTCTGTCCTAGACTCCTTGTTTGGTTAAGAGATGTCCTAGAGGATTGGGCCTCACAAGCGGTGGGCTCGAACATTCTAGGCAGTCAGCGGATGTGCCAAAACATGGAGGTACAAATGTGTTTGGGAGTGGCGAATGTCGGCTATCGGTAGCCTTGCCAGGGACAAGTGACCCGCATGGCTGAAGAAGGGACAGAACTGCAAGGCAAAGGAGCCAGGCGGTGAGGGTCCTGAAAGGAGTGACAAAGGTCCACAGATCAACAGATTTTAAATAGTGGAGTGACCCCAGTCCTCTTAGAAAGAGCCCTGTGTTGGCAGAGGTGAGCGTAAGGAATCCTGAATTGAGACCATCACAATGGTGTCAAATGGCCGTTGAGGGATGAATGGGTAAAGCAAATGTCACGTTCAACAGAATGTGCTCCGGTCTCAAAGGGAAGGAAATCCTGTCCCCTGCTACAACATGGCTAAACCTTGAGGACATTATGTTTGGTGAAATGAGTCGGCCACAAAAGGACAAATACTGTATGATTCCACTTGTATGAGAGCCAAACCCAGAGACCCAGAACGTAGAGTTATGACTGACAGAGGCTGGGGGAGGGGGAACGGGAAGTTGTTGTTACTGGCCATAGCGGTTCAGTTTTGCAAGACAAAGAGAGTTCTGGAAATCAGTTGCACAGATGATGTGAATCTCCTTAACAGGACTGAATGTGCATTTAAAAATGGTTAAGATGGCCAGTTCTCTTATGCATGTGTGTTTCTGTTATACGTGCGTGCGTGTGTGTGTGTGTGTGTGTGTGTCTATTGTGTGGGTGTGTGTTGTTTCTTACGATTGCTAAAAATAAAATCGGAAAAGTGGATGGGGTTGCTTTTCAACCAAGGCTGCAACAGAGAGGAAGGTGAAGAGGGGCGGGAAAGGATGGCCGGCCTCAGGCACACACTCTCCCGCAGACCCAGCGCTCTGCCACCTGCTCGGCCGTTCAGCCTCGTCATTCCTGCCCCGCGGTGCCATTAGGCTGCCGTCACCACGAACCTTGAACCTCTTGCTGACGCTCTGGCCTGGGCCGTCAACTTGGGGCTGGGCTGCTCTGGCCTCGTCCACGCCGTGTGCTGTCTCCTGCCATATGTTGGGCCCCCTGTTCATTCATCATGCCTCCTGAAAAGTCTCTTAATTACATTATGTTCACAATCCATAAAACATAATTAAAATATGTAAATCCATTATATTCTTTAATGAGCACATTGAGACCTCAAATTTTTAAATTAGATATAAAATTGATGTGGGCCTACTGCTATTGATTACGCATGGTAATAAATCAGCCACAATTCGGATTGACTTCCCCCGTTGGATGGAGTGTGTGTGTGTGTGTGTGTGTTATTTCTTGGGGTTTTGTTTGTTTGTTTAGCATTTCCTGTGACTATTTACAATTACATCCTATCTTGTAAGCTTGCCAGAAGGCTTACACAAAAGAGTTTCTCATTTCTGGCTCAATTTTTTTAATTTCAATTTTTTTACTTATTTTTTTTTTCCCAAGAATGAGAGAGAGCGTGAGCGAGGAGGGGCAGACGGAGAAGGAGAGAAAGAATCTTCGCAGACTCCTCCTAAGTGCGGAGCCTGACATGGGGCTCGATCCCACAACCCTGAGATCATGACCTGAGCCGAAATCAAGAGTTGGTCTTTAACCGACTGTGCCACCTGGGCGTCCCTCTCATTTCTGCTCTAGCAATATTTTTGTTTTCATTTCAGGACTGATATGCGGATTCTTATCATGGAAGATACGGGAAGGGTCACCAGACTGTGTCTCTCTCTGTCCTTGTCTGCTACTTGTCCCTTAGCCACATCTCATACTCACACTCACAAAAGTCAAGTTCGTTTTTCCAGACACACCTGCCTCCCTATCTCTGCACAGGCCGATCTGTCTCTGCAGTGGAGTGTCCTTCTGTCATCTGTCCATGGGGAGTTTGTACACATTCTCAAGTCCAACTCAAGGATCTCCTTTCCTGGTCCACCTTGACAATGTTCGTGGCTTTGTCTTAGTGCTTACAACCCTGCTCTACTTTCTAAGGATGGCTTCTGCGGGTACCATTTTTACGTGCACTCTAATTTTTTCATTGGACCTTCATAATGGCCATGCAGGGCAGTCATTAAAGGTACCACCCTCATTTTATAGGGCCATATGCTTGTAAGGCTCATAAAGGTTAATTGATTTGTCCAAGACCTTGCAGGCAGAAGGCAGGGCCTCTACCAGGACCCAGGACACAAACCCCTGGGCTTTGCTCTAACTGATATAGAGGTTTCCTTCATCTTGCGAATCTTTCCAAAGGGTCTTTCTCTCACCGGCCCCATGCACCTGTTATCCATTCACTGCAGAAGCTTTCCTGAAGGCTGTTCTTCCCCTTCTGATCCAGTTCCTTCCTACCAAATTAAGGGTTTGCTTCTATTTTCATAAGCTGGAAGTTGGTTGCCCAGTTTAGACTAGAAATTAGCCCAGAGGTTTAGAGAATTGAATGCTGGTCTGGCCACTGACTAAGTGCGCAACCTTGTTGAACTCCTCGGTCTTCCCACCTTCATCTCTAACATGGGAATACACAATAGTAGCTTCATCAGAGGTTGTGAAGGTTCCGCAAAATGACCCATGGAAACCGTCTGCTTCTTAGTCAAAGATTGTTTACGTTGAAGGCATTGAAGCCTCGTCATCAGTGTCCCGACCAAGGGAATCTTCTTCTTCTGTGGATGGGGCTTTGCATGGCTTACCCACCAAGGGAGGTTTCCCCCTTGATATTAGAGGTGTGTGTTGCCAGACTGTATCTTGAAGGGGCCCATTTTGGAAATCCAATTCTGTCTTTTCCAAGGTTAGCAATCTGAGTCCCAGGAAAATACAATGATTCACCCATCCTGCATTTTCTTTCTCTTTTTCTTTTTATTTATTTGAGAGAAAGAAAGAGAGAGAGCGCACACATGAGCGTGCAAGGGGGGGTAGAAGCAGAGGGAGAGGGAGAGAGAGAATTCCAAGCAGACTCCATGCCCAGCACAGAGCCCGACAGGGGGCTCGATCTCAGGACCCTGAGATCATGATCTGAGCCGAAATCAAGAGTTGGATGCTTAACCAACCGAGCTACCCAGGCGCCACCCCTGCACATTTTCTTTTAATGAGCATTTATTAATTGCCTAAATGCCTGTTATTTGGGTATCAGTCTAAGCACGCAGCTAAGCCCACGAGAGCCTATGTAATCTACCATATCTGCAGTAAAGTGGTTGTGGATCACCGTCTTTGTCATTGACGCACACAGGGCCTAGCTATCCTGGGGTCTGGCACACAGAAGGATTTCAACAAATTCCTACTGTATCTGATCATTCACAATATTATTTTTTCAGAAGGAATGTTGACTAAAGTCGCCAAAATTACACCTCCCTCTTAGAAATGTGGTTCTAAATCGTTCGTGGTGCTCAGAACCCCTGGCGGGTTTGTTAAACCCACCCCTGGAGCTGCTGAGCCTCTAGGTGGGGGAAGGGTCCAGAAACTTCATTTCTTACAGGTTCCAGGGTGATGGTGCGGCTGCTGTTGGGCTGGGGACCACACATCAAGAACCACTGTTGTTGGGAGCAGCGGAGGGCTCGATAGAAGGCATGTGGTTCCCCAAATCACCACACGGAAGACACCCCCCAAGCTCCCACCCCAGACCGTGAATGAGAAACCAACTTCATAGTGGGGAACCTCTGAGAGTCGGGGAAGAAGAGGGAAGGTACAGTAAGTTCAAGCGTCTGATTTTTCTTCTTTGGCTTAAAACACGAGAGTCTGCGCACCCTAACCTCCTACCGTTAAGTCTCCCATCTGCCTCGCCCCCCCAACCCATCCTTTCTAAGTTCTAGGTCTGCCATGTCACAGGAGGTGCATGGAAGAAAGAGGCCAAGGGTGAGTTCACCTCAACTGGCTCAAAGATAACATTCTGAAGGTTTGGGTATAAAATCAGAGTAGAGCAAACTCAATAAACCATTCACTCCTTAAGAGTTCTTTGCTGTGTGCCAATAACAGAGAGGCACCGTTCTAAGAAGTGTAGGTACAAGGGGGAACAGGATTGCTGAAGTCTCAGGGAAAGACACACAGGGTCATCTTCAGGGTACTGACGGGCTCCCCAATGGCAACAAGATACAACCATAATCTAAATGAATGGGTTAGAAAACTAAAAAAAAAACAGCATTCTATTTTCAACCAGAAGGGACAAGTGTTTGTCATTATGGCAAACATTCAGGGAGGCATCCTTTGGCCTTGGTGATATCCCTGTCCAGGAGAGAGAAAGAGCAAAAGCCCCTTGGCATCTTCTTGTTAGGAAGAAGTGTGCCTCAAGCTGTCTTAGCTGGGACTCCATCTTCTGTGAACCTGGGTACAGAGGCACAAGGCGCTGATATGCTGATGGAAACACTCCAGCCTTACTATTAGTTAGGTTTGTCAGTGGAAAGTAACACAGGCTTTCTGGTTATATATCAGTCTATCGAGAGTTGAGCTAATGTGAGTCTCTCTGAAAATTGAATCCCTTCACAGTACACTGACAAAAATCAAGTGTCTTGGCTGGCTCAGCCTAAAGGGTCCTTTCACAGACTATGACTCCATGTGAAGTCTCGTGACACCTAACCTGTCACACTTCCCTGATGACGTTTGACCCTTACCACATGCCTTCTTTCAAACATCACCCCAAATTGGTGACGGTTTCATTCTTTTCAGACTTTGTGCATGCTTATCTGTATGCCTGAAATTCATGGGCCTTAGCCACCTGGTGAACTCTGACATTTCCTTCATAATGCAGTTCAGACATTCCATTTGCCCTTTGGGATGACTCTTCTTGTTAAATATCTTCTTCCAAATTACCATTGTATTTTGGACATAGATTTATTTTAAATTACCTATTAAACACAGGCCTGAGGTTTCTATTATGTGTTTAACCCCGAGAAACTCCTTAGTGATGGATGTTGTTATCCGTATATTACAAATGATGGCTTTAAGCCTCAGAAAATGTAAGCCCACGCTCACACAGTTCGTGTGTTTCCTAGGCTGGGATTCTAATTGAGATGTGTCGGTTACAAAGGTCATGGTTACAGTCATCCCGTTCCACTCTTTATTTACTTGTCTGCTCCTTCATTAGACTGTGGGGTTCTGTGGAAACCATGACTTTGCATACACACACACACACATACACACACACACACACCCTTCACCATCTACACAGAACAAGCCATGCATGTGTGTGGGTTGAATGAAGGAATGGCTTTTTCACATGGCAGGCATACGGCCGTCTAAAATAGATTTGGGGGGCATCCAACTCTTGATTTCAGTTCAGGTCATGATCTCAGGGTCATGAGATTGAGCCATGTCAGGCTCCCTGCTCAGCACAGAGTCTGCTTCTCTCTCTCTCCCTCTGCCCCTTCCCCTACTCATGAACACACCTGCATGCATTCTCTCTCTAAGAAATAAATCTTTAAAAATGTTTAAAAATAAAACAGATTTTTTACAAATATTTTATGTCCCTGTCTCTAGCTTTCTTCGTGGCTTAACTATAATCATCTGCTCTTCCTTAGATTCTGTAGAGCAGAGCCCACCGAGCTATCCACGGAAAGATGCTCTTCCTGACCCCTTTCAGGGGCGTTGTCCAACCACACAATGCTAATTTCATGCAACTTGAATATCCCGCCCATTTAGCATACCTCTCTCATTTATGCTACCGTCAGAATTAGATGTGCTTGTTCAAGAGGCAGAAGGAGGCAGCCTCTAATTCATACATGATTTCTTCTCAAATGCTCTGTCTGATGGCAGATGGTTCACAGGCCCATCCTGCGAATGTTATGATACTTAATGCATAAGAAGAGTCTGGTGGGGAAGGAAGGAGAAATGAAGATGAGATCAAAGACAATTACCATTTGTTTATGCTTCAAATCCTACTTAAAGAAGAGTCTCGGCTCAAAAAGGGAGGGTGGGAACCAGGTGGGGAGGAAGCCAGTTACACACAAGATAAAATCTGGAGAATTAACAGATGTAGTAAACTGACCGCAGAGATGTTAATTTCATCAAAGTACCAACTTGGTTTCTTCTAATCTGCTTGTTTCAGCATCAGGGTTTTGCTAAGGCAAGCTCCGCTTCCTGCATGAGAATTTCCATTAAATAAGATTGTTATTAAAATTTTTGTAACAAATAAGACACATGATTAATGCCCTTCACACTTCATTACCTTCATTATCAGATCAATAATTAATAAACAAAACACTTTGCTCTTCCCATAAAACAAAAAATATAAAGAAATTCCTATTAAACTTTTGCAACAATGTACAGCCACGCCAGAAACTGAAAAAAAAAAAAATTATAACAAAGTCAGAGGCCACTGTTGGGTGCAAATTAGGAAAAATAACAAAGATGTAAAAACAATGATCCGAATTTTATTAAGCATATAATCCAATGCACATCGTCATGTGTCTTCTGCCGGGAGGATATCTACTGGTTTCACCTTTTCAGAAATATCTATTAAAATATTAAAAATACATACATATTATTCCTAAATTCTAGTTCTGAAAACTTTATCTTGAAATAATTCAAGATGGGAGAGGGAGGGAAAGCTTATGCAAAAAGCTGTTCATCACAGTATTGTCATTGAGAAGGTGAAATTGGGGGCAAACTAATGCTTCTTCAATCTGGAAGCGTCCCAGTGTAATCTTACACCAAAATGTCCTGTGTCTTCCACCCATTACTTTTATTTACATCTAGAGATAAAGAACCATGTAAGTTTTCTTCTAGTTTTTTGTATTCCCATTTCTTCCATTTAAGCCTTTATGCTATATAGAATGTATTGCAATATGGGATGTGAAGAGTCGGAGGGTATGGACCTATGTCCTGTCTTTACGTAACACCAGGTGTGACACTTTGGGCAAATAATTTAATCTCTCGGGGCTCCTGGGTGGCTCAGTTGGTTAAGCATCCAACTCTTGATTTTGTCTCGGGTCATGATCTCAGCATCCTGGGATTGAGCCCCACATCCAATATAAATAAATACATCTTTAAAAAAATAATTTAATCTGAGTCTTGGTTTACTGACGAAATGATCACACTTATCTTCCAGTTGGGTCGTGAATCTGAAGAAAGTTTGTGTTCATGGAATCAGTGACCGTTGTTTCAATTGGCCGCAGGCTCAGGGGTGAGGGGCTGATGGTCCATCTGTCAGGAATCTGAGAACAAGAACTAGAACAGCTAGGGAAGTGTTTCCAGAAAAAAGGCCACTCGGAATCAAGTATTAAAAGTAACCACTAGGGGTACCCCAATGTGCTGCCTACAGAGAGGTGTATCGGCTCCGCACGGTCAGGGGGATAACAGCACAATGCCAGGTGTCCTCACGGAGCTGAGAACAGGGGTGCATGGAGTCGGGGCTGGAACAAAGAGACCAGGATCAGCCTGGAAGGGTAAGGGAGAGGAGAAAGCAAAGACAGGGAGATCCAGTGATCAAGAGAGAGCTGTTCTTGTGTCTTTGGCTGAATACCAATCTGTGTGTGTGTGAGGAAGCCAGGCCAGCTGGGAAGAACCCCTGGAAAGCAGGCAGAATAACTCCCCCAAAACACCAGGGCTGGATGCAATTCAGAGCCCACCATGCAGAATGAGAAGACCTAACACAGCGAGCATAGAGTATAGTCCTCGGGATGACGTTAACTAAAGCATACTACGCTAGACTGAATATATGTGTCTCTCCGGAATTCTTAAGTGGAAATCTGATCCCCAATGCGATGGTATTTGGAGGTTGAGCCTTTGGGAGGTGATTAGGTCATGAGGGTGACCGAATGAATATAATTAGTGTCTCTATAAAAGAGACCCCAGAGGGTTCGTTACTCTTTCCTCCACATGAAGACACAATGAGAACATGGCCTTCTGTGAATCAGAAAGCAGGTTCTCACCAGACCTGAATCTTCCAGCACCTTGATCTCAGACTTCCCATAATAGTGGGAAATAAATATTTGTTATTTAAGCCTCCCAGTATATGGCATTTTTATTATAATAGCCCAAGTACACTAAGACATAGGGCCAAAGTACCCTAGCCTAAAGGTCGTTCTAGACTTGTCTTAGAAGGTGTATTCCTTAAAAGTTATACATGAGTCCAAGTATTAATTTTGTCCCAGACCAAAGCACAAAATATTTAAAGAGATGTCCTGGGAATGAAAAGTCTCATTCAACATTCAAATGCCAATAAATATAGCCCAACACAGCAACAGAAAAACAGAAGAACAAAAGTTATATGATTATGTAAATTATAAAAATCATTTGGGGATGCCTGGGTGGCTCAGTCAGTTAAGCATCTGCTCAGGTCATGATCCCAGGGCCCTGGGATCGAATCCCACATCAGGATCTTTGTTCAGCAGGGACCCTGCTTCTCCCTCTGCCTGCTGCTCCCCCTTCTTGTGCTGTCATTCTCTCTCTCTCTCTCAAATACATAAATAACATCTTTAAAAAAATCATTTGATTATTCGACATTCCTTAATGTTCAAAAAAACTTTCAGCAAAGTAGGCTTAGCAGGGAACTTGCTCAACCTGATAAAGGGCTTCTGGAAAAGCTAAATGCTTTCACCCTGCAGCTGGGAACACAGCAAAGAATCCTACTTTCACTGCTCGTACAACATTGAACTACAAGTCCTCACCCAGCAAGGGAAGACAGTGTAGAAAAGACAGATAGATTGGAAAGGAAGCAGCGAAACGGTCTCTATGTACAAATTACTTGATTAGCTAAGTACAAAATCCCAGGGAATATGAAAAAAAAGTTCTAGACCGAGGTTAGCAAATTTGTAGGAAATAAGTACAATGCTCAAAAATCAATTACATTTCTGTACCTGGCAACGAACAATTGGAAATGTCATTTTAAAGGAGTACAATTTACAAAAGCAGCAAAAAAAGAGATGTTCGGGTCTACCTCTAACCAAAGGTTCATGGTTTCTGAGAACTATGAAACGATAATGAAATAAATCAGAGAAAACCTAAATCAATGTGGAGATAGGTCTTATTCAGGGATCGGATGGCCCAGCATTGTTAAGATGTCAGTACTCCCTGAACGGATCTATGGATTTAACGTGAATCAAGTTCCCCGCAGGATGTTAGAAACTGATTCTAAAATGTATACATAAAAGGCAAAGGACCTAACCCGGCCCAAAAACTTTTGCAATAAAAGAACAACATCGAAGCATCTCATATTTGATTTTGACACTTGTCACAAAGCCAGAGTAATTAAGACTGTTATTGGCATATAGAGAGACATACAGATTAATGGGCCAGAATACAGTGCTCACGTATATGACAATTTATTTTCAACAAAGGTGTCAAGACGATTGACTCTTGTTCCTGAAACCATTACATAGACATGCACACACCCAAAAATTCAATCTCAACCACTGCCTCACACCATGTAGAGAAATGAACTCAAAGTCAATTATAGACCCGTATAGAAGAAAACACGTAGAAAATCTTCATGACTTCGTATTAGTTGAAGACTTCTTTATAGGAGACAAAATGCATAAACTATTAAAGAGAAAACATGATAAATTAGATTTCATCAAGATTAAGCTCTTGCTTTTCAAAAGATACTCTTCTATAAGTGCATTAGAGTTTAACCTTAGAGGAAGCATGGTGACTCTCAGTACAATTTTTGTAACTTTCGTGTAAGTCGACTGATTTCAAAACAGGAAGTTAAGATAAAATTAGCAAAAATTAAAGGTTAGCCATAAACTAGAACAAATATTTTTAAAAATATGTCTTACAAAAGGCTTGTAACCAGAATATATAAAGAACACTTACAATCCAATAATAAAAAGATGATCTTTTTTTTTAGGATTTTTTTATTTATTTGAGAAGGGCACGCAGGGAGGGCCAGGGAAAGAGGGAGAGAGAAACTCAGGCAGACTCCAACATGGGACTCAATCCCATGACCCTGAAATCACTACCGAAGCCGAAACCAAGAGTCAGACACTTAACTGACTGTGCCACCTGGGTGCCCCAAAGGACATCATTTAAAAAACAATGTACAAAATAGTTGAACAGACACTCCACCAAAGAAGATATACCAATAGCCAATAGGGAAATGAAAAATGTCCAGCATCATTAGTCATTGGAGAAATCTGAGTTAAAGCCACACTGAGATACCAACACATACCTATCACAATGGTCTAAATTCAAAAAGGCTGGTAGTATCACCACTAAGATCGCAGAACAACTGTGGCTCCCACACATCCCTGTAGGAAATTCAAAATGCTATAGCCACTTTGAAAAGCAATTTAGGAGTTTCTTACAAAGTTAAATTTACACTTCCGATATGATCCAGAAATTCCGCTCTTAGATATTATCTAAGAGAAATGAAAACAGGCTCACGTAGACAAGTACATGAGTATTCACAGATGAGTTATTTATAATATCAGAAAACTAGAGTCAACCCAGATGTCCATGACCTGGTAAATGGAGAAACAAATTGTGGTCTATCCATCTGGGACACGTGACAAATAGACTAACAGAAACCACAGTCACATGGATAGATCTCCAAGGCTTTATGCTGAATTGAAGAAGCTAGATAAAGAAGGCTAGATACTTTAGGGGAATATTTTAAGCCAGCACATCCCTTAACATCCCTGCTGGTACTTATCGTCAGTAAGTAGATAAGCGGAAAAAAGGAAACGATCTTTTCTGTGCTTTAGACCAAAGTTTGTGATAGGAACCTCCCCTCTTGAGACTAGATTTATTAAGTCTTCATAATGCTCTGGATCTCTGGGGAGTATAACCATGCTTCTAGATCAAAATATGGTCTGGCCGCAAAGCCCTATTCCAGACTATATATAGCACAACCGAATATTGAAAAACTCCTTAAGAGCAAGGCTTTTGAGCTGGATTTGCTAACTCATGCATTTGGAGACTTTAAGGAAGATATTAAATATCCTGAAGCCTTGATAAACTCATCTATAAAATGAGACTGCTAGGGTCATGGTGAGAATTAAAGGAGATATTTTAGGTCAATGTGTTTTCCTTGAATATAGCATGGGCTTGAAACATCATTGAATGCGCATCTATGCCTACCAGGCAATTCAATACATTTGGGCTCAGGTATATTACCAACAATCTTTCAGCGACTTGTGGGGCTTCTGAACTATCATTTCTTAGATGACATGATCCACTGATGTGACTCGGTTGAGTTGGAGGAATTAGTTCAAACACTCCTAAAGAGTCTTCATAATCAGTAGTTATAAAGCTCAAAATATGTGAATTCAGGCAAGAAAAGTTGCTATGTCTTCTCCCCACAGGGAGTTCAGAAAGGCTCCATGGGTAATTCTAAAGGAAATTCTAAAGGAATTAGCTCTGTCTTCCCATGGTAGACTGTGACTTCCTGTTCCTTCTCTATTTTTCCACATGGAAAATCCCCTAAACACAAACAAAAACAAAAACAAAACACAAACACAAACAACCGAAAAAAAAAAAAAACACAAAAAACAACCTCTAACCTCTTGATTCTCTTCATCACCAAGAGTCAAGAAACATTAATTGTGCGCAATGGTTCAGTCTGGCAGTGAAAGTCATCTTATCCTAGATAACCTAGACCCTACCCTCTCCAGAAAAATGCCTAGATAAACTGAAGCTAACAACTGAAAATAGAGAAAAATCTAGCGTAATGACAAAGTGTATTTCCTGCAGGAAATATGTGATACTTTTATGATAAGAAAACCGTAATAATCATCAGCCTGTGCAAAGAATCACATCTCCGCCATCGCTAAACCCAGAGCTCATTTGTTCTGAAACCTGAACCAGTAGAACAAACATCACATTTTCCATCTCTTTCCTACTTATATTTGAGTCCAGTCCAGTGATTTGTGCAATCCAAGTGGCTATAAAAATCGGAGGCTCTCTCAGAAGACCATTTGGTCAAACGAAAGTTCTTTTCCGTATCTTCAGCCACTTTGCCATTTGACGTTCCCTCTGACCGTGCCTCCACTGCACGGTGGAGCTGACTCGAGACTCAGAGGGGGTCACCCTCCTCCATTACCACCGCTGCTCAGAAGCTGATGAGCTGCGGTAAGAAGGAAAAGTCAACACTACCTAGCTCCTAGACCATCAGAACACTTCCCTCTGGACTCAGTTGTCTTCTCTCATCGCTCCCAGAGGGGCAGACAGCCAGATAATTCTGCTCCTAACACGGAGGCAGACTGGCATCCCACACTAAGAAGCAGGGACCTTTTGATTTGTCACGGGGGTGGCGTAGAGACACATTCTCAACATCTGGCTGTCTCCACTGAATTCCTTCAATATGCCATGATTGAAGGGGACAGGAAAGAATCTTACAGCTCCATGAGATGCATATTTCCCATTTGAGTGACCTTTAACCTATTAGTTTCAGGGCAACTTCTCATTCTAGAAGCTCTCTGTAGGTCTAACTCCCGCCTGGCCAAATGTCACTGCCTGTTCATTGTGTATTCTTCACCTGATTTTACCTAAGACGTCTCAAGGTCTCCAAAAGTGAAGGAAACAATTTGCAAGAGGTTTTTCACTGAAGGAATTCATTAGGGGACTACAGAGACATATGTCCCGGTACAAAGAATTCTTTGGCCATTCATGTTCTCTGGTAAGTTCTCCATGCACATTCCATTTACCCACTGAGAGGAGATCCCTTTTTCACTGATATAGTAACATAAAGTCACTTTCTAAATCACTATTACACTTACCTATGCAATTAAAATTGATCTAAACCTCACTAACATAACTGTTATCAATTTCAATTAATTTCATAGTAAGCTATATTACATATCAACATGGACAAGTGCAGCTCTGACATCTTTACAAAAACTGGGATCTGAGCAAGGGACTCCAGAATAGAAGTCCTCCTTCCCAAATTCAGCTTCAATCTTTTTTTAAAGCTTTTATTTATTTATATGAGAGAGAGAGAGAGAGCATGCGCACACAAGTAGCGAGGAGGGGTAGAGGGATAGAGAGAATCTCAAGCAGACCCCACGCTGATCGCAGAGCCCGACGTGGGGCTCAATCCCACCACCCTGAGATGATGACCTGAGCTGAAATCAAGAGTCGGGTGCTTTACCTACTGAGCCATCCTGGAGCCCTGCAGCTTAAATCTTACAGGTAGAAGGTACACGGAATAGTAAGGCAGATACTTTCTCTACAGACTTACCCAATAGGCAGACAAACCACATAGGAAGGGCATTGGCAGAAGAATACCAGACACTAAGATCATCCTTGGGGGATGCTCATCCTTGAAGAATTTTATTCAAAGCATTTATTGAAAATGTTTAGAACAAAAAAGTCAGGCAACATCGAGCGTAAGCATGGATACAGAGCAAGAAGAGCTGCTAGTGGGAATGTAGGTTGGTACGACCACTTTGGGGGAACAGTTTGGCCATAGAAAATGTGAAGATGCACACACCCTATAATCCAGTGATTTCTCTGTTAGGGATTTACCCTACGGGGTCTCTTGCACAGGTGCATGTGAGCACAGGAAGCAGTACTCATAATGGCAAATATTTGGAAACAAACTCCATCCATCAATAACAGAGATGAATCCCTTGTGGTATATTCACAGAAGCCTACAGAAGGGGTCAAGCAGAAACTTTGGGGGATGGAACCTGATGCATCCACTGCTAACATGAAACAATATTTGGGTAACAGTGATCTAGGGTATTCACAGATCATTGAAACTGTGGTCTGGAGGGGTAGGTTGACTTGTCTAAAGTAAAAAGGGCAAGTGGGAAACAGAACCAACTTCTCTTGGCCCCTCGTCATACTCAGAGCTTTCTCTGGTGTATCTCATCACCTTCCTACAGGTCAAAAGAAGATAATGTCATTAAACTGACCCATTACTCCATCAAAATGTCATCAAACTGACCCATTAAGCTGCATGTGTTGACCTTGACTTACAAGAGCATATCATCCTTCTTGTCCGTCCCTTGGGATCTGCCGATCCTGCTAAATCATCTGAGCTTGTGGTTCTTCTCTCTACTAGAAAGTTTGAATTTAATGGAATCTTGAGACAGAGTTGATAGAGATAGACACAGCAGACATAGAGATAGGAAATAGAGCACTGTTTCCTTTCTCCCAGGGCCACATGGGATACACAAGGGAGTCAGAACTCTTGTGTTAAAAACCCAGGATTTCCTTGGAAAGTCATTGCATCTTTAAGCCCCTTCTACTTGGCTGTCACACAAGTAAGGCGATATTTCCCCAATGTACCTCCTTTTGCAGGGCTTATATTTTAGACCTGGCCTTGGCCTCTAGCAGGGTTATGGGCTGGTTGGCTTGGGCTGCTGCTCAGTTCGGTAGAATATTGATCCACTTCTAGGACCTCAGTGGGTGAAATGGGCTGTAGGCAGTACCAGGGCAAAACCCTAATTGCAGTTCAATGGGTATTCCTGCAGGAAGAGCAGACGGAAAAGTGGAGGTCCCAGTCATCAGTGGAGATAAACGACTGCCTACACTAAGGGTGAGACCTGGAGATTTTCACGTGCATTCATGAATTCTTTTGTTGCTTCATTCACTGTTCATTCATCCCGTAAATATTTATTGACTCCCTCCTTGCTATTCTCCAAGATACAGCTGCCGATAGAGACAAGACCTTCCAAAGTGTATAGTGTAAATGCGGGAATAGACAATTACATAAACAGTGACAATCAAGTGAGAGATGGAAAGAACAGGGAACTGTGGGTAAAGAGAGTGTGTCTATACCAACTTCAGGAGGCAGGACTAGGGGAACGGACATTTAAACTGACACCTGCCAAATGAGATCTGGATCAGGTAAGGGCACAGGGCATGTCCAAAGCCTCAGAAGCAGGAGAAATCATGGCACCTTCCAGTAACTGAAGTCGACTATAGCTGCACATGGCGTACAAGGGAGCAGGTAGCAGGAAGTGAGACCAGCAAGGTGGCAGGAGTCAGATGGAGAAGTGAATTATATGACTATACATCCTGTAAGGGAAATTGGCTGCCATGTGGAAAACAGTGGAAGCTCTGTCTCTTCTCTTTCTGATCATGACCCTCTTCCACTATTAGACTTAATGACGTCCAGAATGGGGTATTCCTCATGCCTGTGCTTTTCCTTATTGTGTGTGTGTGTTTATTTATACATAGATAATATAGTATAATTTATATATAATTATATATTTATACATATACAAATTATAGTATAATTTATATATAATTATTTATTTATACATAGATAATATAGTATAATTTATATATAATCATATATTTATATGTAATTCTATAGAGAAATATATAATATATATTATATATAAATATATATAAATAACGATAATAAAATATATTAATATATATTAATATATAACATCATAATATAGTAATTGATATATAAGTATTAGTTATTAAATATATATACATACATATATACATATATATTGGTATACATAATACAATAATGTCTATTAAATATTTGTATATTTAATAATTATATATTCCATATATCATTGTCTCACATTTCTTCACATAAATGGTGGTATACTGTAACAATTCTTCTGCAACTTACTCTTCATTAATTATGTTTTGGGTTTCCTCCCTGTCAATAAATCCCTGATCCTTTTTTTCCACATTTTCTGAACTGTTTTAAAGTATTTATTACCTTTTGTCACGAGGAAAAACAACATACAACTCTGAACAAAAGTCCTCAGAAATGTTTCGTTTGTGAGGTGCCTGGGCGGCTCCATCGGTTGAGCAACCGACTGGTGATTTTGGCTCAGGTCATGGTCTCAGGGTGGTGAGATCGAGCCCCGTGCTGGGCTCCGTGCTCAGCGTGGAATCTGCCCATCCCTCTCCCTCTGTTCCGCCCCCCTGCTCTCACTCTCTCTCGAAAATAAATAAATAAATAAATAAATAAATAAATAAATAAATAAATAAATAGATAGATATTTTTTAAAAAAGAAATGTTCAGTTTGTAGGGGGCTTAAGTGATGACAATGCTTACAGGCTCTTTTCCATGATGTTGTTCATTAACCGTCACCCACCGCTTCTCACTTCATTAGTCACGAGCTGAGGAGAACAAGGCGAGAGCGCGTTCCACATTGTGCTTGTTGCATTTTTTTTTAATTTCCAACATTTATCACTTTATTAAATCTTTTGCTATGCTTTATCTTGAATACGCTGTTTAAATTTGATAGAACATGTTAAATTTCATCTCTGGGGTTTGATTTTAATACTGCTAGCCCTGGTCTTCTCGTTTTCATTTATGTACTAGACCAAACATCGCAGTTTCAGTTTTCTCATCCCGTTTTGTTTTAGTATTTCTCTCAAAAGTAGCAAATACATGAAGGAAAAGGAAAAAACACAAAACAAAAAACAGAACAAAAAAACCCCCTCAATCTGAGACTTATCACCCTTTTAAAATGAGAATGTATGTTGTTTACATTTTTTAATTTTTGCCTTTTATTGAAGTATGGTTTACACATGATATTATGTTATTTCAGGTGTACTACTTAGTGATTCGACAATTCCATACATCGCTCAGGGCTCACTGCGATAAGTATAGTCACCACCTGTCACCATACAACATTATTACAATATTACTGACTACATTCCCTGTTCTGTACTTTTCACTTCTTGCTTGTAACTTTTGTTCTTGCCATGAAACCTTTAACCATATTTTATGTTCCTTTATTATATCCATTTTGTCCTCTGACAAATGAACAATGTTATTCATTTATTCAAGAGGCATTTACTGAGCACTTACTGTATACATGACTATTTGCCATGAAATGTTACAACGATGTGAAAAATAAATTATTTACAATTCTACTAGCAATAATCTCTCAACAAGTCATGTTCTCACAGTTGATATTTACATAATCATAATCATATCAGACAAATCAGAACCAATTTTTTTATTATGGTAAAAAACAAAATTTTCTCTTAACCATTTTTAAGCATACAGTACAGTAGTGTTAACTATATACACATTGCTGTGTAACAGATCTCTAGAATTTTTTCTTCGTGCAAAACTGAAATTCTATACCAGGTGAACAACTACTGCTTTCCTTCTTCCCCAGCAGCCCCTGAACAAAAACTCTTTTACTTTCTAAGAGTTTGATTACTTTACGGACTTCATTAATGGAATATGGACCATCTGTCCTTTTGTGACTGGCGTATTTCACTTAGCATATTGTCTGTCCTCAAGGCTCACTGATGTTGTCACATTTTTAAATTTTATTTATTTAATTTTATTTAAAACCTATTAGCCAATATATAATACATCATTAGTTTTGGTGTAGTGTTCAATGATTCATTAGTTGCATATAACACCCAGTGCTCATCACATCACGCGCTCTCTTTAACACCCATCACCCAGTTACCCCATCCCCCCAGCCACCTCCCTTTCCATAGCCCTCAAGCTTGTTTCCTGGAGTCAATAGTCCCTCATGGTTTGTCTCCCTCTCTGATTTCTCCCCAGTCAGTCTTCCCTCCCTCGCCTTATGATCCTCTGTGCTATTTCTTATATTCCACATATGAGTGAAACCATATGATAATTGTCTTTCTCTGATTGACTTATTTCACTTGGCATAATCCCCTCCAGTTCCATCCATGTCGATGCAAATGTTGGGTAATCGTCCTTTCTGATGACTGAGTAATATTCCATTGTATATATGAACCACATCTTCTCTATCCATTCATTGTCGAAGGACATAACTTATCAAACACAACACCCAAAAAACCAAATAATCCAGTCAAGAAAGGGGCAGAAGACATGAATAGACACTTCTCCATAGAAGACATACAAATGGCCAACAGACACGTGAAAAAATGCTCCATGTTGTCACATTTTATAGGATTTCCTTCCTTTATAAAGCTGAACAGAATTCCGTCATTATGAGCCTACGCCACATGTTCTGTATCCATCCGTTGATAGACATTTAAGTCGCTTCCACTTCTTGGTTACTCCGAGTAACGCTACAATGAATATGGGTGTGCAAATATCTCTTCAAGATCCTGTTATCAATTATTTTGGATTTATACCCAAAAGTGGGATTGTTGAATCTGGATCATACCGTAGTTGTATTTGTAGTCTTTTGAGGAAACTCTGTTCTCTGTTTCTCAGAGCAGTTTTACCATTTAACATTCCCATCGACAGTGCACAAGTGTTCCGATTTTTCCACATCCGTGCAAACATTTATGATTTCATTGTGTTTGTTTGTTTGATAGTGGCCTTCCTAGCAAGCATGAGGTGACAGCCCATTCTGATTTTGACTTGCATTTCCCTGGTGATCAGCGATGCTTGAGCATTTTCTCATACGCTTATTGGCCATTTGTGTATCTTCTTTGAAGAAATGTCTACTCAAGTCATTTGTCTGTTTTTTCATTGTGTTCTTTGTTTTTTTGTTCATGAGGTGTGAAAGTTCTTTATATATTCTGGATATTAACTCCTTATCAAATGTGTGGCTTGCAGATATTTTTCCCATTGCTTGGGTTGCAATTTCACTGTATTGATAGATGGCTTCACTGCACAAAAGTTTTAAAATTTGGTATAGCTCCATATGTCTCTTTTTCCTTTTGTTGTGTGTGATTTTGATGTCACAAACAAGAAATCATTGCCAAATCTCATGTCCTGAAGCTTTTGCCCTGTGTTTTCTTCTAAGGATTTTATAGTTTCAAGTTTTACTTTTAGGCCTTCGATCTGTTTTGAGTTGATTTTTGTGTATGGTGTAAGACAAGGGTCCAAATTCATTCTTTCATGTGTGGGTAACCTGTTTTCCCAACATCGTTGTTGAGCAGACCATTCCTTCCCCATTGTGCGCCCTTGCCATCCTTGTTGAAGATCATTTGACCATTCACTCAACAATTTATTTCTGTCCCATGGGTCCACACGTCAACACATCAGTACACAGTTCCATACTGTTTGTTTGCTATCATTTTGTAATATGTTCTGAAATCAGGAAGTGCGAGTCCTCCAGCTTTGTTTTTCTTTAGCAAGATTGTTTTGGCCATTCAAGATCCTTTGAAAAAATGTCATCAGACTTTGATAGGGATTGCATTGAATCTGTAGATTTTTTGGGTAGTCCAGACATTCTAAGACTATTAACTTTTCCAATCCATGAACAGGACAACTTTCTATTCATTTGTGTTTTACTTAATTCTTTCAGCGATGTTTTGTAGTTGTCATTGTAAAAACCTTTTGCATCTTTTGTTAAGTGTATTCCTAAGCACTTTTTTTGATGCTACCATAGATGGGGTTATTTTCTTAACTTTCCATTCCATATAAGAACTATATTTCAGGGGCGCCTGGGTGGCACAGCGGTTAAGCGTCTGCCTTCGGCTCAGGGCATGATCCCGGCGTTATGGGATCGAGCCCCACATCAGGCTCCTCCGCTATGAGCCTGCTTCTTCCTCTCCCACCACCCCTGCTTATGTTCCCTCTCTCGCTGGCTGTCTCTCTCTCTGTCGAATAAATAAATAAAAAATCTTAAAAAAAAAAAAAAAGAACTATATTTCAATGACCATCTTCTGTTCCTTAAAAATTAAAATCTCTGCATTTTTCAAAATATTTTCCAGTTTTATTTATTTATTATTTCTTTCCAAAAGGCATTTTGGGCAACATATATCTGTGACTCTGAAGACCTCAGAATGCCTTTCTAGGCCTGAGATTTGACATAAGCTCAACAACTAGATGTTTAGGTATTGATTATGTCAGAAAGAAAATCTGAAACTAACTTGGCTTTAACTCTTCTGAAAGCAAATTGTTGCCTTCCTGAAGCTCAAGGGATTGTCTTTTTAGCCCTTGAATTTAAAATCTTTGCAAGGGATTTGTCTTGTTTATTTGAACTTATTTTGTCCTCTTGATTTCTAATCTCTGGATCTTTCATAAATTTGGGATTTTTCTCTTCCCAGATTAGTTCCAAAGCTAATATTTTGAATTGGTTACTTTATTTTTAGAGGGGTGGTGATTGTTTTGAGGGCGGAGGAGGGAATCTTTTTCTTAACAGATTGGATCTTTCTATTCTAACGTCCATGTCTATCATCTTTCTTTTTAAAGTAAAAAAACAATAATAATAAAAGTAATGAATTCTTACAATATTTTGATATCTCTTTCTGCACATTCCTTTTGATTATTTTTAAAGTTGTCTTCTATATTCTGAAGGTAACTCTCAAATATAAATCTAAGAATCTGCCTGACAGCTGATTCTGCAAACTGTTTACTTGGTTTTTATCTGCTTCATTTATTTTCGAATGCCTAGGCTCTGCTTAAGAACATAGGATCTAATTTCAAATTTTGTTCTTATTAAGTGAATTAAGTTCTAATTTGGGGGAGAAAATGTGACATCTATGGTCTTCTTTTCGTGTGTATGCAGATTTTATAATAATCCCAGTTTATTAGTGTATCATCTGCCACCTTCCATTGTTGACCCAAAGGACCCAATTGAAAAACTTTATGAATATTCAACCTTGTTTGGTCTGTGTTTTCCTATGACAATAAAGCAGGTGGCAGTCATATACCGTGAACATCTTGCAGAGTCCTATTATTTCATTGGCGAAACACAAAACTTGACATTATTTCAGTGGCTGTACAGGGAGCTGGAGGAACCCATTCTACTCTCCATGTCACTATGTCCTTGGCTTTGCTCATTGATGCTACACTAGAGATAGTTTACTGTGATGGATGTCCTTTTATTTTGGCTTATAAATGGTTATGCCAGACTTTCTTGTGCTTATGGAGTGATTTACTCTGTGTCTGTACCTAGTTCATAGTAATTTCAATAACATGCCTGTGTATTCTGAAAACCCCACGGAGTCCGCATGCAGAACCCCATTTCATTTCATAAGGGGGGGAAGCATGAATGTTACAAGGGATGGAGCATTGTTATTGGCCCTCTACTGCCTTCACATTTTTCTGTTTTCTTGTCGTCAACTTTCTTTTTCTCTGCTGTATCCATTTCCTGGGGCTACCATGACAAATTCAAAACCTGGTGACTTAAAATAGTGGAAATGGATTCTGTCATGGTTCTGGAGGCCAAAAATCCAAAAGTAATATTATTGGGCTGAAATTGTGGTGTTGGCCGGGTCACTCTCCTTGTGGAGACTCGGGGGGCTGTGGGGGGAACCTGTTCCTGGCCTCTTCCAGGTTTTGGTGGCTCAGCCTTCCTTGGCTTGTGGTCACATCTCTCCAGCCTTCAAGGCTGACATCGTCAAATCTCTCTGCTCTGTCTTCACGTGGTCTTCTCCTGTGTTTGTGCGTTGAATCTCCTTCTACCCCTTTCTTGTAAGGATGCTTATGTCAGCATTTAGAGCCCATGGGGTAATCCAAGCTTTCTCATCTCACAATTTTAACTTAATCACAGAGGCAAAGAAAACAAAACAAAACAACAAAAACAAACCAGGCAACATTTACAGCTTCTAGGGATTGCGACCCAATAGCTCATATCCATGGTTGATGATTGTTCTGTGTGATGTACCTCTTAAGAACCACTCTGCCAAGACCCACTACCAGGTTCTGGCCGACTATTCCTCCCCTGAAATATCTGGGTCCTTTGTCATGCTAGCTTTGCTTGAGAACCAATACTTCTTGAATCGTGTCGGGGAATTTTAGGGCAGTCTGGGGGAGGTGAAGGTTGCTGAGCCCATAAGCATGGTATAGTTGAACCTAAAGGGACATACCTGTGTCTGGAGCTTCAAAGAGATGATAAATCGACCCTGTTACTTGTGCTGCTTGAGTGCCGGTGGGAGAACAAGGCAGAGAGAGGAGCCCTCCCTTGTCTCTTTCTCAGGAGCCTGCATTTGGCCTTGGCGTTATGTAATGGAGATCACTGGAACAAAGCACATGATCTAATGCATGGATAAGCCCCGATTCCATCTAAATGAGTATTACTTTATGTGTTTCTCATGTGCATTGAGCCAGGGAATACACGTGCTTTTTTTTTCCTTGTGTAATCTTCACAACAACTTTATGAAATTGGCACTATTACTGTGCCACTTTTACAAAAACCAAGGCACAGAGAGCTTAATTAGCTTTTCTAAAGTGATAGAGTCAGAACTTGAATCTAGATTTAAGGCATGCTTTGGTAAGTCACAAGAGCGGTCAGGTTTCAGCTTCTCCTTCCAATAAGAGTGGGGGTGGGGAGTCAATGTTGTGTTTCTGAAGACCAGTGGCGGGAGACCTTCCCGGATGGGAAAGAAAGGCTGGAGGGAAGAGCATGAAAAGGGAGACATAATTGGCCTAACTGAGGCAGGAGAAACTTCTCCAAGATTGGAAGGAGAACTGCTACGCTCCTGTCTGGCAGGTTGGAGGATGTCAGAGATGAACGACGCGGAATCTCATGTAGGTCATGAGACCCAGGCATGGGGGTCCTAGGCTCATCAAGGAGCCTGCTGAAGGTATAACACACAGTGGCGGACATGCACTTGTGCAGAGGACTCTCTGTGCTTAGAAATGTCCGCATCATGGACGACCATCTTGGACCTACATTCTGGAAACCTTTCCAAATGTTCTGGGTTTTGTGAAACCCCAGATTTCTGTTACGCAGTCATGAATTTAGAGGTAGAGAGTTCTGATGATGACTAGATCGACTTTCTCAACATCTTGCCTGCCAAGAGCTCAGGGCAAGATTGATTTGGGGGGAAGAAAGGCACTGACATCTCTCCATTTCTTTTTTTTTCTTTTTTCTTTTTTTTTTTTGGCTATAATTTGACATTTTATTTATTTTTTTAATTTATAATAATTTTTTATTATGTTATGTTAGTCACCATACAGTACATCCTTAGTTTTTGATGTAAAGTTCCATGATTCATTACTTGCATATAACACCCAGTGCACCATGCAATACATGCCCTCCTTAGTACCCATCACCAGCTTATCCCATTCCCCCACCCCCCTCCCCTCTGAGGCTTACATTCCAATGTGCAGTGGGAAAATCATGGCCCCCGTGTTGTTCTCTCATGAAGCCCAGGCTCTTAGCAGCTGGCCATAGAGCTGAAAGTCAAGATGGTGACATTTCAGATGGGCCGGACCCTGTGTTTTTTGTGGCCACTGTCAATGAGGGCAGACTTGGACTAAGCTAGAAGAATGGAACTTAGTGGAGACCATTTGTGTGGTTGACTCTCATGGCTCCATCTTTTATGAAATCCACTGGTCACACTTTGTAATTAATGAACTGGCAAGGAAATACTTGCTGGGATATTTTCTGCATCCCTGAAAACAATACCATTTACATTTTTAAAAATTCAAGCAATTATTATTTGTTTGCTAGTTTTTTCTTTGTATGGTCCTGTGATCCTAACAGCCATGTGAGTTATACATTTTCCCAAAACTCGAGGAGGCCCTGAAGTATAAATTCTCTTATCTCTACAGTACTTCAACTGCTTCTCAAATCTCTAGAAACTCTAGGGCTTATTACATTTTTGGTCTTTATACCCCAGTAGCCACTTAAGCACTAGAGCAAAAGATACAAAACCTTCTTTAACAATAAAATACTTTAAAATGAACCCATGGTCATTACCATTATACCCACCGTTGCATTGCCCTTTTTTGCCCACTCTTGAGATCCATCCTATAAAAATGCTAGGTCTCAAAGAAACATCTAGAAAACTCGATTATGCCCAAACAAAAGAAGCCATCATTTTTAAGGCTGCGAAAGTGTACTTGGCATTTCCAAATGAACTTCCTTTATCTCAATAAAGCAACAATTACTCCAAGTTCTTATTTTAATTCTAAAGCTACCAAGGGGCTGCCTCTACAACTGGAAACAAGTTTGCAATGTTGAGGTCTCTATGAAATATTTCCTCCTTCGTTTCAATAGCCTATTTTCTGATACAGAGATTGAGTGACAGCTTAAAAGAGTACAGATTATAAACCCATTTAAGAGCGTTGCATTTTTTGAATTTGTCACAAATGGAAGGAAAAACCAGGGTGACACAGGCAAGGCTCAAGTGCCAACATGTGTCTTTCTGTTTATTCATTATTCAAGGGTCAGACCCTCAACCAGGGCCAGAGAGAAATGACAAAAATAAATACATATCAGTGCAACAATCTGCAATTTAAAATAATGGAAAGCAAGATTCCTATTCATTTTTATGGCACAAACCTGACATCATTTCACTCCAATTTTCTATAATGGAACCAGCTGGGCTCTGGGAGGGAACTAGTAATAGGTTTTAATGGATAAAATCTGCCATTGAAACTGGCCATTTTCTAGCACGATCTCAGTGCTTGGCACCCAGCCCATCATACAGCATCATGCCTTCCGCAGTGCTGGACCAGCTCGTGAAACGGGAGGGATGTGTGTGCAGGAACACCGCTGAGCTTGGAGAGACCTCTCCTCTCTCCATCAGAGAGCGTTCCAAGCCCCAGTTCAGGTTCCATAGACCCAGATGGACAGGCCACTGGGGGAGAATCAGGGAAATGTCACTGTCTTCAATCAAGGCTTGCAAAAGCAGTGGAAACAAGGTTAGGGAGAGAGGCAGAGAGGCCCAGGCTGGGTGAGGACAGTGACTTTACCCATTGAAATCAATGTCAACCTCTTGAATAGACGTCCAGTTCTGTTTGGTTTCAATGGGCACGACTGGGTTTTACTGGGTCAGGATTAAGAGGGAGTGTTTTTCTCTTTCGTTTCCTCTCTCATTCCTCTAAACCATTCCTCCTCTCCTCCTATTCAGCTCTCAAACTGCTGGGAAGATATGAAAATAGCATGCAAAGAATGGAATGGGCTGCCTGCCATGGAGATAAAAATGGGATGTTCGTTCTAATTTATTTCATGGCATCGCGCCTTCTTGCTGACTCTGTTTTCTTTGCTAGACAGCTTGATTGCCTCTTTGAGAGGATGACTGGTCTGGCCCTCAGCCTTGTGTTTGAGCCATGGTTGAGGTTAAACAGGTAGCCAGCCTTCGGAGGTTAGACACAAATCTGAACAGCCACCCTGCCCAGGTTTATCTGGGCACAGGAGAATTAGGCTCTCTCACCCTCTCTCTTTTTTAACTGGTAGCAGATTTTCGGCTATATGATCTCTAATGTTCATTTTGGTGAAATGCTATGGGCTCTAAAAATGAATGTTGTTTTCAAATAATGTATACTCACTTTGCCCAAAGCCTGTTCTGTAACTTCTGTTCTGACTGCCTCATGGCAACGATCCTGACGCACGGGTACACGATTTGCAAGCCAATTTGCAATGCCTTTCAGAGTACAAGGCATGACCCGAAACAGAAAATGTAGGTGCATTCGGTACAGTCCCTTCCTCAGTGCTCATGGGTCTTCGTGAACATTTCCTGATTTTATGACCACGTGTCTTTCCATGGGCTGCCTCCCTGAGATGGCCACGCTCTCACCACCGGGTTTTGTTACCATATAGAGCAACAACAACAGTGACAACAGGCAAAAGGAAATTCGGTTGAGTCAACATTATCTTGACCGATAGATTGGAAACTCTAATTCTTTTTGTTTTATTTTATTTCTTTATTTTTAAGTAGGCTCCACGTCCAGCGTGGAGCCCAATGCAGGGCTTGAATTCGTAAGCCTGAGATCGAGACCTGAGCTGAGATCAAGAGTCGGATGCTTTACCAACTGAGCCACCCAGGCGCCCCTGGAAACCTTAATTCTAATCCGGTGTGAACCTTGCTTTGAGGTTGGCCCAGAACACCACTGTGATTCTTTCTGCAGCTTCCTTGTCCAACTCAAAGTACTGCAAGAGTCTCTGACCTCCCCAGAGCCTCCCTTCCCACCACTGCCCATCATGTGTGTTAAATCCTCACCCCATCCAACTGTAGACCTTCTCTGTTCTTTCAGGTCTTCTTCCAGTTACCAACTCCTGGTGAATTTCTGCTCCTCTTCTTTCTTCCAGGTGCTGTTCAGCTGCTCCAAGTAGAGCTGTCTTCTCTGCTCTACCACACGCTTTCATTTCCCACCATCAACTGTCCACACTCCTACCTAGTGAGCATCTCCAAGGCCAACCTTCGATATGGAGAATAGAATCTGACATGTAGATGGTGTTTAAAAAGGCATTTGTTCTATGACTTGGTGAAAAATTAATGGAAAGCAAAAAATCCTTAAAACACCAAAACAAATGGCATTTTCTTTTTCATCTAGATGTTCCAGAAACACAGGAACTGGAGCTGGATCTCCAACTTTGCACTGATTGTGGCTCTCCGACTTCAGATCTTCCTAATACAGTCTGCTCTGCTGTGTGTACTAAAGGAAGCTAACAACGTATGAATAATAATAGAAAAGATACTTCAAAGATCATTTATCTTTAATATTCCTAATACTGTTTTTTAAAGCCGTGTTTCTCTCCAACTTCACTTAGGGGAGAAATGTAGCAGAAAGCACTCTGAACTTTAATATAAGAGATGAAATTTCTCTTTCTTGCTTTGTTAACCATTTGGTTTATGATTGTGGCCAAGTCCTTCTCTTTCGGCCTTAGTTTCTTCATCTCGAGGTGGGTTGATTTTCGTCCCATATGGGTAGGATCAGATGATCTCTAAGACCCCTTTCAGCTCTGCAGTGTATTATTCCCAAAGATAGTTACCAGTAGTACCCCCAATCCATGTGCAGCTAGTACTGCTCCCAATAAAAGTGTGAACATGTTCTCCTCCCCTTGAATCAGGGCTGGAAGAACTCTTTCTAAGACCCCTGAAAAATTTAAGGTAGTTCTGGTAGACCTTCAAAGCTAGACAATAAGGGCATCCAAGAATCTTGCTGGCCCATATCAGCCTGACAAGCCCAAAGTAGGGAGAAGCTGTGTCAGAGAGAATCTTGGATGTGGCTTCTGGACCACAATAAGATTCATAGAAAACCCACAAGGTTTTAAAATAATTGTGCTAGCAAAACACTTCCAGCTTGGATTGAAATAAAAAGTGCAAAATAATAAGAGTCCTCTGGGTGCCCAACCTTCCCTATAAGCCTGAAACAGGATGAGAACACTACTCAGATGTTAGCATGAGCCCTTTCTTATGCAAAAGAGAGAATTATTCCAAGGGTAGAGCCTGGAGCAGAGGAACGCTGTGGTTTAGGGAACCAATCTCAGATGTAGACCTGGGCCCTAAGCGAGGAACATTTCCCATCCCCATGGTTGGGGAGCTCATGATATGTGCCTGACTTCTCAAACAGGTGTGTCTATTGTTATTCTGTTCTTATCTCTCCATTTATGTTGGGTGTATTTGTGTGAGGTGGGGAAATGGGTTGGCTTGCTTTTGGTGGTGGTGGTACTGCTTTGGTTTCCAAAGTCCCTCGTCAAAAGGAACCTTACCTGAGTAGTTTCATCTGTGTCTAGCCACAGCCAGACCTGGCTTTAAATCCTGTCTTTGGGCCCAAGCCTAAGGCACCGTTTGGATGACACTGAAGATCTTGGGGGTGGGTGGATAATATTTGCACATGGGAGGCACATAAATCGCTGTGGCTATAGGGCAACCAGGGAGGTTATCTCCAAACGTGGCCATAAATAACTCCTCTTATGTTCCATTTTTGTACACAGATATAACTCTTCCCATTGAGAGGTGGATTCTGCCTCTTAAAGCTTGGCTAGACTTTGACTTACTCTGACCAACAAAATGTGTTGGAAATAACACTGTGCCGATTCTGACTCTAGCCCTTAAGAGTTTTAGTAGCTTCACCTGTCACTCTTTGGAACCACCATGTAAGATCCCAGCTACTCTGATGGAGAGAGAGGGCCCACCAACCACCAGCCATTCCAACCTTCCGATGTGAGCTCCCAGACATGTGAGTGGAGCTACTATGGACATTCTAACCCTAACTAATTTCTTAACTTAATGCAAATGCATCTGTATGTGACTTCAGGCAACAGTGTATAGAGCAAATGAAATGTCCAGCTGACCCACTAAACTGTGAGAAAATCAAGCGCTGTTGTTTTAGTCCATTAAATGTTGGGGCCCTTTGTTACACAGCAATAAATGACTGACACACACTCTAACAACTGATCATCTATGATTAAGAATATATTGTTTGCTCAGATTCACAGCAACTGGCTTAGGTGAGCAGTCCAGAAGTAGAAAGGAGATGGGTTTCCTGCTTGGTACTCAGTGCAAGTTGTAGATAATTTCCCATAAAGGACTAAGATTTGACTGTATGTTTTTTTTTTTTTTTTACCCTTACTTATCTCTGTCTTATTCTGTATTTACATTCTACCAGGTCATCTGAATGGGAGTGGGAACACTGAGCCCATTATCTGCTACTACTTATTCTATGTGGAGTAAAATACTAATCTGTGGAGGCTTAGAGCTAAGGAACGATAAGAGCAGACTCCTCCTAAGAGTAGAAGGTCCAGAGAGATGTGGTGAGAAGTTCACTTTGTAGAGAGCAAGCTAGTGGCATTTGGAGACAGACTGAACGACTAACCGGATGTTTTCACTCCAGCGACTTGGCAGAAAATAGAAAGTACCTTAATTCTCTTGCTCATGAAAGGCACCTGGAAAAAAAGCGTATTACTTCATTAGAGTGTTGGGTAGACCCTCCGATCCGTTAATGTGAAATACCAAGAAACCTGATAATGAATTAGATTTGACACAATGCCATATTTATTATGAAGTAGATCCCATCTGACTTTGAATTCCATACAAGAAGGTTTGGTTACAGAATTTTTCTACAATTCTGGTTATAACATGCCCTCACCTGTATGGCATTACCGAAATCATGAATTCAGAAGACAGTAAACAGGAAGTATTATTGCGTTGAATGAAATTCCAAAGATATTCAATATGTCCTATATCATCCTTTATCAATGACCAAAAGATGATCTTACAAATATATGTATATATGGATTTTTTTATCTGGAGCCCTTTCTCCCCTATCCAGAGGTATAACTCCAGCCTCTTGACAAAGTTGATAATCTCGCTCTTGCTATTGAGATGTATCTGAGAAATAGCTCTGCTTCTGGGTTACCATGGAGACCACTTCCCAACTGGTGTCTGAAGGTAACCCCTGTCAACCGTGGTTGGGGGTAGTTATCAAGCTGTCACTGGCAATCTTCCCCCTCATTTACTGGAAGCAACATTCCAGCAAGGAAATAGCGGAATGACATGGTGAGAACACACTTTCATTCTAAGACTGCAATTTTGGGAAGACTTCTATTGTTGGCTGCAAGCTCCTGGTCCCAACGGAGTAGGGCCTGTGCATAATCCGAGCACCATGTGAGCAGAGAGAGTGGGGAAAATAGCTCTGGACTTGTGGTCAGACTGAATAAGAATTCCGGCCCTGTCCTTCTCACCAGAAGAACTTGGACAAGTCAGAGGCTGGGCGATGGGAGTATCTATTCTTTTCTTCCTTTCTTATGAATACAGAATAACAGTTTTTGCTCTGCCTACTTGGAAAGATTCTTATAACAACCAAATGAGATAAATGTGCTTTATAAACTGTGAAGTGCTATACGGATAGGAGGCTTAAGAGAGCGAGGGGAAAAAATGACAGAGCAATTCATGGTGTTTTCCAGGTCAAAATTTCAGAAATACCCACATGGAGTCTATTAATTATATGAACATCTGTTGAAGGAATGAACTTGCTGGAAGTTGCTTCCCTCCACAGAGAGAAATTGCTGTAATATTTTAAACTGTGCAAAGGACAGATCTAATTTATATATGTTTTCTGAAAACACAGGCACTGCATATATTTTAAATACAGCTAAAATTTGGCAAGTGATCGTAGGAGAAACCATCTTACAACTGAATAAGGTCTTTTTTTGCAAAGAGTTTTTGTACTTGTAATGGCTTTTGATTCTCAGACTCTCTGGGCTGAAAGAACAGGTGAAACTGGATATCAGACATTTGCAGCTGCTTTTTTTTTTTTTTTTTTTTATTCATCAAGCTCACTCCATCCCCAACTCTTTTTCTATCGCTGAGGAAATGAGATGTCTCAGTGTTTCACTCAAAACTGATTCCAATGGGTTGGGCATTCGACTCTTGGTTTAGGTTCAGGTCGAGATCTCAGGGTCATGAGATCAGCCCCACCTAGGGCTCCACATTCAGTGTGGAGTCTGCTTAAGATTCTCTTCTCCCTCTGCCCCTCCCCTCCATGCTTGCTCTTTCTCTCTCTCTCAAATAAATAAATATATCTTTAAAAAAACAAAAAACCTGATTTCAAAGGATAACCCCTGAACTAGAAAAAAATAGTTAAATAATGAATGGTTTTGTTTCCACAATGTCAATTAAATAATTCAATAACCTCTAACTAAACAAACATCTATTAAGTGACCATTGTATCCTAGATAATGTAGTAGGTGCTGGAGAAACCAACCAACCAACCAACCAACCAATTAAGTCATGAATTTGTTTTCAAGAAACTGACAGTTGGGTAAGTAATTATGATTTAGTGTTAGCAGTGTAATAACAAAGCCACATACAGAAGGTAAAAATAACCTAACTAAAGAAGTCATTGGGTTTCTGGGTTAGGCAAGAAAGAGTCCTTGGAGGGATAAAGCTCAGGTTTGTTGTAAAGGATCCTAAAGAGATGGCAATTGTACAAGGTCAGGAGACACAGACATATATAAGGCCAAGGGAATAGCTATGAAGGGTTTGATCTTGCCAATAAACGTGAAAGGCATGGAACCCTGGTGGCTGGGACTTGAGAAGTAATCAGGAACCAAATGCTGGAGGCCCTCCTGTACCACGCTAAGCAACTTGGACCTCATCTCATAGATCCACAGCATCCAGTATGGACAACCCAAGCCATATATGGCTATTTCAAATTCAATTTCACTGAGTTAAAATTTTTAAAAATTAATTCAGTTTCTCATGCTTACGCAGCCACTCCTGAGGGGCTCAATAGTTCCACGCGGCTAGTGGGCGCCATCTTGAACAGCTCAGGTACAGAACACTTCCATCACTATTGCTTATGGCTCAGCGCTCTCATGGATATTTGGGAGCGTTCAGTGATTTAAGCGGGAGCATGCTACGCTGCATTTTGGAGAAATAGCTTTGTAGGAAGGTAACTTGGGGAGGAATAAGGAAAAACTCGCACGCTAATCGACACGAGATTACAGAAAACTATAGGGGCCCTGTGGATGGGAGAGAGGCAGCAGATTTGAAACTAGAGTCGGAGCCAACTAAGCTTTACTGCTGTGTTGATCCGTTGTATGACTAAACTGATCAGGGATGTCAACCAAGACGGTCACCGAACAAATAAATATGTGTGTGTGAAGAAGGGCTCAGCTCATTTTGTTTATATATGGAAAGTGGAGTAGGGGTTTACCGGAGATAATAGGATGATAAGAACCAACTTAACAGGTTCCACGGCCCCATGTAGACCATGAAGTTGACAGCCTGAAATTTTCATTTTCAAGCAATATCTTTGACATTTCTGAAACCACAGGCATATTTATCTTCACATCAAAGCACTAAATTGCCTTTATAAATCTTTAAGAGGCCGAGAGGCAAGTTTAGAAAATGAAGTTCTCATGAAAATCTTACAGGGAAGTATGGCTCAACATTTCCAGTGTTCTGATCATTTTGCAACGTCTTTGCCAGTTATGGAAATAACGCCAAGTCTGACGTTTCCCTACTGTGCCTTCTGATAGAACAGAGCAGCTACAGTCCATTTGATGAGTGGTCCAATTAGCCAAAGGGACGTTTGTGGTTTCTGTCAATTGCACCACTTACAGACAGATGGAAGTTAGGTCACTTGGTTGAAAACTATAGCCAGAAGGGGCACGTGGCTAGGAAGCTAAATGACTAGTAAACTTGTAAAGTTGGGATATTAAGTCTCCTTTTTTTTTTCTTTTTATTTTATTGATTTATTTTTAAATAATAGTATTTTTTATTATGTTAGTCACCATACAGTACATCCCTAGTTTTTGATGTAAAGTTCCATGATTCATTACTTGCGTATAATTAAGTCTCCTAAGGAACCACCCTTGACCTCTCAACATATTTTTCTCTTGACTCTTTTCCCCCATATATCCCCACTATTAATCTACACTGCTACTACTACTACCAATGATGATGGCTCTCATTTATTGAACACATGTTATGGGCCACCCCTGTGTTAAATTCTTCTGAACATCATTTCTCCACATTACTTCAGCTATGAGTGGTGGAGTCCGGTCTCAAACCAAGGTCTGATTCCAAAGCTATGGATTTCATTGTTCCATGCTGCCGGTTTTCTGGGGAATGATGTGGGACCGATCGGGTCCTCCATTAAGGAAATGTTAGCCGAGCTCGGCAGTTGGCTGTCGTTTCCCATAGTCCCAAGAATGGCTCTTTTTTCCTCAATGAGTCCTACAAGAAAGCAGAAAAACTGGCTTGCAGTGGTGAAGAGAAGAGATTTAGCTCTTACAACTCCGAGAGGGCTTTTCCTTTCCTTCCCCCTGGATTAAGTGAGTTCAGTAGGACAAGACCAATCTGGGAAAGTGGTAAAAAAAAAAAAAAAAAAAATTAACTAAAACCTGTAGAGCCAGGATGAGGCATGCAATTCAGTCCAGGGCGTTTGGGGTCAGGAAGGAAGCTGGAAACGTACAAAGTCAACAGGACCAGGACAGGGAGGTTCCTTCTCTCTCAACCACGTCTGTCCTCAGGGCGTTAATGGTCATTCAAGACAACCGCCACCCCCCCCCCGCCCCCCGCCAAAAAAAAAAAATCCACTAGCAATAGATCTACTAAACATGTGAAAAACATGCAAACTCACTAAATCTTAACAACATACTGTTTTGTCTTCCAGAGTAACTAGAATGACTTTGGAAAAAGTTTGATAGGAGTTTGCTGAAATGACAATCACGTTCGTTACCGGTTGGTGGGTAAATACGAATCATGTGCTAAGAAAGCACTTTGGCAATGTTTAAAAAGGTTAAATGTGATTGTCTTGCACCCTTAATTCTATCCGAAGAAATATATTCTAGAGAATGCATTCAAATACAAATAGAAAGCGAAATGAGCATCAGGAGAGAGACGGAGAAGTAAATCTGGAGTGTTCATAAAATTGATTTTTTTTTCAGTCAGTAAAAACAGATTCCACCAGTATCAAAATGTGCATTAATAAAGACTGTGGGGTAATAAAGGGGGGTTCCTGGTTGGCTCAGTCTATACAGTGTGTGGCTCTTCATCTCAGGGTCATGAGTTCAAGTCCCACGTTGGGCGTAGAACTTACTTTAAAAAAAAAAAGAAGATCACAAAAAATTTTAAAAAGTCAAGACTACAGAGGAATATAACAAAATGCCATGTGTGGATGGTTCTGGGTGTTGAGATTGTAGACGCTTTCTTCTTTTTTTTCTCTAATTCCCCAGTTTTTGACAAAGATTATACTTAATTTAGCACATCTTAGACTGGTAGTTTGATAGCGTGGAAAGATCCCTGGGCTTTGGAGTCAGACTTCCTGAGTTCAAATACCAATTCCATATTTATTAACTATGTGACTTTGAACCATTTGCTTAACCTCTCCGTGTCTCAGTTTTCTCCTCTATAAAATGGGATGATGGTCACACCCACCTCCTGGAGGTTAAAGGAATTAATAAAAAGTAAATGTATTTTGAACAATGCCTGGCATTTTGTGGAATTACAGAGCATAGTAATTATTGCTGTTCATTTTAATATGGTGACTAAGGAAGAACGTCAGTCATCTTACATGTACATATTAGCTGTATGACTTGCAGCAAACTATCAATCCTTGCTGAAACTCAATTTTTTCACTTATAGAATGAGTATAATAATGCCAATCTTGTATTTTTTACGAAGATTGATTATGTATATCTCTACATAATATGCGGTATGATAATATAATGTAAGAAATACAAATGGCTGTTTGCAAAGATTAATCATTACATATGTAACCATATATCACATACATAAACATAGTGTGTGTATATATATTAAATATATATTAAATGTACGTAGTATTAGCCAAATACATAACGTGTTTATGTACATAGTATAAGCTAAATAAATGATATCTGCTATTAAATTGAAAATCAGAAAAGCATGTCATACACCTGCGAAGCATATACGTAGAGAACGTTTGGGGCCATCATTCTGTCGTAATGTCTTACTTGTGTTTTGTCGTGTTTTCCAGTGAATGGACTTCTTTACATAATTCTGTGCTAAGAGTACTCAGTACACTGTGTGAGGAGGAGAAACACTTCTTGTTCCAGTTTGTACTAAATTTCCCAAACGCCCAACATAGAAATCACATGAAGTAATGACCGAAGTCCCAATGTAGCCCTTTGAGGCGGGGACAGTCGCTAGGGGATGGTGAGTCCTCTCCAGGGGCGGTCTGATGATACACAGCCAAAGGATGGACTATCCTCTCAGGTTGTCTGCAATTTAAGGAGGGCTGTTTCAGAGTTACAGAGAAAGGTGCTGATCAGAGTATGTCCCTGGGGAGTGGAACATCTCTGTGTGTGTGTGTGTGTGTGTGTGTGTGTGTGTGTGTGTGTGTGTGTCGGGGGGAGCCTTCCCTAACACCCTCTCCTTCCAAGTCTCCTAGTCTGTGCTCTGGTCTTCTGGATCCTTACTTGACTTCTCACAGTGGTTGCCGCTTCTCACGGAGAAGACCCAAGAAGTGCTCGTGGCCGTCCCCAGGGACCTCACTCAACTGTGACCTCCCAGGTTGCCCGCCGGGAGCCATCTAGGATGGGCTGCTCACCCCTGCCGCTTCTGGCCTGGCTGGCGGTGACTACACCAGCACCACGTCTCGGGGACCTGCCTGTTTGGTTCTAAGTCACTGGCTCAGATTAAATACAAATTGTCCTCCTGAATAAAAGAGCTCCGTAGTCAGATGAAAGCTATTGATTTCCAATCTACTACCCAAATGACTCTATCATGAGGGCACATCAGGTAATTCCCTTCAATTTTGACTTTTGGATTTGGGCCTGAGTTTCTGTTGTCAGGCCATACCAGTAAGAGTTGTTTAATTAGTGAAAAAAGAAAAAAAAAAGAGAAAAAAGGGAGAGGAAAGGAAAAGGAAAGAGAGAAAAGAGAAGAGAAAAGAAAAGAAAAGAAAAGAAAAGAAAAGAAAAGAAAAAAAGAAAAGAAAAGAAAAAGAATTGCTGTGAACTAGGACATTTATTCAGGATTCTAGGATTACCTTGCCTCTCCAGTCCCCTACCAGTCTTACCAAGAGTGTGTTAAGGAACTTAACATCTGATTCTTACTGGTGAAACAGGAAAATCATTACCAGTCCATTGTCACTGCTGCCTCCAGTCTGGAAATACCACCTCTGCCCCTCCTGAGAATTAATATTTTATTATACCCTGAAAAGATGTCCTGTATCAGCCTCTGCCTTAAAAATGCCATTTCTCCCCCAAATTCGTAACACATTATAGACAAAGGATGTTTCCTAAATACACAGGGAGCCTTTACAAATCAATACAAATAAAACTCAGGAAACAACCTCAGTTGGCAAGAGTGGACTCTTGTCTGTTCTGGTAACCAGGGCGTTCCTGCTGCCCAGAGATCATGCCCGAGAGATCACAGGTGCTCAAAGAAATCCAAAGAAAAAAGTGGGTACACATCACAAATGAGACAAAGGACATATAAACATGCTTAACCTCATTAATAAATAAAGACACATACAGAGGACCATAGGGAAAGGGAGGGAAAATTGAAGGGGAAGAAATCAGAGAGGGAGACAAACGATAAGAGACTCTGGATTCCGGGAAACAAAGGGTTACAGAAGGTAGAAGGATGGGGGATGGGGTAACCGGGTGATGGGTATTAAGGAAGGCACATGTGATGAGAGCACTGGGTGTTATATGCAACTAATGAATCCTTGAACACTACATCAAAAACTAATGATGTACTATATGCTGGCTAACTGAACATAATAAAAAAAGAATCACAAAAAAAAAATACACACATTGAAATAAAACACAACTTTTATATTGACACAGAAATGAGAAAGGTTAATAACACCCTGTGTTGGTGGAGGTGTGCAGTTAACAGGCGTTCTCAAACATTGTCTGCCAGGGGTTTAAAAGGGTAAAATTCTGGGTGCCTGGGTGGCTGAGTCAGTTAAGGCTCAGGTCGTGATCCCAGGGTCCTGGGATTGAGTCCTGCGTCTGGCTCCCTGCTCAGTGGGGAGTCTGCTTCTCCCTCTGTCCCTCCCTGTCACAATAAATAAATAAATAAATAAATAAATAAATAAATAAATAAATAAAATCTTTTAAAAAAACCCAAAAGGGTAAAATTTTTAGGGGGAAATTTATGCAAAATTTCTATTGAAAATATTGACATCCCTGCCCCTGCCTTTGACACTTCTCTGATTTCAGTCCGCAGTCAAATCATTCTTACACAATACTACGTAGGTGTGGGTCACTGCAGGAATATTCGTAAGAGTGAAATATGGGAAAGCACATTGACGAGCATTTTTATAGCCAGAGACAATATTTGCTGAGCCCTTGCCGGCTGCTCATCTCCTTAGCATGTGTTTCAAGGGTAACATTTCGTTTAATCTACTCAATACATTTAAGAAATTGATTCTATTCATATTCTTCGGGCTCAGATAAAGACAGATTCAAAGGCAGTTGTTGAGCCAGGAAACGCTTAGGGCTTTATTTTTCTTTCTCTTCTTTCTTTTAATACCCGGTGCAACATGCTGTTCTAGATGCTTTACTGCTTTAAGTGCATTTAACTTAATTTGAGGTCAGCTTGTTGCCATCATCCTCATTTTAAGACTGAGGCAAATGACATTGAAAAGAGGATCACACGCCGAGCAAGTGAAAAAGACAGGTACTATTAACCACTATGTTATGTGCCGTCCTTGTTGGAGATGAAATACCTAGATTTATATCCTTTTTCTGACCCAATTAAATGTTCGAAGCCTCGCCTCCATTTCCTTATATATAAGATGGAAATAATAGCATTATCTGATACAATTTTGTGAGTTAACATATCTATATCAAATCGTACCAGCCTAGAGGTAAAAGTTTGGTCAGAACAGCACTCAATTTAAAAAAAAAAAAGTATAGCCAACTATATTTTGTCTCTAAGAAATGCATTTAAAACACAAAGACTCAAGTAGGTCAAAAGCAAAATACTGAAGAAAAATAGACCATGTTAATACTAATCAAAAGAAAGCCAGGATAGCTGTATTATATTCAGACAAAGCAGACATCAGAACAAGAGAAATTGTCAGGGGTAAAGAGGGGCACTACATAATAATAAAACACCTCATTCTCCAAAAGACATAATTCTAAAATATATGTACCTAACAACAGCGCATCAAAATTGGTAAGGCAAAAATTGACAGAACTTTGAGGAGAAATAGAAAAATGCCGTATTATAGTTGGAAACTTTAACACACCTTTTCAAGAATTGATAGATCAAGTGGGCAGAACATTCAGAAGGATATAGTTGCCCTGAATGATCAATCAATTGATCTAGTTGACATTTATAGAACACTCCATCCAAAAAGAGCAAAATGCACACTGCTTTGAGGCTAACATGAAACATTCCTCAAGATAGAACACATTCTGGGCCATAAAACATACCAACAAATTCTTAAAAATAAAACCCCTATAAAGTATATTCTCAGACCACAGTGAAATTAAACTAGAATTCAACAAGAGAAAAAGAGCTGGAAAAAATCTCCAAATATTTGGAAATTAATAGCACACTGGTAAATAGCACATGGGTCATAGAAGGAGCCTCAAGCCAATTTTAAAAATATTTGAGCCAAATGAAAATTTAAAAATAAAATAAAATCTATGGGTTGCAGCAAAAACAGTGCTTTAAAGGGAAATTTATAGTATTAAGTGTATATATTAGAAAATAAAAAAGATCAAAAACCAATAACCTAAGCTTTCCACCTTAGTAAACTAGAGAAAGAAGGCAGTGGAAGCCTACAGCAAGCAGAAGAAAAGAAATTTAAAAATTAAAGCAGAAATCAATGAAATTGAAAATAGAAAAGCAATGAAGAAAGTCAATAGAATCAGAAACTGATTCTTTGAAAAGGTTAATAAAATTGGTAAACCTCTAGTCAGTCTGATGAAGAAGAAAAGAGAGAAGACACAAATTAGCAGCATCATAAATGGAGAAGGGTCATCATTGCTGGTCCTGTAGATGCAAAAAGGATAATGAAAGAATATTATGAATAATTCTATGTCTACAGATTTGACAACTTAAATAAACCAATTCCTTCAAAGACACAAGCTACCAAAACTCGTTCAAGAAGAAGTAATCTCAATAGGCTAATATCTGTTTAATAAATTGAGTCAATATTAAAGACCTTCCAAAAAGAGATCACCATGTCCAGATGGTTTCACCAATAAATTCTCACAAATATTTAAAGAAGAATTGAAGCCAATATTTCACAATCTCTTGCAGAAATAAAAGGAGAGGAAATACTTGCTAATTCATTCTATGAGACCAGCATTCTCTTAATAATAGCCCAAGATAATGATATTACAAGAAAGGTAAACCACAGACCTACATCCCTAATGAACATAGATGTAAAAATAACCCACAAAATATTAACAAATCAATAATGTATACAAAGAATTATACCTGTGACCAAGTGGGATTTATTCCAGGTGTGCAAGGCCAGCTGAATATTTGAAAATCAATCAATATAACACACCACATCAATGGTTAGAGAAGAAATATCATATGATCATATCAATTGATTCAGAAAAGCTTTTAGATATTTTTGATGAAATATAACACACATTCGTGATAAAGTCTTTCCAAACTAGGAATAAGAGGGAATTTCAGTTTGATAAAGAACATCTACAAAGAACCTATGGCTGACATCATAGTCAAACTGAATGCTTTCTCCCTAAGATTGGGAACAAGGCAAGAATGTCCCTTCTCACCACTCCTAGTCAATATTGTACTGGAAGTTGTAGCCAGTGCAATAAAACAAGAAAAGGAATATAGATATATATAGATATAGTTGCATATATTAAAACATATATAATAACATAATATGTATAAATAACATATACAGAGACAGATAGATTGACAAGAAAATATAAAACTGCCTTTATTCACAGATGATGTGATTGTCTATGTAGAAAATACAAAAGAATCCACAAAACCCCCCTGAAACTTGTGAGTGTTGTAAGGTTTCAGGATACGAGGTTAATACACAAAAGTCAATTGTGTTTCTATTTTCCAGCATGAACAAGAGGAATTTGAAATAACATTACTATTTACAATAGCTCCCCCAGAAGTGAAATACTTAGGCACAATACTAGGTATAAATCTAACAAATATGTACAAATTGTATATGCATGTCCTTCAGTAGGTGAACAGGTAAACTGGTATATCCATTTGATGAAATATTTTTCAGTGATAAAAAGAAACCAACTATCAAGATACAAAGACACACAGATAAATATTAACTGCACATTGCTAAGTGAAAGAAGATAATCATGGGGCGCCTGGGTGGCACAGTCGTTAAGCGTCTGCCTTTGGCTCAGGGCGTGATCCCAGTGTTCTGAGTTCGAGCCCCGCATCAGGCTCCTCGGCTGGTAGCCTGCTTTTTCCTCTCCCACTCCCTCTGCTTGTGTTCCCTCTGTCTCTGGCTGTCTCTCTCTCTGTCAAATAAATAAATAAAATCTTTAAAAAAAAAAAAAAAGAAAGAAGATAATCTGTTAAAATTACATAATGTGATTGTAATTGCATGACATTCTGAAAAAGACAAAACTATAGAGATTAGAAACAAAGTGGTGGTTGCCAGTGACCAGGGTTCCAGGGGAAAGAGAGGAGGGTTGACTCAGCACAGGGAATTGAAACATAGGGGATTTTTTTAGCATTGTGAAACCATTCAGTATGATACTGTAATTGCCAAATGGAAGACACTAGGCATTTTTCAAAAGCCATAGAACATTACTGCACAAAATATGATCCTTGAAGTACACACACTAAAAAAAAATTTTAGTAGTACCGAAGATCCCAGATAGAACGTAGAATGTAACAAGTAATCTAAATGTATTATAAATGCGTAAAACCACCTCACCGAAGTGGGGAGAAAATATGATGACCCAAATAACTTTGGAAATGAGTGAAGTATGTAACATTAAAGACAAAAGAAACTGTACATTAGCTCTATACTTGAGACGATCAGTGTGTATCCACAAATGCGTACCGCAGAAATATGAGTTAACAGTTCTGATATTGCTGTCCATTGATGTTTGAAACGAACAATGAAGTAAAGGGATGGAAGATGGTGTGATTTAGATTTCTCACTGTTGGAGCGGAAATTTACAGATCAGCAAGGGGAGGAGCCTAGAATAATCAATGTGGTAATGAATTAGAGTTGGAGATATCAGTAAGAACTCGTGTTTACATTAATATAAAGATGATTACATATAGAAATATGTCCCAACATCTATATATTCATCAATTAGTACACGCACATATATTTTCTTGCTGTGTCAGCACAAAGGTTAGGAAGAAGGTCAAGAAGCAATCACAGCCCAGTAGCAGTGAGCACACCTATCATCCAAATCTTGGTTTTTAATACCATTTTCCAATAAAAACAATGAGGCTCTTTGAAAAAGTGGCTGAATCTAGGACTGGGGCAGAAAATATGGAGGATGAGCCCGGAGTGTCTTGTAACGACAAATAATAAGGAAATACCAACCCCCACACACAACAAAAAATGAAAACAAACGAAAATGCTCCATGGTGGGAATATTTCAGAAAAACACAGGGGTCAACTGAAAGAGCTCTCGAGGGTTCACACTGGAACAATCCGAGCCACAAAATGATTTTAAAAAATAGTATTCCCAAATACTTTTCCCAATAGTATAATCCAAAAATAAATATCCATGAGCCTAAGCTAATATAAATAATGGAATAAGCAAATAAATGGGTGAGAAGAGACAATTTTCCATGCAGAAAAATTCCAAATAATCTATGTAGCTACGCCACCTTCAAGGAGGAGCTTGACCCCTAGTCCTTAAGTGTGCATCGTGCATAATGACTTCTTCCCCCAGAGCACCGTGTGGAAAGGGAGGAAAAAGAAAAGTTAACTTTATAGTAGAGAAAGCTGACAAACAGTACTTTGGCCAGGTGATCGCGGTCATCATCAACGTCATAAATCATGTTGATAGTATGTACCCTTGATTTGATGTGAAGGAAATGGCACTTTACCTCTGTGATTTTCCTCCCCCGGACTCGTAACTCCAGTGTAATCACAAGAAGAACATCAGACAAATTCCAATAAAGGGCCATTCTGCAATATATTTTATAGGACTCCTCGAAGTCATCAAGGTCGTCAAAGACAAGCAGAGTCTGACAACTGCTATAGCCATAAGGAGCATAAGGTGACATGACAACTCAATGTAATTTGGCATCTTTGGATGGTGTCCTGGAACAGAAGAAGGACATTAGGTTAAAAACTATGGAAATCTGAACAAAGCATGGACTTTAGATAATAATGCATGGATATTGGTTCACTAATTATAATAATTGTATCACGCTAATGTAAAGTGTTAATAATAGGGGGACATGGAGAGGGATGTATATGGGACCTCCGTACTATCTTGTCAATGTTTCTGTACATATAAACATCTTCTAAAATAAAATTCTAAAAAACCCAACATTCGTGCGAAAATATTGTTCTGGCTCAACTCCCACCTTACACGGGAGAAATCCAGCCACCTCCAGATGCCGACAGAATGCCTGGAAATTCTCCAGAGGCACCACGAATGTCAGTTTCTTGATTATTAGGGCTTCCTCCATCCCACAGCTTCTTCTCACGGTTGCCCATGACAATGTCCCAGACAGGACTGTTTGCAAACTTCAACTTGGAGTGCTCACACGTCCCAAGAGAGAGAGGCATCATCGTCATAATTAACAGCCAATGGTCACTGCTATTTTATGTGTGGTTTGGGGGTCCTCTGAAGCAGACAGAAAGGGCTGTGTTGCGGCAGGAACCTGCCCTTTATTTTCCAGGAACAGAAGTGTCTGCGAAAGGAGCGCTTGGAAACCTTTGAGATGAGCTTTTGTCTTGACTAAAAATCCAATAAACTTGTTCTGTCTTGGGCCCTTTTAATGAATCATTTCTGCCTGTCAGGTACCAGGTGTTCCTTTTAGGACATCAAGAAATAAGAAGTGACACGGAGTGCCTCCAGGAAGCAAACCAGACTAAGGCGGATGTCTTCAGCTGGTGTCTTAATGTCACTCTGTGTCCTGCTTCCGCTACCTTGCCAGGATTTCCTTGTCCCTGACCTGTGGCTCACACTCAGGATTATTTCTTTGAAAACCTGCCCCTGCCTGGACATCATCTTCTTTTCCATTCTCTCGGCTGTGTTTGCAGATTCTTGGTACTTAGGATTTGACCCCCTGGCCTGACCGTCGCTCTGGGGTCATAGGCTCAACATCCCTCCCACTTACTGACTTGGGAAACTAAATTATCTTACTTTCTGGATTCTCACTGATTTCCAGCCCCATATCATACCAATACCCAGACAGCTATCATGATAACTTCAAGCACCTGTTGACTGTACTTTATACCATCGAGAGCACAGCATTCAACTGCCTCATCTCTCCCAAGGTGGGGGGCTTGGGTAGGTGTGATTTTTATACAAAGCTGTGGGTTGGAATTAAGAAGTTGCTCCCAGGGGATTCACTACAGTGAAGAAACACCCTGGTTCCATAGAAGGAGACAGAAGGGGAGGAGGAGATCTAGAGTGACTCTGACCCAATTTCTTGTGTAGCTGTTTGGGTATAACTAGGGATGTAAAACACTAAGCAAGCATCAGGAGTGGTGATTGGAACACATTAGAGGCAGGTCAGAGGGTCTGCTAGGAACCAAACTGGAAGCTCAGCTCACTCTTTTAGTAACTGGCTGGTAAAATATCTTCAGTCCCTGGGATGGGGGGCGGGGCTGGAACTCTGTCTCTTTGTTTGTGCAACCTCATAACTGATGCCATCTAACGACTTTACAAGATGTTTCCCAGCGGGCTACACGTTGAAATGGACCCAGCTTGCATGGTGGGTGGCTCGAGTCTGTGAAATGATTTTGCACCTGTGGAGGGAAAAGGCCCTATAAACTCCTCCTGTCTCTGGTTCAGAAAGCAGACCCTCTCTCCAGGGGTGCGTATGATGGGATGCGCTCTCTTTCCATTTCTGCCCCGAAACCCATCTAACTCAGAAGCCTTCTTGGACAGCTGCTTCTTACTGCCTCCAGCTGTTGCTTTGTTGGAGGTAAAACAGGACCTTCTTCCCCAGGACTTGGCCGCTGTGTTGTTCTGTGATGGTGAATAATAGCCAACTGGCTATGGTCCCCAATCATTTGATCCAAAGCTAGTCTATATATGTATACCTCTATATGTGGGTGTGGCTATATGGAGAATATGTGGCTGGCTATATAGGGCACAGGTGGACATCTATGTGTGTGTATATATATGTATGTGTATATATATATATGTAAATATATATATAAATATATATTATATATATATGCATGGGTTAGAACTGCATGGGTCCACTTACATGCAGATTTTTTCAATAAATATTATTATACCGTATTTTACAGTATAGTACTGTACATGGATTTTCTCTTCCTTATAATTTTCTTAATAACATTTCCTTGTCTCTAACTTACTTTATTGTAAGAATACAATATATAATACATATAACGTACAAAATATGTGTTCACGGCCTGTTTATGTTATCATTAAGGCTTCTAGTAAGTTTTAGGAGAATCAAACGTTATGCACAGATTTTAAACTGGGCAGGGGGTTAGTAACCTCAAACTCTCCTGTTGTTCCAGGGTCAACTGTGTGTGTTCTGTTCCTTTGGAGAAGCCTGACTGATCACTGATACGTAGTCCAAACCCAATTCGGTGAGCAAAATGACGGTAATGAGTGAGCGAAGGTGAAGTTTCATTGCCTTAGGGTTCACATTAATGGAAAAACTAATGATAATAGTAGAAAGAAGAAAAAGGAGGAGGAGAGCAAGGGGAAGGGGAAAGAGAAGAAGGAGAAGCAGAAGGGGGGAGGAGGAGGAGGAGGAAAAGAAGAGAAGGAGGAGAAGGGGAAGGAGAAGAAGGAGGAGGGGGGAAGGGGAAGGAGAGGAAGTGGGGGAGGAGGAGGAGAGGGAGGAGGTAGGGAAGGAGGAGGAATTGTCTTAAGGCAGTGTAAATATTTAACCTGGTTATCCGACTGAACAGAAAATAAAGCTGTTGCTCTATTTGGACTGTGGACACTAGCGAATTTTTTATCTCATGCCACAAAAGAGATAGAAAGACAGCAGAGACAGAGACGGAGAGGAGAGATGGAGAGAGGGAGGGAGAGAGGACACAGTGCATTCTACAGCAAGCAGCCTGTGCTGTGGCATCAGTAAGTGGAGGAAATGAGACAGGAGCCCATCTCTGCTCCAGCATGCGGCCCCAGCACACGCACGCTCTCTCTCTCTCTCTCTCTCTCTCTTTCTCGTCTCTGCCTGCTCATGGACCAGCGGGGAATGAGAAAGGGGCGTGAGAGGAGTCACACAAGCCAAAGATGAAGAGGTCTGGAGCCATGCTCGTGAGAAAGGGATCTGTGGGGACGCAAGGGATGTCCCCCGGGGCCAGGGCAGCCCACAGCGTCCCCAGCCCTGCGGGGCACACTCCAGAGCTGTGACATGTCTCCGTGCCTCGGGCCCCCCAGGGGCAGACAGGGTCTGAGCACACAGGAAAACCCTGAACACGTCTTCAAGACTTACTCACTTCCTCCAGGGTAGCAAAACCAAGTAGCAGGGCTGAGTAAACCCTACTCCCGGGCTGTAGGCAACAGCCACTCCTCATGTTCCTGAACCTTCTACAATCTTTCAGAGGCAAGATGTAAGGACACTAAAAGCGAAGTCTCTGCGTCCTGGATTACGTGGCAAGGAAACCTGTGGGAAATCCCAGTTACTGACCCTTTTTTCCTCACGAAAAACAACCACCAGGAAGCATAGAAGATTCCTGGACTCCCATTTGACTTCCCCATTCCACTGCTAGTCTCTCAACAAAGACACTTGTGGGCTCATCATTAAAAATAAATCCAGAATTGAGGCTGTTTCTCACCACCCTGCCCACCCCTCCACGGGTCCAAGGCTCCAGCGCCACTTGCTGGACCACCGTGGGCACCTCCTGACCGACCTCCGCGCTCCTCGCCTTTCTCTCCCGCTGCTGCCCCCTTCGACCTGCTCCCACTCATCAGTCAGACTGACCCCGGGAGCCGGGAGTGCAACCTTCTTATGACCCCCCTGCTCAAAACCAGCCAGTGTCAAAAGGCAAAAGTCACCAAACTAGCCTCTCGTGCCCTCCACCGGTGGTTCTCAACTGTGTGTGGCCTCAGGACCCCTTTAAACTCTTAAAAAGTGACTGAGGACTCCAAAAACAGTTTTATTGATATGCACTGTATCTATCAATATGTGCCAGGGTAGAAATTAAAATTGAGAACTTGAAAAAACATGTATTACTTCATTGAAAAATAACCATAATAAGCCCTTACCTATTACTGCCAACAACATTTTTATGAAAAATAACTGCCTTTTCCAGAACAAAAGAAAAACAGCAGTAAGAGTAACACTATAATACATTTTTGCAGAATGTTTTCATGTCTAGTTTGTGGAAGGGAGACGGGTTCTCTTAGGTGTTCTGTATTCGCTGTTGCAATGTCGGACGCTGTGTTAGTACCTAGAAAATTCCGTTGTGTGTTAGTGAAAAAAAAAAAAGACGAATAATATCTCAGTAGTATTACAAAACTTTTTTTTTCTTTTCTTTCTTTTTTTTTTTTTTTTGGTTTCTTGGATCTTCTGAAAGTGTCTGAGGAAGCCCAGGACCCGTGGACTAGTCTTTGGAAACCATGGCTCCACACCATCTGGCCCCCCACACCACCCTGACCTCATCTGGACCATAGGCCTCCTTGTTGGTTCAACTCCAGCCTCATAGGCTTCCTCCCATCCCTGGCCCCTCAGCTGAGTGTTCTCTCTTCTCCACATAATCCCACGGTTCCCTCCCTCATCTCCTATGGGTCTGCTTAAATTTCACTTCAGTGACACCTTCTCTAACCAACCATTTTGAATTTTACACACTTCCCAGGAATCTTATTTTTAATTTACATTTTTAGCAGGAATTTGGGGCAGGAATTTTGTCTAGCTCAGTGCCCGGAATGGCATTCATTGAACAGTAGGTGATTAATAAATATGTATTGAATGTGCTGCAATTGTTGGCACAGAAACACCACAGTGAAAAAAAATGCCCAGGATTGACCCAGAGATGCTCTTTGACTGGTTTGGGCTTCCTTTCCTAGGACTTGGGTTAGACAGTAGCCTGTCTTCAGAGCAACATTCTTCTCTGTAGACTCACTGCTGAAAATAAGGAAAACTCCCCCACTGCCTCTCCAGGATTGATCACAGAGAGACATCAAGGTGTATTTCTTTCACCTTTTTTGATGAGTGACCAACATCTGAAGAAAGAACTTGATGTTTCTGGAAGTGATGCGATGGAGTCATGATTGATTCAACCCCAGGGGCTGCGTGTGTTCAGCTGTCATGGGAGATCCTTTCAGGTGGCAATGTTGGCCACTTGTGGGGCTGTGGTGACATCAGACCTAGAGGGCCCTTCAGACACTTGAAGGATTGTCACATAGAGGAAAGATACACTATTTTTTTCCTTTTGCTTCCAAGGGCAAAACCAATGGGTGAAAGTGACAGAAAGATTCTTCTAGTAATTTCGCTCGGCTGGGGAAGAGTCAGGCTGCCTTCTGAGGTTGGCCACTGTCCATTCATGGAACAGTTGAGCATTTGGGGGGATAATGTGATTGGTGCACTAGTGTCACACACACACACACACACAAAAAAAAAAAAAAAAAAGAGAGAGAGAGAGAGCTTTAGAGAAAGCTTCATATTTACCTCCTTGGGTCCATCATTCAGTCACAGCATAGCTATAGATACGTCATATAATTTCTAACTCTCAGTTTTATATCTATAAAAGTCAAATAACAGGGGCGCCTGGGTGGCACAGTGGTTAAGCGTCTGCCTTCGGCTCAGGACGTGATCCCGGTGTTATGGGATCGAGCCCCACATCAGGCTCCTCTGCTAGGAGCCTGCTTCTTCCTCTCCCACTTCCCCTGCTTGTGTTCCCTCTCTCACTGGCTGTGTCTATCTCTGTCGAATAAATAAATAAAATCTTTAAAAAAAAAAAAGTCAAATAACAGTACTTATGTCACAGACAGGAATGTGAGAGAAAAGGAAAGGAGTGGACCATATGGCTCCTTGTTGGTTCAACTCCCGCCTCAGTAAAGGTGGTCATGAACGCAGTTTGCTTCACTGCCTAGAAGGCGGGATGGGGTGAACTCCAGATTTCCCCAGGGATGTAGCGAGGTATAAATCTCTGAATACGAGCTGTGGCTGGAGGGGCTGGAGGTGTGGCTGTAAGGGTAGAGATCACCTACCATTAATGTGTTTGATTTGTGGTACTAGTTGCAAATGCATGGTTTTCTTCGAGGTCCTCATTATGTTCAGTCCACCACAGGAGAAATTTCTGCTCTATCATAGACACTCAAATGGAAGTAAGTTATGAGACTTCTCATGCTAACTGGCCCTCTGTAATGGGAAACAGTCACTTCTTTCATTTATTTATTTATTTAAAGATTTTATTTATTTATTTGACACAGAGAGAGAGACAGCCAGGGAGAGAGGGAACACAAGCAGGGGGAGTGGGAGAGGAAGAAGCAGGCTCATAGCAGAGGAGCCCGATGCGGGGCTCAATCCCATGACTCTGGGATCAAGCCCTGAGCTGAAGGCAGACACTTAATGACTGAGCCATCAGGCACAGTCACCTCTTTTAGAAATGACTAAATAAATCTTAAAGAATGAGCGTTTCGGTTCCCATTCATGTTAGAGAATACCTTTTGGTTACATGGCAATCACTTCAGAAAAGGTGCTTTTTAATTCAGATTTCAATTGATCCCATTCTTTCGTTTGCTTTTTTCTCCACTTATTTTAGAATTCCCAGATTTTGTGTTGTTTCATCTCATTGCTTACAGAATAGACTTTTTGTTAAATTTGCTTGCAAGCAAATTGGCATATTTAAACGTAGATTTCTATATTTAATGAGTGGTTCAAATCCATGCTTTAAGAAAGCTGAAATTTTGCAATTAAGTAGTGAGATAATTGTTTGTTTGCATGTTTTTTTAATTTATATTTTGTTGGACCTTTCGATATATAATTTCCTTTGATTTAAGTTTAACAGATGGGGATGGCTGGGTGGCTCAGTCCGTTAAGCATCTGCCTTTGGCTCAGGTCGTGATCCCAGGGGTCCTGGGATCGAGCCCCACATCAGGCTCTGTGCTTGGTGTAGAGCCTGCTTCTCCCTCTTCCTCTGCTTGTGCTCTCTCTCCCTGTCAAATAAATAAATAAATAAATAAAAAATAAATAAATAAATAAATAAATCTTTTTAAAAAAGTTTAACAAATGAATATTTAAAGAATATTTAAATAGTATTCATTTTTTTAATTCACTCACTATTTGGGGCTATCTACTATTAAAAAGCAAATATTTCTTCTAAAGGTTCATCTCCTCTATTAATCCAAAACAGAGTTCCCAAGGCTTTAACCAGTACCACACTGATCACATAGAAATGTCCCACTCTGGTATTGCCAAAGAGATGCTTTAATGATGGCAAGTGGAAATGTTGGGGCATTTCTATTTTTGCCCAGGATGGGTCCATTTACAGTTTGGACAACCAGAAGGATATAATTCCTCTGCCAAAAGGTGTTTAAAATGTCTATTCCTGGGGTGCTCAAGTGGCTCAGCCATTAAGTGTCTGCCTACGGCTCAGGTCATGATCCCAGGGTCCTGGGATCGAGCCCTGCATTGGGCTCCCTGCTCGGTGGGGAGCCTGCTTCTCCCTCTCCCACTCCCCCTGCTTGTGTTCCCTCTCTCGCTGTCTGTCTCTGTCAAATAAATAAATAAAATCTTCAAAAAAAACTTTTTTAAATAATAAAATAAAATGTCTATTCCTTATTTTCACAGACAAGAAAGAAAATGCAGCCACAGGTGTAGATCTGGTGATGAAATTAAAGAGACCCCCCCCAAAAAAATCACATAGCTATATTTGCTAAAATTCTGCCAGCGTTTCGCAGAGCATACTGAAGAATGGAAAGCTTCCACAGGAGCTAAGAGTGGTGGGTTCATGGATGCTGATTGCATTATTAAGATAAACTAATTGACAAATAATTAAATGACGAGAGGCCCTGGGCATGGACTGAGGACGAGTGTGCCATGAATCAAGGATTATGATTAATCTGTTCTGTGCACCTGAGCTCCCTTCGACATGAAACACAGCAGAAACCTCAGTAGTTACAGACTGCAAGCTCAGTATATGCATTTGCTAGAACCTTCTGAGATATATAAGACGGGGTCTGGAGCTGACATACATGGTGGGTGAGTCAACTGCCAGACACATGAGATCTCCCAGGACCAGGGAGCTCTAAACAAGACTGAGCCCTTTAGCCATATTAGTTGGGTCTTACCATTCGTTCTCACGGAGGATGAGCTGGAGCTCTGTGATTCTTCCTTTGTGGTTCATTCCATGTAAATACTGAAAGACAAATATCTGTAGCTCACCTTACCAAGTACCTGTTTAGTATTTCTCAAAACATTGTTTTGCCATTGATTTTGTATAGACCCAAATTAGGATCTCCTTCACGTTTTGTTCTCAGTTTAAAAATGCGCCAGGCAAACCCTACCTGATGATTATTGCCTCGATCTTCAGAACCCAGAGGTGGCAAAACCTGGTCATTTTTATTACAAGGGAGGATATCCAGAATTTTTATAAAATATAAAATACGTAAATCAGAATTCCATTGAGAAAAGAGAAGCCACTCTAGGCATTCCAAGCAGAAAGTGCTTTAACAGAGGGCATTAAAAGCCTACATAATTATTGGAAGGGCTATATAAGAACGATTGTTAGGGAAGCTTCGAGAAGGAGGTAATTAACAAGAGAGCCCACCCGGAACCCACGGCAAATCTCAGGAAGCCCCAGGGGTGCCAACATTGCCAATGTCAGCTGCCTATGATATCAGGACAGGTGACTTCTAGGACCTGTGTAGGACCCAGAAGGCCCTACTAACTTCATATTGGCTATCTGCTCATGTGACTATGTGCGACTGCCATCAATAATAATAATAATAAATAATGGCTTCTGTTTTTTCCCTCCCAAATTTCACATATTTGTCCTGTCTTTGGGAGACTCTAACCTAGAACCACATAAAGGTAGAGATTCTGAGAGCTACATCTCCAGGTGTCTCTCTGGCAATGCATAAAAGACTGTAAAAGGTGGGTGTGGTGATGCCTAGTTAAAAACAGATAATCCAGCACCATGAGAAAACCCAAGAGAACTAGGGCGAAGGCAAGAAGCTTTACAAAACTCTGGTTTGTAACATGGTGGTAGATTGAACTATTGCTCAGCAAATATTCTTCCTCCCTGGCCCTCCAGCCCTGTGGAAGAAGTTCACTCTCCCACCCCGTCCATGTGGGCTTGGGCCTATCTCTTGCTTTGACCACAGGAGTATAGGCAGAAGTGAGAGTTCCAAGAAGAGGCTTTAAGAAGCCCTTTTCAGGATCCTGGAGATTCTGCATTCAAGAGAGCTACTGCTCCTTCAGCCCGGATGTGCCATATTTAAAAACAAAACCAATATGGCGCCCAGCCAACAGAGCCACAGACAAGCTGCACACCCTTGACAAATATCCACCCTCATAAGCCATGAGATTTGCAGGTTGCCGGGTACCTCAGCAACACATACAATCTCTGAGCCTGTCAATTATCACATATTTGCTATGCGGATGGTTGCATTATATTTATAAAGATTTGGGAGTTCTGGTTCTATCAGATATCGTTACGATTGCAGGCTCCACTTCCTCAGATACGTTACAATGAAATAATAGAAGCAAACCACACTCACAACTGACTTTGTTCTCAGCATTGAGCCTTTATGTAGATTGTCTTTTGTATTCTCAATAAAGCTATGGACTAGGAACGTATTATTCATACATTATTAGGACACTGCGACCTCTATAAAGAGACTTTTCTTATCCATAATCCTACAGGGTTAAGAATAAGAATAAGAGCTACGACCCAAGCCAAAAGCTACCCTCTAGAGCCCAACTTCTTACTGAAGGGGTGAACTAGAATTATTTGTGAGATCCCTGGAAAATTCTAGTGTACAGTGAGTACAGTGCCCACCACTACCTTCCCCTACTTCCCGCATATTCTTGTCTTCAGGCTTTATAGAATCTATCATTCCGTGTTTCACCTGAACTCCCCATCACTTTGTTGGATCTCCTACACTGGTTCATCAAACAGGGTTCAGGCATTAAAAGGTATTGATAAAATAAAGAGACTTAATACAGGAAAGCAGGTTTATGAAGCTGTAGGTAGATGAGAGGAGAAAAATCAGGGAAGCCCACTATCAGATCTCAAGGTGACCCCAGCTTTTAGGGAATCCGACCACCCAAGTCAGGAAAATACAGATGCCGTAATTATTGTTCACAGGGACAGGTAAATCACGAGAGTCCACCCAGATGCTTGAGGAAAGCTTCACCGTGCAGATTTCCCACAGAGCGACATCTGGCACAGTCTGCCCCTTTGACTTCTTTTCTGTACATACATTTCTAATATTTAACTTGCAGCTATGAATAAGGCAACAATATAACACCCTACCGCTCTCCGTTGTGCCAACAAAGACTTACCCACTCTCAGCTCAAAAGGAAATGTTCTGGTCCCATCAGACACTGTATCCATCTCTGGCTAATTGTTGGATCTTCTTCTATTCATTTTTCCACAACTTTCCCCCTAGAGAATAAATATTTAGTTTAACTACCACCGATGTTCCTTAATAAGCTAGTAAGAGAAGAGGCGAAATTACACAGCAATTATTATCAGCAAATATTTAAATAGCAAAGCAAGGACCAACTTGTGTATTTTACACGTTTGTTTGCTTGTTGGCAACAGCCTCAGAGACCAAGGTGGGGGTCCAGAACCGCCTTCTTCAACCGTCTACTCTGTGATCCCCAGAGACAGCTCTGGCTTGTCTCTGATGAGGTGACAAACTTTTCTTCCTGTGATGTGGTCCCGCCTGTATTTACTGTCATCGCCCATTCACATAGACCATTTAGAATGGAATTGCTAGGAGTCTCCCCCAAAAGAAAAATATTCCCAGGCTTCAGATAGATACTTTCTTAATCTATACTTCTCGGAACCCCCCCCCACACACACACACATTTTCCTTGGGCTTCTACCAATGCCAATATCATCATCGTGTTGGTATGTAAACTGGCTCCTCCCAGGTGAGACCTTGTAGAGATCTCTCCAGGCTATGCTGGGATCTCATCCAGTTATGGGTCTGGAGACAATGAGGGGTAACCAGGGTGGCTCTTGAAAGTCTTTTTGAAAATGGTTCTTTGCAAGGTAACTATATCTCAAGTAAAGTCATTGCAAGGTCTTTAGACAAGGGGAGCCCAGCCTCCTCAGGGAAGGAGGGGGATACCCTTGCTTTCAGTAGAATGAAGTGGGCAGTGGGGGTGGGGGAGGGCAGGCTACTCATATTTATCAGAATCTCCAAAACCCAGAGCCTTAGTCTTCCCCCAAGCAACACTATCAAGGGCTAAAGGATCAAAAGCATGAGAGACCATTTCTACCTATAAGGTCCACCATTCCCTTTCGAAGAAAAATGATAGCACCGACTATCTCTTAGGTCAGGACACAAAGCTACTGCCAAACGGCCGGAGGTACCGCCAACAGGTGTTTCTGTGCGAATTCGCATGTCTACCTAAACCCGCGGTTCTACCTGCTGCCGTGAAAATGGCTTTCGTTCCTCTTCCTTCTTCCAAATCTTGCATGTGAGCTCTCAGAACAGAATATAAACCAGAATCCTGTCGGCAAGGGACTGGAAGAAACACATTTCCATACCTTCGGCACCTGTAATACCAAGCAGAACGTGGAAGGCTTTGGAAATGCTGCCGAGTACTGACGGACAAGCATCTGGCTCATCAGGGCTGGATGTCCTCCTATACATTTATCCACCTCAGCACTTTCTACATGGCGGTGGAATTTTCTCGAAGCACCTTTGTCATTGCTGTAACGTCTAAACCTGGCTCCTTCATCATTGCTGTAAGCCCCAACATAGTAGGGGCTTAGTAGTCATTGACCATATGAGAATTAGTACCCAGGTCCATTACTATGAAGACCACGCTTTCCCATTGCACTCCACTCTTTACTAGAAAAAAAGGAATATTTCTATTTCTGTTACTCATCAGATCAGGGAAGACAGAAACTGCTTTTAATATTCCCTTGTTACTTGGAAAATTAACTCCATCATATGGCGCAGTCAACTCCCATGCAATTCGACTGCAAGGTCTGTCAGATGGTATTTACCTCACTTCAGGGAGCAGAAGCCTTTAGCAGGTATGTATACAGGAAAGCCAACTTTATCTGTCGATATAATTTCTCTGTGTGTTTTAAGGCCTCATTAAAGAAATGGAGCCCATGAGTCCATAGGGATTCCTACCCTCATCAGGGAAACGCAGGGAAGGAGATAGCAGAGGCCACAGACTATTAGCTGAGTTGTCACTAAAGCCATACTGTATTTAGCTGTAAGCACTACACCTCATGGCCTAATTAGGAAGACTGGTTAACCCGGAATTAGACTGACATTTTTTTCTTCCGGTCACACGTCTAAATTATTCCTCAAATGGAATAGGTGGCAGCAGCCAGGAAATGCAGCCCTGCGATTGCGTGCGTGGACCCCAAAGAAACTGGGCAACAGGCCTAAGAGATAGACAGTAACCACCAGGGGCGCCCGCTTCTTTATTTAACATGGGGTGTCCATTCATTTATCAAGCAGGCATTGTGCTAGGTAGGCACTCTGGAGAAGATAGTTACAAGACCTGGGGTTCCTGGGGTTCCATAGGTTAGACTCAAAGACGGGAAATGGGGTGAGCTGTGTAGGCTCTCTGGATCTCAGAGTCTCTTCTGAAAGGGGAGGCTAATAATTACTCACACCTCAGAGGACTGTTGGGAGCAGGAAGAGAAAAATGGCACAAAGTCTTGCCGTAAGGAATACATGATGGAGAAGGACGCCTGGGTGACTCAGTCGGTTAAGTGGCTGCCTTCAGCTCAGGTCATGATCCCAGGGTCCGGGGATCACGTCCCACGTTGTGCTCCCTGCTCAGTGGGGAGCCTGCTTCTCCTTCTCCCACTGCTGCTCCCCTTGCTTGTGCTCTCTCTCTCTGTCAAATAAATAAATAAAATCTTTAAAGGGAAAGAAAGAAAGAAAGAAAGAAAGAAAGAAAGAAAGAAAGAAAGAAAGAGAAAGAAGGAAGGAAGGAAGGAAGGAAGGAAGGAAGGAAGGAAGGAAGGAAGGAAGGAAGCCTTATGGTTATTGCTGCTAATTAAGGTCCAGGAATGACATAATGAAGACACCTGAGTTGCTCTATCCCCAAATTCACCAGCCCCTCTTCTAGACATTGTACCAGTGCTACTGGGAGCTGACCCTGAAACCCATAGGTGGACTCAACCAGATGTGGATCTGGCCAGTGAGACGACGGCACGAACAAAGTGGTACCTTCTGGAAAGTTCTCCAGTGGAGTGCAGGGGGTCCAGAGGGGCCGTGGGGGTAGAGAATGCCCCGGGACAATTGCTTCTCGGAGCTGTGAGGAGGAAACCCTCTCCTGTGAGAAAGGCACCAAAGCTGAAATCAGACTGAAGGTCAGAGACCAAGGGGAGGACTTTGGCAGAGACTCTTCAGCGGGAGGGCAAACGCAGGAACCAGGATGGAAAGCGTTTCAGAGGAGCTTTGTGCCTGCTGTCAGAAGGACAGTCCCCGCCCAACACCAAGGCCAGCCCCACCGGGCTGGGATTTCTAGACATGATGGAGCTGGCGAGCGCAGTTGTGTGTCTCAGCGGGACTTTACTCCTCCAGGCTGCCTGGCGTCCTGCTCATTCCCTGGCACAGAGCAGGTGGATACGAAACATCGCTGGAATGATCTGGGAGAGGAGGAGCGGTGCGGTGTTCGGTTCTGATTTTCAGGCAGTGGAACCCAGGGAAAGTACTCCTGCCTGGAGACCGGGAGGTCTGAGTGCACGGCACGGAACTCAGCCTCAGGAACCAGCACATTTCGGTTTTGAGCTGAAAACCTGTCTCAGGACAAGATGAACAGGGTCCAGAGGTGTGCCAGCCTGTCCGACTAAAGCAGAAATGTGATCCCCACTCTGGGCTTCTATTTTGGTGGTTTGCCCTCACCACAGAGCACCCCGATTCTACCCTCATTAAATACATGTTGAACAAATATTTAAAAGGATGCAAAATTACAAAAATATTTTATAAAATGTTATAAAGATAAAAACATATAAGCGTGCCCCAGATTTTGTGTCTTTCTGTCTCTGCCTCCCTTTACTCTGGGATCTCAGGCCACCCATATGCCTCAGACCTTCATCTCCTGGGCTGTGCCTTTTTCCAAGGGGCTGTTTGAGGGGCAAGCAGCCGGTGCTCAAGCAAATAGTGGTTATTCTAATGGGAATAAGCATATTCAACAGGGTAAGTAAAGAGTGTTTAATAGAGGGTTTCTCTACCAAGGTGGCTGCAGACCGAGGTGGGGAAGCATCACCACCTTAGGCATGAAGAAGTGAGAGGAGGAAGTGATCACAGGAGCCCAGCGTGGACAGGCTGTGTGACAGGTGCTATGGCCTCTGGCAAAGGGACACCAACAGTCCCAAGCGACCCTGCAAGGAGAGAGCTGGCTGATAGACCACTACCCAACCACAGTCCCCTCCTGCTTTCTGACTTACAACTGGCACCGCCTATCAGCCAACCCCAAGCGGAAAGAGGTCAAGAACACCCACTGATATTGTGCAATCATGTCAGCTTCCTGGGACACAAAGCCGTGTGGGGAAGGGTAGAGGGCAGGAGAGGCAAGCAGAAAACACGCACACTAAATGTTTCTCAATGTTGGGGTGCCTGGCTAGCTCAGTGGGTAGCGTATGTGACACTTGATCTCAGAGTGGAGAGTTCAAGCCCCGTGTTGGGTGTGGTGCCTTCTAAATGTTTCTCCATGTTTTTATCACTCCTAATAACTTCCACTTCTTATTGGCTCTGAGGTCAATTTGCAATTGTATATTTCTGTAGAAAGCTATTTCAGCAAGATTTTCCATGACTAATAGGATAGGATTATGTACTTATAAATGCTTATTCATTACAAGTATATACTCTCTTTTGTCTTCTGTTGTTAAATCCCCTCTTTGCACATTGTAAGTATTTGTGTTTTTTCTCAGTTTGGGAGACTTGCCAGTGTTTTGCTTATTCCATGAGTCTTTCTCAAAAGACCAAATCTTAGACTTCTCGCTCATTTCCATGGTTTTCAAATTCATTTGTTTTTTTGATAGATTTCTTTTGCTTTTACAGTTTAGCTCAACTGGATTTACTTTTTTTTTTTTAAGTTTTTCTTTATTTATTTGGCACAGAGAGAGACAGCCAGCGAGAGAGGAACACAAGCAGGGGGAGTGCGAGAGGAAGAAGCAGGCTCCCAGCAGAGCAGGGAGCCCGAAGTAGGGCTCGAGCCCAGGACCTTGGGATTACGCCCTGAGCCGAAGGAAGACGCTTAATGACTAAGCCACCCAGGCGCCCCACAACTGGATTTACTTTCATCGTTTTATTTTATTATAAAATACCTCAAACGAAGGATTTGTTTTGGAGTCCTGGTTTATTTCATATGTTTCTATAATGTGTTAAATTACAAAGAAGTTCTTGTTTTTTCAGTGATAGCCATTCTAACAGGTGTGAGGTAGTGTGTCATGTTTTGACATGTTTCCCTGATGATCAGTGATGCTGAGGACCCTTTCATGTGCCTGTTGGCCACTTGTATGTCTTCTTTGGAAAAATCTCTACGTAGGAGCGCCTCTCACCTTTTTAAATCTAATTGTTTGTTTTCTTGCTGGTGAGTTGTATTTCTGTATATATTTTGGACATTAACCCCTTATTGGATGTATGGTTTGCAAAGATTTTCTGCCAGATTCTCATTTTCATTTCACTGGATTTCATGTTATCGATGATTCTCTTTGCTGTGACTTTTTGTTCGATGTAGTCCGGAAAAGAATGGCATCTTGCCATTTGCTACCAAATGGATGGACCTCAAGTGAATTTTGCTAAGTAGACTATAGAATCTCACTTATGTGTGAAATCGAAAAAGCCAAACAAAAAACCAAAACCCAAAGACAAGCTCATTGTAACAGAAAACAGATTGATGGTTGCCAGAGGGGAGGGTGGGTGAAAAGGGGGGAAGGGGTCAAAGGTACAAACTTCCAGTTATGAAATAAATGACTCATGGGATGTAATGTACAGCATGGCAACTGCAGCTAATAATACTGCTAATTACACTATATATTTGGAAGTTGCTAAGAGAGTAAATCTTAAAAGTTCTCATCACAAGAAAAGAATATTTTGTAACTATGTATGATGACAGACGTTAACGAGACTTACTGAGGTGACCATTTTTGCAATACATACAAATATAAAATCATTGTGCTGTCATCTGAAACTAATATATTGTCAATTACACCTAAATAAAAAATTTTTAATTAAAATTTAAAAAAAGAAGTTTCATTATTTTCTGAAAAACGTGTTACTGCAGTCTTGAGTTTCTGAAACGATTGTTATTCCGTGAAATGTTTGTTCAAAGCCAAGTGTCTATAAATATATTATTAGTTTTCTAATTTCCTGAATAGCTTTCTTGAATTTTTGGAAGCTTCGGGATGCAGCCTACCATCAACTTGTATAAATAATCATGAGCATATAAAGAGAAGGCACACTTCTGATAAAGCAAAACATTTGATCCTATTCATTCGACCTAATTTATTTGCATTACATTTTGTCATTTGTACCCATATTTAATTTCTAATAATTCAAACCTCCCATTACAGTTACTCACGCTTTTATGTCTTTCCAAGAGATTGTACTTTGTTGATTATATTGAGTCAAAGAATAAAACCTTGATAACTTTAGGACCTTAGTGTTGATTATACATTTTCACGTAAGTGATTTTCCCACTTAGCACGGTCAGCAAGTTTTGCCTTAAGTGCTATGTTACTATGCCTACCACTGGCAGTCACCTGTTCCAATTAAGATTACCTTTCTCAACTTTGCTTTTTAGGTTTTGGAATTCATCTCTCTCAAGCTCTATGTTTTATAAGCAGTCATTCTTTAAACAAACATATTCCCGTCGTCTGAGAGTCTTGGCTGTTCGGCGGTGGGATTGACACGTTAGTTTTATCTTCGTTATAACAGCTACAATTTACCCAACCTCCGTCCTCCTATTTTACGTTTGCTCCTCACGTTCCTTGGTGAGCCTCTTCTTTGTTGCCCTCTGATGTATGGGGAATGCTGGTCTTTGTCTCTGCCAGTGATTTGGAAGAAAAACATGCAGTTTTTAAATGCTACTAGGAATGACTTTACTCTTTCTTGTTTTTCTTTTTTACTCAAGTATTTGCAAGTAGCCCAAATGCCCATCGATAGATAAATGGATAAAGAAGGTGTAGTATATGTATATTTATAAACCTCAACTCTTCTTAAGGCCAAAGTTCTATGTAACTAAGCTGTCTAATAAAAAAAGCTAGGGTTCAACTCCTTTTTAAGGAAGACAAGGAAATGCATGCTTCCTGACCTTTTTCTTCTTCTCTCTGCCCCGGCACAGTAACTCTGAAAGCCTGCAAATGCCCTCCCAGGCCACCCTCCCGCCCCACTTCAGTTAATCAGAGAGTCTTGCAAACTGCTTTGCTCAACTCCTTCCACTGAATTCTTTTTGAAAGTCTTTTTTGATCTGTTGCAAAGGACTCTATCTTAAGTGCAACTCAAATGTCCGCAGAGCTCATCAACAATTGAATTATAAATGAGGTCCCATGAGCACCAGTATTATTAGTAAATTGCCCTTCTTCCCTCAACCTGCACCTCAAAGATTGTGTCTCCCTTTTCTCTGGTTATTCCACCCCGAAGAACTTCTTTTAATCTCTTTGGTGGGCAGAATAATGGCCCCCTGAAGATGTCCACGTCCTAATCCCCAGAACCTGAGAATATGTTATCTTAAATGGAAAAAGAGATTCTGCAGCTGTAATTCAGGTTAAGGACCTTAAGGTGGGGAAGTTAGCCTGGATTACCTAGACGGCTCAGCCTAACCACCTGAGTCCTTTCAAGAAACGTTCCCAACAGAAGTCAGAGCCAGAAACGGAGGTGTGTCGGGGCACCTGGATGGTGCAGCCAGTTAAGCATCTGACTGTTGATTCCGGTTCAGATCATGATCTCAGGGTCATGAGATCAAGTCCTGCATCAGGCTCTACACTCCTCAGTGCGGCGTCTGTTTGAGAGTCTCTCTCTCCCTCTGCCCCTCCCCTTGCTCATGCTCTCTCTAAATAAATAAATAAAATCTAAAGGAAGGAAGGAAGGAAAGAGGGAGGGAGGGAGGAAGGAAGGAAGGAAGGAAGGAAGGAGGGAGGAAGGAAGGAAGGGGAGGTGTGACTATGGAGGAATGGTCAGAGAGGAGCAATGTTGCTGACTCTGAGGGTGGAGGGAGAGCGCCATGAGCTGGGGCATGCCGGTGGCCCTAGAGGCTGGAGAAGGCAGGGGAACAGAGTCTCTTCTGGAGCCTTCACAAAGGAACATGGCCAGTTGACCATGATTTTAGCCCACTGAGACCCGAGTCAGACTTCTGACTCTCACAGAACCATAAAATTATCCATTTGAATTATTTTAAGCCACTCGATCTGTAGTATTTGTTGCTACAACAATAGGAAACCACTAGGGTCCCCAGTGGGGTTCTTTACACCCCTTACCAACCCCCCCGGAGCTATACACAGGATAGTTCTTTGTTCCGTGTTGTTCTGCTGCTGCTCTGGCTTCCCCAATCTAGTCAACGTTGGCTTCTCTGGAAGCCACTGGAACAACATCAACATTGCTAGGATACAACAAAGAGAGGCAAGTGGCCAGGACTGGATCCAGAAGGCAAATAGGGCTTGGCCAGACTTAGGGTTATTGTTCAGAACAAATGAGTTCATATACGCAAAGTGCTTTCAACAGCGCCTGGTGCAGAGTGCTGGCTTTTCATGAATACTTTTTTCTTTTGCACTCCCGGTAAAGATGGTCAAGTCAATCAAATTCCATATACCTCACCATTGACCCGTGGCCCATCTCTTGTTTTCATTCACTCATGCATGCATGCATGCGTTCCTTCATTCATTCCCTTGAATGGCTCAACCCACTCTCATTCTCTTTCCCTCCCTACACAATCATTGCGGTATTACACATTCATCTGTCCTTTGACTGTGTTCTTGTTAGAAGTGTATTTTTGTCTTGCGTGGGTGTAATTTTTAACTTATATAAATGCAACTGATATAGAACGATTCATTTTGCACCAGGACTAGTTGTTCTGGTTTCATTTTTTATTTATTTATTTTAAGATATAAGCTTGTCTCTATATCTGTTCCTTCTTATTTTTTTTAGGTTTATTTATTCATTTTAGAGATAGAGCACACGCAGAAGGGGCAGAGGGAGAAGGTGAGAGAATCTCAAGCAGACTCCACACTGAGAGCGGAGCCCGACACAGGGTTCGATCTCACCACCCCAAGATCATGACCTGGACTGAAGCCAAGAGTTGGACACCTAACCGACTGAGCCACCCGCTAGTATTCCATGGTGTAAAACCTCATCTTACCTGTCCACAAGGTTAATGCCCAAAATATTTAACCTTTGTACAACACAGACATGGCCCAATCAGGAAACTGCCTCCGTGCTAGAACTGGGTCCCTGAAATGGAGGGATTTTAATCTTCAGTTGCCACATACATAAGGATTGGGTAGGTCTCAAAAGGGGAGAAAGACATTGAGTGGGTTAGGGGAAGCAACCAGTTATCAACCAGCAAAGCGCTATTTCACTATCTCAACAACCGGCATGGCTGTACGATGTCCTTCCTCTGAGTATCACCCCCGCCTGTCCCCTCTTCAAGGGATGAATTTCCAGCTTGCCTCCAATTTCCTGGACATCAACTATAGTGTAACAGACTTTCTTGTACATTACAGACCCCAAGATCCTTTCCCCGGTATAGACACCAAAGACTTGCTGGGTCACATGTATACACATATGTCATTTGCATGGGTGGTACCACCTGGCTTTCCATAATGGCAGCACTGGTCCAACCTCCCACCAGTGGAACATCTGACACCACCACCATGGTTCAACTTCCTGCCCATGCTGCTGCCACCCAGCTCTGATTTTCACCAGCTCGTGGGCATGCAGGAGTAACCCCTGTTGTGGGAAATGGCATTGGTCCAATTCCTAATTGCCCATAAGCCTGAGCTCCCCTCTTACCCTTACAAATTTGGTGCCTTCCCTTCCTATAAACGTCCTTCTCGCAACTCCTCTCACTGTCCTATTGGGCTTTCCGTCTTTTTATCATGGACCTGCAGGAGTTCCTTGTATAAGAATGTCAGTGTGTGCATCGACGATGCTATCTCTTCACGCTTCCTGGACCACGAACCCTCAATGTGCCAGCCGTGTGCTGAATTCCGAGTCAAAGTGGGGAGGTGGATTCTCCTCCTGACTGCCTCACAGTCCGCCCCCTGCACCCTAACGCCGCAGCACCTTTGCCCAGAGTCTCTAAAATCTCTTGATGACACACCTGCTATGGCTGCTGTCCTCACACCCCCGGCTGAACGACAGTGTTGCAAGCAAATCCTGCTGAGAGTGGCGGAACCGGAGGGGGAGAGAGTCTGTGGTCTAAAGCAAACCATCATTCAGGCAACCAAAGGCTCCTTAAGTGGTATCCGTCATTTAGACTGGCCAACTAAAGCAATTCCTCATTGGTAGTGGTAGGACTTGGGCACGTCCATCAACGTCCGGGGTTTTCACCGATGTTTTCTTGCTTTTGCCACAAATTCCCCACCCACGCCAAGGTTCTTGGACGCTGCGTTCTGTGATCTCATCATAGGCATCTGGTGAAGAAAGAGCTTAGTGCTTCAATAAGGTGGAGAAATGTGAGTTAAGCAAAGCACCTCTTTTTTCCTAATGAAGGGTTTCTAGTATGTGCACAGTGGCCTTCAAAAAGTAGGAACAGAATGGAGCGAGCATTGCTGTGGCAAAATGAGCTCTATTCTGGAAGGCGAGTTCTTGCATCTCATTTCCAGCACATGTAACGTTGCAGTTCATCACACTGAAGCCTCAGTTTCTGAATCTGTCCTATGGGGACAATAATACAGTTCCTGCGTAAAGACAGGGAGCTTAACATTAAGGGTTAGACTGAGCTTCTGCTCCAGCCTAGGGCTTAGTCATATGCACACCTCTCCCCCCTTGACCCTTCAACCTCCGCCCACCCCACCCTGCTGTGAAATACTGCACAGGAACAGCCACGATACCCTCGCAGCTGTGGTTAGTGACACTTGAAAGCAAACCTTTGTGGATTCCGTTGTGCTTCTGCAAACCTGGAACGGGATGCTGTTGGAAGCCCAGTAGTCATAGTACATCCGGGCGTCCCACCTCCTGCTCCGACAGGCTGTCACTGGCAGAGACCCATGCTCCATTGGCACAGACCATGTTTCCAATCACAGCTTATCTGAGCAGTGTTTAAAGTCCAAAGCTATTATTTACGGCTCAGTCGAGGGGAGAGGAGAGAATCAGGAGGTAGGAATGAGACCCGTGCTGCCAAAACCACTCACAGGGAGGGACAGGGTTTGACACGCATAAGGAGGGGAGAAGGGGTTTTGGGATCTTTTAAAGCCTCAGAGATCGGTCTCCTCCCCTCTCCCAGAAGCCTCCATTGATCCCCCCCTTCCCTAACTAGCTTTATTAGTCAGGGTTCTCTCGAGAACCTCCAGAGAAACAGAATGAGGAGGAGATCTATGAACTCTGACTCTAGCTCGCTAGCGATTCAGCTGTCTATCACCTATCTACCCATCTATCTATCGTGTATCTGTTAGAATCCTGACTAAAACAATGATTGATTGATCGATTGATTATGAGGAATTGGCTCACCTGATTATAGAGGCTGAGAAGTCCCACAATCTGCCATCTGCAAGCTAGAGACCCAGGGAAACCCGAGTCCAGTTCAATCCAAGTCCGAAGGCCTGAGATCCAGGGGAGCCAATGGCATAAATCCCAGTCCCAGGACAAGAGATGAGATGAAATGCTCCAGCCCAACAGTGAGGCCGAGTAAAAGGAGGTTGAGTTCTTCTGTTCCTCTGCTTTTTGGTCTATTTGGGACCCCAACAGAGCAGATGAGGCCCACTCATTGGGGATGGCTAATGTTGTCCTGAAACACCCTCACAGACACCCCCCCCAGACATAATGTTTAATAACATTTAATCTGGGCACCCCAGGGCCAGCTTATTTTATACTCTTCGATGGTGAGATACTCTGAAAACAACCACTTCACAGAAGGGAAAAAGGAAGGATGCAAATTTAGGGTTCCATGCCTAGTACCATAAGCAAGTGGCAGAGACCGTATTGAAAATCACATAGGTGCTGTGAACCCAAGCCCGAGCGTGTAACTACCGGGCAACACAGAGAATTACGTTGAGGGCTGTTATCTTAAGCCTTGCTCTTTTTCTACATGCAATGCCCTCTTTAATTAAACCCATGGTAGGTCTCCCTCCTCTTTCAAGGGAGAAAGAATCATCCTTCTCCACCCTGCAGAGGGAAAAGGGTAATGCTCTGTGTCCAATTTTCTTTTCATTGCTATTTTTATTATGGAAACACAAATGTTCAGTGATTCCAAAATGAAAACAGGGAGAGTTAATTTTGTCATCCTTACCTAATAAAATTCTTAATGGGTTCCTCACCCATTATCATAAATACTTTTATTGTGTCTAAATTTTTTTCCACAACTGTGCAGTAGTAAATCTTGCTTTCAAAAAAAATTAAAAATTGAAGAGACATGTTCCTTCTGTGTTTAGATCTCTTAAGTATCATTTGCTACTTGGGATTTAGTTCTCTTTCCTCAATTTGGAGCAGAAATAAGCGTTCTAAGGTAGATACAGCATGCGTAGTGCAATTTTATGTAATGCAGAGAGGGATTCTTGAAGTTCTTGTAAAATTCTTATTTGAATTCTGTTAAACATGTAAATAATCTTCTGATATAGCACACTGCGATAAATCGTATGTTAAATTTTGCATTCAATGTAATTTGAAGCATACTTCTGTTATTTGTGCCCAAAATAATCTTTACTAAATTGAACTTCATGGGATGTGTGTGTGTGTGTGTGTAAACATTAAATCAAAATTTGAAAAATCCTCAACTCATATGAGGCATATTTTTGAGTACTTTTGATAATTTTACATTATGGCAATGAGACTATCACCTCGATTAACTGGAGCACTGAGGTTGAAATAGCATCTTGTTGTTAAACTGGTGATTGCATTAGGGTCAAACAGTAGATATTTTTATTTCAAATTCAGGCAGAAAATATTTCAATATATGACAGTCTAGTAAATTGGACATACCCATCCTCAGTGTCAAGCATTTGTCAAGCCGTTGGTATGAGCTGGGCATTGCACTAAGGTGGGCAAAAATCATGTATGTATTTCCTCTTAAGCTTCAAATACTTGTTTGGGGGAATATGAAAATAAGTAAAAAACCAAGTTAAGCTCTATGATCCCTGAATACTTTATAGCCCCTGGGATTCATTGGGTGTTCTAAAGTTAAATATTCATGTCTTTTACCAGTCTGTGATATTCTCAACCATGACCTCTTTGGATACTGAAATTCACCAATTCATTCTGTTCCCTTTTTCTGTAACACCACTTACACAAATTGGACCTTTTCTTTCTTTTCTCCGTACCCCCTTCACTTCTCATATTTTCCAACCCTTTTCTCTGTGTCGATTTCACGGTACCATTTTCAGATCTATCCTCCAGGGCACTAATTCTTTTGTTATCTGTATCAAGATGCTGTTTGACTTGTCCATTTTTTTCAACTTCAATATTCTCAAATTCGCATGGCTTTTTGAGATCTTTTTGAAATCTTCCTGAATGTTCTCACATCCCCTTGTTCCTTCAACATTTTTGATCCATTTTATTCATTTCAATGTATGAAACACACCTCATTTCCATAGCATTGTTAGTAATTCCACCATGCATAGTCTTCGTGGGTCTGAGCCTCCAGTTTGTTGTTTCTGTTGACTCTTGCTCCAGTGGTGGCTTGCGTCCTCCAGCCACTGGCTGCTTATTTCAGATCCCAGGGAAGTTCACCTATGTGAATCTACTCTAATCTAAGATTTTGAGCTGGATTTTTCCAGGACGTGCCCATGGTATGGATTCTGCCCCAAATCCTCATTATATACTTTTAATTAGGGATTCTCAAGAGACCTTTTCTTTTTTCAGTCACTCAACTTGATGCTAAGAATGATGCCAGCAATTTTTTCAAGATCACCCTTCTCTAGAACAGGAATTTTATTTACTGTACCCCTGAGGGTATCCTAGATCTAGGGCCCTCACTCTATGATAGGGTTTCTGACCCCATCTAGGCGTGATTTGGGGCACCTAGACTTTGGTGTTTCACTAAAACACTTCAAAGATTAACATTTGTCCTCAGCCAAGAAGCCGGCTTCGAAAACTAATGACTTGTCTCAAATCATGTTTCATTATTGTTTCTCACTTCCAACTTGCATTTGAGCTCTGTATACTTGAAATGTTTATTCTTAGGTTCCCTGATTTTATATATATATATATATATATATAATTAATTAAAATTAAAATTATTAGGATGATTTTAACTTAGGTTCCCTAATTATATATATATATTATACATAATATATAATATTAAGTTATATATATAATTTATATATATGTTATATATATACACACATATATATTTATATATATATTTATATATTTTTTATTTATTTATATGTATATATAAATATATATATATATATATATATATAAAACTGGCTTAAGTTAAAATTATCCTAATAATTTTAATTTTTCTCAAAACCACTAAATTAATGTTAATAAATATGCCAGCTATTAATAATGATTTAATTGTTGCTACCTTCTGGTGTTATTGATTTTTTTCTTAATGCTCAGTTATATTTTAAAAATGTGAACAGGAGCATTGGGGTGGCTCAGTCAGTTAAGCGTCTGCCTTTGGCTCAGGTCATGATCCCAGGGTCTTCAGATTGAGCCCCACGTCAGTCTTCCTGCTCAGAGGCGAGCCTGCTTCTCCCTCTGCCTCTCCTCCTCCCCCTGCTCATGCTTGCTCTCTCTCTCACTGTCAGATAAATACAAATCTCCAAAAAAAATTTTTTTAATGTGAACGGAGGGACATTTGCTATTTTTATAATTAGATAAATGTTATGAAACAAATATCATGATAAATAATTACATTATATAATGGCACTAATTCATGAAGTACTACCAAATTACCTGTGAGTTTTCCATTTTTCCCTTCCTTATCTGCCCATCTGGACTCAAAGGTAGTTCCCAATTCAGAACCGCATGCAAGATACAGATACAAAAGGCTCCAAGAGAAAGGCTCTATTTCTGATATACTTTTTTATGCATTCAATCGTGTATATTAGTATGTACTCATGGATATTTATTTTATCATTTGGATTGCAAGCCAATACATGTAATTTATTTCTTTTTCTCAAATTGCCCCCTATTTCAGTCATCTCTGTGCCCCTTTGACGTATACACCCCACCATTTGTTTTTTGAGCACTTTCTTAATTTCTGGTTCTACAAGGTGCTGTAGACTTATCTTGTATGTTCCCTGCTCCATATCCAGGGCCAACCATTTCTCCATCCCCAGGGCCAACCATTTCTCCAAGGAGTCCTGATGCCTTTTGTCTGTTTCTTCTATCTCCCACTGCAGGCCCCAGGCAATCCTCCAATGTCACTGACAGCATTGAAATAAATGCATGGGAAGACTAAAACTCTGAAAGAGGCTTATCCGTCCCTCTGACCAAGACTGAGGTGGGAGAAGGGAGTCTCCATCATTCTTTTTCTCTGAATATTCTATTACTGCTTCGATCTGGAAGCAGACATAGTCATGGGATGCATGCAGTGGAGTGGGAACAATCAAGCTCCAGATTTCTAGCCAGAGAATGAGAGAGGGGGGTCCCTGGGAACCAGTAAGTGTCAAGAAGATCATTGACAGGATGTTAGCTCAAGGAAGCAATCCTGTAAATAATGTACCACTCCTGGATTCACACACAAGTTGCACATATATGGACTGGATGCTAAAACAACACGGTCTTTGAGAACTGAATTATGTGTTAGAACAACACCCCAATCCCAGACTGACCCCTGGGTAACGCACAGGTGGAAGAGATATGAAAAACACTTGCAAGGGCTTTGTATACTGAACTGACATTATAAAGAATTAAAGCACTCAGAAGGTGGGTAGAACCTTATGGCCTGAACCTAACCAGGTATTTCCCTGCTTTAAAAGAGTCAATATCATAGGAATTAAATAAGACTCAGAGTCAACTATCTCATGTCCAAGATGTCTAGAACACAATCCAAAATAATTCTGCATATTAAGAAATAGGAAAATCCAAACATCTCACAGTGAAAAAATGTGAGACACTAACAATGAAATTATGCAGATGAGATTATCAGACAAACGCACTCCTTGAAATCAAGTGAAATCAGAAAGTCTCAGCAGAGAATAAAAGATCGTTCAAAAGAACCCAAAAGAGATTTTATATAATAATCACAATTTTAAAAAAATCATTGGGTAAACTCAGAAGCAGAATGGAGAAAACAGAGAAAAATATCGGTGAACATGGGAAAGACCATGAGATCATCTGCTTGAATAGCAGGGAGTAAAAACAAAGATGACTGGGGAAAAAATTAACAGAGCTACAAGAACATGGAGCCATAACAGAAGATTCTACATTTGTGGTCCATGGAGTTTCAGAGGAAGACAAAGCATTGTAGAAAAAAATTTTGAAAAAAATAAAGGATGACGTAAGTGAAATGAGCAACTACCTAAAACAAAGTTTTGAAAAAAATCTTTCTCCAAAAGAAATATAAAGTCAAAATGACCCTATAATTATTCAGGTAAACTGGAATTAGAGTTTAAAATCTTTCACAAAGGTAGCACTAGGCTCAGAAAGTGTTATTGATGGGCTTTACAAAATATGCAAGGAAGAAAGAATTCTAATCTTATGCAAATTATTTTTGAGAATAAGAAAAAATAAGCACGCTGCAATTCATTTGTGAAGCTAACATAATCTTAACAATGCAAGAATTAAATGAGAAAAGAACTTGCTAAGACAAATGCAAAAATTCTAACCAGAATATTTGCAAAGTGATACCAGCGCTTCGTAAAAAGACACACATCATGGCTAAGTCAGGTTTATTTCATAAATTCAGTTAAAAATAAAAATTCTATTAATGAAATTTATAATGATAATAGGTGAAAGGAGGATAAGACCTGGAGAAGCAAAAAAAATGTATTTAAAATTTTTTAAATAATGTATTAAAATATATCTGAATCTTTTAACAAATTAGGAAGAGAAGAGCACCTCTTTTTGCGGAAAAATACACGTACACATTCACAATAAATATCTTACACATTCTATGTGAAGTATTCTCTTTGAGGAACAAAACAAGGATGGCTGCTGGCATCAGTTTAGTCAACATCATATTAAGGATCCAAGGCAATGCATCAAAACAAGAAATATATATAAACATTGAAAAGTAAGAAACACGATACTCAGTGGTCACCATGTATAAAATTATCTATGTAGAAACTGCTAAAGAATTCACAAATTATTAGTTTCAAGTAGGTAATTTATCACCGTTTGTGTATGTAAACATTACAGAGATCCCCTGAATTTCTAAATACTGCAAGAAGCAATTAGAAAAGGAAGTGGAAACAAAGATACCATTTACAATAGTAACACAGATGATACAGTATCTAAGACTAAAACTAACAACAAATTGCAAGACTTAAAAGCATTGAAAGAGGCATTAGTAAAGAGGCATCAATATGTCAGGGAGGGGAGGGCAGGATATTATAAAGATTTTAATTCTCCCCCAAACCAATCCATATATCCAATGCAACACCAATATTGTGACTTGATAAGTGTTAGGTTTTTCTCGTCGCCAATGAAATCAAGACCGCAAGGCAAACGTGGTTCAAGGGATGAACTTTATTGCAAGCACCCTCGGGCGAGGTTCCACAACTCAGGAAAGAGCGGTGAGTCGGGGAAGTCGCGCCCAGGGCAAGGCAGCGAGGGTTTTTATTGGGTACTGCTGGGGGTGGGGAAAGTCTGTCTTAGAGAGTCACGGCAGGTTTTTATTGGGTACTGCTGGGGGGTGAGGAAAGTCAGTAGGACGGGTTTCGGTTTCCCGCCTAGGTTTTGGTTTAAATCTTGGTGGGAGAGTCGGTTATCTTGGCGGAAGAGTCGGCCATCTTGGGTGTCTTGGCCCCTTTTTCCTCGGCCAGCCCAACAATAAGCAGTTTCAAAAAATATAAGTAGAAGAGGAAAAAACCTAGGAGACTCTTGGGAAAAAGGGGGGGATGCATAAGAGGGGTGACTTGCTTTACCAAAATCAATATTTATTTTAAGGCTATAAAAATTAAGACAATGAGGCACGGGCACAGAGACAGACAACTGGACTCATGAAGAGAATGTAAAACCTGGAACAAGATCCATACATATACAGAAAAGCTTACATATCAGGGCTGAAATTACAGATCAGTGAGGAAAGGTGGACTGCTCATTACTTCAGCAGAGACTATTGTTTATCAATGTGGAATCAAAATAGAAGTGGATCCCTACCACATACCATTTAAAAAGATAGGTAGATAGATGATTGATTGATTGATAGGTGGGTGGATGGATAGATAGTGGAATGGATAGATAGATGAGAGATGAATGGGTAGATGACAGATGAATGGGTAGATAGATAATTTATTAAAAATTCATATGCAAAAAAGGCAAAACTTTAAAACTTTTAGGAGAAAATATAGGAGGCTGTATAGACGATCTCAGAACAGGGAATCATTTCTCAAGACACAAATGCACAAATACTAAAATAAAAAATTGCCTAACTGGGCGTCTTACATTTAAGCTCTTCACCCAAACACAGCGTAAAGAGAATGTAAAGCAAAGACACAAACTAGGAGATGTTATCTGCTACCCATACAACCAAAAAAGAATTAATATTCAGTGTGAATGCAGAACTTTTAAAAATCAAAAGAAGAAAACAAGTGCTCCATAGAAAAAAGGCAAAAAATAGAAACCGACATTTCACGGGAAAAGAAGCATGAGTAGCCCATGACGTCATGAAATGATTCTAAATAATAGTCAAAGAAATGTCACATTGGCAAAACGTTTGAGGTTGAGTAATACCAACCCCTGGCAAGAAAATGTGGTGTCAGGCATTTTTAAGCACTACTTGTGAGCATGTAAATGGTCACAGTTACTTTGGAAGAGACTTGGCTTGACCTAATTTAGCAGACCACCAGCTAGCTGTCCTCCAAAATTCATTTGCCCCTTTGTTAACTATTGGATTGCTTTGAGAAGTGCCCAATGAACGACGTGGGGTTGGCGTCATATTTTTTGCCTCTTTGCACGTAGGTGCTGCCCAACAGTTGATAACGGGGTGTGAACAGAAGCTGTTGGGTCATTTCCAGGCTTTTAAATAGTGGCTGAGTTTCTTTAACATTCCCTTTCTTTCTCCACTGCTCAAGCTAGATGAAAGGGACAGCAGGCATAAGATGAAAGAGGTTTTGGTCTCTGAATTGCCTAATGGAGGGTAACCTTCCACTAATCGTGAATGCACGTAAACTGTTCCATGAATAAGGAAATGAGCAAATAGGTACTTAGGTTTCTAGTCGTTACTCTAGTCCAGACTAACATAACTCATGTAACCAGAAAGAAAAGGGGGGTGCATAGCCTAAGACCCAGGATGTCCACTTGTAAATATTTGCCTCAGAGAAACTCTTGCCTGGGTGTCCCAGAAGTCAGGTACAGTAATAGTCATACTAGCGAAACAGAAACTTCCATTAAGAGTGGAACAGGAGTGGGGGCGCCTGGGGGGCACAGCGGTTAAGCATCTGCCTTCGGCTCAGGGCGTGATCCCGGCGTTCTGGGATCAAGTCCCACATCGGGCTCTTCTGCTATGGGCCTGCTTCTTCCTCTCCCACTCCCCCTGCTTGTGTTCCCTCTCTCGCTGGCTGTCTCTATCTCTGTCGAATAAATAAATAAAATCTTTAAAAAAAAAAAAAGAGTGGAACAGGAGCAAAGAGTGGAACAGGCTAAGAATGCAAAGGAATATTTTCGAGCAGAAATAATGAATCAACCACAGCTACATACATTCCACACGGATGAATATCAGAAATAAAACAATGAACAAGGGGGAGTAAATTCTAGAACATATACAACATGATGCCATTTATAAAAAGTTCAAAAGCAGGCAAAAAAAAAAAAAAAAGATATGCATCATCTTAGTCTCGTCAGGCTACTGTAACAAAATGCCACACACTCAGTGGCTTAGAAGCAAAAGAAATTTAATGCTCACAGTCCTGGACTGGAAAGTCCAAGATCAAGGTGCCAACATGGTCCTATTTTGGTAAAGGCTCTCTTCCTGCCTCACAGCAGGAGGCCTCTGTGTCCTTACATGGCAGAATGGACAAGGGATCTCCCTGGAGCTTCATTTGAAGGGCACTAATCCCATTCACGAGGGCCCCAGCCTCATGACTGAAACACATCTCAAAGGCCCTATTTCCTAATACCATCCTCTTTAGAAGGTAGGATTCTAACATAGGAACTTTGAGGGAGACATCAACATTCAGACCCTAGCATGCATTATTTAGGGATACACACTTACATGTGAAAGAATAAAAATAAAATTAAGGATTTAAACATATACCTGAAACCGTAAAACTCCCAGAAGAAAATACTGGGGCAAAGCTTCAAGATGTTGTTCTGGGCAATGATTTCTTGTGTGTGATACCAAAAGCCCAGGCAACAAAAGCAAAAATAGACAGATGGGACTGCATCAGACTAAAACGCTTCTGCACAGCAAAGGAAGAAATCAACGGCGTGAAAAGGCAACTTACAGAATGGGGAAAAAAAATGTTTGCAAAGCACGTATCTGATAAGTGCTTAATAGGCAAAACATATAAGCAACTTTTACAACTCAATAGCCAAAACACAACAAAAGAAAACAAAACTCCCAAATAACTGAATTTAAAAATGGGCAAGGTACTGGGGCGCCTGGGTGGCTCGGTCAGTTAAATGGCTATTGATTTCAGCTCAGGTCATGATCTCAGGGTTGTGGGACTGAGCCCCTCATTGGGCTCCATGCTCAGTGGGGAGACTGCTTGAGGATTCTCTCCCCCCCACTTATCTCTGCCCCTCCCCAGCTCAGCTTGCACGCCCTCCCTCTCTCTTTCTCTAAAATAAAATGAATAAATCTTTTAAAAAATGGGTAAGGTGCTTAAATAATTTCTCCAAAGACATTCAAATGGCCAAAAAGTGTATGAGAAGACTCAACATCTCTAATCCTCGACATAATACAAATCGAAAACTTGCACACTGGTGACGGGATTGTAAAATAATGTAGCTGCTACAGAAAAAAGTATGAAAGTTCCTCAAAAAATCAAAATAAAATGAGTATATCACTCAGCCACCCCATTTCTGAGTATTCAAAAGAATTGAAATCAGCATCTCAAAGAGTTATTTATACACTATGTTCATTGCATTATTCACAATAGCCAAGATGTGGAAGCAAAATTATATATATATATATATATACACATACACACATATGTACTGAATAACATAAATATTGTTATGTATATTCTTAAAATAAATAATATACATATCAAATAATTATTAAATCAGATATAAAAATTATTACCCTAGAGATTTGGTGTACAACATTGTCCTTTTACTTAACGGTACTGTCCTCTGCATTTAAAAAATTTGTTAAGAGCACAGAGCTCCTGTTTTGTGTTTTTTAAACCACCATAAAAAAAAAATAAAGATAAGGAAGAGAATTATTAATACGACTGTCAGGATAGTAGTTACTTCTAAGGAGTAGGGCAGGACCTGCCATCAAGGAAAGCATAAAGATCTTGGCTGGGTGACAGCCTAAGCTGGGAGATGGACACACAGAAATTAGGTTTATTTTTACGGTTGACACTGTGCACGTGGTATAGCTACTTTTCCGTGTATTATCTATTTCACATAAAACAAATTTAGGGTCTGGGGCACCTGGGTGGCACAGTCAGTGATGGGTCCAACTCTTGGTTTCGGCTCAGGCCGTGACCTCAGGGTTGTGAGATCGAGTCCCACAGCCGGCTCCACGCTCAGTGGGGAGTCTGCTTGAGATTCCCTCTCCCTCTCCCTCTGCCCCTCCCCCACCTTGTGTGCACGTGCATGCCCGCTTTCTCTCTCTCCAATAATATTAAGCCGTATTAAGTACTCTTCCGAAACCCGGTGTTCTATGGCTGCATGATACTCCCTTGTATGGATGTGCTATAATGGACTCGGTCATCCCTCTGCTGTTGGACGTACACGTCACAGAAACCACACACGGCTCGGAACATTTGACGACCCGGGTGTCCCCACTTTGGTCTGTGAAGGCTTGGAGGGGAGGGGCTGTGCATCCCAGGCTTCACACCCCCCCGCCCCCCACAGAGCAGGTGTCTGGTAACAGTCTGCGGGACGCAATCGTCCAGGGCGTCCTTCTTCTTCCCTGCACCTGCCTGCCACATGCCCCAAGTTTGTATTTCTTTGAAGGAGACTGATCTGGAGCCTTGCCTTCAATGGTGCCGAGTTGCTCGTCCTGACAGTTGCACCACAATGGAGAGAATTCTAAGGTATTTTGGGACCAAAAATAGAAAAAGAACAGTAATTGCCTATTCTGGCAGCTTACACACAGAATCAAAAGCCCCAATGGCACGGATTCCTTGGAACAAATAATATTCGCCTTCCGTAACTGTCTGACGTTCAATACCTTTCTGCAAGAGTTGTGATTATTCTGTGTATTTATCTAGGACTCAGAACTAGTAGGGATCTTCTCACATCTACAAATTAACAGAGGAGTGATATCATGGGTTTTGTCTACCTTTTAAAAATAACTTAAGTTTTAAGTAAAGCTCACATTTGGGAAGAAAATCTGGTCCGCTTCCCAGAAAGTCAGGTAATAAACGCTCACTTAGGGACACGTGATTTACCCACTCGGGGCATTTTCTAAAATGCATCTTTAAGGCTTTCTGTTGGAGGGATTCCTTGGGTTTAACTGATCAATTATGATAAAAAAAAAATCATAGAATTTTATAGCTAGGAAGAGCCTTTGTTTGACATGAGAGGATGGAAGCCCAGGGTCCCTCAGCAATGGGTCCGTGGGGACAGTAATCTAACTCTCTGCTCAGGACATACATTCCTCGCCCTGATGCCTGCACAGTGTGTTTGGTGACCATTAAGAAGCCACTGTGGTGACCCCAGGTCCTAGAGGTGGGCCTCTGTCTTACTTGGAGGGACACACAATCACTAGTCACCTTAAGCAAGAAAGGGGATGATGCGGTGAAGGCCATAGCCACAGCACACTGTAGGGTCCCTCTCTTCCAGCTGTGCCTTGCTGTCCCTTCTGTTGGCTCTGCTGAGACCTCTCCCATGGCAGCTGCTGTGGCCACCCCCGCGAGGCTGTCCTGGGACAGGGAGGGGGCCAGCCAGGCCCAATCGTGAGCCCACGGCGGGCTCCTCACTGAAGGCCATGGCTGTATAGTAACTTCACTTGGCTCCTTCCTGGCCTTGTTTTGTGGGTTCGGCTCTATGGGTTTTATTGCAGTCCCCCAAAAAAGAGATGTCGAAGTCCTAACCCCCATACCAGAATGTAACCTTATTGGGAAATAGGGTCTCTGCAAACGTAAGCAAGTTAAAACGAGCTCATGAGGGTGTGTTGTAATCCACTATAAAGAAGGAAAATGTGGAAAGAGGAAAAGCCACCCGTAGAAAGAGAGGATGTGGAGACACCCAGAGGATGTCATCTAAAACCGGTGAACGCCTTCGGGCGACCAGATGCTGGGAGAGAAGCCGGGACAGATTGTCCCTCACAGCCCTCAGAGGAACCAACCCTAATGACATCTTGACTTCAGACTTCCAGCCTCCAGAGCTGCGAGGCCATAAATTCCTGTTGTTTCAGTGGCCCAGCGTGTGGTGTTTGGTTCCGGCAGCCTTGGGAGACTAACACAAGAGGCGTCCTTCTGCTGTATGACCTCTCGTTGGCACGCGCTCTCTCTGCTAACAGCCTGGTTTTTTTACTTCTATTTCTCACTTCAGATTCTTTAGGGGAAGAATCTATTTGGTCTAGTTCTTTTCTTCATACCAGAAAGGCTACTCTCAGGTTAGGGCCCCACACCTGGTTCCATTGGCTCTGATTCAAAACAGTGCATGTCCCTTCAGCTAAGAGCAGGTTTCAGGCAATGCCTATGACTCTGAAAGAGGGTGAGGCCTTGAGAAACTAGATGGACCTAGCTTGTACCCTTGTAAGGAAAATGACATGTAATGGATAATGTTAAATATTTGTGAAGCCATACTAACAAGGACAAGAGACTCTGCAAGCCAAAATGGTAGGAAGAGGCCCAGAAATTCAATATGGCTGTATAGCAAAGAAAGTTGTAGTCTAACTAATTATGATCATAATGAAACATTAGGAAAAAAAATATATGCTTTCTCAAAGGGAAGACAGCAAGAAAAGTCTAGTAAAACAAAAGTGATGAGTAAGACAGGACCTTAGGTGTGTGTAAAGAAAAGAGACACTAGAACATTCCCATCACTTAAGAGAGGAGGCCAAGAGTCATCCACGAGTTGTGTGTAGAGTTCTTCAAACCTACCTCCGGATACTATGGTTCTGATTCCATACTTACCAAGAAGACTTCCGCTCGGTAATCCAACCTATGACACTTCTGGGAAGAGGAGGATGGGCCCTGGAGGATGGACATGGAAATTCTGGTCATTCCCTTGGAAGGGAATAGACTATCATTCAGATTTATACATCAGTCTCTCGTGAGTTGAATCCATATGAATCCATTCCCCCTGATATTTACATACCCTCCTGTGATCCAAAACAATTAAGCAGCAGAACCAAACCTAAGAACTACACTCTGAACAGCAGTAACCCCAACAAATGCTACCATTGTGTGCCTTTCCTTTCTGTCCTCTCTTGTTCCCATCTCTTATTTGCCACTAAGAATCTAAGTGAATATGAAAACTGGAAGCAGTCCCACCTAGGAGAAAGAGAACTAAATTTGGACTCTGACAGACCTGACTTGAGTTCTCTCTTGCCACTTATTCTGCGTGTAATTCTGAGCAAGTTGCTTAACTTCCATTTTTTCAACCTTAAAATGGGAATATTAAAATCTATCTCCCAGGGTTGGGAGAAAGAAGGCATCATGTACAGAGGATAGCAGAGAACGCTCGTGTAACAAGTGACAGCCCTTGCTCCTGCTAGTGGATTGTGTTGGTGTCAGATGAATTTATTAATCTTCTCAGTTATCTCCTCTTACCAGTGGTTGATGGCTGTTCAGGGAACAAAAATTAATTTTTACATTAGCCCAAGCAAAACATAATTAGGGAGTCGAATCTGTTGCCGTAGCAGCCAGAAGAGTAAAAATAGGAATGCGCCTCATAGCTAATGGCGCATTTAGCAGGCAGGAGTGTCCTTGCAAGCCCGTCCCTCGCACACACAGCAGGATTTATGGGGATTTCATGGCACCAAGCAAAGAGCACTGGGCTTGGAATGGAGAATTCTTCACTTGAGTCCTACTTCTGTCATCTTGGGGGAGACATTGGGTTATTTCATTTCTCTCTCTGTGCTTCCTCTTCTTAATGGGGCAGTGTTCCCAGCTCGACCTGAAGATGTGCTTATCCTTGAACTCAGAGAAGGCTGGAACAAGGGGGCTGATAGATGGATATTCTCAGGGTCTGCATACATAAAGGAACGGGAGCTGGGCAGCCATGGGGGTATACCGCTCAGATCTCCCTTCCAGGGAAACTACCCAGAGGGGCGTCGTGAGTGATCAGCCTCCAGCACCTCCCTCTTCCCCATCTTTCATGAATCCTCCATGGGTTCTCCAGAACATTCACATAAAAGTCACATTTCGCTCCCCACCGCTTCCATCTAATGGCTGGGCCCAGCAAGTGTTCTAGAACCAGGCTATTTCTGCCCACCATGGGCTCCTCTAACAGATAATCATTCCTTGTGAGGGGTGGTAGCCAGTCTCCAAGATAGCCCCACTGAGCCCTCAAGAAACGCTGGGTATTCACACCCTGTGCGGACTCCTCCCCACAATGGGCTGATCTTGTGTCCAGGAGGAGCCCGCAGAACTGATGGTGTGTGACTTCCCAAGATGATAAAAGACATCGTAGCTTCCATCTTGTTGTATTCCCTAGGATCGTTCACTCTGGGGGAAGCAGTCCTTTGGAGATGTCCATGTGATGAAGGCATACCTCCTGCTAACAGCCAGCCATGCAAGCGAGCCGCCTTCTAACTACATCCAAATCAAGTCTTCAAGTGACCACAGCCAACATCTTGACTGAGACCTCATGAGAGGCTGTGAGCTAGACCATCCAGCTAAGCTGCTCCGGAATTCCTAACCCACAGAAAGCCTGAGATAAGGAAAGTCTGTTGTTATTTTAAGGCATTGAATGTTGGGTAATTTGTAACACAGGAAGATCTAACTCATTCAGGCACTTCCTGGGACCTAGCCAAGATCTCGGAGTCAGAGCTGTGGTGCGGCTCACTGCTCTTCCTACCCGGTCCCCTTTCCTTCCCTCTCTCCTGGCAATGGCATCTCCTCACATACGGCGTCACCGCATAGTGACCTGAAGGCTCTCTCTACAAAACTGCTCCTTCTTCCCTTCATCCTTCAGAGAAATTCCCCCAGTAAATCTTGTTTGTGTCCAACTCCTTGATTTCTATTTCTCTGGAGATTTGAACTGATATGGGGAATGCCAAGGAGATGGATGGTGCCAAAGTTTGGCTTAAGAACTGCCATTGTTGGGGCGCCTGGGTGGCACAGTCGTTGAGCGTCTGCCTTCGGCTCAGGGTGTGATCCCAGAGTCCTGGGATCGAGCCCCGCATCAGGCTCCTCCGCTGGGAGCCTGCTTCTTCCTCTCCCACTCCCCCTGTTTGTGTTCCCTCTCTCCCTGGCTGTCTCTCTGTCGCATAAATAAATAAAATCTTTAAAAAACAAAAAAAAAAGAACTGCCATTGTGTGTGGACAGTGTAGTCCAACTACAGCAAAGGGCTTGCTCCTCAACTCGTGACCAGTTTCTATAACTGCATATCTGGGTGAAGAGATTATAAAACAAAACAAGCAACAGAGCAGTTCTTTGTAATCTCTATAGGCATGGAGATGTTTGGTAGAAACACATCAGCCGCCATCTTGGCAGCCAAAAGATGTTGTGTTGGTGCCAATGGATGGCACCAACCATGGAGGACAGCAGTGCATTGGGGTCGGGGGTATGGACATTGGTGGTAATAGGCTGGTAACTAGTTGGGGCAACAGTGTGTCATAAACACTTGTCATTGGTGACACAGCAGTACGATGGAATGCCAACCACACAAGGGAGCCAAGAGCCTGCTTTTTAAGACACACATAACACAGCCCCTAAGAATCCTGAAACCAATCCTCGGAGGGACAGGAGGAGGTGTCCGCTTTCCGCTAAAAGAGTTGATATACAGCCAGAGTAATTCTAATTAAGGGTGGGGGTGGTCATCACCTCATCTCCAAAGGCCAGTTCAGTTGGGTAATAACATATTAAATGTAAAAATTGGGAGCTTGATGAGTTGTTTTCCAAGGACCCTACTTCTAACATTGATACATCATTGCCAATGTCAACACCCTTCTTGAGACACTGCAGTCCTCCATGGTTGGTGCCATCCTTTGGCATCCACACAACATCTCTTGGCTGCCAATATGGCACCCGCTATGTTTCTATCAACCATCTCCACACCTGCAGCAATTATAGAAAACTGGCCCTGTTGCTGGAGGGGAAAAAATTGAAGATTAACTTCAAAAATGAACAAAATCTAGTCTCTCCCTTCTCTTTCCTTTATCTCTTCCCTATTCCCTCTGATAACAGGCCAGAGCTTCCTCACCACTCTGGAGGGGAGAATGCTAAAAGGCTTGTTTTATTTCTCTCTTTCTTATTGACCTAGAAAGCAGCATTGATGCAAAGCAAAGCCCATCAGCAGAAGACATTGCTTGGACCGCTACCCCTGGGCTGGTTCCCTAAGCGTTGAGATAGCTCAAACTCATTTTCAGGGTTAGTTCTACTTCCTTCTGATACTGCAGGGAGCCTGAGCCCCCTTGATCTGGTCCTGGATTCGAGGTCATCGTCAGATAATTCACCAATTCAGAGATTCTCCATTCATTGAAGGTCAAACTGTGCTCTTTAATGGAACCATTAGCCTTGTGGGTGGAGGTGAAGACATGCAAGGGGGTCTACCGTGGTTTGGAAGCAGCTCCCTCTGCTAAGTGTGCATTAGTATGTATGATGAAGGTACATATCACCATGTGCAGGAGATGGTAGAAGAGCTATAAACTCTGACACCAGACTGAGGATGACCGACCATGCTCTCCACCTCCACGGACACCACTCAAGACCAAGTCTCTGACAGCTCTTGCCTGGGCTGCCCTATTCATTTCCTAATAGCTTCCCATCCCTCCACTCTTGCCCTCGTCTACCACCTTCTCCCCACAGCACAGAGTGAGGCTTTAAAAAGGCAGCCCCATTCATATCTCTCCACCTCTTTACATGCTGTTGCTTGTAGGACCAAGTCCCAGTGGCCCTCTGTGATGTGGTCAGTGTCCTCATTTGTTCACGGTGTACTCATATCTCTGTAAAGTCCTCATTCATCCTTTCCCCCAGCCTGGAAAATTTACCCTATATCTGGCCTCTTCTTACTAGTTCCTCCCCACCCTCCAGGTCTCAGCTGAGTGTCACTGCCCCCAGGGAAGCCTTCCATGACACTCTCTCTGATCATGGACTTTACAGCATGACATACGCTTTTGACTAAATAAGCACGTGTGTAATTATCTGCTTCATGTGTTTCACTAACAGACGACAGGTGCACAGCAGACACTCAGAAAACATTTGCTAGGTGAACAAATGGATGGATGGATGGATGGATGGATGGATGGATGGATGGATGGATGGATAGCCATGTCAATTGTCTGGGTGGTCTCCACCTAACTTTGCCTCCTTAAGACAAGCCTTGACTCTGACATCATAAATTTGACATCTCATGAATGGGAGATACAGAACCATGACACTATCCAAGGAACGGCCCCAGGGCCCTTCTTAATTCCTTGTTAATTCTTTTCTGATTCCCTCCTTTGACCCATTGATTCCTCTTCGCCAGCTTCCTCCCACCTGCTTTGCTTGCTGTCCATATGCTGTCGCTTCCCCTTTTATCTCCAGTTCTCTGGGAGGAATCTGCACCTGGACCTCCTCCCTTAGTCAATACCCTTATCTGAGCTATTGTTTCTTTGGGACCCAACCGCTAGCTCCTGGCCATTTGGCCAACACCTAGTAGTACCTTCCCAGGCATCAGCACCTTCCCCTGAGCACGCAAAGCACAGACTCACAACTGTCGTGGTTGTCTGTGGATCCAGCTGGAAATATGCAAAGTCATAGATGGCACCTGGCACCTGACATTTTTATAGAGGAATCCTTGGCAGGTGCACGTGCCTGACACATAGTAGGTCCTTGGTACGCATTTTTGAACAAATGAATGAATGAATGCGTCCAGGTGAAGGTGGGCGGGGAGAGAACAACAGTTATTTTAGCTGAAGAGACAGGGGCCGGCGGAGCCTGCTGTCCCCAAGTGCCTTCAATACCTAGAGGGCTGAAGATAATTAAATGGAAGCCATCCATTCAACTGTTCACCATGACAACTACCCTTGATTGATGAGCCCTGAGGAATAGTCTAGAAAGATTTCAATCTATCTGAGAGGATCACTACCAACCAGGGATTTTTCTGAGCGGATTTTTCCAAGATCTGCAGATAATGTTGTCACTAAGTTTGACGGAATGACAATTTTCAATTCATCCCTCTAGTACCCCACAGTGCTATCTGGCAGCCTGCGCGCTGGCTAAATGGTATTTTAGTGTTAATGCAATGGCATCACCATCCTGTGTATCTCTTTCCTCTCATCTGGCATAAGGACATCTCTTTAAGGGAACAAAAAATAAGAAAGCAGCCAGTCCTCCCATGATAATATTTGTGATGAAGAATTGCATAATGGCCTCGTGGTAGGAAAAATCCAGGAATGCATTTGAAGAATGTGCGTCTTATCACACACTTGTGGAATACCGTCCATGATACCATATTTCACTAGGTTGGTCTACTGGCAGTGCACGGTCTCAAGATGGTAAGAGATCATTGGACTTCTTGCTTTCATTCTGAACACGGCCCTACTCCTGCTCGGTCCCCCACCCCCGTGGTTTGTGGACCATGGGTTGGAAAGTACTACCCTTGTTCCTCTTTCTGAAGTTTAGGGTTCAAAATGGAGACTCCCTCTTGGGTACAGCCATGGTGGGCTTCCTGAATATGCCTGCCCAGGAGTCAGTTTCTTGCTTGTAATTGACTTTCTTGGGTCATTTCTACTTTCTCTCCTGCAGCCCTAGAATATTCAGATCGAGTGGCCCCAAGGGATTCAGAACCCCCCCAGTGAGGGCATACATTCTCTCCATGGTGTGGAAGGACGCTTTCCTCCCAAGTGGGGCATAAGAGCCTTGGGGTGAACCAGTCTTTATGCCTGACCTGTGGGTGAGGGCGGTCTGTACTCACTGATGACTCCTAACCATTCTCCCATTCCAGAGCCTCTGACATCTCCCTGCATCATGACACATCCCCCTTGACACACCAGTCCCTCTCTCATCCCTAGCTCCAATGTAATCCCAGTGGCCCCACTGAGCAAGATGTCCCAAATTGCTTGGATCGCTCTTGTAAACTAAAGGTCCTATAGCTGCTTTTAGTCCCAAGAGTAATTGCATCTCAATACTTCACACACCTGATGGATGTCCACTCCAAACTTCAAATGGCACCTAAAGTTAAACCATTCCCCTCCCCGCTGTACTTGCTACAGGACGGAAAGGCAGTAGGGCTGGAACAAGGCATCACCTGGTGAATTCTTCTCCACTTCCCCGTCAAGTGCTGCTAGCTTCTCTCTGCCTTGTGAAGGCTGCCTTTGGCTCCTCCTGCTTGGGAAACGGAGTCAGACACCAGGAGAGGGAAGGGGCAGGACCGGGCAGGACCCCTGTGTGGCCTGGAGGTCCCCTCTGCCCACAAGGGGGAATTTACCGCCACCTCTCACTGAAGTATCATTTTGTGGGTCCTCACAGGCAAGTCACCTCATTCCACTCCCTTAGCAGGACAAGGCCCCTTTCAGCAGGCTAATACAGCCACCCCAACCCCAGCTTCTTCCTACTGAAATCGCCCCTCTCTTCAGGAGGTTCTGCTTCCCATGGGGCTCCCACTGTTCCAGGGAAACGTGCACCCTTGCCCAGCAATCAGAGCAGGTCTATCAGCTCCCAGCATGCTCTCTGCTCTCCACACTCAGCCATCTGAGAAATTGCATTCCAGGAGACCCACAGGAACATCCTGGGGCAAGACACAGCCACCAACTCTGTCCTGGACTTTCCCCTTTCACCCCATGAGATCCCCATGTGGGTATTGAGCTAAGAGGCACAGGGCCTGTTGTCTGCCCCCTTTGGAATTCTAGGCTTTTCTCAAATAGTATAGACCTTCATTTGGGAATGTAAAGTGCTGGCCATTTATAGTGACGCTTTCTGTCTCTTGGGGCTTCATCTAAAATTGAAACAGTCCCATTTTATGCCCTGTGACACACAAAACCGCAGAATAATTTACAAAAATACTTAAAAAAATATTTACAAATGTCTCCTAATTTACACAAATACAAGGCAAAGCCCCCAAGTACTTGACAATAAACTACTGAAACTGAACGCATACTTTTCCAAGATCCTGCAACTCCCCTCCTGGGATATACTCCAAAGAAATATGCACATAATCCCCCAAAACACACAGAAGAATGTATGCACCTGCGCGACTGATGATGGTTTCAAACTGGAAACCACTCAAATGAACAAAAGCCGAAGAAAAAAGTGCATCGCAGTTGACTCCTCCACGGGAGTATTATGCAGCCGAGAAAATGGGCAAACTACACCCACACGCACGAGAGATGGAATTAACAAGCACGATGCTTAATGAAAGGAAGGCTGAAAAGAGGACATACGATGGGATTCTATCGACAGAAAGCCCCAGAACAGGCAACATTAATATATGGTATTAGAAATCAGAGTCAAAGTAGTGACCAAGAAAAGATACGACAGAGCCTCTAAGATGCGGGTTAAGATTTTCTGATCGGGGACCGTGGTATGTTTGCTTTGTGAGACCACATCACAGCGCACGTGGTAGACTTCAATAAACAAAGTGCTTAAGAGAACGAGTCAGCCACAGGCAGAACGTGTGACTAGGCACCGTGGCCCTTGAGAAATGAATGAGCATAGCCAAGCTGAGCAAGCGGGTGGCACCCAGCCAGAGCCTTTGAGGAAGGGGCTCTGTGCCCCTGCAGCCTTGGACCCTGGTTCCTGCAGAGACCCAGCGACTTCCGACACTCATTTCTCCTGCTCCATTTTTCCATCACAGTGTCCAATCACAGCGGCCACCTTCTTCTGACCTCTTGAATGGCAATGGATTCCCTTCTCCTGCCTGGTGAATAACAAGGAAAAGGCACGAGTTTGTTTTTTGTTTGTTTGTTTGTTTTTGTTTTTTAGAGCTGTTCTAGGTTCACAGCAAAATCGAGAGGAAGGTACAGAGATTTCCCATGGAGCCCTGGTCCTTACACCTGTGGAGCCTTCCCCATTATGGACATCCCCCACCAGCGTGATATATTTGTACAAATCAATGACACGTCATAATCACCCAGAGTCCACAGTTCACAATATAGGTCACTCTTGGAGTTGTGACTTCTATGGATTTGGGTCAACGTGTAATGTCGTGTATCCACCATGATCGTGTCGTGCAGAGTATATTCACTGCCTTAAAAATCCTCGGTGTTCTGCCCATTTATCCCTCGCTCCCCGCTAATTCCTGGCCACTACGGATCTTTTTACTGTCTCCATTGTTTTGACTTTTCTAGAATGTCACATAGTTGCAATCATACAGTAGGTAGCCTTTTCAGATTGGCTACTTTCACTGAGTAATAAGCATTTAAGATTCCTCTATGTCTCTTCGCGGCTTAATAGCTCATTTGTTTTTAATGCTGAATAATAGTCCGTTGTCTGGATGTGCCACAGTTTGCTTATCCATCCACCTGCTGTGGGACATCTTGGTTGATTTCAAGTTTGAGCAATTACCAGTAAAGCTGCCATAAACACCCTCGCGCAGGTTTTTGTGTGGGGGATGCGGGATTTAAAAACAGAGTATCTCACCTTGCAGCCCAGTTTCCCCCCACCACCTGCTAGCTTGGCTTTTTGAGGAAGTTGTGGAATTTCTTGTACCCTCATTTTCTTTCTCTGTAAAATGGGGGTAATAATGCATCGTTCATGGGAGAGGAAAAGAATGAATGGCTTGGAAAGCATTCTGTACAGTGTAACCTGGCTAGGGGACGGGAGCCTCTGGTCACCGCTCAGTGTCCCCTGTGCCCACAGCAGCAGAGAGGGTTTGAAAACCACCGAGAGCCAGTCTCTCTCATCTCTGTGTACCATTTCAGGCTCCTCCAGACTGCCTTCACTCCAGCACGTCTCCGTCCTTCCTCTTCTCTCTCCTCCAAGAGGGATGGAGCTACATGGGGAAATGAATTGCCGCTGCTTGCCACTCCCGACAGGAAGAAAGTCATGGCTGCTCTCTCTTGCACTGGTGATTAATAGAGTTCACTCTAGGCACAGACAAGCCCATGGAACAGTAGATAAATAACTGGCAGAGTTTAAGAAGATGCGTGTTCTCTGAGTTAATAATTTTAACAGCCAGAGAAATGCTGTGGTTCTCATGGTAACAGAGACCCATGGTTTGGTCTCTAATTTGAAAGCCTCAGACTAATATGTACAGAGAGCTACCCTACAGGAACTTCATTCTTTCCCTTAATTGGAGCATTTTTAATGAAGCGATGATATGATGCAATTTGGAGAAACAATGCAGAATAGACTCATTTGCTCTAAATATGTCAGTGAAATGCATACCTGCACACATTCTCTACGATGATGTGGAGGGTGTATGACATTTGCTTCAGAGCTTTCATAGGAAACTATGCTCCCTGCAAAATTTCTAAGGCTAAACCTGCTGTTTGCTCCTGATTTCCCAGAGGTTTCAAATGACTAGATCCTCTTATACAATAAGGATGTAGGAAGTTCCGTGGCTGTAGTTAGCTTAACGTCTGGGATGGGATTTGAGGGAGGTGGGACCGGGAACACCCTTAGTCTAGAAATTGTGACGCCAAAGCCTGTGTTTGAATGAGTCTTGCGGATTTCCTTGTTGTAAACGAAACCAAACAAAACCTTCAGAGATGGGAAGGTACGGAGAGCTGACTCGTGGAGCTGGTCAGCTGGGCCACTCAGTCCTGACTCTGCTGTAAGCTGCCTCCTGCTCAGAGATTTCTTGATTATAAGGAAATTCTTGATCGCTGGGTGCTTGCCTATGTTTGCACTTGCCACTTTCCTCCAAACGTGCACAGCGTGCTGGCCACTTCTCTTCCTGAAGTGATCAAAACTGCCCTTTGATCATGCTGAAAACATCTTCCTCTGTGTCCCCATCACCCCTCTTCTTAGGCATTTGGAAGCGTGACGACGCCTTCCCCGAGCCTGTGGCTTGGCCCGCGGCTCTGGAAGGTTGCCTTCAAGCATGCACACGTCTGTGCAGTCTGTTTTCCCCATTCCCCTGGCCACAGTGTTTTGGGGTCTGCAGCGATAACACTCACAACTGGGCTGTGGATGTGAGTTCTGGATAAGAAAGGTAGGAAAAGTGGGAGATAACAAGTCAAGCCAGGCAACTCCGTGATACTTTTTATGCTGAAGTTCACTTTTTCCTTGTGGATTTCTTGCATGTTACTGCTGACGGCACCGTGCTTGGAAAGTGAGAGCGCAGGCATCTCCCGGAATACAAAACCCAACCCCACACACAAAGTCCCCATGAGTAATAATTCATAGCGCAGCTGTCAGCCAGACCCTAACCGTGTGTGCAAGGCTTCACAAGAGGTCTTCGATCACAACAAGGAGTAGAAAGGAATCCCACGAAGCTAACAGGCTGCTTTGTGAGACAGTTTGCTCCCTGAGCCTGAGAGGTCCTTCTGCATTCATGGAAAATCCCAGAAAGAGGATGAATCAAGAAGGCTCCTGCCCTCCTGCCTTCTTCTTTCCCCTTCTCTTTGGTTCTCATCACCCTGTCTGGAGGGGAAGCCCCATATCTGTCAATCAATCACTTTTCCTAGCAGTGAAAGCAAAAGTTGAATGAACCTCAGGCTAGAAGGGCGTCTGTCCCCAGCTGTCCGCAGCTGCTGCCCAGCTCAGTACTCAGTGTCTGCCTGGGGAGTGCAAACAGCCCAGTGGTGTGAATATTCAAGAGTAACTGGGCTTAAATAGATAGATGAGAAATGACTTTCTTTCTGTAAAGAATGTATACCATATATACCTATCCTGGGGTACGACCCACAATTTTTGGACTAGCAAAACAATGATCCTAAGCATGGCCATTGGGCATGCTACTTTGCAAATTTCAAATTCTACTTGATCTTTTAAAATGGGGCGCCTGGCTGGCTCAGTCGGTAGAGCCTATGACTCTTGATCTCAGGGTCATGGGTTCGAGCCCCACGTGGGGTGTAGGGATTACTTAAAAATAAAATCTTTAAAATAATCACACAGTCCGTCGTCACAGTTGCTATAAGCGTTTTTTAGCTGGGTGGTAAAGACTCCAAACCCTGTCCCAGGCAAGTGTTTTGCTCTCTCAAAAGTGTACATCTCCCTCCCCACCCCGGCTTTGTTTTCCAAGCTAAAACAACTGGCCCCCCTTGATTCTCCAGGATATTTGGCCCATCGGGCTGGTAGCCCATAACAATGTCTTGCTCTTTGACGGTTCTGTCAAATCTTTTTGTAGATGTAATTGGTTATAGTTTCCATGTCCTTAGAGGTGCTAAGCTAGCAGTTTAATTTATCCTAATTCAGAACCTAATTGTCTTGCACTGCTGGCTAATTAAATGTTCAAAGAAGTGATAAATTAGGCAGGTTGATCATTACAGTACAAGTAATTAGGCAGTTGATCTGAAGCCAGCCAGGTTTTTAGGACGGGACCTGGGGGGGGGGGGGAGCCAGGCAGAGTGATAAGGCCCTTAGGTCACACTGATTTGTAAGGATAAAGAGGGTTAGTTGTAAAGTCGTGGGCCTGTCACCACAACCATGGGTCGGGATCTTGCCTTTCAAGGCTAAGAGTTTGCCAAATTCTTGGGTAGGCCTAAGTTCAAGTCAAGCCATATCGGCCCCCCGGAGTTGCCCTTGGACATGTGAGTGCCCATCGAGAGCTGAAATGGAGCAGGGCAGGGACTCAGTCACGGGAGTGTCCGTACAGCTGAGGCAGCTGGGGATTGACCCTGAAAATCAGAAGCAGATTCAGGGACAAAGGCCGGGTCATAGGCTTGAAGGAAAACCTGACACGCCTGGCCCAAGGCTTCAGGCTCGTGGGAAGTGTTTGCCGAAACCAGCATAACTAAAGTCGAATGGGGTGAGAGCTAGAAAGAGACAGGCCGAAGGATCCCAGGTGGGCTGGGCAGCGGTCAAGGTGAGACGGATTTGAAGACACAGAGGTGACCTCTGGGATGATGATTCTGTAACTGAACCAGCCTGAGTTTTCTTCTTGCGGAGTCAGAAAGGGCACCAGGTTGAGTGGCCACACGAAGAAAACTTTTCTTTGCAACAAATAAGGAGATCACAGGGAATGGCTTCAAAGCCATGACTCCCGGAGTGAGGGCGATGGGCTGGTTTTGTTTAGGGGGAGGATGAATATTTAGATAAGGAAGCCTTGTCTTCCTACGCAGAGGAGGACACCTGAAGGGAACATGCTTAGAACTCGTAGGTTATGTAAATGAGCCTGAAACTCCCCCCTGGGTGGAGATTTTAGTGCTCTAATAAGGTATAGGAGATTGTGGGTCATTCCAGAGGTCGCTCTGTGGTCCCTCCGCACAGGCGAGGATCAGGAATTCAGCTCCCACTGGGTGGTCTGGGCCTGTGGGAGGTCTGGTCAGGGCAGCAGCCATCAGCCATCACTGGAGGGGTGGTTTTGGGTTTCCTTTGCCTGACTTAAGAGATAAGCCAGGAAGAAGAGCTTAAGGAAAAATGTGGGACAAAGGTCAGTGAGCATAAGCAGGTGGGTCCCTAAAGGTCAGGTCTTGGGGTCTAGCTTGTGACACTTGCTGCAACCAACTGTTAAAAAATTTATTAATGAGATACATACATTCCGTATTCGTCTTAAGCTTTCAGAATCCAGTATGTATTTCGCATTGATGGGACATCTCAATTTGGACCAGCCCCGTTTCTAGGATTCAATACTTCGTGTAACTATTGGCCGCCATATTGGACGATGCAGGTTTAGAGGCACAGAAGGGAGCTTACCGCACAGGGCACATGAGGGACAGAATAATGTCCCCCCTTCCAAAGATATCCACATCCCTGGAACCTGTGGATATGGTACCTTACACGGCAAAGGGAAACTAAGAGAGGAAATAGAATTAAAGCTTCTAAATAAGACTATCCTGAAGTATCCAAGTGGGCCCAGTGTAACCACGAGGGCCCTTAGATGTGGAGCGAGGGAGAAGAGTCAGTGTCAAGAGTGCCTTGACGTGAGGAGACTCAACCAGCCCTTGCCCGCTCTGAAGATGGGGGCAGGGGCCATGAGCAGATGATCGTGGCCAGCCTCTGGAAGCTGGAACTTAAGAAAACAGATCCTCCCTAGAGCCTCCATGAGGAACACAGCCCCACCCACACCTTGATTTTAACCCAGCGAGACCCCCTGCCCACTTCCGACCTCCAGAAATGCAAGATAATACGTTTGGGCTATAAATTCATTTACGGTCTCAATTCTGCGCTACAGCAGCCGTAGGAAACTAATTGGGACAGGGAAGCAAATACTTGAACCTTGGATCTCAGACCGCGCTTCCTAACAGCTGTTAAAATAACAACACAAAACAAACAAATAAACAAAAAACCCACAAAATTCAGCCGAGTCAAGATCTCACTGGCTTTGTTACATGATTTCTGAATCGGACAGCAGCCCCTGTAACCAGTAGAGAGACGCTCCCAGGAGTGTACAACATGCAAAGTATTATAGGCAGGAGGGTGAGACAAGGAAGCTACCAGCAAAAGAAAAGATTGCTTCAGGCCAGGATATCCTGGGGGTGGGGGAGAGGAGGGAGGGGACAGCAGGGGGGAGTTTATCATGCAAATGACTTCACTGGTGCTGACCAGAAAACTTCAGATTGACTTTTAAAAGGCCACATTCCTGAAATAAATCACGGCAGGCCAATGACTCCTTTTGGGGCCAGTTTCTTTGTTAACACAGCCCTGACCCTCTGGTCCTGCTCTCTGTGTTTCCTTCCCTGGCTAAGTTACAATCGGGCTTTCTGTGGTTCTTCTTTAAACAGAAGAGTGATAAAAATAACACTATTATTAATAATAAAGTAAGATGACCATCTCCAGCTGGTAGGGCTCCCAATGCTCTTCGAATGCACAGCGCTGGACCCCCTCCAGCATCCCTCACGCCGGGGTCTGGAAGTTGTGTCTCAGCACACGTGCCCGCTTTGGGTAGAAGTTAGGATCCCCAGAAAGGCAGGGAGGTAACCCAGCTCCCAGACTTCAGGAAAAGAGGTCCAACTGTTCCACATCAGACCAGAAGAGATTTCCCTCTTTCTCTTCTTGCACAGAGTCAGGAAGCCATTAAAAGCTCATGTCCTATAACATGAGATCCTTCCTTTCCAGCACAAATATGCAGCAAACCTACTGACCCCACAAAAGATGAGGCGGGAGTGGGTTTGTGAACCAGAAAAGTGAAACAGTTAAACATGAAGAATTAAACACGGACATGGCAGGCTGAGGCCGAGACCACCCAGAACGATGATGTGGGGCGTGCCCATGGCCGGAGACCTCAGCTGTTGATGCTGGAACAATCCAGACATGCCACCCTATACGCGTGCCAGCCACAGGTGGCTTGGGGATGTGCCCAGGGTACCACGACGTGCCAGTGGCAGAGCTGAAGTGATTCCAGTGACGGGACCCCGACCTGCCACTCAATTTCTTCCGCAGCCAGAAGTCCCCGGCTTAGGCTCCAGTTCTTTGCATGAACAGGATCTCTGTCCCTGGCACCCCCTTCCTTCCCCCTCCCTCCCTGAATCTCCTTGTCATCGGTTCCTCACGGACCTCACCTGCCCCCAGAACATCCATCTGTAAAGAACACCGTTCAGTGCATATACCTCCCTTCATATTTTCAGAAGAGATCGTTTTTAGGAAAACACCGTATTGGGCACCTTTTTAAAAATAACTGCAGAGTTCTGCTGGTCTGGCCACAGAACTATCCTTGGGGGAGCTTTCTAAGCATAAAGATGCCAGGAGCCCCCTCTCCCCAAGATACTCTGATGAGGAGCTCATATTTGCACTGTAAGAAGGGATCCCCCTCTCTCGTGGGACTCACACGCAGAGCCCCTCTTGCTGTGTTTGCTGTGTTTTAAACCAGCAAATTCCTTTCCCACTCCCAAGCGATTCCATGGCTGGGATCTCCGCTCCTACCCTCCCCAGCAGGCTGGGACTTCTTCCCCCACCTCCTCCCTGGATGAGCCGCCCTTTGATTGGCACAGGAGCTGGAAGGTTCAAAGCTCACTCGCTCACACAGCATCAGACCAAGCAGCAAGCCCTTTCATGGCCACCTCTTTGGAGATCATTTTCACGGCCAGTCTGCCCCGTGCTGCAGCCCCCCAGAGAAAGGTATTTATTGATTTCGGGCTTCTAACACTGTGAGCAAGTGGACCACGGAACAGCCTTCCAGAGGAGGCTGGGTCTGACTTCTAAGCCCTCTAATGAGCTGGGTGTTAGAGCGGTTCTTGTAGCCCTGACCTCACAGCACCCGCAGGGGCCAAGAAGCTGTTGTGTTTCCCCTTTGGAGGCTGACGCGCTGCAGGAGGAAATAGGGATGACCTCCGGTGGCCACACGGCAACATTGAACCTGGCAGGGCTGAAAAATCACAGGTACTCGAGGCCACGTTTGTCCCCTTGTGGCTTTCCCACAACCCATGAAGCACAGAGCCACACCCTAGAACATTCTTCCGTGCGTCCATGGTCTAAGCTGGGATGGCCACATGGCTCAGGGGCCTGTGGGTACCATTCTGCAAGCCTCTCCCATCCCAGGTCTTGGCTGGGAGACACTCTCCAGAGGGCCGCTGGTGAGTTTCACAGCACCCTGAAAATGATGGTGGGGACAAGCAGACTGGGTGTATTCATTTCTGGGGGCTCCTGTAATCAAACACCACAAACCATGTGGCTTTAAACAACACGGATTTCTTCTGTCACAGTTCTAGAGGCTGGAAGTCCAAAACCAAAGTGTTGGCAGGGCCAGGCTCTAGGGGACTCCCTTTCCCGATAGTCCTTGGCTCGTGAAGGTATCACTCCAGTCTCTACACGCACCTTACATGGCCTTCTCCCCATGTCTCTTGAACATCATCGTCCCTCTTCTGTAAGGACACCAGTCATTGGATCAAGGGCCCACCCACTACAGTAGGACCTCGTACAGCAGCAATGACCATATTTTCAAATAAGGTCACATTCTGAAGGGCTGGGGGTTAAGACACCAATCCCAGTGAGTCATAATGACTTTGTTCAGACATCTGAGGATGATTTTCATGAAAGAGCAGGGAAGGCTCATTCAGTGTAGTTCCGTGGGGGAAGAACTAGGGCCCATGGGGGACGTAGAGAGAATTGGCTTTGGCTGGCCCAGAAGGAACATTCGAGAACCAGGGACATGGTGAAGCCACTGAATGGACTACCTTGTTTGTAGTTCGTACTTACCCTAAGCCAGAATTGCTTCTTTCATCATTTATGTATATGAATCCTTTTCATCTTCATGACACCCCATGATGTATTTATTATTTCCTACTTTTTACTTATAAGACAACAGAAGCACAGAGAGGTTAAGTAATTTGCCCAGGATCACACAACTTGTAGGTGATAGAACACAGGATTCAAAACCCAGCATATATGACCCCCAGTCCCTGTCCCCAGGGGCTTCAGCATATTTATTTGAGCAACTATATTAGGTCAAGGACTGTCCAAAGCAAAGAAAAGCGCATAAAGTCTTAGAATACGTTTCATGTTAAATATTTCAAATGACGTCCACGTACATTCATGTTCCTTGGGAGGCAAGGGAACTCCATCACTGGGGATACATTTCCAAGAATGTAGGTGCTGGTAACTGTCAACATTAGTCAATGTTCCGACAGTTTACCAAACATTTTACACGCATTATCTCTTATGCGACCCGCAAAAATGTTTGATGAGAGCTAACATCACAACTTGCACCTAACAGATAAGGACACTGAGTTGACAAGAGGCAGCATGATTCCGGTACCCCGGTGTCTATCGCTGGCCGAATCCAGGTCTTTTCAGTTATCTCTTTCTGCCTAACAAGTAGCCCCAAAATCTAGCCAAATAAAACAATGTCTATCAGTTTATTATTGTCTCTCAAAGGGATTGGGGATTGACTGGGCTGAGCTAGGTGGTCCTCCTTCAGGGTCTCTCCCGAGGTTGCCATCAGACTGTGGCTGGCCTGGGTCTTCCAAAGGAGGCCCCACTCACATCCCTTGTGCCCAAGCTTGGGAAGATTCAAAGCTGGAGAAACACAAGAGTTCCTTGTCGCTTTCTCTCTGTGTCTCTCTCTGTCTCTCTGCTCCCTCTCTCTGCTCCCTCTCTCTCTTTCATCATTTTGCATGGTCTTCCCACCTTGGAAGTTTCCAAGTAGCCCCCCCCCCTCCGGGGGTAACAGCTCAGGACGTCAAAGCAAGTATCACAGGAGAACAGGGCAGAAGATGCCTGACCGTGGCCTTCTCTAACTCAGCCTTTTACATCAAGTAAGTCCCTTCTGCCACATTCTATTCGGAGATAATCACAAAAGCCTGCACAGTTTCAAGGGGAGGGCACACGAACTCTCCCTCTTGATTGGGAGCACGTCACGGAATTTACAGGTGTATTTTCAAACCAGCTTTGGATCCTACGGACCGAGATGTTCCACGGGTTCATTGCCTCCAAGGGTTAACGCCTGAGAAAATTTCCTATTGATGCTTTGTTGTGCCTTCGTTATTCTATTAGCCAAGCCCTTGCGAGGGCCTGTCTGCCTCTCTCCTTGGAGGGCAACAAGAGACAGGTTTAGGATAGAGTTGAACACGGAAGATATGCAGCTGGAAGTTAGAAAACAGGAAAGAAGAGTGATAAAAGGATGACTGATTGGGGAACAAGAAGAAATGGCAAGTGCCCTCTTTCCCTTCTCCTCCATTCTTCCTTCTCCCTGCCCCAGCATTCCCCCGGTGCCAAAGCGGGAGGAGGGCAGGATTCTGCCGCTATGCCGAATCCACCACACGTGCGGGCTTCCAGCTTTGGCTTCGTTTTCACAGGTCGAAGCGGCTGTGCAGTAGACGTTCAAAACTGATGCCGCCTTCACAAATCGTCGGTGAAATCGATGCCACTGGTAGCTTCCAAGTCCATGTACGCCTGGGAGACTGGGCTCTGAACTCTTTGTTTATTTCCAGGAATAAAGTTTTCATCAAACCATCTTTTCTTTTTAATTGAGCTAATAACTTCACTCCTGTCCTCTGGGCCGAGTCACACTAGCTCTGATCCGACCCTGTCTACCTGAACAAATACCCAAGGGAAGAGTGATGCCGTAGGGGTGGGGGGGAGCAACAGAATTAGCCTGGGAGGGTCGCCTACGTGCTGGGTGTCTCTGAGCTATCCACTCAACCTCTCTGACCTGTTTTTATCTCCCGTAAAATGGGGGACATGCCTTCCTTGAGGTCAGAACGTTAAATGGACGCATTAGAAATGAGTCCCTAGGGGCGCCTGGGTGGCACAGCGGTTAAGCGTCTGCCTTCGGCTCAGGGCGTGATCCCAGCGTTCTGGGATCGAGCCCCACATCAGGCTCCTCTGCTATGAGCCTGCTTCTTCCTCTCCCACTCCCCCTGCTTGTGTTCCCTCTCTCGCTGGCTGTCTCTATCTCTGTCGAATAAATAAATAAAATCTTTAAAAAAAAAAAAAAAAAAAAGAAATGAGTCCCTAGCCAAGAGGCTGGCATGCAGGAAGCGATTGGTAAATGCAGTTTGCATCTATTTTTAATTAGTTTTAGGCTGCCTCTGACCGCTCCTTCTTGCAATCTGCTTTGTCCTCTTCTCCAGCATTTAAAGAATGCTTGGTTCTCTTTCTGATCGTGAAGGGGATCTCGCTCATCGTATAATATTAGCAAAGTACTAAAAAGTACAAAGAAGAAATTGCAAATCATTGCCACAAGGCATCACGCACTTTAAATATTCTGGCATCTTCCTTCCCAAGCTTTGCGTGTGTGTATGTCTGTGTGTGTGTGTATAGACACGTATGTATGCACGTGTAAGCGTGTGTGGGTTTGCGTGTCTGGATGTGTCCGCATTTGCAATTTTATCTCCTTTCTATCATGCACGCTCACCGAGTATCTTTCCATCTCACCAGCCATAAAAATATCTGATGCTTAGTGTACGAACATGCCTCAATTTAACCAAATGTTCTACGGTTGAACCTTTCAGTTCCTGCGAATTTTCTCTAGTAGTTTATGAATAATACAGAAATCTGAATAGCCTTATTCATACATCTTTGTCCACCTCTCCAGTTATTTTCTGAAGACCGATGCCTCCGTATTAAATCACCGTGTCAAGGATATAAACAATTTAAAAGATCGTCATATATATTGTCAGAAAGCTTTTTTCAGAATCGGTATCAATTTGTATTCCCATCAGCTGTTGGGAGAATTCTGATCTTACCATAGACAGCCCAGCATTATTATCTATAATTTATGTTTTCATCCATTTGATAGGCAAAAGAGTGCTCCTTTGTGTTGCTTTATTTTTTTCTTTTCTCATTAATTATTTTATTTTGAAATCACTGTAGATTCGCATGCAGTTGTAAGAAAGTACAGAGATCCCTCGCACCCTTTTCTCCCCATGTTACCGAGTGATAACATCTTACGAAACTATAGTTCAATACCACCATTGCTGTTGATACAGTCAAGACACAGAAGGTTTTCATCACCACAAAGATCTCTAATGTCGCCCTTGTGTTACCATACTCACTCCCCACCCCTCCCACCTCTGAGCCCTTAATTCCTGGAAATTACTAACGCGTTCGCTATTTCAATAATTTTGTCATTTCAAGTGTTTTATGTAAGTGGGAGCATAGAGTATGTAACCTTTTGGGGACTGGCTTTTTCCATTCAGCCTAATTCTCTAGACGTTTATCCAAAGTGTTGTGTGTATCAAGAGTTTGTTTCTTTCTATTGCTGAGTAGTATTCCGTAGTATGGATATACCAGTTTGTGAAACCGTCCCCCCGTTGAAGGACATCTGGCTTGTTCCCAGTTTCGGCTCTTTGAATAAAGCTGCTACAAACACTTGTGTACAGGTTTTTATGTGAGCATAAGTGTTCATTTCTCTAGGATAAATGGCCAGGCGTGCAATTGCCAGGTCATACGGTATTTGAGGGTATAGTTGTTTTTTTTTTTTAAGAAACTGCCAAACTGTACTATTGCTTTAATTTTTCTTTCCTTTGATTATTCATTAGGCTGAATAATTTCACTCTATTTTTATTTGTTAATGTCCCTTGATGTCCTTTTTACATTTCTCCACTGAGATGCTCTGTTTTTATAAATTCAAAAGATCTTTTTCGTAAAATAATGATAAGAATCATTTCACCTTAAATTTCTTTGTTGTTGTCATGGTTTATGATGTCTTAGATGAATAGAAGTTTAAGGTATTTAGGATTTGACCTATTGGTTTTTATCACTAGGAAGTTTTTTTCCTATATATCAAACAATTAACTTATTTTCTTCCTCGATGCTTTAATATATCTGGAATTTATTTTGGTGTATAAGATGAGGACTTAACACAATTTTGTTTCAAAGGAATTAAGTCAAATTTCTAACATGAGTTGTTGGGTCATGAGCCCTTCACTTCCTTATCACACGTTCCAGCTCCTGATTCAGTGCCGTTTTCTGTTTCACAGCTCCGTCTGTTGACTCATGACTCCTAACACATTTTCATTATACAGCTTCAGGGCATGCTCTGTAGATGCCATGGCAAATCAGATCACACCACTCTTCTGACTTTAAATTTTGTAATTTTTATGAATTTCAAGTTCTTCGTAATTCTTAACCTTTTTTCTTCCTGATTTTTTTTTTTTTTTTTTTTTTTTTTTTGAGAGAGAGAGAGTGTGTGAGCAGGGGGCAGGGGAAGAGAGAGTGGGAGAGAGAAAATCTCAGGCAGGCTCCACGCTCAGCACAGAGTCAGACACGGGGCTCATTCCCACCACCCTGAGATCATGACCTGAGCGAAAATCAAGAGTCGGACACTTAACCGCCTGAGCCACCCAGGTGCCCCTCTTCCCGATTGTTTTAAAGCTTTTTATTTGAAATCATGGTAGATTTCCAGGAAGTTACAAAATAGAGCACATAGCGTTCTGGGTACCGTTCACCCATCTTTCTGCACCAGCCACATTTTACATAACTACAGTACAACGTTGAACTAGAACATTGACATCGTACCACTTGTACCGCTAACTAGACTATCAACGTTTTTGTATCATGGGTGCACCATTTTCACCTACAACACACAGGTCTAATTTTATCCCGTGCATAGATTCATGCGAACAGCAGTGCAGTCAAGATATGGGGCTGCTCCATCACCACAAGGGGGCTCCTCCATGGTACCCCCTCTACTTCACATCCTCCCTTTTTACATTTTTTTTAAGTTTTTTTTTAAAGATTTTATTTATTTATTTGACAGAGAGAGACAGCGAGAGAGGGAACACAAGCAGGGGGAGTGGGAGAGGAAGAAGCAGGCTCCCAGCAAAGCAGTGAGCCCGATGCGGGGCTCGATCCCAGGACCCTGAGATCATGCCCCAAGCCGAAGGTAGACGCTTAACAACTGAGCCACCCAGGCACCCCATCCTCCCTTTTTTTAAATTTAAATTCAATTAGCTAACTAATAGTACATCATTGGTTTCAGATGTAGTGTTGAATAATTTATCAGTTGCATATAACACCCAGTGCTCATTACATCACGCGCCTTCCTTAATGCCCATCACCCAATTACCCCATCCTCCCACCCACCTCCCCTCCAGCAACCCTCAGTTTGTTTCCTATAGTTAAGAGTCTTTCATGGTTTTTCTCCCTTTCTGATGACTTCCCATTCTGTTTTCCCTCCCTCACCCTACGGTCCTGCCCTGTTTCTTATATTCCACCTGTAAGTAAAACCATATGATAATTGCCTTTCTCTGATTGACTTATTTTGCTCAGCATCACACCCTCCAATTCCATCCACGTCGATGTAAATGGTAAGTATTCATCTTTTCTGATGGCTGAGTAACATTCCATTGTATATATGTACCACATCTTCTTTATCCATTCATCCGTTGATGGACAACAGGGCTCTTTCCAGAATTTGGCTATTGTTGATAGTGCTGCTATAAACATTGGGGTGCATGTGCCCCCTGCAAATCATGATGTTTGTGTCCTTTGGATAAATACCTAGTAGTGCAGTTTCCGGGTCTTAGGGTAGCTCTGTTTTTTGCTTTTTGAGGGACCTCCACACTGTTTTTCAGAGTGGCTGCACCAGCCTGCATTCCCACCAACAGTGTAAGAGGGTTCCCCTTTCTCCACATCCCCCCTTTCTTTATAATTGCATCCCTGTACCCAGCAACCACCACTCTTTTCTCCATCTCTATAGTTTTGACATTTGAAGAATATTATACAAATGGAAGCATACAGTATATAACCTTTTAAGGCTGGCATTTTTCACTAAGCATAAAGCCCTTGAGATCCATCCAGGATTTTGTGCATATCAACAATTCATTCTTTCTTTCTTTCTTTCTTTCTTTCTTTCTTTCTTTCTTTCTTTCTTTCTTTCTTTCTTTCTTTTTTAATTGCTGGGTAGTATTTCATTGTGCCAGAGCTGGTTTAACCATTCACCCATTGAAGGACATTTGGTTTATTTCCAGTTTGGGGTTGTTTCAAATAAAGCTGCTATGCGCATTTGAACATTTGCGTTCAGGTTCTTGTGTGAACATAAGTTTTCATTTATCTGGGATAAAGCCCCAGAGTGTAATTGCTGGGTCATATGATAAGTGTACATTAAGTTTTATTTAAAAATTGCCATACAATTTCCCGCAGTGACTGTTCCACTTTATATAACCACCAGCAATGTATGAGAGAGCCTGTGCCTCGGCAGTTACTATGATTACGTTCTATTCTAGCTATTCTAATAGGTGTACAGAGATCATTCATTGTGGTTTTAATTCGCATTTCCTAATGTTGACTAATCTTTTTATTTTTCCAGATGAACTTTAAAATCATGATCCAAACGTTCGCCCCCCACCACCGAAATCCCATTAGTATTTTTCTTGGATTATGTTTAAATATACCTGAAGTTGAGAATATTTCCATTTTTAAAATATGCAGTCTTCCAATCAAGGGATATAGTGTCTCTCTCCATTATTCATTAATATTTTTCTCAGTGAAATTGTATATTTCCCTTCAGATAAGTCTTGCACATTTTTTATCATATTTTGGTTCTAGTTTTTCTTTGCTCAATCTATTCCGTTTTCCTTTTGCAACTTTCCCAGATAGGATTTTCTCTCTATATTTTTAAGCATGTTGATAGGCTATAGTAAATGTATTTATTTTTATTTGCCTTTTATTCAGTTGCTTTTCTGAGCTCTATTATTAATAGAGTAATAGCTTTACAGTTTTTCTATATACACGAATATATGCAATGAAATAAAATGGTCTAATAGTTAGTATTTATTGAGCCTTTGGAATGTGCCAGCCAGGCAGTGCTCTCCACAAGCATTATTTCACTTAAATCCATTTGTCATCTTAAGAAAGGCTCATCGGCTAGATGCGCCTCTTTGCTTGAATTAATTGTGCCTCGAATCAGCGTCTGCTGTAAAATGTACTTATAGGTTGTTCTAGAACAGGAGTGCACACGCACTGGGCAGCCAGTCAGATTGCAAGCCCCCTCTGAATAGTCACACCTTAGACGGGCATGTCACGTGCCAATGTGTGCAGGAAGCGTGGCAGAAAGATAGAAAGTTCCAGAAGAACAAAGAAGAAAGGAAAAGCAACGATTTTGTTTTGTTGGGCAAACATAGAGGACAGAGGTATTTTTGTAAATGATTGGCGATTCCCCACCTTACCCCCGACCCCCGTCATCGTGGACATTGCAAGCTAACAACAGAAAGCAGGTGAATTACAGCTCAGCCCCCCAGGCCTTTCCGTGTCTCACCCTAGCCCACCCAGCCCCCCGCAAGCGTCCTTGCCCAGAGGGGTGTTTCTGATTCCTTGAATCCAACGTTTGAACGTTCCTGGAGTTGAAACACGAGTTTGTTTATGTACATCCTTCCTGGTTTAAAAACGGAAGTATGTACAAGCGCCCATTTCTCTCTCACTTCTACTTTAGCTGCCTTCCGTCGAAGTTGATAGGCATTATTCCGTTGTCGTTATTTTTAAAATGGCCTGTAATTATGGTTGTGATTTCCTCTTCGACTCAACAACTTATTACAGTTTTTGTTTTAGTTTCCAAGTAAGTGGGTATTTTAAGCATTTATAATTATCATTATTATTATTTGCTTTGTGATCAGAAAATATGAACCCTGTAATTTCTGCTTTTTGAAATTTATTAAGTTTTCCTCCAGACCTGGTATATGGCCAATTCTTTCATAAATGCTTAATAAGGAGGTAGACTCTCTGTAAATTGAAGAGCTTTATAGATACACAGAGATGGGGTAGAAGTAGATAGATGAATAGATATTCATGAATCCAATCTTAATTATTTTCCTATTCAAATGTTTAACTGTTAAAACACACAGATGTTTAAGGAATTGTGTTTTCTCTCACACAAATTTTTCTGGTACTTTTTTTTTCTATTTCTAATAGTTGTCTCTTTTTATACATTTTGGAACCCTTGAATTTTATACCTATTACCAAAACGAAATGGTTAGTGTTATTTAATGTAATTTTTTATTATTTATGTTATTTAATTTAATATTTATATTATTTGACATAGTTTGTCTTAAATGCTACCGTATCCAGGGCATTTTTACTTTGAGCTCTGCTATTTCAGATTACTTTCCTCACTCTTGTTTTTATTTTGTTGACATTTGATCCATAACGCCCAACGTGTCTTTGCTTATCTTTTGAAAGAGGTGTGGTGATAAAAATTAGTCTTGCCACTCAGATGGATACTCAGAAAACCCCGTTCTAGAACATTCCCTTGTCTTTTTGTTGTTGTTGTTGTTGTTTTAAAGATTTTTTTATTTACTTATTAGACAGAGATAGAGACAGCCAGCGAGAGAGGGAACACAAGCAGGGGGAGTGGGAGAGGAAGAAGCAGGCTCATAGCGGAGGAGCCTGACGTGGGGCTCGATCCCATAACGCGGGATCATGCCCTGAGCCGAAGGCAGACGCTTAACCGCTGTGCCACCCAGGCACCCCTCCCTTGTCTTTTGGCAGGTCTACCTTCTAGGCACAGATGTGACTAATGTGTCCTTTAATATTTTATGGAAAATGAGAAAGGATAGTCACACCTTTTCTTAAGACCTAAGCCAATGTCTCGGAGTACGCCTTTCTTTGTTTTTATGAGCACAAATGATGACTGGTTTCCACGTTAGCCTGTCGTTTCTGGTTATGTCAACTGAGGAGCCAAGAAGAAAGAAGGTAGCGTTCCACGAGGATGGGCTGCCCAATCCTGGTTTGCATTGCAAGGTCTCCTCACCCTCTGAAGGAGGCCCGGACCCAAGGCAAAACTTTCGAGATTGGACATGGAATCATTTTACTGGCACGGGCTTAAGGTCTAGCCAATCAAAGCTAAACAAATAGCAGGGTGGCAGTAATTTATACACGAGAAGAGGGACAATTTAGAATTTCTAGAAATGTAGCTATGGCAACAAATTAAGAAAGTTAGCTACAATTTGTCATTCCTTAAAGTCATGCATATTACATTATCCTAATAATTTACGTAGTAATTACTTAACAAGCTCAAATGAGAGGAATAAGTAATCATGTGAGCCTAAGGCTGAGATTTATGTGTGGTTTAAGAGTGGATGGCCTTGCCTTTTTGCATTCAACCTTACTATTTTCTGCGCATTATGTATTCAGCAAAATGGATGACCTCCACTTCCACAAATGTCAGGGCTGTAAAAGCAAAAATTGTCCCTGCAAAGACGGTCACAGAAGCTCAGCGCTACGTACTCAGCTCTTGCGGGTACAAAGAGCAATGCACCAGACAGCAGGTGAAATGTTCGGGTTAGACAGTCCGAATTTGGACTATCTGTGGTTGCAATCTCATGGACTTATGTATTGGCCACTAAGGTCTACAATTTCCCCACTTCCACGCAGGCGTCTGGGGTCTGGGTGGCCAAGTTCTTTGGTGTAAATGACCATGAGAAAAGGCCAGTCGAGAGCCAAATCCCTGATTACCTGGAGGGTGAAGGTCCTTGGAGCCCAGAGGTGATCAGGACCCAGGAGAGTTAAGGTTCTCAGCATCGAGTCTATGCCAGACGAATTATTCATTCAAGCAATATGGCAAAACACACCTTTCCAACTTTTCCCCTAAAGTCAGCACATGACCTGGTCCTTCTGGCCCTTGTGAAATAGTATTTCTCTGGGCCATTCTAGGCTTATTGATAGAAGCAAGGACAAGACAAAAGCGGAACAAACCTCTCTGATTTCTCTGCCTGTTTTACTCACAGAATGGTTGGGACATCCATCCCCTGCAAATTCCCTCTGCCGTTTTTCCCTCATTCCCACATTTGCCCCCAGCGTCCAGGTCTCTGAGTCATTTTCTTTCTTTCTTTCTTTCTTTCTTTCTTTCTTTCTTTCTTTCTTTCTTTTTTAAAATATTTTATTTATTTATTTGACAGAGACAGCCAGCGAGAGAGGGAACACAGGCAGGGGGAGTGGGAGAGGAAGAAGCAGGCTCCCAGCAGAGGAGCCCGATGCGGGGCTCGATCCCATAATACTGGGATCACGCCCTGAGCCGAAGGCAGACGCTTAACGACTGCACCACCCAGGCACCCCTCTGAGTCATTTTCTACTTTGAATTGAAGTTCAGCGATGTTTATTGAGCACCTACTAGATGCTGGGAAATCATCATGACCTGAACCTGTCCCTCTTTCACCCCATTGGAGTTTACCATCTGTAAGGAAGTCCCTGTCCCCATGTGAGTACCATTTCTAGAAAGCTTTTCCTCCATCTGCTCCCTAAGACTTCATTCCTTCACTACTGTCACTGCTGGAACCACCACAGCCCTCCCAGGTACAATTGTCCCAGTGATACAGAGGCCCTTCATCCTTAGGAAAAGTACTGCAGCCACGGGTCCAGTACTATTGTTGGTTCCAGCTCTTGCTTATCGGAGCACAGCAAGGGAGTCCCTGGGAGTTTTGTTAAACCATCTGTAGGTCCAGACCTCCAGATCCAAGTCACTGGGGTGGTGATGAGCTTACCAGTTGATTCTTTTTTTTTTCTTTTAAAGATTTTATTTATTTATTTGACAAAGAGAGACAGCCAACGAGAGAGGGAACACAAGCAGGGGGAGTGGGAGAGGAAGAAGCAGGCTCCCAGCGGAAGAGCCTGACATGGGGCTCGATCCCAGAACGCCAGGATCACGCCCTGAGCCGAAGGCAGACGCTTAACGCCTGCGCCACCCAGGCGCCCCTTACCAGTTGATTCTTAAGTACACTCTGCTCAGGTATTGTGAGCCCTTGGATCCAGCACCTGGACTCCTGTCCGCTAGGATCTTGTTACTGCAGCATTGACAAGCTTGTACTGACTAACGCACACTTCCTGGCAATATACGGTGACGGCCATATGCTGGTATCAAGTACTCTTGTCTCCTTCCACCTTCCTCCACCTGTTACTCCCTCACCCCCCTCTCCTTAAGAGGAGTAAACCCCTCCCCCCGGTCATCAGGTCCCCTCCCTTTCCCTGGTGGCAGCTTTCATCCCCTGTCCTTAGACAGATCTCATCACACAGCAAATCGAAGCCTAGGCTTCCTTTTTACCTTCTCCGGAGTTTGTATTTGTTCATTTTGCTACAATTATATTCCATGAAAGTGCTTTCAGAGGGCAGAGAACTCAATGTACAAACAGACCTGCATCTGCGGCCAGCACCTTGGTAAAGTAAACAACTGTAAGCATTTTTAGAGGGGGATAAATGAACTCTCAATTTTAAAGGCACCTAGGGGAGTTTGTTATTTAAAACGATCACATGTTAAATCTTTTGTGAAATAATCTTCTCTTCTTCCTGCTCTTCTAGACCATTAATCTATCTTCAAAAAACAAATCTATTCCTACACACAAGCACACACACACACACATACTCTGTGTGTGTGTGTGTGCGTGCGTGCTCGCACGCACGTGTGTATGTACTTGTCTGCGTATCTGGTTTAGTCTAATGTGAGGGCATCTGTAAAGTGCCTAACAGAGTGCTGTGGGTGATTAGCTTCTATTTAAAGGGCTTTTTTCCCTTCTACTGATGATGGCAAAAGGGCAGGGAAAATGATTAACAGGTTAGAAGCAGACTGTGAGGGAAGACTAAAGGAATTATGGATATTTGCCTGGAGCCAGAAGGCTGATATGTAGTTAATTACAGTCTTCAAGTTAATGAAGCAATATTTTATGGGTGATAGCGAGCAACTGTGTTTTTTATTCCAAGAACAAGAAGACCTTATGTTGCAACAAGACAGATTGAGTTTAAAGGAAGAATTTTGAATGTTGAAGTTGGAGGATGAGCGAGTCAGCACCCAGGCAGATCTCAGAGTTTCTGTCTGGGTTTTTCATACTAGATAAGCACCTTCATGTGAGGCTTCGCGATACTCAACTGTAGGTCCAGCCTGGGGCCCACAGCAAACACTGAGTAATGCTACGGTCCCTGTGCCTTCTCTCCCACCATCCCCCTAGCTGAAATTTTCTCCTTCTTTCCCACTGTGTGTCTAAACCCTTCTTATCTTTCACTTCTCTAGCTTATTATAAAGTTTCCCTCTCTATCCAGAGCTCTCTCTCACCTCTCGGCTCTCACCATGTATTGTTTTGCTGGAGTGCGTTAGTCAGGATGAGCTAGTCTCCGCAGCAGTAACGAGCAAGCTTCCAAATCACAGTGGCTTAAGCATTAGGGTTCATTTTTTATTTATATTGTTATTTAGGCTGTCAACTTTAAACAGTGACCCAGAGGTTCTGGCTCTTTCCTTTCCATGGCTCCACCATCTCAGGACTTCTTTGAGAGATGTGGTGGGGACAGAGTCTGATGGCTAGTCTCTGCTAACTCTTAAGCAGTTTAGCCTGGAAATGACAGCATCACTTCCATTCACAGTCCATTTCCCAAACCCAGGTCTGCACAAATCCGCCTGACTGCACGGAGAATGGGAAAACGCAGGGGCCCTGGGGGGTGGGGGGGCAGGGGGCAGCTATGGGCACGTAGACAACTGTATTATAGTTCCCTACCATGTGAAACTGTCTTTCCATAGAAGATTCAGTGTCAAAGGGCAGATAGCTGGCCTATGACTTTCTGATCTGACATTTTGAACTTTTTTTTTTTAAGATTTTATTTATTTATTCGACAGAGATAGAGACAGCCAGCGAGAGAGGGAACACAAGCGGGGGGAGTGGGAGAGGAAGAAGCAGGCTCATAGCGGAGGAGCCTGATGTGGGGCTCGATCCCATAACGCCAGGATCACGCCCTGAGCCGAAGGCAGACGCTTAACCACTGAGCCACCCAGGCGCCCCTGACATTTTGAACTTGGTCCATATCTATTGATCCTAATGATGGCAACACTTGTCCCACTTAAGAATGTGAGTTTTAGATTCACAGCGTAGATTATTGGAACTTTGAGACATGTGGAGGAGAGAGCAGAAAGATTACTGGGAGACTGTCTCTCACCTACATTTCCAACATACAATGTAACTTCCTAGCCTGTGTTCTGCCTCAGTCCCTGCTCACACAGCCTCAGTTTCCCTGGAACTCTGACTCTTACTCTGCCTTCATTCTCTTTCTTCTTTATCTCATTTCCAACTGACGTCTTGGCCATATCCATCCCAGACCTTGGTGATCAGCCTACTACCAGTCTAGAATCAAGCCTACTCTTAATACCTGATTTGGGGTTTTGTGACCTAGTTATGTCACGTGATGCTGTCCAATATTTGGCCTGATTTTTTTGTTTCTTGAAGCACTTTTGAGTCATACATACATGAGTTCAAGCTTTGCCTGTTAAATGCAGATAGTAGGTAGGTGGAGATGATCCTACCTTCGTGGATTATTGGGAAGACAAACTCTATTAACTGTTTACTTAAGTGCCCGGAATATAGGAAGTACACAATAAATACAATCAATTGTTATTATTGAACTATTAAAGCCAGCAAGTTGGAAGTGTTTAAGGGTAAGTTCATGAATATCTGTGGCTTACTTTATATTACATGGAACAATATGATAAAATGATGGACAAATTGATGGGTAGAGATGTGATAAAGCAAATATAGTAAAATGTTACCAGTAGACTAACTGGTGACCATATGACAATTCACTGTGCAATGTTTCCAGGCTCCCCATATGTTTGAATATTTTCATAGTAAAATATTGAGGGAAATCAGTAAATTTAGAAATCAGTACATTTTTTCCCTACCTCCCCCAGATATACAGAAGTCTAAAGCCTGGCACTTGCCTTGAATAGGTTCCTAGTAAGAATTAAGGAATCTTACAATGGCCATCTGATGTTTAGAGGCTGACTGCTTTGGCAAATGGGGTGCAATTTGGCAGGTGAGGAAAGAAGCAGGTGTCTAAAGCAATAGGAGCCAGTGTGTAGAATTTGCCACTGGGAATTTCCAGAGGGTCAGCATAAAGTACATGCCCCCTTTGTCTTGTACATTGTTCACCAGGGAAAAATTTGGACTGCATACTATTGCAATGGGCTGTGTATATTCCAAGAGGAAACAACTCTAATTCCTCTTGGAGTACCTGACAGATTGTGTGTATCACAAAGACAGGAGGAGTTTTCAGAAAATACAGGAAATTGTGAGTAAGAAGAGGTTATGGTGGTGCAGCCCAGCGAGGGGTACTCAGGAGGTCCACCTCAAGACCGCAGCTACAGTCATCCTTTGGCTTCCTGAAGCTGTTTCTTCTTATTATTTTTTTAAGTTTGATTGATTGATTGATTGATTGATTGATTTAGAGCATGAGCCAGGGAGGGGCAGGTGGGGAGGGAGAGAAACTCTCAAGAAGACTCCATGCTGAGTGCAGAGCCCCACACGGGGCTCAATCTCATGACCCTGAAGTCATGACCTGAACCAAAATCAAGAGTCAGATGCTTAACTGACTGAGCCTCCCAGGCGTCCCATGGAGCTTCTGGTGGTAACCATGCGGACCCCAAAACTTGGCAAGATTCTTCAAAGGGAGGAGCATAAAATCCATGGAATCATAACATTGATAGTGACACTGGGTCGCATCTGGTCAACTCTTGTCATTGAAAGAGGAAGAAAGAGAAGCCTGAGACCTAATTAAGATAGACTGAAGGTGGTAACAATTTTGGTTTCAAGCACAGCCATCCTCTCTTCTAGTGAAGGTGCTAATGTGTACCTCAGGGTGCTTTATGCCTCCCCCCGCCACTCTTTCCATCAGCGTCCCCAACACTCATTCAGTGCTGGAAATGGACAAGATACAATGTGAGGCAGAGCTCTGAGCTGCCTATGCAAACCTATTTCCAGCTAAGTCTGCTAGACCTCTCCTCTGAGCTGACTACCAGCCCCAGGTACCACCTACGTAGGATTTCTGCAGCCACTCATGCCCTCCCTCTGTTTCCCTTGACTACAACCCTGGAAACCTGCATACGTGATCCAAGCACCTGCCTGCATATGGAAACTCTGCCCCTTCTTCAGCTCTTAAGGCAAATGCTGCCACGGCCGTGAAGGGGTCTCTGATGCCCAGAGAACCCTCCCTTACCTTCAATCTCCCATAACGCAGTCTTTGGCCCTCTACTATGGGATTTCCCATATTTTACCTTATGCCACAGCTTGATTTTTAGTCTCCTTGCTAGATTGGAATCTTCTTGAAGCTCCAGCAGAGGAAAACCTGGGCTATTCCTAAGCACCTACTCTGTGCCAGGTCCTTTCTCCTTGTCATCTGTTTAAACCTCACCTGGATGAGGTAGCGGTCTTATTTTGGACCTTTTGCAACTGAGCGAGACGGAATCAAGACCCCAAGTGTCTTACCCTTCCCATGATCTCAATATATATCTGAGGAATTAAATTGTATCATTTCCAAAGGTTGGAAACATTTGGACTATTTATTCAGATATGGCTTCTCCAAGTTTCCCAAGGACACAAAGATAAAAAATATTTGGATTTTCTGCTGACATTTATTAACGATGCTTTATTATACATCCTTTGAAGGGCTTCTCATAACCCCGTCCTCAAATATATCTCTATGTTTTTGGAGCGGAAAGACTCTTAAAGAGAGGTCAACACAGTAATGTGAAATGCTGACCAAGTAGTGATTAATGGACAATTCTGATCTCCTCCAAGAGAAGAAAGTAGAAAGTCAAGCGTCAGATGCTTGCTCTTCTCTAGAAAAGAGACCAGTTCTGAGCTTGGGTGCGCTTGTCCTGGGATGAGGACACAATGAGAATTCACCAGCCTCTGAATCTTAAGGAAACAGCTGGCTTAAGAATGGAGAAAACATCTTTCATTCCCTCAGCCACAATTATTTCAGCCTCCTTTTGCAAGGGGTTAAGAAGAGGAGGTGTTGTGGAGGGGGTGAGGGTGAAGGACCCAGAAGGAATCATTCTGGGTGGCGAGCTCACGTGCCTTATCACCCTGCCCATGAGAAACCCTGCCCCATTTTCATTCATGCTGACGGTGCCAAATGGTGCCGCGAGCCGTTGCTGGAAAGAGAAATACACTCAAACTATGAATCCGTTTGGACACTTTTCGGAGAGTATCCAATTTTGTGGTTGGAGGAATTTCATGATAAATGAGATAAATAGACAGTTTTTCATTCACTGAATAAATATTAATTGAGAATCCAGACACGGTGCTTTAGGACGTTGCAGTGAATATGTTGGGTAAGATAGACCTGACTTAACACCTGTGTTGAGTTAGAGGAAGTTCTAGCTCTTGGGGGAGCAGCTGGGTAAGAAGCTTGAGGGATCATGCGATGCCTTGGGGATCCACACCCTACTCTTTTCTGAAAATCATTATAATTTAATTTCTATCTTTAATAGTATCCTGCAATGCCAGTGAAAATGCCAATGGTGCTGTTATCTTGAGTGGCTTCCACGCTCTTTGAGCCAAATCTCGTACTCCCACCATGATCAGTCTTGGCAACCGTGACCCCAAATGGTGCCTATATTCGTGTTGTTGACCTTCCAGCCTAATGTTAGGAGGGGATCCCAGTACCAGTCCTTGAATACATGGAAGAATTATTTTAAATGTCCAGGGATCAGGAACCCTAGTGCAACAGAGACCCATTTCTCAGAGAGACAAAATGGAAAAAATGAAATCTACCCTCAAGTTCAAGAGCGGGGGTTGAAGCAGGACATGAGCAATGGGTTGAATGCCAAAAGGTAAGGTGATGTATGTCTGGAGCACAATTGAGCTGGAAATGGAACAAGGAGGGTCTGAGAAATTTTCTGAGAACTGAGATGGAGTGGCCAGAAGTTTTAAACTAAAATGCATAGGTAGATGGATTGGTTTGGGGGGACGTCATGGGGTAAGGAAGAATGAACATCTTCGGGTATGGCCCATGATAGAGCAGAGAGGAAGTAATGGCTACAGGACCATCAGAGAGTTTCGATGGGAATGAACTCTGACATCACCTTAGAATTGAAAAGCTTTTGAAATCATCCCAATGCAATCATGCTCCATTCTGGGGGAGGGGGGGAAGAAACGGTATTTACTATCACTTCAGAGAATTCGTATTTCTTCACATAACAAAACCTTTGAAGTTGCACTGAAGTTACACTTGAAAGTGCTATATTTGCATCCCATTTTTTAATTCACATGGGTTGTTCTTCCTAATCTCTACATCACAGCACAAATCTCTTTCATGCTCCATTTCCGCACACCGCAACCTCCTATTTTGTAGATAATGTTCTTTTTTTCCGTTATGATTACAAATGACTGGGGAAAAAAACACACACAAGCCTCAACCAGCCCTGTGTAATAACCTGCCTTCCTCCACAACGTGGCTTGCTGCTGATTTGTTGTTTATTCCTTTCCTCCATGTACAATGGTGACACGTCAAAGATTTTTGTAACGACAGAGGCTCTTGGAAGATCAAAAGGGGGTTGAGATGTGGGACATGACTTTAGATTGCTTGATGGTGACTGGGGCCCGACTTGTTTCTCCCAAACTGTTCTTTTTTTTCTAATTTTCTAATTTCTAATTTTTTCTAATTTTCTAGTTTTCTAATTTTTTCTACCTAAATTTGTTGTGTTTTTTTTTTAAACTTTTTGTTGAAGTACAATTGTTGCGGGATACATTTTTTTCCCCCCAGAATTTGCCGCAACAATATATCTGGTCCAAATACTCTTTCAGAACATTGCCGCTCCCCATCCAGAGATGGAGTCTATCTCTCCTCACCTTAAAACTGGACGAGCTTTGATACCTGCTCTGATGAACACAATGCAGGGCGAGTGACATTACTAGGTCATGAAAGGCAATATGGCTTCCACCTGCCTCTGCTCAGCCTTGGAACACAGTCACCATGTTGTGAGAAGCCCCGGCCACCTAAGGAGGCCCCATAAGGGTGTTCCAGCCAAGTCCCAATGAAGGTTTCACCCACCAGCAAGACATGGGAGCAATCGAGCCTTCGGGAGATCCTAGTGCCTAGCCTTGGCTCTGCCCCAGCTGACATCGACTGGTGCAAAGATATATTATCCTTATCAAGCCCTGACAAATGACAGATTGATGAGAAAAAAATGCTGCTGCTGATTGCTTTAAACCACCATGTCTGGAGGTGGTTTGTGACACAGCACCACATACCTGGAACAGACAGACACAGAGAAGAAATATACATGCTCTCAGGAGGCAGGCTGATGAATTTTCACAATGTGAACACAGCCATGGAGCCAGATCAAGAAACACCTTCTCAGAATCCCTTGTCACTGCTCCTTCTGGTCTCTAATTCCCCAAGATAACCATCATCCCCACAGCCTGGATTAATTTTTGCCTGTTTTAGGATTGGTCGATTTTCACACAGCTTTTGTGACCTATTAGTAGCAAGTGAGGCAGGACATGAGTTGAGACTCCAGGAAAGGGAAACCCAGCTACTGGGATGATTCCCAGTTAGACGGGGACTGCAGGGCGTTATGGCGGAATCGTGTCCCACCCCATCCTCCAACCCACCTCCTAATTCATATGTTAAAGCCTTAACCCTCAGGGTGACTGTATTTGGAGATAAGGCCTTAAGGCTACATGAGGTCATGGGGGGGTACCTAATCCAATAGGACTGGGGTTCCTATAAGAAGAGGAAGAGACACCAGGAGAACATCTATGGAGAAAAGGCCACACAAGGACACAGTGACAAGACAGACATGTATAAGTCAAGAAGAGAGCTCTCACCAGAAACCAACCCTGTTGGCACCTTGATCTTAGGCTTCTAGCCTTCAGAACAATGGTAAAATAAATTAATGTTGGGTGAGCCATCAAGTCTGAGATACCGTCATGGCAGCCAGAGAGGACTAACACACTGAATGATCGATGGAGTTGAGGTCAATCGGTGGAGCTCTTGAGTGAAAACAAAATCGGAGGCCAAAGTCTCCTCCAATCTGGAAGGTGTCGCTAAAAGGCCACGGTGTACTGTTAATGAAGAGTAGACGTGTTCAGAGCGAGAGCACGCCACATGCTGATAACTGATGATCCACAACCGTTGATGATGGAGAAAGCCTAAGGGTCTTGGCTACAAGCATTGAACGCACAGCTGACCGGAAGAGGGGTGGGAATCTGGTCACAGCTGAGCCCATTGGATTTACTCTCTGTCTCTCTGGAGCACAGAACCTGTAGGCAAACCAAACAGCAGTAGACACGGGAGTTCCACGTCATAGAGTCACAGGAGCAGTAGCTGATTGAACTGGAACATATGCATGATGACAAATAAGCTATAAAAAAAAAAAAAGTAGGGGCGCCTTGGGTGGCTCAGTCATTAAACGTCTGTCTTCGGCTCAAGGCGTGATCCCAGGGTCCTGGGATCAAGCCCCGCATCAGGCTCCCTGCTCTGCTGGGAGCCTGCTTCTTCCTTTCCCGCTCCCCCTGCTTGTGTTCCCTCTCTCACTGGCTGTCTCTCTCTCTGTGTCAAATAAATAAATAAAATCTTAAAAAAAAAAAAAGTAAGCCAAAGAAGGCAGAAGAATGAGATAGATACACAAAGAGAAGTCCATATCATAGCCTGAAATGCAGACAGGGAGAAAGCAGAGGCATGAGGACAAAATCGGGGGATACCTTGGCAGGGAGCGCTGAGAGATTCCCTTCTCTCCTTCTAACACATTCCTTTGCACTTGGGTCATTGAAAGTCATGCCAAAGGCAAGTATTTAGGCACGCAAGACACTGGACCCATGTTGACAGAAGCAATCCCAGACTGTAACTGCTTTGGATCTAAAATAATTAATACGCCCACAGTCCCAGTGAGAACTGGCTCTGGACGTGGGCAGGCTGAGGCTGAAAATCAAAGACCCTGCCTTTCCTTCTGGGATGTTCTGGAACAGAGGGGGACCAGCATGGAGGACAACGCCTCCACCCGTTCTTCAACACCCCAGGAGTAGCTACGGGCTCTCAGCATTTCGGACCTGTCATTTAGCATCGTGGAAATGCTTCCATGTTGTTCTCACTTTTGTGTTCCCTCAAGAATTGTTCATGGGCCTCTCTGCCCAGCTGATGGGGAACCTTTTGGAAACAAGCAGTGTGTCCCACTCAACTCTATGTTCCATTGGGTTCAAGCCCAAGGACAGCCCCCATGAAGTGTTCAGTGTCTATAGAATAAATGAATAATCGAGTGCAAAAAAAAAAAAAAAAAAAGCTGACTTCCATCTATTCTGTGACTAACTACCTGTGTCACCCCAGGCCATTCAAGGGACTTCTCTGGGCTTTGGTTTTCTGATAAAGAAAGAAATGAAATTAGGCGATCGAGTCTTTTAGGCCCCTTCAAGCTGTAAGTCTCAATGTAGTCTATTTATATTCTGGCAAACCTAGGAGCCGCTTATAGAAGAGAAACCAAAACTCCAGGGGCAGTCATCTCAAAGTAGCATTTAATGAGGCTGTGATCTGTCCATCTGTTTATTTGGGAGATCAGTCATGTTCCCGTTTCAGAGCAGTGATTCGGCTTACCGTCTCCTCTCCTCTGAGGCTGCCCTGTGTCCCGTCCCGGTCTTGTCTTCTGCAGCAGGCTGGCGTTTGATCTTCAGTTCACATTTGTTCCTGCTCTTATCACTCCTGGGAGGCTGTATTACCCTCTTCTAATGCCGTCAAAGGCTACCTTTCAACTCGTGGTGTGTCGTCTTGTAGACGCTGCTGAATGTTAGCTTAGCATTGCCCTGGGACATCCCAGTCCCGGTGAATGACAAATGAGCAATGAACTGAAACGGCTCTCTTTTAACTGGTCTCCAAATAAAACTTTCAGATCATAAGGCTGTCTGCCCTTTCAGCTAAGGGATTTCGGAATGGAACTTCTTTACATTCCTGCCCCCAGAACCAAGGACTGGCAGGTATGATGCCTAGAACACTTAACTACGAGCAGGGAAGCCTCTGCGAGTCTCAATTCCGCCACTAACTAGCTAAAGTCAATAGTAATCCACTCAACATCATTTACTCTAGATCCTATATGTAGATTTTCTTACTTACCTTCCAGAGACTGTGCCCACACTGCTCTTCAGCATGCCTAGAAGCACCAAGACTGAGTAGACTCACGTAGTATCGTGGGTGTCTATTCAAAGCTCTGCGGGAAGACAGTGCAAAGATCCTGTGGCTTCTAACCAGTGATGGCTCAGCTCTAAAGCTCCAGTCTCTGTGACAGCTTTCCCAAAGTATGTGTGTTCCCTGGAGCACTACTAGATACGCTGGCATCTCCTCCCAAGCAAAGCTCTGCAGTGCCGTGAGCTGCCTGGGCAGACGTCCCACACGTCAAACAGGGCTCTGGGGTGTAGTGACTGCTGTCATGAGCTGCCCACATGCCCTATGCATGAACGATGTACTTACCCCTCAGCTTCTCCCTCTCCAGAACTTGCCCTTGGCTGAAAAGAGATGCCCCACTCAAGGCTACGCTTCCCTTTTTAAGACATCCTGTGTCTTCTAATGCTCAATATGGGGTGGTTCTGGTGGGTGGCAGTGGTGTTAATAAAGGCCCAGCTGTCTTGTCCCATTCTGGGACCGATCTGAAGGGCCTTCTCACCTCCAGAGCTCCCTGGAGGATTGGCCAAATTCAATTTCTTCATCAACCAGTCTTGTGTTGCTCAACAGATGTTGATTCGAAGAGACTACCCTAAAGAACTTTCTGTACACAAATCTCAGAACATCAGAGGATGCTTCTAGAAGAGCCTTATCTGTTACATGTGGTCAAATAAACTTGGGATATACTGCCTGATGCATCTCCCTACATATATTAGCATATCGGAAGGACGTGTGGTTCACAAAGCATGTGAGCTCCGGCAACAGATGGAACTAGCTTTGAACTTGGACTATGACCGCTACTAGCTGTGGGTCTTGGCACAATTTACTCAACATATCCAAACTTGAGTTTACTCCTCTGAAAACCCCTGGTATTTATAGCAGGCACCTCCTAGAGCTGGACGTGCAAATGTGCTCACTGACATGAAATCCTCAGCAAGGTGCCTGGCTCTGAATTATTACCAGCTTTGCGAAGACCTTCAGCAAAGGAATCTGCATGACCTCGTTCAAACAAGAGTGTTCCGGGCTCTCCGTGTCCCCCTGGGACTTGCCGAGGTGCAGATTTACCCTTTGGAAAACTCCCCTCTCTACAGGGTAAAGGAGAATGGGGGTGGAGCTGGAGATTCCCTTTCTCACCTACTCTTGAGAAATGCAATGTGGACATGGGCCTTTAACCGCCAATTAAGCACTGGCATTAGGAGTTGTAGACTCTGGAAGGAGAAACAGAGAAGTTGAAAAGTCTTGGGGCCCTGTACAGGAGTTTCCTCTGAGATCTGCCTTGTTTGGACTGTGTGTCCTTTTCATGGCTCTTTCTCTTGAAACTCTCTTGTTCCTATTGTTCAAAGGCGAGGGGTGGCCTTTGGTTGGAGCGGCTGGGGTGGTTCCTGGCTTGGAAGGCTCAGCAGGGCCTGGGCCAGGCCCTGGGGCAAAGGCCAAGGACTTGAGAGCAAGGGAGAAGGTTTTGACTTGCTACTGTCAGCTTCAGGCTCAAATGCTTGACTTTGGTCCTTCTTCCTATGACCATTCTCACCGCGACAATGGTCAACTCCTGAGTTGAACGGTAGATGGCAGAACATCGGTTTCACACCAATTGCATAGTCTATAGACTCTAAAATTGCATTTAAAAATGGGCCAGAGGTAGTCACCATGACCATGAAAGGGTGCCTACCAGTGTTAGTGCTTAGAGGTAAGGGGCAAAGCAACACGTACTGTGCGGGACAGTCTCATCCCAAGAAAAAACGTCCCACCGTAAATTCCAATAGTATCCCCACTGATTCACAGAGAAAGGACAAGGGGTGAAGAGGCCACTTACCCTGATTCTAGTCAAGTGCTCAAGCAGGACAGGTTCAAGGAAGCCCATCAGTGCGCCTTATCAGAGTGTGGGGTAGGGGTATTGTGAGCACAGCAGAGGGCCCTGTGTCAATGTCCTCCCTGGAGATCTGCTGGGTAGGAAGTCCAGGCTCTGACTGCTGGTCGCCTTTCCATCTCTGTCCACCGGAGAAAAGACTACTGTTTGATTCACCATTTGGGAACCCCTTAAATTTCCAGCCCCATTGATATTCCTCATGCTGTTTACCAAACCTGTGCGTTGTAAAGACATTTTTTAGAAAGAGAGGCCACAGTGGTCATCTGAATTTGTGATGTGTTGTGATCCCCCCCCCCCAACACTGGGAACATTCCATGCGAATGAAAACAAATCCGTCAGTTCAGGAACATTCGATGGGCTCTTCCTTGCTCACATTCTTGCTCAAACCTTTCTGCTTTTTCTTGATTGTACTTCGAAGAGTGCCATACTCCTTAGGCAATTCTCTCCACCCCCTGATGTTTTGAAATATCTGGTTTCTGCTTTCCCTTCTCTGTGCGTCTCCCTCCCAAACCTGGCACTTCTATTTGCCTGGTGACGTGGGCTGTGCTTGTCAATAACAGTGCTCAGCATGCAGAGTAATGACCCCGGCACGCCTTTCCCATCTGTTATTTCCATACGCCTGACGTCTTCATAGGAGCTTTTCAGGGAATAACAAGATCCTCCCTCACAAACCATCCTTCTCTTTCCAAACACTTAATGTCGAAACTGTTTGGGCTGCTCTTTATGGAGCTCCCGAAGTGTCGTGACTAAAGCCATCATTCTGACTCTTTGTAATAATCACAGCTCAATTTTCTGGCGGAGACTGATTTCTGGCAGGGCTTCGGGCAGGACCATATATTCACGGGGACTCACTGTCGATTCCTCCTTTCGATGCTGGCTGTGGCTGGAGCAGTTGATTTCCGTCATTAGCGATGTCACTTCCATCATCTGGCATAGTCTGTCATCCTCACATGAACTTGGGGCTGCCCTTCCAAGAGCATCCCCAGCTTCGCAGCCGGGAGAGGAGCTGGGAGGGGACAGCATGGAGACACAGAACCCCTGTTTAGTTGAAATTCAAGCCAGCACGGCCTTGAGACCTGCGGGCATCTAGCCAGCAATGGGAACCCGGGGAGGACAAAGAAGAACTCAAGACAGGGCAAAGCCGGAAACGGAATCAGTTTGGATTGTAGGCTCGGGTTCTGGAGAGTTGGCAGCATCGGTCAGGAATCTGGAGAGAGTGAGCTATATAGGCAATAATTGTAATAAAAATATCTAACATCGATGAAGCTGTGTGCATAAGTCTTAACTACTTTACGTGGATGACGTCATTTCAACAATTTGATACGGCAGATACTAACATCTCCCCATTTTACAGATGCGTAAATCGAGGCGTGCAGATGGATTCGGATACCATTCAGCTGGCACAGGGATCCAAGAGGCCCCGATTTGGCCAGTGGGTCTGGCAAAGGAGGTTTAAGGTATTGACAATACAAAAAGTTGCAAAGCCCAGGGAGTCAGATTTTGAAACCAAATGCCTGGAGACATAGATTTAAAATTCTGGAGTGAGTAGAGAGAAAAGAGCCAGATAAATGCCTCGGGCTCCAAGCAAGCATATTTGAACCCAGACAGGTTTCTGAAAGGGGTCTGGAGCAGCCTGGGTGCACTGATTCTAGAGCCTGTATCATTTATGTCTCCTCCGATTCTCAGAGCAACGAACTGCAAAACCATTGCATCAAAAAGAGCCTATTTCTAGGGCCCGAAAAGAAGGCGGGCCAGAGAAGCTGGATTCCCCTCTGCACCCATGTTTGGGAAGAAGGAGCATCAAGAGACAACCATGCAGGTACCAGGGCTCCCCCTTCTTAATATCCGGAACCTCGTTCGCACATCAGGGTCACCTAACGAAGACCACGACCAGCCCGGCTGGCACTCTCTATGGACTCGCTCACATTACTCGGGTGCTGTTTGGAAGCGTGGGAACAGACAGTACAACATCTCTAGCCTGATTCCGATCAGAGGAGGAAACGTTCACCAAGTTCCTATGGATGATGTTTACGGCGGTTTGAAAAATATGTCTGCCAAGCCTTCGATGGTCTTCTGATTTCCCTTCCCCCTGAATACAGGCTGTGTATGTCCGGCACAGAAAACACACCCTTGATACTAAGTGACTTCCCAGGCTAGACTCAAAACGCCAATACAGTTTCCACCTCTCTCTCTCTCTCTTTCTCTGAGATCTTTATCCTTGAAACCCAGCTACCATGTTTGAGGAAGCCTGGGCCATGTGTCGAGGCCATGTGTGGGTGTATCCAGCCCACAGCCATCACCAGCCACCAGAAGAGGAGTTGAGCATCTGTTTGATGATCCCAGACCTCACCCTCCCGCCGCCCCGGGGGTGGGGGGGTGGGGTTGGGGACGCCGAGTAGAACAGCCACAAGATGTCCCTGCCAAGCCTGGCATACATAGCAGATTCAAGAGCAAAACAAATGTTGTTATTGTGTTAGTCCCTGAGCCTTGGTTGGTTACATAACAATAGATAATTGGAAAAAGATGCTTCATTCCCGTTGTGTACGTAGGTCACCTTGGAAACCCCATCTTGCAATAAAGTGGGATACTAGCAAGGGAAGCAGAAGACAATTGCAGGGAAAGCCTTGATATCTCTCTCCAAGGATCTCATCCTGTACTGTGATCTGTTTGGGGGCTTTGGGATCTTACACTCTACAACATGACTTCAGCACCAAACGATCGTGCCACCTTAAAACCATATGTTTCTCCCTTTCATGAATAGCATCTATGTATTCAAACAAAACAAGCGTCTAAATCACACACATCTTTCTTCTCAAAGAGGGAAAGGGGTCGCTTTCTTACTAGGTCCCAATTCTAAGGTGTTGTAAATGAAAAAACAAATAAGCAAGCAACTTTTCTAGAAATGGGGGTTCTCTCCGGGCCATCTTCTCTTTAAGTTAAGAAAAAGCAGGGGCGAGGTCAAGTACACTCTGTTAGCAAGACTTCAACTTAGCCCTTTGAGAAGGTGGGGTTCATTGCTAGGAAAGAAGAAAAAGAAAGAAAGCAGGGTGCAGGCAGGGCAAGCTTCTATGCCCTCTGCTTCTTAGCAACTGTAATTAACTCTCTTCTGTCTATCAGGCTTTCCAGGGACAGGACAAGAGGAGAAGGCAGGCTTCCAGTCTATGCTCAGGACAGAAGGAAAGGGTCTTAGTAATTCAAAAGCCCTCAGCGGTCCCGGAGAGAAAGTTGTAAGAAGGACAAGCCTTCCTGGAGCTTGAGGCTCAGTGGAAAAGAAGCAGCCAATTCTCCACGATATAAATATGCAGGATGTGTAATTCCTAGTCATGCCTCCCTGCTCATTAGCGATTCTTTCGTGATACCCTTCCCTTCCTTCGAACATGAAAAGTTTCCCCTTGACCCATTTGGAGTAATTGGCACGTTGTTTGCAAGCTTGTTTTGACCAGACTGGGTTCCTCTAAAGTAGAGATGATGGCCTGTCCGTGTCATGTCCCTTGCTCCCAACATGGATAGAGCACAGATATGCATAGACAGGTGCAATAGTTAATTTTAGGCATCAACCTGGCTGGGCCTCAGGGTACCTAGACATTTGGTCAGCATTATTCTGGGCATGTCTGTGAGGGTGTTTCTGGTTGAGATGAACTCTTGAATCAGGGGATTTTGAGAAAAGCAAACAGGGCTCCCCAGTGTGGGTGGGCCTCATCTAATCAGGTGAGGGCCTAAACAGAACAAAAAGGCTGACCGTCCACAAGAAAGAAAGAACTCCTTGTTTGACTGCTTGAGCTGGAAAATTGGTTCTTCCCTGCCTTTGGACTCAAACTGAAATATTGGCTCTTTCTGGGTCTTGACTTAGGGCAGATTCTGGCTCAAGACCAGGATGGACTAGAACTACACCATCTGCTCTCTTGGGCCTCCAGTTGGCCAGCCACAGATCTTGAGACTTGTCTGCTTCCATAATCACATGAGCCAATGCCTTATTCTATCTATCTATCTATCTATCTATCTATCTATCTATCTATCTATCTATGGGTCTACTTATCAACTATCTATCCTATTGGATAGGATAGATTCTGTTTCTCCTGAAAACTCTTACACAGCAAGATATTAAGGTTTGCTTAAAAAAAAAAAAAGGATGAACAAAGGAATGAATGAATGAACACGAATCGAACTTCTAATCATGTACAAACAGTGTGGTTTTAGTTAATCTTTAAATCTCACAGAAATGGAATTTAATTGGAAGGTTAGGTTTGACCTGAGCTGGGATAGAATTCAGTAAGGAGCATTCAGGGAGGAAGAAAAAAGAAGTTAGAATAACTTGGGTTAAATCATTCTGTACTGTTGGATTAAATGCTCAGAGCAGATTCATATTGGTTCCTGAAACTCAGAGGGTTCTAGAATGTTCTGAATGAGAACAGCCCTGAGACGCACTCGGGCAAACATCGCACATATAAATTCCATTCACAGAAAGCACGGAATAGAGCCACATGGCCAGATATAAGTCTGTCTATGTGTATTTATGAGATTCAAGGAGGCAACTGTGGACTCCCTCCTTGACCAAGTTTTTTGGGGGGCTCCTCTGAGCTCTCTTTTCCTTGGCCTACCTTCTTTGGCCCACTGAGCCCAGTTCAACTGGAATCCCCAAACTTTTGTTACTAACCAAGTTCCTCCTAGTCATTTTCCATCAGCTGCCTTTCCAAAATCCCCAGCTGCCCCTACTGTATTTGGTGTTGAGGTCAATCTCTCTCCCTATTGCAATAGTCTTGGATAAAGTCTTCCTTGCCTATTTAACTCAGACTGGTATAGTTTTTCTTTGATGCAACCCAGAGTACTGGGCAGGACATTGGCCAAGAAATCATATGTGGTCAGGGTCAGCATGGGTCCCTCAGCAACTGACCAGCACGAGAGAGTAGCTGGCTTGAGATGCAGGATGGCATCTCGGCTAAGAGATGAGCTAAGGCCTTGGAGACCTACAAATGGAGATCTGATTCCCTCCTTGCTATGGTGTGAATGTGGTGTCTCCCCCAAATTCATATATTGAAGTCTTAATTCTGATCATGATGGCATTGGGAGGTGGGGACCTTGGAAGGTGATTAGGTCATGAGGGTTGAGTTCCCATGAATGGCATTAGTTCCCTTATAAGGAAATAATAATAATAATAATAATAATAATAATAATAATAATAACACTTTTAAGACCCCAGGGAGCTCCCTTGACCCTTTTGTCAATGAGAAGACAGCCATTTACAAACCAGGAAGGGGGTTCTCAGCAGACACTGAATGTGTTGGTAACTTGGCCTTGGACTTCCAGCCTCTAGAATGACGAGAAATAAATTTCCATTGTTTATAAGGCACCCAGACCGCGGAACTTTGTTAAGACAGCCCAAAAGGACAAAGATGCCTTTCTTCCTCTCACTGCCCTTCTGGCTTTGGGCATGTTACTTATCTCTCCGCATTTCTGTTTTCTCGCTGGTAAAACAGATACAATGACAGCGCCTCTGTAGGGTTTTTATGAGAAGATGAGTTAATATGTGTAAATGGCTTAGAACATTGTCTTGCACTTATCAGAGTTCAATTTCTAATTAGCCATCTCTCTGTTCTGGTCTTTTCCAAAAAGTGGGATAGGAGGTGGAGAAGGGGCTGACTTTATTCCTCTGTGTTGGACCATTGTTATAATGATAGGAAGGAAGGAAGGAAGGAAGGAAGGAAGGAAGGAAGGAAGGAAGGAAGGAAGGAAGAGGAAGGGAAGGAAAGAAGGAGGGAGGACAGAACACATTTGAACGTCAATCCTCAGCTACTCTATGAAGACGTATCACTTTCCACCTGCCCTCTCGACCGGAGAGGAAGTTGGTCCCATCTGAATGGAAGTTTCAGCCCTTAAATGAATTTGGCGAGTGTCTGAATGATAGTGCCCGGTCTTCCTCTCTCGTAAATCAAAGCCGGGGAATAATTCTAACGGTGCATAAACAGAAAATATGAAAATTAATGCTTGCGGGAACTTTATTTAATTTTGCTGTAAGCTGATTTCCGTGACATTTATTCTGTTTGTTTTGTGCAATTGTGTGGGGCTCCCCCCCCTTTATATTTTGTTTTCTGTTTTCCTTTTCCTTTTGGCTCTGTTTCATCAAGCCGAGTTATCTGTACATTTATCTCTAAAATGACCTTCCTTTCTTGAAACGCATGTCCTTCTGTTTGTAATAAAAGGTCGTAAACTTGTCGGGCCCATCAAAGCCATTACTATGGCAATACACTACAGGATTGCAATTATTAACCTCTGGATAAACAGGCAGGCAGGGAAGATGGATGGAGAGGGATAAGGCTTGTGTTTATACACATTTATCTTTAGTAATTAGCCATCTGGGGGAAACCGCAAATACAGGCAACAGAAATTGATTTATCTTCAAATAATAAGTTTTGCTTTACAACAAGGTCTAAAAGTGGAGCCTCTCGAGTGCTAATTTCGTATGTCACTTGCATGCTTTAAGGATGAAAGTAGTAATTACCAGGGCTTTCATATGCAAAAGGAAGGTGCTGAGGATTGGGCTGGCTTCATCTAGGAGAAAAAAGACTATGTTTCCCAGAGGCATGTCAGTTAAGGGAGGCTTTCTTGGGTTCTTAATGGCTGGTCACTAGAGGGCTGTATCTCCCTGGAGGTCCGGGACCATCCAAGCCCCATCAGCTGCAGATTCCTGTGGTCTGGCGCTGGGGGATCACTGGGATCCCTGGCTCTAGGGGGGCTCCTCTGGCCATGAGCTAACGTTTTCCCAGGGATGCTAAGTTTCACCACCAGGAGAGGAGCCATCTCAACACCCGTGCCAAGTGAGACAGGGTGCCTGGGCAGACCAAGCCAGGGACGGAGGGATCAAGCTGCCCTGTGTCTCATTTGCATTGCTGGCTCCATACCTAAGGGCATCTGCAACCCGGCCAAAGGCCCTTCTGTTCCAGAAAGTAACAGCCCAGACCAGAGGGGTATTTGTCTCCGTGATTTCACTTTCCTTCATCATTAACCCTCAGGGAAGCGCCTGTTTTTAATTAGCTGTGGTTCAAAACCATCCATCCAGGCTCGCACGTGGCACCCTCCGAATTTATTCAAAGACAAAGGAAAACAGAGTGGAACATTCTGGAGAGGCCCCGTCGACATCCATCTGCTGCAGCTGCGCGTTCTCCCATTAAACCCTTCTCATAAATAGCACTGGATCCCGCGGTCTTTCACCAAATGTTTTTTTGAACTGTTTTTATTAATAACAAATTGAAATTAGTTGCTGTCTGAAATTGGCCCTGCATGCTCCCACCTGTGAACCCCCGTCAGCATGAGGCAGAGCCACCCTGCACCTAACACCTGTCCACGCGCTGTGTGCGATGTGGGGTGCTGCCCCCAACCCCCCACTCCTCCGTGGTTGACTACAATGGAGCTGACTCAAGGGGTAGAAAGAGGGTGGGCTGTACACCCAGGAGCCAGGTGCAAATGTTACCTCTGCCCCTTGGTCTTTGCTAATGTAAAATGGAGATGTTACCAGTTCCTATCCCATAGTGCTGTTGTAGGTGGCGAAGCTAGATTATGGGCAGGACTTCCCTACCCACTGCCGTGTACAACCCAGTCCTATGCAAGCGCTGGCCCACGGATCTCTGCAATGTACTCACTGTGAGATACACGCAAGGACCGTGTTTCTGAGCCCCGATGACGACAATAAGAATGTGACTTTTTTTATTAAGGTGTCATTGACATACAATATTCTATTAGCTTCATGTGTATCTCACAGTGACTCGATATTTTTAGACGTTATGAAATGATCCTCGCGGTAAGTCTAGTTACCATCTGTCACCATACAAGGTTATTACAATATTATTGACTATATTCCCTATGGTATAATTACCTTTTAATGAAAAATAAATAAAATACCTGTAGAGAGCTCTCAGCCAGTGCCTTGCACAGATAAGGCAATGAATAAAGGATAGCTTTTTTAAAAGTTTTGTGATGGGCACGTGTGTTCTGACACGAGTACACTCTCACTTCCGGTACACACCCAACTGATGAATCAGCGTCTGCCCTAGGTCGCTCCTGACCTTATCAGCTATCACTAGCAGGACAAGCAGAACGGAGCTGGAACAGGGGCTAACTGGCCTCCAGATGCATTCTCCCCTTCTTCTGGTGAAGTTATCGTGGGTTTATGGCTGCCCAGCTACACATTTCCCGGCTGTCACTCAATCATCACCAGTGGGGGCGCCTGGGTGGCTCTGTCACTTGAGTATCTGACTCTTGGTTTTGGTTCAGGTCACGATCTCAGGGTCGTGAGATAGAGCCCCGCGTGAGGCTCCACGCTCAGCACGGAGTCTCCTTGAGATCCTTTCCCCTCCTTCCCTCCCCCTCTGCTCCTCCCACCACTTGCGCGTGTGTGCGTGCGCTCTCTCTAAAATAGATAAATAAAATATATATATTTTTAAATCACTGATGAAACGTGACCACATCACCACCAGAAAAAGGAAGCATCGTCCTTCACAGACTCAGAATTATTCAGACTAGAATCTTGAGGGAGAGAACTGTGGAGTCGGGTCTCAGCGCCTGGAGAGAGGGTGCTACTCAGCCAGTTCTGGTATCTTGGGGGCTGGGGGCTGGGGGGCCGGGGGGCAGCTCTCGGGAGCTCCTCCTGAGCAGAGAGTCAGCTTGAGAACAAGTGTGGCCTGCAGAAGCTGATTGCGAGCATCTCGAAGCAGAGGTTAGAAGGTAGAATTTATTGCTAAGACACAGCAGCTTCCTAGCCCACAGCACATCTGGGGAGCAGGCGGTCCCCACCCACACGAGGGTTCCTGAAAGTTCTTTGGGATAAGAAAACCAAAAGGTCATCTACTTGGAACGCAGAAGGTGAAACTGAAGGTGATGGGCTTTGCCAAGTTCAACAGATGAGCAGAGAACTAGAAAAAACGAGGTCAAAGAACACACAGCTGGATTGGGGCAGGAACAGAGCGTGAGGGCGCAAGACCATGGCCATGAGTGGGCTGGGGGCAGGGTGGGGGGATGTCTCCCTGCTCCTGGCGAAGGGACACCTGAGCTGATTTAGGCAGAGGGTCAGAACAGACAACTTGGACTAAGGACTCAGACCATAACCACCCTGGGTGCCAGTTTCTTCCTCCATCAAATGAAGACCTTAGCCAAATGAGTCCTTTTAGCACTAACCTTTATAACTCCAATTCTTTGTCCTCCGGCACCTGTCCAGAAAGTAACTGGCAGGTCTGTGTGGTTCTCTGAAGTTTCAATTCTTCTTTCCAGGAGGTATAAATATTCCATGAAACGTGTCTATGTGCAGACGTGGGAACCAGGAGAGATCTCTCTCAACGGTGCCTGGACATGATATCAAAAGGTAGAAAGTATTAGGTAATGAAGTGAACTCCTTTGCATGACAAAAATGGAGGTTTCCAGAGATTTCAGGGCCTCCGTGAAACTGATCTGTAGGGGAAGGAGGCAATCAGGGGTTGTGAAGAGAGGAATTCACATTGCTACATTTAATCATTTTATCACAAATCCAATAAAGCATCATCTGTAAAGGACCTCCGTGTGCCAGGCAGGCAAGGGGGTCAAGGACATAATTTCTGATCCGAAGGACGTTGGTATCTAGTTCATTTGCTCTTTCAGCAAATATTTATTGAGCCCCTGCCCTACTTAGGAACTGATTTAGGTTGAGAGGACACAAGCGGGACTGACAGTGTTCTGTCTTCCTCGAGTTTATGACTAGTAAGAAAGACATGGGGAATACACTGCAAGGAGATACATATACAAATAAATTAATCACTAATGGGAAATTCTGATAAATGGTAATAAGAAAACAAATAGAGGGAAATAGACCAGGGCAGAGGGTTACTTTAGATAAAATCCACATGGAACGTCTCGCTGGGAGGAGCTATTTAATCTGGACACCCACCAGGTAGAGGGCGGGGGCGGGGGGAAGGAGACCATTCCAGGCAGAGCAAACAACACACACAAGAGACCAGAGGGTACAAAAAGTTGGCCTGTTAGAGGACCTAAAGGAGGCCGTATGGCCAGGGCATCATGAGCAAGAGAAGAGAGGGGAATGAGGACAAGCTGGAGAGGAAGGTAGGACCCAACTCAACCTGCCATGCTTTATGTATTAAGGAGATTATTCTCGGGCTGCTGGAGGAGAACAGATGGTAGAGGCAAGGAGATCAACAAGGAGACTGGGCCATAGAAGAGATTTCAGCGGCTTGGATTATAGGGGAGCTGGAGAGAAATGGATGAATTACAGATAGATTTTGAAACAACTGAACTTGCCCATGGGCAGCACAGGGGACGGGAGAAATCAAAGCGAATTCGAGGTTTCTTCGAGCACAAGGTTCAGGAAGAAGCTACACATACACAGGGGGGTATCAAGAGATTTCTGTGAGTTCCAAGGTGGAGAGTGGATAATTGATTTCCACCTGCACAGTGACTGTCGTAAGAGCTGTCCATTACCAAACACAGAGGGTTCCCAGGATTGCTTCGTGGCAGATCTGAGTGAGGGCGCGGTGAGGATTGGAATGGTTTGGGGGGAGAGAGGGGTGTATTCCAGGCATGAACAGAAGTGCGAAGTGAAGCAGAGGGGATGGTGAGTGAACACGTTTACCAAGAACGCAGCCTTGAAGCAGGAGGGAATGGGGAAATGCAAACAGAGCTGATGTTCCACGTTGCCCCAGCTTGGAGAACGTTCGCTTCTACCCAGTGCCATCCAGACATGCTGTCCGCTTAGGGGTGATGTGTGTCCTAGGCTGTCACAGACCATGGGGTCCACACTGGGCTGAGCAGTGTCTAGAGGCACAAAGAAGTATCGTTCCTGCCAGCCAATCCGTGAGTGTTATGCAGGTGTTGATGGCTGACCTAGTAAAGGTCCATGAGAAGGGCAGCTAATGTGGCTTTGCTGTCAGTGGTTAGAGCTCCCTGAAGTGGACGGCCGTGGCTGGGCCACCACGGGCTCCCCGTTGCGCAGGCGCGATGCTCCTTCCTCCGAGACTGGGCCATTCCTTACACTGTCTCCTCCTCCGTACGCGACCTTAAAGAGTCCGGAGCTGGGTGTCCGGCTTTCCTCCCCACCCCTTCTCCATCTTCAAGGTCAAGATGCTCATTACGTTTTTGTGTGGCCCACGAGCTGAGAATATTTTTTGTATTTTTTAAATGGCTGTAAAAATTGAAAGAGGAATAACGCTTTGTGACACAGGAAAATTATAGGAATTGAAATTTCAGTGTCCGTAAAATTCTGTGTGAACACAGCCACTCGCTCATTTATGTATCGTCTACATCTGTCTCCACGTGATGATGATACAGTTAAGTACTCCCAACAGAGGCCACAGGGCCTATAGAGCCTAACATAGGTACTATCTAGACGTTTACAGACAAAGTTTGGCGGCCCTCGTTTTAAGCAACAGGCAGCCCTTACCGAATAAGAGGAAGGTACATAAGTGCAAAAGGTTAAGTGCGTCAGAGCCTCAGCGTCAGAGCCACGTTGTGGAATTATTTGGGCTTGATGCAGCGTCACTAGGAAACACGCAGTTTTGAGCTCCGAGTGGCATGGCAAAAGGTACTTCACGCCTGCCAATTTGGGTTTATGCACAATTATTTGCCATCATTTCAGAAGGAGGAAAAATAATTACAAAAAAAAAAAAAAAAACACGTGCTCGAGGGGCACCTGGGTGACTCAGTCAATTGAGCGTCAGACCCTTGACTTTGGCTCAGGTGATGATCTCAGGGTCCCGGGATCCAGCCCCAGGTCAGGCTCCACGCTCCACCCCGTTGAGTCTTATTTAAAGTTTCAATCTCATACCCACTTCCAAGTTTCTGTCCTTTCCCCAAAGCATGATCTGCTAGTTCTCCTCCTCACCGTCTTCCTGCTCTGTTGTCAGGCTCTTCTATGGTTTGGGTGGGATTGGAGGTGGTGTGGGTGGAGACGTGTGGAAAAGGAGCAAAGGTCTCGATGCCTAGGTCTAGTCCTTACTTGGCCATTGGAGACTAGCTGATGATGTCATCCATGGAGCAGGAGTCCAATCGTTGGCTTTCTCACAGAGCAGAGGTGTGGTTTCTCTGGAAGGCCCTATGCATTTCCCACAATACACAGCTCCCCATTGTGGGTAATGCATGCTCTACATGACATCTTGGGATTCTTCCTCAGCTCATTTCCCTCTCCCTGGTTATCCCGGCCATTCCCCGCTGGTCTGGAGACACCCATGGCCCCTACAATAGCCTTGGGCTGCATCTCCATGTCCTCTCATGTTGGGGCTTCCTTGCTTTGGCTTCTACTTATCTACTGGTTCTCTGAGCAATTCCACCTCCCTCTCGGGGCCCCAGGGACTCTTGAAGACCTCCTAGACACCTTGTTTTTTTTTCGGGGGGGGGGTGGGTGAGGTGTTCCAAGGGCTTGTCCTCAGACTTGACACTCTAGAAACCATCCTTCAGCATTTCAAGTGAACCCCATCAGTCATGATGCATGATTCTAGCACCATAAAAATGGCAGTTGATGGACAGTGATTAATGGCAGTTGGGGAAAAAGGACTGGTCTAAGGCCTTGAAATTCTGTCAGGCTACCTCTGGAGAAGCGAGGAGCAAATCTTACTTAAGGACCTCCACAAGCTTCTCTGATTGTTTCTACCTCCTGTCTCCCTTCTTGCCAGTATTTCAACTCCTAGAGGAGGCAAGAGGTAATTCGGGGGAGTTGCCAAGTTGGGTAATGTGTGCTTGCCCCTTCCTTCCTCTTTCCTCTTTCTCTTCCTTGGTAGAATCACTTCCTGCTTTCCCTTCCTATCCAGCGTGGACTTCCCTTACATCTTTCCCTCCTCCTCTTTTTCTCTGGCTTTATGGTCTAGCATTGATGGTGTCAAGTTGAACAGGATAACACCAGATTCACCAAGACAGTATTTCAAAACATATCATCCCATGATAGTGGTAGCTAAGGCTAGCTTTCTACATCAGGGTCGTCGGAAAGAATTGGGGGAAACGGGGGGCAGCAGGTTGTAGATCAAGGGAATAAGCGAGGACCAGGAGGACTGGGATAAGCCTGAGGCCAGGCTCAGAAACAGGTGCCTGAGGAATGGAACAAGGTGGAGGACAGGGCTAAATGCTGGTACCCAGGGTAAGGTGGAAGTGATAAGAATCTGCATTGTGAGGGGCACCTGGGTGGCTCAGTCGTTAAGCGTCTGCCTTCGGCTCAGGGTGTGATCCCGGCGTTCTGGGATCGAGCCCTACATCAGGCTCCTCTGCTGGGAGCCTGCTTCTTCCTCTCCCACTCCCCCTGCTTGTCTCTCCCTCACTGGCTGTCTCTGTGTCAAATAAATAAATAAATAAAATCTTTAAAAAAAAAAAAAGAATCTGCATTGTGAGACACATTCTGCAAGTGAGTAATCCAAGCCCTAAAAAATCAGGTACATGGAGGTTAAAGCACGAATCCATTCTAGAATGCAAAGAAATGAACCACGCAGTGGGAACCTCAAGGACCTTGTCCCAATAATGCCCATCTAGCATTGAACGTGTGTGTCTCCAGTTGTACCTGATCAGTCTCCGAATTTACCCATGACGATCCTGAAGTCTAGATAAGCAGGGTGACGGAGTTGGTATGAAATGCCCCTTCTGCTGGGAGAACAGAGCAGAAACTGGGGCATTCGTGTGCTGGGAGCTGCCTGGGTTCCGCATGTGAGCACGGTGCGGGTAATGGCCCAACCTCCAGCTGAGCCACTGGGCCATCCCGCTCTTCCTCCTTCTATAGCTGTGCCTTACATCCCATCCGTTCATGGTCTCCTTCCAGGGTTTCTCTGCTCATATTCAGGCTTTGGCTTGGCTCAGACACCTACCCTGGCCTCAAAGCCCACCTCGAATCCAAGTCTTCTCCGCAAAGATGGTCTGTTCTAACACCAAGCGTTGAACCTAGAGTCGTCAAAAAAGGAAAGACAAAAGTCGAATCTCAATGGGCAAACTCCACGGAAGGATGTAGAGGAATACATCACACAGTTTAGGAAGATTTATATTTACAACGATATTCTTTTTTAATTCGGACTTTATTTATCTAATTCAGTTGTGCGGAATACCTCTTTTCATGGCCACCGGAAACAAATGAGTTGTTTCTGTGGTCGGAAAAAAACATACACAGGCACCAAGTATTGAAAAAATTGTAAAGCTGTTGGCTTTGCCCCACATAGAGGACATTTATTTTCTCTAGACATTTCTGCTGAGTTTATCCCAAATCCAAAGAATGACTTAATTTGTAACTAGGAAAAAAACGTAAGAAAAATTATCGAAAAGAACTCTCCATGGAGCAAAAATCACATTCTCTTAAGGATATTAATATACCCCCTCCAGGGACCCTCTAAAATCTTCAGCAGCATCTTCTGATTGCTGTCAAATACTTATTAACCAGACTTTTTCTTGAAGGGCTATTCTTGGATATGATTTTTGTCCAATTATTTTGAGAAGAGTATTAGATTTGCCTCTCGGTACTTTTTTCCCTGAGTGGAGATTAGGGAACTGTATTGGGAAATAATATTGATTTATCCAAATGGATTTGTTTTGCAAGGTGAAAATAATCCCATAATAGTGCCATGTAAATATGGATGAGCAATTGACCATATAATTAACTACCCATCCTTTTTGCTGCATCTGGTTTCTTACTAAATGTGTCTTCTGGTAAATCCTCATTATAACTCAGTGCATTGTACGGTAGGCAGGGAGTTCTCAGAATGCTCCTTTTCCATTTCCTTCCAAATCAGAAAGTCATCAGGAAATGAATATAGTGGAAGAGAGCATCTCTGTGTCCCAGGGACCCATTCCGCCGTGCCACCCTTCAGTCCGTGTGGAAGCTCCCTGCTCTGCCAGGCATTTCAATGACCTCTACCAATCTCATCTTGTTTCGCTGTGCGTCTTGTCCAAACACCTCCTCTCTGCCGATTTATGGCACCAGTTACGGGCCAGTAACACCCTTCAGACCCAGGATGTGGGAGATGGAACAAGGACTTTGAAATCAGACCTGAATTTAAATCTTGTCTTACTACCTTCTAGCTGTATGACCTTTGGTAAATGTAAGTGTCCCCCAAAGTAGGAGACTCGTTCCCCTTGTAGATTTGTGCCTCCTCATCCCCACGGGTAAGGTCAGTTTGTCCCTTTCAACTGATATTAACTTCATGCATTTGGTTTAAGGTGGTACCCATCAGATTTCTCCACTTGGTATAAAGTGAATTACTTTTCCTGGTTAATTAATACATTTGTGTAAAGGAATACTTTGGGACCTTGTAAATATCTCATTGCCCCATCAAACTTTCAGCTTACTTTTAGCATCCATTAATTTGTAACAATTTGTAACTAAATCAGTTCTAGCACTAGAGAGACAGAGAGGTCAACCCCAATATTCTGATGAAGAGCCCAGGTCGAGCAAAGAAACCTCCCTTTATCTTTGCCCTCTGGCTTTTCCAAACCACCAGTGCAGTTCCTTCTGTTTCCTCACTCAGGTGTTCTGGAGTTCTGGCACGAAAAAAAAAAAAAAAAAAAAAAGGCGTAATAAAACAATTCTTTGAGACAAGTTCAGAGAGAAGCTTTCCCAGAAGACAGGATCCTGGCTTTGAGTCACATAAAGTGTGTGCTTTGTCAATAACACAAGGAGCAAAGGCATGAATGAATTTTATTTCGTCGGACAAGCAGTTCAGAATACAGATAAGGCCAGGAGAGCCGCTAAACTCTTAAATAAATGTTTTAGCACTATCTAGAAAGAAAGACTGCAATTGATTCCAATCTTTTGTGACAGAAAATCAGTTCTTTTAAAACTCCCGGGGCAGCAAACAGTAACAAAAATGTCCTGTTTCTAATAAAAGTCGGAAAGGGTTGCAAAATAAAACATTGTCAGTGGAAACCTACAGGCTGCAATTAACATGCACAAAATTTCCCCAGATGCCTCCCTTCTCCATCCCTCATGTCTCAAAGAAAGGAAAAAAAAAAAAAAAAAAAACAAGCTTACTGTGATTTGTAATTTTATAAAACGATATTTTCTAATTATCCATAGGGACTTTTGATATTTCCAAAGACACAGGAAGAGATATTTTAATCCCAAACAAGGCCAAGTTGGATTGCAAGGATAGTACTCACATCCCAGCCGTGACTGTTACTGACGTTTTAGGATGTGAAGGGATTTTATTTTATTTAAACAGTTTAACACTTGCTAAGATCTGTATGTACCCACCATCTGCTGGATTTGGGGTTCTCCAAGCAAGTGTGCATCAGAACACCTGGAGAACTTGCAAAAACACCTATCTCTGAGCCCTGCCCCCCGAATATCGGATTCAGGAGGTCTGGGTAGGTCCCGAGAAGCTGCATTTCTTTTTTTTTTCTTTCAAGTTCCTAGATGATGCTGAGGTTGCTGCTCTAAGGAAACTGCTTTGAGAACCACCGCACCAGCTTTAAGAATCACAGGCTACTTTCGCTGAAAAGGATAAGAATTTACCACCAGAAACAATCATGGAAAAGACAGGATAACGTTTCTTGCATTACCAGCTTCTATACTGGATTGCCCTTCCCGTTTCTTAGGACAGTGTTTAACTATCTCATTGAATGTCTTACAAGTGCAGTTACTGGTTTTCTAACAGCCTGTCCACCTGCTCCCTGGACTCTCTGGTCCCCTGGGACCACACTGATGGCTTTGACATCCAGCTCGAACCATGCCTCAGCCCTGCTCCAACACCCTCAGTGGCTGGGCATTGCTTGGGGAATAGGGGGAAGGCTCCCAAGCATGACACTCAGAGCTATCCTCCGTCATGACCCGTCACTTTGTGGGGCTCACTTCCCTTCTGACCTTCCCACCAATTTACAGTAGCTGCCATGCCCTTGCTAGAAGGAGGGTCAACATGCCCCGGCTGGCACTTCACCTCTCCAATCCTGAGTATCGAGTAAGTGGGGGAATAAAACTGTACTAAACCCAAAACAGGGCATTTGTCACAAACTATCCCAACTTAAATCCTTTGAACACCTGTTCACTCAGACCTAGGTGTTCCAGAATAGGGCCGTGGATGGTAGTTCCACGTGGGCTCCCGGGTTCCAAAGATGAGATGGTTGGCTATCCCTTCCTAAACATCTCCCTCTGAGAAGCCTCCCTGCCACCATGTGCTGGCTCCCTTGCTGTGGCAAGTGATAAATCTAGCTTTGTTCCCTGCAGGGACATTCCTGGTTGTCTTTGGCCATTGGCCAACAATGGTAGGTAGGGTTACTCTTGCTCAGATGGAATAAAATAAATCAGAGAGGTGTGATTGTCACATGATTGATTAGGGGTCCGTGGACACAGTGAGTGATAGATTTAAAGTTTCTTGAGAGACAAAGGTATGGGATGTACAGAAGTGAGCACTCTGCTTATTCCCAGGTGGAGGTACAATGAACCACACCCCAACATTCCCACGAGAATCAGACCTTTGATCATACCACTTGCTCTGAGTGAGAATTCCCAGATGGGAAGAACTTTCTACACCTTGGGCACAAAGTTGATACCCTCCTGAACTCCCTCCCACCTGATCCCCTAATGGTGGCAGATATGCACCTGTTAGCCTGCCTGCCCCCCATGTACAAGTAATTGAAGCACCACCACCTCCCCTCCCCAGATCCTGCGTAATGATTGAGGGTGAGTGAAGCAGAAGCCAGTTTCCCAGGCGTTGCCTCCCCCAGCACACCCCAGGTTCTGAGCTACATGAGATCTATTCCTATAATATACCAAATCCTTAGCACGATGTCTAGCACATAGTGGAAACTCAATAAATTCTGAGTTTCTCAAAAACCACACCATTTTTTAAGCCAGTCAATTGGCATCTCATGAAGTGAAAACTCCATCCCCAGCCCAAAAGCATCCAGGAAACTCTCCCTTCTTGAGAGCCCTACCCAACGCTGAGTGGATGGCTCTCATGACCCATTTCACTCTCTGGGGACTTGACCTCCACCATGACTGCTAAACCCTTGACACGAGACCTTGCATCACCCATGTTTGCACTTCACGTCATGCCTGACATGGACCCTGCATCTCAGAGATGCTAGTCATTTCATGGCAAACACTGTTGCGTAATTTTAGAGCCAATGTGATGCCTTGAGTTATGCATTCAGTTAGCCAGAAGCAGTTTACTACCTTTGTCCTAAATAGAATCCACTAAAACCAAGAAGAGATTTCATAAAATCAAAAATTGGACAGGCGTTCCCCTTTCCCTCTCAACAGGCTTCTCAAGCACTCCCAGTGGCATGAGATTTTTATACCTTTTATTTTTTTTTAACATAGAAATAAACCAGTGGGTTCCTCCAGCCTTGAAAATAAATTCACTGAAGGCTTAAATCCACTGACCCTAATAAATGTCTTTTCTCCAAGGAGTAATATTCATAGTGGAGATAATTGTTGATAACCCTAAGTGATTCACTTCTGCACAGTGTCTGGAAGGTGGTAGTAGGTGATATTTCAATTTTTGCAAACCCAAGACTAAGATCACAGAATGGCTTTATTTTCTCAAGTGTTCTTCTGCATCAAGCCATGGGTCAAATGCCATATTCTGGCACTCTGAACAAAATTTAAATCACGGCTTTAATTATTGTAACAAGATGCAGATGTCAATTTCCTGAAACAGTTTAAGGCTTTCGCTTCACAGAATTCGGAGCTGTGTTAGAGAAGAAGGAGCTCAACATTCAGTGGCAGGAGAGGACAGTCCCCAGCAGTGAAAGCATAGACAAGTGACTTATTTTTCCAGACCTCCAAAATAGCGGGGATAATAATAGGCACCTCACTTGGTTCTCCTAGGAATTAAATACCCCGAGAGTGCTTAGTACGCCGTAGAGGGCTTCATAAATGTAAGTTACTATTAAAGCTACTCATAGAGACATCGTATGTCAGAGCAGGAGAGGTGCTCAGAGACCATCTCATGCAGAACATGATGGTCACCCTCGAGGAAATTGAGCCCAGGGTGGCAGTCACTTGTTTGAGAGTACAAGGGTCAAAAGACTACCCTATCCCTCTTTCCACAACAGAAATGAGCATAAAGCTAACTTACCAGAAGCCAAATATTCATCCTTTACTAGTATTTCTGATCCGGGAACACTGTTTGGGGTCCAATGCTGTCTCCCCCAAAAAAGATATGTCAGAGTCCTTAACCCCAGTCCCTTAGGATGTTACCTGGAGACAGGGTCTTTATAGAAGTGAGCAAGTTGAGATGAGGTCATTAAAATGGGCTCTAATCTCAATGACTGTTGTCCTTATGAAAATGGGAGGTTGGCCACAGAGACAAGCACACACACATAGAGAAGGCCACATGAGCATGACGGCAGAGACGGGGTCATGTTGTCAATAAGTCAAGGAATGCCAAAGATTGTCAGCAAACCACCAGGAGCTAGGAGAGAGGCATGGAACCGATTCTCCCTCACCGCCTTCAGAAAGAAACAACCCTGTAGACCCTTTGATCTCAGACTTCCAGCCTCCAGGACCGTAAGACCACAAATGTCTCTTTTCTAAGCCACTCAGTTGGACGTACTTTGTTATAACAACCCCTGCAAACTGAAATAAACACCGTGCTCTTTAATGCATGAACTTGATATAAATGTTCGTTGCGCTTGGGGCGTTTTGAAAAGGAGGTTTATCTCCAAAACAAATTTCAATACCCTTCCTCTCATTTTATCTTCACAAGATGCCTATGAGGTAAATAGTACCAACATTCCAGTTTTATAGATATTTCTCATATGAATCATTTATATTCTGCTGCATACAGAACATATGTGGAGGGGACACAATAAAGATTTTAATACAAATAAAACACAAAGTAATTCTTAAATTAAAAAACCAAGAAAAACCTAACTTGATGAAAGAAATGGGGTAGGGATTACATTAATCATGAGGACAGAACTATAGCCTCAGAAAGATCAGAAGAAATCATAAGTGACAGATTTCAGTTCCAGGAATTAAGACCGAAAGGAAAGAACAATGTGTTATAATAATAATTATAACCCAAAGGAGTATTTCAGCTCTTTTTGAAGATTTATTTATTTGAGAGAGAGAAAGTGTGCATGCATGAACAAGTGAAGGGGAGGCAGAAGGAGAGGGAGAGAAAGAGAGAGGAGCAGACTCCCCGCTGAGCACAGAGCCTGAAGTGGGGCTCGATCTCACAACTTTGAGATCATGACCTGAGCTGAAATCAAGAGTCAGATGCTCAACCATCTGAGCCACCCAGGTGCCCCTCAGCTCTTTTTGGATTATCTTATTTACTTCTCACACGATCTTTGCACCCCATGCTATTCAGATCCCCATTTTACACATAAGGAAACTGAGAACTAGATTATAGAGTTTGCCCCAGACCACAGAACTAGTAAGTGGTGGCTCCTAGATTACTCAGGCTGACTGCAGTGTAATGGCAGACCGTCCTCTTCATGGTGCTATTATGAAGATAAGAATCTTCACAGTCTTCTGGGTGCCGACGGGCAAGACAAGAGTCTCCTAACTTGACCCTGAGTTAAATGGGTCATGAGTCCTCGTATAAGGGACATGAAACACCACCAAGAATAAAGCCAATCACAGTCCTACCTAAAATGCCCAGATATTTTACCTTAATTTATCTACAGCAAACACTCACTGAATATTGCCCTGTGTTTGGGGCATTGTGGGTATTCAATACCATGTGTCAAAGGTAAAAGGCAGAAAGATCACGAGTGTGCTGGACACTGGCTATCAGGAGGTAAATGAACATATCCTCTTTCCCCACGGAGTAAGAAAGAATGACAGGAAGGAAGTAATTTGGCCACAGGGGCTGAGTGCATTCGTAAACGCAGGTGCTAAGAACAGGGGGGTCTCGAAGGAGAGACATGGGTCATCACCCATTCAAACCACCGGAGAAGGCTGGGTTCAGAAGATGAGCAGGTGTTCAGCTGGGAGCTTTCAGGAGGTGGTGCAGTAGGGGAGGAGGGAAGAGAATGAGAAAATGCACGGAGAGAGAAGAAATACAGCAAGTCCAGGACACCTAACGGTAGCAGCAGGTGGAAGTTAAGGTGGGGCAGGAGACGCAAACTGAAGGTAGGCAGGGTCAGACCAAGAAGGGTTTTCTACGACATACAGCTACTTAAACATTCCTGAGGAGGATTTTCCTTAAATTCTCCGGGAAAAAATTTACAAAGCGGCAGAATTCGGTCCTCTCGCTGCCTAGCTTCCTCTTCTATTAGTTCGTATTCTTCGGCTCATAGCCCCTTCTCCCATGGTCAAAGAAGGCAACATCAGGCCAAGTCCCGCTCCTATTTTCACCTCTTTGGTTCTCTCTCTTCTCCTTTTCCACATTTAAGGACCCTTGTGATGACACTGGACCGACCCAGATAACCCAAGAGACTCTCTGCAACTCAAGGTCAACTGGTTGGCACCCTTAATTCCATCGGCACCCTTTGCCATTTGGATATAGACATCTTCAGGGTGGGGCGTTATTCTGCGTGCTGCACCTGCTGTATCTCAGAAAAGGAATTTATTTTTTTAAAGATTTTATTTATTTATGTGACAGAGACAGCCAGCGAGAGAGGGAACACAGCAGGCGAGTGAGAGAGGAAGAAGCAGTCTCCCAGCAGAGGAGCCTGATGTGGGACTCGATCCTGGAACGCCGGGAGCACGCCCTGGGCCGAAGGCAGACGCTTTAACGACTGCGTTACCGAGGCGCCCCCCAGAAAAGGAATTTTTATCTCCCTGGGTCATGGTCCAGAGATCTCCCAGTTCTAGGGAAATCAATCCATTTTCCTTACATGGGGCACATGTTTTGCCTCTAAAGTTGTTAGTTGGCTAATTACTGCCAAGGTCTTTAAAAATTTGCATGGCAGCGTGCTTTTTGGGAAAAGGTCCTTAGAAGGAATTTCTAAGCCAGCTCTTTTTACATGCTATAAACCAGGGACACAATAACTGGTTAGCTGCAAACTCAGTCCTGCCGGTTTTGCTGAACAAACAGTTTATTTCAAAGGACAAAGCCATCCCACACATCAGCCATCTGTAACTCCAGAGAGAAGGCTCCAAAGCGAGGCAGTTTTATGGGATCTCAATTTTGATTTGCCCACCAAGGTCAGTGTTCTCCAGCCAAGGCAGAAGAATGGAGAAAATGACATCCCAAAGGTTCTTGCTTCTCAGCAGACGTCTTCACTTCTAATTCAAACCAACACTGCATCTGACTCAATGAATGATTTCCTTTATGACTTGCTATCAATTCACTTTAACAGTCCCAGTGAATTCCAGAAGAAAAAACCTGTAATTTAATCTTTACTAAGATACCAGAACACGTGTTAGTGATACTAATATTGGAATTAGAAATTTGGGTTTCTCTTTCTTCTCTGGGATGGGTGTCGATTGGCTGGCAGGTGGACCTGGCAGGCAGAGGAACTCAGCTTAGGCAAGGCAACTTGACAAAGAAAAGAGATGGCTTTTAAATGCAGAATTTAGGGGGCGCCTGGGTGGCTCAGTGGGTTAAGCATCCAACTCTTGGTTTCGGCTGAGGTCATGATCTCAGGGTCTTGAGATCGAGCCCCACATCAGGCTCCGTGCTCAATGGGGAGTCTGCTTGAAGATTTTCTCCCTCCGTCTCTCTCTGCCCCTCTCCCCACTCTCACACATGCACTCTCTTTCTATCTCTCAAATAAATAAATAAATAAATATTTTTTTTAAAAAAATGCAGAACTTAGTCCCACACACTCAAGGTTAAGGGCAAGTTTACGCTCAGGGAGATCGTGTGATGATGTAAAAAAAAGTACATCAGGAGGTTGGAAATAAATCTCTGATCACCTTGGATTCTGCTTTCATTATATTTCAATTCGAAATCAGAAGCTATGAGAATTTTTTTGGCAAACATTTTAGTGAAATTTAATAAGCTTTGGAATGTGAGCGCTTTTGAGAAATCCAAGTACTGAATTAATAGCTTGTTAGATACATTACAGAGATTTGGTGCATATTTACATAATACTCACCGTAAAGTTTACCTTAAATCTCTACCTATTCTCTATCTTGTTGCCATAAAGGTGAGCATATAAATCTGTTGGTTAGGAAGAGTAGGATTTTCCTGTAATATGAAAATGTTGGTTTTGGTATTCCCAAAGACTTTTGATTTATGGTCTTTATCAGCGTATGAATGTTTCTTGCAGGTGACTCCTTTTGTGGAAATAGCTGTCTGTACTCTCAAAATTGTAAACTGTGTTTCCCATAAGGGGTCAATCTGTTCATCAGCCTTCTGATAATTAATTTACCAACCATGACCTTGCTGACCTAGCTCTAATTAACTCTACCAGTAAGAACAATGGTGCACAATTTTCTAAAAATCAGATTATGGCAAAAGGCCATCGTCCTTGCAAATATCTATTTTACATGTCAAATAAAGTGACTCTATGATGGTGTTTCTCAAACTCTGTGGCTTATTAAAATCATCTGGGGAGTATTTAAGAAAACAGAGTCCAGCGTGCTGGGTGGTTCAGCCGGTTAAGCGTCTGACTCCGGCTCAGGTCACAATCTCAGGGTTCTGGGAGCAAGCCCTGGGTCGGGCTCCACACTCAGCAAGGAGTCTGCTTGTCCCTCTGCTCTTGCCCTGCTCGTGGTCACTCACTCTCTCTCTCTCTCAAATAAATAAATAAAATCGTAAAAAAGAAAAGAATAGAAAAGAAAGTCCAGGTCACAGCTCAGAGCAAGTGATCAGGATCTTCGGGTGGGGTTCAGGTATAGCTAGTGGTAAGGGTCCCCAGGTGATTTCAGTGTGCACCAAGTTTGAGTGGTATGTAAAATCAGTACCACCCGGGAGCATGTTAGATCCAGAATCCTGGGCCACACCTCATTTCTACCGAAACAAAATCTGCACCTAACCACATCCCCAAGTGGTCCTTTTTTAAAAAAATATTTTATTTATTTATTTTAGAGCTAGAGCATGAGCAGGAGGAGGAGAAGAGGGAGAGGGACAAGCAAACTCCATGCTGAGCGTGGAGCCCAACATGGGGCTCGATCCTACGACCCTGAGATCATGACTGGAGCTGAAATCAAAAGTCAGACACTTAACCAACTGAGCCCCCAGGCACCCCCCAGGTAGTTCTTAGGCACATGAAAGTTTGAGGATCACTGAACTTTGCCCCAGTGCAGACTCTCAACTGAGCAAGAATACCTGAAACTTAGGAATGAATCTGATGTTAATCAGTTATGCGGGTTTGACTGGTTCCTTGACCCCCTTTGAGCCTCAGGTCCTGACGTGTGAAATGATGACATTGGGCAACATCACATCTAATGCCTTGTGCACCCCTGAAATTCTAGGATCTTATTAAATTACTCATCTGCTCTGTATTCCATGTGTGTATAGACCGTTCCGCCATTTTGAATTCAGGGCATTCGGATGTACCAGCCTATTCGCCCATTGGCACATGTGCTGGTTAGGAGACATTTCCTTCTAATGGTAGCTGGGCATACACTACGTAGTTTTCATGGAGCCACAGGTGACTTTCTGGAACAAGACCATGAAATTTTCAACATAATGTGTTTTCCTTGCGGGCACACTTTCAAATAAAAGTGATAACATTCAAATATTATGGCTTGATTAAGGATAGGATTGTCCCCATGGAGTTTTTTTATACAATCTCTCTCCTTCCTTATCATTTCCGTCTTGCTATTTCAAAAGGTGCCTCCCGGAAGCATCGCTAGTGTGTTGTCTTGGAGACACAGTCTGGCTTCAGAAGATGCACTCCCTGAGCCCACCCCTTCCCCAGCTGCCCTTGGCAGTGAACACTGCAAGAAAATGAGACTCAAGAGAGCCAGATTTTAGTCTTGGATTTGCCATTGTCCAGCTATGTGACCTTGAGAAGCTGACTGACAATATCTGTACCCGTTTCCCCCTCTACAACCAGATTAGAGCACATGGACTACTTTGTTAACACATTGAATCTATGCTTATTCTCTGTGTATACCCCCCCTCGTTGGTGTTTGTGTGTATATAGACGTATATATATATAATTCCATATGATTCCTATTTGCAGAATGGGCAGAGGACCAAGTTGATTTTCTAGGTAGAATTTAGACTCCTTAAGTCTTGCTTGTAGTTTGGAGAACCTTCCGTTTCCCTCCAAAATTAGAAGAAGAGGAGTGTATCTTGGTTCTAGGACACAGGCCGATATAAGCAGAAAAGCAATTCATTGGAAAGCTATTTAGTGCTCCCACAGTGAAGACCCCAGGAAGCCTCCTGCGTCAGGGAGGGGGAGCTGCCAATGTGACAGGAGCCGGTGTCCCAGGAATGTAAACTATATGCTCAACGCCACTGACCTTTGCCTTTAGGACCTACTTGAGCTTGGTCTCAAATACCACTGGATGGTGAATGCTCTTTAATCAATCAAGATAATCCGTACTAGCTGCTCTTGCAAACAGCCCCCAAATCTTAGTAGTTTTATGCAACAAAAGTGTATTTCTCATTCACATTCCAGTCCGAAATGGCTTGGATGTCTGTCTTCCCAATAGCGTCACGCTGATCAGGGCACCTCCCATTCACAGCGCAACCCATGCGGGATTCCTTTACTCCCAGCCCCATGGACGGCGGAAATAGACACACCAAATGTGGTATGTTACAACTCACTGTGCAACTGCTTCAACCCACCCCACGGCTCCAACCTAACTAAAGAACGCTGTCGAATATAATCTACTTGATGCTCAAAAAAAAAAAAAAAAAAAGAAGCAGAAGAGGGAAACATCTGTGCAGGCTTGTCACAGTGCTTCTGAACATGTCTAATTTGTGGCTAAGTGAATTAGTTAATACCCAGTTCATTATGGGCAATTGAGGTCACATCATCGCTCAAAGCCTCATGGGCAAGAATTCAGTGTCCACTCAAGAACCATTAACAAGTTAAGAACTGTTTTCTCCAAATGTTAATTGATGGAAAGGACACAGCCTCCTCGGGTTTCTCTTATCTAATTGCCACAGACTGTATAAAGACCTTCAAGGGTATAAAGGAACAAAGAAGGCTGTTTGCACTTCATCCAGGAAAATGTTCTCTTGTTCCGAATCCCATTTTAAACCCTGTAACTTTGGGGACTGGGTGGTCAAGGGTGGGAACAGCACACTCGAAAACAGCTTTCTCTCTCTCTCTTAGCAGTAAGTGGCTTACCAATAAACCACCCCAAATTTCTTGCCGGTGGCAAGCTCCAATATTTCCGTAGATTTATCTCACATCTTGTGAATTACATGTCTTAACCCAGACATCATAACTTGTTATGTCCTGTTTATGTGTCAGACACGGTTCTAACTACGTATGTTAACTCCCTCGAGTGAGGCAAAAGCCCTGTGAGGACCTGGCCGTGGTGATTGCCATTTTACAGATGAGCAAACTGAGGATCGGGGAGCATAAAGGAACTTGCGAAGTTCCCACCCTGAAGTTCAAGTTCTGGGTGGTGGCATTCCGACTGAGCACTCACTCTACTCTACTCTTTCCCTAGAGTAGCTAGGGCGTTTGCGCTTTCCCGTGCTCTGGTCCCATTCATCAACATCATGAAACAGAATGGCTTTGTTTGGGGACGTTTTTCTGTTTGTTTTATTTTTATTCTTTTTTGGTCTTGTACAATTAGAATGATAAGGTTGCCATTAGCTGAGATGGAGAAAGAGGGTAGATGAAAAACTTGCTTTGGAACGTATGAAATTTGAGATCCCTGTAAGGCACCCAAGTAGAGATACCAAGGGACCAGTTGGATATACCAAGTGTGACTTTGGGGAGAACGCTCAGTTAGATTTGGGGTGGTTAGCATGTAGATAGTATTTCAAATCATGAGACTCGGGACGCCTGGGGGGGCGCAGTTAAGCATCCGACCTGGTTTCAGCTCAGGTCAGGACCTCAGCGTCATGAGATGGAGCCCCAGGTTGGGCTCCGTGCTCAGCACAGAGTCTGCTTGAGATTCCCTCTCTCCCTCTCCCTCTATCCCTTCTCCTGCTCAGGCTTTCTCTAAATAAATAAATAAGTAAAAAAGAATAAAATCAAATCAAATCATGAGACTCAACAAAATGTTGACATAAGATATCGAGATTAAGATGGTGAAGGTACCACGGTTACTGCCAAAGTAATGCAACTTCTGTCCTTGTTAAGAACAAAATCATCAAATGCAGATTCATATTGATTTCTAGGAGCTATATTAATTTGTTCCAGGAAAGAAACCGTATCTAAATTAGCAGCTTTCACTGGAGTCACACTGATCACATTTATGATAGTCTAGTATCATTCTCTAGAAGCCCTCACCCAGAAGCCCACATGGAATAGAAAATTAAATAGATACACGAAATGAATATTTCCTTTGCATCTTATAGACTTTTGATGGTGACACCAGTGATACTCATTGCAAGGGTTTGTTCTAAACTCCTTTAGGGGCACCTGGGTGACTCAGTCATTAAGGGTCTGACTTTGACTCGGGTTATCATATCAGGGTCCTGGTACTGAGCTCCATGTTGGGCTCTGCACTTAGTGGGGAGTCTGCTTCTCCTTGACCCTCTGCCCCTCCCTCTACTCATCCTCTCTCTCTCTCTCTCTCAAATGAATAAATAAGATCTTTTCAAATAAATAAATAAACTTTTCTAGCATGCAGAGTGAGATTTTGGGACTTCTCCTTGGCCCTTCCTATACAGAAGTCTTTTCATCAAAAACCCACAAGACAGTAAAGGAATTCTGATAACTCTTAAGCCTCTCTTCTAACTACATATTCAGAAACTGAGAAATTAACCATGGAATGAGTTTGGGATCCCACAAATTTCATATGTGGAGTAGATTTGGATAAAGTCTCTACTGATGACACAGTTCTGGTAGGCTGGTGTTAGATCGGTGTAAAATGGTATTCTGAGTCCTCAGAAAGCATCCGGTAATCCCCACAAAGAGGGATATGTTCGTTTCCTCAGGTCACCATGGGCTTGGGAATAACCATTAACCGCTTTGCAAAAAGCTGAAATACAGATTCACAGATTTTACTCGTTATGTTACCCCGTGGGTTTCCAGGGCATCTGCCCCTATTTCAAGGGACTCGGCCTGTCTGGATTGACCCCTGTGTAAGAAGATTTTATTGTAACGCTATCGTGGTAACTCAAGTCAAGCTTCTGCTCAAGAAATCTGGAGGCGTATTTCTTTTTTGGTCTTTAAGCTAATACAAATTAAGTCCTTTGGCTGGTTTTCTCTTCAGTTGCCCACTGATGAAGACCTCTGCCATCAGACCCTTCTGAATATCGCAAAGCCCTATTGTCTAGTGCGATAACCACCGCCATTTTGCCTCTGGATGTTAAGCGCTGTTGCTGGTCTACCCCACCCTTAGATCCTCCATTCCCCCACTCCCTGTTGGAGTCGGGAAGTTCATTTTCATTGTAGCATTTCACCCCAGCATCGTCAACCTACTAAACTGTTTGTCAAAACTGTTAGGATTTCCCGTACCAACCTATGTCAGAAGATCTTAGTGAGGAGGCTTTCTTGCGGGTCTTCTTAAAAAATATGGCTGTAAGTGAAAGACTAAATCTCACATCATAAATACCTTCCAGCATATGCACTGTACCAAGCCATTCCCAGTGTTTTAACTATCTAGGATAGGCTAAATTTAGATTTACGTAAGCAAAGTAATAGACTTACTCCCAGACGCTCAAGCTGGTACATTGAATATGGAATCGCTAAGGACACTTACAGAAATTCGGCCTGATCTGAAAATATGACCCCGCCTTGGTTGATGGCCCTCAGAGTTCACATGTTTTTCATATTTTACCACTATTAATTAGAAAAGTTCTATTTGATGTATAAGCCTTGTCCTCCTGATTTTGTTTTTTTGTTTTTTTTTTTTCGTAGCAGACCCCTACGGGCTCTCTGGGAATGTAGGGTATAGGAAACTTGCCTTCCTGCATGAGTAGTCATGGGGGATTCCTGGGCTGCTCCTGACGGGGGCCACATGAGAGTCCCGATGAGGACGGACTTTTAGGATCAAGCACTGAATGGAGTTTTCTGAGAGTCTAACCTGATGGTCGCAAAGGAGAAGAGATTCTTTGAACATGATAATCACAAAAACCAGCTGTTCAGCGCACAACTTGAGTAGAGAATTTAGGAATCTGCTAAATTGTGGAAGGAGCAGAGATGCCCTGCAACAGATGACTGGATTAAGGAGATGTGGTCCATATATACAACGGAATATTACTCAGCCATCAAAAAGAATGATTACCCAACATTTGCAGCAACATGGACAGGACTGGAGGAGATTATGCTAAGTGAAATAAGTCAAGCAGAGAAAGACAATTATCATACGGTTCCACTCATTTATGGAACATAAGAACTAGGAAGATCGGTAGGAGAAGGAAGGGAAGAATGAAGGGGGGTAAACAGAAGGGGGAATGAACCATGAGAGACTATGGACTCTGGGAAACAAACTGAGGGCTTCAGAGGGGAGGGGGTGGGGGAATGGGATAGGCCGGTGATGGGTATTAAGGAGGGCACGTATTGCATGGTGCACTGGGTGTTATACGCAAATAATGAATCATGGAACACTACATCAAAAACTAGGGATGTACTATATGGTGACTAACATAACATAATAAAAAATTATTATAAAAAAGAGAATTTAGGAATCTGGTATTATTATTATTCCTTTATTTTGTGATATTAGAAGCAGCCACTTACCTTGAAATCTTTGAATCCTTCATGCTTCCTATATTGCATTTGAACAATTGGCTACCCCCCAAATCCTGAGCCTTGATGGCCACTGGGTTTCAGGTAACCACATACAATAGTTTTTATCAGATTTATTGATATATAGTTGACATGTGACAAACCTCACATAGCAAAAATATACAATTTGATAAGTTTTAAAATACAATAAAACCATCCCTCCAATCCAGATAATGAATATATCCATTATCCCCAAAAGTTTTAAATAAATGTTAAAATTTGTAATAAACTGCCTACCTATTTTCCACAGGGGTTGTCCCATTTTGTGTTTCCCATGCCCCACCCCACCCCCACAGAACGTGAACGTTCCAAGTCTTCTATCTGCCTGCCAACTAAGAATTTAGTAATTAACAACTCAAGATGAATATAGCTCCAGTCCTGCAAAGATTAGAAAATACAACTGATCTCCAGGGATAAATGCAATTTTTTTTTTTTTTACAAGAGGGGGGCAGGGCAGAGAGTAGGTGGTGTGTGAAGAAAGGTGAAGAAGTGGTAAAAATCTTTTCTGGGTCTTATTTTACCATGATCTGTGTCGGTTTTCCAGAGTTCCTATTTGGAATACCCAAGTGGGCAAAGGTTTCTCTTTAAGAGGTTAGTTACCACTGTATATTTCAACATACCTGGAAGTAGAGTCTTTATGTTTGCTGTGTACTTTCTCAGACATCGACAATATCCCAGGCTTCTTGCAAGTTTTAAAAATTGGCATTGGCAACCATATCACCAGATCTCAATGAAAATGGCTTTCTTCTCCAGGTTTATATTCAAAAGCTCTTGATTTCGATCTCCTTGCAAAGACTTGTGCTCCCAGCATCTCAGTACTGAAATTAGCATAGGCTTTGTCTAGTGGTTTCTTGTGAGCAGGACTTTTTCTATCCTGTGCTATGCTAGCCATTGTCACTGCCTCTTAATATGGAATTGCTTGGGACAATCTCTTGGGACAAATGAATCTGCCTCTTCAGAAATATCGGCCCTTGTTCCCACATTTCTTAGCTACAAAATCCCTCCCAGGGGTCTTTGAACCTAAGCTGAAGTCCGTACCACTAGGGGCTGAGTGAGCGCCATTTCTCTTTCCTGGAGTCTTCAAAGGGAGAGAAGAGGAAGGAAGGAAGGAAGGAAGGAAGGAAGGAAGGAAGGAAGGGAGGGAGGGAGGGAGGGAGGGAGGGAGGGAGGGAGGGAGGGAGGGAGGGAGGGAGGGAGGGAGGAAGGAAGGAAGGGAGGGAGGGAGGGAGGGAGGGAGGGAGGGAGGGAGGGAGGAAGGAAGGAAGGAAGGGAGGAAGGGAGGAAGGGAGGAAGGAAGGAAGGAAGGAAGGAAGGGAGGGAGGAAGGGAGGAAGGAAGGAAGGAAGGGAGGAAGGGAGGAAGGAAGGAAGGAAGGAAGGAAGGGAGGAAGGAAGGAAGGAAGGAAGGGAGGGAGGAAGGAAGGAAGGAAGGAAGGGAGGGAGGGAGGAAGGAAGGAAGGAAGGAAGGAAGGAAGGAAGGAAGGAAGGAAGGGAGGAAGGGAGGAAGGAAGGAAGGAAGGAAGGAAGGGAGGAAGGAAGGAAGGAAGGAAGGAAGGAAGGAAGGAAGGAAGGGAGGGAGGAAGGAAGGGAGGGAGGAAGGAAGGAAGGGAGGAAGGAAGGAAGGAAGGAAGGAAGGGAGGAAGGAAGGAAGGGAGGGAGGAAGGAAGGAAGGGAGGAAGGAAGGAAGGGAGGGAGGAAACAACATCACAGGCCTTGAGTAATATTTCCTAGTCTTGTAAAAAATCTAGAGATTTTTTTTCAGTTGCTCTCATTAACTTTTAGAAGGTTCAGCTGGGTTTCTAACAATTTAACGTACCTAAAATTCGCTTTTGCTCCCTCTAATGTACATAAGGTGAGCTCGGTTTAATGAATCCAAATGCCTTTTCATTCCTTCTTTACCTTTGCTTTTCATCCTAGACGTTTATGTATGTGCGTTTTAAATTAAATTTGTACTAAGACTGGCGTTGTATGACCAAACTCATTCAGCGCTATGAGGTTTTTTTGTGAGGTCTATATATGTGTAACCACTACCACATCCAGGATATAGAACAGTTCCAACACCCAAAGAAGTAGAGGTCCACCATCATGCTGTCCCTTCACAATCACACCTACCCACCACCATTACCCCCCCTCCCAATGATTGATCTGCTCTCCGTTTGCTCTCTAATCTGCTGTAGTTTGCCTTGTCCAGGCTGTCATTTCAATGAAATCGTACAGTATGTAACATTTGAGATTGGCTTCTTTGGGTACGCATAAGGCCTTTGAGATTATCTACAGTGTTGCATTTATCAATAGTTCATTACTTTTCATTACTGAGTAATACTCCAGCATATGGCTTTGTCACTGTTTGTTTCTCCATAAACCCACAGAAACTTATCTGGGTTGTTTCTGGGCTCTGGTGATTATGAATATGGCTGCTATAAACATCAGAGGACAGGTTTTGTGCAAACACACCGTTGGATTTCTCTACGGGTCAATACCTCAGAGTGGGACTGCTGTATCATATAGGAAGTGTATGTCTCTATTTATTGAGATCTTCTTTGATGTCTTGGATATAGCTTATATCTCACGATGAGATGAGTGCCTTCTAAGAAGAGGAAGAGACGCCAGGGTCCTTTCTCTCTTCCCCACGTGAGGACACAGAAGGAAGTCAGCAGTCTACTGTAAGCAGAAAGAACTCTCACCAGAACCCGAGCATGATGGCTCCCTGATCTCGGACAGCCTCCAGACAGCAAGAAATGAATCTGTTCTGTAAACCACTCAGTCTGTGGCATTTTGTTACGGCAGCTCGAGCTGACTAAGACACAGAGATCAGCCCCTCCCCAGTGAGCGTTCTCGCTTGGACCTGCATGCCACTCGGAATACCTAGAAGAGGACAGAATTTGGCACAGGTGAACCAGTACTCTCGCTTGGGTTGGAATGAAGCTCACTAGCTCACAGTCCAATCTACAGTTCAAAGTCCTGTCTAAGGACAATAAGAGCCACCAGATATTTCCAACCTACCAACCTCTAAAATGATGCAACCCTTGCTTCAGCCTTGTCCACAGCGGGTCAAAGTCCAAGTGCATCACCATGTGTATCGTGGCCTCCACGGATCAGTTTTGATGAGTCCAAGAGGTCTGCATTTCTTAAGGTCTACTCTGCCTGTATAATAACATCAATCATTTTCCTCTGGACACAGCATCCAATGAGCTGCAAGGGTCAATTCCCCCCACATTAGCCCTGCTTGCTCCAGGCTAAGGCGGAAAGCCCTCAACTCTAGTCAAGCTGAATACTCACTCCATTTACCATATGCAGTTCAATACCTACTTATTTCACAAATGTCTTAGTTGCATGACTTAGGATATTCGGGTTTTTTTGAAAGCCCACGATCAGTATCATTTTGGAAGGGATTTTTCTGTTTTTTCCCCTTCCAGATTCTAGAACCAATTGTAGGCCAAACCCAAGAATTAGGCAGCTGAAGATCAAAATTTTTTTCTTTATTACTGACAAAGCATCAGTAATAGGGTAAACATGCCTCTTCCTTTGGTGAGGACAGAGTGGGTAGGAGTGAGCTGTAAAGTGAGGGGATGCCGAGGGACCAAGACAAGACTGTGAGGGGAATGGAATTTTTGTCACCAGAACAGGATAAGCAAGGGATGTGCCTTTTCCCACAACAGTCATGTGTCTTGCCCTGGCTTCCGGCGGGAGAGTGGGGGGACAGAAAGTTTCTGATCCACCCTCTTTGGCGTCCATAAAGAGAAACAGGACTCCATCCCCTCCTAAGACTCACAATGGAAACATATTTAGAAAAACTAAACAGAACAGGGCGAACATCAACCACAACAAGGCAGTTGTCCACCCCAAGGAGGAACATGTTTCAAGTCCTCTTCAAAGCATGTCTTCTTCATCCGAAATATGCTCTTTTCATAAATTCCTCTCTGTGTCTTTGCATCTGTATGTCCTGACTTCTACTGTGAACAGCTGCTGGACCCAGCTGGCAGTCCACAGCTCAATGTGGGTCAAAGCTAGCAATGAGAATCCTGACCCTTGTTACACACAAATAGAGGATACTCGGAAGTAAGCCTCGCAAGAGGTAATATTAATCACATAGGGCTCCAGTATTAAAATAGAGCTAGCAGTAGGTGGGACAAAAACTTTCAACTTTTTCTCTCTCCCACTCACTGCTAGGGAGGGAGCTTTATCTCTAGCTAGGGTGGCTTTGACTGGCCAAATATCTGTGTAACAGTTTCTTTTTGTCCTTTTATTGCTGGAATTGTCCTTCTATCTGCAACATTCCCCAGATAAGACCCTGTGCCAGAGATTTAAAAGCTTCATTTGACTTACTTTTTTAAGGCACATGCCAAGTTCACCTACAGTTTTATGCATTTTCAGGATAGAGCCAACGCTCCTGAATGTGGTCACAAAAGAAAGCTCTAACAGGGCTTTTGCTATAAGATTCACGTGACAAGAAGAGAATTAAGCTTATCTTATTTTTGCTAAGAAAATTCTGTGAAAGTCTTTCCCTCAGATGTAGGCTTGAACTAAAGGTTGTTTGATTCCCAAAGATTAATGTCAAGATTTAGAAGACCAATGAGGGCGCCTGGGTGGCTCAGTCGGTTAAGTGTCTCCCTTCGGCTCAGGTCATGATCCCAGGGTCCTGGGATCGAGCCCCGCATTGCGCTCCCTGCTCAGCAGGGAGTCTGCTTCTCCCTCTCCCTCTGCCCCTCACCCCTGCTTGTACACGCACTCTCTCTCTGTCTCTCAGATAAATAAATAAAATCTTTTAAAAAATAGAAGGCCAATGAGCTTTGTCTTAAGGGTCCAGGAATACTGGGGGGTTCTTGATGAGATGGATAATAACTTAGTCCTAGTGCCCTGCCCCCCACTCTGGACATTGTGCTCCCTGTACTGCCTTCCACACCCAGCTCAAAGAAAGTCGGTCAGGAAGCCAAGTTTGCAGGGCCGCATTGCCATGAAAATAGTACTGCTATCAGGACTGGTAGACCAACTTTGGTTAAAGTAAATTTTAAAAGTTGGATAATGACTTTTTTTTTTTTAAGTATTAGAGAGCAAAGAATTTCCTGGCCAAGGGGAGGCAGACTCTGCATTTGGGACTACTTTTCCCTTGAGGACCTTTGTCAACTCCTGAAGGAAAGCTGGGAAACTACATTATGCTTTTGAGAGACTCTGGCACAGGGGACAGGGATTGGAGTACAGGACCCCCTCCCTTCTCTCTGCCCTGGGGGACTGACTGGCTCACTTTGGTTTGAAATCCTCAAATGAATTTACCGTAGTCCCCCTTACCCACTGTTTTGTTTTCTATGCTTTGAGTTACCCAGTCCCCCATGGTCCAGAAGCAGATGATTCTCCTGACTACCATGAGAAGGTCAACAGTGGCCTAACACTACATCACGACACCTACAGCCCTCACCTCTCCTCACCTCATCACGTGTTTTATCATCTTACATCATTACAACAAGAAGGGCGAGTACAGCACCACAGGATACTTTGAGAGAGAGAGAGAGAGAGAGACCACATTCACGTAACTTTTATGACAGGATACAGTTATAATTGCTCGATTCTATTGTTAGTTGTTGTTAATCTTACTTTGCCCAATATATGAATGAAGCTTTATCATAAGTGAGTACGTATAGGAAAAAACAAAATATATATAGTGTTTGGCACTATCTGGGGTTTCAGGTATCCACTGGGGGTCTTGGAATATACCCCCCAGGAACAGGGGGGGCGAGTGTATCTCAGTCCTGGAATTTGGTGATCACTGACTTTAGGGTGAAGCCTGAGAATGATGTCACGTGAATCAGAAGCAGAGTAAGTGGAATTCGTGTATCTTCCCGTGGTCCAGGGAGAAAGTAAAAGTACCTAATCTCTAGGGCAACGATTAAAAGAAAAGTGAAAGAGAATATCTCTTCCAAGGTTATTGGGCGTGGAGTGTTGGGGTAGTTACTCAGCAATAGACAACAAGAGCAATGCCTTTTCAAAAGTCCTTTTCTGTGTTGTATTCCTTTGCTAGGGCTGCCGTAATGGAACAGCACAGGCTGGGTGGTTTAAACACAGAAACTTCTTTCTCACAGCTCTGGAGGCTAGAAGGCCAATGTCAAGGTGTTGGTGGGCTTGGTTTCTCCTGAGGCTTCCTTCCTTGGCTTGCAGATGGCCATCTTCTTGATCTGTCCTCACCTGGTCTTTTTCTCCATGCACACACTCACCTCTGATATCTTTCTTTTTTCTTTTTTTAAAAGATTTTATATTATTCATTTTAGAGGGGGAGAAAGTGTGAGTGGGGAGGGGCAGAGGGAGAGGGAGAAAGAACCTGAAGTAGATTCCGTGCTGAGCGCAGAGCCCGACGCGGGGCTCCATCCCACCACCATGAGATCATGACCTGAGCCAAAACCAAGAGTTGGATGAGCCAACCGACTGAGCCACCCAGGTGCCCCTCTCCTGGTATCTTTCTGTGTGTCCAAATTCCCTCTCCTTATAAGGACTTTAGTGAGATTAGAAAAGGACCCACCCCCAATGGTTTTATTTTAACTTACCTCTTTATAGACCTTCTCTCCAAATATGATTACATTCCAATGTACAGGGTGTTAGGACTTAAACGCATGAATTTGAGGGACATAGAATTCATCCTATACCAAGTATTGAAGTGGAAATTCAAGATGGAGTAAAATAATACTCCATAAAAAAATGTGTGGACTCTGGAAAACAGTGTGGAGGTCCCTTAAAGAGTTAAAAATTGAGCTACCCTATGACTCAGCCATTGTACTACTGGGTGTTTACCCCAAAGATACAGACGTAGTGAAAAGAAGGACCATATGCTCCCCAATGTTCATAGCAGCATTGTCCACAATAGCTAAATCGTGGAAGGAGCCGAGATGCCCTTCAACAGATGACTGGATTAAGAAGTTGTGGTCCATATATACAATGGAATATTACTCAGCTATCAGAAAGAACGAGTTCTCAACATTTGCTGCAACATGGACAGCACTGGAGGAGATAATGCTAAGTGAAATAAGTCAAGCAGAGAAAGACAAATATACGATTTCTCTCATCTATGGAACATAAGAACTAGGATGATCAGTAGGGGAAGAAAGGGATAAAGAAGGGGGGGCTAATCAGAAGGGGGAATGAAACATGAGAGACTATGGACTATGAGAAACAAACGGAGGGCCTCAGAGGGGAGGGGGGTGGGGGAATGGGATAGACCGGTGATGGGTAGTGAAGAGGGCACGTATTGCATGGTGCACTGGGTGTTATACGCAACTAATGAATCATCGAACTTTACATCGGAAACCGGGGATGTACTGTATGGTGACTAACATAATATAATAAAAAAATCATTTAAAAAAATGTGTTTGAGGTACCATTTTTTTTCCCCAAGAGTCCATTGGTTTGTTTTTCAGCATTATGAACTCAGTGCCCATGTGTCCGTGGTTTCAAAACAACAAATAAAAATATAATAAGCCCCTTTAAAATGGCTTTTAAGCCCAGTTCATTTTATCCTTTATATAGAACAGAGCATCTGTTTGACGAACACCAAGCAGAAGGCAGGAAATATGGTATACAAGATGAAAAAGGAAGTTTGCCCATAAATCATTTTAGTAGAACCAGTTTTTTAAACAATGCATAAGGGGCAAATAATGTTTATAGTCATTCTGGAATCACAGATTTGGGAAAATTGCCCAGTAAAAGCACTGCAAATCTCAGTTCTCCTATCGGAAAATAAGGGGCCCTCCAGGTGATTGTATGTGATTCCTAGTAGGCCAATTTATGGGCATGATCACTAAAGTCAATTAGTTGAGGTTACGTGTTTATATTTCTGTTTCAGTTGTCCGTGCCTACAAATAAACCACCCCAGAACTTTGTGGCTTAAAGCATTAATGATCACTTAATATCTTTCAGTCGTGTGGTTTCCCTGGGAAGTTCTTCTGCTGATCTGGCTTGTACTCTCTTATGTGATTGCAGTCAGATGGTCACTAGGCTTGGAATCATCTGGGGACTTGACTGGGACAGCCCTTCCTCTCCATGGGGCTCTCCTAATGGTCCAACCTCTTTTGGGGTAGCTAAACTTCAACATGGCAGTTCAGAGATCCCAGAATTGCATATGCAGAAGTTGCCCGAGCTCAGATATCACAGAACATGACTTCTACTGCCTTCAGTTGGTGAAACAAGCCACGGGTCAGTGTCCATTCAATACGGGAGGGGACCGCACGAGGGTGTGGCTGCCAGGGGCTGCTATCTTTGGCAACTGGGTGCCACAGGTTCCCTCTGGATAGGTTGGGTAAGTTACTTCTCTGAGCTTGGACATGACAATAGCCTCCCCGCTTCTACACTTGGCCTTCTTCAGTCTGTTCTCCTCTGAAGGCAGTGGTTTTTTATAACAATCTCATTATGATGTAATCCACATACCATAATATTCAACCTTCCAGACTATGCAATTCAGTGGTTTTTAGTATGTGAACAGAGCAGTGCAACCATCACCACTGTCTCACTGTAGATCAATTTCATCTACCCAAAAAGAAACCCCATACCCATCAGCTGTCACTCCCCACCCCGCTCCAAAGTCTGACAACCTCTAATTCCCTTCCTGTCTCAATGAATTTGCCCATATTGAACATTTCAGATAAATGGAATTATACAGTAAGTGGTCTTTTGTGTTCTGGCTTCTTTCACTTAGTATAATGTTTTCAGGGTTCGTCCACGTTGTAGGACATATCAGTACTTCAATCTTTTTAATGGCTGAATTAATCTACTCTATGGACAGACCACATTTTGTTTATCTGCTAATCAATTGATGGACAGTTGTGTTGTTTTCACTTTTGAACCATTATGAACAACGTTGCTCTGAACGTCCGTGAACAAGTTTTAGTGTGAACGTAAGTCTTCATTTCTCTTGAGTATAGACCCAGGAGTAGAATTGCTGGGTCTTATGTTAATTCTATGTGTAGCTTTCTGAGGAACGGCCAAGCTGTTTTCTCTAGCAGTTGCACCATTTCACATTCCCACCAGCAATGTATAAGGGTTCCAGTTTCTCCACATCCTGCCCAACACTTGTTATTTTCTACTTTTTAAAATTATTAGTATAACCATCTCATTGTGGTTTTGATTTTCCTTTTTCGAATGACTAATGATGTTGAACATCATTTCATGGGCTTCTTGGCCAATGTAGATCTTCTTTGGAGACATGTCCATTCAGCTTCTCTGTCCATATTTTAATTGCGTTATTTGTCTTTATTGTGGAATTGTAAGAGTTCTTTATGTATTTTGAATATAAATCCTTTATCAGATGTATAACTTGCAATTCTTATTTTCCAGTTGTGTGGCTTTCTTTTCACTTTCCAGATGGTGTCCTTTGAAGCACAAATGGTTTCTTTTGTTGTTTTTGGTGTCATATCTAAGAAACCATGGCTTAACCCATGGTCACAAATATTTAGTCCTATATTTTCTTTGAGAGACTTTAGTATAATCTCTTATATTTAAGTTTATATTCCCTCTGACTGATTTTTTGCATAGTGTAGAGATCTGGCTTCATTATTTCATAAATGGACATCCAATTTTCCCACCACCATTTGTTGAAAAGACAATTATTTCCCCCCGTTGAATGGTCTTGGCGCCCTTGGTGAGTTTATTTTTGAATGGTCAATTCTACTCTATTCATCTATGTTTTTATGCCAGTACTGAGTTTCTTACTGATATAAATTTATAGTAGTTTTGAAATAAGGAAATGAGCCCTCCAACTTTGATCCTCTTCTTGGAGATTTGTTTTGCTTTGTTCTATAATGGGTCCCTTGTTTTTCCATATGAACTTTAAGTTCAGGCTCTTATTCTATGCAGAAATGGAAGCTGGAATTTTGATAGGAATTATATTGAATCTATGGATCAATTTGGGCAGTATTGTCATCTTAGTAACATTACATCTTTCAATCCATGGACACGGGATTTCTTTCTATTTATTTAGGTCTTTTCAAATTTCTTCCAATTATGTTCTGTTTTTTTCAGCAAACAAGTCTTGCACCTCTGTAATAAAGAATCTGGCTCCATTTTTTTTTTTTTTTTGATGTTTGACCATTGACAGCTTATGCTGCCCTCTCTCCTTTCTGTTCCCCATCTGATCAAGCTGATGAGAAAGGCTGCATATTCCCTTTAGCACTGGTGGAAAGCTCAAACTGTGTGCAGGAATACTCACTCTACTTCTACTCCTAAGCATTATGAAAATTCAACCCAGACCCCTTTCCCAGTTCTAAAGCCATTTTCAGACCAGCTTGGGTAACCTGCTTTGTTCTTCCTGGAAAGCTTCATTGTGTGAGTAATAAACCTTTGCATAATCTCTGGTGCATATGTGACATCATCAGTCTTAGCATCTGAACCAGATTTTAGAGGGGGATCCATCCTGCCTCTGCAGAGGGTTCACAACTTCATTGGTCCAATTGATTCCTAAATATATTGTATGCTACTATAAATGCAATTGTTTTCTAATTTCATTTTCAGATATTTCACTGCTAGTGTAGAAAAATAAAATTGATTTTGCACATTGGTCTCATAACCTACAACCTTGTTGAACTCATTTATTAGTTGTCATAATTTTTGAGTGGATTCTCTAGGATTTTCTATATAAAAGATTATGTCATCTGCAAATAGAGATAGTTTTACTTCTTCTTTTTCAAAGTGGATGTCTTTTACTTTTTCTTGTCCAGTTGTCCTGGCTAGAACTTCTAGTGCGATGTTGAGTGGAGTGGCAAGAGTGGAACATCCTTGTCTTTTACTGATCTTAGAGGGAAAGCATCCAATCTTTCCCTTTTAGGTAGAATATTACCTTTGTGGTTTTTAGAGAGGTCCTTTATCAGGTGCAGCAAGTTCTATTCCATTCCTGTATTGTTGAATGTTTTCAATGATAAAAGATGGTAGATTTTGTCAAATGATTTTTCTGCATCTATTGAGATGATCATATGGGTTTATAAAATTTTATACATATGGTAATTACATTATATAATATATTACATTATATGGTATATTATATAATTTTAGAAGTCAAACCAACTTTGCTACTTGAGATAAATCCCACTTGGTCATAATGTATAATTATTTATATATATACAGATTTAGTTTGCTAAATTTTGGGGGAGATTTTTGCATCCATATTCATAAGAGCTATTGGTCTGTGGTTCTCTTTTCTTGTGATGTCTTTGTCTGGTTTTGCTGTCATGGTAATACTGGCCTCACAGAAAGGGCAGGAAGAGAGCCCTCTTCTTCTATTCTTTCAAAGAGTGTGTGGAAGATGGGTGATTTTTTGTTTTTTTGTTTTTGTTTGTAATATTTAGTAGAATTCACCATCTGGCCCTTGACTTTTCTTTGCAGGAAGTTTTTCTTATTACTGTCTCATCTCTTTGCTTGTTATAGATCTATTCAAATAACCTAAGTTTCTATTTCTTCTTGAGTCAGTTTTGGTAGGTGGTGTCTTTCCAGGAATTTGTCCATTTCCTCTAGGTCATCTAATTGATGAGCTCACAATTGTTCATCATATTACCTTATAGGCCTTTTTTATTTCTGTAAGGTTGGTAATGATGTTCCCATCTCATTACCGATATTAGTAATTTGAGCTTTCTCTTTTTTATCTTAGTCAATCCAGCTAAATGTTTGTCCATTTCACTGAGCTTTTCAAAGAACCAACTTTTTATTTTGTTGATTTCTCTGTTGTTTTTCTATTCTTTATTTCATTTACTTCTGCTGTAGATTATTGATTAGGTATCTGTATCGCTTTTTTTTTTTTTTTTTTTTTTTTAAGTAGACTCCACTCAGTGTGGAGTCCAATGCAGGGCTTGAACTCACGACCCTGAAATCAAGACCTGAGCTGAGATCAAGAGCAGACACTTAAACAACTGAGCCACCCAGGCACCCCTGTATTGGTTTTGTATGTAAGCATTTACAGTTATAAATTGTCCTCTAGTCACTGCTTTTGGCAGAAGCTGAATTTCAGATATGCTGTACTATCATTTTCGTTTATCTCAAAGTATCTTCTGATTTCCCCCTGTGGCTTCTTCTTTAATATGTTTGGTTACTTAGTTATTTAATTTCCACATATTTGTGAATTTTTCAAATTTCCTTCTGTTATTGATTTCGAATTTCATTTATTGCGGTTGGAGAACATATTTTGTATGATTCCAACCCTTTAAAAACTGTTCAGACTTCTTTTATACACTAACATATGGTCTATCCTCAGAATGTTCTCTATGCACTTGAGAAGAATGAGTATTCTGATGTTGTTAGTTAGAAGGTTCTAGATGGCTAAGATGGTTGTTTAAGTCTTCTATTTCTTTGTTGATCTTCTGTCTAGTTGTTTTATCCATTATCAAAAGTGGGGTATTCAGATCTCCCACTCTTACTGTTAAAGTATCTATTTTTCCCTCTAATTCTCTCAGTTCTGACTTCATGTATTTGGGGTTCTATTGTTAGGTGAATGAATGTTTGTAAGTGCTACATCTCTTGATGGGTTGAACTTTTAATAATTATAAAATGTCCTTGTTTGTCTCTAGCAACAATTTTTGTCCTAATCTATTTTGTCTGATATCACTATAGCCGTCCTAGCCCTCTTCGGTTACTGTTTATGTGGTATATCCTTTTCCATCCTTTTGCTTTCAACCTATTTGTATCTTTGAATCTAAAACATGTTTCTTGACAGTAGATAAGTGGCTACCACGGTCTGGGGAGTAGAAGAAATAGGGGGAGGTTGGTAAAAAGGTACAAACTTTCAGCTATAAGATGAATAAGGTCTAAAGAGTTAATGTAAAACATGGTGATTATTGTTGATAACACTGTATTACGTAATTGAAATTTGGCAGGAGTAGAATTTAAATGTTCTGAAAAAAAGAGAGATATTTTAATTAACTAGATGAGGGAATCATTTCACAATGTATATGCAAATCAAATTGCCACCATGTACACTTCATATACCTTACAATCGTATTTGTCAATTATACCTCAATAAAGCTGAAATTTAAGAAAATAATAATAAAGTATACCTCTTATAGATAGCATATAGTAAGATCATAACTTTAATCCATTCAGGGCAGTGATTTTTCTGTTTTTAACTGTATCTACAGTACCTAAGAGAGTATCAGACACTTAATAGGAGCTCAATGGATTTCTGTTAAATGAATGAATGAGTCTTGGTATGTGAAATGGGATGACATGTCCTTTTCTCACTGCTTTCCGGTTATGGGGGTCATCAAATACAATCACTGCAGTTGTCTCTCTAAAATCTTAACATTGGGCAGGTGGGGGGAAGGTGTTGCCTGGGTGGCTCTGTTGGGTAAGCATCCAACTCTTGATTTTGGCTCAGGTCATGATCTCAGGGTCATGAGATCAAGCTCTGCCTCGGTCTCCGTGCTCAGTACAGAGCCTTCTTGTCCCTCTCCCTCTGTCTCTCCCCCCCCCACCTATCTCTCTCAGATAAATAAATAAAACCTTTAGAAATAAACAAATAAATAAAATAAAATCTTAACATGCTATGTCAGTGTAAGAAAATGGTGAAATCCTGTTCAACCCTAGCCCCGAGGCCAAGTTCCAGAACTCTACTGGATTATATTTATCAGGCAGAATAGATATGTTTAAAATCCAACAGATACAAAAGTTATGCCTGGACTTGTCCCTCACTCCCCAGCTGGCCCCAGGTAAACTCAATCATCCATGTTTCTTCTGTCCTTAGGCATACTTTCTCTGGTTTTTCTTTTCTTCCATGAAGCCACGTTCAGAATTACTCCAAGGATATGTCCCTAACAAGCTCCAAGCCAGTCCCCAACAAGGGAATTCTGATTCTTACTGTCATGCTTGCTGTAGTGTGTTTCATTAGCCTGAAGGTTAGAATAGGAACCAAGGCACTGGGAGAGATCCCGCTTGGGTCTCAACCCAAAGTCACAAGTTCCAGCTTAGTTTTTCAGAAATTCTCTCAAAAGGTGTTGAGCACTACCCTCACCGAGAGGTCAGTTCTAGGATGCTTTAGCACCCCTTCCTGGTTCTCCTAACTCTCCTCTTGACTCTGTAAATAACCACCTCATTAATGCTCTTTAGAATGTCTGTAGAGGGTGTTCCTGCCTGGACCCTGGACAAAAAAGCCCCAAGTCCAAATCTCACTAGCCTTTCTCCTTTTGCCCCTCAGGTCTGGGCGAATGCTGGCTTCTCAGTATTGCTTCTCTCTGAGTGTCTCACTAGCTCTTATCATTCCCTTAATCTTGTTTATAGTCCTTGGTTTGTATATAGAATTTCATCTCTCTATGACTTTCCCATACTGACCATGAGCCCAGGATCATCACAGAAGCAATCCATTCCAGGCTTTCTCTGCTGCTTGAAATCTGCCCAAGAGATGATTTCACCACCACTCCTTACCCATTAGTTATTGGAAGAACAAATGTATCAACCTGCCTCTTATAGCAAGACACCTGGAAATAGCTGTCCCTACTCACAGTCTGAAATTTTTCTCATCCTAAGCCCTGACTGCCAACCAGGTGTTCATTCCCACCATCTCACAGACCCTTCTTTTATCAACATCACCAGTGACCTCCATGTTGCTAACCGCATAGACTAATTCTCAGTCATCTTCTGACTTGACCATCTGCAGGATTTAACCGAATTGGTCACCCCCTCCTCCTCAAAACACTTTTCCATGTATAACTTCTTAACAATGCAGAGCCGCGGGTCTCAGTCCTTCAACTTCTTTTCTTCTCCAATTATATTTATTCCCTCAGTGGTCTTACGCAGTCTCGTGGAGTATATACCATCTGCATGGCGACATATAATTTCCAGCTCCAGCCTGGATTTCCAGTTGCCTGTATCTACCTTCTCAACACTCCCATTTAGGTCTCTAACTGACATCTCAAGCCAAACTCCTCATTTTCCCTATTTCAGTAAGTGGTAAATCCACTTCAGATGTCTTATAAAAACTAGGACATCATATTTATTGGCTCTGTGATCTCTCCTACCCCAAAACTAATCCACCAGCAAATCTTCTCACATCTACCTTCAAACTATATTCAGAATCTGACCTCTTCCCACTACTCTGGTGCAAGTCATCAGTGTACAAAAATACTCTTGCAAAAAAGGAAAAAGAAAGTCCCTTTTCACAGTATCCCTCTGGCTAACATGGTTAGTTCTGTCTCATTATTTTGGTCTCAGATCTCTTGAGTGAAGCAGCCCACCCATCTAAGTCTCCACTGACCCACTCCATTGACCCACCCATCTAAGGTTGCCCTGACTTCTACCCCAACTTCATTGGCCGTTACAACATTTTATTGCCCTCACATCTCTTACCACTATGTAAAAATTATATTTTATATGTTTACGTGTTGGTTTTCTTCTTCATTCTTCCAACTGTACATGTACCTTCTAGACTGTAAGTGCCCAGAGCCTAGCACAGGGCCCACCATATGATGGCCATCAATAAAAATTTCTTGAATTATCAAATGAATGATCTTTAAAGCCCTCTCATACCCAAGAATGCTATAATTGGTATAATAACGTGTACTTGGTGATTTTCTTAAACTTTATGGTGTCGTCCTGGGAAGGACATGATATAATAGTTTGCTCAAAAGTACTCTGTAAGCTATGAAACATTATCTGAATAGAAGGAGATGTTTTTGTTAATAAGTATTGAAGGTTTCCTAAAATGAGTGTCTTTCCTGAAGAAGCAGGACCCTTATTGGTAGCATTTTCCTGGCCAAGACAATCTCACAAAGTGACACAGCGTGGGCACCCTAGATTAAGGGCAATGGTTGTTTTGGCTTTATTGTGTGAGCTACAAATGTCGAAGTATATATAAAACGCTTAGTATGGGGGAGCCCCTACTAAATGGAGCTGTTAGCTTCCTCTGCTTTGACACTGGTCCCCAAAGTGTGCTTGCAACCTCCCAGGAGCCCTATAACCCCATATTCCAATGTCAAATGCATGGAGAAATTGTCTTAGTTCAAACTTTTTTAACTGGGCATCTAAGGTTTCGGGTTTTTTGTGTGCATCTTGGGTAAAAGAGAAAATGCATGTGCATAGTATAAAGTAAGATTGGATGTGGCTTTTTCCTTCTGTTTCTAATTTTAAGAAAAGCTCCCCTTTTGTAGGCTAACACAGGGGTCGGGTGAGGCAACAATAAAAGGGAGAAATGCTTTCTTTTGTTTTAAAATTTTTACTCTGTTTGATCGTAGAATTTTCCAGACTTTTCCAGTAAATGTGTGTACCCAGTTAGGCATTTTGGATGTGGTTTCGTCATATCCCTTGGGCCCTGTCCAACCATCCATCCACCCACATCCTCTTTCCTCGTCCATTGACCACGCCCTATAAGCTAAGCATTCCCATAGCATCCATGTGCCTCTCTCTCTTCACTCCTCCAGCAAAACTGGCAAGGGAGAGCAAGAGAACGTGAACACCTCAACACAAGATTCATCCTTGGTGCCATATCTTGATTCAGGGACAAGCATGGTGAACAGAAAATTATATACAGCCTTCCAGGAGGATTTCAGCCGCAATAGCTCTCTGAGAAGACAAAGATTTCGTGGCAAAAGGTGATGAAGGGGTGTGTGCTTCCTCCTCACTTGTGAAAACTAAAGCTATTTTTTTCTCAAGTCTCAGTTTCTACCCACAGTTATCCGGAGCAATTCCGGCCATCTCAGTAAGCCATACACTTAGTCCTGCAAAGCACCTTCTCCCAAAATGTATGCCAGACACCATGACAGGTGCAAGGTGGTCTCTCATAGAAAGAATTCGTGGCCAAATAAGCTAGATGCCCTGCATATCCTAGACTCTTGTAGGAGACAATCAATGTGCATTAGCATAGAGAAGCCTCTGAGACTTCCTGCAAAGGAAGAAAAAATCACCTAATTTGTTTAATTCTGTATTTCCTCAATTTATTTGTATCACACAAGCCTTTTTTCAAATGATACTTATCACCTCTTAGTACCAGCGTCTCATGGAATAGCCTTTGGGAAACGCGGTTGGTGGCTGATTCTTGGATTTGTGAACAAATCCAATTAACCTTATTTCAGACCTTGAGAATCTGAGGAAGAGCTAAAGGGTGTTGCATTTTTTTTTTTTTTTACCAAACAGTTTCTTGCACAGCAGTTCTGCACCGAATTATGCCAGAGGGGCAAATGCTCCCATAAACAGCAGAGCAGAAACCTTCACCAAAGCCTCACTGCTCATTGAAGAAATATGATGTTCTTAACATTAGAATTGTAGATATTTTCTCCCAAGTGCATCCCAACCATATAACTTTACATTTGGGGAAGCACCTCTCGGTGAGCTACATAACAGTGTTCAAATTCAGTTACAGAATTTATCATTTTCTCTCTTTATTTTAAAGGGGGGAAATTTTTCAGAAAGCGAAAGTGTTTATTTTGAAAACAAATATGAAATCAAGTGTCCTCGGAAAGGAAATAATTGAGAGGAGCTCTAAGGTCTGATTAGAAGATAAGAAGAGGAAGGGGAGAAGGACATTCTGGGAGGAGAAATGTGTGCAAAGGTAAAAATGGGGCAGTGTGGCCAGCTATGTCTGGAATGGGAATGAGGTTGGAAAGGAGGCAGATGCTAGACCATGGAAGGTTGTTCGTGATAAGGTAGGAGATTCGGACACTTTCCTATAAACACAGCCTCAGAAGCTGACAAAGATAAGGATCAGATTCTGCCCCAGACCTTTGCAGGGACTGTGGCCCCGCTGACACTTTGATTTCAGACTCTGGGTCCCCCGAACTGTGAAAGAATAACCACGAAGCCGGTGGCAATTTGTTTCAGCAGTCACGGGAAACTAATACACTCCCCTTGGCCAACCCTGGATGGGCCGTAATTTTTAACAATGTAGAGACAGCAGAGTCGGAGTAGAAGGGGACAAGCGACATAGCAGCTCTTACATCACAGTGTCCTGCCGCCTTTCAAGCCCAGCTCAGGCCTGTGCTGCGAGAAGGAGACAATTGCGTTACCTTCCCATCGTGAGGATTTGAAATCTGACACATGGAAGTTTTTATTTGGAACAGACCAGACTTTTTAGATACCTAAAAGTAAGGCTGAAACATGCAAGTGCAAATCTATGAAATTGGCCAACAATATTATCCATGGACAGGCAGAGGGAAGTAGGTAGGAAGACCCATAGTTAAATAATAATAACAATAAAGTAGATATATAGATAGATAGATAGATAGATAGATAGATAGATAGATAGATAGACAGACAGATGGTAGATAGATAAATCCCATGTCAATACCTGGAATGCAAGCACCGAAATGCAAGAATGGCGGAAATATGGCACGTGGGTTGACAACGCGGATGGGAGACCAATGCACCCGCGATGTGCCAAAGGTGACGGCCTCTGTCCATGAGCCGCATCCATTGCACCCATCGTGAAAGAAAAGGATGGCAATAGCTGCCATCTGAGCACTGCATCCACACTAGTCCTATTATTTCTAATCCTCGCAATCACCGTGCAAGTTGGATATTTCACCGCATTTTACAGATGAGGAAATACTGGGTAGACTTGATAAGCATACTTACATGGCAGATGATGGACAAAGCTCTGGAGTCCTTGCTGTCCTGCTCCTGACACCAAAACTTGCAGTCCCCTATCCATTCTATAGACTAACCCCATGTGCCTCTGGGTCTACAGGTGACTGGAGCATCTCTACAGTACAATTTATATTATAGGAACCGGCACTCAAGAGTTAGAAACCTGCCCAAGGGAATATGCCCTTAATAAGGCCAGCACCTGTTAATTATTGATGTGGTTTATTTTTTTCAGTGCCATGCATGAGTTCAGGAAAGCATCTTTGCAGATATTCTATGAAATAGACCAATTGCTGCTAATTAGGTTCTCTCAACATGAACGAGGGAAATGACTGGCTTCTTTTGAATTCTGATAAAGTATGATGGTGGGGAAAATACATGCTATGAAGCACAAAATTGGTTTTATGGTCAAGCTTTGCTGGAGAGGTGGCATAAGGCCTGGGGTACTTTGTGAAGGGAGGAGGAGTTCATGGAGAATAAGTAGAATTCTAGGCCAGTGGGGGTGCATATGATAGATGCCCAATTGTTCCATCTTGGCCAAATGGCTCCATCTTCTCACACAATCACATGAGTCTGAAATTTGGGAGTGCTCTTCTTTTTTCATTTATTTTTTACCTTCCCTAAAAAATCGGGCTTGTTATCAGATGTCCTAAATACCTTACATCTTTACCCTCTTCTCCAGGCCCTCTGAAGCTACCCTGGCTCAGGTCTCCTTCACCCTTCATCCGGACCTTGTAACACATCACCTTCCAACCCACAGGGCTGCCTCCAGCACCTCACTCTCCCCTCTTGTGCACCCGTCCCTCCACCATGGGAGAAGTTCTCAAACAGATAAAGAAGAACCATCTGGAAAGCTTGTGTCTCAGTAAGCTTGGGCTACCATAACAAAATACCATAAGCCAAGTGACTTAGACAACAGAGATGTGTTACTCACAGTTCTGGAGGTTGAAGTCTAAAATCAAGGTACCAGCATGGTCAGTTTCTGATAAGAACTCCCTTCTCGGCTTAAAGAAGGCCACCTTCTCACTGTGTCCTTACGTGTCTCTTCTGATGAAGGTACTAATCTCATGATGGGGCCCCACCTTTATGATCTCATCTAACCCTAATATCTCTCAAAGGCCCCTCATCCAAATACCATCACATTAGAGATCAGGGCTTTAACATGAATTTGGGGTGCAGGAGGATCACGATTCAATTCATAGCCACTCATGAAACTGTTGGTGTCTGGATCCCATACTAGAAAATATGATTCATTAGGCCTGTGGTGGGTTTAGGAACCCACATTTTATCAAGTATCCTATGATATCTGGAAGCATGCAGTCTGCAGACAAGCGTCTTAAAAAACACCCTTCAGCTTCTCACCTGGGCTCCCCCCTGCAATCACCTTGGAGCTTTGACAAATCCTCAGTACTGGGCTCTGCTCCAGATCAATTAAATAAGGATCTCTGGGTGTGGGGTCAGGACAACAACATTTCTTCAAAGGTCTCACTAAGTGATTTCAGGGGGGAGAAGCATCAGTCTGGTCCGGACTTCACAAAGAATGAGATCGCAAAGGTCAACAGATCGTGTCCTCACTCTATCTAACACACTTCAATGACACCCCATCACTGACAGCAGTGGTTTTCAAATGGGGGGTCATGACTTAACATGGAGACTCCAAATCACAGGGCATTGCCAGCAGCTTTTTTTTTTTTTTAATGGAAGGATAGAACAGAACATTTTTTAAGAAATCGAGTGCATAGAGTGGAGCAAAAGTGAAGTATTACTTTGTGAAACATGGCAAAACTTTCTTGTTAAATTGTCACACCTGCTATTGCTTCTTCCTTCTGTCCACCTGAGATTTATCCTTCAGAACAGGACCAAGGCATCTCATCCGTCTGAAGCCTTTTCTCTTGCCTGAGGAATCATTCCCTCCATGCCTATACGGGTCTTCTCACACCCCTCTAATACACACGTCTCATCGTACCCACTTATGGCTGTGGCTGTTTCTTTCCTTGGGAGACCTCCTTCGAAGGGTGGAACTGGATCCTGCACATTTTATATGCTCAACCCAGAATCCATCATCTAATGCTGATCAGTTAACGCTTGTGGTGTTAGTCAGGGTTCTCCAAAGAAACAGAACCAATGAGAGATTACAACAGGAGATATTAAATCTACTGAAAAATATTGATCAATTGTTAGATAGAAGATAGACGTAGACAGATGGTAGATAGATAGATCTCTTACTGGTTCTGTCTCTCTAGAGAGCTCTAGAGAAATAGAGATATAGACATATAAATACACACGCATATCAGTTTCTGCTTCTCTAGAGAATTCTCACTAATACAACAGGGTATATTTGTTTTGTTCACTGATGAGTCCCAAGTCCATGAATGTGCTAAGTGAATATATGAATTAAGAAAATTTAACTTGTTGCAATCTTGGACAGCTTCTCAGAAGTCTCTGAGCTTCTGTCTCCTGAGCTGTAAATGACTTTAATGCTTCCTATTGAGGACTCAAGCAGATGATGCCTGTAAGTATGGTGCCCAGCACGCACAGAAGGGATTAGTTTTATGGTTGACGTTTCCATCACTGTTAATCTACCAGTGGTCGGTCTTAATTTCACAGCTCAGGCACCATGATGGGTCCTTGTTTTTCAGCCCCTCTCCCTTAGTCACTTATCAAAAAAAAAAAAACAATACTTAATGGTGTAACTATAACTCACCTAATGACTGCTGTATAGCCCCTGTACTATTTTACTTGAAAGCCTTATCTCCAAATGAAGATTCAATAAATGAATTTCAGGTCATCACTGAAATGACACAGAGAAAAGTCCTGAAAGCCTTCTAGAGATGTGGGAAATAGGCATTAGTAATGCACTATCTCATTATTACTAAATATTGGTAAAAATTTCTATGAACACTATTCTTAATAACTGGTAGATGTGTTTTAGTTTGGTAAAGGAAAAAGTTTCACAAAGGCTCACTGAGGTCCTCTTCCCTATATCCTGCTTTTCCTGAAAGGATATGTTTATTTGATCATGAATTTTTCTACAACAGATTCTAGGATCCTAACCTCTGCAGGTGAACAGGGATTACTATATTAACTTTTTGAAGAGGGGATATCAACAAAATTCAGAGACCGATATATGAAACCAGAATGCCAAGTCACTAATTTTTTTTAAAGATTCATCTGTCTATTTGAGAGAAAGAGAGGGTGTGGGAGGAGGGGTAGAAGGAGAGAATCCCTTAGCAGACTACCCACTGAGCAGGGAGCCCAACTCGGGACTGGACCCCAAAACCCATGAGATCACAACCTGAGCAGAAACCAAGATTGAGATGATCAACCGACTGAGTCACCCAGGGCACCCCCCCCCCCGCCAATTCACTAAGTTTTAGAGAGGAAATAGTAAGCCTCACATTATCATCAGTCTAACTCAAACATTGTCTCCTAAAGAAAGAGCAATACTGATTTGCTTTATAGTCTTGGGTCTTTTTGCTTTAATAATTATAGTAGGGAGCTAGACTTAGCAATCCACCTAGGTGCATACAGACACTCCTCTTTTCAGCCACCTTTCCTCCCCCTCCAACCTTTGGTATTTTGAGTGACTTATTTCTCTAATGGTTAGTTGGTTTTACTTGCTGTCACATGTACTTTTCAAAAGTAACATTCCTTTTCAAGAGTTCTCACTCCTGGGGCGCCTGGGTGGCACAGCGGTTAAGCGTCTGCCTCCGGCTCAGGGCGTGATCCCGGCGTTATGGGATCGAGCCCCATATCAGGCTCTTCCGCTATGAGCCCGCTTCTTCCTCTCCCACTCCCCCTGCTTGTGTTCCCTCTCTCGCTGGCTGTCTCTATCTCTGTTGAATAAATAAAATCTTAATAAAAAAAAAAAAAGAGTTCTCACTCCTATCTAGTCGATGGTATTCTGAATTATGCCCTCTGGGCCTTTCAACAGAAAGGGCTCTTGGTGAAAAAAATGCTTCAGTTTTGAGATCTCAGAATGTTCTTGTGCAGCTTTCACAAATGAATGACAGTTTGACTGAATACAGCAGTTGGGGTCATACCCTGATCCCTCGAGAATACTCAAGATGTCAACCCAGTGACTCTTGCAATTGACTGGCATGGAGAACTTACCTCTTCCCCTTCTCCCTGCTTGGAAAATTGTCCCCCAAGGAGTCTAATGTTTTGATGGCTTTCACTTATCAACTTTAACTAGAAAAAAGTGATCCTCTAAAAACTTTCCAGGCTTGTTTCTTTCGTTAAATTCTGAGAAGCTTTATTTGTGTCTATCATCGATTACCGTAAATTCAACATGATTTCAATTAACTTGCCAACAAGGTAATTTTTGGAAATGTAACAAGTGCACTCTAAAGTCAATCTGGAAAAGTGAATGTAAAGAAAAGCTCAAGGATGGAGATTAATCAAGATGAGAATTTCCCTTCTAGTGATCAACATATCCTAAAAGCTACATGAAGGAGAGGGCAGTGTCTCAAGAACAGACAAATAGGTCAGTGAACTGGGACAGACAGTAACAGACAGACCCATGTGTATGGAGGAAAGAAGTAAATGTAATTCATGGAGAAAGAAAAGAATATCCAACAACTGTTTGGAGGGAGGTAAAAAATGTCTTTAAACCTCCACCACATACCACACACACTTAAAAAGGTATTCTGGGTAGACTGAAGAGAAAAACATTAAAAAAGAACTTAAATAGGTAGGATAATATTGTTGTGTATTCCTGGTATAGGTCACACCTGGCACAAAAATAAAAGATAAATTTTTAAAAATCACAAAGTAAAAGTCTTATGTATTTTTCTATATAAGAATTAAAAATCCCCTAGAAAAGACACCCAAAACTCAAAGAACAGATTTGGAGAAGGCCTACTATAGGCATTTTAATACACAAACAATTAACATTCACAGCACTGCATATCTTTAATATAGTTGAAATAGTTTGGGGGAAGGAAAGGAAGATGATAAACTCAAGAGCTGAATCTACCATCTTGATATAGAAATCTGGTTAAAACTGTTTATGACGTCCTCAAAGAAGGAGAGGACTTGACTTGGGGAAAGGGGACTATAATTCTTGCTAAGCATCTGTGGACAGCCTGTGTCCCTCACCTTCACCACTAAAGTATCTGACGTGCCCAAGTAGTCCAGATTTCTAAGAACTGAGCTCAGTGGGGTTTCCTGCAATGGTTCATGCATCAATATACCCACTGCTCCAAACAGAGCTATGTTCAAGTTCCTAGACCCAAGTTCCAGAAGAAGATATTAAGATTACTATCTATTTTCTCAACCAGACCCTTTTTAATCTAGCCTCATCACTAAGCAGATGTACCCCTTCTTTAGTCTTTTTGGCATGGCCATGGCCCTGTTTCCCTTGTTCCATAGTCTCAAACTCAACTACAAGGTGTCTTTGTTTGGTTCTCTTAGTTATCTTTCCTTGAGGACCTCTGGACTTGATTTTCCTCTACTCAGAATCCTCTTTCCTATTTTCCTTGTCTGGGTAACTCTCATTCATTGATCAGACCTATGCTTATTTGCCTTCTTCAAAAACCTTACGTGTCTTCATTCACCATGATTTACCCAGTGCCTAAGATAGTTCCTGGCATATGTGAGGTGTCAATAAATATTTCTTGAATAATATAATATAATATAATATAATATAATATAATATAATATAATAAATATATATTAAAATGTTACAAGTCTGCAAGAAAGAAATGCATAGAACCCAGTACAAAAAAATGGCCAGAACCTATGAACAATAGGAAATAAAATGTGAATCAGGTATAAGGAATCAGGTGCTGTCGTATACCATCAATAAAAGTTCTATGTCAGGATAATTTTGGAGGAAGAGATTTGGGTACTATCCAAGTAAAAACTGTACACAGCCTTTGGTCCAAAAATTCTACTTCTGCCTGTGAATGTGTTCTCGTGTGCACAAAGGTATTCATTGTACCATTGTATGAAATAGCCAAGAATTCAAAATCATTCTGGAGTCCATCCAAGGAGGAACCATAAGTATGACAAGTGTAATTTCTAGGTCATAGCACAGGTGATTCTCTTTAAAGATGTGACTCCAGGGACTCGGTCTCTCTCCAAAGTTGTGGCTCTACCATCAGAGTCCTCTGCTTCCACTACGTGGGTGGAAAGTGGCATGAGATATTTGATGACCACCCTGGAAGTGACCTCCATCACTTGTGCACACGTTCCATCGACAAGAACTTAGTCACATGGTCTCATCTCAATGCAAGAGGGTCTGGATTCTTCCTGAGTACACAGGAGAAAAATGAAAAAGTTGATGTGGAAATAGCTTCAAGGTCATTCGCTAAAGTGCCAAATGTAAACTTCAGAAAAGCCTGAAAGGAATGATTTCCTATTTTTGAAATTGCAATGGGTACGTTCTCACCCGTAGGCAATATTCAACATTGTTAGAAGTGTAAACAGGATATTGAATTGGATTTTTCCTGTGACCCCGGAATTAATAATCAAGGCTCAAAGTTATAGTCAAAATGGCTTCAACATTCCCATATTCTAAAGAGAACTGTACCCATCCTGCACCATCCTGTCACCCTAGTCATCCAGAATCCACCTGAGTCTGGTTTAACTCAGGAGGAGAGTGGGGAAAGAGAGTCATTGGCATCTTGAGAGGAGCAGTAGTTATGCCAAGAAGCACTTCCTTCTCTCCCCAGGATTACTCCAGTAGAAGAACTCCCAGAGCTGCTGGGTGTCCTCTAGAATTGGACCTTGGCATCTCATATGCCAGACATGTGCATGTTGAGCTGAAGGACTCACATGCCATTCAGGTGCTCTCATCAGAACAAAGAGAAGCATGTTGAGGATTCCTTGAAGAGTTTGTCATGAGTCCCTACATTTTGGGGGAGAGGCATGTAAAATGAAGACATTCCTCTTCCAGAGATTTCTCAGGGCAAGAGACTCACAAGAGCAAAGGAAAACTGTAGAGCACTGTAGCTGGAAGAAAAGGGTGAGCAGATGAAGAGAGAGCCACCCACACTCCAGTTATCCCATTCTTTGGAAGTTCAGAAAACCTCCCTGGATCCTGCAGCACCTCATGAGGGAGCCCCGTGGTTGGAAGAGAGAACAGAAGCAGTTGGACTGCCCTGTGGTTGCCAGGACAGCGACACAGTATGTTATCAAAGACGGATGCTCAGATGGCTGGAGGGCAAAAGGAGATGCCCATTTTGGAGTCCATGGTGAAAGATGTCTTCGGGTGAAGTTGAACATGACCTCAAGAGAACCTCATTTATGAGACCAGGGGCTACACCAGCAGTTGTAACCAGAAAAAGTCTGAAATTTAGCAATTACTTCCTCAATCTTCTTTTCCTTCCCTTAATCAAGCAGGGGACCTGGGTCATAAGGGAGAGTGGGGGAGGTGGCTTATCTCAGGGCTAGACTATCCCCCTCCAACGTCTGTCCCCTCCAAATCATTAGAGACACAAGGGGAGAATTTAGAATTAAATTTTAGATTAAAATCAAGTTTGAGGTTGAAGCTTTGAAGTAGACTGGATGTTCCGTAATCAAAACTGACTAAGGAGTTATTGGACTTGCCCAAGACGTCCTTGAAGGACAGGAATGGGTGATTTGACAGCTCATGGTTGATTAGAAACAGCTTCATCTTTACACCCCACTGAAGCCTACCCCCCCCATGAGGAAGTACATTTTAATTACTTTTTTGAATTAAAAGAACAGAGTTAAAAACCTATATCTTGGTGATGTTGTCTGCTTATTAAATTTACCTGGAGTTGAGTAACTATTTTTAATCTCTTTTTTTTTAAATTTTGGAACAGTCTTTGCTTATGTCCTTGATTATTAATTCTGCCCCATTTGCTTCGTCTTCTTCTCTTTTTATGATTCCCTCTGTGACAGGCTGTAGTTCCCTGTTCTATCTCCTACCCCCATCACTTTGTACTCTTTTTCTGCTAATTTTTTATATAATGTCTTTTTCTTGTCTCTGACTTTTATATGGCTAATATGATTTTCTGCCACATCAGTTCCGTCTTTTACTGCTTCAATAATGATCTGATTTGGGCTATTGCACTTTTCATCATAGATTGATTCTGTATATTAATGCAACACCTCTGGTAGGTTCCCGAACGTTTAAAGCACTTCTTGAGTTATAACTGAGAGGTCTATTTTACAGGTTAGGATTACTTAGATTTGAATCCTGACTCTGCCACTTGAAGAGCGTGTGACCTTATAATCACAGAGAAAAGATAAACCAGATTAATTGTGAATTCAGTACAATATGTCCCATCATAGCAGGAAGAAAGTGGCAGGTTGCACTTAAAGGGCCACAGAGAGAGAGAGGTTGTGGGGTGGGGGGACCATATACAGGTTCGATGTGATGGAAGTGGAGGTGGCTGGGTTTGTGTGCTAAGACATGAAGTCATAAAGACGTTAGATCATGGGGTGCCTGGGTGGCTCAGTTGGTTAGGCATCCGACTCTTGATTTTGGCTCAGGTCATGATCTCGGGATGTTGAGATTGAGCCCCTCATTGGGCTCTGCACTGGGCGTGGAGCCTGCTTGGGATTCTCTCTGTCCCTCTCCCCCTCCCCCTCCCTCTCTAAAAAAAAAAATGAGGGAGGGGGTTAGATCATGACACACTTGCACGTTTGAATCAGGTAGCCAGGATCTTATCCTGTAGACATGTGCTTCTTAAGTACACACTCCCAGAACTATGACACAGTGTGCGGGAGAACAGGAAAACTCAGGAAATCCTTGCCACATTTCCCTGGCTGATCAATATTAATTCATGTAAGGGAAACACTATCTAATTTAACGTATTTTATTTTGTTTTGTTTTTTGGAAAGGAAGAAATGAAACTGTCATTTTTTAAGCTTATTTATTTAAGTAATCTCTACACCCGATGTGGGGCTCAAATTCGTGACCCCAAGATCAAGAGCCACAAGAGCTTCTGACTGAGCCAGCCAGACGTCCCAAAACTGTCTTTACTCGTAGAAAACACAATTGTTTACACAGCACAACATAAAGAATAATAAGTAACAACTACTAGAACTATTCAGCAAAGTCACAGGAACACAGGGCAATATACAGAAAAATAGGTATTTCTATATACTAGCCACAAACAATTGGACAATAAAGGAGTTTAAAATTCTATTGACAGTAGTATCAAAAGACCTAACCACTTTTTAAAATATATGCTCTTTTCTTATTGACGTTATAGTGAACACACAGTGTTAACTGAGTTACAGGTGAACAATATACTGATCACCAATTCTATACATTCCTAAGTGCTCATCAAGATAAGTGTCCTCTGGATCCCTTTTATCTATTTCACCCTTACTGAGTATTTACCCAAAGAAAATGAAAACACTGACTTAAGACAAATATACGCACCCCTCTATTTATTGCATCATTAGCACCTACAATAACCAGGAAATGGAAGCAACCCAGGTGTCATCCATAGATGAATGGGTGACGAAAATGCGGCGTGGTGTAGATACACACACACGCTATGGGGTATTCCTCGGTCATTCAAAATAATGAGATCTCGCCATTTGCAGCCACACGGATGGAGCTAGCATGGTATAATGCTGGGTGAAAGAAGTCAGTCCGTGAAAGACAAATACCATATGCTTCTTATGGCCATAAGAAACAAAACGAACAAAGACGAAAAGAGACAAACAAACAAAAAAAGCAGACTCTCAAATACAGAGAACAAACTGGCGGTGGCCAGAAGGGAGGTGGGTGGAAGGAAAATACGACTTTAAATTAAGACAAACATACACTATGGCAGAGAACGCAAAATCAAAATGAAAGTCTAAGGTATGCCTGGAATGTATGCAAGTAGATGGTACCTTTAGCAGCCCCTCTGGGACCACATTGACTCTTAGATGCCTTTTGGGACAGCAGCTAAGGAAAGCCACCAGTCTGCTCCCCGACAGCCTGGAAGTGTGACTCCACTGGTTGGAAGAAAGGCTTCTTCTCCATCCTTTCCCAGAGAAGCCTCAAGGGGCCACTTCCCCGCCCCCCTCCCTGTTCCCCCTCCAAGCAAGGGAAAGTGCTCTGATGGGGTGGTTTAACCGTTAAAACAACCCAGCCCTTCAAAAACCACTGTCCCAAACAGAGATAAACTAAAGACAGTGCTCCCCGCTAACACGGATATATTTCCAATTTATGCAGTCCAGAGTGCGGTGGTCGGCACCGGCCCCGCCTCCAGTGATTAATGGCCTGGCCCCAGCTAGGGTCCAAAAAGAAAGAGCCAGGGGAAGCAGGGGCAATGGGTTTTATATTATCATGCCTTCAACAAACTCTGTTCTGTGGTGTCAGTGCTGACTGGGGGGTTCTGATTATGAAATATGACGCATGTTGAATTTAATGACTTTCTGTGCTCTTCTGGTGAGTTCACTGCTTTCCAATGTCATTTTCTGTTCTCATCTGAGTGGTAATAAAAGGAATATCGTTGACTGTGGTAGCTTGTAACCACTGTGTGTTTTACAATAAATTGCATTTCAGGACCTTTCTCCCCAGGAGAAAAGTGCATGGCCAGACGGATTATTCCGAGGCAGGCTGTGGGATCCCAGTCCCCAGGACGATGGGGAATGAGGTGGAGCTGCCCTTTTTTAGGGACTCATTCCCTAAGAATGCTCATTTTTCAAGCAGTTATATACCAAATGTCAGTTTGGACTGGGGGGAAATGACAAAACTCAGACTCGAAAGCAAAAATGACTGTCACCCAACTGAAATCAATGCAGAATGGACAGGTCTAATCTCTTAATAAGTTCTGAAAAGGGAACTGGGGAGGCCAGCTCAGAACTGGGAAGACAGCCCCGCAAGCCCTGTTCTTTCTGTATATGTTCAAGCTGACCTCTTGTCATTATCCCATGGGAAGGTCATCTCCACGGAGGAATAAGAAGAAGAGAAGTACTATTTAATGAGAGATAACTGTGTCCCAGACCCATGCCAGGCACTCTACGGCACAATGTCACCTATTCTCCCTGTGCTCTCGGGAATCAGGTCTTATTACCCTCAATCTGTAAATACAGAAATATGAGCTAGACAGAATCACAGAGCCAGGGTCCAGCTCCAACTCATCTGTTCCCAGAAGTGGGTCCCATGGACCAGAAGCACCAGCCTCACATAGGAATTTGCTAGAGACACAGAACCTCAGATTCCCATCTAATCTGCATATGAAGGTATGAGAAGCAGGCCACGCGGGTACCAAGGGATGGAGCTGGACAGGGGACCGAACGTTTCCTGATGCTTGGGTCAACCGCTTGGGCCAAACTTGTCTCTTCACTGTGAGAGGGTCTCCCGGGCAATGTTGCATTAACCATCAGGATCTTCGTTCCATCGCTCGTCCCACTGGGAGTGGTGGTGTTGGAGACAGTGCTCCTTGCGCTTCAGAAGGCCTAGCAATTGCCTGGGCAGCTGATTTAAGTACAGACTCCTTAGCTCTGCCTTGTACGAGCTAGCGCTCTCCAGACAAACAGAACCGACAGGACGTGCATACATCTAGAGATTTACTTCAAGGAATGGGCTCATGCAATCATGGAAGCTGATAAGTCCAAAATCTGCAAGGCAGGCCACCAGGTTGAAAACCAGGAAAGAGCAGATGTTGTGGTTCACGTTCAAGTTCGTCTGGGGGCAGAATCCCCTCTTGCTCAGGGGAGATCAGTCTTCATTCTGGTAAAGGCTTCCCTTGATTGGATGATGCCCACCTACGTTAAGGAGGTCACGCTGCTTTACTCGAAGTCCTCTGGTTTAATCTCAGCCAAAAAGCACCCTCAGAAACATCCAGAAGAACATTCGACCCCGTGTCTGGGCAGTATGACCCTGCCAAGTTGACACATGACATTAACCATAATTGCCAGTGTGGTTGTACAAATCTGCAAGTGTGAAAAAGTGACAGAGGACTAACCACATGCATTATACAAGCATTTGGGTTTGACACTGCACTACCGTTATTGATTTAGTAATTATGTAAATTATTCACATATTAAAGGATTACGTAATAACTATCACAATTATGAAGAGCGACAGCTATCAGGGAAGCCTGGAGAAAGGTACACGAGGCCATGCTGTGCTATCTTTGCAAATTTCTGTGCATCTAAAGTTGTTTCCAAAATTTTTTTAAGTAATTTTTTTTAAATACTACAGATCCCTGCTCATTTGCAGCCGCTCCTTGCCCTTCCTTTGCGCCAGGACTCTGGTCCCCTTGGTCTGTTGGTAATTCCGATGCAGGGAGGCCGCTGCTGACCACAGTGTGAGAATGGTCCCCAGGGGTGACACGATTTCCCCCGGAGGGCTGGGGTTCAATCTATGCAACCAGGAGCTACATGCTAGCTCTTCTCCACCTTGGAGAAAACTGTTGAGAATAGCCGATTAGGAGGGAATTTGGTGCTGAAATTGAAGCAATAATCCTTCATGATTTTTGGTTTATAGCATCGTTCAGTGTTAGATAACGAGGCGGCAGTAGAGGTCATCTGTCCCAGCTACCCATCGGACAGGTGAAGAAAAGACTCTGCCCCTTAAGCCCCCTCCCAGTTGAGTCACCTGTCCAGGCGCTCACGTGGATAATAGCAAAGTCTGGACGGCAAGCAGAGCTCTGGGATTCTCAGGGCCCAAGCCAGCCAATTACAACCTCAGTTATAGATTTTATGGCACTTCCCACACCTGGGAATCCTTTATTCTCTCAGAAATCCTCCACTCCACTGTAGGGAGGCAGCCACTAACAAGGTCATTTACACATACGGAGACTGAGGCTGGGAGCAGCTTTCCCAAGGCTTCTCCGTGGGACAGTGGACTTGGCTGCGCGCTCTAACTGCTCCAAGAAAGTGAAGTCACAAATCTTAAATCCCGCAGCCCCGGACTTACTAACCCCAAGACCATCCCCAAACAGGAAGTGCAGCCAACCCGGGGCGCTGTGTTAACTCTGCCAGGAGAACCCTCGGCCCCATTCGTGCTCTAACCCTACCCCAGGCTCTAGCTATGTTCACTGGGCGGGGGGGCATCTCGTTGTGGTTCTACTTTGCTCATTTCAAAGTGAGAGCCCTTGGACTCCAAAGTTCAGGATTTGGGGCTATTTTTGTTTTGTTTTGTTTTGTTTTGTTTTCTCCCGATTTGCTCTGTACGCCCTGTACTTTGGAGACGGTTACAGATCAAGATAATTGCCGGTCATTTTCTGATATTTGCGAAAATATCCATGCTTGTGTGATAAAGATAAAAGATACAAATGACAGAAAACAAATGTCCATAGCAGCGACTTGAGGCTCCTCTCACCTAGTTCTAATTCCACATCCAAACCACTGTCAGGGTGATTTTGCTAAAGTATAAATCCGACCTACCGCTCCCCTATTTTTTTTTATTTTTTTTAAAGATTTTATTTATTTATTTATTTGACAGAGATAGAGACAGCCAACGAGAGAGGGAACACAAGCAGGGGGAGTGGGAGAGGAAGAAGCGGGCTCACAACGGAGGAGCCTGATGTGGGACTCGATCCCAGAACGCCGGGATCACGCCCTGAGCCGAAGGCAGACGCTTAACCGCTGTGCCACCCAGGCGCCCCTCACTCCCCTATTTAAACCCGTTCATCCCTTCAGAAGGCAATCAGAATTCCCTAGCTAGACTCCCAGGTCATCCTTGGACTGGCATCTCCAACCTCATTGCTCGTGTAAACTCCTGGTTATCTCTTTAAAGCTGGCATTCATTCCCTGGGAAGACTTTGTATTCCCCTTAAGACCGAGTTAGTAAGCTTGTATTGTATTCCCATAGCAACCCAGTGATTCCATTGGCAGCCGTGGTGAGTTCTCTGGGGAAGGTCTTTTATCCGCGTGTTAGCAGAGTCAAGGACAAGACCACCACTGCATTGGCCGTGCCAGCTATCCCATCAAGAGAAGATGGAACAACATCCTGACGTGGAGATTACCAAGGAATGCAAACAAGAACACGATGAGGTAAGAGATCAGGCATGCACGCATTCAACAAGGATTCACAAGTCATGTCAACCCCCTCATGTCAACCCTCGTGCTAGGAGATGGAAAGAAAACAATAACACCACCACCTCTGACACATTCTTGCCCAAACTCCAACTCGAATCACACCCAGCGTCAGAAATAGCTGCAAGTGCAAGACATTGAGAATACAGAAGAACATCTTTAATAGCACCACTGTGATGCAATCAGAAAAGTCTAGAATGTAGGAAACTCTAGAGGGCAAATGACTTGGTTGATCCATACAATAGATTGCAGAAAGAGAGAAAGAGGGAACCTATAGATGAAAAAAGCTTCAAAGACGTATCAATCAAACACGATCTATGGCCCTTGAGTAGATCTCATTCAACAAGCCAACTGCATACAAGATATTTATGAGAAAATTGGAGGAATTTATTCATTCAAAGGATATTTGACAGCCTTTAAAATAATTGTTAATTTCATAAGATGCCTCGTTGGCATTACGGTTGCGTAATTTTGAAAATACACATACATACCGACACATTTATAGGTACCTGGGGAGGGCAATATAGATGAAAAATGACTGGCCATAAACTAATGATCCCTGAAGCTGGGGGATGGGTATTTGAGGTTCGTTGTTATTCTTTCTACTGTTGTGTGTATGTTTGAGTTTTTGCAGAACAAGTTAAAAATGGTGAGCACAAAAGATGCCCCTGTTAGCATGTTATTTACAATGACAATAACAGACACTAATAAATAATTACAAATGAGTTATTTACAGTTGGGATAAGGCCAGAGATACTTATGACCTATGCTGTATTAGTATTGAATTCCATTTAAGGGCTATAGGAGATGCTTTCTCAACATTTTGTTTTGCTAAGATCAGCAGTATACAGGGGTCATGGTTAAAGCTCTTCCCATTCATTGTCAAAATCCATGTTGGCATGTCCATAAAGATTTGGTTTTCTTTCCAAGGTTTGGAGTAAAATCTAGGGTCAGCAAGTGCCAGGAGTCCGGGTATAATATAGGTCCCAATGCCTATGTTTGGAAGGGGTTCAGCGACTTGTAAAAACTGATTCCAATGCATCGCATTATTATTGCTTGTGTGATACCTTACAAGCAAAATCTTACTGAGTCTACCTCACTACTGAGATTGAAGAATGGTCTGACTGCATACATTAGAGTGAATTCATAGCAGCACTCCCCATCCTTTGTATTTCTCTTGAAGCCCAAGGTGGGTGACAAGAAGGGGGAGGCTTACACCTGATTCGCTAGATCTATTTAAACCTTCCCTGGCCCCCAATTTATCTCTGCCACTGCCCCTTCTCATCCTTGTACCCAGATGGCACTTGTGGCCATCACAAGCTGTTGTCATGCCAACGAGTTGTGATTTCATAGGCATTTTCCTTTCCTCATTCACTCTACTGGAGAATAAATTGTAATAAGAACAAGGAGAGATGAGGAAGCTTTGAACAGAGCATCTGCTTTTACGTTGCACAGACGTGAGACTGAGGCCACAAACATTTCTATTAGGAAGGACGGAATGGTAGAGACCGTCAAAGTCAAGATGGTCGTAAAGCATCTACACTCCTCAATAACAAATATATATGAGAGAGATGCTAAATATCATTGAATTATATAATTTAGAGATTAAATATGGTCTATTCTTGCTTCTTTCCAATAAACTATATCTGATCCCATTTTTACCAAAGAAATAGAAGGTTGAAAAACACGACAACTCCTATTAAAAGGTAAAATACAGTACTTGCAAAATTAGGTTAGCCGTATGTCTTTACTTCCCCCGTAAAATAACAATTTGTTACATCTTTGACTTCATTACTCACTGTGAGGCTTGTGTTCATGAATATCATCAGAAAACATAAAATCCAAAGTACTGTTTCCTTCCTGGGGGGCGGGGGGAGAATCTCATCACATTCCAGTGTGCCCCAAGCACGCAGAGTTGCTCATGGTCCCGTTAACGTAAATGTAGCAGAAGAAAGTTTGGGAGGCAAAAAGCAACAGCCACAAAATCCTCTGCTGCAAAAGGAGAGCTTCCCTGACTCATTGCATATCTGCAAACCAACGTCTGGGGTGTGGCAGTGAGCAGAGCGCACTTAGTAACACTGAGGGGCACCTGGGTGGCTCAGCCAGTTAAGGGTCTGCCTTTGGCTCAGGTCATGATTCCACCGACCTGGGATAGAGTCCGGCATGAGGTTTCCTGCTCAGCAGGGAGTCTGCTTCTCCCTCTCCCTCTGCCCCGCCCCCCCCACTTGTTCTCTCTCTCTCTCAAATAAATAAATAAAATCTTTTTAAAAAGTAAAAATAAATAAAACGGTTAACACTGAGCGGTAAATAGCACCTTGCAGACATCCTAGGCTTATGGAGAGAAAGTTCTGGGCTAAAAGACGTCAGTGGAAGGGAACGATTTACTTAAAGACACAGTACAATCAGAAATACATACTAACGTGAAAATCTGCGGAAGCGAGTAAGGAGAAACACTGAAGATAATTTGGGTCAGAGAAAATTGGAAAAGGAATCAAAATTATTACAGGTATTTACCAAAGCCCAACCCACAAAATGGAGGAAGAAAAACTGCTCCAGTGACAAAAGACTTTTGCTCTCCACTTGCCTGGTGCACATTGAATTGGTCTAAAAGCAGAGCATGTAAGAAATCCATTTGTTTTTCTTCCTGCCCTATCCCCTTCCTCCAGCCACCGAACATCTTTGCTGTTTGGCCACTCCCAATTAGACACGTTTGTGGCAACAATCTCACTTCTGTGCAACATACAGATCCTCTGTTCAAAGACTCCTCATTTATCCTTCTCCTTATTAAAATGTATTCCTAAGTAAAGTGAACAAGAAAAGGACATGCCTCTCCCCCAACTCCCTTCCACCTCAGGGCCTTTGCACTTGCTGCCCCCTTTTCTTGGGTGGATACACCTTCCTTTTGCTTGGCTGGCTTCTTCTCGCCCTTCAGGCCATCATCCTGAATGACACCACCCCTAAGAGACTTCCCCTGTTTCCCCTGTCATCCTATATCCCCACGTCATTTCTTTCACAACACTTATCAGAATTTTGTCATGTTTAATTCACTTTGAATTGCCCATCTCCACCACCATACTCCATGAGGGCAGAACAGTTCAATCTTAATACATAAAATGACTTTAGTATCCAGTTCAGGAAAAATAGTTTGCTCAAAGAATAAATGAATGGTCCTAAGCCAGTTGACTCCTATGAGAAAGAGAGAGACTGCACAGATAAGATTCAGAGGAGCTCTGATTGTATTTATTTATTTTTGAGAGGGGGCAGAAGGGGGAGGAGGGGCAGAGGGATAATCTTAAACCAGCTTCACGCCCAGTGCAGAGCGGACGCGGGGCTCCATCTCTTGACCCCAAGTTCATGACCTGAGCCAAAATCAAGACTCAGACGCTTAACTGACTGAGCCAACCTGACACTGCAGAAAACTGTTCCTTTTACATTAGGGGCAATGGTGACTAGGAAATATTATGTCCTTATAAATGTAATTTTGGGATTATCTTAAATGTCTTTCTTTAAATCTGTTTCTTCTTGACTGCTAACAGTGAAAACCCAAAAGAAACACCAAGAGGGGCCATGGGTCTAGTTTAGAGATAATCTAAATTACGTGCCTGTACCAAGAACACTTTGGAGGGGAAGGGAGGCGGATGTCAAAGATAAAAAATGAGTGCTTTCAACAGAAGAGACCAAACTAAGTCAATTCATAAGATCCAGAGGGAGTGAAGAAATAAGCCAATTAAATGTTTGTAAATGAACAAATAACGTTGGACCTATCCATCAGTGACTCTCTGTTAAGTAACATTTACACTTCTCAACATGGGTGACACCAAAGAAGGAAGAAAATGAGATCAACTCTTTTCTTAAAGAATATATAATTAGTTATAGCAAGAAGAGAAATAGGTAGCAAATACCAGAAAACAATCTAAGGTACTATGGAACTAAGTGGAAAAGGGGTGTTCGTAAAGACACCTGTTGCTGTGGGGAGGGGCCATTAGAAATGGTTACGTGGAAGTCATGCCGATTACCTGAAGTCTGGGTCAAAGAGCAAGTTTGGGAGAGCAGAGAAATTTGGAGGCATTTCTAGGACAAGAAATGCACAAGCTCAGTTGATATGGTTTTGGAATATAGGTGAGGTTCAGTGGGGTGGAGTCCGGAGCTGACGACCAAGAAAGAGTTCTTAAGATGTCTTTGGTGCAAAATGGTGGGTTGTTTTTTTTTAATAATAATTTTTTTATTATGTTACATTAGTCACCATACAGTACATCCTTAGTTTTTTATGTAAAGTTCCATGATTCATTATTTGCGTATAACATCAGTGCACCATGCAATACGTGCCCTCCTTAATACCCATCACCGGCCTATCCTGATACCCCACCCCCCTCCCCTCTGAAGTCCTCAGTTTGTTTCCCAGAGTCCATAGTCTCTCATGGTTCATTCCCCTTTCTGTTTACCGCCCCCCCCGCTTTATTCTTCCCTTCCTTCTCCTACTGATCTTTCTATTTCTTATGTTCCATAAATGCGTGAAACCATATGATAATTGTCTTTCTCTGCTTGACTTATTTCACTTAGCATAATGTCCTCCAGTCCCGTCCATGTTGCAGCAAATGTTGTGTAATCGTTCTTTCTGATGGCTGAGTAATATTCCATTGTATATATGGACCACATCTTCTTAATCCAGTCGTCTGTTGAAGGGCATCTCGGCTCCTTCCACAGTTTAGCTATTGTGGACATTGCTGCTATGAACATTGGGGTGCATGTGGCCCTTCTCTTCACTGTGTCTTTTAAAGCACAGGGACAGGACCTGTGGACAGAAAGAGCTGTTGCACTGGGGTTATGAGGGGTGGCTGATTGTATACAATGGGGTTGAGGGAGGGAAGGAAAGGGGAGATTTCAAAAGGATTTTCATATGTTAAAGAAGACTCTCAGAATACCAGAGGCCTTGCCATTGTCAAGTTAAGGTTGTTTTTTCCTCTAGCAAGGCATCAACATGAAGACAGTTGGGAGCTTCCTGGAGGAACATTACACTCAGCCCCCTTCAAGGATCTGTCAATGGGCTGCAGGTTATAAGGACATTTAGTTGTATCTCCATTTCCTTCCGGAAGCTGGGTTATTGATAGAAATGCTCTGTTCTTGTAGATTGCTAAGACATTTGCAAACTGAGGGAGACTCCTGTCTTGCAGGATTGTGAGCTCTACACATTAACTATTTGTTTTTCCTTTCCTTAGCTTGAGGGCAGCCAGGGGTGCCTGAGGAAAGTCACATAGATCCCATCTTGGGGGGGGGGGTTGTGGGTGTCAGTTTCTGCTTTGTCCTCAGCTTGCCTTCTGTTCCCTCATCATTTCCCCCCTGAACAATTTGACCCTTAAATCTTTAAGGTTGAAGGTGGAAGGTCTCATCTTCTGTAACGTCTTCCTGCTGAATAGGGGCGTAGAGATGTCCCTCCCTATGGGTCTATATTGGTCAGATGGGGAATGTATAGGGGTTAAGAAAGGGGAGGCAGCTGAATCCAATGTGGTCAACATAGATGAACTTCTTTGAGTGGAAAGGATCGTCTGTTAGCTGAAAGTTATGGCAGTGAAGGAGTCTTGACACTAGGCAGGGAGACACTGGAGTCACAAAATAAGGTTAATATTGTAACTGAGAAAGAGAAGTCTGAATAAAAGACCTTTGATAGCTGACCTTTGATAATTCCCTTCCAGTCCAGGAGTTTAAAGCAAAGAATGTCTGGATTCGAAGAGAACTTGAAATTCATCTACCCTAACACCTGTATCCTTTCTACAACTTCCTCTCTTCTCATCTCGCTATTTCTAGAATGTGGGCAAAAGAAAAAGGATAGATGTGATTCTTAGAACTCTAGAAAAAGCCTCAGGAGAAAGATCTCCTGGCTAAAGCCAAGATCCCAATAACCTCAGAAAAACAAATTACAAATCAAACTTAGGAATCACTTCTTCTAACAGTTTCCTTTTACAAGTGAGCCGACCTTCACAAGGACTCCCCAAGGCCACAGAGGCAGCAGAGCTCCCCTCTGGACCCAGGTCTCCCTGCACCCAGCCCAGCTCTCTCCCTTGACCAAGACTTCCCCGGCTCTGTTTTGCAAGTACTCCATTTCTCTCGCTATGCATGAAAAATGCTAATAACCTTCTCTCTCCAAACATCCTTTCCCGGAGGAATAATAGATCCTGGGAAGAGAGAGGTTTGCCATCTTGGAGGGACATTATCATTTTTATACAAATGCTAAAACAGTTCTGAGCTCTCAGCCTGAACTAAACTACCTTCATCTTACCTGTGTCTCACACCTGGGGGAGCTTGGTTTAGAAAAAAAAAAAATCCGAGTGGAATCCATTTCAAGTGTTCTCTCTTAAGCCTCTCAGTTTGCACTCAATTTGTTTTATCACATAGTGATAGGAATTAAAGGCCTTCACTACGGTGTAGGCAGCTTGCCAATACCTATTTTATAGCAATAAAATATGTACAAATTAAGGAATCTCATGTGGCAAATTCATTCAACAGCCTCAAAAGCCAAATGAATGGTAATTACTTTGAACACAATGTGGCAGCAATCAAGCACGATTGGATCATGCTTTTAAATGTACGTCTACGTTTTAAGAACTAAGATAATTATGAATTATGAAAATAACTAACAGAGACAATGGCATAGCAAAGCTGTTGTTTATGAAACATGAAAGGGACATTTTCAGAGGAGTAGGGGGAATGCGTCGTTCTCTGCACCTGCCAGGGAATATTGAATATGACACAGTAAAAAGTACAAAGACGGGATGGGCTTCTCCTCCAGGCTATCTCACATGGGCATTGCTACGGCTGAGCTCCAGGGTTTGCCGAGGATGAAAGCGAGGGTGGGGCAACACGGAAGTTTCCAGGCCCACTCCCTACACAATGTGGGATTAAATACGCATCCATCATCACACTCATCCCAGCTTTAATAACACCAGATTATGCCTAGAAACATGGATGAAAATGTTCTCTGGGTGATCAGTTGCCAAACCCCTTGCTCTAAACACAATTATTCTGAGAAACATCTCTTAGAATGGAGGGATGTGAGACAGGGTTTCTTTTGTCCGTTTCCTAAGACGTGAGAGCCTAAGGAAACCACTTACCGCTCTGTTCCTCAATTTTCCCAACTTGGATGTTATGAGGTTGACCACCTGACCTCCGACGCATCAGATGTCTGTGCAACAAGGTAGATGGTGCCCTCCGGAGCGGTGAAGGAGGTGGCCATGGGCAGTGAGCCAGGGAGACATCGAGGGGCAGAGCATACCAGGAGGGGAAGGAGCAAGGTCATAAGATATGGGTGTGTCTGGTGCACTGAAGAAGAGCGAGGAGGTCAGAGTGGCTGGAGCGAATGAGGGGAAAAAACAAGAGATGAGATCAGGGAGGAAGCGAGGCCAGATCATGTTGGGCCTTGAAAGCTATTGTGTGTTGGTTTTTACTCTGAGCGAAATGGGAAGTTTGGCTGGATCGTGAGCACCGGAAATGCGCGATCTGACTTCATGTTTTCCCAGCATCCATCCGACTTGTGGACCGAGAACAGACGGGAGGGGAGTAAAAGGAGAAATGGGGAGGCCAGTTAGGAGTCTGTGATAATCCAGGTAAGAAACCAAGGTACCAAGGCAATAGCTTTGCAGGTGGTGATAAATGGTCAGATTCTGGATTCTACTAGGGAAGGCAGGGGGAGGGGCACTGGGCAGGATTTGCTGCTCTAAGTCCTACCTACCAGTCATAGGACTGAGAATACAACTAACCTCCAAGATTAATATTGCTTCCCATGGCTACTAATGTTGGTGATTCAGTTCTGAACTCCCAGCCCTGACATCTTTCCCTTGAATTTCTAACTTTCCAATCAACCTTCAAGTCCATACACATTATCAGTATTTTGAACTCAATGGCAAGACCCCACTGTCAGACAACAAATGGCTGACCACAGAATTTCCCTGAAACAATGTAAAAGTGACCATCTTTTCAAAGACCTACTGTCATAGGCTGGGTTCGCTCGAGAAAGCGAGGCCTGAAACAAGGGCTGGTTGCAGGGAGTTTATTTTGGGACATGATCCCAGGCAACAGGAGTGGAATCTTGGAAAAGTCAGAGAAGGAACTGGTATCCGTCAGGGTTCTCCAGAGAAACAGAATCCATCTATCACTTATCTATTCGTCAAGAGATTTATTTTAAGGAATTGGCTGGTGCAACTGTGGGGCTGGCAAGTCTGAAATCCATAAGACAGGCCAACAGGCTGGGAAGTTGGGTGGGATTTGCTGCTGGAGTTTTGAGGCAGAACTACTTCTTTGGGAAACCAATTTCAACCAATTAGATGAGGCCCACCTGCATGACCAAGGGCAACTGTTTTCACTTTTTTTACTTAAAGTCAACAAAGTATAGATGTTAGCCACATCCGCAAAATACTTCCACAGCAACACCTAGATTAATGTTTGATTGCATAATGGGGTATCATAACCTAGCCAAGTTGGCACGGAAGACTAACAATCACCGAAGGTATGGCAGAATATTTGCAAAAAAAATATTCTCCATTATTTCCTTCACTGTATCCATGTTCTTCTGCAATGTGATGTTGTGGCTTCTCTCATCAAAGCGCTTGAGGATATTTTCCCCATCCCTTGAATCTGGCCTAACCTTGGAATTGGCTTTGACCAACTGAATGTGTGAGAACTGACACTACCAGCTCCAGCCCAGACATCAACAGGTTTTGTACTCTTCCCTCTGTTCTCTTTGGGGCTCTGTAACCTCCATGAGAAGAAGCCCAGGCTGGCTGGCTGGAGGACAAAAAACTACGATGACATCCCAGCAAAGGCCACCCTAGAATCTTCCAGACGTGTGAGCAAGCCCAGATGAGATCAGCCCCGCCTGGCCCAGTGAAGCAGAACTACCCAACTGATACACTGATTTACGAGCCAAATAAATGGCTGTTTTTTCTAAGATTTTATTTATTTATTTAAAGGAGAGAGAGAGAGAGAGAGAGCGCACAAGTTTGCAGGAGAAGCAGATGGATAGGGAGAAGCAGAGCAGGGAGCCCAATGCAGGACTCAATCCCAGGACCCTGGGATCATGACCTGAGCCAAAGGCAGATGCTTAACCAACTGAGCCACCCAGGCACCCCCCAAATGAATGGTTTTTTATCTTAAATGAGCAAAGTTTGGAATGGTTTGTTATACAGCAAAAACTAACTAATACAAAAGGGAAATCAAGACAAGGGTGAGTTATCAAGCCAGTCACTGCTATGGGAAATTGGAGGTCAATCCTACTGGAACCCTCGAGGAGCTACGTAGAATGATCTTTGGGAATGTTTATCTGAGAGTCACTGGTACACTTCCTCCATGGTCAAGTATTGTTCCATGGGATGTTCATGAAGTCACTTTCAGATTGCATGTATCAGTATCTACAGGACCCCCGCGTGTGCCCCATGCTGCAGCCTCAAAGAAGCCCTTGATCAGAAAAGAAGACACACATGGTGAGTGAAGGTACTAAATGTGTACATATTTTGGCAAGTTGGATTTCTGTGACAACAGCTGGAGCAAAAGATGGGCTTGGGGATGTGAAGTGGGGCACATGGGGTACCCAGTAGAGTCCATTGCTTGCATGACTATGATCTGCCCAAGCTCACCATTAAGTTTGAGCCAGAATTGTTCAAGGTGGTGAATGGCTGGTAGCAATCTCCACAAAGCACATCTTAGAGCAGGTAAATGGACTAAGCTAAGATCTCTGCTACTACAATTGGCCTTGAGGGTACAATAAAGACTCATCTCTCTTACCTACTACTGTTCTAGATCTTCTTCACTTTGGCCAACGCTTCAGCAAGTCTAGGACGCTTACTAAATGGGTCACCCAGATCTCCTGCAAGGGGTAAGGGTCTTAATTGGCTTGGCCTTCCCCGAACTATGTTGTGGCACATGCCCATTTCTAGCTATCCTTGGGCATGGAAGCACCGAGAGAAGCCTTATTGATTACTTTCTGTCCTGGTTGTATAACCACATCCCAAATTCCTCATGGTTATCAGGAAAATTATCTCTTCTAAAATAATTCCTTACTTTGTCTACTGGGTCATGCAAATAAGGAGCCTAATATGGCCAGGTGGAGGTTGTAGTCCCAAGTTCAATGGAATTCTTCCCATGTCCCCTGGTGAAAGGCTTTCCTCCTTGGAAACTAGGACCTCTATTCTGGGAGGGCCTGAGGCTTCAGGGATAAGAAGAGTACATTTTTTTAAGGTGTATTACTAGCTGTGGTGGTGAGAGGAACCAGACCTACTTCCACTGCTCGGTTCCTGACCAAGAATTGTATTGTAGTTTCTATGACATATTGACTACCGGTTCAATGCATATAATGGATCCTGCAGGACAAGTGCCCCAACCCCACTTGATTTTTGCTCCCTGAGCTGGCACATTTACCGAGACTTTAAGACACCATTCCTTCATTACATTTTGGCTGCTTTGGCTTGATGTGGTCTATGATAGGACCAGTAGATCTTGTGGTCATACACTCTTAGTCACACCTCTTAGGTCATAAAATAGGTCCCTTGGTTTGAAGCCATGTGGTGGATGATCCCCTGTCAGTAAATCAGTCATTTTTATGGTAGCACTGGCTACCATACTGGTACCAAATGCAGGGAAGACAGACCATATCTGGAAAAAGTGACAGTTCAAACAAAGACAAAGAGCTCTCATCCGTAGGATGGAAAACCAACTTAACAACCTGCCACCAAATGGCTGGTTGGTCTCCTAATGGATGGCACCGTGACCAATGCTCAGCCAATCTCTGCTGCTAGCGAGTTGGGTATTCAGCGATGGCAGTATCTAGATCAGTCTTGGGCCAATGTACAACCTCCAGCCCTTCTCCCATGACCGCCTTTTTAGCCCATCGTACAGACAGCAAAGTAGCCTGGGAGGGAGAATGGCTAACCTCCACCAGTGAACCATCCTATCTACCTGGTCACTGAGTGCTGTGAGGAATACGCTCTCTGAGGAGCGTTAAAACAAGACGCAAAGACTAGCCCACTTTGTGCTCATTCCAATTAGTTTACCCACCTGCCTCTGCCTCAAACTTCCTTTTCTCTGCTCTTTCAGTCTTGTCCCCTTTCGTGCCTCTGACCAGCAAGACAAGCCATTCACCTCTGCCAGAAGGACAAGGACAGGGACAAAGTGCACTAGTCACAGCTCTGTCCTCTATCTGCTTTATGTTTTGTCCTTCAGAGATATTCCGGTGTGTGATGGCCCATTTCCATGAGCATGAAAGTATTCAATATTATCATTTATATATTAATATGTCAAATTAATATATGTACATGTTAACACAATATATAATTATACATATTTATGTATAATACATAAATACATATTTATGTATAATTATACAGTTATATTGATTATAATGTTTTGATCTACAAAATACATTATACATGAGGTGTATAACATATGATATGCCTGGTATATAATTATTAGTCTATTATGTCATAATTATATAATTACATACAACTGTATATTATATAATATATATTACTATATATTTACGTATAACGTTAGCATGTTAAATATATTTACCCATCCCTGAACCATGGCTGAATTTCTCCTCTATCAGCTGATCAGACGGCACACCACGAAGCCATAAGTATAAGTTTGAGGAGAAGCATTAGTCCTAGAGAGGTACTTAACATCCAAGTCTAGACCATCTGCTCGTGTTTCTTTCTTGTGCCCTTGGGAAGCGTTCAGACCCAGTTCTAAATGTCCCATTTCCATCATACAATAAGCTGTTTCTCTGCCTACTCAATCTTATGACTCAAGTATATTTGAGGATCCCCAGCTAACGGTGGGCAGCTTTGTCCTCGTCGTCCCACGACGGCCCATGGGTGTTCAGTCTCTCTCAAGGCACAGCATGTCAGGAGATGATTTTCAAACAGCAAGCAGCTCTCTGCCACAGAAGGCATGGCCTCACTTTAGAATGCTCTGGAGGCCAACGGGTCTGCACTCTGATCTCCGATTGAGATCTGGGGGTATCTCTAGTACCGTCAGACCTGCTGGGGGATATGGCCTTCGCAGCAAGGTATCTGTCCACACAGCCTAGTCCTGCTGCAGAATTGCTCTCTTCTCTTGGCCCAGCCCCTCCCATGATTTGTCCCAGCCCTTATCAGCAAGCCTGGCAATTCTTCATGTGACTATGCCATTTCCTTCCAGAGTGGAGGGGGGTGGCTGTTCCCTACTGTGGTCTGACCCTAAGGACCGTTCTGGAGTCAATGGGGGGAGGGGAGGTGGGTCATGAGGTAAAAAAGTTTCATCCTGCAAGGTCACGGCTTCATGTGAGCTCTTTGCAGACCTCCAGATAAGGAGAAACTGTTCTTCTCTATCAAGGCAGAGAACTATTTCTGCTGACCTGACAGATCAGGAAAAGCCAGTTTCAAGGTTCTCAGCCACCAACAAAAATCTGCATCCCTGCTCTCGGGGTACCAATATTTCATTAGTAAGGCCCTCACTTCGTGTGAGAGACTTATCAAGGTTCTGCATCCAGGTCTTTTCTATCTAAGTTCTCCTGAAAATTGGATCCTGGGCCTCATTTTCAGGACAGACTATTCTGTAACTGAGAGACATGCAGAGCTCCTCCAAGGAGCTTCCACAGAGACTTTCTGACGTCCATAATGTGCCTGGAGTCTTTCATTCTGTTTCTTCGAGGCAGCCGACTCCAAAAGCACTTTCCTGACCGTTGTCCCAAGCGTGTCAAGTTCCCCTGCTCGAGGTAAGCCCATTCTTCACCTGCCACGCACACCTACCCTTGATCTGCCATCACTGGGAATCTCAGTCACCATGAGACTTTTGCAGACCAGGGGTATCAACACCCCACTTCCCCATCTGATCAATTAGTGAGAGGTCCAATATCTGAATCCCATCCTAAGGGTGTGCTTCCTACAGATGTTTCTGATCTCAGCCGTCATGCCACCATTCCTCCAGAGAGCACAACCTCACATGGCTGCTGTCTGGGTAGGGTTTGGTTTAGTTTGGGTTGGGTTTTAAGGGACTCAGCAGTAGACTCAAAAATTACCTCAAGAAATGAGAGAAAACAGCTAGGGAGGTACGCTCATGAGCTGGTCACTTCAGAGGGCACCTGGACCCTGGTCCCTCTGAGACCCTCTTGATCACAGAGCATGTCCAACAGTCAGGCAGAGGAGGGGAGCACTGACCCATCAGTGGACTTCTATCTCCCATCAACAGGTGTGGGCCCAGAGGGCAATAATTCCCTCACATTAAGAATCTGAGCATGTTTGATCCTGGGAAAGTTCCCGCAGCTATTCCACTCCATGGCCTCTGAAAAAACCTGAAACAGAAAGAGTGATTCATAGTTCCGCTGAGACAAGGCGTTGTCAGACTACTTATGTGTGAAGCCAGATTTTGGCGGCAACGGCTGAGGTAAAAGTGGGCCAAGAGGTGAGACACATCTACTCTGTGTGAATAGAACATAGAAGAAAGACCAATGATCTTCTCAGAGCCTCTGCTTTCACATATGCAAAATGGGGCTGTCAATCAATGTCTTCCTACTGTAGGCAACCAGGCTCAATCCCATGGGAACCCTCTGGAAAACCATGTGGATTCACTTCATAACTTTCCCACTGAGCAAAGTTGGACTGTTTATTCCCCAGTCTCCATCACTCATTGGCTGAGAGTTGCTCCTAGGGACTCCTGACTCTTCCAGCGTGTTCCTGAACTCAAGAGCTGAGCAGAGTCTTGTGTCTGGAGAACCCTCTCGGGCAGAGAGATACCTATCCAATGGTGGGCCATTCACAGGTAAATGACCTCCAGGGCGGTCCCAGTGATGTTTCTAGGAGTATCTCCTCCTCTTCAAACAGTGGCGGGCAGGGCAAGGGGCCAGGTCAATGGGGACGGCTGGTTCTCAGAAATCACCGTGTTTTCCAAATCCTTTATTACTTCCCCAACACCAGTGAGCATCTTGTAAAACCCTCTTCCCATAAAAACACCTCCGGAGCACCCCTCGAATGTGTCACAATTTTGGTTTTGAACAAATGCACACCCTTTTCATTCGCCCACTCCTGGGCCAGCAGAAGTTTTGAGGTTTCGTAAGACCACCGCCTGAAGCCTTTGTGGAGGGGGCTGCAAAGTCAATGCTCTGACTGCCGAGAGAGAACAGACAAGCTGTACAGACATTATCTAAGAGCCACGACAAAAGACCTCTTCCTGCTTTATTAAAAGTGGCAGACAATGCCAGAGCGCCAGAGCGCAGGGCCAAGGAGCTTGCAAGGGCAATCCGCGCTCCGCTCCGCGCTAATAGGCGACGAGTTCTGATATTCCAAGAATTTCTAATTTGTGCCTGCTTTCGCATTCCCAGAGCAGATACCCAAATTGATTCTGCCTTCTTCAGGCTCAATGTGTGAAAACGCTGACTGACAGAAACACCTAAGGGTAATGCGTCTGCCAAGTGATTGGTTAAACAGCTATTCATTTTGAAATATATCTTCGAGAAGCAGTGTAACAGAGGGCCACTGTAGTGTGCGGCCCATTAATTATACAGTTGACAAGAAAATTACCCTTCAGATCAACATTAGGGAGACTCGGCTGGATGGGGGTTTGGGGGCGGAGGGAGAACAACATTCAACAGGGTTACCCGCACAGCCCGCGGAGCCCCCCCAACCCAACCTCGGGGAGGAGTTCGTCGGGATCTACAGCGGAATGAGCATCGGTGTGAATCCTGTCTGGGTGATTTAGGGGAATTTATTGAACCTGCTTAAACCTCGTGGTCCCTGGCCATAGAAGGGGGATGGCCAGGCAGCCTCAAGGTCAGCTACGCAGAGCCAGTGGGAATCCAGGTGAGACACCTGGGCCGTGAGGATGCTTGCCCGGCTCACTGTCTGCTTCCTTCCACCCCGTGCTTGCTCTGCGCTCCTGCAGCTGCTCCTTCAGTCCGACCAGCAGCTCGCCCAGAGTTCTGGGGTTTAGCAGCGCCCCGCCCACCACCAGGCTGCAAGGACAGGAGGAGGATGGGCTTGCCAGAGCCCAGAAAGAGAGAAAGAGGGCTGATTGACTGGAGCATGGCATTTTGTGCAGCCACGCGTGCAGGCGGTGGCCACCTCGCAGAAAGGAAGCTGGGAAGTTCAAGTCCTGTGCCCCCTGCATCTGTCTCCAGGGGCTGAGCACGCCCAGAAGCCAGAGGTTGAGGAAGCCTGTGGCTAGAGTCCAAACGGTCAGCCTCTGGGGCAGAGAGAGAGCAGGGCAGAGGAGGGAGAAGCGGGAACTGGAAGGCAGCCAACACTCAGTCCCATGCCACACCTGGATGTGACACTGAGCCCCGACTGGTGACATTGAACCCGAGGCCATCAGGACCCCTTGGAAATAATGGACCTTCGCTGGATGCTGCCACAGGTCCTCTCAGCCACACCGGCATCTCCAGTGGCTACTTTGAGGAGCACTTCTGTTTGAGCCGGTGTCCCCCAGCTTCAAGCCAGTACAATGACAGCTCTTTGCTGTCATCACCAGTGTGTACCCCTTGCTTTCTGGTTGACACTGGCCTGAGGCCACAGCATGGGACACCTGCAGGAATCCTTTTCAGTTCCTTTGCCCTGGAAGATGACATTGCTCCCTGCTCAAGATTTTAGGCTCCAAACCTGATGATAGGACCCCCCCGCAAATGCCCCACCCAATCCAGTCTATAATAACTGGCGTCCAGGCAGGAAACAGGTGACAAACTCAAACTGGGAAATCTGAAGAGTTGCATAAAGGATTCATTTGCACGGGTACAAGCTGTTTCTGTCCCTAGATCTGGGGATCGAGAACCATCTTCCATGGTGGCAGCCAACTCCTCGCTCAGCCTTGAATTTGTTTTCCATCCTTCTCCACGAGTCCCTGACTCCTACTCCATGCCAGGTTTGCCCAGATACACCGCCTGCACTCAAGCCTTTGTCTCCAAATCTGTTTCTCAGGTCAGGAAGTACCTAAACTAAAAGGCATTGCTTCTCAAGTGTTTCCTGAAACACTTGGGCTTCCTGAAAGTCCAACCACTTTGGAACCCTTTAGTTCTTCTGTTCGTTCTCAGAGCCCACCTCTCTCTCTCCCCCCATGCTCTTGGGAGCACCTGGGACGCATGGTCACTCTCTGACTGCTGTGCTCTGACCTATCCCTGAAACAGCCCTTCTGTCTCATCTCCAGCCCTTGGGTCCCTCCTTCTGCCCGAGCCCCTGGAGACCATCGGGCATGTACTCTCCTTGCCCCTGGGAACCAGGAGAGGTCCTGTCTGGGTTGGAGGCAGCAGGTGACTTAGGAGACTATGGGAAGGCCTGTCAAAAGCCAGTGACAGTGGGGATGATGGGAGATAAAGGGAGTTGAGGAATATCAAGGAGGTGGAAGACTAGGATTTCATGATTGCAGCGGGCACATGGGAAAGACAAAGGCAAGAGCGGGTCCATGTTTCCTTCTTCCTTGGGCAGCTGGGTCGATGGAGCGCCATTTGTGAGGCCCTAGCCTATGAGAGAATTTCCTAGTAGAAGGTTCTAGTAATTCCAGTCATCCTAGATTCTCTCCCTGCCAAATGTTCACCTCTTTATATATCCTCTACATATATGCAGCCAGGTTCCCTCCAACGGTTTGGTTATAGCACTCTATTTATAGGCTAAAATTTATTCTCTTTCAGTTGAACAAACCCAACTTAGAGTTTTAAAAATTCAACTTTGCCAAGAAACCTGTAACACACCAACTTATAATGAAGACTTGGAGGAGTTACAGCGTAGCTCGCCTGGAAGTTTGCTAGGCCTGAAGCTCCTTGCTTTCTCTTCTGGGCACTGCAAGGGACTTTATCGTTGCCTCTTAGTTTTCTGGAATTAGGTGATTACCTCATCCTCTGCCTTCCGTTTCCTGAGAAGACACACCAGCCTCATTCATGGCCCTAATTCAACCACGGGTGGTGCCCATACCCAGACCTGCCATGACAGCCAGAGCCTAAGAGGGGGAAGGTCAATCTGGATACATTTGAGATACATTCCAGAGCTGCTTATGGGAAAAGCTCATGGCAAAGGCAACAAAGACAAAATCCTGGATGATTATCACAAACAAGGGTGAAGCGAAATGGAAGCAGCCCATGAAGCTGGGAAAGCAACCTCCCAAAGTTGCTGAGCAGACAGCTTGAGAGACGAGAGCGGGGGTGAAGGCAGGTGTCCAAGAATAGACTGGACGGCAAGGGGAAGGATCATTCCTGGGACAGATGTCAGGTTCCAGTGGCAAATGTCTTTTCTATGCAACATGCTGGAAAAGCCCATGAGTGAATATTGATTCATCTTGTCCGAGGAGAATGAACCCTTTCAAAACTAGCAGGAGAGCGAGGCTTGTTGACTGAGTGTTGACTACGGACTGGACATTGTGCAAGATGCTGGAGTGACATGTTTTATTCAATCCTCATCAACCTTAAAGAAAAGGATATCTCTCCCATGTATCAAGCGAGGAAATTAGGGCTTGAAGAAATCAAATTACTTTGCTGGCCGAGCTAAGATGTAGGTTTCCGGGTTTCTAAAGCCTCTGTGATTTCTATTAGCGCATTCTAATTTCTCTAGATGGATTTCGTTTCTCTCTGCCTCCCGTAATGCTGAAGGGCTGTTCTGTGTCACATGGTTGCTTGTCCTGGAGATGAGATATCTGGCAACTTAAGAACAAGAGCAAGTGACAGTGAGGAAGCTGGGACCGAATGGGACAAGGGCTGAACCCAGACCCACCTCGGACCTCTGCGGGGTTCGGGGTAAGAGAACCAATGGAGGCCTCGTGCCACGCAGAAAAAATATTAATGAGTTATAAGTTATAAGCCAAGCTAACAGAGTGCTCAATAATAAAATGGCTCGGGGCGCCTGGGTGGCACAGCGGTTAAACGTCTGCCTTCAGCTCAGGGCGTGATCCCGGCATTACGGGATCGAGTCCCACATCAGGCTCCTCCGCTATGAGCCTGTTTCTTCCTCTCCCACTCCCCCTGCTTGTGTTCCCTCTCTCGCTGACTGTCTCTATCTCTGTCAAATAAATAAATAAAATCTTAAAAAAAAAAAAAAGAAATATATATTTAAAAAAATAATAATAATAATAAAATGGCTCTTTCACGGATTTCTTTGTTGACAAACAGACCGTCACAGCAACCTGAAGAGCCACACAGGAATGTAGAATTCTTGGCTTTCTCTATGTTCTGTGCTCAATGGGGCACTGTGGAGACCCTCACCCCCCAACACCCATGACTCCCTTCTTCCCATCCCATGCTGTATCCTGCTGTGCCACAGGCCTTGCACACTCACACATGTCCCAGCTCTTCCCACACCCCACGTGAAGCGCTACCTCTGGCTAAGCCTCAAGCCCAGAGCGGTGCATACTCAGGTGGCAAGTAGGGGAGAAGCAGATGAAGTTCCCAGAAACAGGTGCATAACGGGTGGGGCAAAAAAATTCTTGCATCTCAAGTATCTGGAGCAAGGTCTAGAGGGGGGAGGTATGGATTCTAAGTAGGCGCATCCCCTTGACCCAGTGGCTTCTTGCCCCAAGGGGATGCCCTGGCTGGAGGATGACCCTAGCGGGACTCTCTAAAGTGTGTGAGCTAAGGCGAAGTTACTCACTGAGGTCTAAGACCAGTATTGGCTGGATTATCCAATATGCACAGTAGCACAAAGGGATCGATGAGCTCCAGGAAGGTTCAGGCAGGAGCTCCACAAAGGGGTTCAAACCGGCAGGCTGGGCAGCTTGCCAAACAAATACAAAAGGCAGTCCTCCCCTCATAGCGGGACTCCTCTGGGACCTGGAAACAGGTGAGAGGAGGTTTCAGCCCCTGCAATGAGCAACTGTCTAGGACTATGGGGGGCTGAACTATCTAAGACCCATGGAGGGCTGAAGGGTAGATGGAGAAAAGCAGAACTCTCGCTTATTTCTGCATAACCCCACACAGCCCAGCCAGCTTCAGACGGTACCAGAAGGACAGGTGGCAGCAAGCAGCAGGAATAATTCTAGGCCCCTGTCCCCCCTGGCAGGCCTGAGGCAGCTGGTCAACCTTCACCCTGGCCGGGGCTGGCTCAGGAACACACTGAGTCTGGTGCCCAGTGTGGAAGACACCCGCGATTCTAATCGGGAGAGACAGGGAAGGCAGGAGCTGATCGTTCCCCCATTAGGAAGGACAGGACGTGCTGGGGGAAGGGCAGGGACGGAGGCTTCTCCTGTCTGCTGGCCGGGACTCCCCCAAAGTCAGTTTCAACTGAGGGAAAAAGAGTGTGCTGCCCACAGCCCGTATAGAGATCTACCAGGGAAGCTTCAAGATGCTCTATGAGATCTGAAATCAGTGACCGGGGGCGGTGGGGAGAGTAAGGGGTCAGCAGGTTTGTTTAAAAGATGGTCTTTGTTATTCATGTGTTAGGGGCCTACAGGACTCTCGTGCTCCTCCCATATACACCCTCTCCCTAAACACGTGTTCATTTTTAAACAGAAAACGTAATTTCTGCAGGATTTCATTCCATACATATTTACCTTTGGCTGTTCATTTGGGATAAGAGAGCCTCTCTTGGGAATTTTGTACAAATTTTTAAAAATTGGATAATATCACTCTTTTGGTCTTCCCCAAACCTAGGATTCAAGTACGGTCAGAGAAAGAGCATGAAATGCAGACTTAAGGGAGCTCCAGTCATAGCTCTGGCTTTACTGTGAAAACGAGTTACATGTTCACAAATGTTACTTAACTTCTTTGGCCTCAGCTTCCTGGTTTGTCAAGAACCAACAGTAAAACAACAACAACAACAACATCGGACTTATCCAACACAAAGGATGCTTGAGGCTCCCATGAGATAACATGGAAACCAAGGCATGTTCAAGATAATGTGATGTTGTGCTAAGAGCATTACGTTGGAATGAGACAGACCAGGGTTTGAGCTTTGGTTTTGCTATTTACTAATGTGCAATCTTGGGCAAGTTTCCAAAGAAACGTGGCTTTTGGTTTCTTCATCTGTAAGATGCTAGTCATGATATTTGTTTCAAAGTGTCTCATAAAGATTTTGGTGAGATAATTGTGGAAGAAACGAACGCAGTCCTTTCCATATGGTAGATCCTTAAAAATATGAATTGCCTTCTTTACTTATAGAATAAAGCACTATTGTAATAGTGGGATCTAATGAAATCTGAGTAATTGACCTTGACCATTTCTCTTTCCAGTCCCTCTAAAATAAAACTAAAGGAAAGAAAATGATCAAATCCAAGCATGCGATAATAAGAGGAGATCTCCAGATGCCACTTTCAATAATGGATGGAACACCTAGGCCAGAGAAGACTTGAACCAGACAATAAACCAACCATGCCTAACAGACATCTACAGACCACTCTTCCCACCAACAGCAGAATGCAATTCTCAAGCGCACATGGAACATTCTCCAGGAAGCACCATGCATCGGGCACAAAACAAGTCAAAATAAACTAAAAAAGATTGAAAGCATACAAAGTTATCTTCTCTGACTGTAATGGAATGAAATGAGAAATTAATAGCAGAAGGAAACTAAAAATTCACAAATACGCGGAAACTAAATAACAGACTCTTAAACATGGATTGCTACACCAAAAACTAATGATGTACTATATGTTGGCTAACTGAACATGATAATAAAAAATAAAAAATTTAAAAAAATTTTAAAAACATGGATCTAAGAGGAAATCGCAAGGGAAATTGGGAAATAATTAGAAATGAATGAAAAAAAAAACACAATACATCAAAACTAACGGGTTACAATGAAGGTAGTGAGTACACAGAGGGAAATAGCTATCAATACTACATTTAATAATTGATAAGCTAACTTTGCAGCTTCAGGAACTAGAGAAAGAGGAGCAAAATAAACCCAATGCTAGCAGAAAGAAGGAAATAATCAATAGAACAGAGATGAGTAAAATCAAGAATAGGAAAATAACGGAGAAAACCGGTAAAACCCAAAGTCGATTCTTTCAAAAGATTAACAAAGCTGACAAACACTTAGCTAGCCTGACGAAGGGAAAGAAAAAGGGAAGACGCAAATATCCAAAACCCAAAATGAAAGAAGGGACTTTACTACTGATCTTATGGAAATAAGTATGATAGACAATGCTATCAACAATTATACATCAACTAATCGGGTACCTGAGATGAAATGGACAGATTCCTAGAAACATACAAATCATTTAACTGACTTAACCAGAAATAGAGAATTTCAATAAACCTATAAAAACTAGAGAGATTGAATCTGTAGTCAAAAGGAATATCACTCCTAAGTAATAAAAAAAACTTTCTGGAAGACTGGTAACGGAAGATGTAATAACGAAAATACCAAGATGAAATAAAGTCATGATCCTTAAAGGAGAAACCTGGGCAAAATGAGCTGATCACCCTTTGGAGCTCTGAGTGGGCTCAGCAGCAGGTGCAAGAGAAGGCAGCTCCCAGGTGTGGGGCTGACGATAGCTAGGTTGGTTGAAATTCAGTGCACAGCGCAGGCACCTTCCCAAAGTTACTGCGGATAAGTAACTATTTCTCCAAACAGAAAACAGAAAGCTTATTCTCTGGAGGAACCAAAATAGAGTAATTCCAAATTTAGGGGCATGACACAGGGTGGAGAACATGAATGAAATGTTGGACTAAAAGTGGGAAAATAAGTGGAAGTCTACAAAACAAATATGGGTCACCAAGCCTTTATCTCCTGGCCTCCTCACTGCGCCCCTACAACTAGCCAATGGTATTCAAGACCAAACATTGGAGGACTCTTCTCTGGAGACACAGAACAGCCTCAGAGATAAGAAGTCAAGATACTAGCATTTGAGAGGGGTCATCGTGGCTGGATCCTCCGATTCAGAACCCCCCAACCACAGGATTTCATTCACCTTTTTAAAATCGCTTTTAAATACGCATGGGATTCTAAGGAACTCCAAACTACTAATTATTAATTAAACATGAAAGAGGGACACCAAAGCACACAAGCAGATTAAAATGGAACCTGAAGGAAATGAGAATAAAGCGAAATACAAAAATATTGTCCCAAAAATGCATTTACTGTCTTTAGAGGGAGAAAAGAAGATACAGCAATCATGAAAGGAGTACGGGAAGCTATGAAAAAGGAACAGAGAGCAAGAAACATCTCTTACGAAGTATATTTATTGACAATAAAATTTTACAAAGAATTTTAGCATTTGCTTACTGACCTTGAAACTCTGACTACCCTCAGGTCATTTTGGAGTCCTTGTGTCAAAGAGACTAGTAAACAAAAGAGTAATTCCATGTGAAGCAGCAATTAACCCTAATTACCAAGAGGCTCTGGAGTTAGAGAGAGAGAGGGAGAAGAATATCTGGAACTCAAGGGATTCACTGGGCATTCCTCACGGATGTCATGCCTGGTGAACATGGCAACTTGATAAGGACATGTTTAGTGATCGATAACAGAACCGAGAAAGGCAAAGCAACTCAGGGCTCAGACCCCTCAGGAATAACGGTCTAGGTCACCCCAACAGCAATCAACCTAAACCAAGTGAAATTTCAGCTAATGGTGAGGGAAATCTCGAAGGGATGACGTAGGAGAAAGATGATAAATATTCAACATGCTCCTCAGAGTACTGCAACAGTGGAACCTATAGATTATTAGAGTAATAAAAAAATTTTGTACGACGTCTTTTCGGAACTGGCCAGCTGCCATCTTAAAGAGGATAATGGGATGAACTGGACTTAATGAAGGGCTTGAACAGATCTGGATGGTGCAAGAGTAGGTTGTATCAACCACCTCTTGTGCACCATTGCCAAACTTTCAGTCCTAACTCTTGTTCCAGCTGCTACTGGGGCAACCACTTCCGTACAGTGGGCTTCTGTGGTACGCCTGGATAGCCCCTCACCCCAACATCACACCACATATCCCTCGCTTCCTATCCTGGGATGCCATGGCATGAAATGGATGGGAACCATGGTGCTTACATATGCACAACAAACAAATAAAAAGAAATAAATTCTACAAGGACACCTGTGACCAATGGAAGATGGGAACTGATAGATGGATTCATACTTCTCCATTTCATCCTCCCTATAAACGCCACGCAAGGTTCTGGCGAGATTGAGTACCGGTCCCTTATAGCATTGGCCAACCCAACAGCATATCTTGATATTGTCTTTGCTTCTGTCCTTATTCCACTCCCCCTGTCCCTCACTCTTGTTCCCTGAAACAGTCTCAACCACCTAAATGTATATTTTTGTCTCAGCCTCTGCTTTGAGTGAAAATCCAACTTAATACAAATCTGGAATATTTTACCCAGCCGTAAGAGCAAAAAATATGAAACTATAATGAAGACATTTTCAGACATTCAATGGCAAGAGAAAGAAAGGAGGAGGAAGGAAGAAAGGGAGGAAGGGAAGGAGGAAGGGAAGAAAGTAGGAAGGAAGAGAGGGAAGGAGGGAGGGAAGAAAGAAGGAAGGAAACAAAGAGACTGGCTAGAAAGTCAGTCAAGAAAGGGGGAAAAGAAAAAGTCTTAGGATCTAGGAAAACTAAATTCAATGCAGAAAACTGACCAAGGGAATTTCCAGGATAACATCGTGTAGTCAATTCAGAGAATAAGCACTGAAAATTGAACTTTCAGGAGAGAAAACTGGAAAGGGGGAAAAACAATTGAAAGACTTCACCTGTGTGAGTATTTGGGGAGATTGACAGGTCTGATGGTAACGTTCAAAGATGTGTATAGAAAACAACGTAAATGAAAAATAAAGTTAATTATTCATTCTCCACACTTCCAGGAATGGAAATGTAAGCATAGTAAAAGTATGGCCCACTAGTGAACAACATTTAGACAGCCATAAAAATATAAATTTTTATGATTGATTTTTCTAAACAGGTAGCTGAATCAGTAGGTTAGGGAAGGAAAGGTTTGCGTGCAGGGAGGAGGCATGAAAGAGAGCGAATTCATCATTTACTGCAAGAATTAAAAAACAACAGAACATACTTGAACTGATAAATCAACAAGAAGCAGTAAAAACACATATATTCAGCGAACACACCTGTCCACCACTGAGTCCGTGATAAGGGTATAAACACGAGATGCTTTTATTTTTCTCCTCTGATCTCTGCTTCAACTGCACTGTATTGAATTTCATCTTCCCTTCACTTAATAACCTCTTGGCCAGGCCCCACAGCTTTCTGATCCTTTTAAGAAAGGTGTGAAATGTCCAATCTACCTTGCTTCATTTCAACGCTGCAATCTTAGATCCTGTTGAATGCTCTTCTTCTCCCCCATCTTGGCCTGAGGCTTAGTCAAGGAGCTCAAAGCATGTTGGCCATTTCAGCCCCTCCTGATTGTTCCGGAAGTGGGGATTGAAGTAAAGGGGCAAACATCTCTATGTTGACCTGATACTGCTAACACCACCTCCTGGTTAACACTGGCTCATCTTAGCGCTCGACCACTTGGCAAGAGTTTTGGTGCTGATTTCCCTCCTCGAGCACCCGTATAAGATTTTTGAAGGGCCTTCGGGAGCCTTCCCCGGTTTACCACTTCGGACCCCACCTAACCACACATCCTGGCCTCTCGCTGTGACTGTCCCTTCCAGCAGAGTGCCAACAAAATGGCTCAAGCTTGGCTAACTTCCCCAGCTCCCCTTTGGTCTGCAAGAAATCCTGCATGCTTACCATGATTTCGTCGAGGAAAAGCCTTTGAGAGTTTTTGGTGTTCTGACCATGGGGGCTGGAGTGGGAAGGGAAAAGCAAGACCACTGAGAGGTCAAGACCATGTCATGGTCAATAGCCAGACCACCTGAGATAGAAACCCATCTCTGCCATCGGTCAGAATGACTTCCCTTGTCTAATCCTTAGTGACCTCATCTGTGAAACAGTGGGGCTTCGTAAGGTCGCTATAATAGTTAAATGAGTCATCAGATCTAAGGAGTTTAAAACAGGGCCAGGGACAAGCGTTATCTGTTCTGATTATTTCTGCCACATGTTAGTAAGATCTTGGGAGATTAGTCTTGCCATCCTGTCAATTCTCTTTAGACTGGGGGAGTTCTTAGCACCTGTTATTTTTGGCTTTGAAGACATAGCTGCAATTTGGGAAATGAAAGCAAAAATCTATTTATTGTCCAGCTACGCACATTATTCAGAAATATGGAGATAAATACTGGAAGAAATAGCGAAAAGAATAGACAGTGATTGCCTCTGGAGAGCAAGATTGGGGGCTGATAAAGCCCTACAGAGGACTGAAGTGACTTCTAGAAGCCCTTTGAGTGCTATTTGGTATTCGAAAAACTAGACGCGTGCATTACTTTGATAAAAATTAACTCTTAATTTTTAAAGGAGACACTCTGAGAATGTAGAAAAAGAAGTCCACGTGTTAATTAGCATCTGTTTTGTTTTCATCTTATTTTAAGGGTGTCATGACAAACTTGGAAAAACGGTAGCTATCACCCAAGGTTGTCACCGAATTGGGACTGGAAAATTTGTGTGCAAACAGCATGAAGCAAAAAACAAAAAACCCTTGAGTGCCTCTTTAACTCTTTTTTTTTTCTTTCCTTCTTTTTTCTCTCATAAGCAAAAGGCACACATCCTCTCACTTTTATTGAACAAAACACTCTAAGACCAAATGTTCAGTAGATCGATACAATATTTCTTCGTGGACCCAGATTTGGGATTCTGCTGTAGTCGGAGCTGACTGGTTTTACGTAGTTCATTATTCATGAGTTACCTATCATCTTCCTGGTGGCGATTTTCATGCATGATGGTGTATTCTGTATATTTGATCAGAGACCTTTGGGAAACTGGGTGAGCTCATCCCGTGGCAGTGAGGCCTCTGTGACTTTCATGAATGAATGAATGAATCACTAACTTCTTACTAGACATCCGATGCATGTGTGCAAGGTGAAGGATTTCCAAATGTGCAGGACTCAAGAGAGGCTAACAGGCATTTCTTGTCCTCGAGGCCTGTGCCTATCAGCTCGAGGAGCAATCAGGCTGAATCTGGACCATGTTGCTAGAGCAGTTAGAGCGAAGGTTCTAGAAGTACCCGCCCTGGCCAAGGGACCCATGGGCTTATTTCATAAGAACAACCATTGGCATTTGCTCAGTACTTTGTTGCTTCCAAATACTTTCCAAAACTCGCCTCACAGTCATGATAAGCCCGTAGGGTAGGTGTCATCACCTCTATCTTAGGTATGAAGAATCCTACTCCTGTAGGATCGAGCAAGTCAAGGGGGGTGGAGTCATGGGCTCCTGGATGTGGGGGCAGAAAGCAACTAAGGCAAAGGGAGGCCAGATCCCTGCCTCATTGCCAAGAGCTCTTCCCTTCTGTGCAATCCCTTAACTGTCCAGGCTGTAGGTTCGGAATTACTCCAAGCAACCCAGCCCACCCCAGATGCGTGAGTGAAAGGCTTTGTGATATAACTTCAGGACACGTGTAGTTGAGGTCAGAATATTCATCCCCCCATCTTGTCATCCGACCTTGGGCTAGTCACTTCCCTACTCCAGGTGTCACGTCTAAACCAGGGCTTAAGTCAGCAGCATCAGAGACGTGCCTTTCAGCACAGAGGATTGGAATCCCATAGAACTCGATCACTGGGAGGCAGCATGGTTTGAAGATTCTAGCAGCGGACAGACCTGGCATGGACTTCTGGCCCTACCACTTTCTCTGTGTACAGCTCTGACCGACTCACAGGTATTCTTATCTGTAAAATAGAGACTGTATATGAAAAACTATATGCTACGTGCCTGGCTCTTATGAAGTATTAAACAGTGATCACTACTTCCCCACCCCCATCTCTTTTAGAGCTCATTTTTTGCTCAGGACTCTCAAGGCTTCACTCAAAGAAATGGCTCTCTAATGGTGGAATCTGATTGAGGTGCAGTTATAGGCAAAAGGAGAACACTATGGGACAGATTCCTTCCAATCATGTCCCAAACATGTGAATCAAGGTACCACCCCTCGATGCACTGAAGTCATAACCTTTCTTTCTTTGTGCAACAGGCTGCATAACTTTCTGTCTCCTCACAGCGGAAGGGAGAATCCAAATGTAGGGTGATCACAGAGCAGCAGTGGGATAGCGGGGATCCCACTAGTGCAACATGGGAGCTCACTTACCCTGCCTGCCTGAATGAGCCTGAATGAGCAGCCAGGCAGTCCACCATTCCGCTGGTCCCTGCAAAGTCCACATCAGAGCAATTCATTCTGCTTGCCTGGGATCAGGGATGGAATCTTGCCATCTGCCTCAGGAGCCAAGACAGTGGCAGAGAAGGCTTCGCACCTCAAGCACTCCACAGTTTGTTTTTTTGTTAAAAATGAGAAGTGGTTTCAACACATGGAAAAGTACAGAACGGGACAAGAACAGCACTGCGCTCGCCACAGAACTTAAACAGACGTTAACATTTTGCCAAGTTTGATTCAGTTTTTTTGTTTTTTGGGTTTTTTTTGTTTTTGTTTTTGCTAAAGAGATAAGCCATGGCATTAACATCTAAAAATCCCCAACCCCCCCTTCTCCCCTCAGAAGTAGCAAACGCCTTAGATTCTGTATGAAGCATAATTTCTTTACATGTGCTTTACTACATTGTGTAACAATTGGAAACAACCCAGATAGCCAGCCGCAGTAGAATGAATAGATTCTTTCTACTATATTCGCACAAGGGAAATCCAAACGAGCAAGGGGCAGCTAGATGCATGATCATAGGGGAATACTCCTAAGTAATGTTAAGCAAGAAAAGCAAGGCTAGAAAGAATATGTATAATTTAATTTCATTTAAATAAAGTTCAGAAGCAAACAAAGCTATTTTTTTTCTTTAGGGTTATATACACAGGAAAGTCAGGCTGATGATTATCTGTACGGGGACAGAAGGGGCTGGATTGTATTAGACAGGGATACACAGGGGCTTCTGGGGTGCTGGCTCTTTGTTTACACGATGGTTCACTTTATAACAATTAAAGTATATATAGATACGCATTTTGTGCACTTTTTTCAAAGTACGAGTCACAATAAAAGTGTCAAAATTACGCTGCTTTTGTGAGTTTTTAAACTGCATAATAATGATGTTAAATTATACACTTTTGCATAAACTATATGCACTTTTGCAGGCTATTTTTATTCGGATTTATGATGTTCGGCTTGATCTGACGTGTGTCGGACGTGTGTCCATCCAATTCTTTCCTTTTCATTGCTGCCAAGTGTCACAGGCATCAGCCCCAGGTTAATTTTTCCATTCCCCACCTGAGCACAAGTTAGGTCAGGTCCATGTTTTGTAATTGAAACAGAGCAGTAGAGCAAATTTTCTACTTTCCTCCCTACGCACAAGTGTGAGGATTTCTACTAGAGTTGAAATTGCTGCCTTCTGAGACTTTTATACCATTGACTCTGTTAGAAACTGTCGGCTTACTCCTGAAAGTAATTGCAACGTTTCGCACATTCAGAACTCGGACTCCCTATGTCCGCCGCGTTATTGGATGCTACCAGACTTCTCAGCCTCTGTGCGTAGGCCGGGCGTACATCCCCCCGAGATGCTATCTTCTTGCTGTTCTAATTTGCATGTCCCTAATTTTCTGTGACACAGCATCTTTTCATGTGTGCCTTGGCATTTCTGACATCCTCTTCCATGAACGATCTGCTCTTACCCCTTGCCCATTTTCTGTAGAGGTGTTTGTCTTTTTCAAATTGGTGTGTAGCAGTTCTTTATATATTCTGAGTACTAATCCTTCAATGCTTTTAAGAATTGCAAAGACCTTCTCTCAGCCTGTGGCATGTCTTTTGACCTTCTTACAAATAACATGGCAGGAAGATGAGCCACTTAGTGAAGAAGGGCAGGTTTGTGAGTCAAACTACCTGGTTCTTCTCTTGGTCCAGTCACCTATAAAGTAGCCCCTTAGCATTGGGAAAACTATTTGATTTCTCTGTGCCTTGGCGTCCTTGTCTTTAGAATAATATGCTTAATGTTATTGTTATTAGAATTAAATGAGATATGGGGTGCCTGGGTGGCTCAGTCATTAAGTGTCTGCCTTCGGCTTAGGGCATGATCTCAGGGTTCTGGATCGAGCCCCACATCAGGCTCCCTCCTCCACTGGGAGCCTGCTTCTTCCTCTCCCACTCCCCCTGCTTGTGTTCCCTCTCTCACTGGCTGTCTCTCTCTCTGTCAAATAAATAAATAAAATTAAAAAAAAAAAAAGAATTAAATGAGATAATATGTGAAAAACACTTGTAACAGAAAGAGACTATTTGGTTTAGTTTCGATGGGACATAAATACATGGACTACAGTCACTTTTTCTAACCATCCTGGCTTTCAAGAATAACGGCCACTACACACAGCCAGTTCCCTTGGATCCTGACACAGCATCAGAAGCCTATTGGTGGTGGAACAGGAACGAGGTGTGGAACACACGTGTGCAAGGTTTTGTCTTACATCAGGAAGGTAACAGGGTAGGTGGAATGTTTGGTTCTCACTGATGGCCAATCAAAAGCAGAAACGTTCTTGTATTAGGAATTCACTCAAAGATTCCATGCTTACAATCACACAAACACCCCACACTTAGGTTTTCTGATGGGAGTCATGCCAAATAGAATATATTAGAACCTGTGTGTTTGTAGGTCACAGACCTGTCGTGAGACCACGAACAGCAAGGGTCACTGTGTGGGAGTCACATGTTTCCTGCAGTCCAATTATCAATAGTTAAAAACAAGTTTCTATCTGACGGAGGATTATCTTTCCATCCTCTCTTTGGAAAATACGATGAAACACTGTTACACGAAGAGGTGATCAAAAAGGATGTAGAAAAAAGGTATAAGGATTTGTTAAGCCGTTTGTTAATGATAACATATTGGTATTTTTCTGGGGTTCGTGATTTTTGTAGTGTTTTTCAGGGCTTTGCAATGTGTAACTTATCAGAGTTCTTGTCTCCTTATAAGTTGTTACTTTCACATCTTATTTTGTATTCTTTTCCGAGAGCGCCCCCCCCTTCCAGTGTTTCAACTTCCGGGCTCTCAAAACCTGGATCTGTCCCTGCTAGTACGTTAATGTTTTCAAATGAATTAGATTATTGGAGAGACCCCACTTCCTCAGTGACTTTCCAGATGATAAAACAGAAAACCAGAAAGGTAGATCCATTTGCCTCAGGTCACACAGCAAGGTAGTGGTGGGGTCAGGACCAGAACCCGTGCCTCTGCGATGATTCTCTGTTTTGTCTCATGAGGAGCCCTGGGCACCATGCTCTCCCTATCCCCTCGTTGGCCCCAGGACCGCTGCATGACACCCATTCTAATGGCCTGATTCTGAGTGTTCTTTACAGGGATCCCATGTCTCAGCCCCTAGAGCCCGCCCTTCCTCAGCCCTTCTCTCTCCCAGAGGAAAGGTTGATGATTTCCCCAGTGTGGGGTGTTTCTCTGTCCCCTCAGGAAGCATTCTGTTATTCGTGCTCTCTGACCAACTGACCTTTCCGCTCCAGCGGGTCACAAAATACCATGTTCTCTCTCTCCAGTGCAAGTGTCATTCGCTTGTCATTCGCTGCTTAAAATACTTCAAAGGCCCCCTATGGCCGCAGAATAAAGCCAGAACTCTCAGGCCAGCTCAGCTCCCCAGCCTGACCTTTAACCACTCCCCATTCATGCATTCACTCACCTGTCAATCAGTCATCTCTGTGTCTTTTCCTGAGTTCTCTCTAACGTTCCCCAAATATACCTGCTTTAGCCGACATCCACAGATACCGATATGGAGTCTCAGAGAAATCGGGGACTTGCTCAAGGGTAGTGAACACCCTCGATTTCCTACACAACACTGCTTCTGCACCTTTTCTCCTTCCCAGAACAATCTGGATCTCGCTTAAGTATCTAGTCCTCATCCGCACAGCCCCCGCTCCCAGCTCTACGTCTGCAGGGACAGCAATGAGTCGAAGCAAAGGTTGACAAACTTTTTCTGCAAAGAAGCAGAGAGTGAATGTGTCGGGCTTGTGCGCCCCTTGGTACCTGTTGCAAGTTCTCAGCTCCGCCACAGTGTCAAGAAAGCCACAAGCGATACATAAACCCATAGGTGTGTCTGTGCTTTGATAGAACTTTATTTACAGACACTGACATTTGCATTTCATAAAATTTCACGTGCCATAAAATATTATGCTTCTGGCGTTTTTGTTTTTTTTTTTTTTCTCCAACCCTTTAAAATATAAAAACTTCTCTTAGCTCACTGACCATACAAAAGCAGATGGTGAGCTGGATTCGGTCCCGCAGCTGTGGTTTGCCAACCCCTAATCTAAACCATTCAGTGTGTGTTCTCCTGGCGACGCCAGGGAAGGCACTCCACCTAAGGGGGCCCAGTTGCAGCCAAAGAATCTTAGAGGGTGAATAACCTTACAGAACTAAGCTTCCAGAAGATTCCAGAAGGTTGGGATTGTGGGAGGGATAGAAGTAGGTGCCTCTGTTGCTGTGGTCCTGCGTCCTGTCCTCGAAGATCGCCAACCTAAGGTCTCTCACGAAGACTGATCCCCCGGTTCCAGCCTCTCACCGGGGTTCTTAAGAACCCTCCCGAGGCTGTAGTTGGCACAGATGAAGACTGGCTCTCAGGTTTGGCCCTATGTCTCTGGAAACTCCATTCTGAGATCGGCAGGAGTCCTCCTGGGATTTCAGGCTTGATTCGCAGTCCTCTATAGGAACAGGGAGTGATCTCACCTGCTCCCTCCCTCCTGGCCCACGAGGAGTGGTGCCTGCCCCAGGAGACAGGGGCTGGGACCCCTGCAGAAATGGCCCAAATCTTACCAGAAGGAAAAGCTAGAGGTGCTTCCGATATGCTGTACAATGTTCAATATTGATTTTGATTCAACGAGACCCATTAAAATCATCTACTCCAATCAATGGCCATACTTACCTGTTTGATAACGTGTCTAAAGTCATTAACCATTTTTGTTTAATCCATATTTCATTTTAAAGTTTAATTTTATCTACACATCCACTTCATTTTCCTTATGCAAATAACGGCTTTATGACTATATTAGCAATATCACTCATGACCATCCTTTGCCCAGCCAGGAGGGAATTTGCCACTTTGGAGAATATCCAGTCCTCTTAATTGGACCGTTTGTGTAAAGGCCATATTGATGAGATCATTCAAAGTCACAAATCAAGTGACAAGCATAACTGTGACACAGAGGCTCTACTCAGGCAAAAGCCCACCTCTAGAAGTGTCCTCTTCACCCTTCCCAAAGCTGAGCTCCTGCTTAAAAAGCCCTGATAGCAAAAGGAAAAATTTCTGGGACCCTACAGTTCACCACTGACATTTCCTCTTGGTAAAGTGAAAACAGTGAGTGGCACCAAAAGAATGTTCAGGAGACATTAAATATTGAACATCTCCAAGGCGGGGGGGGGGGGGGGGCAGTACATTTCACATGGCAGCCTGCCTCCCAAGATCCATCTTTCAATTATCTGAGCACCTTGCTAAAGACAGTTTTCTGGTGCTTTCTGCAAGAGTTATTCATCGAGACGCTAGTCTGTCTCTCTCCCCACCCAATGGGATTCTCCAGAATGTTCTCAGGGAGAGTGGTATTGACAAGACATCATCAGGATACCAAAAAGTCTGTCCAAAATACCAGAATTGGGGAAGAAGAGCTGGAGGGTCTCAGCCTCATGGAGAAAAGGAAAGAACTCATACCTGAGCCCTGAGAATGTGCCCAGCACTGTTGTGAGCGCTCTGTCCGCTCTCCCAGGTAAATCACGTCGTGAGACTGCAAACCCGGTGACATCATTCTGGGCATAAAATGAGAAGATTAAGACTCAAGGAAGTACCCAGTGCGATGGATTACAGACCGGGTCAGTAAGCACGTGCCATGCTGTCTCGCGGGGTTTAATTCATCCTTGAAAAGGAACTATGAGATGGGTATTAACCCCATTTCACAGATAAGAAAACTGAGGCTCGGAGACACAGCTCCCATCCTTGAAACCCTCAAGTAGCAGAGATGGACTCCACTTCACACTTGTCTGACTTCCCAAGCCCTGTGCCCTCAGCAGGGACACAATGCTAGAAAGTCTGCCTCCAGCCCCGGCCCTCGCCCAGTGCGCAGGAACCGTTCAGTGGGGCCATGAACGGACGAAGCCTTGGGACACACAGCCGGAGGGGAGAGCGGGTCAGAAGGTCAGGAGCCATTAGGAGAGCTGTCGAGGCACCTTTGCAAATTGAAAGCACCCTGCTGATCAGATTTTCTTTTCCCTTTTTTCTTTTCTCGTTTTTATTTTTGGCGTAGAATTAGCAAAATCGTAAACTATTTCAAGCATACGTGTGGGATGATTTGATCCACATATACACTGGGGAGGGATTCCCCCCATCGAGTTAATTAACACAGACATCTCCTCCTCTATTTACCAATTTACCTTTGTGTGTGTGTGCGAGAGAGAGAGAGAGAGAGAGAGAGAGAGAGAGAGAGAGAACATCAGAGCTCTAGTCTCTCAGCCCGGGTCAGATTTGCAGAGTCTGCAAAAGGGCAGCCACCAGAGGGCCAGGGGCCTGGGCGGACAAAGCCCCCGCCAGGCATCTGCCACAGAGGACAACAATTTCTTCCCCTGCAATTTGCTTTTGTCACCTGTCCTCATGTGGCCTCCCCGGCGTTAATCTGCAGGTGACAGTTCAGCCTCAAGCTGACATTCATCGCACGCTTGTATGACAGGCATTCTGCAAAGCCTTTTCCACACTGTGTCTCCTGTCTCCTCCACAATAATCTTGGGAGGCTGGGGGTGCTGTTGAGAAAGTATCTTCAAGGAAGGTGTGCCGGCCAGAGGGACACCCTCTTAAGGGAGCCTCGTGGCCTGAGTTTAACTGCTGTCACTGCTATGGAAACAGAGCTGAAAACACACCCAGTTGCCCAACAAGGACATTTTCCAATAAACCTGCCCCTGGCTGTGATGCAAACGGAGGGAAGAGAAAAGGGCCTGGGGCAGTGGGGGAGCTTGCATTGTCTGTGAGCCCCGCACAGGGCATGACTGACTTCTTGCAAAGCGCTCTGGTTTGCAAAGCTGGCATTGTGTCGCGGGTCACATGCATAGATGCCCCCTTAAACACCCATGTGCACACACACATGCACACACACACACAGCATTCCCTGTGTGAAGAGCTCTGCACCAAGTTGGGATCTCGTTCCCCTCCTGTCTCTGCAGATGTGAGTTTGGGCACATCCCTTTCCCGCTACCTCTCCGTAGCCTCGCCTTGAGTCAGTCTTCTCGGGAGATGTGAGCGGAGGCTTCTGGTTGCCCCAACAACTCTAGAGAAGGGAAAAGGAGCCCTAAGGGTATTTAATGGGCCAGGACCGAGGACACTAATTGTCTGGCAATAGGAAATGAAGGTTTGTCCTGCCCCAAATGCTCATGGTGTCCAGGTTGCAAAACAAAACAGGACAAAACACTTGGCTGTCTGTCCCTGAGGGTCCCCATTCCAGACAAAGCAAATTCAAGGCTTCTGTGTCCCACTCAAAGGCTGGAGCAGAGAAGACTTGGCCAGGAGACAGCAGAGGTGCCAACCAGACCCACGGTGTCCCCCGTGCTGTCTATCGGGCTCCTCCCACCCGTGCCCTCCAGAGCTGGCCCTCACACCTATCCTGATCTGGCTTCTGCTGGGGGCCTGCCGTGCCAGGCGCGCCCCACCCAGACTGGCTCCTTCTCTTTCCTGACAAGGACTGCGTGGTCCATGGAGTGGGTGCTTTCTCTGAAATTCCCTAATTATACGAATTTTATAACTGTAGTTCCTGTAAGAGTCTGTGTCACTAATGGTAAATGAGGATCGCATGATGTTCTGGAATCATAGTCAGAGGGGCGAGTGGAGGTCTGGTAGATTTGCATCCTCTTATGGCTTGAATTTGGCTTTTGGTGGTTATCAGAAGCCATTACATTGTCCTGTGTTCTTGAGGTCGATCACCTATCCCCATCTTGTATTTCCTTTTCAGATCACAACAGGGGAACAGAGTTCTCCGCGAAAGGCTCCTTCTCCTGGCTCTTGGGTGTCACCCTCTTGAACACAAGGAAACACTTACAGATTTCAAGGACCTTCAGACACCTGCTAGGCCAGCATGCCCACTTCAGCCTCCACCAACCCCAGGACCCTTGCATATGCCCCAACTCCTGACTTCCCCTCCCTCTCTCCCAATCTTCAGGGACCTGATCTACCACCAAGTCATAATGGGAGTTAACAAGTGTAATCAAATCAACTAATCCTTGATATTGGGTGGCCCTTCCAAGAGAACTGGAGGTCTTTCCCCAGATAAAATATTCGTAAGGAACATGATAATGCCAAGGATCCTGAGGCCTGGAGGAAGGTGTAACATCAAGTCCTGGAAGCTGGTGCCCCCGCCCCCACCATGCCAGGACAACATCATGTGCACATCTCTTTCTTTTCCTTTCTCTTCCGCAAGCCCTGGAGTCAGACTGGCTGAATGATAAAGGACCTCAGTCCGGTGGAAGAGACCAGGGACCACTCCTTGTAAGTCACAAGTTACAGTTAAATTATCAGCACCTGTGTATTGCACCTTGCTTACCTAAGACTGGAAATTTGGAATGTGACATGCAGTATAAAATTAGTATATGAATATTTTGCTTTTCGATATGCTCAGATATGAGGGAATCTGAAATGTTTTATCGAAATAAAGCTTAAAATCTTTCTTTAAAAAAAAAATAGTGAGTGGTCAGCCATGTTCCACTCCCCGACCTCAGTCTACCCATTTGCCAAATGGGGCTAATTCCACCTGTCTTACTCATCTTACCAGGCACTTAGGATAATGAATGAGAAATCACTCCAAACATAAAAGGCAATGCAAATATGAAGGGTCCCCCCCCCACTGTTGATTCATTTAGCACTGAAAAAAAAAAGTCCAGTATAGTTTCACACAGCAGTGAGGCCTCAGGGAATGTTCTCGGAGCTCGCCAGCCTTTTCTGACCTCACCCAAACAAATTTTCCTGCTTCCATGAAAGAAAATTCAACGCTTCGTTGAGTGAATTAACCTCAGATGTTAGCAATGATTTCTTCATAGCTATAGGGAGGCCGTCCGGGTTATGTCAAAGTACAACTCAGCCAGGGAGGCCAAAAGCCAATCTATTGGAAAAGCAATCTGGATTTATCTGAAAAAGAGATTTATCCTTCCACGAGCAGAGAACAGAGCAAGGGGTGGGTGAGAGCTCCCCGATCAATTCTCTCTTAACCTTTGAACTGTGAGTCTGTGTTACGTCGTTCCGAGTTCAGAGGGGTTGAGGCCACTTCCATGCAAAACAATAATGGTCTCGTGCCCAGTAAAGCAGATGAAGTGGAAGAAAGGTGTTCACCAGCATGGCAGCGGGCAATTGCCTGTTTCCACATGCTTCCATATGCTATATTCGCTTTGCCTCCAAGTACGATTTTTACTCAGACGTGAAATAATTGTTCTAACAACATGTGACAACAGGGAAATGCCCGGTATTAATAGTGACATGTTCTAATGCATCCTAATGTGTGAAGTGAGTGATCCCTACACGATGTGGCAAATCTCGAAGGCGCCATCCCTCCCCAATCCGAAGCCTGACTTAATCCGTGTTACAAATTAGCACTCTGATGCTGGAGAGATCATTTATGCTTCCCTGCGTGTGGGGGCTGCACACACGTCCAACTATATTGATGGAAAGAGGGAAGGTGCTCGAGGGATTGCAGGAGAAGAGCACCGTGCTGGCCATTGTCCCCTATAACTTCCTCCCGCAAACTTTCCATCTGGTTAGACTGGCAAGTAGCCCGCTTGCTCTTCTCGAAACTCACTTTGCCAGCCGACAGTACTCTGGGGAGCTCATCTGCAGTCTGGTCAAGATTTGGAGATGCCAGTGGTCCAAGCCAGGATGTTTGAACTCATCTACAGAGAGGGGTGAATAGTTTCAAGATGTCTTACGGGATGCAAGGGCGGGTCCCATTCTGGGCGTTCTGACAACCGTGTGATGGAGATCAGGTTCCAGCCTGAACGAACAGCGAACATTGGGGTCCAGTGACCCCAGTTCCCTGGGCCCTGTGCTCCGACGTCCAACTCTGAGTGGGAGACCTGGGAGTCTGCATTTGTGGCAAGTTCCCAGGCAATGCTGCTGCTGCTAGGGGGTGACAAGCTCTCCTAGGGATTGCTGTCTCTGTTTTATGCAGAAAGGGACAGAAGCACAGGACCCCATCATAAGCCTGATAACCCACACCCCCTCCTCCATCGCTCAGAGAATCTGGCTTCTCTTCTGCTGCAGGTTTCAAGTTCTTCCTTGGCAATCCAAAACGTCTCTTCTAGGTGGCGGAAGCAGAAATCAGATGGGGACCACGACATCTGCACCTCTCCCATCCATCCTCAGTGCTGCGTCAGAGCAGACAAGGACCCTGCCCATCTTTGACCCTTCATCTGCTCCAATTACTATCTAAAAACCCCTCTTGCATTTTCCTCTGCTTCTCTGGCAGCTCCTGGGACTTGGGGCTTTGGCTTCCATGACATTTCTCCTGCAGATGCATCCTGGGTCACGCTCCCTCATTTCTCTCCCCTCTCTTTCTTCATTAAAGAGCTCCCCCCAAAAAAATAAGGCAGCACCACTATCTCATTCAGTGTACCAGGCTCCAGGGCTTCTGCCTAAACAGCCCCCACCCCCTTGCACCAGCCACCTTCCAGCCGGATCCTGGACGACGTCCACACAGAGAGAAAGGGATATTGTGTCATGCCGATGTTCAGCGTCTGGAGCCATGGTTGGGGGCGTGCGTATTATGCACCAGGCCCTGGGACAGAGGTCTTGCCCCACTACCCCTTTCCAGCATTCCACCTGGGGAAGCCTTCCTTACACCACTCCCCACCCCCCCAACCCAGGGCAACCATCTGTGGAGCTAAGGGGGTGAGGAAGAGCTATTCTTATCTGATCCAACCCACACCCAGATTCTTTACCCCCCCCCCCTTTGCACAGCCATCTAAACTTCCGGGACCGCAAATGATTCCAATTCCTTTTTGTTATGGAGTTATTCGTATTAATCTGTCATACTTGTGAAAATTAATAGAAGGAAATCTCATTTACAACAGAGTTAGGATGCCGGCATGCACTCAAAGGCAACTGCAAAGCCAACAGGAGGAGACCACTTGCAAGCTGAGGCTACTTCACTACCCCAACAGGAGGAAGAAAGAGTTTCTTCCTGCACCAGCAACAGCCCAGCCAATGAGAGACTGTTACCACTCAACCAATGAGAAGCCACTACACTCTGAGCTCCCTGTTTCCTCCAATAGACTTGTTTATAACAACCTTCTCAACCTCCCCCTCTTCTTCTATGAAAAGGTGGACCTCTCCTTTGTGGGATGGACTTGCCTGTGGTTTTGGCATAGCTTGCTTGTCTCTGATTGCAATTCTTTGCTTTTCCCAAATAAACCCGTTTTTGCTGGTAATCTGACTGGCAGTTTTATTTTTCAGGTTAACATGCTGTTTGAATATCCATCAAGTCATGGCCTCTGTAACACCAGAACTTCCGTTCCCTAGGACGGGGTGTGATCAGCTCTTCCTTCACCCCTCCGTGCCCTACACAGGGACACACAGAAGGTGTGTAGAAGACACGCAATAGCTATTTTAATTTTCATTCTATTCTTTGATAATAATCCAAGTTTGTGCCTAGGAAGGTCCTGCTTGTTCCTGCCTCCTGGAACAATGACCATATACTCTGGGGTTGGGCCACACCTTCCATGTTCTGAGTCTTTTCTCTTCTTTCCTCCTCATCACGTCGATGCTTTAGCTCTTTGCTTACCCGCCCCTGAAAAAAATTGGAATGAGTGTCACGTGGCTCCATGGAAGAGAGCCTCACAATTAGAACTCACCAGGGGTGTGGAGAGAAGAGAATTGGAGCAAAAGCTGCAGGTCCTGGGGAGTTACGGTTGAGTGGGTGCAGAGTTTCAGTGTTGCAAGAAGAAAAGACGTCTGGAGATGGATGGCGATGATTACCCAACAGTGTGAATGCACTCAGGACCACGGAACTGCACGCTTCAAATGGTTAACATGGTGAGTTTTATGCTATGTGTATTTCCCCCCAATAAAAGTAATAAATAAGGCCCTGAGAAGATTCCTCAGCGCGACAACCCAGCCCTGCCCCCAGACGTGGGGGCTGGGAACAAGAGATGCTCAATCGTGACACGTTTTAATAAAGTATGCTAAATTGTATGCTGCTGGCATTAATAGCAATCAGGCTCATAGAACATGGGATCTAATGGCTCATAAATGAGATGCAAGTTCATTTTTCCAGACCCACTATAATAAACTAATTATTTTGGAACTCTCCAATTATGCATTTTTCAAAAAAGCCGAACTGCATTAAAAACATGTTATGGCTTTATAGATCTTGTCTGTAGGGAGAGGAGGAGATCCATCTGCTCCACGAATGCCCAGGGAGAGGGAGACAGACAGAGAGAGAGACAGACAGAGAGTCACAGGCAATGGATAAAGGATAAGCCAGCTGCCACATGACAAATGTAGTGAAGGAAGACAAAGAGCTGTCAGTTTCCTCATCAATTACAGCCGGCCGCTAACCCACGAGAGAGCAAATTGCCACCGCCATCCGAGGTGGCTCCATTAGAATTATGGAGTTTGAGAGCTCCGCTGATTTATTCAGTGCCTGGGGTACAGAAGGGTGTCTGTTGCTTTGGGATTAAGATTTCTCTGCTCAAAGCCATCCAGAAGCTCAGGGATGGCCTGTCGATGTCAGAAACACTCTAGCTCTGTATCTCCAGGTAGGAGCAGGCATGTGACACCCCAGAGGCCGTTGACGTGCCCCCCGAGGCCCAGGGTGGAGCTCCAGGGACGGGGCTGACATGCCACACACTCTCAGATTGTGGAAGGGAGGGCCTCTAAGGCATGAAACGTTCGCAAGCATTTCTGAAGGGCCCACACGCCCATCTGGTGACCTGCATGGCCAGTTGGGTTTCAATCCGAGCTCTGTGGTTCCCATTCCATGGGACAGCCTCCCACATTGCTTCACCATGGGGGTGAGAGGTGGGGTGGCTTGAGGTTTATTCTTTTTATGGGAAATATTCTATGATCTTTGTAGAATAACGGATATGACCACTTTCCAACCATAGGATGCATAAGGTTGGTCCCATTGCTTCTATTTTTTCCAGGGAATAACTGAGCCTCTTCATGTCTGGCAGGACACCCCGATTTTCCTCTCAAGGCTTCTCTCCTCTCCAAGTTGTCCAGAATGGGGGACTCTGATTTCTGCACTCAGGAGGAATTTGTACTGGAGTTTCTGCCTTGTCTACTTCCGTCCTTGCACGCATCCCCGGGCTGGGGCTGGCAGCCCCTCCATGGTGCCTGATTGAGGCAGAAACTGCCACCAAAGTTGTTGAGCAACCTTTTCAATTTCACCAGGAAGAAGGTTCTTTCTCCATGCCCGAGAGTCCTGAATGTGGGCACCCAGGGGCACAGACCCCACTGCTCTCCTCTCTAGTTCCCACACACCAATGGCTCTCAGGACTCATCCTTCACCACCCTCGAAACCAGTGTTGGGTTCTCTAGTGTTTCTCCCTGTCCTCAGGAAGAAGCCTGGATCATGGATTCAAAGGCAATCTTTCTAAAGGAGAATCCTCTAGTGAAGACAAGGGGCCCACAGAATCTTCTGGAAAACAGGAGGTGCAGGCAACATCACACTCTAGGGGAGAGGAAAACCCCATGAATTTTGTATCTATTGGACAGAGCACACCCACCCCACCCACAGATCACCAACATTCTGCCAAACATCTTTCTTTGCTTTTTCTCTGTCCCCTAGTGGAGCGTGTGCCAAAGCTGCGTTCCTCCGACTCCAAAATACACATTTTTCTGTTTTCATAAGATGTTAACATTTCTAAAACTCAGATGTGTATGTTTAACTGATCCAGGCAGACATTCTCTAAAATTATTATCACATCCATATATTGTTATCATGAGAGGAATTTGGGGAATAAATCAAACAAATACTTTCGAACCACACGAATAAATATTTACTTCGCCTCACCAAATTGGGATCATAACACTCATATATAGTTTGCATCCCACATTTCTTTTCTTGCTATTATATCATGAGCATATTTATTATCATTAAATATTCTTCAAATTCATGATACCACGACTTTTACTCAAAGCAAACTATTGTACATATATGCCTCAATTTAATTGTCCACTCGCCTGTTGTTGGACACTGAAGTTGATTTTTTTCAGAACCTATCTTATGAATATTCTTATATATAAGGCCCTGCCTGCATCTTCAATTCTTTCCTTTGCATAAGTTTCTAGAAGCATAATTACTGTCAAATAATATGGACATTTTGAAGACTCTAGGTAAATATTGTCAAAATACTGCCCACAGACCTTTTATTTATTTTCAGGCCCATGACATTCCTTCTTTCTCCACATCTGTGCTAGCTTTGTGTATTATCATTTAAAAAATAATTTTGATAGGGGCGCCTGGATGGCTCAGTCGTTAAGCGTCTGCCTTTGGCTCAGGGCGTGATCCTGGCGTTCTGGGATCGAGCCCCACATCAGGCTCCTCTGCTGGGAGCCTGCATCTTCCTCTCCCACTCCCCCTGCTTGTCCCTCTCTCACTGGCTGTCTCTGTGTCAAATAAATAAATAAGATCTTTAAAAAAAATTAAAATCTTTAAAAAAAATAATAATTTTGATAATATAATAGCTTACAGCTACCTGATATCTATTTGCATTTCAGTCATTATAAGAATGTTAGCAGACAGTTTTCTTTTTCTTATTTAAATTCAGTTAATTAATATATAGTGTATTACGAGTTTCAGGGGTAGAGTTTAGTGATTCATCAGCTGCATACCCAGTGCTCATTACATTAGACTGTTTTCTAGCCCAACGTAGCTCCTCCATTGTAAGCCACCAGGTCGTGCCCTTTGTCCACTGACCTTTTCATATCCCAGTGCTTTTTTTAGCACAGGTGCGAATACGTACAGAGAAGCCCCCTTGAGGTACCACCATCATAGATGAATAAACAGGCAAGGGTGATGAATTCTATCTCCCACGGCAGGACGGCCCCCAGCATGCTGAGATTTGATCCCCGTATCTCTAGCAGCCCAATAAATGTTCAATGAATTGGTCAATTACAAGTAAGAACAGCAATCTTCTGATGTCATATTTATGGCAAGTGTTTTCCAGTTTATTTGTCTTTAAATATGGTCACCTGCACACACATGGGCTCTTGCTGATCTCCCCTTCTGCAGTTCCTTATACCGCTTCTACTCCGTGGACGTCTTCCCCATCCACGGCTGTGTTCCGTGGTCAGCTTCATTTTCAGCTCGCTTTCCTGCTGTTCACTGTTTTACGTTTAATTTTCTTTCTCATGTTCTGAATAGAAGCCAAGCAGCCGGATGGGCCCCAGCGATGGCTCTTTTGAACCAAATGCTTAGGTAAACAGTCCCCTGCACCAGGAAGGGCACCCGAGGAGGGGGCTTGATTGAACTGCATGTTTTCCTGCATCTGCCACCGGTTGGACTTCTAGAGAGAATAATTTCGAACGGCAGGCTGAGCTCTCTCTGCCCGGAAGGATGTCATAAACAGCAGTCCTCGGCTCACGGCATGGGGCTTCCCATGAAGTCAGCTCATTTCTCTCCCCCCATCTGAGAAGCAGGCCAAACAGGGGCTTTACTTACAAAGGTTAAACATTCCTTTAATTGGATTGCTGGCATTTAAGCCCGTAGCCCCCTCCCCTGCCTCTCGGTCCCTCTCATCCCTACCTGGAGAAGTGCCTAACAGAAATGCCAAGGGAAAATTTCATTTTAATGAAGAGAAGATGAGACGGGTCCCTTTGGAGACTTACATTACAGCTTGGAGCCACCACAACCTAATGAATTGAATCACAGAAGGGTCCCCAGCCACCTGGTTGCAGAGCAGAAGAAACGTGAGAACTCTCTAAAGGGGGGGAGAAGCAGGATCTGAACATGCATGGCCCATTCTCCACAAAGCACTGCTCTGTGTATTGAGAACAAGATCCTTTTCCAATGCACACGCATCATCTGACCATCGAAAATCAGTCACAAGGTCGTGTGTAGACGTAGAGAACACCCCCAAGACACAGAATCAAATTTCAGTACAGGCTTGGCGACTGGCTAGTGAGTAACAGTGGGCAGGCCACACCCTCACCGGACCTCGGGTGACTCGGTGTAAGTAAGTCCTATGTCTCCTCCCAACTCCGACACTCTGTCCGTCCCATCTGCCTATCTCAATCATGCTGCTAGTGTCCGTAGAGGGTCAGGGATGATGCAAGCGGAGGAAGGGCACAGGATAAATCCAGAGACGTGCATAGTTATGCAAGTCTTCTACGAGACTATTATGTCCGCTCAAAAATTCAAGAGCCTAAATCCCTTGTAGCTATGCTAAAAAGTAAGCGGTACCACTCTTTCACATTGGGGTCAGCTGTTGATTCCCAAGACAGAAGAAGAAGAACAAAGCATAAAGAAATTTTGCCTCGGAAGAAAATTTAAACAAAACACACAAGGGCGCCTGGGTGGCTCAGTTGGTCAAGTGTCCGACTCTTGGTTTCTCCCCAGGTCATGATCTCAAGGTCATGAGATTGAGCCCTGGGCTGGGCTCTACACTCAGCGGGGAGTCTTCTCGGGGACTCTCTCTCTCCCTTTCCCTCAAGCCCCTCCTCCCTCACTCTCTTAATTAGTTAGTTAGTTAGTTAGTTAGTTAGTTAGTTAGTTAGTTAGTTAATTAACCAACCACACAGAGAGTACATGCGTGTTAAGCACTGGTTTGGGTCAGGCATGGACGTACACATAATATCGTCCACATTCTACAGATGTAGAAACCGTATTCCCCTCCTCCCCAATGGACTGTATGCTTCATGAAGGCTAGATCTCTTCTGTCGTTGAGTTAAATGCACTCCTTACATCCATCAGGATCCTGACGGTGACCATCAGGATCCAAGATCGGCTGGGGTTTTGAAGAGACTTTAACGAAGAGCCTCTATGTAGAGGTGTGGGCCATGTTAGGACCCCAGCTAGGGATGCTGGAGCAACACCGCTGGGCCTGAAGAAGCAAGAGGAAGAAGAGCATTATGGGAGGCCAGCTGAGATCTCGAGTCAGTTACCCAAGAGAAGCCAGAGAGGGAACAGAGCAGGGAGGAAGGAGGAGGAAGAATGCCTGTACATCGCACCACCCATGCTCCCGTTCCCTGCCAGTGCCTTCCGTTCACCAGATACATCCGGCAGCTCTGGGACCCAGGAGACCAGGCAAGAGATCATTCAGCCTTCCAGAGGCATCAGTGCCTGGGACACAGAGCTGAGCAGAGACAGGCAGGGAAAAACCTGGACGCAAAGCGAGAAGAATCAGCACACTTCAGTCTTTTCACTACATGCCTCAGTCTTAACCCCACCCTGTACTCCGAAGGCCACTTAAGAGCAGCAAGGCCAATGGACGATGGTAGACCAGAACTGACCACTCCAAGAACCAGTTTCCCTTCTCGTTCAAAGAGTCTCAATTATACCCAACTACTCTAAGAGTTGTCTTAAAGCCTTCATGTTCACGAGCTCATCAGCAACATGCCACGGGGCTGACTTTCAATAGATAACATCTAACCTAAAAGACCTACTATATTTTTTTCTATTTATTTCCCATCTGCAGATTTTCTAACACCTTCACTTTGCTCATCTCCGTGTCCCTCCAGATTTTTCAATGGCCTCACAGAAACTTGGCTGGCTAGATCCCATCCCCAAAGGTGTGTCGTGGACAAACACCATGAACTAGCCTGATTGTGGCCATATTTGTATATCTTCCCATTCTCCCTTCAAGTCAATTGGCCCAAGGTCCACCATTCTACTTTATCTCTCTCCATTACCTCCAGCTCATCCCCACACCCGTTCCTGTTTTCCCAGTGTAGATCTTGAATGATATGGAAAAGGCAATCCAACTCACATCATGGACTCAGAGCTGTGAAAAATGCAAAAGACCATCTTCTCTAACTGCCCATCTGAAACGTAGGTCTCCCATGCAAGAGTCATCCTTTGCTTGAGCTCCAGGAGTTCTGCCCTGTGATTTCTCCATTGCGATTTGTCAGAAGTACTATACACCATCCCTATATGCCCCAGATAATTAGAATAGCAGGTGTTGACAAGGTTATAAGGTCCAAGTGTCCAAGCATTAGAGTCCTGACCTGCTGCAGAATCTTCTCTCCTTGCCACTTGAAACTGGCAATCAATTGGGCCACCCAGTGAATGGGTCAGAACAGCAACCCCAAATGTGTCATAGATAATCTCCAAAAGCCAAAAAGGTCCGTTAAGCATGTATCTCTTTCTTCCTGGTGAGCAATGTAGCATGCAGCAAGTTACCTCTCACTTGAAAAAATATATATATCAGCCACTGGGAGTGGCTGAAACCTAGAAACTTTATGTGGCAGATCCCCTAATTTTCATGGAATTTATCTTCTCTCCTCTGGCATATGGGTGTTGTATTAAAGCAGTGGTGGTCAAACTTCAGCATGCACTGAAATCCAGAGTGCTTCTTAAAACCCAGATGGCTACATCTACTCCAAGAGGTTTGGATCAAATAGTTCTGAAATGTAGTCTGGTAATTGGCTTTTCTAGCAAGTTCCCTGGTGCTGCTGCTGGCCAGGCACCACACTTCGAGAGTCAGTATACTAACCCATCAAAAGTGTTGGTTGATTCTTAGTCACCAGATCTGGTTAACCCAATCTCACCAATGTAAAGCACAAATGTGATGTTTTATGGTGTAGCAAGACAATCAAGATTCCTCCAGATGGCTAGGTCAGTGAACAGAAGCGTCAACACGGGTCCGAAGTCAAAGCGTGAGGGTATGCTGTTACCCCCATCATGTGAAGGCAATTAACTTATTTTTACTGACAAGGCTAGAAAAATAAAGCCTTTGTAGGTCAACAGCTGTGTGTCAGGTGCAGGGTGGAAGAGAAGGGGAACTACATTGATTTGCTCCCGCAACACCACTGTATCTGAAATAGCCACTTTGATTGGAATTTCCACCTTGTCGTGTTTATGATAAACCCCTGTCAGTCTCCTACATCCACACACCTGCTGCACAGGCCACAGAGGAATTAAATGAAGATGTGCTAGAATCACTATCCTGCACCTGTCAAGTCTTATATGATGGCAGTAAACTCTGCTACACCCCCAGCATTTAATGTTATAGACATTGAGCGATATGTGACGTTATCACACCCTGTGTCATACGGATGTCATATGTAATAATATATACTACATAACATTATTATATAAACATACATATACATTACATATGTATGCATATATATTAAATTATATATTACAACGATTATTTATGTGTATGGGTGTGTGTGTATACGTTAACTATCAGAATATCCTCTTCTGTGCCTGGCTTCTGGCTTTTTTTGTTTACATGATCATAACACTGATCCAATAGTGATATATATATAGATATAGATATAGATATAGATATATAGTTTATTAATGTATATATACACACATAGTTATATATGTATAGTTTATTTATAACTATAGTTTATTTATAACTATATATAGTATATATAGTTATATATATACTATATGTATATATTATAAATTATATATACTATATATAACTATATAATAGTAATATATAAACTGTAATATATAAACTATAAATATATAAATATATAAACTATATAATATATATATTACTATACAATAGTAATATATATAGTTTATAGTATATATATATTGAGTTTATTTATATATATAGTTTATTTATATATATAAATAGCTATATATAAGTATTATGTATAGTTATATATATGTGTATATGTATATTATGTATAGTTATATATGAAATATATAATAGTATATATAAGTATCATATACAGTTTCATATATATATACATATATAATTTATGCTTTTTTATTGCTGAATAATATATGAATAAACTACTAGTATTGTAACTATTTTCCTATAGATGAACACTTGGGTTATTATAAATGTTGGCTCTTATGAAAACCACTGCCAGGAATATTCTTGAATTTCATGTATGTATGAAGTTGGCAAAATTAAGCTATGGTGATACAAATCAGAGTGGTGGCCGCCTCTGGGATTTGGGGACTGATGGGCAAGAGGCATAAGAATCTTTCCTGGAGGTGAGAACATGAAATTCATTAAGCTATAGCCTCAATATTTATGCAGTTCACTGTATATAAATTTTACTTGAATTTTAAAAATATAAACATAAAAAGGATTCAAATGGGATAAAGACAAGGCAACTACTTTCTGATCTGTTGCATTTGCATGAGTTAGATGAAGTGTTCCCTCTGGGAAGATGTACGCCTGTGGGCATACGGCTTAGCTAGAGTGAACAGTGCCTTTATGCAAATGAGCACAAAGATCTCTTCCTTCAGGTAATGGCTGAACCTGGCTTGGATTTCAGCTCCCACTCGCTCCCTCAGCCAGATGCCCTTACGTAGGATATGACTACACACCTGTTACAGAAGTCTTAGGTGAAAGAGTGGAAAACGCACGTGCCTGGTGGCCCATAATTTCTGCCAGGAGGGCATCGATACCAGGGCTCAGACACCTCAACTCACAGTGGTCATCTGGTTGTGTGACCAGAGGCCTGGCTGCAGACAATGAGCACCCCTCTGTCATCCTCTCTTAAAGCCGGGTTCCGGTGCCCTCGACCAGATGACTCTTCAGGCTGATGGATAATATTAGCATATAGCTAATATCTAGACATCATTTGGCCCACAATTTATAGGAACTAAGAGGAGAAGGACAGACCTTTTGATTGGTCTCTGTCTCTTCTTATCCTAGAATTTATCATTTCTATTTTTTAAAAAAGAGTGTCAGCCCACAGACCAGCTCAACAAGGAGACAGCCCATCATTGGGTACATGCTAATATTTACAACAGGTATTTCAACCCACAAGAAATTGGGTGTTCTGTTTTATTTTATGGGGCAAAAAAAGCTCTCCTTAATTTGATCCAATGTATTTATCTCACAAACCACACCAAAGCTTACGAAGTCCTACCTCTGGGCATGGAAAGATTAGGGCGGGCTTTTTAAATAGTTGCTGAAACAACAAAGTTTTTCCCTCATTCTATTACAGGGATCTAAAGAGAAGCTCATATTAGTAGAATTACAATCAACCAATCATTTGCAGAAGATAAAGTGGCCAGTTGGAAATGAGTCAAGCACTTACATATTACGTGGCAAACCTAATTGCATGTTAACCAAATTGAGTATCTATGTAATTACTCTATCGTGTGTTTGCTTCCCACTTTGGGGCTTTCCTTGTAACAGAAGGTGGAAAGGCTGCTTGAACAACCCACTCAGTGACCGTGGTAATTTCCATGCAGCCCACCTAGTGCTTTCAATTGTTGCCTCGTCCTTGAAATTTACATCAGCTGTTCTCCAGTTATTATTGATCTTGTTGTTATCAGTCACATAATTGCTTTTGGTAGGGCACTTTTAAATTTCGTTCAATGTTTTAGGGGCTCATCTTGTGACTCCCCTGCCTTGGTGCGGGACAGCTGGCTGGATTGAAGGGCTCTGGCTTGTTGACTGAGCCTGAATGGTCATGACAAGTTTGCGTCTAGCAAGGGGCATTTAGCGTCTGTGCTCTAGGATGTTCAACCTGGCCAGGAAGGAAAATTCTTCAAAATGGAAACCCTAAACCTAAGATATACATCAAGACAGATGTTTAAGGGTGTTTCGGCGGGACAAGTAGACAGTTCACGAATCAGGAGCTTGATTTCCACTTTCGCTCCACCCACTGTTTAAGGGGCCACCTACAGGTCTTCTCCTGTGAGTTGCCCCATTTCCAGGAAAAAAAAAATACAGTGAATCCGCACATTGGCAAGAATCTTACCTCAGTGGGCCTGAATTTCTTCATCAATACGATGGGTGGGAAAGTGAACCCCTCACTGCATCCTCTTCAATAAAATTTCAGTGAATCAAACATTTCTCTCTCAGACCCAATCTTGAATAGGCTCAATTCTTATTTATAAAACTTATTCATCTCAAATATATAATCAATGAATGCTCACTTCAGAGAAAGAAAGAAAGAAAGAAAGAAAGAAAGAAAGAAAGAAAGAAAGAAAGAAAGATCAAGGAAGAAAAATAAACAAAATTTTTAAATCGTCCCCTACCCCAAATTAACTACTGTTAATCATTTTGAATAGTTTTCTTTCAGGTATTTAAAAGCTTTTTTTATTGATTCCTTCTACAAATATTGTTTTGATACCTTCCGATTCCTTATTAATATATTCTAAAAATCTTTGTTGTTTACACAAATTTCCTAAATCATTATTTACTTGCATTGTCCAATCATAGAAATAGAACATACTTAAATATCTGTATTATGGAATATTCATTGGCTTTTAATTTTTTTGGTAATATAAATAACACTAAAATGTATGTGCCTATAATAAGGTTTTTTCATATAGCTTTAATTATTTCCTTAAAACAAAACTCTAGAAATGAAATTCTGGATCCACATCTGTGTGTATTTTTAAGGCTTTTAGATATCCTATCAAATTACCATCTAGAAAGATTACACTTCCAGCCTTGGGTTGAAAGGCCCAGATACATCTAGTCTCACAATCTTAGGGTGTGAGCATGTGAATTTTTAAATCTTTGCCAAATTGATGAAAAGAAAAGAGCATCTCACTGCTTTATTTTGCAGCCTTTGATCATAAATAATGTTGGGCATATTTTTCATATGTTGATTTGAGAGTGTTGTTCTGTTAAAAATAATTTCATCGCATGTATTCCCTATTTTGCTTTATTTTCCTTCTTAATAAACAGTTCTATTCCCCAAGCTGCTATAAAACACCTTTTTTTGTCCTTTGTAATAAGTGTTTTATTTTCACATCCTTAATAAAAGAAGATCCAGAAACAAGACGTGCGTCATTGTGGTCCTCACAGGCAAACTTGGCCAACCGTGTGTGTTTTAGCTCCTTGGGAGTCAAGCTACTAGAAGGCTGGTGATCTCTGGGAAGGGGCGCTGGCCCAAGGACCTTCCCAGGCAATCCTCAACTTTCCCACGACTGCTTTTCCAGAAGCCCACAGTGACCTCTTCATCGTCAGATCCCAAATCTCCTTCCCTAGCTTCTGAGACCCTCTGCAGAAATTGCTCTCCACTGTTCTCCATCAGCCTTCCTTCTCTTGGCTTCTCTGAGGTTGATCACCTCTGCTTTTCCAGACATTGCCTTAATTATCCCTTCCTCACCTGCTCCCCCAGCATCTCTGTCCATTCCGGCCACACTTTCCTCCTCCCACCTGTATGCATTTCCTAGGGCTGCTATGCAAAGTACCACGTACCAGGTGGCAGTCTAAGTTCTTGGAGGCTTCAAGTTCAAAATTAAGGGGTTGGCATGGCCACGGTCCATCTGATGGCCCTAAGGAAGAATCCTTCCCTGCCTGTTCTAGTTTCTGGTGTTTGAGGCTTTCCTTGATATTCTTCAGCTTGTAACTTCACCCCCATTGTCACATGACCACCTGACCATGTCAAGTCACATCATCTTCCCCATGTGTGTCTCTCTGTGTCCAAATATCCCCCTTTTCTAATGACACATTGGATTTGAGAGGAGTAAGTGCTGATGTAAACTCAATAATTCCTGGGGCGCCTGGGTGGCCCAGTCGTTAAGCGTCTGCCTTCGGCTCAGGGCGTGACCCCAGGATCCTGGGATCGAGCCCCGCATTGGGCTCCCTGCTCCCCTGGGAGCCTGCTTCTTCCTCTCCCACTCCCCCTGCTTGTGTTTCCTCTCTCGCTGGCTGTCTCTCTCTCTGTCAAATAAATAAATAAAATCTTTAAAATAATAAAAATAATAATTCCTAAAACTCCCAGAAATAGAGAAACTAACCCAAATGCTTTGCAAATTCAGAATTTGGGTGAATCTTTGATAAAGTCATTTAATATTACTGGTTTAATAAAACAGCTATGTCTTCTGCGTTACCGCGTGTATGTGGTCGATGTGCAGAATGAAAGTGTTAAGAATGGAATTTTCAACCATAATTCTGTTTTATAAAATCTGTCGTAAAACAGTTTCTAGAAGAACCTTTTTGATAAATTGCAACCGAATTGTAGAAAGTCTATGAAAAATCATGAAAAGGGAACCTTATCTCAGAAGGTCGACCCAGCTATGATTGGAGGGATTTACCTATAAGGTTTTCTTGTATGAACTTTAGTACCAGTACTGATGTAAAACTAGAGTTTAGTTTTCTCTCTGTTAACACAACCAAGTTTTCTTGGACTATTGGTCTGCTCTTAATAGGAGACTGCCAGAGGTTTTCCTTTGCCTTTTGTGTAATCCGCTTTGAAAACTAAGATTCTGTGTCTCATCAGAATGTCTCGTGTTGGGGCGCCTGGGTGGCACAGCGGTTAAGCGTCTGCCTTTGGCTCAGGGCGTGATCCTGGCGTTCTGGGATCGAGCCCCACATCAGGCTCTTCTGCTATGGGCCTGCTTCTTCCTCTCCCACTCCCCCTGCTTGTGTTCCCTCTCTCGCTGGCTGTCTCTATCTCTGTCGAATAAATAAAAGAAAAATCTTTAAAAAAAAAAAAAAAGAATGTCTCGTGTTGACTTCCTCATCTCCTTGAGTATAGAAAAAGAACAGTCTTCTCACTTTTTTTTTTTAAGATTTTATTTATTTATGTGACAGAGAGACAGCCAGCGAGAGAGGGAACACAGCAGAGGAGTGGGAGAGGAAGAAGCAGGCTCCCAGCGGAGGAGCCTGATGTGGGACTCGATCCTGGAACACCGGGGATCACGCCCTGAGCCGAAGGCAGACGCTTAACGACTGTGCTACCCAGGCGCCCCAGTCTTCTCACTTTTAAAAAAGTTTTTTTTATTTTTTAATTACTATCTTACCTCCTATAGTGACTTTGGAAACCTTTTATTGTTACTTTGGTGAACTAAGTAGCTGTATATTGTATCCCAGTGAGTTATGATTCTATTTAGCAGAGTTCAAACCCTTTGGCATTTTGAACAACTTTGCCAAAATGCAATCCTAAATGAAATCTCCTTGCTCTTCAACTGAGTTTGATATTTCCCAGAGGGTCCCTGGAAAATCTAAAAAGGCTTTTTTCTTGCACATCGTAAAATGAGAAATGTTTAAAAAAAATAAGTTTATTTAATATGTTCAATTGCGTGACAAACATTGTCAAATAAAAACTGCTTATCCTTCCCTAGTTTATATTTATACGGGTAAATAATATTAACACAAGTATTTCAGACATTGTATCAAGTTCCTAAAAATTTTCCTGTGTCCTCATTCTCTGTTTCTCCTCATGGTGCTTTGCCTGGTATTAGATAAAAATAATCTAATATCATCAATCATAAATCTGGTTATTATTTTAAACCATGGCCTATTACAGAAATAACCAAATTTCCTTGTCAATTGTGTCATTTTCATCATGAACTCTCATCAGATCTTTAATCGTGGACATTTTAAGTCTTTTGTCATCCACAGAGAGTTTTGTGTTTTATTCTGATTCCTCTTCAAAAGCATCTGCAAGCAGCTATAGGCCAGGGTGTTTCACCTTCAAAAAGCAACTAGCTCGGAGGCCCATGGAAAGGACTGCGAGATACTCTGGGGTCCAGGCATTACTGGACTAACTGAGACTATACCACTGGACTGAGTAAGGATTTCCAGAACTCTGGTGGACAAGCTAACCTACGATCAACCAGAAAAAGAATTAATTACACGTGATTGAAAGAACTGACAAAGCACGAAAATGATTTCTTTATGGCTTTTGTTTGCTTTGTTTTTGTTCCTTTAATGTTCTGTTTGGTGAATATAAGGAACTCCTTTCCCTTTTCTCTGGAACTATCTAAAACTCACAGCGACTTGGCTGATTCTGGTTTTGTAAACAGAAATGAAGCATTTATCCTTTTCTCCTTGCCTGATCCCTCCAGAATTCTGAAAGTCTTATTGTGTATTCTCATTTTCATGGCAATACAATTATTTATACAAGTTCAATAAGAATCTGTCTTTCTTGTAACTGAACATGACTGGAAACTGGTTTTGTAACCAAGGCTTTGACTACAATGTTATATTTGAGAATGATGTGTATAGAATCAGATGGGACCAGACAGTTTTAAAGAACTAAGATTGACTTTGAAAATTCAGCCAATGCTTACAAAACTCTTCCGAGGAAACTGGCCAGGTATCGAGCTTACAGAGTTCCTAACCTCACAGGTGAGCAAGGAAGGTCACTTCCTGGCCAGCATAGGAATTTTAGGAAATTTTTTCACCTTGAGAAAGTAAATGAACCCAAATCCATAGGTCCTGCAGGTGAGGTCTGGTGGTGAGTTCTTGGCTTGGCCTCCTAACTTCAGGAGGCTTCTAGAAGTCTAATCTGAAATTTCTTATGGAAAGTCCCAGCAAACCAAACCATAAAATGTCTATTTGGTCAATTACCCCTTGTGTTGCCAAATCATCAGGCCAAATCTAATGAAACCAGGCCTTATTCTGTCAACAAGAATAACCTTACATTGGTTACCTTTGATCAAAAAGGGAGAGGACTGTAAAACACAATTTTACGTGTCAGTGGTCAATCATAGCACATCTTTGTGGGTTATTAGAGTCCAGATTCGCATTTCTGATGACTGGCCCCTCATGGTAGAAACAGGTGAGCTACGAAAGTCTATTGTCTCTGTCCTCTCCACCGTGCAGCGAGCACTCATTGAACAAAGCATCAACCGTAGCCCTTTTCAGAATCTGGACCCATCTTTATCTTGTCCATGTCGTTCTCCTCCTATTTCTCTGTTCTTTTATTTACCTAGTCCCACATTCTGGGTGTATGTCCTGTTCCCAGGCCGATACTTTTCTCTTGACATGATGAAAACTTAACATCTTTTGACCGCCTCACTTACACACTCAGGGAGACCTAACAAGGTTATATGACTTCTCTTATTTATTTAAGAAAAAAAGTGAAAAGTCACTGGATTTTTCTTAAAAAGATAGGAAGGATGTGTTTGTGGACCCATCAGAAACTCACCTCATCTGAGATGACATTTAGCAGAGATGCTGGAATATGTTCAATTCATTCAGGATGTTGTATAGAAACAGCCGGATGACACGTGCTTTCGGTGTTTTGTTCCCTTCTAAAAATAGATGCTGGCTTTGGAGAAGCCCCAAAGTCCTTCTTCTTGGCTTCAACCCCACACTTTCTGCCTGCCTACTCTGTTAGCTTTAGGCCTTAAAGAAAAGAAAAGAAAAGAAAAGAAAAGAAAAGAAAAGAAAAGAGAAAAGAGAAGAGAAGAGAAGAGAAAAGAAAAGAAAAGAAAAGAAAAGAAAAGAAAAGAAAAGAAAAGAAAAGAGAAAAGAAAAGAAACCTAAACCTAATTCCTGGTTGCATTCAATCTCCACCTTTTAGAGATTAAGTGTTTCCTATACATTCTCAAGCACCAGAGCTTTCGCAAGCATCGTCGGAAAGATGAGAAGGTATATACTAATTTTTAAGCATAAACAAGTTTGGGGGCTGAAAAAAATCTTTCCAAAGTTATCACAAATTTGTCCACCCTCAGAATTGTGTGATGGAGAAAAATTACCTCTTTTACATTGTGGTGGTACGTGAGATTTTCTAGCCCTGGCTGGGTATTATGGAATATTTCTTATGGTGGATGGTACCCCACCCCACACTACACGTTCTGCTCAACATTTCATTCCAGAGAGAATGGAAATGGTCTACACCCTCAGTTGTAGGAAAGAACAATTTCATACATTGATTCAGATTAGGCTACATGCATATACAGGACTCAAGAAACACTATATAGCAGCATGTTTCTTGAAAACCTTGCCTTAGTGACTCCCATCAGGTTCTAGACTGAACGTTAGCCTTACTACCAGGTTAACAGGGTTGAAATGGGGAAGCTGTCTAGGAGCCGTGCACAGGCCAGAGGGAGCCAGGGTGTAAGGTGACTCAGGAGGTGGTTCATATAGTCATCAAGGCATTGGCCAGAGATGGGCAAAGTCAAAAAGGTGAGCTTGTTTGGTGCCCAGTTATATAACCAGCTAGAAGGAAGTGGGCACAATGGCCAAGGTGGGATGTGCCAAGGGGGTTCGAGTAACTGGTGGGAAGAATGAAGGCAGTAAAATGTGGAAGGAGGAGTGAAGTTGCTAGAAAGAGAGAGGTCGTAGAGGAGTCAATTTGGAAAGATCTTAGTTTCCTGAAAAGACCAATGAATTCCCAAACTATTCTTGGTAAAACTGAGCCCACAAGGAATGCAATGGACAGAAAGTGCCATAAGGATGGGGCACCCAGTTATCAGAGGTTCACAAAGAGGGATTTCAGTCAACTAAGAAGCTCCCATGGTCTTGACAAGGGGTATCTTGCAAACAAAGAAGTCTGCAACTCTAATTCAGCCCCAGTGTCTTATGAACAAAGAAGCCAGGGGCTCTAGCTCAGCCTCTCCTTGCCTGGGATTCGAAACCAGCTTCTAGAGTATACTCAGAATTTTAAGAATCAAAATCTGAGCAATGGATTGGGTCAGGAGTCAGATTCACGAATGGATCCCTGATCCATCAGTCAGGAGTGAAGACGAAGCCTTAAGATGCTCACCTGGGGTCCCAGACAAGAAGTCAGAGGGTCCAATGCTGAATCTGATCCTGTCCAAGTCACAGGCACCATAACTGTTCAATAAGGAATTATTCCAACACTCGTAGAAACATGAAGACTTTATTCAAGACTACTGCAATAGTGGGGAGAGGATATGCTCTACTCTAACCTCAAAGGATTCTTTTTTTTTTTTTTAAGATTTCATTTACTTAATCGAGAGAGCACAGATGGAGAAGGAGAGGGAGAATCAGACTCCCCACTGAGCAGAGAGCCCAATGTGGGGCTGATCCCAGGATCCTGAGATCATGACCTGAGTAAAGGCTGACACTTAACCTACTGAGCCACCCCGGCACCCCTGACCTCAAAGGATTCTAAGCAGTGTTTGGTCCAAGAGAGACTTTGTCACTATAGCAAAACAGCATAAATTTGGTGGCTTAAAGTAACAGATATTTGGGGGCACCTGGGTAGCGCAGTCATTAAGCGTCTGCCTTCGGCTCAGGGCGTGATCCCGGCGTTCCGGGATCGAGTCCCACATCAGGCTCCTCCGCTGGGAGCCTGCTTCTTCCTCTCCCACTCCCCCTGCTTGTGTTCCCTCTCTCGCTGGCTGTCTCTATCTCTGTCAAATAAATAAATAAAATCTTTAAAAATAAATAAATAAAGTAACAGATATTTATTTCCTCACAGTCCTGGAGGCTGGTATTTTGAAATCAAAGGGTTGGCAGGGATATTGTCCCCTCCAAAGGGTCTAGGAGAGGAATGTGTTCCTTGCCTCTTCCAGCTTCTAGTGGCTGCCAGTATTTGTTGGTTTGTAGTCTCTGCTTCTGTCCTCACACCACCCCCCCTCCGTATGTGTGGTATAGGACCTCCCTCTGCCTCTCTCCTCAATAGACAGCTGTGATGGTCTTTCCTGGAGGTGTTGCTGGTTTAGGACCCACCTGGAGACTCCACAGTTAATCTCCTCATCTCAAGAACCTTAATTCAATTACATCTGCAAAGACTCTTTTTTTCCAAATAAAGCAACAGTCTCAGGTTTCAGAGATTTGATGCGGCTTTCATTTGGGGAGGGGGATGCATTTTTTAGTTCAGTAAGTTTGAAACATACTAGTTTACATAAAGATGCAAAAGCCTGGCACAAAGTTTTCTATTCTCCTTTTATTTCTTATTGTAGAAGAAAAGTTGCATTGGACCTATTAAACAGACAAGGAAGACTTTATTCGGGACTATTGCAATAGGGGAGAGAGGTTGACCTCCACTCTGAAAACAACAAGGAAAGCTGAGGGATTCTAGCTAATAGGTGGGAGAAAGGATGAAAAGTTACCAAGAGGAACTGGGTTAGGTATGGAGGGTGGGGAGGAAAGGGATAGACTGAATATCATGGGTGGGGGGATGGGGCGCTTAGCTGGGCATCGAGGTTCAGAGACCCCGTGCTAAAATTGTCCTCAGCAGACCAAGAACTAAGCCTAGTCCAGGACAGAGCTCAGAGGAGCCTGACCAATAAGTCAAGAAGGGAGTCTTGTCACTATAAACCATAATGCCTAGTAATATCTAGCTCTGCATACAAAGCCTCTCCTTATACCTGCAGGTGAGAGTTAATTATCCAAATGGCCTGAGGCATGAGGCTGCTCTTTAGGAGAGGATAACAGAGAGATTCCTGTTATCTGCACTAATTACTAATTTTGTACGCACTAAATTCAGGATAGAGCCTCCCTCCCCTGCAAGAGCCTCCCCCCCCCCCCAACCCCCACCCTGGGGAAGATGGAAGGAGACGATGTATTCCAGGAGCATTTTGAAAAGCTTCACTAATTATGCTTGAATTTTTCATCTGCCTGGTGGATACATGAATGCATATTAAATTATTCTGTATACCTCTTTTGTTTGGTATATTTCATCATTTTAAAAATTGGGGTAACATAATGTTGTTTAAGGGCAATTATAAGGGGTAAGCACACGATGAAGTAAGTAAAATAGGCCTGGAAACCAGAAAATGCTATAGAGAAGTGATGGTAATCTAGCTGGAGCTGGATGGATACTTTGGAGTTTACTAGATGGATAGAGGGAAAGAAGGTGTCCCAGCCGTGTGAATGGCCAGAGTGTGCATGAAAAAAAGTACACAAAGTATCCAGAAATTGCAGGAGAAGCTCTCCTTCTTCTTCACAACCTTCTAAAATAGAACCGTACACTTTTAGAAGAAAGGGGCCATGCTTTATCTCTTTGTATCCACAGCACCATGCCCAACGTCCGTCAGTCAGTATCTATGGAATAGAATTGATTGTACAATTTAGCATGAAGCTAAGTACACAGTAGCTACTCAACAAACCAATCCATTGATTCAAAGCAATACAAAACAATGGGAATCTGGATACAACCTGAAAACCACAGAGCCGGAAACCATAAGATGCAGAGGCCATCTTGCCAAATCCCTTCTTTCCCAGATGAAGAGGAGGAAGGCCTATGAGGTTAAGTGGCCCACCTCAAGCTTCAGGTCACATCGGAGGCACAGCTGAGCTGAGACTAAGGTTATGATTCACTTCATATGCTCTTGCCCCAAGCCACCTGCTCCAGTCTCTCTTAGCACGATGTGACCAAGAGGGAGTCAGTAAATAGTTTTGCCCCAAACGCTCGCACTAGAAATGTCGAATCCAAGAACATTCCATGAGCCTGAATTATACTTCTTTCCAATGTGAAGGAGGCCAGTAAGGGGACCCTGTTGTCGAGGAGTCCTGTTCGGAGCTATGTGGGAGGGTGTAGGATGATCTGTTGTCCTTTCTGGGAACATCCCAGTATCCACTCTGGCTCTGGTTGAGTACCTTTGAGCCTGTCTTGCCCATTCTTGTTGCTCTGTTTTTGTAATACCAAAAAATTACAATGTACCAGATTCCGTCAACTGCTTACCAGATTCCCTTAAAATTATATAACGTTGTTAAAGCCATTGTTCTAAAAAGCCACTTTAAAACATGACATTCATTAGCCTTTATATTAAGATAAACTATAAAGTTTTGATTTAGATTCCAACTTGAGTAAACTAGGCAAGGAACATTAAAAGCGGAGTGGCTTTTAGGACCCACTGGGTAATGCTAGAATTTGTGGCACACTCAACACCAGCAGAGCATACGCGAGCCAGTCCTGATTAATCACATTTGGGGCCCAATTAAACCTTTCCCGCCTGGCTCCAGTTTCTACCCGGGCCCCAGTGAAGGGAGCACAGCCGATGAAATTGCCATTGGCGGAAGGAAATTTCAGCTGGGGCTGATGAGGACAGTTGTGATGCTCATTAACCGGGCTCTTCGCGGACTCTGAACGACAGGCAAGAACCAAGCCGGAGTGAAGCCATGATAGGAGACTCAAACCCCCAACGGATGCTCTGTGTTCTGTCTTCCCGCGAACCAGAACTTCACCTCCCACTGAGCAAGTGGCAAGGGTCCTCATGCCCGGAAGGGCAGACAAGCTCTATGGGTCCGTGAGTTGGGATAAGGAATAACTCGTCGTTTTGGGGGAACCATGCCAACCTCACTTCGGTGATCTTATTAAGTCCAGGGGCCACCATACCACAGGTGTGTGGAAATCTGTGCCACTTTTTCGATAGATGAATGGATAAAGAAGATACAGCGTGCACGTGCGCGCGCACACACACACACACACACACACGAGGGAACGTTACTCAGCCACAAAAAAAGAATGACATCTTGCCATTCACAATAACATGGAAGGATCTGGAAGGTATGAGGCTAACTGAAATAAGTCAGTCAGAGAAAGACAAATACCACGTGATCTCACTCATTCGTGGAATTTAAGAACAGAACAAGCACACAGGAAGATGAATGCAAAGGCAGACTCTAAAACACAGGGAGGAAAAGCAATTGCCGGGGGGGTTGCGAGAAATAGCTACAGGGAACAAGAGTACACTTAACCATGGTGAGCCCTGAGAAACGTACCGAATGTTTGAATTGTTATGTTGTCCATCTGAAACTAATATAATGTTGGATGTTAATTATACTTGATAAAAATTGTTAATTAAATAAATATTTTTTTTTAATTTTAAAAAAGCCTACGGCACCTTTTCCTTTCAAATTTATTGAGAAGGGCATCCAGAATATTGACCTCGGTCTCCTTTGGAGTGACTATCTGAGGTTCCCACACTCAAAGAGTCTGGGAAAGGATTATGTAATGCTTCTTCCCTTGGAGGGACTGATCCCTTTGGTCAAGCTGATGTACTTTAAGGTGTTTGGGTAAACAAAATAGGGGTGAGGGGATATCTGCAGGGGTGCTGGAGGAGAGATCCACCAGGACTGAGGGCATGAGAGTCCTTATCAAGAGGTCTGCTTCTCGGGACGCCTGGGTGGCACAGCGGTTAAGCGTCTGCCTTCGGCTCAGGACGTGATCCCGGCGTTATGGGATCGAGCCCCACCTCAGGCTCCTCCGCTATGAGCCTGCTTCTTCCTCTCCCACTCCCCCTGCTTGTGTTCCCTCTCTCGCTGGCTGTCTGTATCTCTGTCGAATAAATAAATAAAATCTTAAAAAAAAAAAAAAAAAAGAGGTTTGCTTCTCTACTCTGTCCATGAGCTAAAAGCTAGGGGTGCCCTTCGAGAAAGAAACAGAGCATAGAAGAGAAGAAAACACCTGCCACCAGGCTATCCCCTGGAGTTGGTGCAAAGCAGGGGAGCTCAAGGGAAAATGGAACTGGGGCCCCTGAGTGGAGGCACTGGTGATCACAGGGCAGCGCTCCTCTCCTCTCCTCCAGTTCTCAGACCCATTCAGACTGAATCAGGAAGAGCTCATCAGCCATTGGAGGCCCCTGCTCCCGGGATGGTGGTCTTCACAGCTCTGCTTCCCACAGCACCTCTGTGTCTGAGACCTGCCCATTTCTCGCTGGGTGACTCACAACTAGTTGGCTGCCTTTTCTTCATTCATTCCTTCAACAGATCTCTATTGAGCCCCTGCTGTAGGCCACAGCCTCGTCCAAAGCCCTTGGCTGTGAAAAAAAGTCCTTGCCCTCAAGGAATGTACATTCCGGTTGGGGTGGGAGCTAGATCATTCGAGGATAAATACATCATCCCGGATAGTGAAAACTTCTAGAGAGAAATAAATATGGTGACCCGATGGGGAACAACTGAGGGAGGGCTGGCCCTCTTTACAGTGGAAGTCGGAGCAAGCCGCATTGAGGAAGGAACTCTGGAGCCGAGATTTGAGGCATGAGAAAGGAATAGTGACCTGAAAAACGAAGGCCAGGACCCTAGGCACAGAGATCCGCAGATTCAGATCTGCACGTGTGGGAGAGTGTGATGGGAACACGCAAAGGAGGCCGGGTCGCTAGAGCAAGAGTGAGCAAGGTCAAGAGTGGGAGGAGGTGGCTGGAGACGGGGCCGGAAGCCTGACCGCTCAGGACACGGCAGGTGCTTCGGAGCCGGGCGGGCACGCAGTCTGCGGTCACACTGTTAATTCCGGGGGGGGGCGGGGGGAGCCCGTGCACAGTTTTAAGCAGAACGCTGATGTGATCCAGTTTAGATTCCAAGATTCCGTGGGGACAGCGGGTGGGGTAGGGATGAGATTAGAGACAGAGAAGCCAATTAGGAGGCCACTGCAGTAAACCTTCTCAGACGTGGTGGGATTCAGGCGAGCATCGTGACAGCCAAGTGGGAGACGAGCAGCTGCAGGGGAAAGGTGTTACGGAAGCAAATTCTGGCTAACTGGGTGTAGGGATGAGGGAAGGAGAGATTTGGGCAGTATGAGCAGCTGAGTGGCATTGACTGAGATGGGGGGCACCAGGTGAGTCACCCACAGATGTAGGCATTCGTGGGGTGCAGACAGAGGTGGGATGTGTGGGTGGGTTTTCCTGGAGGGAGGTCTTCTTTTAGACAGGTTGAGTTTGAGACATCCTAGGCACGCCATTAAAATGTCAAGCAGGCAGCTGCCTGTTCATCTGGGGCTCGGGGAGACACCCAGCCCGCTCCCTGTGTCTGTGTTCCTATTCTGTCAGCCTCCCTCGAGGAGACGGAAAGCTATCACACACAGGATCTCAGCCTGGCAACAAAGAGAGGGGGATTTGAATCTCCTTTGGGCCGGGGATTTCATCCCCATGCAATCCTCTTGTTTTGGAGATCCAGAAGGTTAGGTCATCACAGGCACACAACGCATGTCAGCTTCTTTCTCTTCCCTCTTCTTGCCCATACCCCACCTCCTGACTCCCCCAGGTACTACCCAGGTCTGGGGGCTTCCTGGTTCCAAAGAGCTTCCAAATGAGGCTGGGGTTTTGTCCTTCAATAGGCGGTCATTTACCAGATTTTGACTACTCGCGGAAACTGCTTTTGAATCCCCAAGACTTCAGCTTAGAGGCACGTGCTGGCTGAAGGAACCCCCCCCCCCCATAGATAACCACGTGTTTGTGGTTTTGAGGCTGCAGCTGAGTTAGCACCCGAGTCCCTGACCCACCCAAATGCCATGTGTCTCCTGCTAGGTCTGGTCCCTTCCCTACTCTTGGCCTGGGCGATCTTGCCTTCCTTACTCCTCTCAAAATACTGCAAGATGTTGCTGGCTCGTCTCCCTGTCTGTGCTCTCCAGATCCATTCGTCATGAAACAGAACCCCATCTAGGTCAGTTCCTTGAATGGAAACATCCAATGGCTCTATCCGGCTCACAAAAATAAACACAGGGTCACCCTGGCATCTTAAGCAATGTGCAATGTGCCCCTGGCTTACTGTTCTGAACGTCTCTTGGTCCCCTACTTTACATATATATCCATATTTTTTGCTGCGACATTCTCGAACGTTTTGCCTCAGGACTCCTTTGTATTTTTTAAAAGATTATTGAGGACCCCAAGACACTTTTGTTTATGTGACCTATAACTTTAATTTATAGTACATGGTAGATTAAAACTGAGAAATTATCAGTCAACTCAATGACAATGAGTTCCTTGCATGAAAACACAAATGAAAGATCTTTACCAAACCTACCATATTTTTCAAACACTGCTTCCAGCAACATTGACTTTTTTTTAAAGATATATGTATTTATTTATTTGAGAGAGAGAGTGGGGGCGGGGAGGACAGAGGGAGAGAGAGAATCCCAAGCCGACTCCTTGATGAGTGCAAAGCTGGACACAGGGCTCCATCCCAGGACCCCAAGACCATGTCCTGAACCGAAATCAAGAGTCAGACGCTCAACAGACTGAGCCACCCAGATGCCCCTGACATTCGAATTTTTGCAAATTTCTAATGTCTGGCTTAATGAAAGACTACTAGATCTCCATAACTGCTTCTTCCTTCCAATGATATTTTGGTTAAATTACATGTGGAAAATCCAGCCTCCCACGAACATGCCCGTGGAAACAGAAGGGCCATGAGGGACCTCCAGAAAGGGTCTTGGAGACCCGCATGAGGCAGCGGACCCACCTTGAGAGCCAGGGTTCCGGGTAAACCAGACTCTTCCCGAGTCTCTGAATAAGCCCTTGAATTCCCTGCTTCCGTGCTGGGCTCAGTCCTGTGATCTCTCCTCTTCCTCGTTAATCTGTCAAAACCTTAGTCTAGACCCAGGTTCGATGTTTTTATAACCGACTGAAGAAACCTCAGGCCCATGAGGAGCCAGCAAAGCCACCTTAGGCAGGAATGGGCACTTGGGACGATGCCCCCAGAGCGTTGCCCTGGAGGGCTGACATTCTCTCTGCAGCCCTGCCCCGCCAGCTTCCTCTGCCAGAGCAGGTGGTGTTGGCAGCTGTCTCTGAGGGCTTCTAGAAAATTAGCTTAGTCTGCTAGGGCTGCCGTAACAAAATGCCACAGATTGGGTCGCTTAAACAACAGATGTTTATTTTCTCGCAGTCCTGGAGGCTGGAAGTCTGAGGTCAAGGTGTGGGCGGGGTTGTTTTCTTCCGACACACATCTCCTTAGTTTGCGGGTGTCCACTTTCTTGCTGTGTCCTCACATGGCCTTTTCTCCGTGTGTGCACACCCCTGGTGTCTCTTCCTCTTCTTATAAGGACACCAGTCCTATTGGGTTAGGCACCCCACCCTTATGACCTCATGTAATCTGATTACGTCTTTAAAAGCCCCATCTCTCAACATGGGCACTCTGGGGATTCATTTCCACCCTGGGGACATAATTCAGTCTGCTCAAGGCAGCCACTTCTCACCATCGCCCTCCTCTGTGTCTCAAAATTATTTTCAGCAATAATTTATGAAACCAAATAAGAATAATGTCTGGGGGAAAAAAATTCTGATGGTAAAAATTCTCTTTTGGTGAACCTTGTATATCTAATCGGGAGAGTAAAAAGTATAAAACATATCACACTATGAAAAGGGGGAAGAGAAATGTGGTAACATCTTTGAATAACACTTTTTGAGAAAAGAGGGGGATAAAACCCTAAAGACATTTTCCCAAAAGCTTCAGCTCTGTTAAATCCACAGAACGGCTTGTACATGGAATGAAGGACTGAAGTAATCAGTTTTGTTTCCTCATCTTTGTAATCACCGCAACACCTTTTATTTCAAATCATTAAATTTAAACAATTTAAATAATCGTCTTCTTTTCTTTCGTTTTAATTCCAGTGTAGTTAATATACAATGTAATAGTAGATTCAGGCGTATAATACAGTGATTCAACCCTTCCATACATCACCCGTGATCATCACGACAGGTGCGCTCCTTAATCCCCATCACCTGTTGCATCCACCCCGTCACCCATCTCCTCCCTGGTAAGCATCAGGGTGTTCTCTGTGGTTAGGAGTCTGTTTCTTGGTTGGCCTCTCTTTCTCTTTCCCCACCCCCTTTGCTCATTTGTTTTGTTTCTTCAATTCCGCAGACGAGTGAAATCATATGGTATTCGTCTTTCTCTGACTTATTTCGCTTAGCCTCATGCTCTCTAGCTCCATCCACGTCGTGGCAAATGGCAAGATTCCACTCTTTCTTTATGGCTAGTCCGTAATTCTTATTCCAAATAATTTTTACTTAAATCCTTAGACTGAAATGATTTACACAACCCCTGCTGAAATGCAGGAATAGGTAATATGGAGGTATGAACTTCACCCAAAGCAAGTTCAAATGATCCCAAAGCCACGAGAAAGTCCCGATGTGTGCAGTTGAGCTCATGTGTTTTGAGACCAACTGTAAAATTGGCCCTTCTCTGATGTGACTTCCAGGTAGAAGATAATCTTCAATAGAAGATGTGCGGTACGTATTGCATGGTGCACTGGGTGTTATACACAACTAATGAATCATCGAGCCTTACATCGGAAACCGGGGATGTACTGTATGGTGACTAAAATAATATAATAAAAAATCATTTAAAAAAAAAAAAAGAAGATGTGCGGTAGTAAGATGCTAATTTGCAGTTTACATCTATGTTGTGTATTACATTGTTTACAGCTCAGAAGTTACTGAAACAATTGGTTCGAACTTAAACTCCACCAAAGATTTTCGGGAGGAGCATTTTGTCACTGACATTATTTAGACTTGCTGGTGCGTAGCAAGACTAAGAAGCTGACCCACTTTTAGTCTGTTTTATTGCTGTTGTTGAATTACCAACTTTTAGCCCGTTTTATTACTGTTGTTAAATTCTCTAAGGACAATAAGCTCCCTTATTGCCTTTACTCAAGGTGGACCTCCCATTGCCCTGGCCTTGATGCACCGCCAGCTATCAACCTCCCTCTGCCCCTTAGTTCCTCCCAAGTGGAAGCAGAGATCCACCTGTGCCCAAAGGGCACGTCCGTGTGCACGTAGGAGGTTGTGGGGTCTGGCGGAACGCAGGTGTCTCTCCATGCAGACTGGCTTTGCAGAAGGGAGAGGTACAAACAGGGTGTTATCCGTTCTTCCCAGCCAGATCCACAGGCTAAAGTTTGAGCCCAATGCAGAGGGACTGTGGACAGAAGCTTAGGAGGGGATTCCACAGCGGACTTGGCCAACCACAAGAGTTCCATCCCGTTGTTACTGAGGTCCCAGGTGAAGAGCGGAACCCAGGGAGGTATACGTGCTCCCCACTGAGCAGAGAACCCCTGGCTGCTGCAGCCCTTCAAGCTGTCTTTGGCAATACCCAGAAGCATCATCCTCTACAAGGAAAGGGTGTCTCCTGCAGAACGCCAGCGTCTGTAGCAACAAGATTCCTCCTGTTGAGTTCAAGGATGGAGAACAATTGCAAGTCCTCCTTCCAGGCTCCAGTGGTAAGTTTTGCTGGGAACTAAGGAAAGACTCCAGAGAAACGCTGGTTTGGCCCCATTGCTGTATCAGGTGTAGTTCTTGGCTTTTCTCAAAGTCAGCTTCAAGTGTTTCCTTCAAACGCACCTGCTCACTATGAGATACAAGGCAGGGAGTGTGTCTTTAAGATGGGGAGAAGAGCACGCCTGGTTCCAGGGCACATGCACTTAAGGTCACGGAGCACAGGTGCAGACAGCAAGGTCTCTGAAGCTGCGCAGACCACCAAGGCCATTCCTGCCCCTCCCCACAGTGCCATCCATATGCCCCTTCCACCTTGAGACCGTTCCTTGCCAGGAGAAGGAACTGCCCCCATTCACTCCCGCTCTAGAAACCCCGTTCTGCTGCCTTAGGGACCACCCCGCCCACACCTTCCAGCTTTGCCGCCGCTCGAGCTCTCATCTCTCTTTTAAAAGAAAAAAAAAAAAAAAGATTTTATTCATTCATTTGACAGAGAAAGAGACAGCCAGCGAGAGAGGGAACACTAGCAGGGGAGTGGGAGAGGAAGAAGCAGGCTCCCAGCAGAGGAGCCTGATGTGGGGCTCGATCCCAGGATCCTGGGATCACGCCCTGAGCCGAAGGCAGACGCTTAATGACTGAGCCACCCAGGCGCCCCTCGAGCTCTCATCTCATGTCCAGGTCATTTCCACCCCAACCCTGCTTCTCAACCCTGCTATAAACCAGTAATTCCTTCCCTTCTGATGCACCAAATTGGAGCCGCCAGCACCCTGAACTTCACTAACTGGGATAACCGAACCAGAAACGCTCTTCCCTACTTTGCCCCAGAAAGAAAGCCTTTTTCTAGGAGGTCCCCAAACCGCCTCCAGGTCCTCTGGCTCCTTTCTTGCATTGTCCCATTCCTGTAGCATGGCTGACAAAGCGTGGGGCTTGGAGAGGACCGTTCTGGCATATCCTGCTCCCTGAGTAGCCTTCAGCAAGCTGGCAAACCTGTGGGACCCTCAGTTTCCTCCAGTTTCTAACTGTGATGACCCTGTCCTCCCCACACATCTGCCAGGAGGGTGGACAAGACCATGAACGTCCAGGGCCTGGTGCAGGGCTGCTGTGCGCTGGCATGGGGCCAGGACATGTGCCCCCTGGGCTCACACTCATTGCCAGGGGGACCGCGCTGGCCCTGGCTTCCCTTTCTGTCCGCCAGGGCTCCTCTGGACTCCTGCTCAAAGCACACATCTGGATCTTGGAGTCCTGTCATCATTATTCCCTTACCAGTCAGGAAACATCGGCTAGGCCCCGGCCATGTGCCCAGGCATGCATCTGGGCGCCAGTGTCCCAGCAATGAGTGACACACGGTCCTAATTCTCAGGAAGCTTCCCCTCCGGCCGCAGATGTGTAAGCGGAACAAGAGACTATGAAAGAAGCAGGTGTCAGCAGCCCCCCTCCCCTGCAGCGCCCCTGCAGAGTCCCTTCTGGGTCTAACTCCCCTCTGCCACTCTCTAGTCCCAGGCATGCACGAGAACCTCCCGAGTCTCAGTTTACCTCTATTTAAGGGGGGGGGGTGCTCTCAGTTTACAAAATCATGCAAGTTCCGCACGGCAGCCCTCAGTGAGGGTTGAATCTAGGTCTAATTTGTTCCGAAACAAGCCCCTAAGTGTTTCTCAGTTCCAAGCAATCAGTTAAAATATCTGATAGAACCATTTCCCCTAAAACAAAACAGAAGACAACACAGCACAACACACCAGCTCCCCTGGAAAGCCGTGTTAGCATTTGCTCAGGGTGGCTTGCTAGAGGCTGTTCTCCGCTCCCCAGCCCGCTCCCTCCCTGGGGGCGCTGGGAGGGGGGCCGCTCCTTTGTACACCGAGCTCCCGCCAGCCAGCACTCAGGGCTGTGTGCTCGGAACAAATTGTTCTGTTTGAAGCCAGTGACTCTGCCTAAACATCCTGATTATATGAGCTCCCAAAGCTTTCCGTTGGTTCTGGGCAGGGAGCAGGGAGGAGGTTGAAGGAATAAAATCTCCTCTAATAGGGGATTACAGATTCCCAGGGCTTCTTAACCGTGGTGGCTTCAACATACAGAGAAACACAAAGGAGAGACGCTGGGTACCCCCACCCCGAGAACGGGGGGGGGGGGGGGACAAACGGCCATGCCCCTGCTGAGCAAAGCAAGCAGACGGACACTTAGTCCCTCTCCAGAGGCGGGAAATACCAAGGAGGGGAAGAAAGGGGTCACTTCCCGAGTGCCTTTCTGCACTCTGGGTAGCCAAGCCCTTCCAACACACCTCATTTAAAATTCACAGTATCCCAGAAGGTGAGTCTTTCGTCCTCTACTTATTATGTGGGTTGTCCCAAGTACATAGAGAGAAGTGAAGGAACCCGGATTCCAAAACCAAAAGCCTTTATTTTCACCCTGGTTTGCACTGTCTCCTGATGAGGTCTCCTACAGGGAGGCGAGGGGGACATCTCATGACACATTGGGGTCACAGACCGCTGGTTACTCTGGGATATCCCTTCAAACCCCCAAGTGGCTGTAGTCAACCCTTTATTTATTTATTTATTTATTTATTTATTTATTTATTTATTTTTAAGATTTTTTTTAATTCATTTATTTGACAGAGAGAGACACAGCCAGCAAGAGAGGGAACACAAGCAGGGGGAATGGGAGAGGGAGAAGCAGGCTTCCTGCCGAGCAGGGAGCCCGATGAGGGGCTCAGTCCCAGGACTCTGGGATCACACCCTGAGCCGAAGGCAGGCGCTTAATGACTGAGCCACCCAGGTGCCCCTCAACCCTTCATTTAACTTGGCAAGGCCGCCAACCTAGCACATCAGACCTTGGGGTCATCACCTTTGGTCCCCTCCACCTACGAGAGGAGGCACCCTCTCTGTTCACCAGAAACTGCCCACCCCCCCAATCCCCTCCCCACACAGCCTAATGTGCCCCCTCCTCCCCGTGCTTTAAAGTAATCAGATGTATTTATTAATTAGTCATCATTATTGACTTGACATCCTGTTGTCATTTAAATAAGCTCAGTGAAATTAATGAGGCCTCTAATAATAGGCAGTCTTCTTGTGCTAATTATTTTTTGGTGAACAAATTCATTGTTAATATAAATAGCAATATTAGTCATGCCAAAGATCAATATTTGTGCAGGATGTGATCTCTGGAGCCTAAGAGAGAGGACGTTCCAGCACATGGATGTTGGGAGAAGTCCTGAGACTGGCCAGAGGAGAAGGTGGGCTTGCCTAAGGCGGGGGGTGGGGGGCACGATGGGGCTGGAGCGAGGCAAATGGTCCCCAACGCAGGAAGAAGGATGTGCAGGAACTGGAGGGAGGTGACATTCACTGTGGCTATCTCGCACGCTTCTGTGGTCCAAGCACTAATGCAAATTCAGAGGCACTGAAGAGCCTGCATTGTCTTCCCCTCCCCGCCCCTGCTGCCCCCAAATGCACTGACTCCCTTGTCCCCATGGACCCCACCACCCAATAAAGCCGTCTCAGCAAGCACCTTCTCTCCACATGCCATCCCCACACTCTGCTCATGGCTGTGCTTCTGTTTATGCTCCCACCATCCCTGGGGGGGGGCTGCCCCCTCCAGCCTCAGCCCGTCTAATCCAGCCTCCACACCAGAGACCAGACCATCGTTTCCCCTGTGAAAGCATTCTCTGGTGGTTCCTACCACCTAGAGTACAGCCCGAGTTCCAGAAGTTTCTAGAATGCAGGCTTCTTTCATGGAGTTCAAGCTTTCCAAACCATAATTGTCATTATCTCCCCAATCCCTGTCTCACCTGCTTGACATGGTAGGAATTCTGCCCCCACCTAGCATTTCAGCCACTTCATACATCCTGGGGGATGCTTCCTGCACCCCTGTTCAGAGCCCCTTCTCTGCTCCATGACTCCTGGGCTTCCTGCTTTGTGCTTCCATCATACTGATCATAATTTTCAGTTTATGTGTCTTTCTTATTCCCTGGACTCAATGTCTTGGGGCGTGGCATTTGTCTGATTCATTTCAGGCTCCACAAAGCCCAGTGGCCCATAAATGTTTGATGAAGGAGAGGGAGATGTGTGATGTGGGAGAGACTGAGGAATCAGCAGGCTGATGAGCAAGGGACAGGATCTCAGTTACAAATCAAAAGCTAGGGAGAGGGGCGGGCGGCACCTGGTACTGCCTGCAAGGGTCTTGGAGGTGGTTTACTTTTATCAGTAAGTGGACTGACTGTAGACTAAGGATGTTATAAAGAAGTGGTCGAGAGAAACAGGCAAAAGTGGGCACTCCTGCATCCAGATCCAGCAAGGATTATTTTTTTTTAATTAGAAGATTTTATTTGTTTATTTGAGAGAAAGAACACGAGCACAAGCAAGGGGAGTGGCAGAGAGAAAGGGAGAAGCAGAGCGGGGAGCCAGACATGGGGCTCGATCCCAAGACCCTGGGATCATGATCTGAGCCAAAGACAGATGCTTAACCAACTGAGCCACCCAGGTACTCCTCTGATAAGTTTCTAAAATGTATCTGTTCACCTTCAGTGAGATCTCAGGAAGCATGACCTGAGAAAGAACCAAAGAGCTGTTGTGCTGGTCTGGAATGTTCTCTGTTAAAGAACTGGAGGCCTCTCTTCTCCTTCACAGGAAGCAGGCTAATATGAGACCAGGGAATCTTTTCCAGCACAGAAAAGAAAGCATGTGAGCTATGCTTTATTTGAGTTGAGAATCCAAAATCTCTCCCCCACATAGAAGACTTAATGCCCCAGGGAAATACAATTGCATTACTATTCAAAGATGGCACAGTATTTCCTCAAGTTTCACAACTGGTACTAAATTCAGCTGTGACTTGCAACCAATGTAAATGGCAAGAGGCACGTGATAGACAATAAAGGGGTAAAAGTTCATCTCTTGCTGCAATTGATTACAAAAGAGGATTTTCACAAATAGAGGAATGAACTCCCACATTCACCATATGGATCCTTCCTAAGGACCTAGGTTGGCAAGTTGCTGTTCTTGCCTGGCATGAAACCACAACTTCACACCCTCCCCCCATAAATCCAATGTGAAATGAAATTTTTTTGGTATGTTGGTATACCAAGACATGGTATTTCAAGTCCAAGGCGGTGTTTTTATGCAATGGAATACACCTTGGGGAGCATGCGTAATGTATAATTTATTGTCTCATAGTACTGGAGGTTAGAAGCCTGAAAGCAAGGCACTGGCAGGGCCACGCTCCCCCTCAAGGTCCAGGGAAGGATCTCTTCCAGGCCACTCTCTGAATTTCTGGTAGTCTCAGACATTCCTTGGCTTGTGGTGACATAACCTCATGTTCACATGGCTTTCTTCCTGTGTGTGTGGTCTGCTTCACGATCTCCCCTTTTTCATTAGGGCCCTGGTCGTAGTGTCCGGGCCCACCCTGTTCCGATATGACTTCATCTTCACTAAGTGCACCTGTGATGACCCTATTTCCAAACAAAGTCACATGTTTTAGGACTCAACACAGGCGTTGGGGTGGGGGAGGAACACAATTCAACCCATAAAAAGGAGTGGATTCATAAGCAAGTATTTATTCAGGATATGTGCCAAGTGTGTCAGGAATTCAAAAATAAGGAAAATATTTCCCCTGCATGGGATGGGTTCTAAAGGGACTTGGAGAGGCGGACTGTAGTACAGAAAGTATAGAAAGCAGTTGAGTTCTGACTATGTGGGTGGCAGCCCTTCATTTCCACCCTCACAATTTCTCTGTGAGGACACTTTCTTACCCCAGTGCTACAAAAGGGGAAACTGAGGCTCAGAGAGGCAAGAGGTTCACAGAGTCAGTGGGAGCCTCTGGATTCAAACCCTCATCTGTCAGACCTGAGCCCAGTACCCCTTTCCTTGTGCCCCAATGATGCCCCATCAGTGTGGAAAAGGAGAATCAAGAGCTAGGTCCTTAACATTTACCATTTACATTCAGAAAAAGTACCAGAGGAGACAACATCCCATTTTGGTTGCTAGGCCACAAAATTCTCCTAAAATGCTAAATCAAGAGATAGAAGATGACGTGTATTAGTCCACCAGGGCTGCCACAGAGAAATGCCACAGACTGGGCAGCTTACACTACGGAAATTTCTTTTCTCATAAATTTCTCATAATTTATTTTCTCAGTTCTGGGGGATGGAAGTCTGAGATCAAGATGTCAGCAGAGTTGGTTCCTTCTGAGGTCTCTCTCTGTGGCATGAAGATGGCTACCTTCTCCCTGTGTCCTCACGTGGTCTCTCCTCTGTGAGCACACATGCCTGGTGTTCCTTTGAGCGTCCAAATTTCCTTTTCTTATAAGGACACCAGTCAAGTTGGATTAGGGCCCACCCTAATGACCTATTTTAACTGAATCACCTTTTAAATGCCCTGTCTCCAAATACAGTCAAATTCTGAGGTGTTAGGCATTAGGGCTCCAACATATAAATTTTGAGGGGGCACAATTCAGCCCAAAAATGATGAAGAGTGGCTAGAATTCTCTGTCTCATTCAACAAGGTATCAATCTACTCTAAAGGGAAAAGTACTGGGCTTGGTATCTGCCTTGGGGCTCAATCACAGTCAAGGTGCGAAATGAGTGTTCAGTCTTCCCTGAACCACTAGGCTCCCTTCCTCTCCTGGAAGCCCCCCAGCACAGAGCTGCCACTCTTCTGCAGGCCCATCAGGACACAAAGCTGGGAGTAATACACTGCCCTGGGTTTGACACACGTCGATGGCATCAGGATGGCTTTTCTGTCTGTCACCTGTAAGAACTAAGGTCTCCTTCTGTTGCTGACATGAAGTCTCAACCAGACTCATCAGTTAGTCATTCAGTCATTCATCAAACATTCATCAAGCACTTACCATGTTCCAGGTCCTGTGGGATAATTGTAGAGGAAAACTGTCCCTAAGGCCAGGCACGGTTGGAAGAACTTGACATACAGAGTCTCATATTATCCTCACAACGTACTTGAAAGGTAGGCACTGTTCTTGTCCCCAGGGTATACTTAAGAAAATTGAGGCACAGAAAGAGTAAACAGCTTGCCTAAGTCATGCAATTAATAAGAAGTTAATAAGTGAAGCCAGGGCTAAGTGGTCAAGTTCTGAAAGAATTCTTGAAGTGGGGACAATTGGTGTGACTGGTCTTTTATAAGATTCCTGGGCACAGAATGGGAGGGGGCAAGTTCCATTTGAAGGCACAGAGAAGTCAACTCACCTCTCTGAATAAGTCTGTCTACAGTAGAAAATGTCACTCAGAATTCTGGTTTGACCTTGGACCTTGAACTTCAGCAAGTCCAAGGGGACTCCCGAGAGCCATGATCTCAGAGCTCAGGTTGGGAAACTACCTGCACAGGTGACCTGATGGACCTTTCAGGATTTCAGGTGTTGGAGCCAACGTCTATCCTCTTGGCTTAGAGAGATCTCAAGAGTAGGCTCTCCCTCTCTGGGTTCCCATTGAAATTCCCAATAAAATTGGGAGTTGTCGGTTTGCTGCTGACCCACATTCTGGGTTTGAGGCAAGAATCTCCCTGGTTAAGAATCCTCATGGCTTCTGAAGTCAAATGTGAAGGTCAAACCCTATTTCTAAAGACAGTGTTATATTCTCCTTACTATTTTCTTCGGGGTTGTGTTTTAGACAAAGCATTTTCTGCAATTAGGTAACTGTAACTGAACCCTATTTCCTTTACCATTAATCTTTTATAAACTGTGAAATTAACAAGCCTCCCCATGACCAACCCGAGAAACCCATCTCTCACCACCGTTTACTGAAAGTCTTTGCTTGGACATGCTCTACTGATAGCACTTGAGCAATTTTGATGAACGTTTCTCCCCTGCTCGTTACAAGAATGCTAATCTTCTGATATCTCTCTCTGTGTACATTCATTAAAGGACTCCAAGCTCTCCACGCTGTGGCAGAGGTGAAATTCAGCCCTGTGTTTGCCGATGTTACACTGGTCTCCTCGCACAGCATTATCTGATGATCTGGTATTAAAGAATTAGGTCAAATAATCTGGATAAACCTTCGGGATTAAAGGATCTGTGGTTGTCTCGCTGACCAATATTTTGAAAATCTAGTTATAATCAGGTACACACAGTGTACTCATTGTTCGTTCATTCCACAAATTGTAACCTGCGCTTACTAAGTGCTCGGGAACTCTTCTAGGCACTGAAGGAACAGAGACCTGGCTTTCCAGGAACTGGTGGTAGAGGGGGGAAGATAAGGAGCAAAACACACTAATGATGACAATATCGTGCGATAAGTGATGTGGAAGCCAGAGGAGGGAGTGACAAGTTCTGCCCACAGCCAGAATGGATTTCACAAACAAGATGACATTTGAGCTCATCTTAAGGATGAGAAAAGAGTTCCCTGGGTGCAACATCATGTGGGTCTGAGAATTCCTTCCGGGTAAAGGAAAGAGCATGCACAAAAGTGCAGAGCATGGTGTGCTCAGAGAAGATTAGCCTGACGCAGAGTGTGCAAGGCTGAAGCTGTGCTGGAGAGGTCCCCAGGGGACAGATCCTGCTTGACTTGAATACAGGACAAAGAGCTGGTCTTGACATTGTAGGCCACTATCATGAAGCCAAAGCCCCTTTAGAGCCACTTTGGGGAGCAAGGGCTCTCAAGGGAGAGCAGTAAGTAGTGTATGAATTCTTCACCCCAACCTCAGTGAAAGCAGTTCGGCTCAAATGAGGACGATGGATGTGGTTATGGGGATAGGAAACAAAGCAGATTCAAGAAGCATTTGCAAAGTAGATGCATTGGTCAAGATTTTGCAGAGAAACAGAACCAATAGGATATATGCATAAAGACTTTTATGATAAGGAATTAAAGGGTTGGGTTCCCGTAATTACGGAAGCTGAGAAGTTCCGAGATCGGCCGTTGGCTAGCTGGAGACCCAAGAAAGTTAATGTGTTAGTTCCAGTCCGAAAGCTGGCCAACTCAAGATCCCAGAGTTCCCAATCCCAAGGCGGGAAGAGACCAATGTCTCAGTTCAAGCAGTCAAGCAAGAAGAGTTTCCTCTTACTTGAAAGAGGGTCAGCCTTTGAGTTCTTTGCAGGCCTTTAACAGACTGGCTGAAGTCCACCCACATTAGGGAGCAAAACCTGCTTTCTTCAGTCTACCCATGAAATGCTAACCTCATCCAAAAACATCGTCACACGCGCCCAGAATAATGGTTGACTGACTATCTGGGCGTCCTGTGACCCAGTCAGGTGGGCATGTAAAATTAACCCTCGCAGGAGAATTAACAAAACTTGGAAGCAAAAAGCAAAAGTTTTGGTGATCAAAGACTATGAGTTAACATAGCCTGTAGCAATACAAGAAGTCAGAAAGCTAGAGGGAGCAGCCATCCCCTCTCGCTCTCTTTAGGGACCAGGGCTGGCTCCCGTAGGTCTCACCAACACCCCTTACAACCCACTTTTGAAGGAACTTCAGTAAATGTCCTTTTTTTTTTTTTCTTTCAAGCAAAAGAACCTGGACAGAAACCAACCTGGTCCACCCACCAAGCGATCCAGAAACCTGTTCAATAAGGTTCCAACCTCATCTGTTGACTGATACAAACACCTAGACACTTATGAGCCTGCTCTGGGACTGAAGTCACTATGCGTGCCCATCAGGGAATCAAGGAGCCTCATGAAGGCCATTGTCCAACCTGGACTGGATACCTGAGCGCCTTCGCTTTCTGCCAGAGGTACCAAGGCACCTGTGGAGTGGGACACAGTCTGCCCAGCTCCCCCCACGAGGTCAAGCACACTGACCTGTCTCCTGGCTAAGGTTGTGATGCCTTTCACTGCGGGACAGCGCTCCGTAGATGGGGACAACAACAGGCGTGTTGAATTGACAAACTTTTTCAAGTGTGCAAAGGGCTTCCAGTCACTGCCCCTGGTTCACAGTCTCCCCTTTCTGGAATGTCTCTAGACTCTCTGGGGCTCTCAGTGTTCCTGTCTCAAAGTGGATCTCCGCAAGCTTCCCAGCCCCTCAGACCCCTGCCATTCTCGAGGCCACCCGGTGGTCCATCCTCCATCACCAAGATGTCTCATCCTGGCACAGGGCAGAGAGGCAGGTGTGTGCCAACCAGGGGCCATCAGAGGACCCTTTCTAAGAGGAGCCTTTGCTCTTCAGTGACTCCCCACTCTGGACTTCTGCCTTGCCCGAGAATGTGCTGAGGATGTATCTTGGGAAATAACCTCTTCGTGCCCGTGCCTGAATGTTTCCGGGGTTTGCATGCCTGGAATGAAAACACTGCCCTCCCCATAGGTAACTAACAGCTCCTTATCTCCCAGTTCCGCACAATTTACTTAGGATGAAATCTGAAGCTTCAAATCCACGCGGCACTGTTTTCTTTCTCTCGCCTCACAGTGAATTTGTTCAGCAAGAAATCACTCTTTAAGATGTGTTGATATCTCTCCCCTGCCTTCTGACTCTGGAGTGTGAGTCTGGAGAATTCCTGAAGCGGGGCAGGGGTGGCTTTCCTCTCGGGCCCGAAGGCTGCCACAGCAATAGCACATCCACTAGGAACGCTTGAAGGCTTGTCGACCTCCTCCTCCAGGCAGCATGCGGTACAGAGAGAATGGCCCCTGGAGTAGACAAACCCTCCCATGGACTCATGGGACGGATATTTATTAAGTGTTAACCGTGTAGCTTGGCACTGTCCTGAGTGTTAGGCGTTCATTCGTGAACAAGATAAGCGTTCTTCCTGCCGTTACGGAACATATGTTAAAGCTCCTTTAATGTCTTCTGGCTGTGTGACCTTGACCAACACGCTTGATCTCTCAGAGCCTGATTCCTCTTCTGGCACAGAAGGATAACGATGCTAGCTTCCTGGGGTGTTGAACTGAGTAATCCAAGCGACAATTCAAGGCACAGTGTCTGGGACAGTCTAGCCATTCAAAATCCACTCACTGACATGGAGAGATTTTCCGGCCCGACCTCAAATTTCTGGGAACACCCTCGGGTTGATGGGAACAGCCTACCGGCACAGTCGGACCCCAACTGGAGGTTGTGATCCGGTCTGAAAGCATTCAAAGTATAAAAATTCACAAACTATGTCAGAAAAGCAAATATAAACCTCTTTATGTGGTTCCCTGCTTAATTTATTTCCAACTTGGTCTTAAGTGATATTTCTCGCCGATGTCTATGAAATGGAAAATATCTAGCTAGAGTTAAAACTCCCGATAAATGCTCCAGATTTCTAAACCAGGTCCCGCGGGGGCTCTGGAGCAGGTTGGTGGTATGCTACTGCCCCCAAGTGTAGCAAGCTTGGCTAGCAAGGACCTGGGAACTGAGCAGACATCAGGATGGGGTTTTTTGGTTGTTTCTTTATTATTATTATTATTATTATTATTATTATTATTATTATTATTTTAGCAAGAATGCTTAAGAAAGACAAAATGGACTTTCAAAAATCCTCTTTATTCAAGATCAAATGCAATAAAACCCAATTAAGTCAGTGCAGCTGTCAGTTGTTTAATAACTTCAACGGTACACCCTTCTTCTCCCTTCCCCTACACTCTTTCCCCTTCCGCCCTCCCACGCCAATGTGCTGGGATGTGCATGGGGCACCTGTTGACAGGGAATGGGTCCATCAACTCCAGAGATAGAGAAAAGTCCCCTGATAGCTTGCAGGGCTCACCCATGCCCCTAGTGGCCAGCTGGTGTGGGGAGTCCTCCGGGATTCGGAGTCTGCCCCCAGGCAGAATCTCTGGGGCATGGTTGTTCAAGTGGTCTGGGTTCTCTTCTCCGCGCAAGGCACGTCTCACATCCACCTGCCACAAGCCAGCCCGATGGATCTCTGTGCTGTTTATTTCAAGAAACTTTTACTGAACAATGGCTTATAAACCCACAAGGAGCCCAAGATCTAAGAAGCATGTAATCTAAAGGGAGAAACTGAGGAGCAAACTGGCACAGAGCACGGGAACTAGATAGAACCAATCATAGCTACCACAGGGACCACCCCCCCTGGGAGCGGAAAATGCCTCCAGGAAAATGACAAGGCTGGACCTTCCAAGAGGAAACCAATTGTCTGGTGAAGAAGCAGGTAAACGGGATTGCAGGCAGAACTTGCATTTTACATGGAGTGTCCAGGTGTGAAAGGGCGTAGCGTCCTAGGGAAACCGAATGTGATTGGAACACAAGGGGCGTTCAGACAAATGGGAGCACTACAGAGGTGCTCACAAGCCCCTGCATGCCAGACTAAAGACATGGACAAAAAGGATGGACCACAAAAGATTACAGAGGAGAGCAAGGAAGTCTGACCCTCACCAGGGCTACAAGGGGCAGGGCAATGGAAAAAGCAGGTCAGGAAGCCGAAGCAGCCCCCCAAAAGGCTGGGACAATAGTCTAGACAAGAAACAACAGCAACAACAAAAAAACCAAGTTTAAATTAAAGATCAGAAGACGTGATCAGAGAATGATCACAAAGAAAATCTGTAGGTCTTGGGGGTTCTATAGCCAACCCCCACTGTCTTCCCTAATAGTTTTGTTTGAGACCAATGAGGGACTAAGTCCTTGTTTTCACCCTGGCCTTGTCTGGTTCCCAATCACCACAAGAACCGTCCCTGCTGCTGCCTCGTTCCATTTTTCACATTTCAGTCCAGGTCACCAAGGCCACCATAGCCTGTCCCTTTGACCACCTGCACCCCTGCCAGGAAGATGTTGTGGGGAAGATTTCACCAGCTCGGGATGTGTTGGGTAGCCTCAAGGAGGGACTTACGACTCTGAGGATTGTGAAGCCTTCCAGCATGACAGCAGCTAGCTTACCCTGGGCTTGGGCCCAGACGCCTGCCTCTTCCCTGGGTTTTATCTGATGAGTCTATTGAACACTCAAGCCTCCTACTTAGAGCTCCTGGGTCTTTATCAGCTCCGTGTTATATGGCGTGCTCAGAGACAACATCTACAGAGAGACCAAATGAGGAGGGAGGAAGAGTTAAGTCCTAGTGTTCTATGCAATCTGGACAAGCCACTTAATCTCTTAGAGCCTGAGTCCTAGCCATCTGTCCAATGGGATGAAAACCAATTGGTTTTCCCTTGGGACAACTGTGAGGAAAGAATGAGGTCATATAAGCAGGAGTGCAAAGCACTGAACAGGTGGTTATGAAGGTTTCCATCCAGGTGGAAGTAGTTAGAGACCAAGACGGGGAGCCCCGGCCCTCCCCCCACACAAAAAGATGACTATACTGTGTAAGACCACATCCAGAAGGCAGGGGATTCGTGTTTGGGTGTCACCGCTGATCCCTGGTACTTTAACCAATAAATAACAATTGAGAACACCCAGGTCTTTCCTCGTGTTTCCTAGCATTAGAGTTTGTACAACCAAGAAAATAATAGCTTTCAGATATTAAAGTGCATATAGACACTAGGGAATATTACCCACTGGGTATGCAGGAGCAATAAAAATTAAGTGATTTTGTTCTCATAGTTTTGAAAATTTCACTGTCCGAGGGATTAAAAAATTGAGTCATTTACACTTAGTCTCAACAATGTGGCTGGATCCCATGTGCGTGAGTTTGACTGAAAGAAGGTAGATACCAGAGCACATACCTATGGTTCTATTATGTACAGTATGTGTGGTTCTATTAACATAATGCACTAATATAGGCGAAAGTAATCTATGCTGTTAGGAATCAGGAGAGTGGTTACCCTGGGAATAGGGTAAAACTGAAAGGGCAGATGAAAGGGGTTTATGGGGGGTGGGGAGTCCTGGACTGTTCTTTTTTTATTATTATTATTATTATGTTAGTCACCATACAGTACATCCCTGGTTTTTGATGTAAAGTTCAATGATTCATTAGTTGCGTATAACACCCAGTGCACCATGCAATACGTGCCCTCCTTACTACCCATCACCAGCCTATCCCATTCCCCCAGCCCCCTCCCCTCTGAAGCCCTAAGTCTGTTTCTTTCTCTTGATCTGGGTATTAATGAGGTGGGTATGTTCACTCGTGAAAATATATAAAGCTATACACTTATGTATACTTTGTACACTTATATACTTCATGCATATTACACTTCAATAGGGAGGGTTGGGTGGTCCTATGTACATTCTTACCTACGGTAGGAAAAAAAATCTTTGTCCACTATTGCCATCCTAAGTCAACACCAAGGGTCTCCAAATGGTAGTGCTGACATTTTATCTATCGCTTTGTCTCTACAAATATCCCTTTGCACAGCTCTGTGTGATTTCCCTTTCATTACAGTGTGAATCAAAGGTAGCAGAAAATGTCCGTGTAAGTAGCAGCCCTCCCAAGAAAGCCAGGGTTCGTTGGAGAGGCCCCGAGTGCTGCTTAAGACGAATGTAACAGATACACTCCCTTGGGACTGGTGTTTGATTCCAAGGGTCTAAGTGGGAGTTGCTATAGGCCTCTTTTCTGCATCAAATCTCCTTTGACCCGTACTCAGAGGGATTGCCACGAGGGATGTTTCTAAAATGTGTTCTTAATGTCCAGGTCATGCCCTCAGGGCTCTGGTAGCCCAGTGGGAGAGCCAACCACATGGCAGGTCTGGGAAGGAAGACAGGATCAGAGATGCAGGAACTGAAGCAGGCTAGGAGAAGGGTCTACCTTGAGCAGGCCAAAGCATCCCAGCTGGAGGGAAGAGAGGAACCGCCGTTTATGGAGAGGTCAAGGCCATAGCCAAAAAGTCAGGGCTAAGCCTAAAGCCTCAGGGAAAGGGCAAAGGCAAAACGGGGGGGAGTAAAGGTCAAAATCAGAAGTCAGGAGGATAGAGGATAGTGGGCAGAAGAAGGCAATGCCAGCAATGGAGGTGTGGGCACTTCCAAAACGAGAGTCTGAATAGCAGGAGCAAAAGACTTGCTCTATCGGGGCACCTGGGGGGCTCAGCTGTTAAGTGTCCACCTTCAGCTCAGGTCATGATCCCAGGGTCCTGGGATCAAGCCCCGCATCGGGCTCCCTGCTCGGTGGGAAGCCTGCTTCTCCCTCTCCCACTTCCCTTGCTTGTATTCCCTCTCTCGCTGTCTCTTTCTGTCAAATAAATAAAATCGTTAAAAAAGAGAGAAAGAGAGAGACTCACTCTCTTAAGTGATGCCTCATGCGGCAGTGGGTAAATTTAAAAGTTAAAAAAAAAATGGACTAGGACATTGAGAGAGCAGTTCACCTAGACTTCTAATTCTGAAAATAAGCATCCCAAGCAAATGTTTTCATTAAGTGTTTTTTTCTTTCCTCTGTTCCTCTGAACCAAATCAATACCCAAGTAATCGGGGTCACCAATGATGAGCCTGACTTTGTGGGATATGGGGGAGTGGAACCTGTACCTGTCCTCACTGAGAGAAGAGCATTCTGGGAAACACGATGAGCATCACAGGACACAGGCAAAGGGTGCCCATTTAGCAGAGGCTTCCAACAGTGTGGGGAACTTGAACTTGTCCATGAACTTGGGACTCTGGTGACCCTACTCAGACAGGCACAACAGCAGCCAGAGTATATGAACCCTAGCTGCACCTGGGACCCTACACTGCCATTAGCTCTATAACATAAGTTCTTCTAGAAGCACTTGGATCGATTCTCAAATGCAAATCACGTATTTCCTGGAAGATGGTATCTCTTGAGTGATTTCTTAAGGGTAATACCTGAGTGCAATTAACCATAAAGGCCAGAGACACCCACCCAACAGAGCAAATGTTGGCCCAATCAGAACGATGTCAGTACACGTGTACCTGGCATAAATATATATATATATATATATATATATATATATATATATATATATATATATATATATATATATAAGAAAAGTGTCATGATAGAATTCTAGGACAGCAGAGCTGGAAACTATCATAGAGACCTTCTTATTCCTTCACCCAAGTCCCCCCGGTCAGGGGCTCTCATGTTCCCAGGGCTGGCTCTGCCACGGGCATTGGGTTTGCCCAGGAGCTCAACTCATCAGGTTTCCTTTGGAACAACTGGGGGATTTTTGTGTTTTGCCTACAGGCAGCAAGCAATATAATTAGGAAACATAATTATACAGAAGCATCTTGGTTAAAATTCTATTTATTGAAAGCAAACTGATCTGCGTCTCCTTCCAAGGAGAAAGCATGGTGCCAGACACGAACTCTTATCGTATCTCGATGGGATGGGGAGCCCGGCCTAGCGTTGTGTGCCTGGGACCTAAGGTTCCATGGAAGACCAGCTTCAGAGAGTCACCAGGGTCCCTGTGCTGGAGTTGGGGGTTGAAATTCTGGGTTTCCATGAAAACACTTCATCTAGCAAAAGCATCTAATATTAAGCTGGCTGGAAAATCAGAGCATAAAAATGCATAAGAGGAATAGAGAATGAATTCTGGACTCAGAAAGTTGTCATTACGAGAGACTGTGGACTCCAGGAAACAAACTGAGGGTTTCAGAGGGGAGGGGGGTGAGGGATGGGCTAGACCGGTGATGGGTATTAAGGAGGGCACGTATTGCATGGTGCACTGGGCGTTATACACAAATAATGAATCACGGAACACTACATCAAAAAGTAAGGATGTACTGAATGGTGACTAACATAATATAATAAAAAAATTTAAAAAAAAAAAGAAAGTTGTCATTACCCCAGCGTGCCATGAAGACTAGCACCATGAGGGGAGAAGCCACGACTGACAGCACAGTCCAAATCCCAGCCACGGACGAGCATGAACCCAGCTCTGGCTTCAGATATTGAAAGCAAAAGACACATGGAATGGGATCCTAGGCCTCAGACCCGGGGACCTGCACGTCTCAGGGTAAGGGTCTGCAGCAGTGCCCAGAGAGCAGGCTCGGGGTCATGGTTCCCTGCTATGCAAGACCAAGGCTCCGCCCTCCTCTGTCCTGGTCTCGTCTGCCTGGCGGTGGCCAAGTCTCCAAGCTGGTCTGACCACATGTTCGAGCAAAGCCTCCTATTGCCCATTCAGAGATGAAGTAAGTTCTGATGCCCATTACCCCTGGACACTCCACTTCTTGTAGGACACTGAAGGCAGTCAAGACGGCCCCTACTCCCAAGGTCAGAGTAAAGAACCTGCAACAGCGTCAGGTGACAAGGTCGGGCTGGGAAGAAGCTGCCACCTTCTGGGGTGTTGAGGAAGACCCACAGATCTGACTCACAGCATCATTACACCAAGGTTTTGGTATTGATCGATGGCATTTTTTTTTAAGGTCCTACAGTTTGGCAGGGAGGAAACCCAGTAACAGAAGAATCAAAAGCATAAAGGTTTCAAAGGAGAAAGTCCTGAATCTGATCATGGCCCTTTGACCTCCTAACTATGTGACTGTGGACAAGTCACTTCACGTCTCCGAGCACCCACCTCATCAGGTACATTAGACACAATACCCTGCCTTTCCTGGATCCCCGCCCCCTACCGATGATGATTAAATGAGATCACGGACCCAAAGGACGTAGCACGATTCCTGGAAAATACACTCCGCCATTCCTGGAAAAATCTACTCAACATATATTCGTCCGTAAGAATCTTATTTCTCAACAAAGGCTACCTGGGAGCACAACTGCTTTTCAGAATTAAAGCACTAAAAAAAGTAGCAAAAGAAACAAATGGGACAAAGCCCAGATTTAACCTGGGTAAGTCGATTTCCCGCGTGATTCCATGCTGATTCAAACCAAAAAGCTGGAATAATACTCCTTGTTTGGTCAAACCCTAAATGAATCCCGATCTAGCCTTCATCACACCTGAGCCAAAGCCAGACTTTATGCACCAAAGCCAAATTCAAGTTTGCTCCGGTGGCGTTCCTGGAATTCAGGTCAGTGGAGACAAGAACAGCATAGCAGCGGCGTTGGAGCCCCGGGCGGAGTTCTTTGATCCTGAAGCAGCTTCAAGTGCAGGAACCTGATTTTCTCCCATGTGTGAGAAGTTTAAGAATCTCACTCCCCGTCTCACACCAGCAGGGAACTTCCTAAAGAGTTCTTTTCTCAATGCAGCACACTCTTTAAAAGGACCTTCTCTGAAGCCCAGATTCTCAATGGGCTGGGAGGGTTCCAGGCTTCGCTTTCAGACACCGGTATTAGCTCTCGATAATGGCAGGGTTTTTAATGAATAGTCAAGGGCTTTTCTTTGAAGAAGAGCTTGCCGGTTAGTATTTTGCCTCTCTGTATTGCCTTAAGTGACACCCACGATTGGGTGACCATATATTTTATCGTGGAAACTGGGATAGGTGAGCGTAAAAAGAGCACTGATAATAATTCAGAAGGGCCACCCCCAAAACTAACATGGTCACCCTGTAATATAGTCATGGTATATCTTCTGTGGTTTTCGGTTCATTTATCTGAGACATTGCAGAGAAGTGTCTATACTTTTTTCCTAGTGACTATATCCAGCCTCGTTTGAGAGCCATGTTTTTAACATCTTGTCTACTTCCTCAAATATCCAATTCAACTCTCATATCCACACTTTCTTTCTTTTTGCACTCATACTGCATCCGTTTATATAATAATCAAATTGTGTGATCACAATGAGAAGGGCAACTGGCACACACACAACCGAGTCTTTTTTTTTTTTTTAGATATTACTTATTTATTTGAGATAGAGAGAGAGAGAGAGAGCACAAGCAGGGGGAGGATCAGAGGCAGAGGGAGCAGCAGACTCCCCGCTGAGCAGGGAGCCCGACTCGGGACTCGATCCCAGGACCTCGGGATTGTAACCTGAGCCGAAGGCAGACGCTAAACCGACAGAGCCACCCAGGCACCCCGAACTGACTCTTGACGGACATTGAACAGTTGAGGGTGGCCGTGTGCAGCCCAGCAAGCAGCCGAGTAGCGGTAAGAGGTCATGATGTGTTTCCCAGGGGTGAGAGGCAGTAAGCCGGTGGCTGAGCTCAAGTCCCAGCTTTGCTACTTATTAGCTGTACAAACTTGGGCAAGTACTTTTTTTAAAAAAAATCTCTGTGCCTCAGTTTCCCCATCTACAAGATGGGGTTACAACAGCATCTACCCCATATTGTTGTTGTGAGTGAGGACCAAATGACTTAGGAGAAGTAAAGTATTTAGAATATGCTTGGAACGTAGCAAGTGCTAAGTCTTTGCTATTATCATTTAGTGGGTCAAGTAGTTAAAGGAGTTTTGCTGTATGTGGCAAAAAAAAAAAAAAAAGTCTATATTGTCCAGGAATATATATATGGAAGACAGTGAGGCAGCCTTGAATTGAGAGGTAAGTCATTCTATCCACAGAGACTGAGAGAGGGCCACCCTCGTCATCACTTGGGAGAGGTCAGAACATCTAGAAATGGCTCTCGGATGCGTGACTCCATGAAGAATTTGGGGACTATCTAAAGAGGGGCACTCTAGCTCAAGGGTTCAGCCCGCACTAAGGCAAAGTGACTCAAGAGTTCATGCCATCTTCAAAAATGGTTGCATTTGTGGCAGAAAGCCCCCGGAGCAGCTCTGGCTATGGGCGGAGAGTGTCCGGGGGGTCTACATAGCAAGGAGGGCTGGTGGCGGCCATACAGGCACTGAGCATAGAAGTAACGCATTTGAATCCAAATGTACAAGAACAGTCTAGGTCTCTGTGCAAGCTGTCCATCACATCTGGCTGTCAGCATGTTTATAGCGGGATGTAAACTGATGTTCAATTACCCACGGAACTTTATCATTAAAACAGAACTTTAAAATATGCAAGTAGAATTTTTAAAAAATAGCTTGCACTAACGAAACCAATTCTTAAAAGTCTGAACCGGGGCTTTGCCAGGTTTTCAAAGCCATCTGTTTTCAAAGCCTACCTTCCACCTTGTTTACCACAGTCTGTCTGCTGTTTTAACAACCTCCAGTGGGATTTCACACGCCTCATTATGCAAAATCACTGCTTATGCATTCACTCTGCCACTCGCCTAACTAATCTCAACTCATAACACCTTTCTGCGGAAGATCCCCAGTCTGGAGTCCTCCTGCAGGGCCGCAGATCAAGAACAGTGGTAGGGAGTGGTGAAGCAAGATAAAACGCGTCCTCCTGTGTATTACTGTTATGAGACAGGCTCGATCTGAGACCCTGCTTGAGGTGAGAAGCAGAAAAACCCCATTAATGATTATAATATAAATTCGAATCTCTCTATTCCAGAAAAAAAAAGCCAGGGTGGGGGCATTATCTTGCATTGGGTACCAGTTAGAAAGGCAAATATGATTCACTTCTCATCCACGGCTCCCCTCCTAAAAATTACCTACTCAAGTATTTTTTGTGTCTTTTTCTGCATGGGCTTTGGGGCTATCCACTCTTGGGTCAGAACAGTCAGGAGCCTAGGTGCAGATCCTAGCTCCTCTGTTTCTCTGCTGGATGACAGTAGGCAAGACACTTAGTTGACCAAGAGCCATTCAGCTGTTATCTAAATGGTGAACCAGGAAGATAGGTGCCAGTGGTAGAAGCAGTCATGTTAAATGGTCCCCAGAGCACAGCCTGGATTTCCCGAGGATGGGTCAGAGTGTCCACGCACCTTCAGAGGTCTCACCTGGGCTGGGCTCCCATGCCAGAGGCACGTGGGGCGAAGTGATGCGTGATGACTACGTGAAGTACGTTGGGTCTTGGTCTAGAGTAAGGACGCTCAACCCTGGCTGCTCGTAAGCATCACGTGGACAGTCCTACATTCTCATTCGGTCCAGAGTGAGGTCCGAAGGCCAGCATTTGGTTCTGTAAAAACTTCCATGCAAAAGAACAGCAAGATACAATAAATGACACAAATCTTCAATGTACAGCACCATAAAATTTTTCAGGAAGCGAACTTTTTACCCATGGAATGGCTGCCTGAAAGAAGATCTAGAACAGTGCCAGCCTTCCAAAAGCTTGCGTCCTGTACTTTCCCAACCCTTGATCCCCACCCTACAGGTAACCACTACACGGACTTCCATCATCACACAACTGGCTGCTGTCAAACGTCGTAGAAATGGAATCATACGGTCTATTTTCTTCATTATGAATAATGTTGCAATGAGCCTTCCCGTACATGTTGCCTGGTATCCTTGTAAATGAGGATTTCTTGGATGGATAGAACCAGGACTGGAATTGCTGGGTCATAGCATATATGTGGGTTCATCTCCAGCAGTAAATGGCTCTTTTCCCAAGGAATTAAACCAATTCCTGTCCCACAAGCAGCATGTAACAATCTGGCTGCTCCACATCTTATAATCCTAGAACTGTTGCTGTAGAGTGGTACCATATTTTGAGTTTAATTTGCATTTCCCCCATGACATGATGTGGAATCCGTGGCATATGCTTACTGGCATTTCGGTATATTCTCTTGAGAAGTGCCTCTTTTGCTCAACTTTTAAATTGGGCTGCCAGGGGCACCTGGGTGGCTGTCAGTTAAGCATCTGCCTTCAGCTCAGGTCATGATCTCAGGATCCTGGGATTGAGCCCTGCATCGGGCTCCCTGCTCAGTGGGGAGCCTGCTTCTCCCTCTCCCTCTCCCCCCCACTTTGCATCTACTTTCTCAAATAAATAAATAAAATCTTTCTTTTAATGTTTTTTATTATATTATGTTAATCACCATACAGTACATCCCTGGTTTTTTATGTAAAGTTCGATGATTCATTAGTTGTGTATAACACCCAGTGCACCATGCAATACGTGCCCTCCTTACTACCCATCACCAGTCTATCCCATTCCCCCATCCCCCTCCCCTCTGAAGCCCTCAGTTTGTTTCTCAGAGTCCATAGTCTCTCATGCTTCATTCCCCCTTCTGATTACCCCCCTTTCTTTATCCCTTTCTTCCCCTACTGATCTTCCTAGTTCTTATGTTCCATAGATGAGAGAAATCATATGATAATTGTCTTTCTCTGCTTGACTTATTTCACTTAGCATTATGTCCTCCAGTGCCGTCCATGTTGTAGCAAATGTTGAGAACTCGTTCTTTCTGATTGCTGAGTAATATTCCATTGTATATATGGACCACAACTTCTTAATCCAGTCATCTGTCTTTTAAAAAATTGGGGTACAAGTGTCTTTGTATAGATTTGTCATTCAATAAATATTTGTTATATGAGTCTTTGGGGATATATTTAAGGCATATGTCTTCCCTCACTCCCTGGTTTGCCTTTTTGCCTCCTTAATTCATGTCTCTTGATGACCAGAAACTCTTAATTTTAGTGAACTCTAATTCATACATCTTTTTCCTTGGGGTGAGTGTTTTTTGAGGCTTATATAATTTTTGCCTAGCCCAAAGCCATGAAGATTCTCCTGCATTACTTTCCATAAGTGATGTGTTTCTCCTTTTATATTTAACTCTATGATCAAGCTAGAATGGATTTGGGGACAGTGTTTGAGGCAAGGGCCAAGGTTCATTTTTCTGAGAGAGATACCCAACTGACCCAGTTTTTGAAAAGACCGGCCTTGTCCTCTCCCTTACGGTGGCAATCAGTATTTCTTTCAATGTTCATCGTGGGAAAGCTGATTTTAATATGCTTCCCGGGGAGTGGGGGGGAGATTCACTGCTCTAGATCATAGAAAATCAGAAGTCCTCAAGTGTGAAACAAAACTGTAACTAGATGTAGACTTCTGGAAAAACTGCCAATATCTTTGAGCGTAGGTTTAGGGAAAATTGACATTTCACGGCTGAGTTGAGAAATCGAAACATTCACAAAACAAAGCAGCAGCAATACCCGAGAACAACTGAGCTCAGAGCCCGGCCCTGACTCTTTCTAGATTCCTCTCCAAGGGTCCATAAGAAAATAATGACCACAGCGCCAGTTCCAGGCCCAGGAGATGCTCGATGGTGAAGCAGGAGAATGCTTTTCGACTGTCCGCAGGAACAGCAGGGCAGCCTAGCAAAAAGAGAACGGGGTTCATCCCAACCCACAAATCCTGTTTCTCCTGATCGTTGGTTCTTAGGAACTCAATGAGACAAGAGCTGCTCTTCTGTCCCGGGAACAAAAACCAAGAGCTGGGCAGCTTGAGGAACTTGCCCAAACTCACGGGCAACCTGGACACGAGCCAGAGTGGGTCACATGGAAAACAAGGTCCCAAAGGTGGCCGTGTCTCCAAGCCTTCGGAAGAGAGCTCCATTCTTGGAGGAACAACGTTCCTTCCCAAGGCTCGCTGGAGAGACTTCAGTAATTAATTACTAGCTGCAAACTGGTAAATTGGAGTTAATTATCTAGACAGATCTAATTGCGGCTCCAACTTTGTTGAAATTAAATAAAACCACCACTTTATAAAGTGCACAAAGCCTTTTAAAGGCATTACTTGAGGGCACCTGAATATGTCCAGCAGAGACGGGGAGTTCGCTGGGGCGCTGGAGTTGAAGAGTTGGTCTACAACACACCTGTCCTTGGCGTTCCCACCCCTGACTCACCCACCTGCCGAGAAGGAAGGAGCAACTTTCTCCTTTCTGCCTCTGTCCCATGGTACATCCGATTCAAGTCCAAAGGGCTGGCATAGTCTGGTGCGTTCTTCCCTGTTGCTCCCATTTCCACCCCCACCCCCAATCTTGTTATGGGACATTGGCCCTCATTCCAACAGAGGCTCTTCAGGAGGGCACTTACCCCAAGAGCTTCAGCAATTGAGGGACACACAGCTTCCAGGAGGGCTTGCTGAGTCTGGCTGAGGCCTGGAGGAAGAATAGGAGTAAGCCAGATAAAGGATATAAACACCCTACACAGAGGAAAAGGGCCATGCAAGACCTTGAAGGCAAAGAGTCAGGAGCACACGAGAATCGACGGCTCAGGTGAAGGAGCTGTCCATGCCATGAGGCTGGAGGGTCTGCCTGGGAAAAGGGAGAAACGTGTAGGCCATCATGGAGAGTTGAGACTTCACCCCAAAGCACATTCTGACTCTAACAATGTATTGAAACAGAGTAACACTGGAGGACCTCTCACCGGAAGAGAAAGTTGTGTAATTGTAGATTACACAACTTGGCTGGGAATCTTGGTTGGGAATCAGGACAATTAGTTCTTGTCCCCTGTTGGCCAAAGGCCAGCTATATGGTTTCTCTAATTCCTCCTTTCCTCATCTGTAAAATGGGAATGAATGCCTGTCTAACTGCCCTCCCAGGGGAACACTGGGGAACACGAATACTCTTCCTGCCTGATTGAAAAAACCAGTCATTCACGAAACAGAGTCGAATGGCAGTACCAACCCCCAAGAACAGTGACTGAGACTGGAGCCTGGCCCTGATTATCCCCAGATTCCTCTCCAAGGGCCCATAAAAGAATGGCAGTCATGGTGCCAGGTCTGGGCCCAGGAGATATTCAGTGACAAAGCAGGCGAATGCTTTCCGACAGCACCCAGAAATAGGGTCTAAGATGAGGTCATGCACCTACACCTGGGCTCCCCCCAACACTACAACCCAGACATCTAAGGCTTGGAAATAGCTTGTATTTGAAGCTATAGACCATCCCACCAGACGCTGCCTTCCCTACCACACCCTTGGGAATCACCACAGCCATAACCCACAAGGCCCCCAACACCAAAGTCCATCCTAGCAAAGCATGGAGGTCATCAGTGGATTCACCCTCTCTCAGGTGTGGTGTCACTCTGCTGATGGATCTATCCAGACAATGGAGGGGATCCAAGCCTACCCATCTTTCCCCCTGCTCCCACCCACACTGAGTTGGCCCATACCAGGTAACCTGGATTCCATTTCTGTTTAAAACTCTGACTTACCACTGAGGCTGTGGCCTACTGAAACTTGGCCCACTTGTCTGACATCATCTCTAGCTGTGCCTGTCCCAACTCTTGAGAAGAAACTCAAACCTGCCACCAAAGGCCAAGCCAACAGTATTGCCCTTGGTCAAGATGGAGCCAGATCTGACCTCTTCCCAGCAACCAGAGCCCTGCAAGGGTCAGTTCAGCTTATGCAGGGACATGTGCCAAACTCAGATGGGCAGTGACATAGAGAGGTGGGGAGTGGAGCGAGAGCCCAGTATGAGGAGCAGTATTCCTTATCCAATTGCTGTGTGACTTTGAGCAAGACCCTTAACGTGTCTGATCTTCTATTTCCTGCCCTTATAAGAGATCCTTGTTCACTTAAAAATCCCTGAAAACTCCCTTAATCATTTGGTGACATTCACGTAGGGAGAACAAAGACATAGAACAGAGCAGAGAGAATCCATAGGGTCCAGACCCACCTTTTAGGACTCTGCAGTGAGTTCATCTTGGGTGGATAGGCCGCGGGGGTGACCATGCAGCCTCAGGGCCGACAAAGTCAGGGAGACACCCAACTGACGCCTACCTCCCAATGGCCGTGTGGCCCCCACCATCTGAACACCTCATATCCAAAATGCCAGCAGTGTGTGGGAAAGAAAAAAAAATACAACTCTGGCCCGGACCCCAGCACACCTGGGTTCTGGTCCCCCCACCCACGCTGCCTTTGTGACCTTGTACAACTTTTCCCTTCCGTGAATGCCGATTTCCTTCACTGCAGACATAGGGATCTGCACTAGATCCAGCTCTGAAATGTTCTGAATCAATGCCATGATGAAAAGCAAGAAGAGCACTCATAATTATAACAGCAAACTTTGAGGGCTTACCCTGTTTCACACGCTGAACCCGTTACACACATGTCTTACTCAGTCCTATGACCCGTAGAGGTGGACACTGTGTTTACAGGACACTAGAGATAAGAAACTGAGCACCTGCCCGGTCCCCGAAGCAATGGGTGCCGACGTCTCTGCCCCCGAGCCTCACCCAGCCCCCCACACTGCCCTGGGTCTTGGTTCCAAAAGCTCCTTTCCCTTGAGGCTGTGCCAGGGTGTGATTTCCCGGGTCCCAGCACCAGCGGAGGACCCACCATATTCGAACAACACCAGCTGGAAGTACACCGTGGTCTTGAAATTTGATAGGCTTCAGAGAGACCGTTTAGACCAGGAAAAAGACACCCCCTAAGGAAACTGCCTGTGGGTAGCAAGAAGTCAGAAAGCTGGATTTGCACGTCCCAAGCAGCCCTTCAGGACTGGAGAAAGAATTGGAGTGAACCAAACCCAGCATCGGAACATAATAAGACCCAGAAGGGGAAGCTCAGCCGAGAGCAAGAGCTGCCCCCATTTGTCTGTGAGCCGCTGGGGAGGGCGGGTGCTCTGGAGGAGGTCCTGCCTGGCCAGTGGGTCCCTCCTTCCTGCTGACACTAGCCAGACACCTGCTAGGGACTGTCCCACGCCAAGCACCGTGGAAGCATCAGGCAGGAAGAATCCCCTGCTCCTGGGGATTCAACAGTCTGCCAGAAGAAGGTTGGTCCAAGGTAGTTTGGCCCAAAGCACAGAGAGAAAAGTCAATGCTGACCAAATGAGCTGGGGACTGACATTGCCCCCAGAAGGACAAACTATTCTGCCCTCCCAGGTTGGACAAGCTATAGAGAGGAAGCGATTTTTGAGCCCATAATAGGATTTCAGGAGGCAAGAAAGAACATTTCAAGCAGGAAAGAAAGGATCAAAGTAGCAGAGATGAGAAGTGGGAGTCAGGGAAGGGAGTGGCCGGGGCTGGCCGTGCACGGGAGGGTACGGGGTAGGGAGGCTCGGAAGACCGGAAGAGGAGACAGCAAATGCCACACGCAGGAGCGCAGGCGCTCCTTCAACCTTGAAAGGTCAGAAGCAGGAGGGCTGCATTGAGAACAGCCAACCGGACTGCTGAGAGCAGAGCGGAGGGTACATGGGGGCACCAGGAGCTCCAGGCACGGAGACCCCCGGCCAGGACAGGAGTGGGGAAGAGGCCACAGATCCGAAAGGCAACTCAGAGTTGAGATGTCCAGTCTGGTTGGTGGAGTCAGGTGGGGGTCAGAGGAGCTGGACTCACCTGCATCCAGAGGCCGCCGCCCTGCGGGGCACTGAGCGCAGCCAGCCTGGAGCCGACACTCGGAGGTGGGCAGCTGTTCACTTAGCTTCTCCCGAGGCTTGTTGCTGCCACTCAAGGCAGCTCAGACTGGCACTCAGAGAGCTGGCAGCTGGCTGCCTAGCAACCCGGCTCCTCCACACTGAACCTGCCACACACGTGTGCAGCACGCTCGCAGTCGCCCCCACGCACTGCACAAGCACGCAGTCATGCATGCCCCCGTGCACACACACGTGCACACATACTCACACTGTTGCACACCTGTGCATGCACAAGCATGCACGCCATCACACAGGCTTGCACGCACACGTGCATACACATATGCGTGCAAATCACACACCTAGGCGATGGGCACGCGCACACACACACGCACACGCAGAGGTCACTCTCCGATTGGAGGCAAGCTCATCCCCAGCCTTTGCCTACCCAACACCCTTCCCTCAATCCTTCCTGCAAAGCCCCAGACCTGCCCGGTTCTGCCCAAGCTCCCCTCTCCACAAAGCCATTCCTCACCGCCCCACGCAAAGCCCTGTCGTTGTCGGGGCCTCATGACGTCTTTCTCGCAGAACCTCTTGCAATGGCATCTTAGACAATTATAATAAGAGTAATGAAGGTGAGTATGCATTGATGGATCCAAGCAGGGAAACTAAATGTAGATGGGGGCCGGGGGAGGAGGGGAGGAAGAGGTTCTATTCTATCCCATTCGCTGGTGTTTGGACCCAAAGCTGATGACCGGCATGCACAGCAGCCCAAGCCCTGGGCCCCCAGGGCTCGGGGCTACACAGCCTGGCAGGCGGGACAGACGACTAAGTGTGGGGTCACAGACACAGACAGGGACGAGGCTCTGAAGTAGGGCAGGGGGCCTGGGAGCTAGGGGGCAGGGGAAAGGTGTGAGGAAGGCCTCCAAAAGCAGAGGAAAAGGACAGACGCCCTGGCCCAGCACTTCGGGGGTCGTCCCTAGATTCCCAGAACCAGGTGAGAAGCACACTCCGGCTGGAGGTCCAGGCTCAGCCGGAAGCAGAGAAGCCCCAGGCAGCATGCCCCTGGGGACCGGGGTGAGACCACGTCCCCGGCTCTAGTTTCGGATACCCAGGGCGGAATTGGGCACCTGATCAGAGAGAGAAGCGTAGGTGTAGCGGTGCCCAGGGCTCAGGGACAAAGTGCTGAGAACACCAATGGCCACCGCAGAGGGGGCCAAGTGGGCAGGGTGACCACCTGGGGACTCCACGGGATGTAGAAGGGGCTTGTGGAGGGGACGCGGGCTCTGTAATGACGTCCGTAGGCCTGGAGGAACAGGTCCTGCCTCCCTTCCCACGTGACCCAAGCCCCGGAATGAATCCGTTCTTCCTTCGACAGCTCCCGCTGAGCCCCTGGTGCACCTGCCACCCCCACGCCCAGCCTCTGCCCAGAGCGCTGACAAGCACCACAAAACCAAGACTACTGGAGGCTGTTGAAAAGCCGAGAGCAATTTTGCAGGCTGATTTAATTTGTCCTTGGTGCTTGCATTCTGAGGCTTCCTGGATTACAGACAGGGGTGACTTGTCACATCTGGTCTGCCTGCGGCTGGGGTAATTAGCATCAGCCCAGGTAGACCCTGAGCCCCCTGTGACAGCAGCCAATTCCCACATCCCAGAGCCCCTGCCATTTCCCGGAGAATATTACACTGTTCCGGGAGCTCTTCCAAGAGTGGGACCAGCCCATGTTCTAAGGGCTGAGGAGTTTCTAGAAAGACAGCCTCCTCTTCTGGTTGTGGCTCAAAGACAGTCTTGTGGATTACTGGTAGTGAGGAATCAGACAGACTTTCTCGTCTCAGCTCTGCCCCTTCCTCACTGTGCAACCCTGGGCAGGCTACATAACCTCTCTGAACCTGTGTGTCTTCGTCTGTAAAATAGAGCTAAACGTAACGAGGCCATCAGTATGAAAAGCGAGAGCGATGTGAGGGGCTAAGGCCTGTGCCCAGCACGTGGCCAGCATTACCAAAAATCACTCCTCTTCCTTCTTTATTGTGTTCCCGCTGCTGCTGGCTCAGGGGTGCTGAGGTGTGAAGGAACAAGCCCTGGCTTTCAAGCTGCATTTCCTGGAGTTCAACCCCAGCTCTACCTTGTGTAAATCAGCCTGACTTTCAGAGCCTCAGTTTTGGAAATGGGAAATGGGAACAATATACAGAAACCACCAGGCCAAGGTAAGAACTCCAGGGAAGATACCTAACACTGGGCCTGGGGCACAGCAATGCTCAGGCATGGACCCCCTTCCCCATGCTGGGAGCAGATGACAATGGCCATCAGAGTGGGCTCTTCCCGGATCAAGAGCAACAGGGGGCACCTGGGTGGTAGGGGCGCCTGGGTGGCACAGTGGTTAAGCGTCTGCTTCAGCTCAGGGCGTGATCCCGGAGTTATGGGATCGAGCCCCACATCAGGCTCCTCCGCTATGAGCCTGCTTCTTCCTCTCCCACTCCCCCTGCTTGTGTTCCCTCTCTCGCTGGCTGTCTCTATCTCTGTCGAATAAATAAATAAAATCTTTAAAAAAAAAAAAAGAGCAACAGGATTTCTTTCTTGCAGGAGCCGAAACAGGTCTGACCAGGAGCTCTCTCCATCCTGCACTCAGGGTGACCTAGAAACTTGTCCAGCTTCTGCCATGAGTGGCTTGATCCAGATCCCCCTGCCCGCTCATAGATATTCTAGTAAAAGTATAGCCAGGAGATATGGCTGGTGTTAACAGTACGATGATTAAGATATGAGATTCCAAGTGGACAGCTTTTAAATGCTTCCCTTAAAAGGCTGCAGACAAGATCAAGCCTTGCAATTTGCCATCTGGGAAAGGTCTCTACCAGCCACCATTTTTGGGGTTCTTCCACCAGATACTGGGTGAGGCAGACTGGTTGCAAATGCGGCCGCTCTTGGCAGTGTGATTTTGCACATCTATCAAGAGGCCAAATCTATTCCTCTACCTCTTGAATGACTTGCTTTGGCCAACAGAATGTGGTGGGAGTGACATGACGCCAGTTGCAAAAACCGGGCATGCCTCTACTGCTTTTCTTGGGCACCTGCCATGTGAATAAACCCAAGTTAGCTTGCTGGTGGCTGAGAGGCTTCCAATAGCTCCAGCTGCCCACCAGCCACCCACCAGGCATGTCGATGAGGCGATCTGAGACGGCCAATCCTCAGCCCATTAGCCAGTTCAACAGAGACACATGAGCCAGCCCAGCCAAGACCCGCCACATCTGGCCCAAAAGCAGAATTCCCAGCTCATGCATTGACTTGTGAGCAACAATAAATACCTTTTTTTTTTTTAAGCTCCTGAGTTTGGGCTACTTTGTTACGTAGCAATAGCTTACTGATACACCATGCTAAGTCATTTGACGATCTTCCTTTATCTTTATTAAAGTAACTCTGTGAGCTAGGAATTCCTATCCCAATGGTACCATAGAGGAAAGTGGGCTTTACAAGGCTTCAGCCAACTTGTAAGAATTGGGGTAGAAATTGATAGAGCCATGAACAAACCTGTCATTTGCTTGACTTAATAGGCTGTGTTCTTTTCACTAGGGCAACTTCTCTCTTTCCTCCTGTTAAGAATAACAGATGGTTATTTCCAAGGAGGACTGGAGAGGCCCAAGTTAGGGTGATTGCTCTCATGATGGGGCAAATCATACTGCATAGCTAATGTTCCCAGCCCCCGTTAAAAACCCTGGTGGAATTTGGGGGCAGGTGTTTTTTATCTTTAAATGTGACTTCCCGTCAAGAATTTCAGTCCTTTCCAGCAAGTATAAGAACTGTAGCTTTGACCTTCTCTTGCTCGTTAATTAGGGTATTGGAGGGAAAACAAAGAAACCACGTGTATGGGCAGAAGGAGAGCTTCCAAAACTAAGCGCTCCTTAGGACCACTCGACTGAAAAATTTCATTAATTCATTAATTAAGATATACAGCATGAGAATTCCAGGGAAAACAACAAATACCATCTGTACTGTGTAGGGGCCAAATTTTTCTTGTAGCCTCTAAGACCCAGTAATGAGCACATGCTCTGAATTATTCTCCAAATTAACTGCTTTGTGGGAGAAGCGCGGTATTGGCAATCCAATTATGTGTCAAACAGTGTTCAGAAAGCTGCGTCTGTGAGGCTTAGGAGTGATCTTCTTGGACCAAAGTTATAGGGAGGAGGATTACATATAGCCGAACATAAGAAGCCTCGTTCCAAAAGTCAGAAGTGTCTTGGGATGGGATGGGCTGCCTCGTGAGGTGGTGAGCCCACCAACACCAGGGGTATGTAAGCAGAGCCTGAGTCTGGCCACGGGAATTGTGATTTTCTGCAGGAAAGGGAAAGCTGGGGGTTCGATGAAATGCTGATGCTGGCCGCTTCCCACTGTGAGATTCTCTTTCATGATTTCTGAAAGGTGAGCCCTTTACCTAGAGAAGATTGTTTTCTTAACTATGTCATTAGAATATTCGTGGAAACCTAGTGTCTGAACGTCGTCAGTGCTCAGAGCAGCACACTAGTAGCAGACACCGTAGATGACTTTCTAGCAGGATGGCCGGGTTCCACGAATCATTAAAATTCGAGGCGTTTTCCCACTTGGTTTAAAATTTCCAGCCTTTTGAAAGCTCAAATTGGGGGCCTAGCAGGAGGCATTTCAAAAGCAAATTGTGACTGATGATATTATTTTGGCCTCCGTTGGACTGGCACTTTGGGTGACCGTGAGGCATCAGGCAAGAAACCTCTTTTGACACCTTACAAAATGTTTAGATTAATCAAATTTTAAGGCTGGCTCCTGGGTGGGAAGGATGGAGCCCGCAGGAGTGGCTGGAACATTTTACCATATCTGGGTTGATCACAGAGCGCAATGCATCTGCTTTTCTAGCAATTACAAACATTGAGTCAGACAAGTGCTGCCTCTGTATGTTTAATTGGTAAAAATACTCTAATTAGATTTTTAATAGATGCCTTCTGACAGCAGAAACAACAAAGATGATTGATTTTTCTCGTGAAATCTTTGGAGGGAAAATTCTCCTACTTTCAAATTTGTTTAGAAGCCATTTCTCTGAAGCCCCTTCAGTTAACATTTGGGCTCTAGCAAGCCTCTCTGGTGCAGAGTGTGTTTCAAATATTAATGGGGGTCTAAATCTGTGTTCTTTCTCCGCTCAACCTTTTGCGCTCAAAATTCATGAGTGTATATTGATTTAGGCAGCCTTCCCAGGACCCTTGTACCACTGGGCTCTTTTGTTCAATGTTAATATGCCCCAACTTATCAATTATTCACTTGCTAAGTGAAAGCAATATAAATCTAGTATTCTGAGCAAAAAGAACCGTTCTTTCCATTCCCTAAAAATACGATGGCAGCAGAAGCTGGTGACTTCGCCAAACTCACGCTTGATTGAGTGCGTAACGATGCCCGTGGGTTCGACTGTGTTTCCTTCTCTTCCGTCGGAGGTGCAAGAGCAGTAAAGCCAAAATTAGCAAACAGACACACTCTGGAACAAGTTTTTCACGTTATACTTAGAGGAGGAAAAAAAGAAAGAACAGGAAAAGAAGATGAGCGTCAGGGATTTCACATACAGGGAAAATTGGGGACCATCCTAAAATGGAGGTCTCTTTGCTAACTCTCTTTTTTTTTTTAAGATTTTATTTATTTATTTGACAGAGAGAGAGACAGCAGCCAGCGAGAGAGGGAACACAAGCAGGCAGAGTAGGAGAGGAAGAAGCAGGCTCCCAGCAGAGGAGCCTGATGTGGGGCTCGATCCCAGGACACTGGGATCATGCCCTGAGCCGAAGGCAGATGCCGCCCAGGAGCCCCTCTTTGCTAAATCTTTAATATCGTCTACCTCTGCTTCCCTAATGTGACCGTGACCCTGGGCCATGGTGATGCCAGTCATCACAGCTACCGTTCATGCAGGACCCACCTGTGCTCCCATCCCCCCTCTCCCCCACCCCGGCAACTCTACAAGGCAGGAAGTGATACATTTTGCAGAGGAGGAAGTTGAGACACGAAGAGGAAGAAAAGTGACCGGCTGGGGATCACACGACCCGGTTAAAGGTGGAGTAAGAACTTGAATCCAGTTCGATTTACTCAGACTGCGTGCATGTCATTACCTTGATATGCTCAGCTCAGCTCAGCTCAGTCGAGGCGATGCAGCTAGCTGCGGTCAGGACTAGGGTTTACGTGCGGGGCTGACATATTCCAAAAACCTCCGCTTGGCCTGCGTCTCACCTTTCAGATCCCCCCCGAGACTCATCCACGTTCTCAATCAGGAGAGCAACATTCTGTAATAGTTAAGATACTTCTCAATTCAGTTATCTATCAAATAGGGTAGTCATGCTGGCTTTATTCCATAGTTACAAGGAGTAAAGCAGGAAACGGTATGTATATAAACGACCAAACACATAATAGACCTTCCATAAAAACTGGTGTCCTTTCCCTTCTCCCTCGACTCCTTCCCTTTCCCAACCCTGGTAGGACAGAGCACTTAGCTGTGTTGGAATGTGTACAGCATGACTTAGAAATACAAAGGGTTTCTGGTTAATTAACTCTCAGTTAATCAGATAATTCAATTAACCACAGTGCTGCCATTCCCCTGAGCAATTGGTTAATTGAAGTTTTATTGTATACAAAGCATTAAAGAGTGTCATCCAGTAACACTACTTCTAGAAGAAATGGAAGCAAATGATGATATGATCTTTGAGTCAGTCTCCAACTCAACCATCCCTTCACTGTCCAACCCTGTCGTGGGACCCTCGTTCAATTCATTTGCTAGACACTATGGCCAATAGTATCAGAGCTCCTGTCCCATTCAAGATGAACGACAGTTGGGTCCTCATCCCACCAGCCCCCCTCCACCATCTTGTGTGCATGCAGTGGGTGGGGAGGGGGAACTCTAGTCTTTATTTCATGTATGAATCAGGGTTCTCTATAGACACAGAACCAATAGGATATAGTTATATTGAAAGAGAAGGATTAAAAGCGATAGGCTAATGCAGTCATGGAGGCCAAGATGTCCCATCTGCTGTCTGCAAGTTGGAGGCCCAGGAAGGCTGGTGGTGTGGTTCTGGTCCAAACCCAAAGGCCTGAGAACCAGGGGAGCCAATGATATAAGTCCCAGTCCAAGTTCAAAGGCCTGAGAACTGGAGAACGAATGTCCAAGGGCAGAAGATAGATGTGGCAGCCCAAGCAGAGAGCAAATTCACCCTTCCTCTGCCTTTTCTCTTCTAATCAGGCCCTCGGTGATTTGGACGATGCCCTCCTGCATTGAGTGAGGGTGACTTCTCCCTCAGTCTACCAATTCAAACGCTAATCCTCCTGAAACACCTTCACAGACACACCCAGAAATGTTTTACCAGCTATCTGGGCATCCCTTAGCCCAGCCAACTTGATACATAGAATTGACAATCACACTTCCCCTCTTCATCTTCTTGACTCACTTTCCAACATTGCTCTTCCACATTTCTTCCCTCCTGAAAGCTCCTCTCTCTTAAGACACCTCTTGGAAAAGGAGGATGCATCCAGCACAAGGAACCCTATCATTGACTTGCCATTCACCCTGTCCATCCAGAATAGTCTTCATGTACCCCTGTGATCCCAGCAGAATTAATATTACGGCTCCCCCATTTTTACTGTCTATGGGTTCAGAGAATTTTCTCCGTTCTTTAAAGTTGCCTTCTCTGCCTGTATTCAAAACCCCATCCATCCTATCCTATTTTCATCTGTTTTTCCTCAACTATTTCCTTTTTGAACATCTTGAAGGACTCATTTTTCTAAGAACGTTTGAGCATTAGATGACTCAACAAGGACCCTTCCTTTCACCAAAGACCTCTTTCTGCTTTCAAATATGATCAGTTCTGCCACTTTCAAGGCCTTAATAAAGATCTAATTGTGCCAGGCATGGTAAAAGAGGCTTACATACACATACTCTTGTGGGGGCTTTGGAAAAATCACCTTTCTCTTGACTCTTCCCATTTCTGGTTCTTAGCCAACCACCTTCTTCACTCATTAAAAAAATACGTCAGATGATTGTCTCTTTCTTCGCCTTTGGTTTCTATCCACTTCCTAATTTCCAGTAACAACAGGTTTTCCACCCAAACACTCTCTTGAAATGCTCTGTTCAAGGCAACCGAGGACACCTTGCGAAACCCAAACGACCTCCCTAGTTCTGAGCCTATCAGGCCTCCGTAACACTTGACACCTTGAGCATTTGCTCATTCATGGAAATGAGCATGTTACTTAATCACTAGGAATGTTATTTGAGTTCTCCGATGCTCAGCCTCAGAAAACGTGTCCTTTTCTAAGAGAAGGACAATGATGGAGGATCCAGGAAAGCGGTACATAGGAAAGACTTAGCCAGCAGGAAGCACAGGGCAAATGCCCCACACATGATACCTGCCAGCATTGCTAATGGCAGAAATCACAGGTGAGGCCTCAGGGGGCTGCAGAGGCGCATGGGCAATCCTCATTTCAGAAAGCACACTGTCCACGCTCAAAAAAGAAAAGTTGAGCTTAAAATGGAAGCCTGGGAGAATTCTAAAAAACAGCTCTGTGGGAACTTAGAAAGCAAGAAAAACTGATGACCATAGGGAAAGGGAAGGAAAAATAAAACAAGAGGAAAACAGAGAGGGAGGCCAACCATAAGAGACACTTAGTTATAGGAAACAAGCTGAAGGTTGCTGGAGGGGAGGTAGGTGGGGAGGATGGGGTAACTGGGTGATGGGCATTAAGGAGAGCAGGTGATGTCATGAGCCCTGAGTGTTGTATGCAACTGATGAATCACTGAACTCTATCTCTGAAACTAGTAATACAGGATATGTTAATTAAATTGAATTTAACTTTTTAGAAAAAGCAAGTAGCAATCCTTCAGAACAAGAGGAGACTCTCTAAAAACAAATCATGTTGGATTCTTTGCATTTCCCTTTTAAATACATTACCAAACCAGCTAATGAGGGAAATGCTGGAACAAAGAGTCTTGATTGGAGGAAGTCTTCGGACAATGGCTCTCATAATTGTATTGTTAATGATTTGGGCAAGAAGCTTTCCTGTGACTTTGCCATAAAGCTTTAAAGCATTTAGCGTTTGAATTAGTGAACGTTGCATGGGTAAAATTTGCATCTGCATTTGCCGACGCGGTGAGGAGAGATCCAGAATGACGTCAATGGACTGGAACTAGGAAAGTCTGAAGAGACTGGAAATAGAAACAAATCCTAGCGTGATGAAATTGAGGGGGGATAAATGTTAACTTCTGCAGGAGAGTCCAAAATCCAACATCACAAATATAGAGCAGACGTGGCATAGCATAGAAGCGACGTGTGTGGAAAAGTCTTGGGTCGTAGCTGTAAAGAGGCTAGCAGCCCGGAGGTGCCAGAGCATCCATCACCGAGCAAGGAGACCCCACCTGAAACTCATGCTCACCTGGAAGAAGCAGAAAGGTGATGATGAGAGAGATGTCTGATGCAGCTGGAGGGGAACGTGAAGCAGACACAGTCCCTGGCCCTTTAAGGAAGCCAATACATTTCTTTATTTTTTTTTCTCAAACTTCTAGGAGTGGACTCTCCGAAAAACTTGCCGCTGGACGAGCCCTGGTTAAAATAATAGCGAACATTCATTGACAGTTTATCTGTGCTTCTTCACCTCCCAGTTTTGTTAGCCCGGGCGATCAGATCGTTCCAGCCTCGGTTCCTCATCTATAAAATGGGAATGTATTTGTTCTCTGTACCGTGGAACAAATTACCACACTCTAAGTGGTTTCAGACAGCACTTAGAATTGGCTCACGGTCTTGTAGGTCAGAAGTCCAGGCACAGCGTGGCCGGACTCTGTGCTCGGGGTCCTCCACAGAGCCAAAATCAAGGGGGAAGGGGATGCGTTCTCATCTGGAACTCAGGGGTCACTGCCAAGCTTATGCATGTGGTCGGTAAATCCAGCTCCTTGCTGCTCTGGGACTGAGGTTCCCATCTTCCTGCCAGCTGCCAGCCAGGGGTCTCTCTCAGCCACCAGAGAACCTGTTCAGTTTCTTGCCACGAGTTTCCTTTCCTCACACCGCCTCCCCTCCCGCTCTACATCTCTGAATTCCTCTGTCTCTGACCTCCAGAGCCAGACTTTTTTTTTTTTTTAATTTTTAATGTGCTCATGCAATTAAATCAGTCCCACCTGGTCATCTCCTTTTCTTTAACCCTACTGTGCCAGGTAACATACCTAATCGTGGGAATGAAATCCATCATATTCACAGTCCCGGGGATTATACAGGGTGTCTACACCGGGGATGTGGATGTTGCAGGATCCTGTAAGAGCTCTGCCTATCGCCAGGAATCATAATAACATTTAGCCTGCAGGATTGTCATGAGACTTGAGATAAGGCGTGCTGAGCTCCGTGCCCGGTGCCAATCACAGAGCAAGCATTCGACGTCCTCAGTGTCACTTTTCTTGGCAGACGTATGAGTCCAAGATGTCCCAATCCCTGGAATTTCTTTTCAGAGATAACCTTTGCTGGTGCCTCCAGCTGATACCCACCCTCTCTCTACATCAGAGTTTGGCTTCCTACCCACCTCCCTCCAACCCCATTCCACCACGTCCCAGTCATGGATGCCCAGGGAGCACCAGGGCATCAAACCCCCGCTCGAGAAGCCCATGTGGATGTTTCCGCTGGAATGCCAAGACAGCAATTCCTGCTGGTCTCCCCTGAACTCAGCACAAGACTCGCTGTGGGGATTACGTTGACAGATCAGTATCTCCCCTGAATGCCTTCAGAAATGCAGTGTGAATACTCGATCTGCCAGTGTTAACAACACACTACACACTACAATCCTGTCCTTTAAAAAAAGGCGGGGTGGGGGGGGCTTCTGAAGGCCAATGAAGACAATCTCATTGAAAACATCATGTGTAATCCTCCCTAAGGGGGAGCTATAGCTCCAATATTTAGTAACAAACTTCTGTTTTGTTTTATCCCCCTCCCCCTAAATTATTTATAGGAAAAACATCAACATTTCTGCCGCTTCCAGCCTGATGAGTTTTTCTTTGTAAACCCTGGACTGGGGAATCTGGGAGCCTGGATGTGATTTCTGGCTTTGCAGCCAGCTCTCCAAGTGACCTCCAGCAGCTGTCTTTCTCTCTGGACTTCAGGGTCTTCCTCTGTAAGGGAGGCAATACAGATCAGTGATCCCCGAGGCTCCTTAAGTCCTAGGCTCACAGGAAATAATCCTGGAATACTGGCTACACCCTTCCCTCTCTGGGTAACCTCGGTGCCCACAGCTCACAGGGTAGCATACGATTGTCCTATGACCATGTCTCTCCGGGTGTGGGATGTGTCCCTGGATGCGTGATGTCTCTCCAGGTGGACCCTGTGGTCCTGCAAGCCGCTGGCTGTTGTACACTTAGTTCATTTCCCTCTCAGATATTCATTATGTGCCGACTCTGGGTCATAGATTGTTCTAGGCGGGAGGATACAGTGATGGATGAGACACAGTCTCCTCCCACAAGTACGTCACAGTCCAATAAAAATCTGGCTGTAAGCATGTGATCGCAGTCCAGCTTTGCACGTGAGTTTTAAAGGACAGTGCCGGGTGCAGGGCTCAGGGACAAGGTGTCCTGGGTGTCCCCCAGACAGGGACACCTGGGTGGCTCAGTCAGTTAAGCCTCTGCCTTTGGCTCAGATCGTAATCCCAGGGTCCCGGGATCAAGTCCCGCATCAGGCTCTCTGCTCAGCGGGGAGCCTGCTTCTCCCTCTGCCTGCTGTTCCCCCTGCTTGTGCTCTCTCTCTGTCAAACAAATAAATAGAATCTTAAAAAAAAATTTTTTTAAAAGGTGTGGAGGACAGTAAAGAGAGGAAGAGGAGCTGACACGGCGTCTTGAGGGACAGAGGAAAGGTGGCAAACACACAGGGCCGGGGAGAACATTCCAGGCTGTTGGTGTCAGGAAGGTGCAAAGCACTGGGGACGATTGAGGGACAGAGCTTGAAGACGCGGGCAGCATAGCAGATGACAGAGAGGCGGGCAGGAGCCAGGCCTGGGGGGCTTTGTATAACAAGCCAAGAATCTCAGGTTGGGTCTTGCAGGCACCAGGGAGCCCTTGTAAGGACTTCAGGTGGAGGAGTCCCAAGGGAAGATGGATATTTTTTTAGAAAAGTTGGTCTGGCAGACAACACCCGCTGCATTGCATGACTCCAGAGGGCGCCTTTCACATCATACCCTAGGTCAGCGGTGCCCCCAAAACTCCCCTGCTTGTAATGTGAACAGAGCCCCTGGAGTCAAGGAGCTCAGCCCCTCTGCAGACAGCAGTGACAGGTGTGGCCTGGAGGCGACAAGACTGAAGCAGAGAGAAGTCAGGGGGCTGCCGCCATGGCCCGAGAGAGAGAGAGAGAGAGAGAGAGAGAGAGAGAACAAATTCAGAGCCAAAGCAAGAACAGCACGCTATTTCTTCCATAACCCAAAGCACCGGACTCAGTAATTAACACGCGATTGGAATAACCAAGAGGCTTCAAAACCAAGGAATAGTACCCCCAAGTTGTGCACTCCGCAGTAAAGACACAGGCGAAATGGTTAGAAATGTAGCTGCTCTCCTCCACTCTGCGGACCCTGGGAGTGCCATGTGCCCCGACAAAGGGCCTCCGAGCACCTGCGGCCCGGAGCACCCAGGACTGAAGATCAGACCTCCCTCATCCTGGAATACTACTCTCTTCCACTGAGCTGCCGGCGGCGGGAGCCACACGCAGGACGCTGGGAAGAAAGAGGGGAGCCTACAGACCCAGCCACGGGAGGGAACGCTGCCAGGCCGCGCGGTGGGGGCTGGCCCTGCCCAAGCACCCTCGCCCAGGTTTGCTGAGCCCTACAAGCTCCTATCGCCCTAAAAGCCCTGGGTTTGGATGGAGGCATAGCCAGAGTGAAAGGGCTGGCCTGGGCCTCAATCAGAACCAGGTTTCCTTTGAAGTTCATTTACTCCCAAAGGAGGTAAATCAAGAGGAATGGGAGCGCCTGGAAGGACAGTGTGACCACGTTGCACACACACGCACACACACACACACACACACACACACACACACAAATTCAATCAGGAAACTGGCCCAGAAAGCCTCATCTTTAAAGATCTCTCCAACAAATGGCATCGTGCCCATTTTCCATTACGACCCAGAGCTACACGTAATTGAAAGGAAGCCCACGGAGAGGATGACCGTAAAACACCGACCCTTCTCTCCTGGTAATTGTACGATCAAATTATGAAGGACTCTGAGCCAACATCTCAGCTTTTATGAGGCAGTGGAAGACCCGTTGATCCTACTGGAGGGAAGAAGAAAGGGACCCTGGCAAGTGCCTCTTGCCGCCATCGGGAAGGGACTCACTTCTCCCTTCTCTACATTCCCTTTGAATGATCAGAGCCGGACGATTCCCTCCCACGTGTCGAGTGCGGGCATTTTCCAGATCTGCATTCCTACTTGTTTTGCAACAGCCTTGCAAAGATGCACCCTTGCTGGGGAAAAACAACACCGGGCGAATCCTGAGCTCGAGGTTCCGATTGTTACCTTCATGTAATCAACACATATCATAGATGATGAGGTTACGGAACACAGGTGAGGTTCAGTGGGGTGGAGTCCGGAGCCGACGACCAAGAAAGAATTCTTGAGGCGTCTTTGGTGCAAAATTGGTGGTTTATTAAAGCACGGGGACAGGACCCGTGGGCAGAAAGAGCTGCTGCACCGGGTTGTGAGGGGTGGCCGATTATATACTACGGGGTTGGGGGAAGGTAAGGAAAAAGGGAGGTTGAGAAATACTTTCATATATTAAAGAAGACTCACAAGATACCAGAGGCCTTGCCATTGTCAAGTTAAGGTTGTTTTTCCCTCTAGCAAGGCATTAACATGAAGATAGTTGGGAACTTTCTGGAGGCTGCAGATTATAAGGACATTTAATTGTATCTACATTCCCTTCCGGAAGCTAGGTTACTGGTGGAAATGCTTCTGTTCTTGTAAACTGCTAAGACATTTGTAAACTGAGGGAGACTCGAGTCTTGCAGGATCGTGGTATCTATAGGTTAACTGTTTCTTTGTCCTTTAGGGCAGCCAGGGGTGCCTGAGGAATGTCACGTACATCCCATGGGGGGTGGGTGTTGCAGGGCGTCAGTTTCTGCTTTGTCCTCAGCTTGCCTTCTGTTCCCTCATCAACAGAGAAGGTGTCCAGTCCTGGGGTGATTTCTTCCGCACCCACGGATATGTTGAGATCTCCAAAATCTGTAAATGCAAAGTGAGGTCACATTTCCATTAATGTCCAAATGATAATGACGTGGAGCCCTACCTACCCAGGCGGGCTTTAGGCCCCTCATGTGTGTGCACCCTGAGTGTTTTGGGGAGACCCTAGGGGAGCAGAGAACCCAGAGGGTTTCCACTGAGATGAACCCAGTAAGGAGAAGGAGCAAAGCATCTCACCCATCCTGTCTAGGCCCCCCTTGGGGACAATCAGACAATCAAGAGCTATTGTCCAAATAAAGAGGTAAGAAATAGCTCTCGATTTAAAAACCAAATGTGAGAAGCTGCCCTCTGGGTCCGTCCCTTCCTCCAAAGAGAATGTGTGCACGCAGGCCAGGCCTCGGTGTTGTGAAGGTCAGGTGGCCCACCAGAGGCAATCAAGTTCTTTTGTTTGGTAAAGGACCTGAGATGAGCCTCTTTGTGTTCAAGAGAGTCTGAGGAAGGCAGGGAGAGAAGATGATGGACAGGACCAGTGAAGGTGCTGGGTCCTGCATGGCATCATCTCTCCGTGGCCTGGGAAAAGCCGAAGCCTCAGTCTGCAAGAGAAATTAGTATGGTGAGTGTCATGCTCATGCCCAGAATAGAACTCAGAACCCAAGAGCCAACTCAATCCCATGCTCACAGACATGGCTTGTGGGGGAAGGCACACATGCCTCCATCGGGGTTAGAAGGAGCTGACCCAGGAAACTTGGCGGCCACCGCATGAGTCAGCACTTCAGCCAGTTGTGCCCTTTGGAGACACCGTGAACCCATTTCTCTGACTGCTCCTTGAGGTGGGCACTGAGCCTCAAGCTGTGTGCCCTTAGAACATTCTAGAATGTGCTGGTGAACCCAGGCAGAAGATAGGCGTGGACGCCACTGACACATGACTATGACCCAGCAAGCCTTTTCACTCCTGTCCCATCGCTGCTTTCCAGCCAGATCTACTGCCTCCCACTCGCTTGGCTCCAGCCACACTTAACTACTCACCGTTCCCAGACAACCCACACACCTCCACGCTGCGCTTCCCCCTGCTCGCAAGGTCCTTTCCCCTCTCCACGGAGTGATATTATATTCACCCCCCAAGACCCAGCTTAGATGCCGCCTCCTCGGGGGCGTGTCCCGGACAGACTGCATTAAGCTAAGGGACAGTGGCCAGACGTGTTCAGGTACAGAAAAGAAGGTGTTGAAAGATGCGCAGGGCAGGACCATGATAGAGGGGTGGCAGGAGAGGATGAACCAGAAGAGAGGTACAATCATAGGCTCTTTGGAAGAACCTTTTCAAGTATTATTGTAGAGAGATGACCATGAGAACACCCCTTTGCTGCTCCCTGTCCCTGGAAGATTCAGAAGCCCATGACATCAAGTGCCCTCAAATCATGGTGCCTAATGCAGGTCAATGCTTTCAGAATCTCCCTTTCCCCCAACACACCCGGACGGAACAGGCTGCTCTTGACCTTCCCACTAAAGAAACACATCCACTTCGGGCCCAGAGCGACCCTCCCCATGCCGACTGCTCCAGGCCTTGACCTGTGTCATCCTGTCATCGTTCATCTCACCTTGACCTTTAAGGCTGTGTGTATTCTTGTACCTCACTTGCCTTCCAGCTACAATTTTGTTGTTTTGGGTTTGTTTGGTTCTTTTCTCTCTTTCTTGGCTCAAGTGTGTGTGGATAGCTTTTTTTTTTTTTCTTTTTTCATTGGGGTAGAATGCACAAAGCATAAACTCACCATTTTTATCATTTTAAAGTGTACGATTCGGTGGCACCAAGGACATCTGCAGGATTGTGCAACCATCCATTCTCATTCCAGAACTTTCTCATCACCTCAGATGGACACCTTGTGCCCATCAAGTAATCACTCCCATTCCCCCCCCCACCCCGCCAGCTCCTGGCAACCATTAAGTTGCTTTCCGTCTCTATGCAGTAGCATTTCGTATTAATGGAATAATACAATATGTGATGCTTGCAACTGGCTTCTTTCACTTACCATAACATTTCTAAGGTTCATCCATGCTGGAGCACGCCTGAGTACTTTGTTCCTTTTCACGGCTGGACAACCTTCCATTGTGTGGACGGATCCCACTTCGTGTAGCCATTCATTCATGGATGGATATCTGGGCTGTCTCCATCTTCTGGCAAGTTCGAAGAGGGCTACTCTGACCATTCATGCAGGGCTGTCTCCATCTTCTGGCAAGTTCGAAGAGGGCTACTCTGACCATTCATGCACAGGTATTCATTTGAACGTGTATTTTCTACTCTTTTAAGTATAAATCTGGAAGCAGAATTGCTGAGTCACGTGGTAGTTTCATGTGTAATTTATTGAGGAACCACCAAACTGTTTTTGTGGGTAACTTACAAATGACGCCTTTCCCACTCAATCTATTCTAGAGGCTCGTCCTTCCATATGCCGGCTCAAGGGCAGCAGCTAGAATTTGGAGAACAACCCAAGATGTGCCCTGATTTATTAGAGAATGGCTTGGGCTTCCCCCAAACTTTCTACCTTCGGGTGGGAGGGGCCAGATCCTGCCGACTTGGCTCATGGCTCCAGGTTCTCTGCAGCAGAGGCAGAGAGAGGGCTGGAGGGTTGCAAGGGCTTTCACGAGCCAAGCCTAGCCAAGCGTGCTTGGCTTCCTCCCAGAATCCTATGTGGCCAGAGCTCAGTAGCGTGATCTCAATCTACCCCCAAGGAAGAGGAGAAAGTGTTCTCTTCCTGCATATTGGGGAAGAGGAAAACGAATCAGGGTTTGATTAAGGTAACCATGTTTCTCCAGAAAGGCCAGAAGGCGTTCATGACATGTTGGGGGAAAGCAGCCCTGGAAGGAGGGTCAGGGGAGCGGGTGTGCGTGGGTAACGGGGTTAGACAATGAATGGGAATGGCAGTCACTCCTAGTGACTGGGAGGCAGGAGAGGGGCTCGCACCAGGCCCCGGAGCACCCCTTCCAAGACAGGTCCAAGCCCAGAGAGGTTTCACAGGGTTGCAGATCTGGGAAGAGCCAGAAACCTCCTCTTATCCAATCCTGCTATTTTACAGAAGAGGAAACTGAGGCACAGAATGGGGAAGTGACTTGACTCCATGAAGACCCAGGCAACACAGGCCACTGGTCAGTCGTCTTGCTGAGCAGAATTGCATTCCCGCTGGGAACAGCTAATAATGTTCTCCAGATAGAGAGAGAGAGAGAGAGAGAGGGTCGCGTTCACAGCAGGAGCTCCTCTAAGCCACCTCTTCTAAAACAGAGACATACTCCTGACACCTTGGGGACACGCAAGGCAACCAATTATGCTCGTGGTCCCCAGAAGCCTGGGTGGCACTTGAAACTCGGGGCCATCTGTCCTGGGAGACCATGCCCCCATGAACGAAGCCTCTACTCCTGATTGTTGCCCCCCCTTCACTTCAGTCCTGTTGACAACCTGTCTCTGACGGGGCCCCGACGATTCCACGGGGTGAAAGCCATCAAGTTCAAGAAAAACTGACCTGACCGGTTAAAGCAAAATAAGAGGAACAGAAAAATTGCCAGAGCCCCGTGAATATTTTAAAGGAGTTCAATAATGCAAAATACCATTCTTAATAGCAAGAGGTCATAGCGTATGATTATTACAATATGACAAAACCAGCTGTCGGGGTTGGGTCGGACGCTAAGAACCCCAACAGAGGCGAGAAGCACTTGACTGCGGAGTGGGCCTGACTTGCCAATTGCAAATCCCTTCCACGTCTCGTGAGGTGTGAGGTGTGGTTGCTCTGCCTTTCGGCTTAGACAGTAACCTTAATAGGGTTAATTAATGGACCATTTTCAAAGTCCCCCTGTAATTTTTTTTTGATTGCCGTTACAAAATACACCACAGTAACCTTTCCTGCTTTTGTAATTACCGGTTTGTGAAATTCCAATTATTTCCTCCTTATGAACGATCACCTTTAAAGGAAGTTTCCCTGGTCATTGTTATGTGGCTTTCGGTTTGATAACAGAAATTATAAACCGCCACAGCCCACTATCACAGGCCATGAAATCCATGTCACGTAATGTTGCATGTAATTACACACTGCTTTAAACTGCTCATCTCTGCCTTGTCAATCTGCTTTGTGATGATCTGTTTATACGTCTGTTTCCTCCACTAGATTCTGGAGCGTTCAAGGGCAGGCACCTGCGATACGTACGTAATTCATCTCTGAGCCCCTGGCGTGGAGCATAGGTCTGCCCCCCTCCCCAGATTCCCTTTTCTTGAGTAGATGTGTGGTTGGATAGAAATCCGACGTACCACTCAGAATGCTTCACTTCTTTCAATCAGAAAGCACTTCCTCCCTCAAACAATTTCGCTATGCATAATACCGGTTTCTTTGATTCCTCTTTCTTTCAGGCCAATCTGAAGCAAATGATCCTAAATGTTAAAAATCCGTATCTCTGAACAGCAAGACAGAGAGCGGGTTTTATTTCCTTCTTTGTATCATGTTGTATTTTCCAAATTCTCTCCGACGAATATAGAGTTCTTTCCCATCTGAACATATTTAACGAAGGTAGCCTCTAAGTTTTAATTCAATAAACGTGCCAAGCGCAGGGAGCAGAGCCTAGTGTAGACTGCCCTCTAGGTGGGAGGGGCCATTCACATCGTCAATGTCACGATCATTGCTAACTGCCTGGACCAGCTTGAACCAGTCCTGTCAGGGCTCTGACTCTGCTTCCGCATCTCCAGAATTGGGGTGGTGAAGGCCAGGATCTCGGAAGTGCTCTCAGATCCCCAGTTTTATGGTACTACGGTACTACAAAGGTATTCTCTCTTCTTGATAACATTTTCTTCTCCTGAGCTTACTTTATTGTAAGAATGCTATATGGAATGCATACAACGTATGGAATATGTGTTCATCGACTGTTCCTGTGATTGTTAAGACTGCCAGTCAACAGTGGGATAGTCGTCCTTATGTTTGGGGGAGTCAGAACTTACCCACAGATTTTCTGCTATGCAAGGGGTTGGTGACCCTTAACCCTCCACATTTATCTACGACTGAATCTTTGCCTGAAATAAAGCCATTGCGTGGCTACAATGCCGGGTGCCTCGGTCACAGCAGAAGCCACTTAGCCCCCCAAGACGGGGACTGATGTCCCAGCATCACTGCAAAGGGGGTGAAGTTTAATCAAACAGATGTTAGAAGCACACCCACATTATCGTATTTTAACTTAAAGATGTGTAAATATGCATCCCTTCCTTGGAACCTGAGTTCCAAATAGCCATTTTATTTATTAGAAGCACAAGAAGAACTTTAGAGACGCTTCCAAGCAACAGGAACCTAGAATCCTTCCCAATTTATACACTCTTCCTCAGAATTTTACAGTTGCTTTGCCTGCACTCAATTTGAAGCAGTTTGTTTTAAGCAATTTGCTGTTATTAAGTCTTTCCCGGGTATTCGACTTAATTTCCATGGCAATGACAACTCTATTACTTTCCTACTCACATTCCATCACTACTGCAATATTTACCTAATTCTATAATTGCTATAACAAATATATTTTGTATGAACAGGTTCGGGACAAGTGTAATTGACTCTTGGTAAGCAGGCTATTTCCCTGGTTGGAATAGCTGTGAGCCCAGGGGGCACAAGGGTGCTGGGCAGTGGGTGTTACAGAAGGGAAGAAGAGTGCTGGTTAGCACAGCAAGGTGGGTAAGTAGAGGCCAGTGGAACACAGTAAGCTGAAAAATATGTAACACCCAGCTCTGGGTGGAGAGCTGACTTGCAGTGTTTGCAGATTTCTGTGCTGTCAATCCTTTCAACATGACATCACTGAATATGGAGTTGAGAAGAAATATGTACAATCAGCCCTTGTGACCTATAAACACCAGCTCCGGGACACACTGGTGAAGAGCATACCTTTGACCATGGCAATGACAAATCTCTCCAATTGGACCACGAAGCAAGCACACGCTCTCAAGAATTTCCAAGTGAACACATTTCAGATAGGTTACATTTTTCCTAGTAGGGAGGAAATATTTTCGTAAAATAACCTTTCAGCAATTGCACTTGGTTTCTCCTCTGCTGTGTCTGTGTCTTCCTCTGCTCGCCATCACCATGCCGATACCTGCAACCCACCCCCAGGCTGGAAAGCCTCCTGAGTCACCTGGGTCATTCATGTGACCCCAGACTCAGAACAGATCTCTAGCACGTAGGGGATAGGAAACACGGGGACAAATCAGCACAGGGGCAGGCTGGACCTCATCCTGATGTGCAAAGGTGGACAGTTGGAGAAGAGCTAGCTGGGAAGGAAGGGAACGGAATCTAATAGAAACTAATGGTTTCGTACCCCGCAAATGCATATGTAGAAACCTGCCCCATGATAGGCTAGTATTAGGAGGTGGAGCTTTGGGGAGGTGATTAAGCCATGGGGGTGGAGCCCTCATAAATGGGATTAGTGCCCTTATAAAAAAGGATTGAGAGCTCCCTCACCCCTCCCACCACGTGAGGACACAGCAAGAAGACAGCCGTGCATGAACCAGCAAATCTGCCAGCACCTTGATCATGAACTTCCCAGAGTCCAGAAGTATGAGAAGCAAACGTCTGTTGTTTAAAACACCCAGATTATGATCCTGTTGTTATAGGAGCTTGAAAGAGTCTGATGCCTAGGAAGAGAGGAGCCATCAAGTCTCTGCCACACAAGTCCAGAAGCTGGGTGTTCAGGGTCCCCCATGCCCGTCCCCATGGCCTCATGTAGACAACCCCTCAGAGACAGCCGGCATTTACTCTCTCGGATTTGTCAAAGACATTATTCTGCACTGGAGGTCAGCAGCCCGGGGCTCTGTCCTGCAGATTAAGCAGCCCTAACTGAGCGCCCACCAAGAGCCGGGCAGTCACGGGGCAAGGACCTGGCCCCAGCTCTGCAGCGCCCAGCCCACTCAAGTGGTGAGTAAGCAGATTGCAATTCTTTTGTGGTACTCAACATCTCCTATCTTACATGTCACCTACGACTCCATCAAAGAGCCTGGCTCTCAAATCAAGTGAAACCCAAAACCCGCATTTTTCTGAGGAGGAAATTAACGTGTTTACAAATATTCTATAGCAGCTGTCATTCACGGAGCTAAGGACTCCAACGGCACGGTACTTTCTGTTGATGCTTTACCACCCAAGTGAACAAGGCAGCAGTTCCATTAGTAATCAGTGATTGTTATGAATCTGGTGAGCATAAATGTTATTATTATGGCAATTATTCTAAAATGTGCGAGTTAAAAAGAAATTGTCATAGATGTGGAGGTAGGGGGTGTCGAGGGTATGAGAATTCTTTGAAATCCTCAGGAAGACCCTAGGGTCTGTTGTGCATCTACTACCTGTATGAGCACCTGGTTGATAACCACCAAAGCCTAGATGGTCTCAAGGAACATTCTCGTGCATCTTGGTCATTTCTACAGATCCTGATTCTCTAGAACTTGACCTTCTCATGTAACTGGCTTCCTCCGGCAGTAAGTACCCCACCCCATTCCCTCCTCAGGAGATCTCCCTCCGCAGGAGGGTGGCCGAGAAGGTCTCCTGCCATAGACTGGGGGTGGCACTTGTCCTACCACAGATCCCTTCCTGGTGAAGCTGTCTCTGGCATGACCACAGCCCTGTCTAGTCCTAGGCTCCAAGGCAGATCCTCTTCCCGTTCTCAGAGCCCCACTGAGACCTAGACACCTGCCACTGGAGCCCCTTTCCAGCCCTGAGTCCTTTCCCTTTGGTCCCAGGTTGTCCTCATGTACTTTCCATTTCCCTAAAGAAGTCCCAGGAAATTAGACTCCTTCTGTCCCTCCAACTCAGATCTTCCTCCTGCACAAAACATGGGGGCCAGCATCTCCAGATGCCCTGGGAGAACAGAAGAGGGAAGGACCAAGGGGCTCAAGGAACTATGATACTGGAGGGATCAGCCGTTACTACTTCCAAAATGTTATGCCACCGCATTTCAAGATATCACTGGGGTGGGAGTGGGTGATAAGACCCCCAAAACATGCTCAAATGGGCCATAACCCACCTCTGAAGGAGAGGGGTCCAGGCGGCCCTCCCCCCCCCCCCCCCCGCCCTTCATGAGGTTGAGCAGATAGGAAGAGAACATCCGCAGCAGGGGAGCAAACCTCAAAGAGGCCTCTGGCAGGACTCTCTTCCTCGGGCCCCACACTTCAGAAACAAACCCAGACACCTTCTGTTTGGAGAACAATACCAATTAATCTTCTCAGCAGGGAAAGTGCCATCTAGTTCCACCCTGAGAAGAAAGGGGCTGTAAGTACTTATAGGAAGAACTACAGAAAGAAAGTGCGAGCTCTCATCACAGACCCATGAGATTCCAAGATGGAGAAGACAGTGGGGAAGGTGGGAGGGAACTGGCCCAGTGCCCTGGTGGCCTGAGGGTCTGGTCTGGCTCCCTGAAATCCCTGTTATCTCCCATATTCTCCTCCCTACCTCCCTTCAAGCTGGTGTAACAAAAAGCCACACTCGGTGGCTAATAACATCAGACACTTATTTCTCACAGGTCTGGAGACTGAAAGGCTGAGATCAGAGTGACAGCATGGTCAGGCGGGGGTTCTCCTCCGAGTGACAGACTTCTCTCTGTGTCCTCACATGGTGGAAGAGGGAGGGAGGGAGCTCTGTGGGGTCTCTTTTATAAGGGCACAAATTCCATTCATGGGGGCTTCACCTTCATGACCTAATCACCTCCCAAAGGCCCTCCCTCCTAATGCCATCACATGTGGTCGTGAGGATTTCAACATGAATCTGGGGGGCAGACAAACATTCAGACCATAACCTTCCACCCCTCCCCCCCCAAATTCATGCTCTTCTCACATGCAATGCGTTCCTTTCAGCCCAACAGCCTCAAAAATCTTAATTCTGTCCATCATCAACTTTAAAGTCCAAAGTCTCATTAAATATCATCATGTGAATGAGACTGGTCTGAAGCAAATTGCCCTCCTGCTGGGAACCTGTGAAATCAAATACGTTTTATGTTTCCAAAGTACAATAAGTGGAGCAGGCATAAGACAGACATGGTCATTCCAAAAGAAATAGGAGGGAAGGAAGGGGTGACAGGTCTCAAGCAAGTCCAAAATCCAACGTGGTAAACAACATTAAATCTTAAAGCTTGAGAGTAATCTCCTCTAACTCAGTGCTCGGCCCTCTGGAGCGAAGGTCCTGGCTTCTGGACACACTGGAGCATTCTTTCCCCCAACCTCCAATCCCCACCCACCCCCACCCCCGCCCATCAGATGGCTTTATTGAGCACAGCCCACAAAGCGGGTCTCCCAGATGGGAATGGTATGCTGGTGACTCTACCCATCTGGGGTCACTTGAGTGGCCCTGCCCCCACAGCTCCACTGGACAGGGATCTGGTCCCCAAGGCTTTGCAGGACACTGTCCCCATGACTTTGGGTTGGGCATCGTCTGGTCTGTTGGAACCCAGGTGCTGCCCCCCACTTTTGAAACCAAAGAGGCAGCCCTGATGATCTCTGAATTGCCTCTGAGGCCCTTCTTCCCTTGTGTGGAAGAGTATCACGTGATCGCAGGGGACTAGCTCTATTGTCCTGACTATAAAATCTAGGTAGGACAACCTTCCTTCATTCCTGTCTCCTCCTTCAGTCCAAATGGGCTGTTTTCCAGCTGGGGTCACTGGTTATGTCCGTAGTTCACACCCTTATCAAAGGGTCCTTGGCCATACCCTAAGTGTTCTCTTAAGAACATACTTTCTCATTTTTTGCAATATGGATAGGCTAAGAATTGTCCAAATGATTAATTTCTGCTTCCCTTTGGATGAACAATTCCATCTTTAAGTCATTTCTCTCTTTTCACATTCTACCATAAGCGTTCAAGAGAAGCCAAGCTGCACCTTCAACACTTGGCTTAGAAAAAATTCAGCCAGGGGCGCCTGGGTGGCACAGCGGTTAAGCGTCTGCCTTCGGCTCAGGGCGTGATCCTGGCGCTATGGGATCGAGCCCCGCATCAGGCTCCTCCGCTATGAGCCTGCTTCTTCCTCTCCCACTTCCCCTGCTTGTGTTCCCTCTCTCGCTGGCTGTCTCTATCTCTGTCGAATAAATAAATAAAATCTTTAAAAAAAAAAAAAAACATTCAGCCAAATACCCAGTGTCATTGCTCACAAGTTCTACCTTCCACAAAACACTAGTATGTAAATACTATTCTGCCAATTTCTCTGCCATGTTATAGCAATGATGGCCTTTTCTCCAGGGTCCAATAGCATGGTCCTCTTTTCCATCTCAGACCTCACGAGAATGGCCATTACTTACCATCCATATTTCTAGGACCATTCTGTTCAGGACCACTTAGGTATTCTCTAAGAAGATTGAGGCTTTCTCTACAGCTCTCCTGTTTCCCTTCTGGGCTCTCACCAGAACTGCTTTTAACAATCCGTTCATGGCAATGGAGGATTTTTCCAGCACTCCCCTCCAAACCCCTCCACCCTCTGCCCATGACCCTGTTCCAAAGCCGCTTCCATATTTATAGGTGTTTTCACAGCAGCAACCCACTTCCCAGTACCAATTTTTGCCTCAATCCATTCAAGCTGTTACAACAAAATACCCCGGGCTGGGTGGCTTGTCAGTAACAGAAATCTATTTCTTACAGTTCTAGAGCCTGGAAGTCCAAGATCAAGGTGCCGGCATGGTCGGGTGAAGGCCCTCTTCCAGGATACAGACGCCTCCTTGTTTTCTCATATGCTGGAGGGAGCTGAGCATCTCTCTGGAGCCTTTTTTATGAGGTGTTAATCCCATCCAAAAGAGTCCCACCCTCATGATTAAAGCACCTCTCAAAGGCCTCTCTACTAATATCATCACCTTTAGGGGTTAGGATTTCAATATATGTATTTGGGGAGGACACAACCATTTAGACCATAGCAGAGATGATGGTTTTTTACAATAATGAGTTTTCTCTAGTCAGGTCTAGAAAAGTGGTCCCAGCATTGTTTCAAGGGTTCTGCTATGTGACACTTGAGTCCACAGAAGCCTGTGGGATAACATATTATCAGGAGTCCGGCTTTCTAAGGGACATCTGCTAGGCTTTGCAGGAGGTTGAATGGGGGTTTGGAAGAATCTGGAGGCTGGAATGGAAGGACTTGGAGATTCCAGTAAATGAGGTGACAAGGCATGTAGTCTCTTAGATTTTGGGTCCTGGATTATTCTGACAGACACCTGTTTTTCCTGTATCCCATTTAAAAAGATGGAAAGACAGGGGCGCCTGGGTGGCACAGCGGTTAAGCGTCTGCCTTCGGCTCAGGGCATGATCCCGGCGTTATGGGATCGAGCCCCACATCAGGCTCCTCTGCTATGAGCCTGCTTCTTTCTCTCCCACTCCCCCTGTTGTGTTCCCTCTCTTGCTGGCTGTCTCTATCTCTGTCAAATAAATAAATAAAATCTTTAAAAAAAAAAAAAAGATGGAAAGACAAAATAATAAAGAGAGAACAGGTGTGCTCTAGGAAGAAAAAATATAAATAGTGAAAAGTTATCAGTTATGATAATAACTAATAACTGTTTTACACGTACCAATCTGGCAAAGATAAAAAATAAATAAATATCTGATGTGGATGAGAATGCAATCATATAGGCGTTTCATCTACTGCTTGTTGTGGTCTAGATAAAGTGGTAGGCAGAATAATGCCCCCTGCCCCAGATGTCCATGCCCTGATCCCTGGAGTTTGTGGAGGTGTTATGTTAGCGTGCATGAAGATTGAAGAGACAATTTCCGTTGCTAATAAACTGACCTTAAAATAAGGAGAGTATCCTGGGTAATCTGGTGACCACAATACAATCACAAGGGCCCTTAGACGTGGGAGAGAAGAGAAAGTCAAAGTGACGTCATGGGAGGATTCAACCCGCCATGTTTGGTTTTGACGGTGGAGGAAGAGGCTATGAACCAAGGAACGTAGATGGCCTCTAAAATCTGGAAAGGGCAAGGAAATGGGTTCTTCCCTGAACCTTCAGAGAGGCACAGAGTCCAGCTGACACCTCGATTCAGGCCTGTGAATGGACTTCTAAGCCGCCATACTGTAGGACGGTAAACTTCTGTTGTTCGAAGTCCATAGTTTGCGGTAGTTTGTTACAAAAGCAATAGGAAACGAATACAATTAGTATAATTTTCATGGAATCTACTTTATATAGTGTGTTTTAAGAGTCTAAAAATGCTTGGGGCGCCTGGGTGGCACAGCGGTTAAGCGTCTGCCTTCGGCTCAGGGCGTGATCCCGGCGTTATGGGATCGAGCCCCACATCAGGCTCCTCCGCTATGAGCCTGCTTCTTCCTCTCGCACTCCCCCTGCTTGTGTTCCCTCTCTCGCTGGCTGTCTCTCTGTCAAATAAATAAATAAAATCTTAAAAAAAAAAAGAGTCTAAAAATGCTTATGTGATTAGATTCAGTAATTCTATCATAAAGAAACTACCTTGAGGAAAGGTATCTGTGCTCAAAGGTGTTCATTGCAGTGCTAGTTATAATGGCAAATAATAGAAACAATCTAAATGCCCAGCAATATGGGACATTAAGTAAATTGTGATACATTCACACGATGCAATATTATTCAACCTAAAAAGTAATCTCATTTTGAGAGAGTAATTGAGATAAGGAAAAACTTATTCGAGGTAGAATGAGAAAAGCAGGACCCCAATTTCTATATAAAATAGGATATTCATTTCATAAAAACAAACCCATGTACGCGTATGATATAACAAAATACCCAAACTAGTTGTCTCTGGGCACCAAGATTATGGGTTATTTTTCTTTTGGTGTTCTTTTTTTATTATTATTTTTCTATTTTCTACATGATCTACAGTAAATATGCCTTATTTTTCTAATGGAAAAGAAATTTTCAATAAAAATCCATAAAACAAAAGAAAACAAAGCCGAAACTCTCCAGGGCGGGTAACAAGGATATTTCACTAAAGGAAAAAAATAATACAGGAAATGATAGAATTCCTTGTGTTTCTGTGAATGGAGGTAGTTTTGTGTCCTGAGGACAATGATATCAAGGAATCCTGGAACCTCAGAGTCAAAAGGGCTCTTATGAATCCCTAGGTCCATCCCTGACTCTGGTCTGAATCTCCTTTTTATGTGATAAAAGCTGAATTAGGTTTCCCTATGAGGAGTACTAGGGTGGGAAGCCCTGTGCCTTACGCACTGGGGCAATCAAGGGCCATGACCTACACATTGAGTATGGACATTTTTTTTAAAAGATTTTATTTATTTATTTGACAGAGAGAGAGACAACCAGCGAGAAAGGGAACAGAAGCAGGGGGAGTGGGAGAGGAAGAAGCAGGCTCATAGCGGAGGAGCCTGATGTGGGGCTCGATCCCAGAACGCCGGGATCACGCCCTGAGCCGAAGGCAGACGCTTAACGACTGAGCCACCCAGGCGCCCCTGAGTATGGACATTGATCCCTAGAGATAGGACAGAGGAATCATCCTCACTGGGTGGGCTCGGGTCCAGTTGTCCCCATATTCCCAAAGGTGCCAAGCACATAACAGGTACTCAATAAATACTGCCTGTGGAATGAGTCACAGTCAAGGGACTGAGGCTGGTTCAGGGCAGGAGCAGAGTCAGCCGTGACTGACTATGTAGGGCTACCCCCCAAGTGAGGTGGCCAGCCCCATGCCCCATAGCATCCAAAGGGATGTGACAACCTATGCCTAATATCCTAGTGTAAGAAACAGGCCCCCGGTACTTGAAGGAAACTGGTCTTGTAGGTTCAGATGAAGTGGAAACTCCCAGTTCCTTGGAGTGGGCCAAAGAGGGGTGGGAGACATGAAAAGTGTCTACACTGCCACATCCCAGTCCTATTAAGACCCCCTCCATGTGAGTCCCCCATGACTGTAATTGAGCAGACCAGAGGCAGGCTGTGCTGATCACAGGAGTTTGCTGAAGTCTTATTTACACGTGACCAAATCAAGGAAGTTCTTGTCCAAGGAGGCGTGAGAGTCACATCGGCACCACAATGCAGGGGCTCAGATTCTGTCCCTGGGGCCTTCTCATCTCCCTTCTCTTCCTGGCTGTGTTTCTTTCTGCACTTAGGTCTTATTCTTTTTCTTTTTAAGATTTATTTATTTGAGAGAGAGAGAGTGTGTGTGTGTGTGTGTGTGTGTCTGTGTGAGTGTCAGGAGCAGAGGGAGAGGGAGAGAAATCCCCAAGCAGACTCCATGCTGAGCATGCAGCCCTACTCAGGGCTCAATCCCACAACCCTGAGATCATGCCCTGAGCCAAAATCAAGAGTCAGAGGCCCAACCGACTGAGCCACCCAGGTACCCCATGGGCCTCATTCTTTTCCTGCAGATAGTCTCTTCCCATGCTGGGAGCAGAGGGAGATGCTCCTGGCCACCAAAGAGTCACATCCTTCAAACCCCATGGTCCTAAGGGCCAAAGGCAGTCCTCCCAGCCACCCCCAGCAGAAAAATCCTGGGAAGCAACTAGAATCCTGGGCCCAACTAGAATTGCATGCTCATGCCTGAACCCATCCCCATAGCCGGAGGGATGGACGCTTCCAAGTAGCCAGACCCCTTCGGGTGCCCACTCCTCAAGCATGGGATGAGATCATGGCTGGTTCTGCAATTAACAGCCCCTCCAGAGCCATTTGGAATTGAGGGTTGGAGGCAGTTTCTGGAAGGAAAGGGGGTACCCTGCAGCCCTAAACAGCACATATCTTTGACAAATCCTAACTGCTCTTCCTCCCAGTGTCCACCTCCCGTGTCACCATGTCAGCCCCCAATTTTATATAAGAATCATGTCCGTCTTCTGCACATTCTATCTTTCCCGAGTTTCAATCACAGGCCTGTTAATTAGGCCTGTTCCTCACTGTGCTTCGGTGCCTTATGGTTCTGTGACACAGGGCTGTAGGGAAAAGCAGCTAAAGAGGACTAATTAAGACTCGGAGTGCTTTCAATAACGTACATGGAAATGAACAAATTAACAGACGATGCCAAAAAGGCAATATTGCCCCAGTGGGGATTCCGCATATGGAGATAACATTAAGAAGTGCAATAGTCATTGAGAGGAAACTATGAATTATGAGTGGTATTCAGTCCCATTACCTCTGAGGTGTCAGATTGTAGCAGGAAAATGTCATAAGATGTTAGGATACAAAACAAACTGAGGTTCCGAGAGCTCTAGCGGGGGAAGCAGAGTGAAGGAAACAGTGAGCGGCTGAGTTGAAATTAGGGGACAGGTCCCAGTGAAAATGGCCTCTTCTTGCTGACAGTCTTTGCAAGTATGTGACACCCTGCTTGGTGAATGAAGACTCCTTTTCTTCAGCTCAGCATACTCGTGGAGGATCCAGTGGGGTCCCGTGGGGGTACATTTAAGACAGTGGACTTGAAAATGGCGTCCCAAGACCAGCAGCGTTCATATCATCTGGAAATTTCTTAGGAATGCAAATGCTCAAGGCCCACTCCACACCTACTCTGGGGTGGGGGCCCAGCTAGTTGATTCTGATTCAGGCTCAAGTTCGAGAAATACTGATCTCAGAATGAGGGGCCAGGCGAGGGCTGGGGGAGGGATCTGATCTAAGCTGTGCCAGTTACAGACTGATTTGATCCCCTTTGATGCTTCCATTGGCAAATCCTTCGCCGGGTTTCTATGAGAATCCTGTGAGATCACGGAATCATTGAAAACAGGGAGAGTGACACAAATGTGACCAATTACAATGATTATTTCAGATACAAATGATCCAGCTAAACACGAGGACCCCGATTTGAAGATACCGAGGAGAGATGGTGCAAAGGTGAACAAAGGGTGTGGCAAAAAACTTGGGTTTCTGGAAAACATTGCAATTTTTACTTCCCAAACAAAGGGTCTCAAAAAAGGTTTGCTGGCTCTCTTGGGGCGCCTGAGTGGCTCAGTCGTTAAGCATCTGTCTTCAGCTCAGGGCGTGATCCTGGAGTTCTGGGATCGAGCCCCACGTCAGGCTCTTCTGCTGGGAGCCTGCTTCTTCCTCTCCCACTCCCCCTGCTTATGCTCCCTCTCTCACTGGCTGTCTCTCTCTCTGTTAAATAAATAAATAAAATCTTAAAAAAAAAAAAAAAAGGTTTTCTGGCTCTCAAACCCCTTCTCCTGGACAGCTTTCCGATGAGTGAAATGTAAAGGTATCAGAAGCAGCTGGTTCTCATTTCCCTTTAAATTCACAGGAGCGTCAAGATGAAAAGCACTGGGGCTAGAGATCAGGGACTTGCCAAAGCGCCTCCACAACCGAAATGGCTCCAGATGCTCAGCTCCGGACATGTGGTTGGACTGTCCATCCAGGCAAAGCCCAAGTCCCCAGGGAGCCAACCACAGCGGAAGGTGGGGCCACCTGTGCCTGCCAAGATGGCAGCCCTGGGACTCCTAGAGAAGGGAGAGGTGGGGTCTGGGCAAACGTAAACTACGTATATGCTCTCCCCCCCCCCAGGATGAGTTACTAGTGAGAGGGGAAATGAATATTTAAGAAAACAACTACATCAAAAACTAGAAGGACTAACGAAGTAACATAACATAATAAAAAAAAAAAAACACCATAGAAACCCTAACAAAATAAAATAAAATAAAATAAAAAAACAAAAAAATACATGAAAGGGAAAAAAAGCCCAAGAGTAGATGTGCAGCTTGGTGGCCGGAGGGGAGAAGGCATGGGCTGGACTTCATTTTCCTTGGATGTTGATGTGTAAGCTTTAGAGATGTCCTAATTGAAACTCTCCTCACAGGATGTTGGAGCCTAAGAGGATTCTGGGACCTCCAAACCCACTATCCCCCTTCCTTTCTGATGAGACACTGACTCTGTGAAGAAAGGTTTGGCTCAGATGCTAGTCCTGGCAGCTCTAGGATTTGAACTCAGGTTCTGAAGCCCCCAGCAGAACGATCTGGATAAGTACCCCAAAGGCCAGGGTCCTTTAAGGCATTTTCTGCTTTATCTTTAGGGGTCAGCTCTGATGGGGGAAGCAAATACTTGTGGGCAAATGCCAAGCATCTTGTGAGCAATATGGCCAAGGGCAAAGGATGCTAATTTCACTGTAGTGTCATGTTCCAGATCAGTATCTCTGAGATACACAGAGGACATGTCCAGCATATAACAGAGGGTCCTGGTGGGGACTTGTACAAACCTTATGGCTTCCTCACTTCATACTCACTTGTTCTGGTTATTAATAAAAGTGGCTTTCAGATGTATTTGAGTGGGGAATCCTCGGAAACCAGAAGAGCCAATGTAATGAGAAACTTCACTGGCATCACCAAGTCTTGGTTACCCCACATCATTTTGTCATCAGTTTGGGAAATAAATATTTAGATAAAATTTTAAAGCAAGCAGTGCTTTTCCCTTCCGCTTTAAGACCTGACCAGATCTCAATCTCTCCACACCCCCACCTCCTTCCAAACCTCTGCTCACCTTACATTTCCCGTATGCAGCTCCTGCTGAGGGGCGGACAGCTTGCAACAGTCCTGCCATGTAACAAGGGCAACAGCAGGTAAGGAGAGGGGTTGGTGCTTCCAAGTCCAAGGGCTGTGCTTGAGGTCTGGTGACAAGCTACACAGACCTGCATGGGATCACCGGCATGCAAAAAAAGATGACCCCAGAGGCCGCCCGGGATGAGGAGAAAGATTTGTTTGAACATCCTGCCCCAGAAAGCCCTGTGATTGTCAAGTGATTTACCAAAGCTGAAAGTGTGTAAGCGAATTTCTGGCTGCCTTTGTTTGAGGGAGGTGATCAGTTTTCCAGACTAATTGCCAGTCTCTGCTCTGACACACAAACATATACACACGTACCAAGTGGTGTCTGAACAAAAGCTTGGCCCATCCATCAGAGCTGAGCTGTTCTTGGAGGCCTAATTGACCGTGCATAAATTTCCTATTGAAAATTACAGCAAAAAAAAAAATGCAGAAAGGAAGAAGATCGTTTCTGCAATGAATAATTAAACCAAAAGATGCTTCTCCAAGGGAAGGTAGGGAATGGAGGAATTGCTAATTGTCATATTTCCAGTCTTTGTGAGAGATAAACGCAGACATATGGATTCAGAAATGTTCCAGACTGGCATTCAAGGCCCTCCCAAATACTGCCCCATGAGGGCTTCCTGACGTGACGTGAAGCCTATGGTCCAGCCAAACCAGGTGTGTTCTAGGAATAGAACACACTTCCTTCCTACCTTCAAGGATGCTGTGCCTTGGATTTCTCTTTTGACATCACTTCTGTTTGCTGAAACACAATCAACTTTCCAACGCATGAGACTTTCCATCAGCCATCTCAATTCTGAATGCAATCCTTTCCTCTTTTATGCTCCAGTTACACTTTGTTACTATGCCTCTCGTGAGCTTGAATTTTATCTTTTATTGTAGTTATAGTGCATATCCCACTCCACATCAGACTATAAACCACGAGACGATGGGAACAGTAAATGGTGTCTTACTCTGCGTCTTCACGTCCGCTCTTTTCCATGAGGACTCCACAAATGTCACCTACTTTCTCTGAATGTCTATGGCATTTTCCCATACTTGATTAGATTCAGTTGCATAAACTGGATCAATAAATCCCGGCTTTTCTAAGTTGCTGACTCATTCTTTCACTTACTCAAAAAATTTTCATCGGATGCTGAATCTCTTCCTGGCTCCATGCTCAGCACCAGGAAGGGAATAAGATATGCATATTAGTCCCTACGACTGCCGTAACAAAGCACCACAGCCTGGGTGACTTAAGCCCCAGAAATGTATAGACTCACAGTTCTGGAGGCTGGGAGTCCAAGATCAACGTGTCTCAGGGTTGGTTCCTTTAGAGAGCTGCAAGGGAAGGATCTGTCCCACGCTTCTCTTATTGGCTTGTAGATGGTCTTTCTCTTCTTGTACCTTCACGTCATCTTCCCCAGTATGTCTGTGTCTAATTTTCCTCTTATAATGAGGATACCAGCCTTATTGAATTAGAGCTCACTGAAACAACCTCATTTTAATTCAATTACCTTTTTAAAGACCCTGATACCCGAAATGGTTACATTCTGGGGTCCTGCGCATTAGGACTTCAACATATGAATCTTTGAGGGGGGCACAATTCAGCCCATAACAATAGGAGTATTGCCTTGACAGAACTTACAGTCTGTAGGAAGGTAGAGATGAGGAAACAGGTAATTACAATGTAGTGCGATCCATGCAGAGTAATAGAAGAGATAAAGGAGGGTATAAATGGATGGATGTCTAATCCAGACTTGTGGTGGGATGGGGAAATCTACTCAGAGGAAGTGATGTCTAAGCTGAGACCACTGTCCTCTGAAGAAGTTATAGAAAGTAGTTTCAGTTGCTGCAGTGGATGTCATGGAAATTCCTCCAGATTCAAATCTAGGTGGTGTCCACCCCACCTCTTCACCCCTAACAGGAGTAAGAACCACTGGAGGAGGCCAATACCTGCTCCAAAGACTCCAGCCTTCATGCTCAGAACAGTGGGAAGCACTAACATGTTGTAGCAAAGCCTTGCCCCCAGTGGAGAGTGTAGGGAGGAAGTGATACAGGCAGATAAAAGCTGCTGAAGTCTTACAGGAAAAAAAGATGGCGCCATGCATGTGAAACAAGGGGGTGAAAGAAAGCAAGCAGATTTGAAAGATAATTAGGAGCTCAAGGAGACAGCACTTGACAACTGATTGGATGTGGAACAAAGGGGGAAAGAGTGGTGAGGAGGACGCCTTGTTTCTGGCATCCAAGTGGGAAGCACATGGTTGGTGTTTCCATTTCCTGTGATCGTTTTGAAAAATACGGTGAGGTCAGCTTTGACTACAATGGATAGAAGTATATATACAATAGATCTGTGCTGTCAGGGGTTAGATAGCAAACAGATGGTTTGATGGGGTAAAGGGGACCACTCAGGAACAGCGTGTGGCACTGGATATAAGGACCAGACCCCATCGTGTAAGGACATAGCAGTAAGAGAGAAGCACACAAAGGAAGTAATAACAGCAAGTAATTATTTACCACGTACTTTGTGCCAGGCACTGTTCCAAGTGTTCTCTGTGGTTTAACTAATTAAATTCTTTTTTTTTTAAGATTTTACTTATTCATTTGACAGAGATAGAGACAGCCAGCGAGAGAGGGAACACAAGCAGGGGGAGTGGGAGAGGAAGAAGCAGGCTCCTAGCGGAGGAGCCTGATGTGGGGCTCGATCCCATAACGCCGGGATCACGCCCTGAGCCGAAGGCAGACGCCCAATGACGGAGCCACCCAGGCGCCCCTAACTAATTAAATTCTTGAGACAGCCGTCTAAATCGGAGGCACGGAGAGTCCATGGAACTTGCACAAAAGCACCCTGCTCGTAAAGGCGGGGTCCGGCATCAGAACCCAAGCAGACATGCTGTAAAGCCTGTGCTCTTCACTACACCATTACTGTGGCCATCAACCTGAAACATGCAAAATGGTTATTTCAAGAAAGAAGGAGTAGTCAGAACACTGCCAAGTGCTCCTGAAAACTCTAGAACGAAAAGACTGAGAAGGGCTTCTTGGATTGAGCAGGAAGCCAGCCATTGGTGATGTTGGCTACTACAGTTTCCCTGGAGGGATGAGGTAAAGACCGATGCAATTTGATTCAAGAAGAAATGAATAAGGATGAGTGAGTACAAACAGTTCTTGCAAGAATTTTGGCAATGAAAAGAAAGAAGTATGGGAAATAGAGCAGACAACTGAAGTGGGATCAAAGAAATCGCTTTGTGTTTGTTATGGGAGAGACTTGGGCATGTTTAACTGATGCTGGGAAGCAGAGAAGGAGAGGATAAGAGAGAAGGTTCTGCATCAGTAAGGTCTCCAGCTAGGTGGAAGAGATGGCATCCAGGGTACAGGAAGAGATATTAATCTTGGCCTGGAAGAGGGACACCCTTTCCAATGAACAAGACGAAGAGAGAAAAAGAAAGATTCAGATGGGGATGAGATTATAAGCTTGCAGAGGGGAATTTGAAAACATTTGTGTCTGATGATTTGTATTTCCTCTCTGAAATACCAACTGAGAACACCTGCTGAGCAGATGGGTGGAAGTGATGGGTACAGTGTTTGAGGAATGGCTGGGCATTTCTTCCTCCTGAAGGGAGAAAACACGGATGATCTGAGACAGAGTAAACGCTCAGTAAGTGTTTGTGAATTGCATGTTGCTCTCATTGGGTTGGAATTCCTGAGAATCTCAAAAGAGGATCCTGATAGAAGGAGTTGGATAACTCTACAGTGGTCCATCCTTGTCACAACCAAGTTTCCCCACCAGTGGCCAAAGCGTCTCCTTCTAACAGGTATCCGAGAGCAAGATGAGGGAGATTAATCACAGTCACTGGGTAGGGCGTAGCTGGATGAGGGCCACCCATCAGAAGGCAAGAGAGCTAGAGTAGCAACCCTTTCAAGGGTGAACAAGAGCTGCCAACATGCCCAGGGTTCACGTCCTCCTACCAAATTAGGGACTTCATTGTGGAAACTCGTGCAACGCTCAGTCAAACCTCCACAACATTCTTGCTCAAGCACCTAGTTAATTGTTCAGGTACAACCCCTCTGTAGGACCCAATTGAAGTTTATCCAATCTTCATAAATGAAAGGCACAACTTCACAAAATTAATGGTACATGATCTTGTAGGGTCCCTCCTCTAAAATACCCACCCACCAAATCCCAAGACTGGGACCCTCAGCCCAACTCTTTCATCAGGAGCAAATCCGAGGTGAAACAGTGGTATTACTGATCTTTGCTCTATGCTGTTTCTTCTTGTTCACAAGTTGGCTAAGAAAATTGTAAGATTTGAGCACCCTAAATAAATCCATCATAAAACCAGCATTTTATTTCATAAACCAGAGCCACTGATGGCTCAGACTACGTAGACACTACAGAGATCTAGCATTACTCTTGCCTTGGTAGGCGTGAGTCACAGCATCACCACTAGAATCCAGTGATGTGGAATGGACCCAAGATAAGAAATGAAGAGCAGTGCTGGGCTCTCTTTGGGACTCAGATACAAATACATGATTTAGCTTTAGTGACTGTGATACGTGCTCTCCTAGCAGAGCAGTAAGGATGAACTTCCTCATCTATACAAGTGCATGGCTTTATCGCTGCAGACACAAAGGCCATCCAGAAACAACTGAAATCAGAAAACTGGCACCTGCAGCACCGTTAATGGGAACTCTACAAAGCAAAATGGATTGGCCTAAATAACTCTGTCCACCAAGCCAATTCACTTGGTTATCAGAGAATACAATACAATGTGCAACTCAACCCTTCTCGGGTCCCAACCAGAAGACCAGCTTGCACAAAACTGCACAGTTGGCAGAAGCCAGTGTCCTTTTGTGGCACAGGTACTGACACCTGCTCTGAAATGTGCCAGGCCAAGACCATTCTGCACGGCTCTCAGATGTCAGCAATATACTTATCCAGACCCTACAACTGACACAGACCTTTTGAGAGGAAAAATAAATATTTGCACCATCCACCATGACTCCCAAGCTGCCCTCAGGATGAGAACAGACTCAGGCTGTTCCTATAAATAAACAGCCATGAGACAGTCTTCCTGTCCAGTCTTCCTGTAGCATTGTTGGATCTATTTGACCCATCTAAAAACGGGCGGGGGGAGGTCCATGGACCAAATCTCCCCATCCCTCCAAATGCACATAAGTATACAGACTTAAAATTTTCCTTCTAATAGATCTATGAGCTCCCTGAAGCTCTTCCATGAACCCCCAGGATAGCTTAACCAGGGGGAAAACTCTTGCTAAGAAAGCATATACATTTTGCTTTGATGAACAGATCATATCCACACAGCTCACGCTTCGCAGAAAATGCAATCCATCAGCTGGTCAACATGTGAGAAGAGCAGTCCTAGGTATTCGTCAGCTTTTGCTAGGTTGCTGTAGTAACAAGCAACCCCTCAGTGGCTGAGTGCTTTCGGCAACACAGATTCCTTCTTGCTCTTGCTCCTTCTGCTTCGTGAGTCAGCTTCTCCCTGTTCCTGCCTTTTTCCATTCCAGAGCCCCGGCCGAAGACACATTCCTGCTCTGGACACACCGATCTTATTGTAGAGGTAAAAGAACAGTGATTGGACCTTGCGATGTTCTTTAGAGTCTCTGCTCGAATGCAGATACGCCCCTTCTGTTCATATTCCATTGCCCTTAGTGGGTAACATGGTCAGGCCTGCTGTTGATGGGTGCGAGATATTCTCCTCTCACAGGGCATGGGGACAGGGGGTGACATGGAGTGTAATCCAGTGGGGCTGGGCCTGGGGGAGCGGGACAGCAGATATTGTGATGCAGTCATCTAGTCTACCATACATGGGGATCTGCCGATTTGTCTCACAAGCTCCAGCTTTGATTCAAGGCAAGAAACACAAAGAAAGCAAATCCTACTCCCTTAACAGACACCCAGCCAAACCCTTTCCCTGAACGGGAAGTTAATGTCACAGCCTTTGAGTCTGAAAGTCAATGTCTACGATGGGAAGAAATTTAACTATTGAAGACACTGTCTGTTAGCTAATCGGTGTCCTGGAGTAAGTGACCTCTTGGCCCGAAAACTTCCTCTTATACTTTATGGTTTGTGGCTGGGATAAAACCGAGTGCTTCCTAGAAAACTGATTTGCTCCTTTCTATCAGGTGACAAGATCGTGGAAGGCGTTCAGATTTTCATCCAGCCTCGCTTACCAAAATGCATAAGACTTAAATACATAGCTTTGTGGTCCTGGTTGGGATTATGGCCTTTCATTTTCTATATGGCTTCTTTCTGCTCTCTATAACTTCATTAAAAATATATTTTAAACATTATTTATTCCAAATAAATTAAAATGAAATGTATGTATTAACTATTTATCTAAGTTTTTGTCTTAATTATCAATATTTTTGAAGCTTTTTTTCTAGTTGGAAAGTGAGCATACTTAATACAGAAATTTAGGAAAACAACAGAAAGCGAAAAGAACTATTTATAACATCCCCTCTCCCCCTGCCTAAAAAATGACCCCATAACATTTCAATATATTCCTTCCAATATTATATTTGTATCTATTTACATATAAACATGTATAAGATACATTTTATTTATTACCTATATTTAAATATATATTTAACAAAGAGACTAAAATCTTTTAGCCCCCATTTCTCTTTTCTCCCCAATTCTCCAAAAGAGATTGAGGGCCATTACGGCCCTCCAGGATCCATATATAATTGGGTCTTTCCCAAACAGCAAGTTTAAAGCCTTCACTGGCTATTTGTGTGGTTGAGAAAGTAGCCACTCAGAGCTAACGTGAAGCCCCTTTTTAGTACTTTTGTATTATTCATCTTGACATAGCGTTTTATAATATTAATAAAATCTCACTTTATGCTCAACACTTTAAATAATATCAGGCCAGCAAACTGGAAAAAAAAACAAAACATGTCATGAAGAATTGCCCAAGTTCGAAACTGGTGGGCCAGGAAGAGTGTGGCCGTGTGCACCTGTTGCTTGGAGGACACCGGCGGGAAAACAGTGACATGCCCCCCTGGCTCCCGCCCCCTCCAGTCCGCAGGCCTGGGTACTCTCCCACCCTGTGTGTGCATGAGAACTTCTGGTGGTCTGATCGCTCTCATACTATTATCCCAACATTTACTAGTGTTGTGATTTAAAATGCCTTTTATGTCCTGTAACAACAGCACTCAAGCATTCATAAGTCAGCATACAGTGCCAGGGCAAAAATACACATCCCCAAATCAATAACTCAGCAGTGGAAGTTAAAGGTAATAAAGCAGCATGGGGCGTTTCGCTGTTGATTTAGGAGACACTCAGCAGACGTGCAGACACATGGGTAGCACAAGACGGGGACAGCAATGCGCCCCGCATACTGTTTGTGAAAGCCAAACGTTGGACAGCGCCCAGATGTCCATCAACAGTGGGTGGGTAACTAAATTACTGGCAGTTTCCGCAAAGCGAACAGGGCAGACGGACCCCAGCTGCGGGCAGCAGCACAGCAAAGCCTGGAGAAAAAGAAGCTGGACCCGCAATCAAATACATACTCTACGACTTCCCTTATGTAAAGTTCAAGGAAAGGAAGAAGATCAAACCAGGGCACTTGGGGATGCACGTTTTGGGGGTGAAAATATGCAGAAAAGCAAGCTATGCCTAATTAAAAAATCAGGGCAGTGTTTCTGTGAGGGAGGAGGGTGAGGTGGTTGGGGCGTGGGTGGAAAAGTGCTGGTTACCCCGGCGTCTACCTTGGGAGGAACATTAAGTCGCATAATTTTGTTTGTGTCTTGTGTTGTGCCTGTGTTCAATCCTACCATGTAGAAGGTTCTAGAAACCAGTGTGGCAGGGTTATATCCCAAATTGCTAAGGTGCTTGTTCCCTGTGAATATCCTTCTCTCTTTGACCCTGGGGTCATCCTCTACAGCCTGCTGTAAATTGAGAACATAGATTCAAGGGGCCAGAGGAAGAAGATGGATTTTAAGACCAGTCTCTCCCCTACCAGAGATGAGATAAAATTGGAGCTGGGGTGGAGGAAGGGAAGAAGTATCTGGGAAGGGGGGGAGCTGCAGGAGGGATCCTCCTGAGCAGAGGTCTAAGAGGCAGAATAGAAGGATCTAGATTGCCCTCGAAGAGTGGTCTTCACTACACACACAACTCATACACGAACCCATCACCCACAGAAGACATCCTGCGGACAACGGTCCAGGCTTTTGTAGGAAGACCTAGCACACTCCCCTCAACAGAGGATGCGGTGCCCCTGAACCCCACATGGAGAGGGGGACAAAAGGGAGATGACCAAGGTGGACTCAAATGGAAGCAATGGGAATGTCCCCATCGCAGGAGCCACGGAGAACCACTTACCTCACTGTTACAGACATTCTGCCCCATGAGTGTCAAAAACGATACCACTATAAAGGGGGAATTAGCCCTAAACCCCCACCTCATTGTTTTTAGGGACACACTTTGAAACTTTCAACCTAGCTTACTTTTAACATTGCCTCCTTCCCAGGGTGCCTGGGTGGCTCAGTCTGTTAAACCGCCAACTCTTGACTCTTGATTTTGGCTCAGGTTATGATCTCACGGTTGTGAGTTCAAGTCCTGCATTGGGCTCTGCGCTCAAGGTGGAGTCTGCTCGGCTCCCTCTCCCTTGCCCCTCCCCCTGCTCGTGTGCACATTCCTTCTCTCTCTCTCTCTCTCAAATAAATAAAAAGATCTTCGGGGGGAGAAAAAACATTGTCTCTTTCCCAAACTAATGATGATACTTGCCTTCTGCTTTCGAAATGTATTCACAACTGTTACTGACACTTCGCTCTGTGTTTAAATGATGTCAGTTCTGGCTGTCACTTTCTTGGTGCCCACTTTGGTAATTTGCCACTTTGGTAATTCCTGATCATCATACTTGCTCTGTGCAGATGGCACACATCTTTGGTGGCTTTCTGAGCGCGTGTTGGTGGGTGGGTGGTATCGCTGAGTCATTGCCCAAGTCCCTCGTGACTTCACCCATGAGCATAATTGCAACCATGACTCCTTTTTCCAGCAGAACTGCGTCGTGATTTGCCCCTGTTGTCTCTTATTTAGTGCTGTGAAAGTAAGCTTAACTTCTTATTCTTTTGTGGTTAGCTTGCTCTTTCCAGAGAATTATTTGCCCTCAGAGTTCAAGAATCTCACCAGATTGTTGCTAGGCGTTGAGCTGCTTTCATTCTTTCTGCCTACGGCTTCGTGGTGCTTTGATCTGCACACACAGGTGTTTCTCCAGCTCAGAACTGTTTTATCCTGTTACTTCTTTGGATGTCACTCCCATTCCTGTGCTCTGATCCCTCGCGCAGTGACATGGGTTTTCAGAATGCTAGGGCTCCACCATCTGCCCCCTGAGCCGTTCTCACCTCGGTGAGCTCTATATTTTCCTCTGTATATTTTTGTCAGAGGGAAATTCCAGCCACCCAACACAACATAAGGGGAGAGGGGTCCTTGGCACGAAACAAGGGGAGAGGTGTTACTTTCCGCCCCAAGTACAGACTGTTAGAATATGAGCAATGCATGAATCAGCATGGCTGGGCAGACGGTCAGAGACTTCCTGAACAGCCCCTGTTCTAGAACTCTTGCATACATCCGGCATCTGACCTCCAAAGCACAGTCCAGAAAAAAACTAGAACCTTGTTCTTTCTGATGCTGGCAATTACCACTGGCTCCGATGCAGGGGGCCAAGATCTGGACGGCCCTGCCTACTTACCCATTGGCCACCCAAGTGAGGGATGCATACAACCACCCCTCCAAATCCTGCAAACCAGAAATGAGTGGAAAAGTCGGTGTGGGTTGGATTTTGGAATTGACCTCCGGATCATGGGAATTAGAGTTATTCCCGGGAACTGAAATCATGTCTATCACTCCAAAGACTGGAGAGGGTTAGGGATAAATACATTTTTAATTTTTATCATTTTCCAAGACATCCTACAATTGTCTCTTATCTCTTTACGCAACCCCTGGTTACAGAGTTCCAATTATTAGGAAGCTCAGTCACCCCATGCCCTTTGCATAGCAAATGCCGGGCTTTAGATGTGGTGGCATCGGCTGTAAGCTTCTGAAATTCGAATGATTTTTTAACTGTCCTCTTTATCCATAAAAACATCTCATATCCTCTCTGGGAAAGGATATGGTATAAATTATAAAGATCTCTGCAACCTAAATGCCTTCATTTCGCAAGCTTGTCAATACAAATGTCCTCACGTTAATGTCAGCACTTAAATCTTAGTACTTACAACTTGATAGAGTTAAGTTCTCACCACTGCATGTGGAAAATCTAGTCTCTTGATGAAATTAGGTGGGTGTTTTTGCCTGTGCTGTCCCAAAAGGCAGAGCTTGAGGCAAGGGCTTATGTGCAGGTATGTTATCTTTGGAAGTAATGCCAAGGAATAGGAGCATCATTCAGAAGGAGTGAAATTGAGGGAGCAAAGTCAAACCATGCCTGGGACTCTAAGCCGGTCAACGGAAGCAAGAAGCTGGAGCTCTGACCTCTAGAGCTCAGTTGCCTAGAATGCACCTCAGAACTGTTGTTCCACAAGTGGGAGGGGCAGAGGGAGAGGGAGGGAGAGTCCCAAGCAGACTCTACGCTGAGTGCAGAGCTTGATGAGGGGCTCGAGCCCACGACCCTGAGATCATGACCTGAGCTGAAACCAAGAGTCAGATGCATAACCAAGAGCACCCCCCAGGTGTCCCAAGGGTAGCACTTATATGCCAGCTCCTATGCCCCAGGCAAGTGTTGTCCCATGGGTGTTGGTTCCCTCACACTTCCAGATTGGCCAGGTGCACGTGTTAGAATGGCTACCTGGCTCCTCCAGGCATCCCGAGAGAGGAGCTTTGGGGAAGAAGGCAAGAGATGCCTGGTACAGCCCAGGAGAGGTGCTGCCGAGTTACACCTGCAGGCAGCTGGTTACCATGGCAACAGCCAGACTAAAAGGCAGGCAGAGAGGATGCGAAGTAAAGCACAAGACAGGTCCTCCCCACAGGCCATTTGAAAGGTGTGGGTCTTCCATGCTGTCCTTTCAATGTTTACTCTTGCACCTAGCAGAGCCAGTGCTATGTAGCCACTGGCTGCCGAGAGGACCCACCACCTTGTAGGCTGGGAAAGAGGTAGAGGTGAAAGAGATAGAAGAAGAGACAAAGGGGCCCTGGGGGGGGCTCAGTCGGTTGGGCATCGGGCTCTTGGTTTCAGCTGGGGTCGTGATCTCAGGGTTATGGGGTCTCACCCTGTGTCAGCTCTGTGCTCGGCGCTGAGGCTACTTGGGATTCTTCCCTTTTTCCTCTCCTTCCCCTTCTGTTCCTCCCCCTACATGCCTGCATGCACACTTGCTCTCTCTCCCACTCTCTCTAATGAATTAGCTAATCAATTAATTAAAAGAGATAGAGATGGAGAGAGGTAATCTAGTTAATAAAGTTAGATGAATGGAACATTTTCGAAATAAATATAAATTTAATATAAATATGAAAGTACACTTCTGGGCACTTTTACACTTACAAGCTCTTTCAATGCTTGCTGAAAATATAGGAAGTAGGTATCATCCCCATTCCGTAGATCAGGAAGGCAGATTTCAGAGAAGTGATGCTCTCAGGATTAACCCCTAGCGAGTGGCCGAGCTAAGGCTCAGATTCAGAAACAGCCATTGCTAAACCAACTACATCATATATTATTATTCCAAAAGCTCAGTATTTTGGATTTTAACTTTCGTCCAATCTATCAACTTCATTATTTTAACCAACAAATGGGCTCGAGTAGTTTTTCTTCGTGTTTGGCTGGTTGGTTTTATTTTAACTTTTGTGGAAGCTTCAGGCTTTCTTTCCAGTTAGTTGGTGATTGATGTTACATTGCCAAGATGTCAATGAAAATAGAAGCATGGCAAGGGTGGCTTTTGGTAATTTGCAGGCTAAGCTGATTCAGGCTAGCCCCACTCTTGCCAAAACAAATAGGAATTTGCATACAATGGAAGTATTAAAATGTAATGCCGAGGTGGATTCAAAACTAAGAAGGTGAAATCTTCAACGGCCAAATAGAATGAAAAAAAATTAAAAATGGTTGGGAAACCACCCTGACTCAATGGAGAACCACTTGGGTTCTCCCCCAGATTATAGGTCTCAGTGGCCTGGGTTCTAACTCCTACATGGGGACAGGGAATATGTGTTCAGGCCTGAGAAAAGTGGAGAACTAAAACCGAACTCTGTGCATAAAGTCCAGAGATTCAAAAACTGCCTCATCCTTAAATCAGAAATAGATGAATTCCATCTACCTTCCTAGGGAGGCTCTGGGGAGTTTACTGTCTATCGAAGCTTTTGGAAAGAAAGTTACTTATAAAATACCCAAGTCTCAGACAAGTTCCTCATAACACTGTGAAGTTAAATTACATTATTTGGAAAATAGAGGAACTACAAGGCAAATGTTTAATGTACAAACTTTTGCCAGTCAGGGGACCCCCTGAAGACATTAACTGAAAAAATATATATATAACCGCTCCGGGGGGGGGAAATTTGCAACCCATGGCACAAAGACGTCCCACAGAAATAAGTCATCCCCGACTGATTTAAACTGACAATACAGAATTGCCAAAATAGGAGAAAAATGAGCCACACCGAGGATGAGTCCACAGATCTGAATTTAGGGAGATCTGCCTCCCGGGAACTACTCAGAATGGAAGAAGAAAGAGAATGTGGAATGGGTAGACTTAAAATGACAGAAGAGTTAATCGTTTCAAAAGAAAGTATAATGAAGAACAGATCAGTATGAAAAAGGAAGAGGCAGATTTGGAAAGGAGCAAATAGAACTTCTAGAAAACTCATAAATATTTAAAGCTCAGTGGATGAGTTCAACAGAATTGGGGGGGGGGGAGCTGTAGTGATAGTTGGTGAACCGGAAGATAGATTTGAAGAAATCACCAGAATGCACTAAAATATAGAGGGATGGAGAATATGAAAGGTAGATTAAGAGCCACAGAGGGTAACATACAAGACTTAACAATGCACAAGTATGTCTTTGGAATTCTACAAGGCAAGAATGGAGCGGGGTGGGGGAAAATACTTCAAGAATTTGCAATTGAAAATTTTCTAGAATTAATGTGAATTTTTAGTCTGAAGTTCCAATATCCAGATAGATTTTTTTAAAAGAGAAAAACCCTTACAAAATCAGAAAAAAAAGGAAAACTATCTAAATCTGATTAATAAACAGTACAGTCTTCTCATCAACAATAGCAGATACAAGAAGACCATGGAATAATAATTTTAAAGGGCTGAGGGGAAACAATGGTTAGCATAGAATTCTGCATCCAGATGAGCTATTTTTAAAAATGAAAGGAACAAAACTAAAAGTATGAAAACTAAGAATGAAGGGAACAGAAAAACATTTGCAGATAAAGTCAGAGAAATACCTTCATTCATATGCCCTCTTTGAAAGAACCGCTGAAAATGTACATGAGTAAAAATGAAATTGATCCCAGTAGGAAGATACAGGGTCCAAGAATCACTAATAAACACCCCCCAAAAAAGGTAGACCTGTCGATGATATCTAATAAGCATTCATAGTAAAAAATAATAGTGCAATTTTAATTGCGGAATGAGTTAAAGCAACATGGACCTCCAATACTTAATAACAATTCAATAGAAATTAGGATGAGGGGGATTGGAGCTAAAAACATTCTAAAACCTGTGTGCTTTTCAGAAGAAAACAAAAATAATTATCAACTTGAAACTTCTTCAGACATGCATGTTAAAAAGTTTTGGAGTAAATGCTTACAGATCAAGAAAAAAGTGTGATCTCCATAGCAAGAGCGGGGGAAGAGGTGCCCATAGACATTAATAGACATAATATTAAACTAAGGTCGGATGCAAGAAGATGAATTTCTCAGCCAGTACATAGGATGTAATCGTGCAGGTTGCAAGCACCTGTGGAAAAAAGAGGGATGAGATCTCAAGAGCGGGCCCTGTGGCTCTGAAGCAGGAAGCAGTGGGGCAAAGGAATGCTGTCTTGCCCTGTCCTGGACACCGAGGAGGAGGAGTCCGGGAGGTAGGAAACCAGGAGCGTTGCTTCGTCCTGGAATCAGGAGAGGCAGTGACCGATTGCGGTCATATTTCGGGATATGCGGAACATATTCCCGATAGGTCAAGATAAGCACAATGGAAATTGACCACCACACCTGGTAACGTAAATCAAACGTTGGTCCAAAATACTGAAATATTTTTTAAGGAGTATTATTTTTTTATTTTTAGAAGTATTATTTTTTAAGAAGTATATGGGTGTTAAGGAGGGCACGTGTTGTGATGAGCACTGAGTGTTATACACAACTAATGAATCGTTGAACACTACATCAAAAACTAATGATGTACTATATGTTGGCTAACCAAACATAATTAAAAAAAAAGAAGGATTTATTAGGACACACATAAAACACCAATAAATAGGCAACTAGAGAGCTCACGAGCACACCCCTGCATGAAAAGGACCTTGGTAGAGGACACAGTTTGCATTTTGAAATAAGGGGGGAAACCATAAGTAGTGGCAGGACACTTGGCTAACCATAGGGAAGTGCAATGTTTTAAATAAAAATAAATAAATAACTCTACCCTTCATGGAGATAGGATGTCTTCATTAGTCCCCAAAAGCAAAATCAAAACAGAAATCTTTGATCAATTTGACCTCATTCATGTTTCAAACTTTTTTCCAAGCCACAATAAACAAAGTTAAAAGTTTTAACCAGCAAAGCAGATGTTAGCAACCTCCATACAAAAGAATGTCCCCCAGATTTTGTCAATGATTTCTAAAAATCAATAGGAAAATGCCAAGAACCTAATGGAACAGGCGGCCCACATGGTGGCTGGGTCCAATGACCAGAATCTCAGGAGAGCCAGGCCCACACTGCCTTTTATGACCTAATTTTTGAAGTCCTATAACATCCTTTCCCCCACATTCTATTGGTCAAGGTAATCACGAAGTTAAAGGGACCAGAAATATTGTAGTGTCCATTTTTAGAAAACACAGCATGTAATGAGTGAGGATCTTAATAAAGTCCCAAGATAGGGGTCTGAACATGAGAGTTCTCATTATCGATCATTGTTTCACAATTAATTGACAGCCTACTGGTGGCCAATAGGATTCTCCCAAGGAACTGTAAAGAAATCCCAAAATTGGGGGCGCCTGGGTGGCGCAGTCATTAAGCATCTGCCTTCGGCTCAGGGCGTGATCCCAGCGTTCTGGGATCGAGCCCCACATCAGGCTCCTCCACTAGGAGCCCGCTTCTTCCTCTCCCACTCCCCCTGCTTGTGTTCCCTCTTTCGCTGGCTGTCTCTGTCAAATAAATAAATAAAATCTTTAAAAAAAAAAAAAAAAGAAAGAAAGAAAAGAAATCCCAAAATTATAAGTCCTTCCTGTGGTTTATGTTGAAAAACAGTTTCCAATTTCATAGAGGTTCATTTTTCTGTAGATATGAAACCTACTTTCTAGATTCTAATCTCTGAAGAGAATTTCTGTGATCGGCACAAGTGAGTGGTAAACCAAAATCATGGATGTTTTCCAAGGATTCTAAGTAAGTCCGTAGGCTATTAGAAAATATGCATGTGTTCCAAAGACGTAGAGACTTAAAGCAATGATAACACTTATTTTGCTCATAACTCTGTAACCGGGCAGGACTAACTGGGAATAGCTTGTCTCTGCCCCACTGAGTATCGGCCAGTGGCTTGAAGACTGGAAGCTGGAGTCAACTGAAGATTCATTCACTTGTGTAGTGGATGAGACTAGCCATTGGCTAAGACTTCAGCAGCAGCTTTGGGCTGAAACGTTTGCATATGGCCTCCCCTTGTTGCCTGGGCTTCCTCATAACATGATGGCGGGTTCCAATGAACAGAATCTCAGGAAAGCCAGGCCCACATTGCCTTTGATGACCTAATTTTTGAAGTCCTATAACATCCTTTTCCCCACAGTCTATTGGTCAAGGTAATCATGAAATTCAAGGGACCAGAAATATTGCTATGTCCATTTTTTAGAAAATACAGCATGGACAGACATACAGAGTGTGGCCATCCAATCCTCCCCAACTTAACAATTTTATGAAAAGACATCAGTGAATGTGTGTGTGTGTGTGTGTGTGTGTGTGTGTGTGTGTCCTCAATGCTGTCCTGAGTTAACCATGGTTTTCAGTTGCTGTTATGTTTTCTTTTTAATTTGAAATTAAGATTTTACAGCTAGGCCATAATTATCAATTTAGTCTGCTGTAGGTTCTTTCCCTCCCTTACATTAATCATGCTATTTTATATCAATGTTTTGGTATGCGGTTCTGTAATAATTAGAAATTAAGATGTGTACGTGGTATTTCCAGTATGAAGCATCAATAACTGTACGGATAATCACCCCACATAAACCCCATAATGAATTATGTGCTGCCCACGAATTCATGCTCTTTAAATAACCTGCCTTATATTCTCAACTGTAATTAAGGGACTTTAAAATTCCTTAACATTAATAAGCCTTTTATAAAGTAAATGTAGAAGCTCATCCTGAAACTTATTTATTTAGCTCTTTGTATAATTATCAGAGTGAATTATTTTCTTATTTGGAAGTGGGAATGGGAGGGAGTAGGACAACAGTATTTTTCCTGCACAAGGAGCTCAGCAAGTTCCCTTGAACTAATCTGAAGTTGTATAACTCACTCATTCATTCACTTATGTATTCATTCAAGACAGTTATGTGTTGAGGAAGGTGAAAGAGAGAGGGGAACCAAGGATGACCTCAAGGTTTCAGGCATGGGCAGCTGAGTGAACAGTGGTGTTTTTCCTAAGATGGGAAGACAGCAGGAAGGGCAGGTATTAATGTCTCCAGGACCATATCATAGGGTTTCTCTCATCTATGGAACATAAGAACTAGGAAGATCGGTAGGAGAAGAAAGGGATAAAGAAAGGGGGGTAAATCAGAAGGGGGAGTGGAGCATGAGAGACTGTGGACTCTGGGAAACAAGCTGAGGGCTTCAGAGGGGAGAGGGGTGGGGGAATGTGATAGGCTGGTGATGGGTAGTAAGGAGGGCACATATTGCATGGTGCACTGGGTGTTATACGCAAATAATGAATCATCAAACTTTACATCAAAAACCAGGGATGTACTGTATGGTGACTAACATAATATAATAAAAATGTTATTAAAAGAAAAAAATAATAATAATGTCTCCAGGACCATGACCTCATGTGTATAATGGGAATTACCTATGTGTCCTATCAATCCTCCCAGCAGGGTATTATTTAAATCTCAGGATCTCTTTGTGCTGATGAGATGCCAACACTTAGAGTTTAGATGGGTCTATCTCTCTATACTGGCCTTGCGTTATCAACAGCTAAGAGACTCCCTTCACCAATCATTGGTATGACCAGAGAATCATAAAGACAGCATGGAGAAAACCACTGATTCTCCACTTGGAAATCCAACAAGAATAAAACATTTTAAAACACCTATACACAACAGCGTGTCCTACTGCTAGATTTTGTGAATAGGATATGTGATCTGACTTCATTATGCAATAGTAAGAATGGGCTACACTAATCCAACCTCCTATCCACCAATTCAAAAGAAGGATGCAAATATTATAAAACAGAGAAGGATAGGGAATGGTTGATGGTACCTTGACAGCACCGGACCTGTGTCCTTAGGCTCCCAAGCACCTACCTTCAACCTGCAAAAGAAATCACAAAGAGTTCAAATTCCTATACGAATACGTGCATTCTTGACCACCACCTTCCCATCTGCTTTCCTTAGGACCAATTCCATTAATTCCATCAAATCCATTGATTCTACCATTTTGTTGTTGTTGTTGTTATCTATCACCTTTCTCGAGTCCTCACTTTGCTCTTTACACAGTTTAGGTTCTGTATGTCCCTCGTTCTAATGGCCCCTTTGCATACACTTCAGCAAGATGCACAACCAGCCAACCCCATCCCTCATTGAAGCCAACCACTCACCTGCTCCATGCCCCCACTCAGGAAGCTGATCTCCACTGGAAGAGAAATCCCACAATCATGCCAACTGGCCTCCTTTTAACTCTGTGACCACCGCTCTCAAACCAGTGCTCACCACTGGCCAACAGCCATGCCCTATGACCCTAGTAATCTCACTTTCTCACTTTCTCAGATGCTATCCCAACTTCTCTGTTGTCAAACCTCCAAGACACCTCCCCTCCAGCTGGGCTGACAGCATCATCTTGTGCTTCTTTGAGAAAATAGGAATGACCAGAGGAGAATGATTTTCCTCTCCTGTTATCAAATCCAGCTGTCTCCTGGCATTCATGCCCAAATACTCTGCCTTTTATCCAGTTACGGGGAATGAATTGTCCCCGAGCCTGTCAAAGACCACTTGAGCTCTGCATTCTCTCTGCTTTCACCTATCCAGGGACTTTATTGCTACAATTATCCCCTATCTTTCTAGAACTTCAATAGATTCCTCTATTCTGAATCAAAGAAATGCGTCCTATTATCTTTGGCTTTGAAGAGACCCTATCCAGGTGCCATCTTGCCCTCTAATTCCTAGAGGGCCCATTCTCACCTCTCCTTCATGGTAAAATTGATCAAAAATATTCTCTAAACTTACTGGATCTTCTTCCTCATCTCTCATTCTCCCTTAAGTCCATGAAAAGGATCTTCATGCAACAACTTAGTCCCATCCCATTTTTTAGGTGAAGAAACTGAAACCCATTCATACTTCCCCATGTAAGATTCCCACAGCTCATCCATGGTAAAGTCAAAACCAGAACTCTTATCTCTGAACTTCTGTTCCTTCCAGGACGTTCCCCCACACACACCTTTGATCTCACCGCTTAGTCTATTGACTTTACTTCATTCAAACTGACCTCTGAAGAGCTGTCCAGCTCACATTTCGCTGAAACAGACCCAGGAAAGTAAGTCGCTCATGTCTTCTGCTCTCCCCCAGTCCATGCCCAAGTTGGGTCTTCCCATCACCTCTGCAAGTGTTCAACAGGTATCTGTGCACTCGAGAAGTGTGAGTGTGCCAATCACATTATCTTCAACATCCCTTGTTTCCCCAAACTCAAATTGAGTAAATCATATCAGCAATTTAACTCTTAATCAAGAGGCCCTTGAGCCTGACTTCGGAGACTTACTTTTATGGCTCCTCATGTATCAGGTATGAAAATGAAGAGTGTCTTACTTGCTCCACAGTGATGTTCACACGCAGTAAATCACAGAGGCTTGGCAGTGAAATGAGACTATATTTCAGGAGGCCAAATGCGAAGGGAGGGAGGTGGTGCAGCCAAGGCGGGGAGGAAGGAGGGAGCAGGAGGCAAATCCCAGAAGCTCAGGTGTTTGGGAAGCATGTAGTCTGGAATCCGGGCTGACACTAAGCAAGGAGGAGGTGCTCCACTCTGGTTTTTCCATAGTACCAGCCCTCAAGAAATGGAAACAGCTTCCACAAACCAACTGAAGAAGAGAGGCTTCAATTCCACAAACCAGAGGAAGGAATCCAGCCAATTCCTGCCTTTTCAGTATGCTAGGCTCCCATTTACCCTGTTGTTCTTCAGACAGTTGGGATTCCCTTGCCCAGTGAAACACCTGTTCCAGGTGTTCCCAAAGACGACGTCCTCTGACACTTGCACTCTTCGCCTTCTTTGTCCCTCTGCTTTCAGCCTCCACTCCCAGTTTGCATTAGCACCCTCTGACCTCATTTTATGTTGGTTACCAGCATAAGTAACCTTCTTTCTAGTAATTGGCTTCATGCTCAACCCAGCCCATGCTCAAAAAAGCCCTTCTTTTTTTTTTTTTAAGATTTTTAAGTTTATTTATTGGACAGGGAGAGACACAGAGAGAGAGGGAACACCAGCAGGGGGAGTGGGAGAGGGAGAAGCTGGCTTCCCGCTGAGCAGGGAGCCCAATGCGGGGCTCGATCCCAGGACCCTGGGATCATGACCTGAGCTGAAGGCAGACGCTTAACGAATGAGCCACCCATGCCCCCCCCAAAAGCCATGCTGATTTGCTTGATCAACCCAGAAAAATCCTGTCTTTTCTAGTTCCTCCGTTTCTCCTTGACTTTGTCAGAATTGGTGGGGACTGGGAGGGAGAGAGGAGTCCTTACACAAGAGGGGATCCAGGCAGCTTAGTCCTACAAGACAGCAAACTTTTTCTATTAAGGGTCAGGAAGTCATTATTTCAGGCCTTGTGAGCCATACGGTCTCTGTCTCAGCTGCTCAACTCTGCCACTGTAGCACCAAGGCGGCCATAGACAATATGTAAATATGAACGGGCATGGTTGTGTTCCAATAAAACTTTATTTATCAAGTTAGATTTGTTCCACAGATCTTAGTTCACTGACCCCTGATATAAATGCTTCCTTAGCACATTGCTTAGCCCAGAGTAGAAAACTATTATCTGTCTGTACTTTTCTTTCTTTCTCTGTAGCCCTATCTTTATCCAAACAACTGTATAGGCATGTAACCCTTAGACATGTAAGCTGCCTGTAAGTCTAAAGTGACCAACTCACCAAGAGACAACAGGAAGGCAAAAGCAGACACAGTACTCTGTCTTCCAACAACCACGTTGCCGACTGCACACTTGCCCTAAAAGACCACCAGAATTCCCTGTTGATGAAGCAAAACTAAGTTGATTAACCTATTGCAATCAGAGATAACATCAACTTGACAGAGCCTCGGAAGAAAGCAGAAGGAAGAAATCAGAGGCAGATATTTATAAGGTTTGGGGGCCTAGTTCGAGTGACTTGAGGTGGGCAGGGATCTGACTGGCACTGTGCAAAATTCATACTGTAACAGTGTAGGAGTGATGGACACAGCAAAGTGAGGGTCTTGAAGCAAGTCTGGATAAGTGTACGGTTATTTGATCACTGAGCTGTTTGCCCAGATGAGCAAACTATTGCCCAAATAAATTGGTTTTGAGAAACTTTCTGCTCCAAGCAGTGATGTTATTTATTGGTTTACAGTCTTATTTTTCTGGGCAAGAGTTTCCTGGAACAATTTAATAAAGTCCTATTGACTCACAGGTAGTCTGAGTTCTCAGTCCTGATAGTTGAGCTCTCTGTATATACAGGTGATCTCAATCCTCAACAGGGAACCAGAGCACAGCCCTGCCCCCATGATGACTAGGAATCCACATGTGTCCTAGCAACATAGGACTGGGTGATAGCACCTTTAAGGTCGCCAGGCTTTGAACAAACCAGGCCTATAGACATACAGACATTACAGTGAAGTTCTCTTAAGAAAAACCATCGTCCATTTGCCTAAGATGCAGGCCCGGCATCCCGAAGACAAGTGCTACCCTTGAGAGCCCTGGGACACCCCCAGCCTTGATCCAGGACATGCAGAATATTTCCATGAACACTTGAAAGGCAGCCTGTGTTAAGTTCTTTAAAGATACATGCCTTCAGACATCATGAAGAAGAGAAGCTTGGTAATCCTGGGCAATAGAACTCCTTTTTTTTTTTAAGATTTTACTTATTTATTTGACAGAGAGAGGCAGTGAGAGAGGGAACACAAGCAGGGGGAGTGGGAGAGGGAGAAGCAAGCTTCCTGCTGAGCAGGGAGCCCAATGTGGGGCTCGATCCCAGGACTCCGGGATCATGATCTGAGCTGAAGGCAGGCACTTAACGACTGAGCCACCCAGGCGCCCCTGGGCAATAGAACTCTTGTAAGCACTAACACTTGACACTAAAGTAGGTGGAGCCTTGGGATTTCCATTCACTGTGTCTTTTTGGTTGCCTCTGGCCCCAGCTATTAAGTGGTAATGCTTGAATGTAAAAGCTTAACCATGAATGTATTTGAAAACCATCAGGATGAGTATGCATAGTTTATTAAGAATCAATAAGAGACTAAATCATAACTCAGCCACTTAGCTTTAAATTGGCCCTCCTTTCTTGATCTGGTTATAATTTCTTCCTGCCTTGTTCTCCCTTTTAAAGGCCAACAGATGGAAGCAGAGTGAGTGCAGAAGGAAGATCCGACGTATCTAAGCCCGCATTGAGGGCAAGCTAAGGTGCTCTTCACACCTCAAACTCTGAATGCATTTTCTTCCAAAGATCTGACTAATGATAGTGTTATGACTAATAATAGTTGTTGGAATAATTGGGGAAATTCAAGTCTAGAATATGAATTAATATTTCTTTTCTTGGTACTGTGGTTATGCAAGAGGATTTAATTACTCCTAGGAAATATATGCTGATTTACTGATGGATTAAGTTGCATGATGTCTACAACTTCATATCTCACGTCTGGAAAAGCAAACAAAAAGAAATGTTTTATACAGAAATATGAAGCAAATACAATAAAATAATATCAGTCTGAGTTTAGGTAAAGAAGATAACATATAAGTGGTTACTGAACTACTTTTCCAACTCTTGTAAATTTAGGATGTTAGAAATACAAAGTTGGAAACAAATAATGGTTATAAGCATTGCTGCAGGAAGAAGGGGGGTTCTGCCGTTAGTGGGTCTTCTTTCCTCCTACCAAGAAGCTAGACATAAGATTACACACTAGGATTTAAGGTATGAAGTCATCCAGAGTAGATCAGAGAAGAGCTTTGCAAAATCACATTTTTTTAAGATTTTATTTTTAAGTAATCTCCACACCCAACATGGGGCTTGAACTCACAACTTTGAGATCAAGAGTCACATGCTCCACTGACTGAGCCAGCCAGGCACCCCTGCAAAATCATATTAGAACAAAATGGCTCCCAGCCCCAAGTAAGACTGGACTGGAGATCTTAACAAATCTAAACACAGAATAGGGTCATTTATAGAAATGTAGAAAAGAAAGAAACAGAAAAAACAAATGCTGGCAGTGACCACCAAGCACTGTCCAGAGGACAGGACACCTTGTCAAATGGGCTTTGAATATGACAGTCCCACTGGCAAGGAATTACAGATAGGGATTCAGCAAGCTGACAGGCCCTGAGGCCATTAAATTTTCAAACTCACATAATTAAAAACCCCTTTGCTTATATTCCATGCTCAGTAGGAAGCCTCCTGATCATTATGGGGCTTCCCACAGAGCTTGCCTCCAGGGAGAGAATATCCTGCAGGAGGTCTTAAGTGTCCATCCCTCAACGGTTACATTTCTCATGATAAATTTTGAAATTGGCATCCTGATTTTACACATCAGGCTGTGCTATGTGAATAAGTCCTTCTCTGAGAGATAACTCCACAAACAATGTGCAAATAAATTACATTTCTGAACCTGTGAGACTGAAAATAGATTTCTTTTATTAAAGTATAATTGACATACCATATTATGTTAGTTTCGTGGACACAACATAGTGATTCAACATTTGTATACATTGCAAACTGATCACCACAATAAGTCTAGTTACCATCTGGCTCCATGTCTACTACAAGGTTGTTATTCAGAAGAGGAGAGATTTAAAGTTTGCCAGACAAGCAAAAGCTAACGGAGTTCATCACCATTAAAATGCTCTTACAAAAAAATATTAATGGGATTTCTTTAAGGTAAAAAAAATGGTAAGATGGTTAATTAATGATAAAACAACATGAAAGTAAAAATCTCACTGGAAAATATATAGTAAAGATAGTGGGTTAATCACTTACAAAGCTAGTTTGAAATTCTAAAGACAAAAGTAGTGAAATTAACTAAAACCATAGTAATTAGTTTTATATGTAAAATAAAAAGATGTCAAATGTGACATCAAAAACAGAAAAGAGACAGTAAAAGTGTAGAGTTTTGGAATATATTCAAAGTTAAGTTGTTATCAACTTAGAACACAATTATATACATAGGGTGTTATATGTAAACTTCATAGAAACCACAAAGCAAAAACTTATGGTAAGTAAATACACAGAGGAAAATGAGAAAAGAATCTAAATATAACAATAAAGAAAGTTACACACCACAAGGGAAGAGAGCAAGAGAAGAAGAAAGGAACAGAGAAGAACTACAAAAAGTAGCCGGAGAACAAGTAACAAAGTGGCGATAATTACATACCTGTCAAGAATTACTTAAAATGTAAATGGACTAAATTCTCCAATCAAAAGACATAGAGTGGCTGAATGGATTACAAAACCAGACTCCTCTGTATGCTGCCTACAAAAGACTCACTTCAGAATTAAGGACACACATGGACTGAAAGTAAACAGATGGGAAAAGATATTTCATGCAAATAGGAACAAAAAGAAATTTGTTATAGCTATACTCATACAGATGAAACAGTCCTCAAAACAAATACTATAATAAAAGACAAAAACATAATGATGAACGGGTCAATCTAACAAGAAGTTATAACATTTGTAAACACCCAATATAGGAACACCTAAATATATAAGGCAAACATTAACAGACCGAAGGGGAAAATCAACAGCAATACAATATAAGTAGGGGACTTTAACACCCCACTTACATCAATGGACTGATCATCCATACAGAAAGTCAATAAGGAACATCAGACTTAAATGACACATTAAACCAGATGGACTTAATCAATATATACAGAACATTCCATCCAAAAGCAACAGAAAGAATATATGTGCTTCTCAAGTGCACATGAGACATTCTCCAGAACAGATGGCACATTAGACCACAAAAGAAGTCTCAATAAATTCAAAAAGACTGAAATCACATCAAGCAACTTTTCTAACCACAATGGTATGAAGCTAGAAATCAATTATGAGAAGAAAACCGGAAACACCATACAATGTGGAGATTATACAACATGATACTGACCAACCAATGGGTTATCAAAGAAATCAAAGGAGAAACTTAAAAAGAAAACTAGAGAGAAATGAAAATAGAAATACCAAAATCTGTGTGATGCAGCAAAAGAGGTTATAAGAGGCAGGTTCATAGTAATACAGACCCACCTCAAGAAATAAAACCTTAAGTAAACTGTCTAACCTTATACCTAAAGGAACTAGAAAAAGAAGAATGAATGAAACCCAAAGTTAGCAGAAGGAAGGAAATAATAACGAACAGAGCAGAAATAAATGAGATAGAGACTAAAAAGGCAATGGAAAAAAGATCAATGAAACTAAGAGCTAGTTTTTTGGAAGGTAAACAAAATTGACAAAACATTAGCTTACTCACCAAAAAAAAAAAAGAGAGAGAGGGCTCAAATAAATATGATCAGAAATGAAAAAAAGAGAAGTTACAACTGATACCATACAAAGGTTCATCAGAGGCTGCTATGAAGAGTCACACATCAGCAAATCAGAATACCTGAAGACATGGATAAATCCCTACACACGTGCCGTCTTTCAAGAAAGCCAGATTTATAATGGTGGAGAACCCATCTTGAGATAGATACCTGGACTTGCCCTAGTGAAATCCAAACCTTATAGCTCACCTGTCCTAAGCAGCAAAGCCTGCACTATTATTTAGCTAATTGCCATACCACTTTCTTTTTCTGGGAAAATACTCTCTGGCTTGAAAAGCACTAATTTACAAATAAATATTTTGAGCACAACTCATGTGTAACTTGGAAGCCATCAATGAACAAGTAGGAGAGGTTTCTGGTCAAGATTGCAGATTCTGCTAATATTCTGCTCTATTCCCTCCCTCTCAAAATACATAGAAATACTACCCAACGTGTATGGTTTTTTAAAAATGCAAAATATATATCCAAGCTCAAAAGCAAAAAAATGAGGAACTCCAGGTGCTGGAAACACTGCTGTGAGGGTCAGTTGAAACTTTATGGCCACAGGATCAACTAGACTAGAAATAAACCTTATGGGATGAGATGTTAAAGTCTCTATGGAGGCTGAAATTGAGGCCAAGTCTCTACGTTTGGCACAGGAGCTGGATCTGAGTCCCTTACCAGCAGCCAGGAATCAGTAAATGCCTTTTCTGTCCCTTGAAGTAGAATTAGAAAATTTTTACTCACTTGTCCAAGACCTTGACCCCTAAGAAATAAAATCCCCCAAACTGCACTGTCTGAGAGTATGAGCTCAGCATTCTTAAACTGCTTACATGATTCAATGTCCTTGAACCAAAATGTAAATGTAAAAATTTGGTCCTGAGATCTCCTTCGTGACCCCATAGAAACACATATAAGAATTGCCATAAGAAAGATTCTTCAAGGTAAAACGTGCAGGACCAGTGTGAAAAGTAGTTCACACCAAAGACAGGGTCTAGACAACTCTTGAAGAACTCCAATGATCTCGTAGATCAACAGCAAACACAATAAGTAGCCATACCCAAGGAATCACAGAAAATAGATCAATACGAGTGGGACTTAAAAATAAATTTAATTGATATGTACATATATAAAGAAAGGAATAAAGTCTATCAGGCATGAAAAGGACATAATAGCAACCAAAAAAGGCTGATTTGAAAAAGAAACAAATAAAAATTATAGAAATAAAAATACAGTGATTGGGGAAAAAATACTCCATGAATAAGGTAAGCAAGAGATTAGAGCTAGCCAAAGAGAGAATTAGTGAAATGGATGGTAGAGCTGGAGCAATCTCTCAAAATGAAGCAAAGAAAAGATAGAAAAGAATAGAAAAAAATTATAAGCTCCAAGATATGTGTAAAGGGAGCTTTAGGAGTAAGTAGAGAAAATAAATGTGGCAGTTAGAATGTGTTAGGCTACATTTTATAAAAGTCCAACCACTTGTGACTTAAACAAGAGGGTCATTTGTCACCCACAGCAAGACATCTAGGGAAGAAGCAATCCAGAGCTAGAATAGTAGCTCACACCATGCCAAAAAAACAGATGATAGATAGATAGGTGATAGATAGATAGATAGATAGATAGATAGATAGATAGATAGATGATAGATCAAGTGATTGATCGAGTGACAGATAGATATACATAAATATATACATATATGTTCTATCTAGATTAAGGATACAAACATAAGAAGTAGACTTAAAATCATCAGTAGAAAATACTGGAACTTAATTTTATGACAGTAAAATCTTTCTACAAACTATTTTCTAAACACAAAACAATCATACATTACATAGATCAAAATTTAAGTTTCCTGAATGATAAAAGATACTTTAGGCAAAAATTAAAAGCAACAGATTGGGAGAAAATATTTGCAATCTATATAACCAATGAAAATGACTCTCCAGAGTTTCTGCAAATCATTAAGAAAAAGATAAACCAAGCAAATACCAAAAAGTGGGGGGGGGGGGGCAACAAAGCATAAGGAAATGCAATTCACAAAGGGGGAATGAACCAGAATGAGTAGCCAATGAACCAGTGAAGCAGTCCTCATTCTCATCCTCACGTGTGACCAGGGAAATTCAAAGTAAAGCAAAGAGGTAAAATTGCACAGTGTAAAACATTGGTGACACTGTGGTGAAATGGTTAAGTGGAAACTTTCACCCTGCCTGCAGAGGTTACAATAGAATACAATCCCTTGGGAAAGCAATTTGGCAAAGTCTAGCAAAATGCAAACTTAGTCCTTCATTTCTAGGATTATACTGGAGAGATTTTCTCATGCCCATTCAAGGATTCCTTTTATTTTATTTTATTTTTTTAAAGATTTTATTTATTCATTCGACAGGATAGAGACAGCCAGCGAGAGAGGGAACACAAGCAGGGGGAGTGGGAGAGGAAGAAACAGGCTCATAGCGGAGGAGCCTGATGTGGGGCTCGAGCCCATAACGCCAGGATCATGCCCTGAGCCGAAGGCAGACGCTCAACCGCTGTGCCACCCAGGCGCCCCTCAAGGATTCCTTTTAGCAACCTTGTTCGTAACGGCAGTAAGTCAGAAAGAATCCGAATCCTCATCAAAACTGAATGTCTAGATAAATCTTGGCATAAATCTTGGTACCCTGTGTATTACTGCTAAAAGTGCTCACATGAATGATCTAAATTGATATATATCAATATGAGTAATTACCAAACCCAAAGAATGAATGAATAGGGAGCTACCAAAAGCCCAACTGTGAGAGAAAGAGGGTTGCAGAAGATAGACACAATGTGTACATTTTCATAACTCTTACATAAATTTAAAAACATATGCAATCAATCCCTATACAATTGATGGATAAACACGAAGTGAGAGCATACCCTCCAAATTATGATAATGTTTGCTTCTGGGAGGAGAAGGGCATTATGTTAGGGAGGGGCACAGATGGGACTTCAGATTTCCCTTTTGTTCTTTAAAACAAGGGTGCCTGGGTGGCCCAGTCAGTTAAACGTCTGCCTTCAGCTCAGGTCATGATCCTGGGGTCCTGGGATCGAGCCCCACATCATCGGGCTCCTTGCTCAGCAGGGAGTCTGCTTCTCCCTCTCCTTCTGCTCCCTGCTCACGCTCTCTCTCTCACTCTCTCTCTCTGTCCCAAATAAATAAATAAAATCTTTTTAAAAATAATAAAACATCTATAGCAGTTACGACAAAACTTGTCTTTGTTCATTGTGGGTTGTAGGGACATTGTTGTTATCAGTTAAACTGTTTTCTATATTTTCTTAATCTTAATTCTTGCTAATTTTTTTTTTTTAAAAAGCAAGAAGGAAACTTTTAAAGATTTGCTTGACTATTTTGGAGCACTGGGTGTTATACACAATGACTCATGGAACACTACATAAAAACTAACGATGGACTGTATGGTGAATAACATATCATTAAAAAAAACTACCAATTAACATTTAAAAAAAAAGACTGATGAATCACAGACCTGTACCCTGGAAACAAATAATAATTATATCTTAACTAATTGAATTTAAATTAAAGAGATATCTCCAATAAAGGTATTTTGCCAATTATATTTTTAAAAGTCTTTTTCTAAAGATTTGCCTCTTAGGTTTCACCAATATAGAGTAAGTACAAACACGTCAAACAAGCAAAGTCCTCCTATGCCCCTCAGACGCCTTCGTTTTACCAAAATAAATCCCGTGGCTCAACCTTTCTTGTGGGGAATTCAGAAAATTGCCTGCGAAAACCTGCCTTCTCCCACCCCCGCGAAAAAGCAATTTAGTTCATTAAGCAAAAATGGGGTATGTGAAAGGAAACAGAACGGGTAGCAGGGATGACAAGTCAAATGACACTACATATAAAAGGCTGGTATCCAAGATCTACAAAGAACTTCTCAAACTCAATACATACGAAACAAATAATCAAATCAAAAAATGGGCGGAAGATATGAACAGACACTTTTCCAATGAAGACATACAAATGGCTAACAGACACATGAAAAAATGTTCAAAATCATTAGCCATCAGGGAAATTCAAATCAAAACCATATTGAGATACCACCTTACGCCAGTTAAAATGGCAAAAATTGACAAGGCAAGAAACAACAAATGTTGGAGAGGATGTGGAGAAAGGGGATCCCTCTTACACTGTTGGTGGGAATGCAAGTTGGTACAGCCACTTTGGAAAACAGTGTGGAGGTCCCTCAGAAAGTTAAAAATAGAGCTACCCTATGACCCAGCAATTGCACTACTGGGTATTTACCCCAAAGATACAGACGTAGTGAAGGGAAAGGTCATATACACCCCAATGTTCATAGTAACATTGTCCAAAATAGCGAAATTGTGGAAGGAGCCGAGATGCCCTTCAACTGGGTATTTACCACAAAGATACAGACGTAGTGAAGAGAAGGGCCATATGCACCCCAATGTTCATAGCAGCATTGTCCACAATAGCTAAATCGTGGAAGGAGCCGAGATGCCCTTCAACAGATGACTGGATTAAGAAGTTGTGGTCCATATATACAATGGAATATTACTCAGCTATCAGAAAGAATGAATTCTCAACATTTGCTGCAACATGGACAGCACTGGAGGAGATAATGCTAAGTGAAATAAGTCAAGCCGAGAAAGACAATTATCATATGATTTCTCTCATCTGTGAAACATAAGAACTAGGAAGATTGGTAGGGGGAGAAAGGGATAAAGAAAGAGGGGGTAATCAGAAGTGGGAATGAAGCATGAGAGACTATGGACTCTGAGAAACAAACCGAGGGCTTCAGAGGGAAGGAAGGTGGGGGATTGGGATAGGCCAATGATGGGTATTAAGGAGGGCACGTACTGCATGGTGCACTGGGTGTTATATGCAAGTAATGAATCATGGAACTTTACATCAAAAACTAGGGATGTACTGTAGGGTGACTAACATATCATAATAAAAAATTAAAAAAAAAAAAAGATGTCCTGATGAACTGTCATTTCAACCCAGCCAGCTCATTCGACTCTTATTGTGTGTTAGAAAGGGGGTTGCAATAAATTAGTCAGGATTAAGCATCTCTGCTTTCCAGAAAGGGCTGCACATTGGATCTGGTCTCATACATCATCATACATAGCCTTCCTCATGCAGGTGACATCGTGGCCAGCATCTAGCTGGTGCCTTGACCAGGCCTGGGGCAAAAGCCTATTTAAATGCAATCAACATTCACAAGGTAAGAAGACAAGAAATGCACAGATAGCAAAGTCTAGGTATAGATTTCCACTTACAAGGCGACACAAAGCTAAGGATTCATCCCAGACCAACCAGTGTGAGGTGAAAGTGCCCTTTGAGAGCCTGGGCTTCTCACCAGGCCCAAATCCCCTGTCCACCCCCATCACCCCACCTGACCCCTACCCCCTGCACCCTCTCTCTCATGCTCCCCAAGAGGCAAGAGGCCAGGAAAAAAGATTTACTGGGGGCCAGGAGATGTGGTCAATTCACATAGGTCCAGAGGGGAAAGAGCCTGTCACTGTTGAAACCAAACAAAAAGTCTTTTTTAAAAAGTCAATGCTTGGAATGATTTCTCTTCTCTCTGTCTCTCCCTGCAGAGCCAACAGTGAAGCCTCTCTGGCATTTCCAAACCTTCAGAATCTCAGGTACAATTGATGACGTGACATGGCGTAAACCTTGTGACATCTCCAGCAGTGGCTTAAGATTTAAAAATTCTAGCCCCAGCTTTGCCACTGATCATGGAGGCCCCTAATCTGGGGCATCTCTCTGGAACTCAGTCTTTCCATCCATAAAATGGGATGATAATGGCCACCTTACCTTCTCTCGTGTGGTTTGAGGATCTTTCGGTCAATGTGTATATTGGAAGGACTTAAAAGATCTGAGGCACATATAGTGCAATAAGAATTTTTTTTAAATGTCAATTCAACACACTCTTCTTGCTTCAAAAGTCTGGAGGATCGAAGCAAAAACAAAGACACAAAATGTTTTCTAAAAAAAAAAAAAAAAGAAAATACTTTTAAATATAAACCATCTTACTAGCCAAGCCCTAGATCTGTGACCAAATGCTATGATCAAGGAAGAAATTAGGCTGACTTGGGAGGGAAGGCTTGCCCGGAAACAAATAGGATCTTCTTGAGCCTGGTTTTTGACAGGCTGCGATCTTTGCTGGATAACTAAAAAAAAATCCAGTCTGCCACAACTAAGAACAAAATTGAAACACAACTCCCATGGGAAACAAACTGAGGGCTTCACAGGGGAGGGGGGTGGGGGATCAGGATAGGCTGGCAATGGGTAGTAAGGAGGGCATGTATTGCATGGTGCACTGGGTGTTATACGCAAATAATGAATCATGGAACATTACATCAAAAACTAAGGGTGTACTGTATGGTGACTAATATAACACAATAAAAATTATCATTAAAAATAAATAAATAAATAAATAAATAAATAAATAAATAAATAAATAAAATTAACAAATAAATAGAACTGATCCGTAGAATTAAATGAATAAATAGAATTGCTGGAACATGCTGCTGGCTGGATTGTTGTAAAGATGCTTGATAAAGGTCGGTCAAGTGAATGAATAAATGCCCAGGGAGGTAATCAAGCTAAGGATCTAAAGAGGAAGCATTTACCCTGGATTATCTGGGTGGGCCTTTAAAGCAATCACACATATCCTTAAAAATGCAAGAGGTCCTGTGAGTTTCCAGACAGACACGGAACAGAAGGAGGCCATGTGACTATGGGCGCAGAGACTAGAGTGATATGGGTACAAGTCAAGGGCCATCCGGAGCCACCAGAAGCCAGAAGAGGCCAAGAAGAATTCTGCCCCAGAGCCTGTGAAGGGAGCTTGGCCCTGCTGACGACCTGGTTTGAGTCTTCTCGCCTCCAGAACTGTGATAGAATAAACTGATGGAAGCCAGCCCATTAGGGGAGATTTGTCTTAGCAGCTGCTAGAAACTAATACGCTCTCCTTTCACTAACCTGCTTTCATCCCTTCTCTGTGCTCACGAGAAAGGCCCACCCACCTAGCTGCCCAGCTGCAAAGATCTCGTTGCCTCATCCACAGGTCAGAGGCAGCTGTCCGGATGCTCACAGTCCATGGGCCCAACTCAATCCCTGCGCCTCTTGCTGCCTCCAGACGTGTCACACCTAGAAGACAAGTAAACGAACACCCGGAATGGGTGGAGCCTGCACGTTGGACCTCTACAAATGCTTTGGGGCTCCAGCTTCCAGGCCTCCTGCCATTTGGAATTCTGTGGAAGGGACTATTGGCTCTAACTGGCTGGCTGGCGGTGTGTCCGTCTGTCTATCATTCTCAGGCTGTTGTTTCTCAAGCAGAGTGTAAAACTCAGGCCTCTTACAAGACTGACACGCACAAGTGCTCCAAGCAGGACAGCTTGGCGACAGCTCTCCCCAAGAATGGATGCCCTCCAGGAAAAGATGCCGTGGAGATGCCCACAGGCCCCACATGATGGTGACATGAATTGCAATTCCAGCCATGGCCGGGGAAACAGCTTCACAAATCCCAGGTCTCAGGCAAATGGGGCCGAGGGCCTTGGCTACTGCCCTAAGTGTCAGAACCATTCTCTCCATCATGCTGACCATGCATGGGCACCACCCGTCTTGCTTGGAACAAGCCCAGAGTTTTACTAATTTCACAGATAGAGAAACTGAGGTATGAAATATTACCTCTAGGGGTTTGTTTATTTATTTATTATTTCATACCCCCCCTTTCCCTTGATAGTCTGTAAAAGCATCTTAAAAGAATTGAAAAAATAGGGGCGCTCAGCTGGCCCAGTCAGTAGAGTGTGGGACTTTTGATCTCAGGGTCATGAGTTCAAGCCCCACATTGGGCATAGAGCTTACTTAAAAATAATAATAATAATAAAATAGAAAAATAATGCCAAGGGGGGAAATGGGGGAAGGTAATAAATACAAAAGAGGGGGACAGTGGGTATGAGGTTGAAAACATCAAAACAGCCCCACACTCACGGTGATAAACCAATGAGTGTCATAAATAACGTAAACAGGGAAGCCTACGCAGTTAGCAGGGTCAGGGAGATGAAAAATACAAATACTCAGGAAAAGGAGAGTTCTCTTTATATTAACATGGAGTGGACACAGTCTTGTGTAATGGAGGCGTCCTCAGGAGGATCCCTTCAGTGGCCACTACAAGGAGCGCCATGAGCACTTTTCTCTCCTGACGGTCCATACAGGCCCTCAGGATCTCCTCCCTCCCAGAAGAACAGACAGAGAAGATATCCCTGTGCCCTTGGCTGAAACCCTCCAAGGAAATTGCCAGATCAAGGTTTCATTGGTTAGAGAGACAGCCAGAAACTATCTGATGAGTCCACACACAAGACAGCCAGGCCCAATGGCACTGCCCATCAGGTGCGGATGTGAACAGCAGAGCTCCCTGGTGTCCTAGGCATACACCCTCTCTGAGCCTCCCTACCTTCAGTCCATTCTTGTCAGCCTCCTCTTACAACCATTGGATGGCTTCCTGTCCACGCTCAAAAGCCTTTATAGCCTGACTTCAGCCTCTTATCTCCCATTACCCTCCGCATCTCCTCCCTTACACCAGCCACACAGAACTGATCTCCATTCCACCAGACATACCCTGCTTCTAGGTCTCACAGCCTTTGCACATACTGTTCCTGCTGCCTCAATTTCCCTTCCCTTTGACCAACCTTCAGACCAAATCCACATAGCGTTTTCTGCGCTTCCTCTCCTCTGGGTTCCCATTGAACGTCATTCACTCTGGCACCGCACTAATCACAATATGTTATAAATTCATTGTTTGTCAAGTGAGAGTACGTGTCATGTTTCTAGTTTCTGTAGGGGCACAAGGCTCAGCACAAATCCAGTCAACAAGTACTTTCGCGTGAACTAGAATTTGAGGAGTACGTTATCACTTACAAAGGACTTCCCCACTCAGCCTCTAATGGGACTGCAGATGGCACCTAGCCTACTGTCCTGGGCCTGAGACTGTCACTTCCAGATCTCGGTGACATTTGGAGAGTCCAAACCCTTCCACTGATCAATGAAGTCTGGGTCTACTTTATCTTGTGATGCATTTGCGAATGAGCTTATCAATGTGGGGGATTCAAAAGCAAGATCTTGCTTCAAAAGATTTGCATTCTGGGACTCACATATGCAAAGCAGTGACAGAAAGGTACTTGGCAAATCACTTGAGTTAAAAAAGGTAGGAGGAGTGCTTTGAAAATTTCAAGTCCTGCTACATTAGCAGTTGTGAAATCAATGTGCACCATTTGTGAGTCATGACTAAAATTTAGAAATAAAACGGATGTGAGCGGACTGGACAGATAAGGTAGTATAGCATTGCATATAGCCTAGACTACACAATACCAGACCAAGAGCATCAGAGGTGGTAAGAGTTAAGTATTACATGAGTGTTTTGAGTCACAGTATAGTAAGTGTGTCTAACTAAAGGTCATGGCCAAAACATTGGAAAGCCACCATCTTAGAACCTGGAGATCAGCAGGAAATCAGGCGATGAGAGAACTTGCCAGAGTGCCTGATACCAGAAATTTGCTCCCACCCAGAATGGAGAAGAAAGGGAAAAAGACAGAGCAAAAGAGGGAATGATGTATCATCAGAGGTTAGAGAAAGTTCCTTGGTGATGAGGTTGTCAAAAGACAGTTTAGGAATGAAATGACTAATGTTCAATTAGCAGTTGTCTTGCAGAGGGATGCCTGGGTGGCTCAGTCCGTTAAGCATCTGCCTTCAGCTCAGGTCCTGATGCGGAGGTCCTGGGATTGAGTCCTGCATCAGACTCCCTGCTCTTCCTCTCCCTCTGCCCTTTCCCCTGCTTATGCTCTCTCCCTCTCTTGCTCTCTATCTCACACACAAATAAATAAAATCTAAAAAAAAAAAAAAAGAGGTGTCTTGCAGAAACAAGAAAGACTTCTGAAGTCTACTAACACATACTCAGCCCTTCCTTCACCAACCCATAAACCCATTCTGCAAATAGCAGGTGATCCTCACTTAAACATTACCATTGATTCAGGCTAATTCTATGTAGAAGAGAGATAGCAAGACAGCCGACAAGATGGTCCAACCCCTACATCAAGGGAGAGGAGCTCACAGCCGAAGGAGAGCATAACAGTGCAAGTCCTCTGGGAATTTGCACGGATCTTAGCAAGGACATCGTACAGCCATGGGGGACAAATAGGGATCTGGGCCTCTTCTCTAGGCCACAAGGGCCTGGAGACCCCAGTCAACACCCAAGTCTTCTGTGAACGTTCACACTGTGTGGTGGTGAAGAGTGTCACAATGAGATTACCAGGAGAGATAGCTAAAGGACGTGTCGCTCAATCCAGCCAGATGTCCCTCTATCCCCTCCTCCAGAAGCCATCCAGAAGCTACCATATACATGGCAAAGACAGAGCTGACACTGTTCCTACAGCCACCCTCTCCCCAACCATCAGAACTCTGAGGCCACACGAGCGAGTTTGGTATTATATCCCTTCCAAATCCCAAGTGCACACTCTCCACACCCTACCTTTGGTCTAATCTTCTGACCTAACAGCCACAAATTCCCCAAGTTTTCATTGGAGGACGTGGCTGTTGTTCCCCCTCCCCAGATGGTTACCTCGACCAAACACTCTTTACCTCACCCATGTCTCCTCTCCATTGCTCTAATTGTGGGTGATTGCACGCAGTGTCCAGAAACTTCCGCCATGGTTTTAGTTGCTATATTTGTATTAAGGCAGTCTGAGTTCCCAGGAATAATTGTGGTTGTTGGCAATCACCGAGTTTGTCTAATTAAGCTTGGAGGAAGTAAGAAATGTATGCATATCTTGTCCAGCTGCCCCATGGCTTTCAAAGCACGAGTTCTTCTTGCTAATTCAATATAAAGAGTCTGTGTTTCCTCAACAGATCCTGACAACAGAAAATGTGATTTCCTGCAGCTTATTCATGTAACAAAGTTCCACCACAACAACACAATTCAATGTTCCTGTGGTTATAATAGTGTTGTTGCTATTTTCACTCAATAACCAGTCTCGTGGAACTTTCTTCTTGGTCTGCATTTTCGAAATCGTGATATTGATTGCCGTTCAGCTTTGCGTAACAGGAAGAGAATGGGGTATGAGAGCGGCTGCCTGGGCTCCGTGCCTGGCTCCATCGTTACCCAGTTCTGTGAACTTTGCAAGTGACTTCCCCTTGACCTTGACCTCTCAGGGCCTCAGTTTCATCAACTCTGAGGGGAGGACAATAAAAGAAACCATTAGCTGTTGTGAGGGTCATAGCACAGTGGTGCTCAGTACCAGGGGAGTGTCCCATAAGCAGAGTGGCAAGTGACTCTCTTGCCCACATTGGGATGATGTGGAGAGTGAAGGAGAACACCATTAAAATTTACGTGGAGACACAGCATCAACTGGGACATATGGTCTACCTGTCAACATGCACCCGCCATGATGATGATGGTGACGTTCTCCATACCTGAGCCTTCATTTCTCGGCCTACTGAAGATTGATAATGATATCTGTGCTTTAGGATTATCAAGAGGATTAAGGAAAATCTGCATTAAGTGCCTGGCACAGAGTAGTCAATCAATGAGCAGCAACTAAATATTATTTTTATGGCTACCAGCCCAAAATTCATTGCTTTCCTGATATGCCCCTTCTGACATCCAGTGCCCCGGTGGCTTCATATCCAAGTATAAACAGTTAATAACTGAAGAGAAGGGAACAGTCGTGTGGTGAGAGTCAATCTGACTCCTTTCTTGGCTCCAGTTGATGAATATAAACGATTTGAAAATTAAAAAGCCATTAGGCTATTAAAAATAGCTTCTAAGAACAATCTCTCAATAAATTATTTTCATGCTTAAAAACTCAACTGGAAAGAATATAAATGGTAATGCAGGCCATCTGAAAAGTCAATAACCAGATATAATGGTCAATTTCTCTAATATTATTGTCTAATTAAGCAATTTTGCTTTAGTCAAGATTACATTTCAGTGAGTCACTGTGGTCTAAAAATGATGTAGAACCGAGTTCTTTCAAGCCAAGGAGAAAAGAAATAAAATTTGAGTACAAGGAGGAACAGATTCTGATTTATGTTCTGTGTTCAACTGGCTGACTTTCCAAAGCACAATGCAAGAGCTGGAAGGGAGCTTGCCCAATGGGCCAGGTACTCAGCTAGAGACTCAGATACCTAGGCTCCAGGAGATAGCAGCCTACTGCAGGTGATGGGAGATGCTGTCTTCATGACCTCTTGCCCACAGAACCAAGGGGTACTGAGTGGTCTCTCTCATCAGTGAAGGGGAGCTTCACTCTTCAGGCTTTGCGGAGCTCTTAAAAATCCCAGTGCTCAAACAACTCCCCAGACCAATCCATTCAAAATCCTTGGGAGTGGGACACCAGCTGCAGTATTTTTTAAAGATCTCCAGGAGATTCCAATGTGTACTCAAGGGGGAGAACCCCTGTTCTGGATGGTTCCTGAAGCATCTATAAGCACCAGCCAGGTGGTCTAAGATTCCTTAGAAACAACACCTTTCCAGTTCAGGGCCTCAGTGCCTTGAAGGTGGGCCTATAGGTTCTCCCCATATATGCCACCGAGGATCCTGGGGGAACCCACCCAGCAAGAAAACTGCAGCATGAAAGATGGATATTCCCACTGCTGACAGCAAAACTGGGTGAGTAAGATGATTCATTTTACACATCAACCTCACTGGGCCACAGGGTGCAAAGATAGTTAGTCAAACATTACTGCGGGTATTCCTGGGACGCTGCTTTCAGAGGAGATTAATGTTGAAATCAGTAGACTAGTAAAGCAGATTGTCCTTCCTAATGGGGATGGGCCTCATCCAATCAGTTGAAGGCCTACGTAGACCAGAAAGGCTGACCCTCCCCCAGGAAAAGAGAATTTCCCATGCCTGAGTGCCTTTGAACAAGGACATTGGCTTTTTCCTGATTTTGAACTTGAACAAACTACCAACTTTACTTGGGACCCGAGCCTGCTAGCCTTCAGGAAGGCTGGAATTATACCACCAGCTCTCCTGGAGTTTTAGTTTACCTACTAACCCTACAGATCTTGGGACCTGTCAGCCCCCATAATGACTTGAGCCAATTCCTTATAATGAGTCTCTTTATAGAGATAGAGATAAATAGGTAGATAGATATAGATAGATAGATGATAGATAGATAGATAGATAGATAGATAGATAGATAGATAGATAGATGATAGATAGATAGATACAAACATATATACATACATCCAATTGGGTCTGTTTCCCTGGAGAACACTGACGGATACAGAGAATTTGCTCCTTATTACTATTCCCCCAAGTACTCACCTCCCTAAAAACTGCAGCCTGCCACTGAACAGTGGTATAACTAGCAATGCAGGTGTGAAAAGCAGCTTCCAACATGGCTCCCAATGATCCCCAACTCCTGGTGTTCATGCCCTTGGGTAGTTCCCTCCCACATTGTATCAGAGTTGGTTCTTGTGGCCAAAAGCATAAGGCAGACCCGACAGCGTGTCACTTCTTAGGCCAGGTTCTAAAAGGCATTGTGGCTTCACCTTTGCTCTCTCTTGGATTGGTCATTCTAGAAGAAGCCAGCTGCCATGTCATGAGGACAGGCAAGCAGCCCCACGAGAGATGTGTGTGGCTAGAAATCAAGGCCTCTGTTCAGACAGCAAGACAGTGAGGTCTCCTGCTAAGAGTCAGTTAAGCCTTCAGATGACCTGGGCAGATGACATTGGTCCCTCCCCCACTCTCCAAGCTCACCTCCCACAGCAGTGAACGCTGTTATCTGTCTCCTTACAAGGTGTCTTGAGTTCATCCTTATCTCTCCTTTCCCATTCATGCCCTCCTTATGTTTCGCTAGGTCTATTTCCAATTCATCTCCCTGCCTCCACTTTTATGCTCCTCACAGCTGTTCTCCACACAGCAGCTGGAGGGAATTCTCTAGAACAGAGGTTATATCAAAAGTTCCCAAATTTTCTCAGTCCACATCAATTTCAGTGACCCACTAAGTTTTTTGACAGCATCTCTAGTCCAAAAGGAATACCTAAGAGTCCTGTTTGGCTAGGGCCAAACAAAATATTTATGTCCTAAGAAGGTAGTAGTTATCTGAAAAAATAATGCACATAATTTGAAAGAAAAAATTAATATTTTTGTATCATTCTTAAATAACCACAGTCACTCCCTAGTGGTATGTGTGCACCTGTTGGGCACTGCACAACTCCTCAGACCTTAGAATCGGATTAGACCTTGCCATCTTCATTTCCTGTTTCACTTTGATTGGGCTTTTTATCATAGCAACTATCAACCCTGATGATAGGGTTACATGTTGTCCCCTGGGTTTAATCATGCTACTCAATTCTATAGTGAATAATATTTACATAATCATACTATTGCAAATGCTGCCTGTGAATTCCCAGGGGTTTTTTTTTTTTTTGGTTTTGGGGGGCTTTTGGGGGGGGTTGTGTTTTTTATTAGCCTTTGGTCAAAGCCTAGAGGACTTTTCTATGGTTTTCAAGAATGTAAGCGTTATACACCCACAGATGTTGAAGTGATATGGGGGGGAGTACAGAACAGGGCAGCAGAACCAACATCTAAATTGATGGATCAGAACTTCTTGCAGAGTACTTCATTCAGGCTGATGGTAGAAACCAACAGAACTAAAAGCTGAAAGTCAGCTGGGTCTGCAGTTTGAGACTAAAAATGGAGGTGGGTAAGCAAAATTTTCAAAATTCAGAATTTTCAAAATCTTACTTCAAAAAAAGTAAGATTTTCACTTTCGGTTTCTGTATGCTCTTCTTTTTTATATCTGTCGAAACCACTTTTACCCCCATGAATGTTACTTTTATAAGGAAAACAAAATATTGTCTTTCCATTCAGTTAGGGTTTTAATACCCCCCTTTCTACAAGTCTGCCTTCCATCCATCCTCCCTCCTGACAAATCAACTTAGCATGACTTTTTTTTTAAGATTTTATTTATTATTTGAGAGAGAGAGCACAAGCAGCAGGAGGGGCAGAGGGAGAAGCAGGCTCCCCACTGAGCAAGGAACCCAATGCAGGACTCCATGCCAGGACCCCGGGATCATGACCTGAACCAAAGGCAGACGCTGAACCGACTGAGCCACCCAGGTGCCCCTAGTGTGACTTTTTACTACTGTGTCAGGCATGGTGTTCGACCTCATGATTTCACTAATATCCAGTAGCACATCGCTTGTCCTTTTCGGGTGCATTCCTCATATGGTTCCTCCATCCAGCACTCTGCCAATATGGTGTCCCTCCCACCCCACCCCCTCCATCCAACCCCATAGCTACTAGAAAACAGACTATGTCCTAAGTCTTATTTTTATGTACGTCCTATCTCTGTGCACAAGTTAGGGCCACCCATAGAAGATACTCTGTAACTAGCTGTTTTCTGACCCCCAAGTCTATTTGGCTACAAAAATGAAAGGCTGAATATTAGCCTCAAGAGAATGGGGCATTTATGTGTCTTCTTCACTGGGCTGGATTCTTCTTGAGGGCAGAGCTTGATTTTTATACATTCTCAAGTTACTACAGACTGAGAGATGCCAACAGACAAAACTACTCAGTACCTGAGTGGAATGGACAAATGGGTGAATGAGTGAGGTCAGCAGGTTGGAGCGAGAGTCCTCTAAAATTAAAATTCCATCTCCTGCAGAAATTACGGTAATACGCTTCCTCTGAATTCTATTTTTCATTAACCTTTGAAATTAAGCACTTAACTGTTTTGTCTGTACGTACCATGTGTTCAAAACCTACAGTATTAGAAAGTGATATTTACTAGAGACCTTCGTACATTTATCGAAAGTCCTCATACGGATCTGAGTTTGTTGAGAGAAGGAGAAAGTTCTAGATTTCTTTTTTTGTTTTGTTTCAACTTGCCTCAGTAATGATACCCAAAATTACAGGAGCAGCCAGGATCTCTCTCTCTCTCTCTCTCTCTCTCTCTCTCTCTCATGCACACACAAGCGCACAAGCGTTCACACACACACACACACACACACACACACACACACGGCATCCATCTTTCAGCCTCTTGAATCCCATTGAAAAACCCTAAGGATCTGTGAGACTTTATGAAAGATTCCCTTTATGTGACACATCTTTAAGATCTTCTCTGAGATGGCCCCAAGCCCTTGAAATACTTCAGGCTGAAAGCTATTACCTGTGCTGAGTGGAGCACTGTCTACCACTCAAAGGCCTTTTGACTTTCCAAGGAGTATTCACGTTGCCTTACTATACTTACTATATTATCCCAAATATATTTCCTCTGCTGAACCCAAGGCTTACAACAATGTCCCATTCTGTGTCTGTTGGATATTGCCCTTCATAGCCTCAGCAAAAGGACCAGGAGGAAGGTCACTGGCTGCCATCATTTATCAAACATCTATTCCATTCAGAAGCTGTACTACACATATATAAAGAACCTGAGATAGTGATCAAACAGTAAATGTCACCCAAGGACCAGGGATTACCCCCTTGGAGAGTCGTTGCATGGGCAGCAGAACCTAGCGTTACCGTCTGATGGCCAGGCACTCCTTGAAGGTTCTGCCCACCTCCTCGTCTTCCACACTGGAAGAATCAGGTGTCAGCTGTCCAGCATCTGTTCATGATCTGGGCTGGAGGGCAGGATTGGGGATGTGGGGGAGGAAGCCTCCTTCATCCAGGTGAGCAAACGTGTGCACTTGGAAGAAAGATGAATGAGGTTCAGCTGTTCTCCACTGCAGGGTCAAGCAATAACATCCAATTCATACGGAATCCGTGTGCCATGAGGGATCAGAAATCCCCTCTAGTTAACTCGTTCCCAGGGCCCATCCTCTGCACGAATAGGGCCACACTCCTCACTGCACAAGACATTCCGAATGGCCACACCTCAACCAGCAGAGAGGACCGTCCATGCCTGGCAGTCCCCGGGCTGTTTCCCCCTTCAGTCTTCTTCCCCAAATTTCCCCCATGTCCTCATTTGCTGGGGATGCCATCATTTCTACTCTGTTGGATAGGGAGAAAAGGACATTTGAGACCTGGGAGGAGGGAAGAGGGAGTCAGAGGAGAACCTCAGAGAACAAGTATCTTTTGGTTAGGTCTTCAGGTTGAATATCTTTAAAAAAACAAAAAAGTAAGTTGTCCTGTAAAGAGTTATCCTTTGTGAACATATCCTTAGATGGCGGCAATCCAGAGAGACTGGTTAGAGAAATCCACCCCAAACATATACACATGGTTGCTGTTGTTGTTATTGTTGCTGTATTCCTTACATATATTATCTCATTTAACCCACAAAACAACCGCGTTGTCACCCCTATTTCACAGATGAGAAAACTACACTCAGAGAGTTCGCGGGATCATTCTATTGTCAAATATGTTGGTTAAGTCTCCCATAACTCCCTTCCTCATGGGGTTCTGAGTTAGAGAGGCCACAAGGGGAAGCTATTGGAGACTGGCAGGGCCAGAACTGAAATGACACAGGGCCTTCTTAAAGGAGTTCAAGAGCAGGTATGATGCCACACAGGTTGCAGGTCAGGTATGATGGCACACAGAAACAGAGGTGCCCCATGGGTTCTAGCTTATTCTTCCTCTCCTCCATTCCAGACCCAGCTCTTCTGCCAAAATGCCAACCCTGTGGACCAACAGTGGCCCTCCCTGCCATCAGATGGTTGGCTGCAGACCCACAGAGGTGGGTAAACCTGTAAACCTCTGTAGGCACTCCCCTTTGCTGTCCCATTGCGGCAGTGGACTTGCCTGCCTTCCTCATCACCAGGGCTACAGAAAGTTAGTGACTTCTCAGATCTTGCAATTCCCCTCCTGGATATAAAGGCTAATTCCTATATTACATCCCTTATTCCAAATATATCTAGTTCTGCTTCCTGGACTGAACGCTGGCCAGTAAAGAGAGATTAGATAACATTCAAGGGCCACCAACCTAGGAAGTAGTAGAATGAGCAACGAGGCAGGTATGAAATCAGTGGTCAGCACTGAGGGTGGGACCGGAAGTGGAGAAGCTCATCTAGCCCAAGGGGCTGGTCCCAAGGGAGCCCCTGGGGCTTCAGGCGTGGTGTCCAATCAATGACACTCTTCAGATCCTAGGGCGTCCCATCCAGTGGTGGCATCTAATGTCCAGAGCCAGTGGGTGAGAGCTTCAGTCTTGGATAATCATCCTGTCCACCAGGAGACCCCACCAATGTCCAGTTAATAAGATATATCCTTCCTCTCACTTCTTTTCCAGAAAAAGACAGATCAGCTATCAGAAGCTACCACCTCCATTTGGAACTAGAATATGACACACAGGGAGCTGGGCTTTAGGAAAAAGAAACAACTGAACACCAGGTCTGCTTTCTGAGCCCCAGCCTGGAGTCAGCTGTGGCCGTTAGTGACCTAACTGTCCCCAGTGAAGCTTGTCTCAAGAACCAAGGAAACCTCAGTGACAGTTTCTAGAAGGGCGGGCCTGGGGAAGGGTGATGTGGGAAGTGCAGACACCCTAGGATTTCCCAAAAGGAGTCTCCTGAGAAGCAAGGAACCCTGGCTGAGAGCTTAGAACACAGAGGCAGAGCAGGAGGAAACAAAACCCTCTTTACTCACGGTACCACAACCCGCATGCGCGAGCGGGGAAGGGCTCTAAGTTTGCTGTAGACGGCGTCCTAAGCAAGCTGCCTGGTTTTGCAGATGAAACCCTTAAATGTTCATGTGTTTCCTCCCTGACAGTGCCTACCTAGAAATCAGCCTCCTCTCACCTGTCCTACTTCCACTCAACACCCAGGATCCCAGCGAGGCCACTTCCTCTTCAGCCTGTTTCCTCCTCCACAGGATGGGGTGGGGGGAAGCAATATCTATCTCAGAGGTGACCTGAAGAGTTCGGTGACTTCATAGTACGACTGGCTAAGAATACACAGGGCTCACTGTAAGGGCTTAATTAATGCTAGTTCTTATTAAGCACTCACTACTTTCCAGGCAAAACTGAAACAAACCCTTGACTCTGTGGAGGGCTAGTGGGAATGCAATGGGCATCATGTCTTCCCAGTGGGCTGGACTCCATTATGGGTGGGATTGTATCCCCACCCACCAAAACAAGATATGTTGAAATCCTACCTGCCAGGAGGACCTCAGAATGTGACCTTTTTTAGAAATAAGGTCTTTACAAAGGAAATCCGAGGATGGCTGGCAAACACCAGGAGCCAGGAGAGTCAAGGAAGAATTCTCCCCCTAGCCTTCAGAGAGAGCACGGCCCTGCCAACACCTTGATTTAGGGCTTTCAGCCTCAAACTGTAAAACAATACACTGCTGTTGCTTCAAGCCGCCCAATTTTTGGTCCTAGGAAACTAATAGACTCGGGTCTCAACACTTGACCAGAGATGCCTGGACTCCAGAGCAGTGAGGGGCCCATGTTCTACTTGTCACAAGGATGAGGAAGCAAAAGAAACCAGTCAACAAAGAGAGCAAGAAGAAAAACATAGACACCCCCAAAAAAGCAAGACACAGAGAAAGCTAATTCTGATTGCTATTTCATTCTCCACTTGGTCTTTTCCTGAGGGCTGACTAAGTTCCTTCTCCGAACTCTGAGAGCACCTACGTCCCTGGAATGGATTTTCCTTTAGGTCTTAACCTAGCTCAGGTGGGTGCCTACTAATTGCAACCAAAGGAACATTAAAAATGCAACAGCCACATCTTCAACATCATAAATGCCACCTCCAAGACATGGTGGACAGAGTGTGAGTCCCAGGAATGTGCAGAGGACAGGGGACCCCTCCACATGACAGCAGAGGGAGGCATTCCAGAGAGGTGACCATTCCCTTGGACTTCACGGGGATACCAAAGAGGTAACACACAGAGGAAGAGTTTCGGGCAACGTGACCACGTTTTAGATTCTCTTGTTTCTGCAGGATTAACACTGAGCTGGTTGATCCTGGGAAGGTGTTCATCATTCTTGAGCTAAAAAAACAATCAGAGTAGCAATAAAACCACTGCCCAGTTGCCATGTTAAATTGAGCCAGGCATTGAGGAGCTGTCCCGCGTCCTCCGGTTTTCAGAAGGCAGCCCCGAAGTTCTCTGCCAACTGAGACCACATCTATTGATCCCAGAGCAAATTGACTCTCCTGCCTGTGTATCGCAATTCAGATGCAGACACTGAACGATGTTACTTTCCGATACCAAGACCAGCATTCGAGCTGCACAAATATTTGCTTTGTTCCTCGGCACTCCACCAATTAAGCCAAAGTGGAGAGGAAAATCACATTACGGCAGGCAGAATGAACAAGGTGCTGCAGTTAGTGGGCTCCTCAAGGGCTGTGAGGGATCGGGAGACAGGTCTCACAGTCAAACAATAGATGCTTACCCCCAGGATAGGACAATGCAGAATGTTTCTTTAAAGTCAACGTGTCTTGCGATTCAATGGACCCTTGACGCGAGTTCCCTCCCATAAAGAAGCAACCTGCTCTTTTCCTGGCCCAGAATCTCCGTAACCCCTTGTGGCTTGCTCTCAACTTCTCCCTCTGTCTTATATCCTCTGCTTTCCATTCCTCTTTCCCTACTTCTCTGTTCTGTTTTTCTCTTGGTCCATCTTAGTTGGGGGTCTGGAGGGAACGCAGCCTCCTGTCCAAAGAGAGGAAAGGGAAGCAATGCAAGTGTTGTCCATCTGCTGGTGACATCAGGGGAAGAAAAGACAAAGCCGAGACGCATGTGGTTTAATTCCATCCCAGGATCAGTCTTGCTGCTTACGGTCTTGTTGGCTCCCGGCCAGGGCATCCTGTGTCCTCACCGGGCTGAGCCAGGTATAATGGGGAGATTAAGAGCCCGCCTGGAGCAAAGGTTCTCAGGCAGTCTGGCGGCCCTCATTAGTGTCAAACTGCAGGAAAACAATCCTTCCCCTCCTCCCCCACCCCCGCCCCCATGTGCACAGCCATCCTGGAGGGAAGGGAAGGAGGAGCCATTCGGGAAATCACTGCTCCCTGCCATCGGGAGCACCATCGAAGCTCTCTGCTTGTGGCCTGGCGGCCCGCACAAATTCACTGACATCTGCTCCGTGCGAGGCCCAAGAGCTGTCGAGATGAACAAGACATTCGCCAGGCCTTGGGGAAGCTCTAGGTCTGCATATAGACTTGCAGACAGCCCCCCCACCTTGGGGAGGCATCAGGTGGGCAGAACCTGCCATGCCACAGCGGAGCTGCGCTGGAAGGTGCGTGGGAGTGAAGCAGGTGAGAGAGGAGAACAGGATTCCAGCAGGGGGGAAAAAACAAAAAAGCATGAGACATAAGGAAGCATGAATACACGGATGGAGTGCTGGAACAAAGCAAGGGACTTGGAGCTCGTCCCCCGGCCGGGGGAGCCTGAACCCAACTAGCCTGGGAGAGAATGAAGCTGGACCTGTGTCCTTACAGCTTGTCCCCTGGGTGTTGAATTATCTTTGACCATGAAGGTTTTTGTGGTAAAGTAGATAGAACATAACATGTACCGTCTTAACCATTTCTAAGCACGTGCGTCAGTGGCACTAAGTACATTCACACTGTCCTGCAGCCCATCCCCGCCATCTGTCTCTAGAACTTTCTCTCTTCCCCAGCTGAAACTCATACCCACTGAATACTGACTCTCCTTCTCCCCTGCCCCACCAGGCCTCGGCGGCCAGCATTCTGCTTTCCGTGTCCATGAACTTGACTCTCTGGGCACCTCACAGAAGTGGAATCACTCAGTATTTGTCTTTCTGTGAGTTGCTTATTTCCACTTAACATAATGTCTTCATGGTTCATCCATGTTGTCACAAAATATAAAATTTCCTTCTTTTTCAAAACTGAATAATATCTGTAAAAATGTTTATACCATGAGTGTGGAACTTTTGCAATTCCAGTAAGTGGAAGTAAATAAAATAGGCATGAACACTGCAAAAAATTAATTTTTAAAAAAAAAAAAGAACCTTTTGACAAGGCAAGAAACAACAATTGTTGGAGAGGATGTGGAGAAAGGAGATCCCTCCTACACTGTTGGTGGGAATGCAGGTTGGTACAGCCACTCTGGAAAACAGTGTGGAGGTCCCTTAAAGAGTTAAAAATTGAGCTACCCTATGATCCAGTCATTGCACTACTGGGTGTTTACCCCAAAGATACAGACGTAGTGAAGAGAAGGGCCATATGCACCCCAATGTTCATAGCAGCTCTGTCCACAATAGCTAAATCATGGAAGGAGCCGAGATGCCCTTCAACAGATGACTGGATTAAGAAGTTGTGGTCCATATATGCAATGGAGTATTACTCAGCTATCAAAAAGAACGATTTCTCAACATTTGCTGCAACATGGATGGCCCTGGAGGAGATAACGCTAAGTGAAATAAGTCAAGCAGAGAAAGACAATTATCATATGATTTCTCTCATCTATGGAACATAAGAACTAGGAAGACCGGTAGGAGAAGAAAGGGATAAAGAAAGGGGGGATAATTAGAAGGAGGAATGAAGCATGAGAGAATATGGACTCTAAGAAACAAACTGAGGGCTTCAGAGGGGAGGGGGGTGGGGGAATGGGATAGGCTGCTAACGGGTAGTAAGGAGGGCACGTATTGCATGGTGCACTGGGTGTTATACGCAACTAATGAATCGTCGAACTTTACATCAGAAACCAGGGATGTACTGTATGGTGTCTAACATAATATAATAAAAAAAAAAACATAGAAAAAAAGAAGTCAAAATAAATAAAGAAATAAATAAATAATAAAATAAAAAAGAACCTTTTGTTCCCCATGATAGAAAGTCCAGCCCAAACTGACTGAGGCAGAGAGGGGGGCTTTGTGGGGATAGAGGAGGGATTAACAAGCATTATTCCAGACCTGATAGAACTTGTCACCTCTCCCAACAGCTGTGTCCCTGGTAGACCTCTCCAATTGACCCTTGCACTGTACATGCTGAGGTTGGCTGGGCCTTTGGGTCTGTCTTCACACAGGCCTCCAGAAAAGTACCACTTACGGGTTGGAACTGGTTCATGAGATAAAGCCACCCACCATTCTTCCCCTAGAGCACAGCGAGGATCGTTATGACCAACATTTATTCAAGGCTCACTGCGTCTACTGGGGGTTGACCACACTACCTCATTCAATCCCCAGAATAGCCCCCATGAAGTAGGGACTCTGTCACTGACCCCATTTTACAGATGGGGAAACAGAGGCACAGAGAAATTAAGTGAGCTATCCGAGAATCCGAGCAGACTGTTGAACCGAGATCCAAACCCAGGCTGGCTGGTAGCCCTGTGGGGTGTCCCCTGGGGAGCCAGTTAACCCCTGCCCTCCCCACTGAATCCTCATCCCACCTTCAAACCACCAGAGAAACACGGAACACAATGACAGGATTCTAGAGGGAATGACAGCATTTTCTAAAGTGCTTTAGCTTTTTATCCAAACTCAAAGAGAGGAGCTAAAATGAATTAAATTATAATTGGACAATATGGGTTTTTGAATTGTAATTGTTGTAATTAATTTACCATCAATATAATGCAAGGAGTTAAAAATAATGGATTGAAAATGGTTGCAAACCCATTGAAAATGTAATATGTACAAGTGAAATACTCGTCTTACATATAAAGTACTTAACCAAATATGACATACTCTAATAAATCTCCCTCTTATTCATTACGGCTGCATATGCTACAGTTCCCTGTCAAGCTTATCAGTGGAGCATAAGAGCTGGTACAATTCCTCTTTAATCCCTCTCAAGACCCCCTTTTGGCATCAAAATAAATTTCACAACAGCACATTCTTTTAAACCCTCTGCTTCTCATGCTTGGATGCTCGTCCTCGTGGGAGGGCTCCATTCGGGGCCCAGCGCAATGGAATCATGGCGTCCCAGGCTCTAGAAACATCGGCCGGGGTAGCCATGTTGGGAGTTGATGCCCTCAAGAGCCCTGTCCTGACATCGGGCAGAGCTTGGTTCAAATCTCCGCTTGGCCACCCACAGCTGGGGGTCTTTTAGCCTCTCTGAACCTTGGTTTGTTGATTTTTTTTTTTAATTGATAAGCAAATTACCTTCTCGAAGGATTGTGGTAAAAATTTAGAAAGAATATGAGTAAAGCATGAGAACACAGTCCTCGGCACATGGGAAGCACTATGATTTGTTTTGAAAAGTTCGAGTACTGTCATCTACATGGATACATACCGAAACAAAATGCAAAATCTTCACGCAGTGTTTGAACGAGTCCCAGTCCCCTTCCCTCCCCGAAGGTCACCATTCAAGTGCCAGCATATGAACGGGGATAGTCACGTGGACCCCACAGGATTGGTGTCAGGATCACCGTTGTCATACATTATTCACTGGTGCCCTTGCAGGTGACAGGAACTGTCCTGGGACACACATAAACTATGAATAAGATTATTATTGGTCTTCAGAGACCTCAAGGTGCAGCTTGGATGGGTAACTAATGGTGTGCCCAGGCCTCAGTGAGAAGCATCTCTGTGGTAGTGTCTTCTGGGAAACCCTGAGCCTCTTCAATCACTCAGAGATCCCCACCTCACACCTCCAGTCCAGTCAGACCAGGGAGACATCTGGAGTAACGGAGCAGAGGGCAGAAAGCAAAGCAGGGCTTCAGGGAAACCACCGAGCAGGCTGGGAAGTAGAGCACATGCTGGAACCCTGGGGGCTGGATGGACGACACCCTGTGCAAAGTAAAATCAACATCTGCTGGGAAGAGGCAAGTCTGAGCTGGAAGGGAAAGCCATGCCTGATTCCCTGGGTGCCCCAAACACAAGGCTGACGGCAGCCAAGCTAGCTGCGGGCCCCACCTGCTGGTGCGTTGGGTATAATTCGATACCAACAGCTAAATCCCCAAAATGGAGGTCACAGCAAGAGACGCTCTCTGCTGCCCATGACCCAAAATAAACCTACCCTCCCCAGATTGGAACTGCAGACGGAGAAGCCCAGTTCTGGGCTCTTTCCTTTAAAAAGGAGGGGGAGGGAGGGAGAGGAAAAATTCAGGGCCATTTCCTGGGCCTGTGAGGACCGCATGCCCAGGGAGCTGTGCAAATGACAGCATTGGAGAGTGATGGCCACTGCTTTGTGCTTTCAGTTTTACCACCAGTCAGGGAGATTTCTGCTTCGCTCTGAATAAATCCGCATTAAGATGAGAGAGATGTCTAGACACATTTAATCCAGAAAATCCCTCTTTCTGAAAGGAAATCACTCTCTACATGGTAGGGATATCAAAAGGCAGTTGTAAGGTGACATTAAAAAGCATGGATTTGGGCATCAGACAGATCTATGTTGAAAACCCAAGAGTGGTTCTTACTAACTACCTTGGTTCTGAGCAAGTCGGAACGTCTCTGCGTCAGTTTTTCTTACAGCAAACGGGGATAATCATACGAACCTCACAGGATTGTCGTTCGGATTACGGTTTCATTTAGTATTCACTGAGGCCTTTCCAAGTGCCAGGAACTGTGCTGGGACCCACGCAAAGCAATGAGTGAGACGAGGCTCTCGCCTTGGGAGTGCCACATCCTAGCATTGGATGGATGATGTCAAAGAGCCATCATGTGACGTGTCTGCCATATGCACAGGAGTCTACGTAGCAGAGTCAATAAACACAGGGCAAAATCGATAGGGAAGGAGGGCAGAGGAGGTAGGGGAGAATGCATGAAAGAAAGTGCTGAGCTTGTCTCAAAAGATGAGTCTGAGCCTTCTGGTAGACCAGATGCCACTGGCATTCCAGGGAGAAGCATCTGGAAGGACGAAGCCATGTAGCAAGACTTGAAATGGCAAGGGCAATGGGAGGAGGGCAGCAGAAGGGGAAGGGTGGGCCCAGACCCAGCTGAGGAGGGTCACATATGCTCAACTAAGGAGTGTGTGTTTCCTTCCCCATTGTGATGCTTCTAGCTCTATCTTGACTTCTTCAAAAAGGCTTTGACAGAGCCAAGTGTGAACTCTATCCCAAGGTCATTGAAGAGTAATATTGGGGCAATATAATTTGTCATGAAGTTCATGAAAGTGCCTGCAATTAAGAAGTGCTCAATACACCCTGGTTTCCTCCTATGCCCTGAGATAAGAATGCCTCCATTTTCTGGATGTTTCCACCTTCTAAGTACCTATCTCGTGCAGTAATACCTCGACCTCATCTGCAGAGGTCAAGGGTAGAGCAAGGGGTCATGTCAAAGATGATCGTGAGCTTGAATGGAGCCGTCACCAAAGGCAGAGGAAGGGAGAAGCAAGAAGACCAAAGAAGCTGCTGCACGAGGAGTCCCCGAAATGTTGTAGCTTCCAGAAGACAGAAGGGCATCTCTCTCCTACATAACTGTCCAGGAAGGGTAGGCAGGATCAGTTCCATGAGGTCAGCAGGGACCCAGGTCCTTATCTTCATTCTCGTTTATGTGAAGTTGCTGCATTTCCTCGCCTGCATTTAGCCATCAGACAGGAAATTCAGGACGTCCGGGGCAAATCGCATCAGCTTGGAGGCACTCCCACTCACATCCGATTGGCCTGAACTTAGTTGCATGATGTATACGGAGTTTGAGGCGCTACCAGGCTGTCCTCCCCCTCCTTGTGAACAGAGGTGATTGAGCTGAAGTTTCTGAGGAAGATCAGGGTTCACTGAAAGGGTTGGGGGGTTCACTAGAGTCTTTCCATCAGGGGGAACTTCCCTGAAGCTAGAGGTTGCGGTAGGAGGTCAAGATCACAAGCAGACGGACGTCACAGAAGCAAGTAAGACACTCTGTGTTTCAACCAGCATCCCAGGGCACCAGCACAGCCCTGGACCCACACCCAGCTCAGCAGACAGCGTGGCGGGAGGGCAAAGGGCCGGCTTTGGAGGTGGAAAGAATGGGTTTCCTTCCAATTCTGCCGTCCAGTGGTTGAGGGGCCACGGGAGAGACACTGGATCTCTCTGAACTTCAATTTCTTTACTAATAAATGACACTGCTGTGGATGGTGGGATCAGTGCCCTCATATGAAGAGACCAGAGCTTGCTCTCTTGCTCTCCCCCACCCACTATGTGAGGACACAGCGAGAAGGTGGCCATCTGCTAGCCAGGAAGAGATCCCTCACCAGGGACCAAATCTGCCAGCACCTTACCCTTGGATTTGCAGCCTCTGGAACTGTCAGAAATAAATGCTTATTGTTGGAGCCCCCCGTCTATGTATCTTGTTTTAGCAGCCCAAGCTGGAACACATACCGCTGCAGAGAAGGTAAGGTGCCTGAGTCAGAGCCAGCACATAGCAGGTGCTCGATACAGAATAACATCAATTATCGTATCACAGTTATTTCCATCATCATTTTTATCACGCAACCCCTGCCCTCAAGGAGCTTACGGTCTGCCAGAGGAAACAGATACATAATACAGCGTTTGGGGTGTAACACAAGCGTGCCCAAGTACTTTGGCTGCCCCGGGGCTTTTCGAAATAAGATCTTCCCCTGGGAAAAAAGCTAAACTCACACCTAGAGCCACATACATCATACATTCTTCTGCTGCACCAGGACACCCCCCCCTGCCCCCGCAAGGCTGATCCTGGAGATGGGGGGGGGGGCAGGCGGTAGAGCTGCGAAATGCATCCTGTCCCTCAGCTCTGGTAACTAGCTGAGTGCAGCTCCTGGCAAACACAGCAGGCTCGGGAACGCATGCCACCTCCCAAGTTGTGGTACACACTGGCATCCTTCTGGGTACACAAGCTGTCCCCACTGCCGGTGCCAACAACGCTGCCGTGGCAATGTCATATGGAGATGTGTTTGCCCCTCCCCCCCATGCCTGGCAAAAAGTTAACTGCTTTATTTCACTTCGGGTCCATATGCCACCCCAATTTCTGATCAGAGGTATTACAAATTACAGTATGCCTCCACAGAACATTAAAGGAGGCTCATGTCTCTCTCTGTGTCAACACATTAGTTTCAATTGTTAGAGAGAATGTGCTAGATGGCGTTCTCTTCGTTCACAGATCATTTCTTTTCTGTGCTCCCGGGGGACAGGACCCCCGGCTAAGATGTTCACCTCCCCTCCCTACCTCATGCCCCCTACATAATTTAATCTACCCTGGGGGCAGGCAGGTTGCTTTGCAATCAAAGTGTGCCATTTAACAATTGGAAGAGAGATTAATTAAGGAAGAAAGGATTTTCTCCCTTTCCTCCTTGTGGGTTCAAAAGCTCCTTTAATAAGAGGAATCAACAGACATCAAAATAAAGGAGTGGAAAGTAGGTCCCAGGGCCCCCCCCCCAACGTGTGCCCCCAGGTCTCTGCAATCCGCCCCGATGCCCCCCGGATGGGGGTGGCCTTTCCTGCCAGCTGCCCCCCAGCAGATGCCCTCAGAGAAATCAATCGGACGCCCCTGCGGGGCCAAGATGGACAGAAGGAAATTTAAAAGGGATTTTTATAAATTTCATCAATACTAGCACAAAACAGAAGCAGGACAGCTTTATTGATTTAAACATTAGAATAACATGTGCTTTCTTTGCATTTTCCCAGAAGTGATAATGTTGCTTATTTTTAATCTAGATTGAAATCTCCGAGAGTTTCCACAAGCCCCTTGTGGTGATTACCAAAGATTAGTAATAACACGTCTAATTAGTGTAGAAAGACATAAAAATCAATGGCAGTGTGAAATGTTATCCTGACTGACGGCGCAAGGAGGAGAGCCCCCCCCCACCCCGCACATCCCCCAGGACAGGCAGCGCCTGGCGGCCCCCTGCTCAGCCCCAGGCCCAGAGGGCAGGCTTACACCCATCCCCACTGAGACAGAGGGCTTTGTAGGGGCTTTCTGAGTTCCCAGATACCCTTCTTTGAGCTTCTGATGTCTTTGTTGGGGGAAATAACAGAAAGAGAAGGTGACTGCCCCGCAGGTGAGCCAAGCCAACTAGAGCCCAGATTCTCAGCTCTGCCTTTAGGGCATTTCAACTCTATTTACCAAGCATTCCCAGGGAACAAAGGGAGGGAAGACCCAGCCTCTGGTGGCCAAGAAGCCCCGACCCACTGGGCTTCCTGCAGGGAACAACAGCCCCATCCAGCTGGCTGCCCAGCCAGATCGCACCCAAGCCCTGTGTCACCCCGGCACTCTGTCCTTCCAGCTCCCTCCACAGTGTCAGTCAAATGCTCTTCTCTCCAGCTCCATGCGACCTTGGTCCAGGATCTCTTTGCTATTTGCCCAAACGCCAGCAAGAACTTCCTACAGCTCTCACTGTCCTCCCACCGTCCCCTCCCCGGGAGACCCCACACTGCAGCACAGCTAGCCCCCAAACACAAATGCAACCACATCATTCTTCCTTCCAACGTGTTCTGAGGCTCCTGGTTGCCTTTGAGATAAGGTAAAAACTCCTCGGCTTAGTACAGAAGGTTCTAGACCACCAACCTTTTGCAGCTGCTCCTCTCCCAAACATCGTCATTCCAGCCGGATTAGTGTTGCCACTAACATGGTAAGCTGGGTCATTAAGTCATCATTTTTGTAAACTGAGAGCCGACCACGTCCCAGGCACTGGGAGCATTATGGACACAACAGACGAGTCCTTGCCCTCCCGGAGCTCACAGGCCAGTGCGGAGAGGCAGATGAATATGAGGAGGTAAACCACCAAGGAGGTGCTGGGAGCCAGGGGTAGACACAGAGGGGACTCAGAGCCAGCCTTGAGGTCTGCTGAGCCGCATGTCCGTCCTCCCCCACACACACCAGCCAGTACCTTTTGTCTTCCAGGACTCAACTCAAGGTTGTCTTCCGTGGTTGACTCAGCTCACAGCTTCTTCCTTCTGTGCAACCATGGAGCCCTATTCTTAGGGAGACCTCATCTCCCCCCTCGATTTGCTTTATGGCCTCTGCGTCTAGCTTTGCAATCAAGAACTGTGTCTTTCTCTTTTAGAAATCCCTAGAATCCAGCACGGAGCCCAGCACAAAGCAGGCACTTGATACCTACTTGTCAAGAAAAGCGATTAAATCTAGTGTCCCAGAGTTCAATTTTTTCTCTTGTCTAATGAGAGAGGGGGACAGAAAATCATACTGTAATCACTAACCCCTCCCCAAAAGGATTCGGTACAGACACGTTGGAATTACTTGGCAAGGATCATTTGGAGCCTTCAGCCCTGACAGTCTGCCCTTGGAGTAGGAAAGAGGATGAGGAGCCCCACTGCCTGGAACGCTTTGAAGGTGAAGATCCATAGAGAGAAGGCAGAGGGTCCATGAGCTGTGAGATGCTGGCACCAATCCCAGACCAGCGTTCCCAGGATGAGACGGGTTCTAGAAGGGGGCATGTGGATGTGAGCTGAAAGGGCTGCGCTTTCATGAACGACAGCCTCGGGGACCAAGCCTGGAGCACCTTTAACCAAACTGGGGCTGCCGGAGAGGCTCATTCTCAGAAATTCCCAGGGGTCTCTGCCAAGATTTGGACGGACCCAGCCTGGACGATTATGCAGGACAGAGTGCCAACAGCGACACCATGTGGCCACAAGAAGCAACAGCAGGCTCCGAAGGGCTCCTGAATGTAGCTGTGGACAGAAACCAACCCCACTTTGGATGGTGATGCTTGAAAAAGCCAAGATTGGGACAAGCTTCAAGAGAGAGATACTAACTTCCTGGAAATAAGGGGTGTTGGCTCTTATGCAATCGTTTGGGAAAATAAGACCTAAGTTTTCATTTGCGCTTAATGATTGGGGAACTATTTGGGCTCGTTAGCAGAGGGTAGGGGTGGGAAGCCAGGAAGGTAGCCGAGGCCAGCTGGCAAGGGGCAGTGAATGTCATTACATAATGTTTATTTCTATTTGAACCTTGACCTTTGCTTACCCTAAATGTTAACGTCTTATGCAAGCACAGTACAATGACCTGAAACTGACGCGATCCTATGAATTCATCCACAGACTTTATTCAAACTTCTCCGATTATTTGGCTAATGTTCTTACCACGATCCAGAACCCCCTCCAGGACCCCACAGTGCATTTAGCTGTTATGTCTCCTCTCGCCTTCTCCAGTCTCAGGTGGTTCTGTCTTCATCTTTCATGACTTTGACGTTAGGGAAGAGTACCAGCCAGTTATTTTGTAAAGTGTTTCCAAATCTGGATTTTTCTGAGGTCCCCTCATGTCTACACTCAGCAGGAAAATCACAGAAGAAGGCATAATCACACATTATGCCTTTCTCAGTACCCCGAATCAGCACATGATGTCACGTTGTGTCTCAATCGCTAACGATCTTAACTCTGGTCACTTGACAAAGTGGGACAAGCTGGTATCTCTAGCATAAAGCTACCCTTTTTCCCTTTGTAATTAGTAAGTATCTTGGAGGGAAGTACTTTGAGTACTTTGAATATCCTGTTTCTCAGTATACTTTTGCCCATTCATTTGACCATCCTTCAGTGACTTTTGCCCGAAACAGTTATCGCTACTGTGTCCCATCGCTCTATCTACATTCAATAATTAGAGTTCTTACTAGAAGGAGACACTCTCCCTTCTCTTCAGTATATTTAATGAGTTTCTACCGTATGCCGGTGTGGACTCCTGGATAGCGGTTTTATTCTGTGTATTATAATCCATTACGATCATTATTTTGTTGCTTGACCTCAGATTTGGTCACCGGGAGCTCCTTCAGACTGGTTCCTATGTCCTTTGGACATGGTCCTTTTTTTTTTTTTTTTTTTAGCAATTTCTTACTTGCTTGTAGTTCCAGGCTCATCTTGTGCTCTCTCCACCCCAGCCCCAGAACCAGCCACACACTAATGCCTTCACATCCACGAATGCAGCCTTCAAAGCTGGTGGGAAAGCACCCTGAAAACACACGGTATTGTATATCTTATCATTGCTCCCTCTGCCCCACGGGAGGATGCAGTGTCTGACGATTTACTTGCTCAGTAAATTACTGGTTATTGCATAGAAGAGAATTTGTGGCATCTAGCCATTGGTTCGGCAAAAACGGGGCAAACCCTTAAACCACACTCTGGGCCCTGTGCCGGTTGTCGAACAGAGATTAACCGAGCCTCGGTCTCCCCTGCAAGAGCTCAGAAGCAAATGGGAAGACAGGAAAGCCTGCAGAGTGGGGGACTCGCACGCTGCTGAAGCAGAGGCACCAAAGACGATGGATATCACATCCCAGAGGGGATCCAAGACACATGCGGAGTGTACCAAAGAGCCGTCTGAATTTTTGTAAGAGTTTATTTATTTATGGGAGAGAGGCGGAGAAGGAGAGAGCGCGCATGTGTGGACGTGAGACCAGGGAGGGGCTGAAGGGGATGGGACAGTCTCCTAAACCAAGCCTGGTGTCACCGACTTCAAGAATGGGAAATTAAGAAGGGGTTTAGAGTCAACTCCTGATGTGCTGGGGACCCCACCCCCTGCAAGCTCAGAGTGGAGGGGGCCATGTGGCTTCAACAGATGACCCCAAAGTACTTGAGACGTAACCCTTATGTTGGAAGACGTAAAGGGCTGATGTCTGTGTCCTACATGAGAAATATAAAGCGTGAGAGATGAGTTAGCTGGGCGCTAAGAGACAGACCCTAGCTGGGCGCTAAGAGACAGACCCTAGCCAGGGTGGGGGCATTGAGGTCCTTCCTCTCCCGGCGTGTTGGGACAAAGTATACATGTGTGTCTCCCATGGACCAGGGTGTAGACCCTGTCCTACGGGGCCACTGGGAGGCACAATGGACCTCAGCAGAGAGGGGCTAGAGATGTCCCCGAAAGTATAGGGGCCTGCAAAGAGTAAGCAACAGGTCCCACAAGAATGCAACACTCACATCAAGGGAATCACTGATGAGAGGTCCTCAGAGCGGGATAAGGGTCTCTGAAGATACAAAACTCCACAAAATTAACCCCAAGAGAAAGAGCCCCTTCCATCCCCTCAGGGGCAGAGAATGTGACATCACAGCCTCCAGGATGTCCCGTTCCCCTAACCCCTCTTCTTCCCCAGACCCCAAGCCTATGGGGGTCAGAGCAGGCAGTGGAACCATTAGGAGAAGTAGGAGAAGCAGCAAGAAGACGGGAAACAGAGGGGCTATGTGCAGCCTCGTCCCTGAATCTCCTGCCCACACCGGGCTTGACATGGACTTGTGGGACTCAATACCATCAGTCAGGTTGTGACTGTTTGACGATCACGTGGGGCTGGGATGCTGCTTCCTAACTCCCAGTGAATGTGAGAGCCTGTCTTCCCTACCAGACCCTGGCCCAGTGGTGACCATGGGGCAGGCGAAGGGGCAGCCCCACGGAACAGAAGAAAGGGTTCAAGTCATGATCTCATGGTCATGGGATCGAGCCCCGCTTCAGGCTCCATGCTCAGTGGGGAGTCTGCTTGTCCTTCTCCTTCTCTCTCTCTCTCTCTCTCTCTCTCTCAAATAAATGAATAAAATCTTTACAAAAAGAAAAAGAAGCTAAGGAGGAGGAAGGGATATGCACGGGCTGTGGACCCACGCTCTGGGCAAGACCTTTCACTTATGTCGTCTTATTTAGTCTGTGCCTAGAAACTGAGAAATGCGGCCAGGTGCCAGATAAAGCTGGACAAAAGAAAACCATTTGTCTCCGCGGATGTGAGCACACCAGAAATCTTCATCTGCTGCTCGGCTGATGGGGAAGGAAGAACAAAAGCCTCAGAACCCTTGGATTCAATCAGCTTTTCTTTTATTATTTTTTTTTCTTTGGGAGCACTTTTCACCACCTGGCAATATTTCTCTTTTTAAGCCAGGATTTGTGCTTTTAAAGCTTTATAAAATGTGCGGCTCAGGCTCCGTTTTCCTGGCAGGCGGACTATTCCCAGGGCCCCCGGTGCCCGGCAGCCTTTCTCTGGCTGATGTCACCATGCGGGGAGGCGGTGCTGTCGCCTGCCCCCGGAAGGCATTCCCTGCAAACCGAGCCAGCAAAAGGCTCCTGAAAAGCAGATGTTTCTGTTTAAGGCTGATAGGAGCTGCAGGGACCATTTTTCTCCCCGTCAGTTTCTCAAGTGCAAGAGGCAGCTGTTTGCCAGGAACACAGATCCGGACCCTAATGAGGTTCATGGCCGAGCCGGGCCTTGGAGAGGGAGGCCTGACCGATACCAGGATGAAGTTATTAACGAACCTGGGAGAAAGCTGGCCACGGGCCATTTTGAGATCATCTGGAGCAGAAATGTCTCGTTGTCTAGGACGCAGTTTGAGATTGTGAAAAGCATCATCAATGGGAATTGCTGATGGAAGCTGATTTCTACCAGGGCTTGTTACTCAGCTTCAAGAACAGGCTGCCAATTTTTTCAGCCTATCATTTTTAGCCCAGAGCCCGCCACCTAAAGCCCATGGAGCGTGGCATACCCCAGCTCATGACCACGCCCACGGGTTGCCACCTGCTGATTGTTATAACTTCGGGGGAACCAGGCGTCCTTACACCTCCCCCTACGAGAACGTTCTTTCTGATGAAGTGTTTCCCATACTCGTTCTATGCACAGATTCCACACTGGCTTTGCGGAAACCCTGGGATATGCAGATAACCAAAGGCGACTGGGTTAATTCAGATTCAAGTCCTTGCAAGTTTCTGCTGTGATCGTCTCGGTAGCAGGAGACGAATATTTAAGAACAAGTTTCTGATGTGGCTTTGGAGTGGAAAAATTAAAATTGAGAAAATTCAAGGCATTGACTTCAATTTTTCTACAAATTGGAAAACGGCTGCAATTATTCTTTAACTAGACAGTTATAGAAACAAACCTTTCATTTTACAACGAAAACCTCGCAGACTTAGAATAAAATCCATCTGGGGAAAAAAAAAGATGTTAATTTAAAATTCACTGTAAAATAGAATAGCTTAATATTAGCACCTCTCTTATGTGCACGTTTTGATAGGGAGAGAGAATGTAACCATAGAAAATAAAGGGCATTGCCTTTACTGAGCGATTAATAGGGATCGGGAGCTCTCATCATACATACCCCATTGCATCTACACCACCACTGAAAGAGGATGATATTTTTATGCAAGTTTTGCTGATGTTACGCCAAGGCTCAGACCGGTTACCTAATTTGCTAAAGAGGTTACATAGTAAAGACTGAAATTCAGGGGTTTTTTTTTTCTTTTTTTAATTACATTTTTGTTTCTAAATATGCTTACATGAGTGATCGCTAGATATGAAAACCCTGACGCTCACCGAGTATATACTACCTGTATTCCTCTGCACACACCGGTGTGCACACACACTCATATCCACATTTAAAATGGAGTCATATCATATACACAATTGCACGTGTGCTTTCTCGTTGTACGGGTTCTAATCGTGATTCCCTGACTTCCGCACTGCTTTTCGTTGTCCCATAATCCTCTGCTGCGTGGTTGTACAAAATTAGAGTGAACCATTCTTCCCCTGGATAACCAGATTGTTTCTAATCTCTTTCTATGATAAACAATGTTGCAATAAATATCCTTGCAAACAAACCTTTGCCTGTACCCAGGGCTGTTCTTTTTTTTTTTTTTTTTTAAAGATTTTATTTATTCGACAGAGATAGAGACAGCCAGCGAGAGAGGGAACACAAGCAGGGGGAGTGGGAGAGGAAGAAGCAGGCTCATAGCGGAGGAGCCTGATGTGGGGCTCGACCCCATAACGCCGGGATCACGCCCTGAGCCGAAGGCAGACGCTTAACCGCTGTGCCACCCAGGCGCCCCCCCAGGGCTGTTCTTGAGGGTAAATTCCTACGAACAGAATTTTTCAAGGTCAAAAAATAAGCACAGTGTAAGGCTTTTAGATGTATTATGAAATCTCACTCCCCAAAAAAATGTACCAAGTTAAATCCGTGTATGCAATGCCCCCTTTCCTCCACTTCTAAGACTAGCATGGTCTTTTTCAAAAATGCCGATCTTTTTAAGCAGAAAATGACATTCTGTTTAAGTGTTTCTTTAACTAGGAATGATCCTGAGCTGTTTTCATATTTCTTGGCCATTTGCATTTCTTCTTTTGTGAATTGCTGTTTATGTCTTTTGGCCATTATTTAATGAGGGCAATCATCTTTTATTTTATTGATTTGTAAACACTCTTGATATATTCAGATTACTGCACTTTTTTTTTCTACCATATATGTTGCAAATAAACGCTCCAGCTCATGTTACATTATTTTTTCTAGTTTATGGTAGTAATTGGCCAAGCTAAAATTTTAAATTTTTAGGTGGTCAAATGTGCCAGTCGTTCACTAAAATTCTGTCCCGGATTGGAACATAAAAATCAACATACATATTATTCTAGTGCTCTCGTGGGTTGTTTTTTTTTTTTTTTAATAAAATCTTTTCACACATCTTGAAGTTTAATTTCCAAACCGTTAGTAACTCATTGACCAAAATCACTCCCCTCGATTTATTGTACACTAAATTGTTACGCGTACTGGGGCCTGTTTGTGCCTTTACACTCTGGTCTTTTGATTTACTTGGCTCTCAGCCAGGGTCACTTGCTTGAATCCTTGTGGGTTTGTAGTGGGTTTTTGGGTCTGGTCACTGGAAGCTACTTCTTTACTGACCACAGAACTTATGTTTTTCCCAAAATACCCCATGTGGGGGCTCAGGGAGAGGATTGTCACCATATTGGCGTTAGATAGAGAAGCTCTTACAGCAACATACCGCTATCACCACTCTCCAGCTGTCACTGGAGCTGGTCTTGCTGAGGAAGGTGAAATGAACAGAAAATTCAGGGCACCGTAGACACCAGATTAAGCCTATGCTTGTGGAGAGTTGGAAGACTCATCCCATCTTGAAAACATGCATAGAAGTTAACAGGGCGGGGCGGGGGGGAGGCTACCACGCACTCAGAATTATGCTAGGCTCTGGGGACACGGAGACGAGTAAGACACAGTACTTGGTCAGGCACGACTGTAGAGGAAATCAGACGTGCTGACCTCACCTCGTGGCTATGCCTCTCCCCAGCCTCCCTCAGCTGGGACCCCAGCCCGGAGCTCAGGATCAGTTCTGCCTTGGCTTGGGATGAGGCAGGAATGACCTAAGCGGTGTACCGGCCTTCACTCTGGTGTGTTTGAGGCTCAAGCAGTTCCCTACTTTCCACCAAGTGCTAAAGGATCTTAGTTTTGCATCCTAATTGTTAAAATAGATCAAGCACAACAGATAAAAACACAATGGCAATAGCAAAAAAAAAAAAAAAAATTTAATGAAAATTAAAAGAATAAATAAATCAAGTTCCCTATGAGACTTCTGCAGGGAAAAACAGTACCCTTTTCCTGAAGTCTGCAGCTCTGAACTCTGCAGTGGTGGGCTCCAAATTCACCATTGCTGACCCTGCCATGCCGAGATCCAGGCTCCTGCCTTGAGGACCTCCAGGTCATTCCATGTAGTTCAGTCTCCAGGTTTTTTCTCCCATCTTCTATAGGTACCTTTACACAAATATCTTCTTTGATGAATCTATGGGTGATCATATGAACCAATGCTGTTGATGAGGGAGGCTTCAGGAAATCTTATTTGAAAGTCTGACTCAGCTGGAATGCCCTCTTTGACTTTGCAACTTCTCCTTGTTCCTGCCCGGAATATGGATGTAGTTGCTGGGACTGCAGCAGCAATCTTGTGATTATGAGGCAATACGAATGAGTGCAGGGGTGCCTGGGAGGTTCAGTTGGTTAAGCATCCAACTCTTGATTTCGGCTCAAGTCATGATCTCAGGACTGTGAGATTGAGCCCTGAGTCAGGCTCTGTGCTGCGCATGGAGCCTGCTTAAGATTCTCTCGCTCCTTGTCCCTCTGCTCTTCCCCCAACCCACCCCCCCCCCTCGTGAGTGCAAAAGCCTGCAAAGAATAACGGAGCAGAGGAATGAGACCTTGGGTCCCTAACATCATCGCTGAGCCAATCATAGCATCCTTGGGCACCTACCCCAGACTTCTGAGTGAGAAACAAAATCCCTATTTATTTAATCCATCAATAATACAATTTCTGTTATGTGTATCCCCAAGCCCATTCCTAATGTGATTCTCATGCTGGATTTTCGTTCTAGGAACATGACTGGCTTCTTGGTGGGTCTGCCTGCCTCTTGGGGCAGACTGGGGTCTGGCCTAAATTTTCTTTTATTTACTGAGATTAAATTCCTGTGAAATAGAATTAACCATCAACTATGTTAAAGTGTATAATCCAGCATCATTGAGTACATTCACAACGTTGTTAAGATCATCGTTTTTGTCTGGTTTTAAAGCCTTCTCATCACCCCAAAAGGAAACTCCACACCCATCAGCAGTCACTCTTCATTCCTCCCCCCCCACACCCACCATGCTGTCCCTCAACTCCTAGTCTGCTTTCTGTCTCTATGGATTTGCCCATTCTGGACATTTCATATAAATAAAATCATATAATATGTGTCCTTTTGTGTCTGGCTCCTTTCACTTACCATCACGTTCTCAAAGTTCATCGGTGTTTTACTATATGTCAGTCCTTCATTCCTTTTAATGGGTAAATAATACTCCATCGCATGGAGACGCCACACGGCTTAACGGTCCGCCAGCTGATGGACATGTAGGCTGTTTTCACCCTCTGGCTGTGGCGGAAAATGCTGCTATTCACCTACCAGTCTTTGTTTGAACATCTGTTTTCAGTAGTTTTTAGTATGTAGGTAGGAGTAGAATCGTCGAGTCATGTGGTATTTCTATGTCTAACTTCGTGAAGAAAGGTCACCTCACTTGGAAGCTCTTTTTCTTATAAAATCCTGGAGGATGTCCCCGAATACTGAACCAGGGACTGGAGCACCGCTGTGCAGGGACCAGTCTGCCCGAGGGCTGCGAGCACTGTTCCTTCCGCCACGCTCCCTGCCAAAGTAGCCCAGCCGGGATTGCAGCCTCAAGCCCGGGCTGAGGTCACCGACTTGACTGGTGGTCCTGTCCCTCTGGAGCACAGTGTCCTCGAGCCTAGTGTCCACCCCGCCCTGGCACAGGAAAGAGAGCGTTCAGGCATGAGAGAAAAACGAGACGAGGATGAGAGAGGGTTCCAACTCTTACAGGGAAGCGAGTGCTGATGCAGGTTGTAGGGGTGAGAGTGAGGGCCGGAGAGGGATGAAAGAGGAGGTTCCAGGGGAAAGCCGAGATGACCAGCTGTGTAGACAGAACACCCAGCTTGAGTGCCATACACTCTGAGCTGGACCCAGAGGCAGGAGGCAAGGGCGAGGCGGAGGGGAGAACTATGTGTCAGATACTGGACAGAGTCCCCAAATGCCAGGACACTTTAGAGGGTCTGCGGCTCCCAAGAGTGGGTTGCGCTGCTCGAGACCCCGTATCATTCAGACCGAGTGCCTTTGTCATGGCCCCCAAGTGAGTCCCAACCTAAAACAATGCTTCAATTCTCCACCGGCACCCAGCCCTTCCTAACTTGTGTTGGAGACTCTAAAAAGTCCAAATCCCAGCCAATCTTTGCAATGAAAGGTGCACATGAAAGCGGTAATATGTTTGTGCTCTGAGCGGATACCCCAGCGCATTTTTCGTATTACAGATACAAGAGTTGTGGACATAGATCTTTGCTTTATATAATTTAGAAGCGCTAGGAAAGTGTGGGAATTTAGAAAAGGTTACACACATTTATGTATTAACTCAAAGTGGTGAAAAATGAAAAACCCAAAGTTTCATCTTCTCTTTGTTTCCAAGGAGACTAGCAGTTTTGTATCACAGTGTTCTATTACTCTGTAAGAGAAACAGACGCACACTTGCCCTGCCCCCACGGAGAAATAAAGCCCATTATTCATCCAGAAGAGGATGTGGTCTCCAATTCATAGAGTAACAGAATCACAGAGCAAGGAAGGCCCTGGGAAGCTGCCTGGTCCAATCAACCCATTTCGTAAGTGGGGAACCTGGCCCCCTGCAAAGTCAGTTTCAAGGTCATAGGCACGAAGTTGGCGCTGAGTGAGGACGAGAGTTTCGGTCTTTTTCCATCATGCCACCTGCCTTCCCGCAGCTCAAGATGGGATTCCCAACAAAGACAGGGAGTGATTATTACCCACCAGTAAACCAGAGACTCCTTCCTGCTCTGGCCTGTGTTCATGACAGAGCCACCAAAACGGTTTGAAAGCTCCGTACACAGAGTTCACGTTCCAAATCGTGTCTTCCCGTTAGAGCTCTGATTTTCTTCTTCCCAGTGTTATCCCCCATCTTATTCAGAGATGTCTGACCTGAGTGCTCGTGACGATGGGGGACTGGCCACCCTGAGGAGTCTGAGACTCAAGGCGGACAGGTTAAGGCTTCAATAAAAATAGTACAAAGGAAAGCTACTCTTTCAAGGGAGCTGATGTCATGCCTGGAACATGACACAAATTTCCACCAGACCAGAGCAGTGGGTGTGATTGTGATTCCCCTCTGCTCATCCGGGCCAACTGAGGCACAGAGACAGAAACACTTGTCCACGGCTACATAATTAATAATCAGCAAGCCGGGAGGTGCCTGGGTGGCTCAGTCGGTTAAGCGTCTGCCTTCGGCTCGGGTCGTGATCCCGGGTCCTGGGATCGAGCCCCGCGTTGGGCTCCCTGCTCAGTGGGGAGCCTGCTTCTCCCTCTCCCTCCACCTGCTTCTCCCTCTGCCTCTGCCCTCCTCCCCTGCTCGTGCTCTCTCCCTCGCTCTCTCTCTAATAAATAAATAAAATCTTTTAAAAAAATAATAATCAGCCAGCTGGGATCCCAACTCGGCCCTCTGGTCGCCCAGCTGAAATGTAAGGGAGCAGGATGGGCCATTGACTGATTCGCCTGCTTCCCTCCATATGGTCTCCACTATGGCAGACCTGTCCCACCAACGCCAGGAGGACACGTCCCCAATCCCTGACGCAGGCCTCTTTAAAGAGGAAAGAAAGCTGGGCTGACAATGGCTGAACCCACGTGTGGCATGGAAACTCTATGTTACGTCGCATTAAAGACAGAGTCACGTCCAATCAAGTTGAAGACATGTGCACAAGACTCCAGGCTGATCTTGCCCTCTCGCCTCTCCCCTTTCCAGCTTGTGAGTGCCTGGAAAGAACCAAGAGTCAGACAAAGCTAGATCCAGAGTCCAGCTCCAGCCAAGCAGATACGCAGAGCGGGACCCTGACAGTCGCTCCAATTCCTCTCTCCCGTGACGCCCCCGAGCTGCATGGGGGTCAGAGACTCGTCTGCCTTCATTGCAATACCCACACCCGTGGCTCCTTTAGCAAGTGTCCCATGCTTTCCTTGCTCCAAGCCCATCTAAGCTGCGAGCTCCTTTCTTGCACTAGGAGTGTGTGACGATTTGCACAATCACCTTACATCTTTGCTTATTTACAGGCTCAAAACGAATCCTAAAAAGCAACACTTTATTCAAAGTATAGCCAAGGAGACTGCTTCTGCCCAAGGCGGTCTGGGTAATGGCTCCACTCTTCACTGGTTCTGCAGGAGTGGCTTTTCTCTGGGTGTGGAACCCTGCGTTGGCTGCCTTCCTTCTGCAGCTCTGGGCTCTGCCCTTGCGCACTGGAGGGTATTTCCAACCGGATATCCTGACGAGGTAATGTGTAACATCGCTACCACCACTCACTCCCCACGCTCCGAGCTCCGGAGGTGTAAGAATTGAATTACGTCGCGCCCCCTCCTCTGTGGCTTGCCATAGCGTGTGTGTGCACACTCACGTGCAAATACAACAAGACCCTCTTAGCCTCTGTGGTGGAGAACTCATGGGAGTCTGGCCCCATCTAATGCCCGGCCCTTCCTCGGATGTGTCTGCAGAGACAAATATCATTTTCATATGCCATGCAGATTTCACAGTGAAGAAGTAGTGATTGGACGGAGCGTCTCAAATTAATGGATTGGGACATCGCCGCTCCATGTGCTGACAATAATTGGCCAGATAACCTGCCTGAGCCTCTGTAAATACAGTGGCGGTGTTGCACACGCCATCCCTGGCTATTCCTGGTTCCATTCACAGAGCTCTGAAGTACGGGGGAGGGGCGCTCCTGCAATTCCTTTTCATTCCTTCTCCCTCTGGAAGGACAGGGGCTCACCGTCCTTGCCTTTTCGACCGCATCACGCCTTTCTTCCTCTCTACCATAGTCCTGGCATAGTAACAAGCTCCCATCAGTCTGAAAATATAAATAATCCTGCCCTGGTTTTAAGTAATAAGTCCGACCAGGGTAGCTCCAGCTCTTCTATCCAGAGTTGTTGTCTGAGGTCTGACCTGACTCCCTCCAGACACTTACGAGCACCTGCTCACTGAATGTTCCGTGGAAAATGCTATGCACGGATTCTGCCAGTCAGTCCCCACCACGGTCCTGCAGATCGGTGTTATTGCAGCAAACACCTTCACAGATAAAGGCATGGAGTCTTAGAGAGCCCACAGAAGGTTCCAAGGGGTTACAAGGCTGGTAAGGAGCCTGACCCCAGTGTCTGTGCTCTTAAACCACTTGGCCTCCTGGAGTGGGTTCCCTGTGCCCCCCTGACGTCAGACAACTAATTGTATTAGTAAATGGTTTCAAGTCTGTCTTTCCTTCCTTCCTTTGAGGTCAAGAACCTCTTAATCACTGCTGAATTTTCAATATTTGATATTGTACTCTGTATATAGGAGTGCTCAGGAAATAGATATACGATGAGTATATATATTCTCTAAGACAAATGGAAGAGAAACTGGCCATGCCTAAGACACCCAGAGCTGAAGGGCTGATGATCCCAGCCGTAGGGATTTACAGCCTGGAGTCAAGGAGCACAATACCACAGAAGAAAAAGGAGGGGAGGAGAAGGAGACGACGACGAGGGGGAGGACGGGGAGGAGGAAGAAGAGGAGGGGGAGGAGGAAGAAGGAGAAGGAGGAGAGGAGAAGGAGAAGAGGAGGAGGAGGAGGAAGAAGAAGAAGAAGAAAAAGAAAGAAAGAAAGAAAGAAAGAAAGAAAGAAAGAAAGAAAGAAAGAAAGAAAGAAAGAAAGAAGAGAAGGAAGGAAGGAAGGAAGGAAGGAAGGAAGGAAGGAAGGAAAGAAAGAAAGAAAGAAAGAAAGAAAGAAAGAAAGAAAGAAAGAAAGAAAGAAAGAAAGAAAGAAAGAAAGAAAGAAAGAAAGAAAGAAAGAAAGAAAGAAATTCGGAAGAATGAAACAGGAAGACCCTTGTCTTTCCAATGACGTCATTCGGCTCATTAGCTCTGGGAGCTGAGGTTTACAACCACAGGACCCAACGCTGCTGTCTTTCTGGGAACCTGTGAGTTCCCTGGGTGGTTACAATGGAATCATGGGGCCAGGACAGCAAGAGAGATCCAGTCCAGGGCCTTTGGAAGCGTAGGAAGTGACGTGGCTCATGAGAAATGAGGCTCTGTCCTCTTTATTCTTCGTGCTTCTTTCCCAGAAAGTCGTGCTCTTGCAAAGTCTCAGAATATGCCTTTCAGAGGCTAGAATCTGTCTGATCACATGTTACTTTTTGCAGAAAATATCATCACTAGAGACAGGAACATCAATCCAATACGGTTTTGATCAAATAAGGTTGGAAACAAGAAAGTCAATGCCAAATCAATCCTTCCGTGAACGTGAAGCCATTGCCGTGTATTTTGCAAGTGAGCAAAGAAGTAGGAGAATTCAGAGACTCATCGCCCACACTTCGTCCCAGGGGCTGTGGTGGATCTGAGATGAGCCACCATCCGCAGGGAATGCTGGGCGCTTCCCCTTCCAGGCAGCAACAGGCTTTCAGGGCTATGGGAGGAAAATCATCACAGCCCGGCTCCACAGTCCAGGACCCAATGGCAGCAAATGCCTCCTTCTCCTTTCCCCTCCATGTCATCCCAGGTTCTTCTAAAGTGTGTTAAATCACATGTCTTCTTTTGTAAGAAATTAAGACCTAGCAAAAATAAAGCACTCAGTTCTTCCCTCCCCTCGGCTGGGTCCTGAGATCACAAAAGACAACCACGTTGCCCCCAGAGTTTGGAGACAGATAAGATCACGAAAGTTGCAGTGCCATCGAATTAGAGTTGTTATAACCGTTTTCGGGTTTTTTTAAGATTTTATTAATTTATTTGAGGGAGAGCACGAGCAGGAAAGCAAAAGCAGGGAGAACAGCAGAAGGAAAGGGAGAAGCAGACTCCCCGCTGAGCAGGGAGCCTGATGAGGGGCTCAATCCCAGGATTCTGGGATCATGACCCAAGCTGAAGGTAGCCGCTTAACCAACTGGGCCACCCAGACACCCCTGTTACAACTGTTTTTACATAAGGATTCAGGAACACAGGCGAGTAAGCAACTAATTCTGCCTTGGGGAAAGCAGAGAACGCTCCCTGGAGGAGGTGACATCTGAGCAGCGTCCTGCTGTGGACAAGGGCAGGAAAGGGTGTCCCAAGAGGAGCAAACAGTAAGGCAAAGGCACAGAGGCATAACAGCATGAGAGCTACCCAAGGAGACACACATGGTTCCCATGTGATTGGATTGTGGAGAGATGGAAAAAGATAGATATAGATTTTTTTTTAAGATTTATTAATCTATTTATTTTAGAGACAGAGAGAGCGAGAGTGAACAGGAGGAGGGGGCAGACAGAGAGAATCTCTGGCAGACTCCCTGCTGAGCGCAGGGCTCCATCTCATGACCCTGAGATCATGACCTGAGCCAAAATCAGGAGTCGGACACTTCACCGACAGAGCCACCCAGGTGCCCCTTGATATAGATATTTAAGGGGCAGGCATGTCGTGTGGTCCAGGGACGAGGCTGGTCATATAGGCAGTGACCAACTTTGCCTGCATGTCAGACTAAAGTGTCTGACCCATGAATCTGATTCTTATTGGAATCATACTCTCACAGATTCTTAGCATCTTGAGGGCTGAGCCTTTTGAGAAAATCAGAACAACGTTTTACAGATCAGGAAATGTAGGAACAGAGAGGATAAGTGACTTGCCAAGAGGTCCCAGGGCAATTTAGGATGGAATCAATGACCTTGAGTTGCTATTAACTCAGAGTTCGTACGGCAGGAACCCAGGTCGGCTGTACAGGTGACATCACTAATTACAAGTGTATTGTTGGACATGAAGTTATGCTCTCTAATATAAGCTGTGGTACGATTCTGAGTGGTTTCTAGTACATTCTTACACTCGTCTCTATTTACCAAAAAGTTCTACAATGAACATGCATTCTTTCTGCAATCAAAAAGTACGTATTTGTAAGGGGGGAAAAAGTCTTCTTAGTACTTTAATCACTCAAAGGCTTTGGTTGTGGCTCACGGCAAACCTGTTCTAACACGGATTTAACAGAACAGGGACGAGCATTTGGAACAGGTCCCCGCTAACGGGAAGAAGAGCCGGAAGTCAAGCTTTTGTGTATTTATCTCCACTTAGACCGCCACAACCTTACCATTTAAGACACATTCTTTGGCTTCTAGTTCACGTCCTTCTAAACTAAGATGCCCCTGTTGGCTCTTCAAATAAAAAGCATGTAGGGTTCTTTAAGAGAGTAAAAATCCATGGGCTGTGACATCCATGTACTCACCAAAGGGAATTCACTTAGTAGCTCTCAGAAAACGTACAAATTCCCATTGGATATTTACGCTATGCAAATAGCGATGCATGCGGGGGTTCGGCATAGGTCACCAGAGCAGGGTGCCTGGTGACCCATTTTCTGGGGACAGGAATAAAGAAGGAAGGAGAAGAGCTGGAAAAGGGAAAGATTGGAAATCGCCTAAAATAGCTAAATGTCTCCTAATACATAAGTATCCTTATATTTATATATATTGTATAGTTATATTCTATTTATGTCTATATATACATGTATATATATGTATGACGTCATAAAAGCAGGTTGCAAACACCGTATGAATTTTGTTTTCAAGAATGCCTATGTCCATATGTGCTTAAGTGCTTAGATATGGCGAGCGCCGTGCCGTCGTCATTCCTGGGAACTGGAATTACAAGTGATCCTCATGTCCTTCCTTGTATTTCTGCATTCCCCAAGTTTCTGCAATGGACACACTGCTTCTACCATCAGGAAATTCACAAAATGCACTCGGAAAGAGCACTGTTCAGGCTACTCCAAAAAATGTCCACAGACATTAAATTAACCCTTTCTGTGCACCTGCCATGAGCTAGGCACCATGCTATGTGCTGGAGACACAGGAAAGAGTCGGCTATGGCTCTGAAGTCCTTGAGCCCAGAGACCAGTGGCAGAGACAAACTTAGATAAATACAATGCAACAGAATGAAGTATTTCATAGGATGGTAAATAGCAGGGCTGCAGAAATGCAGAGGGAGAAGCTCACCCATTGGGGAAGGTGAGCAAAAGCATCACAGACGGGATATTTTGCGCTGGGCTCTGACGAGAGAAGAGGAGTTCGTCAGGAGGCCCAGGTCAAAGCAGCATATTCTCCATAGGCCTGAGCCGCTAACAGTTCTGGATGCCATCCCATAAGAAATGAGGAGCCCATGGGGCACCTGGGTAGCGCGGCCTTAAGCGTCTGCCTTCAGCTCAGGGCGTGATCCCAGCGTTCTGGGATCGAGCCCCACATCAGGCTCCTCCACTAGGAGCCTGCTTCTTCCTCTCCCACTCTCCCTGCTTGTGTTCCCTCTCTCGCTGGCTGTCTCTGTCAAATAAATAAATAAAATCTTAAAAAAAAAAAAAAAAAAAGAAATGAGGAGCCCATAGCAGATTTGGGGAAAGAGTACTTCAGGGGTCATACTGAGGATGGCCAAAAGCAAACACAGAGGGAGAAAAACTTACTCAGTTAGCCAAGTCTTTGTTTCACAGTTAGCTGTCTTTGGTCATTTTTTCCCTTTAGGATGGTGAATTTTGGGCCATTTCCTTTTTTTCCACTTCCCCCTTTTTATATGTGCTACCTTGTTGCTAAATTCATTTCATAATTTCAGATCCTGGGGAAAAATGATTTTAAAATCAACCAAATTTTTTTGTTTCCAATGCCGTCTCTTCTTGGGACTGAAGAGTATCGATCAGGTTGGAGGGGCGCCTGGGTGGCTCAGTTGGTTAAGGGTCTGCCTTTGGCTCGGGTCATGATCCCAGGGTCCTGGCTTCTTGCTCAGTGGGGAGTCTGCTTCTCCCTCTGCCCCTCCCCCTGCTCATTCTCTCTCTCTCTTTCTCTCTCGCTCTCGCTCTCCCTCAAATAAATAAATAAAATCTTTTTTTAAAAAAATCAGGTTGGAAAAACCCCCGGCAAGACTTCCCCATCAACCAGAACATTAAAAAGGTATTCCCCAGAGGCAACCCCGGCTTCCTCTCCATCTGTTTCCAGGTGTCCGGCCATGCGTCTTCCGCAAAGGTGCAGACACCGGGGGCGCACAGATCCGAAGCCTCCTTTTTCCACCTCCCGCGAGGGTTTCCCTGTGCTGTCATCTGTTCTCCGAAGCACTCCTTCAAACAGCTCCTTAATGGTCCACGAGCAGATGCTCTGGAGAGACTTACCCGTCCCCCCACTGTCGGACTTCATCCTGCTTCAGCCGTGCTAAAATAAAGCTTCTGTGAGCCTCTTTCTGTGTCAACTTATTGCCGTGGAATCCGTTGCTAGAAATGAGAATCTGTGCTGAGGGTGAAGAGAATCAATCCTCAAGGAGGGAGAGAATAGGAACATTCTTCAGACTCTTCATACATATTGCCAAATTGCTTTTGTGCGTGGGGCGATGCAATTCACACTCCAAGCGAAAATGGTTTTTAGCTGTTGCTCTTTTTCGTGGCGACTGGCCTGGCTTTGGGTTCTCTGTCAACCAGGAGCCAGGCCCCCTTCACATCTGGGCCCCCCCCCCCGTTTTCTTCAACGGAGGGAGAGGTTTCGCGACTACCTCGCGGGTTTCTGCTCCCAATGACTAATAGATTTGGAATTAAAAGAGTCTGGTGAGCAATGGCTCTTGAAAGCACCATTTATATTCAGCTACCCCTCGTTGGCTCCGTCGTTTTTTTCAAGGTGAAGTCAGGCACAAGACACGTCGATGCAACCTGTCCCCCACGCACCCACACACAAATCTCATTTTCTGCCAGATTTAAAATGCGATCGTTCCGGAGTAGCACCTGCCATTCGAGTCAACGCGATGCCCTCCCCCAGAAGTCTGGTCACCGCTATAGATAATTTATGAATCCAACCCAGAAGCCAGGCAAAGAGAAAATGAACACGGGCTCTAAGTGTCTGCGGTAATGAAATCACTTCTCGGGGCTCGTGGAACGACGAGGGTATGCTCATTTTCGTCCCTCGCTCTCTTCCCAAATTTGTTACCCCAGTGACTGGCGCTCCAATTACAATTTCCTTCCCTCGCTCGCTCTCACGTTATCCAGTAAATGCCACGGCATTTCGCTGTGCTTTGTGTTTATTTTCCAATTACTGTGGGTAAACAAGGACAAGCAGGCCATTGCACGGAAGCATCTAGACCGTTTGATTCGGTCCTGAGCAAAATTTCAGAGATGGAGACCTAACACTTCAAGGCCAGCATCTCCAGAAATCCCAGGTCTTGGGACAAGCTGCTGGAACAGGCCCTCTCTCTCTGACGGAGAGTGGTTTCCGCTGGGACCTCTCCGTGCCCCGAAGTGACTTCGCCGTCCAAAAAAGACAGGTTTCCAAGTGTGTCAGAGGGATGCCCTCATTTTTTCAATTCCGATCTAGTACCCATCAGCCTCTTTCAATCTCCATTAGCAGGTGGGAAATTTATTTAGAAAGCCGACAGGTACTATTTAGGGGATTAATGACCACTGATTTATGAATATTGAGCAACGTTTCAATATTTGGAGGCAGAGTACTCGCTGGTGGCCACAGCCCGCGCTCCTCACCATTACGGTTTACAGCAATCACTCAAAGCCAGTTAAAGGATGCTGATTTATGACCTTAACCTTCAGGGTCCACTCCGTTTGCTCTCTCGGTGTGTAAATTCTAAAAATGCAATTCCCTCCACCTCCAGAGAGCCAATTTAAGTCAACATTATGCATGAACCGAGAATGCGGGAATTCTCAGATCTCTTATTCCACTCATTAAATTTGCACCGAACATCTTGCAATTAAAATTTCATATAGATTTCTCCTTATGATTGACAATTGGCCTTGATGAAATGAGTTCAAATTTGGTCTCTCAGAAGACTCAAGAGGGCGAGAGATGGGTCTGGACATTGTTCCAAGGGAAGTGATGACGGGGCACTCAGACTTTGATTAGCATTTCGAACAGACTTCTTGGTGAAGGGCCGCCTCTACCACACAGCGAAGCCGGGCCGAGGATGAGAAGCAAACCCAATCTGCTTGGAGAACGCTGCTCGTTTTACTCAGCGATGATAAAACGAGAGACTCACAGGCTCTTAGAGCAAGGAGAAGCCTTGCAGGGCTCGTAGGCCAAAGCTTCCATGTTTCAGACACAGAACCTGGTCTCCACTGGGGGAGAGATTCCCCTAGCAAGGCAGACACGTGGGGGCTCCTGAATCTCTCGCCCATGGGCCTCCCTTGCCATGGGACCATGGGACCAATTTCTGGCCAATGGAATATTAAAGAAAGTGGTGACCGCCACCTCCAGGCTGGCCCATAAAATCCGTCCGCAACCAGTCCTCACGCTCCCCACTCTACTGGTCGGACAGCGGTGTGAGTGAGGAAGAAGCATATTGAGTTAACCCACCAAAGTCCATGAGTTTTTTCAGCAGTGACACCTACTTTAATATATCCAAGGGGGACTGTGGGGATCCGTAAGCCTAACCTTGACCAAGACACTCAAGTCGGTCAGTGAAGGAATAAAAACCAGGGGCCCCTGGCCTCCAGATGGAGGGTTCGGCGCCTTTCTGCTTCATTCAAAGTGCCTTAGGGTTTCATCTGAGAATTCGAATTGAGAAGATAGACATCTAAGGAGGTGTTAGGATGGGGCCAGAGCTAGGATCTGGAAAAGTGCCTCCCCTCCCTCTTACATCTATGTAAAGGGATCTCTAAGCACCAGGTGATTGTTTGGTTTTGTTGGGGGATGTGTGCCTGTTTCCCTACCTGTTTCTTATCTGGGGCTAATGGGCGCTGTGCCAGCACGGTAGAGGGCCCGGCATTATTGTCCCCATTTTACAGAAGAGAAGGCTGGGGCTGAGAGGCAGCTCACCTAAGACTCACAGCTGAGAGCTGAGCTTGACCGGATTTTGTCCAACACTGTCTTCTAATAAATAGGCAATTAAGTGATCATTGCTAACTCTGTCATTCCTGACCCTGAGACAGAGGAAGTGCACAGCACAGCCCTGAGGCTGACTGCCAGAGCTCGGGATCTGTCCTCGCCCGAGGTGAGCCAGTCTGGGAGGGAACACACCTCCCCCGTGAGCAGCTTCCGGTGGAGGCAGGCGTAAGCTATCTGGGCCTCTAAGGAGATTATGGAACAACCTTTGTCAAAGTGCAGTAATCTTCCCCGTCTGATGTTCTTCGAGGACTCAGAGGAGCAGAGAGGGTGATGATGTGTGTGCGTGTGTGTGCACGTGTATGTGGGTATAAGTGACACAAAGAGACAGAGAGAGCTCCGGACTGATCGAGGCAGACGGAAGGTACCTCCATTGTCAAAGTAGCATTTGGGACCCATTCTTAAAATCGCAATATGCCGCCTTTAGCGGGAGTAGATGCTCCAGCCCTGAACGCTCAGTATCAGAGCCTCTTGGAAACCACTGTGAGTCGTCTCCCCGACGTGGGGCTCCCCGCTCCAATCCCCACAGCGTTTCTTATAGCTTGTTCCAGCCCTGCTCAGTTCTAGCCGGTAGCACGTCAGACCATGTCCGTCTACCTATGCAGATCAGGGAGGGAGCACAATTCGAAGCGTGTTTCCAACAGGCAGGATTTCTGCTTCGTAGATATTCTCCGTGGGAGATGCTCAACGTGTCGACTGAAAAGTTCCCATTCCAGAAGGGAAATCCAGCATGCAGACAGATAGGTTTTGACTGGCACAGTCACCCCCGTGGACGAAGCAGGAACAACGCGCATGAGTGGGCCAGACAGACACCTGTACCCCCGTGTTCACAGCAGCATTATTCACAAGAGCCACCAAGCGCCGTCAGCGGATGAATGGATGGACACAATGGGCTCCATCCATGCAACGGACTATTACTCAGCCATTCAAAGGAAGGACAGTCTGACACCTGCTACAACAGGGATGACTCTTGAGGGCATCATGCTTGGTGAAAGCATCCAGACACAAGAGGAGAAATATTGTATGATTCCTCTTATGTGAAATATCTAGAAGAGGCAGATTCATAGAGATAGAAAGTAGAGTCGACCTTACCAAGGGCTCAGGGAAGGGAGGAATGGAGAGTCATTGCTTGAACAGCGTAGCATTTCTGTTTGGGGGGATGAAAAATGTTGCACCTAGATAGTGGTGATGTTCGTGCAACACTGTGGGTGTAATTAATGCCACGGAATTGGACGCTTGAAAATGGTTAAGATGGCAAATTTTATGTTTCGTATATTTTGCCACAATTAAAAAAAAAACTCAAAAGGGGAATCGGGGATTGATGAATACACTGACAATTGTAGAATCTGAGAATTAAAAAAAAAAAAAAAAGAGTGGACCAGAGTGAAAAAGAGTCAAGTCACCGTAGAATGCCAGAGAGGGCTTCTAGGAGGAGGTGATAACCGAATGTGCTGTCTAAGGCATGGGTCTGTGCAAATAAGAGAGGAAATGTCATTCCAGGGGCGGGAATAGTGCAAGAAGAGTTTCGCTTCCCCCAATTCTTGGTAAAGAGATATAAGCAACCTTTTGAACCCTAAGCAGCCCTTTATTACACCCCCCCAAGGGCTCCCAAGTTCCAGGAGGAGGACCACCCACATCCCCCAGGGACTCCATCTGCATTCCTGCCACCCACTCAGAATCTGTAAGACTCCCTTCCCTCTCCCCCACTTCCTCCTCCTCCATGAAGCTCCCCATCCTTGGCCCAGCCAGCACCCACTCCCCCCGCCCTGAACACTGTTGTACTCCGGAGCCGTTCCACACATTCTAAGAACTTAATTACACACCGCTTTGTAGTACTTCCTAATTCCGGGTCCCCAAAGCCATTCTGTCGTTTACTAATCCCCTGAAATGCTCCGTGAACAGGAGTTTCCATGCACAGAAATGTAGCAAACGGTCTCTCCCTCTCTCACAGCGCAATGCACGCGAACTTTTCCAAAGACGGAGAAACCCAGCAACGTTTAACTTTGTTCGGTCCCGTGTGCTTGGCGAAACGATTTGTCCACATGACTCCCTCTTCTCTGAACAGCAGATAATACCTTGCTGTACTCGTGCTCCTTGGGACCTCGTTAGGGAAATGCTGCCCGGAGAGATCCACAAACCAAAACCTCGGCTTCCCAAGAAGAATGTAGGCTCGTGGAGGGTAAGATCGACATTTGCAATTTCTGTCCTCCCATCCCCTCCCAGTGCCCAGCTCGGCGCCTCACGGTGCATCCTGAAGGATCCTGTTGCCTTGACGACCAGCGTGGAGATGCTATTTCAGGACTTTCTCCCCATCCTTGGAGCCCCGGGAAAGCAGCAAATGCCAGAAGGCATTAGTCTGAGTGTACAGCATTCTTGGTAAAGTGGCTTTAATAATATTCAGTGCATCTCATCAGCCGGGGCTCCCCAGGACAGGCAGGACAAGATGCTCCCGGTGACATATCACCCAAGCCGCCACCTTGAGAGCCCGCCGCTAACGGTAGCACTCGGTTCTTTTATTTTCCCGGCTAATTTGGAGGGTGGGAAGTGGTGCTGCTTTGTTTACGCCTCGTTCCTGGAGGTAATACGACCCCTCCGGTGAGTAGCTCCAATCTCTGCTGCACCATCTGTTCAGTCCTCGCCAAGAGCTCCCCTGCGCTCGCGGAGCATTTTATGGGGATGTGGGGGCCCAAGGGTGTTCTTTGTGCCTCTAATTATGAGGAGAGCGTGACTGCCACCTGGTTCCAGGGAAGGAGGCGCAGACGAGGCTTCCTCCCTCCTCAGCGAAGTGCCAGGGGCAGCTCCCCCTGTCTGGACCCTCTGCAGGTCCCCTCCATTCTGCAGAGAGCCCAGGGCTCTGCCTGGCATGGACAGCAGCCTAAAGCTCTTTCCAATCTGCCACCAAAGCTGGAAGAGACAGACTTGTCCAGAATGAAGGGGTTATCCGTGGCCAGGTGGCTGGAAACGGTCAGAGGGAGTAGCTGCACCGTGACAGATAAGCAACGTTTGCGATGGACTTTTATCATGGGTTATGTTTATTTCCCGCATGACCTTCCTGGTGTCCGCACTCTGCCGGGGGCCACTTACCTGCAGCTTCATTACAAATTGTCCCAAGGCTTAGTGGCTTCCATCATCATCACTCACTTGGCTCAAAAATCTTCCATTTGGGCATGGCTCGGAGGGGCGGCTCATCTCTGCTCCCCGTGGCATAAACGGGGGCAGCTCGCCAGGACCAGAGGCCCCATCTCCAAGATGGCACACTCCCAGGCTGGTGTGTTGCTGTCGGCCGTAGGCTGGCGGCTCCGCTGGGACCTTCATCTGAGGTCCTTGCTTCCTTTCCTCTTAGGCTTTCTTAGCACTTCATGGGGCTGCTTACGATTCCTCCTAGCATGGTGGCCCAGGGAGGCTCCAAGGATTCCAGAAACAAGGAGTAAAGCTGCCAGTCTCTTAAGATCTGGGCCTGGAGACTGGCAGAGCATTGCTTCCGCCATATTCTATGTAGTCAAGCAATGATGGCGACCTCCCAGATATAAGGGGAGGTGCCATAGCCCCGTTTCTCAATGGGAAGGATTTCAAAGAATATGTGGTCATTTTTGTGAGCCCCTTAGATAAGACGCCAGCAAAGCTTACCAAAACCCTGCTCTTTGGGAGATGAACTGACCAATCCTTCCTTAGCCTGGGAACCCCAAAGCACCCCACCCAAGGGCCCTAATAAAGGCATAGGTCCTGGTCCTATCTCTCCCTCTGCCTGCGTGCCGCCTCGAACTCCCCATATTGTGGTCCCTCAAGGAATGTCCTTTACCTCCTCCAGGCCCTGGAGGGGAAGGAGACTTTTCTATTTAATTCTCCCCGGTCTTTTGTTGAACCAAGCTCCACCACCCAACACCCTGGGGCTCTCCTCGACAAGCGTTACTTTAACAAAAGCACAACACCATCTCAGAAGGACTGTCATCTATGAAGAACCCACTATGGGTCCCTCACCATGGCTGAGTCTTTCAAAAACGTCATCTCATTTCTACTTCTACTGCCAAGTACTCTCACAGGTGAGGAGACTGAGCTCTGAAAAGTGAAGAAATTTCCCAGCTGTGGGTAGAGTCAGGATCTGAACCCAGATCTCTTTTGTTTCCAAGACTCTGTTTGTCCTACTTTGACCAGGAATGCGTAAGTTCTGCCAGATCATCTTTTGGGTTACCTTAGGGGTCCCCCTACCCCACAGAGCCCCTGAGAACCTTTCTGAGAGGTGGCTTGGTCCACACTGCAGGCATCAGGGTCACTCCATGGCCTATCCCCTGTCTTCACCCCTGCCGTTCATTGTTCTGAGATGTTAGCTGCTGATCTGCCGTGCGGACGGTGGGGCCGCATCCTGGAATCCAGCAGGCCGGGAGCAGGTGCTCCCTGACCTCGGACTCCACCTCTCCCCTTGGCCTGGCAGTCAAGCTCTACTCCTCCGGATGGAGCCCTGCTCGGAACTCTAGGCTTCCCGGAGACCCTGAGACACTACCCAGCTCTCCCAATATGCTTCCGGGTGGGGTCCCTGATGCATGCGTCCCGTACTCTCCTTCCACAAATGCTCAAGATGCCCATAAACCCTATGATGATGCCCAGACACCTGGTATGCCACATGCTGCTTGAAACCTCCTGCCATCGAGACTTACTGTGAGCTTACAGCCATCCCCGTGATCTCTGCACCTGTCCCAACCACACTTATACTCCCTCAACCACACTTCTGTTGCTCTCGCCTGTGTGTGAGCTCTTTTGTCTCTTCTGTAGAGTCTGGCTAATGCTCCCGGTCCCCAGCTGATCAATATGCCTGCTCATCCCAGGGTCAGGGATGCCTCAAGGGACGGAAGATAGCAGAGAGGGGTCAGGGACAGCCCAACAGAACTGTGGAAGCATTTCTGAGCAGGACAACACACAACCCCCAGCCTCTACCTCCCTGGATGACCCACCAGATTCCCCATCGACACCTCATTCCATCCTTGTTCTTCCGCTCTGGGGTTTTTACCCCCTCCTTATTTATGATTCATTGTATTTGATTTACGAGAACCCTTCTTACGCCCACCCCACAAGTGCATGTCCTCCTGTACCTTCCCCTTCTGAGCCAAAACTTTTGGAGGGATTCTCTACACTCAGTACTTCTGGTTTCCAGCCTTCTAGTTCCTCCTCAGGCCACTCAGGTTGACCTCCCTCTGAGTCTCTGAAACACTTTTCAGGTCACAATGGCTGCTCGCTGCTAAATTGGGTGGATGCCTCTCCATCCAGTCTTTCTAGAATTCTCAGGCAGTGATGAGCCTCCCTCTGGCTCTAAACCCCTCCTCCTTTGGCTGCTAGGACATGACACCTCACCATGCTTCCACCTCTTCCCCTTCATCCCTCTTTCTTTGCCCCCTAATGCCCTATTCACAGTACCCGCTCCCCAGCCTCCCTCTCTTCCTGCTCTTACACTCTCCCTAACCAAACCCTGAGGGCCTCCTGAAGCTCCAAACCCAGATACCCATACCCCCAGGGACACTTAGAGTCAACATATTTCCAACTGAATTCATCATCTTTCCCCAAACACCTGTCTCTGGGGCTGCCCCACAATCTCTCCAGCTGCCCAAGCCAGAGCCCCTGACCCTTCCCCCACACCAGACCCCTCACAACCACGTCCCTCCAGACACCATGTCCAGCCAACGTGACTTCCTCTCTCGGGAATCTGACCTTCAGACTCTGTCTTCATGGTCATAGCCTCTATTCTTAAGCCTTGTCATCTCTGGGGCCAGATTTCTATAAAAACCTACAGATTGCTGTAAGAACCCCCTGGCATTCTCTAGCCATCATTGCCAGGGATCTCTTCTCATTTTTTTTTTATTATGTTCAGTTAGCCAGCATATAGTACATCATTAGTTTTTGATGTAGTGTTCAATGATTCGTTAGTTACATATAACACCCAGTGCTCCTCCCCACATGTGCCCTCCTTAATAACCAACACCCTGTTACCCCCCTCTCCCCACCGCCTCCCCTCCGAAACCCTCAGTTTGTTTCCCGGGGTCCATAGTCTCTCATGGTTCGTCTCTTTCTCTGATTTCTTCCCCTTCAGTTTTCCCTCCTTTCCCCTGTGGTCCTCCATACTATTCCTTATGTTACACGTATGAGTGAAACCATACGATAATTGTCTTTCTCTGCTTGACTTATTTCACTCAGCATTGTCTCCTCCCGTTCCATCCATGTTGTTGCAAATGTTGGGTAATCGTGCTTTCTGATGGCTGAGTAATATTCCATTGTATATATGGACCACATCTTCTTTATCCATTCACCTGTTGAAGGGCATCTCAGCTCCTTCCACACTTTGGCTATTGTGGACATTGCTGCCTGAACATTGGGGTGCATGTGCCCCTTCTTTTCACTATGTCTGTATCTTTGGGGTAAATACCCAGTAGTGCAGTTGCTGGGTCGTAGGGTAGCCCTATTCTTAACATCTTGAGGGACCTCCACACTGTTTTCCAGAGTGGCTGCAGCAGCTTGCATTCCCACCAACAGTGTAAGAGGGATCCCCTTTCTCCACATCCTTGCCAACATTTGTTGTTTCCTGTTTTGTTAATTTTTGCCATTCTAATTGGTGTAAGATGGTAGTTGACATACGATGTCACGTTAGTTCCACGGACACAACGTAGCAATTCAACAACACTACACAATCTGCTGTGTCCTAGTATGATCGTCCTGCACCGGCTTAAATTCATCACTGGCTCCAGAGTGGGCTTTGGGCAAAATGTCAATGACCATCGTGGCCTGGACCCTGAGTTCCTCTCCAGCCTCCCCTTTGTCCCGCACACTCACCCCACCTCTCCTGCTTGGCCTCCAGCCCCCCTGACAGCCTCGTTGTTTGCTCCGAGTATCCACCTTCTTCACTCCTGCTATGGCTTTTACCCGAAAGGTCCTCTCTGTCACCTTGCTCCCACTCATTTTCTCAGACTTGTGACAAAGACAGTCACTCCCCCAGGAAGCCATCCCTGGCCAGCACCCAGGCCGTCTGCATTTCCTCTGCCCTGGCTGGGTCCTGCTGCGGTGCCATCTGTTTGGGGATGAATCCCTCCAAGGAGACAGATTCCTGAGGGCAGAGACAGCCCCGTGCCCAGCAGCACACTTGAGGCCGTTCGATAAGGGGCAGAAGGGAGCGTGGGGAAGAAGCACGCGGCACAGGGACTCACACACACGCCCTGTAGTACAGCGGGGCGCGTGCCACGAAGACCCGGCAGCAGGCAGATGTCGCTAGTGTCTCTTCCAATTCCAACAACCTAGTGTTGGCTCCCCTGTGTTTTCCCTTCATCTGTCATTTTTCCCGGATGCCCCTGTGGCAAGGAAGGGATGGAGGGGAAGATGTAGCAGAAACTGTTGAACATCCCTTTCCCCTGGGGACGTTGGCTGCAGAATGCTCCTGTCACTCTCAGTTTGGGTCTGTTTGCTCTAGTTCAGCAGATCTGGGGGGCAGTGGCCCCGAAGGACAGCCGGGGGGCAGATCACTAATCCTCCAACCTGGGAGATGAGCATTTCTCTCTTTCAATTAATTCTCTCTCCGCCCCCCTTTCCCTCTCTTTCTCTCTCTTTCCTCCCCTCCCCACCTAAAATGAGAACCACAGATTCCTTTCCAGTCTGTCCCTGGCCCTGTCGGAGGCAGGATGCCCATGTTTTGTGGGCGTCCCAGAACAGGTGCCAGGGCAGGTGCTGTCCTCCGTGAGTCACTTCTCTTCGCAGGATTCCCTAGAAACAGGGATCCATAGACCCGTGTCCAAGTGAGCTGGATTTCTGGGAGATTGTATCCCTGGTTCAAGTCATGGGGTTAACAGGTGGCAGGGCAGAAGCCCAAGTGAGCTTGTTTCTAGAGCCCCCCACGCTTCAGTTTACCTCCTAAGTTATCCCTCGTGTTCCCAAACCAACTCAGCATCCTTCAGCCTGTGCTCAATGAAGTCACTTTAATCCTGAGCCAAGTGACTACCACTTTTCATCTCCACTGGCTTACTTGGGGTCCCACACCTAACCCCCTAACAGTCTTTCCAGAATAATCCTGAGGGTTCCCAGGGGGATGGGGTGCTAGAAGGAGGTGACCACGAACAAATATCCAAATACACCAGATGCTGCCATGACCAGCTGTTTAAATGTGACTCCATAACACTATAGTCCAGAGTGGACCCTGGGCAGCCTTCACATCTGGGACGATGGGAGGTGGCGTTGAAAGAAATCGGACAGGCATCTGCATTCCCACTCTGGTGTTCCGTGGTACAAATCACAGCCCATTGGGCTTTAGTTTCCTTCCCTGAACAATGATTGGGTGTGGGCACAGTAACAGTCCTTGCCAGGCAGGTAGAGGGATTGAAAAGTCAAGTTTGCGAAGGATTCAACTGTCGCTCGAACATGGTACGCACCAAGTAAATGAGAACTTTTCGTTTTTTTAATTCTTATCACCTTCATTGTTTCTATCAAAGGGCAGGGAGGCAGGTGGAGGGTTAAGGATTTTTTTTCCAGTATATAAAGTAATCAGCCCAGATGTAACCACGAGTTGGTTTTAAAGCCGGTACCGACATACCCTGCATTGACTGCCCTTTGTTAAAACAACATTCTTCAAAAGCAGGAGCTGCTCACGTGTCAGTTGGGACTTGTGGATATGCTGAGAGCCTCCCACCCTTCATTTGGCTGAAATCTGACGCCCAGGAGTGTAGCAGGGAGTTGCTGCCGTTGCTTCTATACCCCCGGGCCTTCCTTGTCTTCTGGGAGGACCCCCAGGTCCCACAGCACCTGATTCCCGCCCACCTCTGACAGCGTTTTCTCTCTAGTACAGCCAATAAGCATCACGTGCGGGGCTGTTTCTTTCTTTCCTTTGGAACCTCCTGCGTCTCACCCTTCCTTGCTTATGCCACTCCCCACATGCCAGCAGTGCCCCCATTCTCCAAGTAACTCGTTCACCCACAGAACCTGAAAACTGGTGAAATCTCGCAAGGCCCCTAATACAGACTGAATCAGAGTCTCTTTACAAGTTCCCTATGGGCTCCTAAGCCACCCCCGCCGACCCGAAGTTTGGAGGTCACTTCTCTAAACCCTGCTCATGATTCGAAAAATCAGCTTAAAAGTCTCCTCCTTCAGGACGCCCTCCCTGATTGCTACAGTGAACGCTCCCTTTTCTCCATCAGAGAATAGGAAGTCTTAGCAGGAAATCTGTGTCATGATTGATTACTCATGTCTGCCACTAAAGGAGTAATAGGGGACTAATGTCTCTCATGCCACACCTCTGTTATTCCTGGATTAGGTGATTGCTATGGCCCCTTGAGGCCTGGTCTGAAACTTTGTGTGTGTTTCTGTGTGTGTGTGAGAGAGAGAGAGAGAGAGAGAGAAACAGAGACAGAGAGACAGAGACAGAGAAGGAGGTTACTACTTTCTCTCCCCTATGGGAGCAGAGCATGAATCTTGCCACAAATGAATCTCGCGTGGCATCAACAGTCCCTCTATTACTGTAGAATCATTTCTCCCTGTCTTACAAACGTCTGGGCCTTCTGAACCCTCCCCTAGAATACGAAAATCCCCCACAGAGGTCGTAATCTGACCCTTTCTCAGTTGATGCCCGTAATAGCCGGTTAAGTGAGGGGCTCAACTCATTAGCATATAAACGTGAAGTGGATTTTATTGTTTCTCATTAGCGCTACGATGTTGAGCCTCCCTTCCTCCCAGGCTGTCAGTTGCTCTTGTTGAACAACATGGAATTCGATTTTATAGTTTCCGATTCAGCCCCATGTAATAAAATAACCCTGTTCCTTAGTAAGGTGTTCCCATTCATTCTACGATGTCACTCCTGTATCTGCCCTACCTTCTTCTCTTTCTCTCCCTTCCCCGTGCCAGCTGAGGCTGGACACCCGAGAGGCTTGGGGTGGAAGGGGCTCTGTTCTCTCAGTTGGGCCACCCCCAGCCTCTTGTTTCTGGGGTCCACATGTAAGCAGGGGGCCGCGGGGGATAGTTGGTCCCCCATGATGGCTTAGATGCAGATGTCCACTTGAGCGTGGGAGAGCTCACCACTGCCAAGCCAAATAGCAGGACGGCCTCTGCTCTCCCCACCCCACCTCCAGGGCTCGCTATCCCCCTCCCCTCCCCCCCACCTGCCCCAAGGCACCAGGTGGCTCTATGAAGCCACATTCCAGCCTCTGGCATGGTGGGAAATACTCCAAGCATCCCAACCACATGGGAAGGCATCGTGAGAGCCAGAAGATTTTGCAACATATTCCCTTGGGGAGTGATTGCTTCTTCCTACAAACTCCCAGGTTCCCCGAAAGGCTCTGTCTGGGCGGCCCCCGCTCCACTGCTTCAGTGTCTCGAAGCTGGAGGGGGAGTGAAGTTGGTTCTCCTGAGCGGACAGCTCTTGGCAACGCCAGGGCCCCGGAGAGGACTCCATGGCCACGAGTCCCTGGACTCAGCATTGGGGATAATAACGAAGCACCTTTTGTTCTCATCTGTGGTCTTAATAGGCAGGTTCTGGAAATAAGAATCATCCCTCCCTGCAGACCCTATTGGGGGGGGGTGATGGAGAAGTGTGCTGCAGGTGGGAGAAGCCGAGAACAAAACACCACCACAGCATCTCAGAGGAGGCTGGTGGCCGAAGCCAAGGTGACCACAGCCTGGGCCCAGGTATCTGGGGGTATCTAACGTGAACTAATGTCTGTGGCAGACGAGGGTGGGCACGGCATCCTCCTTGAGTTAGCTGCCTTGGACTTGCCTCTCAGGGATGGCTGGTACAGTGGGGATGTGGGGGGAGAGAAAGGCAGCTTTAAACCTGAGCCTGGGGACCTAAACCGGAGCTTGGTCACACTCTCCCCGCTGGTCCTCCGTGCTCTGGGCTGTTTTGTCCCCCCAAAATCCATCTGTGGAAGCCCAAACCCTCAGAACCTCAGAATGTCACTAATTTAATGCCACTAATTTAAAGAGGTGGTTGAGTGAGGTCAGTGAGGAGGGCCCTAACCCAGTAAGATGGTGTGGTTCATAGCAAAGGGAATTAGGACATACAAAGGGGCACCGGGGAGGCACGTCCACAGAGGGAAGGTCACATGAGGACACGGCGGGAAAGCGGCCATCCGCCAGCCAGAGAGAGGTCTCAGGAGACACTAGCCCTGCCCACACCTTGATCTTGGATTTCCAGCCTCCAGAACTGTAGAAATAAATGTCTGTTGCTTAAGCCCCAGTCAGTGGTCCTTTGTTATGGCAGCCTGAGCCTACGGAGATGTTCAGGAATGGGCGGTGTTCCCAGGTACTCGAACCTGTGCTCAGATCTCCCAAACCAGCCTCCAGGAAAGTCGGAAAGGGCCAAGAGAGTGGAAAACAGCCACAAGGAAGGTTAAGGTAGCTCGTCTGGGGGTCATCCTGCCACATGGCAGTGGGGTCGGGAAGACAAAGGCTCTCCTGGGGGGCCACTGCCCTGCCCCACCCCACCCCACCCCATCCAGGACTGGCGCTGGGTCTTGTGGCCAGTGCAACCAGGAGGGTGTCCATCAGAAAAACTAAATTCTCTCCAACTAACACATCACAACCCTGAGTGACAAAGGCAGAGAGAAGGCTAAGCTCTCTCTTAATAGTCCTGAGAAAGTCCTTAAGAGAAAACACAGACATGGCTCCTCTAAAGTGTATATTACATTATGTTATGTTTGGTAATATTATCTTATGGTATGATATAGTATGATATGGATGGAATGGGATGGGATGGGATAGGATGGGATAGATGGGATAGGATGGGACGGTATGGAATGGGATGGGATGGAATGGGATAGGATGGGATGGGATAGGATAGATGGGATAGGATGGGACGGTATGGAATGGGATGGGATGGAATGGGATAGGATGGGATGGAATAGGATAGGATAATATGGGATGGGATGGGATGATATGGGATGGTATATGATGGGATAAGATGGGATGGGATGATACGGGATGGGATAGGATGGGATAGATTGGATAGGATGGGACGGTATGGAATGGGATGGGATGGGATAGGATGGGATGGAATAGGATGGGATGGGATGGGATGGGATGGGATGGGATAGGATGAATGGGATAAGATGGGATGCGATGGGATGGGATAATATGGGATGGGATAAGATGGGATGCGATGGGGTAGGTTGGATGGGATAGGATGGGATGGGATAATATGGGATGGGATGATATGGGATGGGTTGATATGGGATGGGATGGTATAGTATGATATAGTATGATACGGGATGGGGTGGGAAGGTATAGTACAGTATAGTATATGTCACAAGAATCCTATGTCCCAATTGCGCTGAAAGTTTCTCCATTCCCTCATTTGTCCAGAGAGGCAGTTTTAATCAAGATAAATGACCAAAGTCCATACATTTTCTTTCTTCTCATAATGTTCCTATTATAATCGGGTCAAAAACTACAAAATACTTACGAATATGCTTTTGAAGAAAGGTACAAGGCACACGTGAGGAAAACAATAAATGTTTATTAAAATACATAAAACAAATTTCAAACTAATGGGAAAATATACACTCAATGTTCCCAAAATTTAATATATAATTTTAATGCAATTCTGTGTAGAATTCTGACAAGGGATTTTTGTTTCTGTGTGTGTTTGGGGTTTGGGAACTGTATAAACATCTTAAGGAATAATCAATCCATTTAGTTTTGATCAAGGCATGGATAAATCAGTGACACATGGTAAAGAACCCAGAATCAGATGTCTTTGTATTATAAGTGCATTCATGACAAGGACAGCAGTTTAATTCACAGGAAACTGAATGGATTATTTGTAAAATGTACTGGCAAACTCATTATCAGTCTGGAAAAGCAGTGAAACAGTCTATATTATCTTTTGTACCCAAACAAAAACCAATGGGAGTCAAAGGCACAGCATAAGGAATATAGCCAATGATACGGTAATAGTGATGTGTAGGGATATAAGTTTGTTCACTTGCGGGGAGCAGAGCATAACGTACGAACTTGTACAAACTCGTACAAACATAAATCATTATATTGTACACCTGCAGCTCATGTAACATTGGGTGCCAACTGTATGCAAATGAAAAAAAATAATTAAATCAAACAAAACAAAACAAAAAAAATCCTTTCAGATGTATTACAAACATAAATATAAAAACTAAAACCAAAAACCTGCCAGAAAATCTAGGTTACCGCATGTAAAATCTGACAAAGTCAACCTGAAGCTAAGACTAGAAACTATGTAAACATTTTACATAGTAAATTTTACTATGTAAAAATTTTAGTGTGTAACAGAACCATAAGTGAGGTCAAAACACCAGGGATGGATCTGAGAAAGTATTGTTGTAAGGATGCTAGGCGAAGGCCAATAGCTATGCTATATAAAGAGCTCTTGGATGTCAATGACAAGATAAGCGCCACCCTATAAAAAAGGAGTCGATCATATATTCACAGACAATTCACATGAGAGCAAACCCACGTGGCTGAAAAACGTGTGAAAAGATGTGCGTCTTCTCTGCTAGTCGGAGAGACACAAATTGAAGTCACCACGAGATCTCACTTTATACTCATCAGAGTGGAAAACACTAGAAAGAGTGATGGCCTCCATCACTTGCCGGGAAGGAGTCTCCTCTGATGTGAGGGGCTTCTTCCTTTGGGAAAAGCCATCTGGGAGCATTTATCACCAAATTAAAAATCCGATATCTCATGGCTAAGATTCCGCACTCTGAGAAGCCTTGTCGTAGAAATAAGAGCAGGGATGAGTTGCCGGCAGCCTTCTTCATCGGGGAAAGAGCTGGACACAGAATGAGTGGTCAGGAATAGGAGAGGGGCTGTAGAAACGATGTTCCAGCCACACCATGGGATAGGATGCGGCCATGAAGACGAGAAAATAGGAGTCATACCAGATGATTCCGACAGGCTTCCCCCCAGCTCTTTCCCAAGGTCACCCACCCCATGAATACCATGTTTGTGTTGTCAGAGAGAACGGACCTGGGAGAGCCACTGACCGTTGTAAGAGCTAAGCTTTTGTTCACCTCCGAAGAACCGATTTCGTCCCCTAGAGGTCAATATGGCTGCCATTTAAAAAAAAAAAAAAATGCAGGTTTAGTAGGATTTCCACAAGGTCCTGTAGAGTAAAAGATCGAAGTAGATAAAGACAAACATGGAAGAGGAGGCAGCTGGGTTAGCAGCATGGGAGTGGGAGGGGCAGAGCGGCAGAGGCGGGGCCGGGAGGGAGACTTCTCCGGAGGAAGGAAAGTAAGACAAGAAAAACAGGCAAGGCAGAAAGAGGTTTTTAAGCACATAAATGATTGCGTTTGTGTGCCGTACAAAATTAGGTGTATGCGTGAACACACACAGACTGGAAATGAAAAATAAGCGTTATTTTAAAATCTGTAAGGGCGGGGCTCCTGGGTGACTCGGTTGGTTAAGCATCCAACTAAGCGTCGTGAGATCGAACCCCGTGTCCAAGCTGGGCGTGGAGCCTGCCTAAGATTCTCTCTCTCCTGGGGCGCCTGGGTGGCTAGGTCAGTTATGCATCTGCCTTTGGCTTGGGTCATGATCTCGGGGTCCTGGGATCGAGTCCCGCAACAGGTTCCTTGTCCCTCTCCCTCCAGCCTTCCCTCCCCACCCCCCCACTCAGGCTCGCTCTCTCTCTCTCACTCTTTCTCAAATAAATAAATAAAATCTCTTTAAAAATTTAAAAAGGAAAAAAAAAAAGATTCTCTCTCCCTTTCCCTCTGCTCCTCCTTAAGGGCTCACCTAGCAGCCTGAACACTACTTTGGAGAAATCCCACATGTCGCTGGCCTGAAGCAGGCTACGGTCCAGCTATAGTGACGTCTCTCTGTTCCCCATAGAGGCTGATCCTTTTGGGACCTCATGCCTCTGTGGGTCCTCATGCCGTGCAGGTCCCTCATACCTCTGCCATGCTTGCTCCTATGGCTTGAACTGTGTCCCCTAAAACTTTGTATGTTGAAATCCTAACCCTGAGTAACTCAGAATGTGACTGCATTTGGAAATAAGGTCTTACAGGAGCGACCAAGTTAAAATGAGGTCAGTAGGGCGGACTGTAATCCCATTTGACTGGTGGTCTTACAAAACGGGGAAATTTGAACACAGAGACAGACACGGATTGAGACAAGACAAGGTGGAGACACAGGGAGAATGCCATGTGGAGATTCGCATTATACTTTGAAGCTACTAGAAGCTCGGAGAGAAGCCTAGAGCTTAGCCTTTCCTAGGGCCTTCAGAGGGTGCATGACCCTGAGGACAGGCTTGACCTCCAACTTCTAGCCTCCAAAATGATGAAAAACCAAATTTCTGTGGTTTCAGCCAGTTTGCGTTACGTCATCATGACAGTCCCCGGGAAATGAATACATTTTCCCTCTTATCCGGCTCGCGATCTCCTAGGCTTCCTACAAGACCTATGTACAATTTTACATCTTCTGCTGAGGCTTCCCAAATTCATCACCCCTCTCATCTGTGTCCCAATAATATTTTGTGCAGGCCCATCGTATAGTACTTACAAAATCCCACTTAAATTATTTAATAATTGGAATTACATTTAAAATATTTCTTCTCTGCTAGACCTTGACCGCCCGCCCCCCCCCCCAGACACAGGCCACCTGTCTTTGGATCTACTTTTACATCCCCTGTAGCCCAGTGAGGTACTGAGCACAAAGCGAGTGGCTCACACATATTTACCACACCCTGGGGAAAATCGAAAATAAGGCTTCCCCCTCGATCACCTCAAAGCAGGAAGAGGCGCGAGTGAACGCGAGAGGCTCCTGGAACCATAATTCTCTCTTGGCAAGGCTCTTCAATTCTAACAAATTGACTTAATAATGAAAATGTCTTTAATGGGGGCAATATGGCAAAAAGTAATTAACTCCCTAATTGAAATCTAGAACTTTAAAAGTAATTAATGGGAGGGCCAAATTGTCCTTCACAGCGAGAGTGCAGGGGCGAGCCAGCCGGCAGAGGGACCCCGGGCAGGTGTCGTCTGAACAAAGCACGTCGGCAGGCACAGCTCGCACACGTCCACATGATAAGTGTTCCCCTTAATCACTGAGGAGATGCCATCAACCAGGGCTGGCAGGTGCCACTTCGCTCCGTAAGAAGGAACATTTTTTTATTTTTTTAACGAGCAAAAATGCTCATCACCATTTCGCACTCATGCGCTTGGAGGAAGGGGGAGGGGCCCCTCCTTTTGAGTCGTTGTGCGTCGGAGCCCTCACCTCCCCCAGAATCTGGGGATCCTGGCGTCCTTCCATCATCTCCGAGGCTCTGGAGTTCACTCGACCCCGACTGCGGGGTTTTCTCCGGCTTCTTGCTGGCTGCCTCCCCTCGGGCTCGCTGCAGCCTCCCCTCCCTGCCTGCAGGGAAGCGGCTGCTAAGTGGGGGGTCGGTGATAACATACCGTACAACAGCAGATGGCATCTATATTTAGAGGCCCTTCAGAGGAAGGATTAATGCCATTTAGAACACACCACAGGCCAAGAAAACGAGAGTTGAGTGTTCCAAATGAATCCTTAAAAAACCTCCATTTGTCCCCTGTTACCCGCTGAGTTGTAACCGCCCCTCCCCCAAATTCATACCATTCGTGTGTTGAAATCTTCACCCCCAGGACCTCAGGATGCAATAGTATTCAGATATAGGGTCTTTAAGGAGGTGAGTAAGCGAAAACGAGGTCATTAGGGTGGACCCTAATCCAATAGGACAGGTGTCCTTATACGAAGAGGAAATTAGGTCTCAGACACACACAGAGGACACAGGGAGAAGACAGCAGTCTGCACACCAAAAAGAGAGACCTAGGAAGAGACCAGCTTGCCCACACCTCGATCTGGGACATGCAGCCTCTAGAGACAGGAGAAAAAAAATTTCTGTTGTTTAAACCGCCCGGTCTCGGATACCATGTTTTGACAGCCAAAGCTGAATAATGTCCCCTACAACCCGGCTGTGTACAGAGGACACGGCTTGGTAAGGGGGATCCACGCACCCTCTTGGGTCCTTTCTGTCCCTTCCTAGGCCTCCTCTGCTCCAGGCACCTGACCCTTCACCGCATTACCCCAGACACACCACAACCTTTCATGCCACAGGGCCTTAGCACATGACCTTCTCTCTATGGGGATCATTCTCCTGGCCCTCCTCTTGAATAATGCAGACTCAGTTGAAATGCTCCCTCCCCAGAGAGGACCGCCCCATCTCTCACCCCCATTCACACAAGAATCGGCAGCTTCAGTTCTGCATTCTTCTTCCTCTCCCTTCATGCCCTGCAGTCTGGCCAGAGCTCCCTGGGGAGCCAGACCGTGTCTTCCTCAACTTTGAACTCCCACTCATAATCATCCCCGGGACAGGGACTGCAGTGGGTAAGGCCACTTCGTTTGAAGGAGTCATGGCCCACGAAGGAGGAACCAGCAAGGGACCAGCCAGCCTTTGCCACCTGAGACAGCCCCACGGATGTGGCAAACACGAACAGGACAGGAGCCACCTATGAGCAGAATCGGGAACCCTGTGTTCTGTCCCTACTTTTCTGGCCCTAACTTGCCACCACTTGCCCTGTGACACTGACCTCTCTCTCCATGTGAAGCTGGACTAGTTCATCCCTAGCTCTGAACACAATCTAAGCATTCATGACTCTAGAGCCTTGGACAAAATAAAATAAAAAGGACCTTCTGCCCTCCTACTCCCAGTTATCCGTGCATTAATGTATCGCACATGTATTGAGCACAGATAATCTTCCAGGAGAGTTGGAAGTTTGCTGGGAAAGCAACATTTGAACAAGATCTTGCAGAAGGAGACTTAGAAGTGGAGGAAAAAACACACACATGCACACATTTCCATAGAAATTAAATTTCCCAACTTCAAAGAATTCTTCCAACTCTTAACAATGTTACTCTTTTCCATTCCAGGCACAGCACAGTGCGTCTCTCAAATGTAAGTGGGTGGGAGGGAGAGGGAATAAGAGTTCCAGGGGTGGGAACACAGCAGACGAAGGTCAGAGGTGGGAGAGCAAAGCGCACAGTGGGGAGCGTGAGAGTCACGTCCTGGAAGAAGGAGGTGCCCGCGGGCAGTGGGGAAGAGGATACAGTGTGGTTGTGGACACGCTTTGAAAGAGCTTGGAAGTTAACCTTCTGGGCAGTCCGGGAAGGTTTCTGACCAACAGAGCGGGCTAAGCAGATTTGTGTGTTGGGGGAAAAAGGAAGAAAAAAAAAAAAAACTGCTGGAAGATGCTTAGAAGTGGGGTGGAGAGGCTGATTCTGGAGGCAAGAACCAGTTTGGAGCCCAAGGAAATGGCTCAGGAGACACGTGATGGGTCCTGGGGCAGATCCCGGGCTGGGCTGCAGGGGGCGGCCTGGGTTCACCACCAGGGCTCCGCATCCAATCTGCGTCTGGGGATAAAATCAAGACAGGCCGGCCCCAGCAGGACTGCTGCTCGTTTCATTAGATCCCAAATCCCCAGCAGAAATGAAAGAGCTTTAAATTCAATCATCAGTTGGAATGCATCTCTTATCAGCCGCAATCCCTTGCCCCTGCTCCGCGCGCGCACGGACTCGCGCACGGACGCGCGCAGAACCTTTGTCTTTTCGCCGGAAGCCGGAGTTATGTAGCCTATTACTTAGAGAAGATCTGTGTGATTTAAATTGGAGGCTTCGGACAAATTGTATTTGAAATTGAAAGGGGGTGAAGTAGCCAGATGTATCATCAATTGAGGAAGATAACCAGAGGATTCGGTGGCTACCGTGGCCTGTTTTATTCCACTGTTACTTAAAAGAAAAGACGGCAAGCCCCGGAACTCTAAATTTCTCAATCTGGGCCTTTGACAGGAAGCCGAAGGATTCATCTGTAGACTTCTTTATTTTTCATTAAGACCCAGGCATTTGCTTTCCCAGGGAATGAAGACAACGCATCTGAATTGGATACTGAGCCTCATTCTCTTCCTCCCCTCCCTGAGGAATCCATTTGGGAAACAGGCTAGTTGACTGGATTTAGATGGAAGGGGAGTGTAGGGCCAGGGGCTCTCAGAACAGCGAGCACACAAGAGTTCCAGGAAACAGCCCTGCCCTGCCTAAAAAAAAAAAATAGGAAAACAAGAGCGTCTATGGGTCCAGGAAAGCAAAGAACAGCCTTGTAATGTCCTGTAATGTCAGCAAGAGCATCCTGGAAACTGGGAAATAGTGTGCAATTATAAATATCACTGTTACATCTAGTATTATGATAACAGTCATCAGGAAGGGACCCCTCAGAATGCTGGGATCCTCATTTTACCCAGAAGCAGGAAAAAAAATCAGCATCCCCGTTTAAACACCCACTTCTAACGGGACACGAATTTTACATCTCCCCCTGTGTTCCAGGTCAGTCTGAGCTGTCCACTCAGTCCACACGGGGCTGGGATCCTGGTTCAAACACTTAGAGACTCTGTGGCATTGGGTTGGGGAATTAACCTTTCTGAGATTTGCGTCCTTCTTTTGCAAATTGGAATAATGAAGGCACTTACATCCTCAGGCAGTTGTTCTGAGATATATGTAAAAAACAAAAAAACACATTTTTGATAAAATGTTGACTCCAGTCCATGGTCAGGGCCGGATAAGTGATAGCTGTTCCTGCAGTCGCTGTTTCCTTTTATTGGATTTGTCCAAAAAAGCAACTGGTAATCTCACCCTCATCTCTAAAAAAAGCTAGAGCTGGTCCTGCTCTCGGGTCTGAGTGTTTAAAAATATTTCAAAGGAAAGGCAGACGGGTTGGAGGGGGCGGGAGGCCCGAGGTATCTGGGGAGGGAAGACATCACAGATGGTCCATCAGGAACTTCACAGAGTGTCACATCCAGAGGTATCTGCCAGCTCAACCAGGGATGAATCTTCTATGAGGACCAGATGCTACTAATTGGCGAGGAATCCTGTGGCTGCCACCCAAAGAAGGGAACAAATTCTTTGCCACCACATGGCTCTTTTTTTCCCTTCCAAGTGCAATGTGTTAACTCTTTCAAATAGTCGTACCAGCTTCGGTCTCCAAAAGCCCATGTCCACGTGTTGGAAAGTCTTACGCAAGGTACCGGAGCATTGATTTCATTGATTCTGCTCATGAAGCGACACTCTCTCCTATATGATCTTTGGAGGAACCATTGAGGGCGCCCCCTGGATGGGCATTCAGCTTAGTGTTCCAGTGTGGGACGTAGAATTTCGATGCTTCCACTCTGTGCCTGTTCCTCTCCTTAAACCATCCTCGCCATGTCTCTCTCTCCCTTCCAAAATATCACCACGTTCAAAGATGAGGATTGGTCTTCAAGGCCTCTACGGGGAGCTCCCAGAGCCTATCAAAGGGCCTGCCACATGCGAGAACTTTGCTCAACAAGTAAACAAATATGACCGGGGCCCCCCATTGCATTTTTAGCCCTCCCACCGCCTCAATTCCCATACCTCAAATTAACACCTTCTACTCCCCTCTCATCAAATTATTTTCCATCTCTTGAATACATCATGCACTCCCACACATCCATGCCTTCCTACACACTTGTCTTTCTGTCTAGAATCCCCCCTAGGGGATGGGCCAAACCCCACAAAAGGAGAATATTACTGAACAGAGGTCATCAAAACTACAGCCCGTGACTCCCGCCCACTTCCCGTGTTTGTCGATGATGTTTTAGGGATTACATCCACGCCCGTCTGTTGCCATATTGCCTATGGATGCTTCCGTTCTCCAACAGCAGAGTTGAGTAGTTACCCTAGAGATCGCATGGCCCGTCGAGCCTCAGAATGTCACTTCCTGGCTCTTCCGCAGGGAAAGTTGCTCACCTTCATTTTAGAAGCCAAACCTCGGGCTGCGTAGCCGCAGACTCCAGCTGGAATCCTGCCTCTGCCCATCGGTGGGTAGTTGGGGTTATTTCCTCTCTAAAAAGGAGATAAAAAATCTACTTGATGAGACGACTCAAACAGTATGTGAAAAAGAAAAAGGTTCTCGTGTGGTATTCAGCAAAGGGTATGTGCTCAATAAATATTTCCCCCTCTGTCTCTCTTTCTTCTTTCTCCTGTGTATCGGTAAGCTCATACTGCATAGCAAAATACCACGTGGCTTAAACAACAGAAGCTTATTTGCTCACAGTTCTGGAGGCTGGAAAACCGAAATCGAGGCGCCTTTATCCCCCACTTGCCAATGGCCACCTTCTCACTGTGGTCTCACATCACCTTTCCTCTGTTACATTGTAGAGAGAGAACCCTCAGGCATGTCTTCCTCTTCTTAGACAGATGCCGGCCCTATAGGATTAGCCCTACCCTCACGACCCCATTCAGTCTTCATTGCCTTCTTAAAAGCCCCATCTCTGAATACAGTCTCGTTGGGGGTTAGGACTTTACCTTATGAATTGGGGGGGGGGGGACACACAATTCAATCCATTCCACTCTACTCGAGTCACTTTCCTTCTCCTCTAAACTTCTTGGAAACCCACCCGGGATAGGTTGTATTATCGGCCCCACCCTTCACCCCTCCTTCTTTATATCTACACCCTTTGCCATGTCCTTTTACATTTCCCCTCACCAAAATGGCAGAGTGGATTCCTTACCCTTTGGATTCCTTACCCTTTGACCTTGGGCTCAACCGTGTGACTTGCATTGGCCAACAGAATGAGGCAGAAGCGGGAGTGTCCCAGCTCCAAGCTCAGATCTTAAATGAACTCCCAAATTTCCACTTGCCTTCCTGAGCCTTTGCCATCACCATGAAAAGAACATTCCTCAGCCCGGCCTGCCGGGCCCAGTAAAGCAGCCACTTCACTTAACTCCAGTCCGGATCAACCAGGCTCCAGCCAACCGAGGAAGTGTGACTGAGCCCAGCCAAGAACAGCAGAGCCAGCTAGCCAATTTAGTCTGTGCCAACCAACCCCCAGCTGATCCACCAATGTACGACCCACAGATCTCTGATCTTTAGTGGGAGACTTTGGGTTGCCTGTTAACAACAATTCTGTGTTATCAGCTAACTGATATACCACCGCTTATTCTTTGAGATACAACTACCATACCACCTTGTTTGGGTTCAAACTCTGGCTTCCCCATTTACTAGCTATGTTGTTTGGGGCAAGTGCATCAGCCCCGTTTCCTCCTCTCTACAACGAAGATAAGAGCATGACATCATAGTTATTGTGAGATTAAGGTGCAATTGCTTAGGTAAGACAATGCCTAGTAGACACTAAACAACTGTTGGCTTCCTTTCCCTTCCTTCCTACTACAGGAAGCTTTCCAAGAAGTGCTGGGGTAGAAGCAGTCACTTCTCACACTAAGTTCGTCACCTCCCTCTGAATATTACTTGTCACTGGGTGCTCCCCTCACTAGTTTGTGAAGGGGTTCTCAAACAGCAATGGCCATCAGAAACCACGCTAAGATACCACCTTACACCAGTTAGAATGGCAAAAATTGACAAGGCAAGAAACAACAATTGCTGGAGAGGATGTGGAGAAAGGGGATCCCTCCTACCTTGTTGGTGGGAATGCAGGTTGGTACAGCCACTCTGGAAAACAGTGTGGAGGTCCCTTAAAAAGTTAAAAATTGAGCTACCCTATGACCCAGCCATTGCACTACTGGGTGTTTACCCCAAAGATACAGACGTAGTGAAGAGAAGGGCCATATGCACCCCAATGTTCATAGCAGCTCTGTCCACAATAGCTAAATCGTGGAAGGAGCCGAGATGCCCTTCAACAGATGACTGGATTAAGAAGTTGTGGTCCATATATACGATGGAATATTACTCAGCTATCAGAAAGAACGAGTTCTCAACATTTGCTGCAACATGGACGGCACTGGAGGAGATAATGCCAAGTGAAATAAGTCAAGCAGAGAAAGACAATTATCATATGATTTCTCTCATCTATGGAACATAAGAACTAGGAAGATCGGTAGGGGAAGAAAGGGATAAAGAAAGGGGGTAATCAGAAGGGGGAGTGAAGCATGACAGACTATGGACTCTGAGAAACAAACTGGGGGCCTTAGAGGGGAGGGGGGTGGGGGAATGGGATAGTCTGGTGATGGGTAGTAAGGAGGGCACGTATTGCATGGTGCACTGGGTGTTATACGCAACTAATGAATCATCGAACTTTACATCGGAAACCGGGGATGTACTGTATGGTGACTAACATAATATAATAAAAAAACATTAAAGAAAAAAAAGAATCCCTTGGAGACAATTTCAAACACACCAGTGAACAATCTCCACTTTAGTCCTGCTACATATTTATGTTCAGGAACGTGTACCTAAATTCCCAATCCTTATATGTATCTCCCCTGGTTAAGAAGCAATGAGCAGGAGACCTAGGGAAGCAGAAACTGTGTTTCAGGATCACTGAATCTCTGGGTTCCCCATCTGGCCTAACACGGAGGAGATGTTCTGTATGCATGTTTTGAGTGAATAAACTTTTTTAAATGCACACCTCTATGGAGAATCGCAGCACTGAAGAGCTGACATGAAGCCTTGTTTTCCCAGTGCAGACACTGAGGTCCGGTCTTAAGATTAGGAAGGTATCTCCTCATTTCAAACTGAGTGCTCTTCCCAGAGAGAATGGGCTGACCTCAGAGAAGGCAGGAAACTTGGCATTCCCAAAGTTGTCATTTCTCGAATGTGTCGCCCTTGTTCACATCAAGGCCCTCAACCGCTCGAAGGACAGGCAGACTGTGAAGATGGACAGGCCTGCATTGGGGTCCAGGAAAAGGAGGTCATGGGCAGTCTTACCCAAAGATAACTGCGGGCCTCAGTAGGGCCGGAGGGCATAAGGCAAGGTGGACCCTCTTTATGAGCAACTGGGTGTTGAAAATGGTGGTCTTTCAGGATGATTTAAACTGGAATCTCCATTCTTAAAAAGTTAAAAATAGAAATACCATGTGATCCAATAATTCCGCTACTGCGTATTTACCCAAAGAAAATGAAAAAACACTAACTCAAAAATTACTTGCACCCCTATATTTATTGCAGCATTATTTACAATAGCTAAGATAGGGAAGCAACCCACGTGTCCATCAATAGAGGAATGGGTAAAGAAGACCCATTTTGTGTCTTCTTTACACAGAATATCACACAGCCATAAAAAATGAGATCTTGCCATTTGCAACAACACAGATAGACCTACAGGGCATAATGCTAAGTGAAATAAGTCAGACAGAGTAAGACAAATACCATATGATTTCACTTATGTATGGAATCTAAAAGACAAAAAAATGAATAAACAAACAAAAAGAGAATCAGATCTGTATATAGAGAGGACAACCTGATCGTTGCCAGAGGGGAGGGAGGAGGAGATGGGCAAAAGGGGTGAAGGAGAGTGGGAGATACGGGCTTCTAGATATAGAATGACTAAGTAACGGGGATGAAAGGCACAGCAGAGGGAACATCGTCGGTGGTATTGTAATAACATTGTATGGTGGCAGATTGTAGCTACACTTACAGTGAGCATAGCGTAACATATAGGATTGTTGACTCACTATGTTGTACACCTGAAATTAACATAACATTGTGTGTCAATTATACTCAATTTTTTTTTAAATCAAGTAAAAAAAATAAACAAGAACCTCTATTCTTGCTTGAACTCATGGGTTCACTAGCCAAAGGAGAACCTCAAAGTCAAGCTTCTGCTTTGCCTCCCCATACTCAGGCAAGACTTGTAACCCCCACAGGCAAGTGGCTGCTTACCGTAGAATCAAAAACGATACATACAATTAAGCAATTCTTACTTGTCAGTGTAATTTAGTAGGTTTGGGGACAGCAGATGTTGCATCTCTTTTTCCGTCTTGGCAGAGCTTGTGGGCACTTCCCAAATAGTCATGCCCTGCCATCCATTTCCGGCCCCAGAATGTGGGTGGAGCCATGTGACCATTTCTGGCCAATGAGATATGAGCAAAAGTGATACAAGTGATGGAAGCCCTGTCCAGTCTGGGAACTTGAAAACCCTGCGTGGCGTGCAACAGCTGTCCCTGTGACCATGGAGACCACGCATCCCAGATGCCATAGCTCCAAGACGGAAGAAACCTAGATCCCCAAGCGGGCAGTGAGATGCCCCGGAGAACAGTGAGACCCCCATCAGACTGTATCAAGAGCAGAAATAAATTTATTCTGTTTGCATCCCTGAGATTTCAGGGCATATTTGTTACTGCAGCATAGCACAGCCTCTCTTATGTAAGACATCTCCCGATCGTGGTACCAACAGACCCAGGGGTTCATCTAAATCCTACCTGTCATCTGAGTTCTCCATCCCTGAACGTGGCATTGACAAGTCATGGCAATGGGCATATGGGTCACACAAAAAGTTGGCAACCCAAGGGGCGCCTGGGTGGCGCAGTCGTTAAAGCGTCTGCCTTCGGCTCAGGGCGTGATCCCGGCGTTCCGGGATCGAGTCCCACATCGGGCTCCTCTGCTGGGAGCCTGCTTCTTCCTCTCTCACTCGCCTGATGTGTTCCCTCTCTCTCTGGCTGTCTCTCTGTCACATAAATAAATAAAATCTTTAAAAAAAAAAAAAAAGTTGGCAACCCAATGAAAGAGAAAAGATAAGCAAATATCAATAATAGCAAATGAAATGCCTGTCCTAAGGGAGACTTCTGTTGGCAGCCTTCGGGCAACCATGTGAACTAGAAAGACTGAGAAATCCAAGCATTATGAAATACCTAAAAAATTCTGGATCAAGAAAGAAAAATGTCTTCCTAAAGACACAGCCTAGGAGGCTAGACAGTAAAGAAATCCCTCAAAGCCCCTCCCCCCCAAAAAAAGAACAAAAAGAAAGGAAATGGGAGCAGAAAGCCAGGAATGTCATAGAATGTTGAATCTAGCAGCTTCCTTGGGGCAGCTTTGAATTCCCACCTCTCTACTCCCCAGGATTTTGCACTCCTGCGCCATGGCCATGCAGGCAAAAGAGGACAGATAGCCTGGGATAGGTCAGGAATAAGATCAGACATTTTTGTGCAATGCCAGGCTCTCTGGGGGCCACACTTTCAATAAGGCAAGAACTAGAAAGAAAACTTTCCCCTTGCAAGGGCCAATGAAGAGGCAATCTGCCTGCTAAGCCTTCCTTAGAAGGAAGGAGGTAGGGATTATTCCGTAATCTCTCTTGAGAATTCCCAACTACTACAAGTATGCACTCACAGGTTTTGGGAACTGAATTTATACTATTCGATTTTTTTAAAGCACAATTTGAGAATGCAAAGTGGTCCTGAGTTGGCAATGCCTCTGGGCAACGGCCAAGCGTCCCCAAGCAAACAGAAGCAAATGTACCTTTCCTGAACATGCCCTCAAAGAACTATCATGGGTATGACTGTCAATAAATATGAGTTTGCAACTGAGAATCACAAAACTTAGGAGGAAAAAATATGCCAGTCAACAACACCACCAACAACAAAAACCTAGCAGACATAGAGGCTTTGCTATCCATGCAGAATGTCCTGCAGGAATATCACATACATAACAATCCCAGGGGACATGGGGAGACCCAGTCCAAGAACCGAGCATGAAGGTTGAAAAGGGCAGTACCCACCCAGAAACTGGTCAGAGGTCTAGAGTGGTGTCCCTGTCATGAAAGAAAATCTAAAAATGCTTAAAGGATCCTAGCAGGATCTGGAGGAGTGGCTCCAAAGCAAAGGAGGCAGGTTCCTCGCATGCACAGAGCTGCTCAGGGAGCTCGGCACCTGCCCTCAACCACTGTCATGGGTCTAGCCCACAGCGGCGTGGGCTTGTCCAACTGGCACTGGTCTGTCCCGTCCTCTCCTGCATCAACAAAAATAGATGGGATACAGAAATGCAGCCCACCGGCAATGTGAACTAATTCAGTGTCATGGTCCAGGCTGCCATGACCAAGCGCCATAAATTGGGTGGTTTTAAACAACAGCAATGTGTTTCTCACAGCTCTGGAGGCTGAAAATCCAAGATCAGGATGCCAGTATGGCCACGTCCTGGTGAGATCGCTCTTCCAGGTTGCAGACTGCCCACTTCTTGTTGTATCCTCACCTGGTGAAACGAGGGAGAGCAGCCTCTGGGGTCCCTTTCGCATGGGCACTTATCCCACTCATAAGGACTCCACCATCATGACCTAACACCCCCCACAAAGGCTCCTCTTTCAAATACCATCACATTGAGAGCGGGGATTTCAACGTCTGAATTTTGGGAAGGTGCAGACATTCAGTCCATTGCACTGTTTTCTTTGACTTTGGGTAGACCATAAACTCGGGGCCGTGGAAGAAGTGAAGCCAGTGAATGATGGAACCGAATTAGCCAAACTCTTCCGAAATGAAAAGGCAGAGAGAGAGACAAAGAGATATGAGCTCAGAAGTGGCTCAGATCCAGAGTAAATAGTGAGCTTCACAAAATTACCCCTTTCCGTTTCAATCTTTTATACTTTAATCATCTCCAGCCATGGACACGGTTCTTACCATGAAGACAAGGGCTCGGAATGGACACAAGGATAATGAAGGTGAAATACTATTATATTTAATACTATAATATCATTAATGCAACTCCAGTCAGAGATCAAGGACTTCTAAAATTAATTATTTCTTGTTCCAACACACACCATGAAATGGGCTTTCTAAATCAGAATGACACATCCCAACCTTTCCTTTATTAAGATAATTCTATTTTATTTCTTGGATCTTTGCAGCCTAGGCAAGTTTTATAAATATTTAAGAGAGAAATTAGGCGGGAAAATGCTGGATAATGCATGACTAGCAACCAGTTGACGGAGACAGAGACACACTGTGAACTCACTTTAGAATCTTCCTGCTTGCCCTACACAAATCCCGCACAGTCTAGACAGTCTTGTCCCGTTGTGGGCTGATTAGCCCAGCGAGAGCCTGGACGCCCTTCCAGATTTGCATTTTCCATTTTACTGTCAGAGTGAGGACGGAAAGTCATTGCTTGAAATACACTCATTAAAGCTGAATTGAGTCTTTACGGTCGGCAGTCAAAGTTAGGCAAAATATTGATAACTTGCCTATTAATGGTCTCTCCTGGGTGGGTCTCTAATTGCTTGAATGACTGGCCCTCCGCAGAAACCACTTTCAGCCTTCAGTTTGGTCTTCAAAGAACTCTTAAGCGTGCACAACGACCTTGGTCCTTGGAGATATCGGAGGGGCTTGTGACTTTCGCACACAGAGCGACTTGCATGGTACTGCAGAGGGTCACATCCGTTGTGGCTGGCAGGGACTTTTTATGAGCACATCTGCTGATTTCCAGGAAGGCACCATCAACCTCCCCGCACCAAGGTATTTCTGCTCTCGGTGCAGTTGGCCAGCTTCTTCAAAGGAAATGCTTTCTGCAAAATGCCTCCCCAGTTGATGCTTCACAGTTGGCTAATTGCCAGGATAATCGGTTCTAACCATTTACCTTCTGAAAGCATCACTCTCGACTTGATCATTTAATTCTCAAAACGCCTCCGACTGACGGGAAAGGATGCTATTTTACTTGCAAAGCTGATTGCAAATTATTTTCTGATTGCAGATTTATTTTGTTTGTGACAAAATGTTTCCCGCTAATTGCTAAAATAATCTTGTAGGAACTTGCATTTGAACACCTAATCTATTCACCCACTGTAGTTTCTCCCTAATCCCTGTTTTCATCCTTCTATTTATTTTAAACACCTATTTACAGGATCATTAATGCTCATCAATAGTGTCTGGAATCCTCGAGCAACTACCAGGGCTGTTTCTGCAAAGAAAACTACACCATCAGTGAAGCTCGACTCTCTCAACAGCCTGTCCTGCTCACCACTCTTTGCTTCTGGGGGAGGAGAGAGGAAAATAAAGCCCTCTCAGCTTGATCCATCATGGGCCATGGAAAACAAGAGACGTGAATCTGGTTGGTCGACAGAGAAATATCTGTTCATTTACTTAATTAAAAGTTGCCAGATTTTTCCCAGGTAGTGGAGAAGGAAGATACTATGTCAACGATGCCCATATCTGGATAGCATTCAGATAGCATCTTTAAGATAGTTTGACCTAATACTGAGCAGGAGGAAGGTAAATGCAAACTCAGGAGGCCAAAAAACCCTAGTGACAGAAGAGACCGGGCACAGCTCACTTATGAGACAAGTGGGTAAACTGGGGCAGGGGGGAATTGAACCCTTTGACCCAAGATCCTGTGTTAATTGGGGTTGGTGAAGGGGAGCTCTCTGTAGCTCAGTAATATGGGTTTAGCTTCCATCTTCAAGATTTTTTTCTTGCTTATTTTGCATTTGAGATGCAAGGAACAGAAACGTTCATTTTTCCAGGGGGTTGTGCACAATTATAGAAGATAATTGGTTTTTCCTAAACATCACAGAGATGACGGATGTATTTCTTTCAGTGCTGCTCAAGGTTAAAGCACGTCACATCTGAACCCAAAGATCTATCTTGGAGACCATCTCGTATGGAGGTGCCTTGACAAATATCTGTCCAAACCAAGGACCAGAGATCCTTCTCAACGCTGTCTGACCCCCCCCCCTTCCCCCAAAGCCCAGCAGAGAGAAAGCACTGAGGGTTTTGGTTGGATAAATGAGCATATGACAATTTCTCTGGGCTTTGTTAGGATGCTGTCATTCTCAAGAAAGGACTTTTATCTGACTCTAATTTTCCCCAGCTCTCCTTGGCTAGAGTTCATGTCAAGTTGACCTTAATTCATTTACCTTCTTGGCCATGCTTCAAACTCAGCTATATTAACTCTTCCTTCCTGGTGGGCTCCCGTGCTCATTGCAAGCCCCTTTTCTGGATCTGGCAGGGAATTGCCTATAATTATCCTTAATGTACTCCTGGAGCAAAGATATGCGTGTTAAGAGCCAAAATAGAAGGTTAACTACAAACTGCACAGTAATGCAATTACCTCCCAATTATCCCTTTCAACGCTTAGGGAATGAATAGGAGACATTAAGCTCAATTCTGCAGTAGAATCTGTGGTTATTGGAGGTGGGGGTGGAAGTGGGGAGAGGCAGAAGGAGGGAGAAAAATAAGGAAGGCTGCTGTGGGTAATGGAAGCCAGGGAATGCTGGTGATGCCTCGCTGTAATTATTCCTATTGGTATTAGATTTCTTTCAAATTCTTCTGGTTGCCGTTCCCTGCAGAAGGTGCATTGGGTTAGCAGAACATCCCATCTCTATGGGACCAAGACTCGACTCAGCAATGGGACGCCTGGGTGGCTCAGTCGGTTAAGCGTCTGCCTTCGGCTCAGGTCATGATCTCAGTGTCGCGCGATCGAGCCCCACATCGGGCTTTCTGCTCAGTGGGGAGTCTGCTTCTCCCTCTCCCTCTCCTTCTGCCCCTCCCTCCTCTTGTGCTCTCTCTCTCTCTCAAAAAAATAAATAAAATCAAAACCAAGTCCTTCCAGAGAATTCTGCAATTCCTCTTCGTCTGGAGCATAGTACTGGGGCTTGGAGAGGACTTACAGGAACAGTAAGAGGTGGGAAATTAAGGCAATTTTTATGCTTTACCAGGATCCACATCCCCCTGGTGTCCCACACGAGGGCAGCTACTTCTTATCAACCCAGACTTTGTCGTTCAAGGCTCAGCTGTGGCAACTGACCCAGTATGCAAGTCATAATGCCTCTTGTCCATCTCTGTCCACTCAACAGAGATTATTTTTAATCTAAATTACACCTTTGTGATCATATTGGCTGCTATGGTCACCTACTGCTGTGTCATAAACATTCCAAAACGTAGTGGCTTCAAATAGCAATTTATCATTGTAGGTCCTGGTTCTGTAGGTGGACTGGGCTTAAGGCAGTGGGTCTGTCTTGGGCTGTCTCATGTGGATGGCAGCTGGGAGTGCAGTTATCTGAAAACTCATCCAGGTTCAATGTCTAAGGTGGCTTGTTCATGTGCATGGCTGTTGGTTCTGGCTGTGACTTAAGAGCTTAGCCAAGGCTGTTGACTGGGGTACCTACCTCTGGGGTACCTGGTCTTTCTATTTAGCTTGGGCTTATCACAGCCCAGTAGCTAGGCTCTGAGAGTGTCCCAAAGATAAACATTCCAAAAGTTCTAGGCAAGAGCCACAAAGCTCCTGATGACCTAGCCTCAGAAATCCTAGAGCATCGCTGTGCCATATTCTGTTCATCAAATGAGTCACTAAGACCACCCCAGATTCAAGCTTCCGGCTCTTGACTTGAGAATCCCCACATACTTATGGGAGGGAAAGAATTGATGGTGGCCATCTTTTTTTTTTTAAGATTTTATTTATTTATTTGACACGGAGAGAGTACAAGCAGGGGAAGCAGCAGGCAGAGGGAAAGGGAGGAGCAGACTCCCCACTGAGCAGGGAGCCCGATGTGGGGCTCGATCCCGGGACTCTGGGATCATGACCTGAGCCGAAGGCAGATGCTTAACCATCCGAGCCACCCAGGCGCCCCTGATGGTGGCCATCTTCAGAGACCACCTACCACATTAGTGAGAATCTCAACTTTGTGTCACCTCAAAAACCTGATACTCTTCCTTCTTCAGGACTATCATTGGAAAACAAAAAACAAAAACAGCGTCAGTGCAGGATGGAGGGAAAAGTCCAAAGGCACATTGCTGGGGTCTTCCTTCTAGGCTAGGGTTTCTCAAATTAATTCTGACCCTGTATTAGATGGAATTAGGTTCACCTAGGAGTCAGGGGTTTCGATTCTAACGGATTCTAAAGGGATCCACTAGGACTCCCTGGAGAAATCCATCCCTTTCTGAGTACTCACGCACTTGACTGTCCCTGGAAGGAGCTACTCCCTCTTCTTTGAGCATCTCTGCTCTTTCCGTATCCCAATCCAAGACGTTTTGGTGAAACTTTATCATCTGTAATTTCTATTAAGAAAATCATCGGCATTTTGTGTTTCCAATCATGAAATTCAATGGTAATATTTAATGTGCCCTTTAAATATTCTTCCTCTCGCAGAGAGTCTCATTAATCTGGCCCCTACTCCCAATACAAACACTGTCCTGATTGACAGTCATTCCCTTCGGGCCAGATAGAGCCACAGACTTCATTCGGACTGCCAGCTCGGATCGGAAGTGGCTGTCTGGAGAACTGTATCTGGGCTCCTAGGGATGCCTGAGACCCGTGTGTCATGCCCAGTTTCTCCCACCGGGCAGGGTCTCCACATTGAACCCCCAGTAAGGGCTCTGGGCTATAACATTCTACTTCTCACTGTCAGCTTTTCTGCTGGTCTTGGGTCAACCCAGGTTGACCAAGTACCCTTGACATTGTGCATCGGACTTCTGACCACCTCCTTGGGGGGTGGGCACCCCACCACCAAGCCAGTTTCCCAGCCTCCATCCTGCCTGATTCCCAGCCTTCTTCCTCTCCGTTTCCTCCTGAGAGGTGAGGTCCCAGCATGCCTTGCAACTCAGTACCCCAGAGTGTTGGCATCCAAGGGCTGGGTCCTATGGAAATGATGACGAAGAAAACAGAAATCCTGGGGGGGGGGAGTTATCAGCATGGTGGAGACCTCTCAACTCCCGACGGCAGGGAAGGCTGACAAGGGAGAGGGAGCGGGATGATCTCACCAAGAGGCCAGCAACTGACAGACAGGAAGTGAGCACAGACGGGATCCACGTGAGAATCCCAGAGAAATCCTATTTCACGGTAGTGAAGGAAAGAATCAAGGACACCCGGTGGGAACAGGGCTAGGCGCCCAAAATGCCATCTCCCTGGACATGGAACATGTGCCAAGAGGACACTCGGCCTTGATAAAGGGTCTGGGGTCAGGACGGGCCCTGCAGTCAGAAGAGAGAAGGACTCAGCCCAGACCCGGCTGGGAAGAGGGGGAGAGAAGCTTATTTCAAGCAGGCTCCGTCTGACTTCGCAGAGCCCGAGACAGCCAGCAGCCACTTCGGATGGAAAGCTGCCCGAGCTCCATCGAGTGCTTTTCCAAATGCAGCCCTGGGAAGCCGTGGCTGCATCTGTAACAAAGCCAGCCGTGCCCCCAGATAAGCCTTTTGTAAGGCCGGTTGCTCCATTTTGTTTCACATAATTTATTGCTCAGTACCTATCGATAATACGATTGTCAGCCCAGCAGACATTTTCCATTTTAATAGTTCACAGGAGATACCACGTTATTGATCCTACACCACTAAATAAAAACTCGTTTGTCAGGGGGAGCGCGGAATGGCTTTTAACGGACACAGCCAAACACCTGCTACTAGTTAGGGAAGAAAAATAGCCATCCTGCCACAAGGACGTTTGGAAGCGGCCTCGAAACACTCTGTTTTAGGGATTAGCAAGGCTCTCGGAAAACGGGGGGGTGCCTTCTCCAAATGTCCAAAGGCTGACTTTCTCATCAGTGGTAGGAAAGGCTGCGGTTAATAAGGCATTTACTATGTGCCGAGCATTTTTACTTTCTGTGCCTTATCCTACGTGGTCCTCACAGCAGTCTTGCAAAGGTACCTATCCGTGCCTTGCGTAGGATGCTCTGGGAGATGAGGCATAGAATATACCAGCAAACAGAACGAGGTGTCTGTTTCTCACTTAGAAAGTCTGATGGTTGATGTTTCCAGGGTTGGCTTCGCTGCCCCTGATTCCAGACTCTACCACCCTCAACTTCTCCCGCAGGGGCACAGGACAGCTGCCAAGCAAGCAACTGACAACATCTGCTGCTTTCAGACGAGGGACCCCGAGTGACTTCAGTGACGCAGCCCATACTCCAAGACTAAGAAGGAGCTAAGAACCCAGGATCTTTGCCTGCTTGGTTTCAAGATGGGTTTTCTTGCCATGGAGGCTACCATCACTTTATCAAACGCACCATGGTATGGGCTGGGCTGTGTCCCCCACAGCCAAAATCCATATGTTGGAGTCCTAACTTCCAGTGCCTCCAATGAGACAGTATTTGGAGATGGCGTCTCTAAAGTGGTAACGAAGCTGAAATAAGGTAATTAAGGTGGGTCCTAATCCAATCTGATTGGTGCCCTTATAAGAAGAGGAGATCAGGACACAGACATGCACAGAGGGACGACCACGTGAGGACACAGGGAGAAGGTGACCATCTAAACGCCAAGGAGAGCAGCCGCGGTAGAAACCAACCTTGCCGATGCCATGACCTTGAACTCGTAGCCTCCAAAATTGTGAGAAAAGAAATTTCTGTTTATCTGCTAAATCTCTCCTTTCTCCAGGAATTTCCCCCTTCCAGTGATTGTATGTTTTTCCCTCAGTCACTAATGCATATTTCAGTGTTATTGACATGTAATTGACACACAAAAAATGCACATATTTAAAGCGTACAATTTGGGGCGCCTGGGTGGCACAGCGGTTAGGCGTCTGCCTTCGGCTCAGGGCGTGATCCTGGCGTTACGGGATCGAGCCCCACATCAGGCTCCTCCGCTATGAGCCTGCTTCTTCCTCTCCCACTCCCCCTGCTTGTGTTCCCTCTCTCACTGGCTGTCTCTCTGTCAAATAAATAAATAAAATCTTAAAAAAAAATAAAATAAAATAAAGAGTACAATTTGATAGGTTTCGACGTATGGATACCCTCGTGAAACCATCACCACATTCAACAAAACGAACGTTTATCATCACTCCCGAAAGTTTCTTCGTGTCCGTTTATAATCCCTCTTCTCTGCCTCCAACCCCACCTCCAACCTCACCCCCGGCTGCCACTGGCCTGCTTTCTGTCCCTGTCGAGTTGTTTTTGTCTTTAAGAGTTTTATATGAATGGGATCGTGTGGTAAGTGTTCTTTTTTGTCTGACTTCTTTTACTCAACATCATTATTTGAAGATTCAGCCAAGGTGTGTCTCAGTAGTTCATTCCTTTTTATTCTTCGGTCGTGTTCCATTTTTTTTAAAGATTTTATTTATTTATTTGACAGAATGAGAGAGAGACAGCCAGCGAGAGAGGAACACAAGCAGGGGGAGTGGGAGAGGAAGAAGCAGGCTCCCAGCGGGAGAGCCTGATATGGGGCTCGATCCCAGGACTCCGGGATCACGTCCTGAGCCGAAGGCAGACGCTTAATGACTGCGCCACCCAGGCGCCCCATGGGTCGTGTTCCATTGTATGGATAAACCACAGTTTGTTCACCCATTCACCTGTTGATGACCACTTGCATTATTACTAGCGTTTACCTCTTAAAAATACTATGTACATGCATGGAAAAAAACTTTCTTCTCTCTTCAGTGAACATCCAGACATGGACTGGCTGGGTCACATAGAGAGCGTGTGTTTAACTTGGAAAGAAACTGGCACACTCTTTTCCGAAGCGGCTGTCCCACCAGCCGGGGATGACAACCCACTCTTCTGATTCATCATCAACCCTGAGTCAATCTTTTATTATCTTAACCACTCAAATAGGTGGCCAGGGGTATCTCACTGTGGTTTTAATTTGCATTTCCTTAATGATGAATGGTGCTGACCATCTTTTTATGTGCTTATTGTCGTCCACACCTCTTTGTTGAAACGTCCACACTGGACACAAGTCTGTTAGCAGATATATTTCCTCCAGGCCGTGGCTTCTCTTTTTATTCTCTCTCTCTCTCTCTCTTTTTTTTAACTGAAGTAGAGTTGAAAACACGATGTTACTTTCATTTCAGGTGCACAACATACGGATTCGACATCTTTTTATTCGCTTCATGTTTGGGAAAGACCAGATGCTTTTCATTTCGATTAAGTTCAATTTAGCAAATTTTTTTCTCCTAAAAATTGTACTTAGAATATTGTCTCTAAGACTGCTCAGCATAGCCCAGGTCAACTACGATACAAAGAAGCCCTCCCTTCACCATCCTTCGCTATCTTACAAGCCTCTGAGTGTCCTCCCAAAATCCAGGCAGGAGGGTTCACCTTGTGAACTGAGATGGGAAGCCGTTGTTGGGGGTCACAGCTTCTAGTCTTCAGTGATGCTCTTCACCCGGGGACACGGGCAGCATCAGGAGAAGACAACCAATAAGGTTGATTGAGGAAAAGCTTTCAGAGAAAATATCTGCTTTCCTCCCCTATGACTGGCTAAGTGGGATCCATCTTGCTTCTCACACGTCCTTGTCTGGACAGTGTCCCTTCCCTCTTATGGCTTCTTATTTGGGGAAAAGCAGCATGAGTGTATGAAAACGAGAGTTACCAGAAGAATATAATTCTGTGTGTGTCTGAACCATCTGGCATTTGTATGCATTAATATTAATTTTAATGACAACCGTGATAACATCTATAATACAATTCTAATACTAACGATTATCGACGGAGAGCCACATAGTGTCAGGTAAGTTACATACTTCCTCTCTCATGAGTTCTTCTGATACTTTGATGCTTTCATATTTTACTTCTAGACCTTTGATCCATTTGGAATTCATCCTGGTGTAGACATGAGGCATGGATCCAGCTTTTGGTTTTCCTCCAGATGGCCACGCAGTTGACCCAACCCAACTGATGGATCAATCCATTTCCCACACGCACACACTGACTTCAAATTCCACCTTTACCATTTCCTAAGTGTTTTCATATATTTAGATCCGCTTCTGAACTTTCTATTCATTTCCAGGAATCTGTTTGACCAAACACCTTCCTGTTTTTGTTACCAAGGCTTTACAATATGTTTTAATATCTGCCAAGTGTCCCCCACCCACATTCTTTTTCTTTTTTCGAAAGTTTTTGGTATGATCATCATTATTTACATTTCCATTCGAATTTTAGTATCACCTTATCTTGCTTCAGATCGGGACTTGTTTAAAAATACAACGGATTTCCATAATCCACCCCAGCCCTACCAAATAGGCGTCTTCATGGAAGGAGTCTGGGAGGCTTGTGTTTTTCACAAGTGCCCCAGATACCAGTCAGCCTCCCAGCAGGTGGGAACTACGGCTTGGAAGAGCGGATGCTCAGAACGGCCAAGGGGCATTGCAACTCACCAGGTGACAGCCTGACAGGTACACGTGGGTGTCTGATCACTGCAGGAGCAGTGGATCTCCGGGAACTTGCCCAAGGCCTGGCACCTGGTGACGCTCAGGGCATCTGTGGTTGATAAATTAATAGATGAAAGAATGAACACAGACAGAGAAGTGACACCTCTCATGGAAAGGGCCCCTGGAGGGCTTGTAGGTAAACCCCTGCCGGCCCAGACACCACGACAGAGAGACCAGTCAAGCAGAGAGAAGTGGAAGAAGAGAGACCTTCCCTGAAGGCACCAGCAGAGTCAGGAGAGGGGAGGCCAAGAGGGTGGAGATTAAGGCAAGCAAATGATACACAAGCCTAGAGAGAACTCTCATGCCTGTGGTCTTGCGTTTGTCCAGGTGATTGAGGCACAGGCCATAGCTTGAGGTTTGGGTAGAGGAAGCGAAGGAAAGGTTAGAGGACCTATGTGAAGTGAGCAGTCCCTGCGAGGCCCAATTAACGATGGCCAGGACTGGCCTCCAGGACAGAAGCCGGTCATTCCTCCAGAGACAGATGACTCCTGCCGCTGGGAAGACACATTTGCCCCAAAAGTGCAGAGTCAAGGACTTCTTGAGGCAGCTGCTTTGGGGCAGGATACTGGAAAGAAGGGGATCTATCTGTCTTTTGCTCTCTTCCCCCCACCATGTTTCTGCCTGGGCCCATAAAGAAAATAAAATCCCTGCCCAACTTCCTGCCCCAAAGCATGCAATATGAGCGAGTATCTGCCCTCCTCCCTCCTCCTTTCTTAGCTCCTCCCCTTGGAAAGTTCTGATCCTCTGAAAGCAGATTTTCCTGTCAAGGTGTCAATGTGGACACTGAGGCAGGAGAGACCCGGAGCCAAGAGACACTTCGGGCAACAAAAACGGGCCAGGTTGGACCAACGGAAGCATGAAGGTGACCTTCAATCCCCCCGTCTCGCAGGAATGTGTTGGCATCGCATTTATCCATTTTTACAGCCGAGCAGGCAGGCACTTGGCCAGAGTCACCAAAATGTGTGTATGTGGAAGCCGTGCCAAAACGGTACAGAAACCTCTCCGAGCTTCTCTGGCAAAGGCAAGCTTCGTGTGCCTCGTAAAATCTTCACACCACACAGAAGGAAGCAGCCGCAGCCGCACGTCTTCATGGGGGCCGGGGGTGGGCTGGGAAGCTCAAGCCACCGTCTGGGAACTTGCAATGTTGTCTTCTGCTTTAGGGAACTGTCTCCCTACACCCTCATAGTCTTGGCCACGAAAGCAATAGTACATCCTCTAACTGGGTCTGTTGGCATCTTTCCGCCAATCACATATGTCACCAGGGCATTGTGACAATGACACGGTGACGGAGGACACCAATGTCTCATCTTGGACAGCCATCGATCACAGGTGTTAGAGTCCTCTCCATCACAAGCACCATTCATTCATACAAGCCAGGCCTTGTTCATCAGGGCAAATACGCTTGTAGAAGTAGGGATGGGTCCGTGAAACTATCCAGTGGCCTGGAGTCTATTGCAGTCTTCACCAGAGGTTCTCAGAGGGTGGGCCCCCCGAGCAGCAGCATCGGTATTACCTGGGAACTTGTAAAAAGTGCAGATTCTCAGGTCCCAGCCAGAACAACTGAATGGGAAACTCTGGGGGTGGCACTTAGCAATCAATGTTTTAACCAGGCCTCCAGGAGACGGTGACGCCCTCTCCAGTTTGAGAACCACTGGTCTGCACAGTATAGTAGAAGCCTGTCCTAAAGTTCCCCTTCAAGCTTCAGAAAAAAATCCTTAGCCTGAGTGTAAGGAAGACCCAGGACAGACGGTCCAACCAGATCCACCATCTGCGGGCTGTGCAGGTCCCCACTGGCGAAGGCCACACTGCCCCGTGTACAGCCTTCCCCACCGCAGCCCAATGTGGGGCTGTGAGCAAGACAACCCTGGCACGGAGGAGTCGTTATTGTTCAAGTGAGAGGTGGAGGAACAGGGTCCCTGGAGCTCTTGCTGGCCCATCAGAACCTCTGTGAGGCCTTTCTGGAATTGACCTACAGCACAGATCATTTTCCTCTAGCCTTAAGGTCAGATAAGCAAAATTCAAAGTCACAATGGGCCATCAACACGCATTCCTTGGTGGAGGCTGGCCCTTCCCACTTCCTGACCCGCCAGCACATCAGGAGAGCTGAGCTGTGTCTGGGGAGCAGGGGAATCACCCGCCAGCCTTCAATCTGTACTTTTGCAGCTGGAGGAAATTAAGGGAAAAGGACCGGAGGCTGCTTGGAAAGAAAAGCCATGTCCATTTCGTAGCTTATCCAGACACGCTAAGAGCTAACTCTTACTGAGTGCTCACCCCTCGTGAGTACTGAGCCTCCCACATTCTCTCCTGGTGTCCCCACAACAGCTAAAAGCTTGTGGGGCTTCATTATCCCCATTGTACAGGTAAAGTGACTGAGGCATAACAAGGTTGAAGGATTTGTCCAAAGCTGCACAAATAGAAACCGTTGAAATCAAAATTTGACTGCAGTGTCTGACAGCAAAGCCTGCAGCTCTCCCGGCCCTCTTAAAAAAACAACAACAAAAAACGAATTTATGTATACAGCTGACCCTGTAACAACGCGGGTTTGAACTGTGGGGTTGCACTTATATGTGGGTCTTTTCTGATAAACACAGTACAGTATTTTCTCTTCCTTATGATTTTCTTAATGATGCTCTCTTTTCCCTAGCTTGCTTTATTATAAGGATACAGTCTTAACACATGTAACATGCAAAATATGCATTCACTGACTGTGTTATCAGGACGTCTTCTGGTCGTCAGTAGGCTGTAAGTAAAGTTTTCGGGGAGTCAAAGTTAGATGTGGATTTTCAACTGTGTAGGGGGTCAGCACCTCTAACACCTGCATGTTCAAGAAACAATCGTGTAGGGGCGCCTGGGTGGCACAGCGGTTAAGCGTCTGCCTTTGGCTCAGGGCGTGATCCCAGCGTTCTGGGATCGAGCCCCACATCAGGCTGCTCCGTTGGGAGCCTGCTTCTTCCTCTCCCACTCCCCCTGCTTGTGTTCCTTCTCTTGCTGGCTGTCTCTCTCTCTGTGTCAAATAAATAAATAAAATCAAGAAAGAAGAAAGAAAGAAAGAAAGAAAGAAAGAAAGAAAGAAAGAAAGAAAGAAAGAAAGAAAGAAAGAATCGTGTAGATTGGGGAGAGTGCATATATATGTGGGGAGGGGTTTATGGATCGTAGTTCTTCACAAATAACACTTTGGCTTGCCTCTTGATAATCCTGGGTAAGCCCTACTCAAGGGAGTGCAAGGAAGCAATACGGGAGACATTGCTACCCCGAATCAGGAGCGCAAATGCGCGGGTGCAGACCAGGTAGACCAGATGACTAGAGCAGGGGTCTGGGCCTATCTGGGAGAGACAGTAAGCAGCTCTTACACACAGAGCATGCACAGCACAAAGACAAGCCCTAGCGAAGGAGGACACCCACCTCCTTTATTAAGTCATTTAAAGTATAATTACATTCAGCATGGAACTGGAGAAGAAAGTGCTGCCCCTCCACCTAATTCTGGGCTCTTGACAGTGATGAAATGTGCAACCTGTGAGCAATTATTTAAATATTCAGCACTTTGCATGCATGACTGCAGCAGCACTGTAATCAGAATCATAGGAACATGGAATTTTGGAATGGAACAAACCTTAGAGGCCATATAATTCAATCCCTTGATTTTCACGGATGAGTTAATGGAGGTCCAGAGAGGTCCTGTTATTTTCCTAGGGTCCCTGGGATAGGAATCCAAACCCTCCACCCCCGATTCCTGGTTTCGTATCATTTTAAAGAATAGGGCTGGGAGAACTGAAATCTTGCTGCTCAATCATTGTTTGATCTGACGCAATCATCTTAGAATTGAATGCAAACACGGGTTTGCCAAATACATGTCCAAGTCACAAGTTACGCAGCTATAATTCTATTCACAAGGATCTATAAAATATCCCAAGGATGGAATCCTACAAATGGGGCCATAGAACACATATTGATGGAAACAAGAATGCTTAATTTTTACAAAACCTTAGCTACCTGGAATATGTAACAAAGTATAAAGAGCCTTTATGCCTTTTTAGTTCACAAAAACCTATGTCTTCATATCTTAATAAATTGCTCCTTCTCATTTCTGGATATTTCTGTTCTTGCAACTTCGTGTGCATTAGCTGGAGTGCTCGTTGACGTTCCGCAGATACGACCACGACAAAGAAGAGAAAATGAGAGCTGATCATAGCTCAGTGTTTCTTGGCTCATAAACACACCCAATGTTCATGGGGGTGGGGGTTGTAGAGCTATTCGAAAATAGACATGTCAACTTGTTAGTGAAGTTATTCAAGACAAAAATGCTGATCTATTTCAGCAGATGTGGATCCCTCTGCCCTAAAAGTGCCACGAAGACTTTAAAAATAACAATACACCACACTGTTCAGGCCGTGGTCACACAGACGTGCTCAGGTATTGCTGACGGAAGTGTAAGGCGGTACATCCACACCAACGTACTATCACTGAAGTGCCATTAGTCAAGGAGGACCCGTTGGAAGACTTGAGCTTTAAGCCAAGTCTCGAAGAAGGTTATGCGCTTGGAGGAGAAGAGAAGAGCAAAGGGTCAAAATGGAGGGAGGCAGAAGCAGAACAGAGATGGCTGGGTGCCCAGACTCATCCCCCTTCTTCCATCCTCAAAGCCACTAGGGCAGTAGCTTCAAATCCCTCTCAACTCTGCCCCTCTGCCCCCTCCTCCCTCTTCCTACTTTTAAGGACCGCCATGATTACATTGGGCCCACTGGTAAAGTCCAAAGGAATCTCCCCATCTCAAGGTCCTCAATGTGATTAATCACATCCTCAAAGTCCCTTCGCTACGTAAGGGAACATTCACAGGTCTGGGGCATTGGGACTGTGGATGTTTTGGGTGGCCGTTATTCTGTCCACCACCACCCCCAGTCTTCACCTACCATGCCTCTATTTCCTTATCTGTGACATGGATTTGGTAATATGGTATCCACTTCATAGGATTGTTGGGAGGCTTAAATTAAACTTAGTATTTCTCAAGTGCCCAGAACGGGGGCTGGCACCTGCTAAAACCTCAGAAGTGTATTTTCTATTTCTATCTGCCCATCTGAACAAATTGGTAGAATTCAATCCTTCACCCCTGGACTCCTTAGGAAAGTGGTTTTCAAATTTTTTTGACCATGACTCACGATAAAAATACACTCTACATCATGACCCCATACACCCAAAGATTTCTATATTTACACAACTCAAATCAATATTTCACAAACAAAATTAACCCCACTATGTGTAATGGATTCTGACATATTCCATTCTGTTTTCATGCAATGAAATAAACCAGTGGGAGCCTCGTTAAGATTTGCACGCTGGCATCCAAACGCAGCATCTTGCTGTTTCTTCAAGAGGTCCTGCTCTTCCCAGTTAAGTTGGATAAACTGAAAGGAGAGAACTGGAAAATCAGGGCCATCACTTCCATTGCAGACTTCCGCCTTCATCTGTCACCATTCAAAATCTTGTGATCATTGAGCGGCTTTAAGGAAGCTGACACGCTTTCATTTGGCAACCTTCCTGTGTTAACGCCGGAGAGCACCTAATTGCCCTGTCCTCCTTATTCACGCCACGTGACTGTGGTGAGCTGCCGCTGGCTCATCACTTCGACAAGGTTCCTGTGACAGGCTTCTCTTGTCCACGCATAACCAAATCTGGAGAGGCTGTCATTCGATTTGACAAAGTGACAAGACAGCACTGTCAATCTCCCAGATGGGTGAGGGAACACAGTGACTGACAAAATCTAAGGGTCACTACAAATCTGATCGTTACCGTGTTCAGAGGCTGACAGCTGATGAAGCACTCCTCCGATGGTTCAAAGCCTACACATTTCTCACCTCAACTGGCCTGAGAAATATGTAAAGGTGACTGGCATGCGTGTGTATTTCACTTGGGATGTGACAGGCCCTGCCAAGGCTTTTAAAGCGTCTTCCTGCTACCACCGATGAAGTGGCCAATGCGGTCACCCCTCAACGTTGCCTGTGGCTCCCCAGGTTGCTCGGCAAGATTGTGAGCTTACCGGATTCCCAGGTGCCTGGGATGTGACATCGGAGGGGATGTCCACCCAACCCCACTCCACAAAGCCATATATGCCACACCCAAGGACACTCGAGAGTAGACACTTGAGGGTGGACAGATAGGACGGATACTAATCATGGGCACAGGTCTCACTTGCAGATACATTATGTCAACATATGTACAATGTAACTAGTACAGTCAGTCATTCTTGACCCTGGATGCACACTAGAATCCTCTAGAAGATTTTAAGAAGCATCCCATGTCTGGGTCCAGCCCCCAGATTCTGATTTTGTTGATGTGGGGCAGAGTCTGGCACGCAATGCATTCACTATTCTATAATAGCTGCAGAAGACTGAGTTGCACGGCCAGGGTTAAGAAACCCCTTGAGCTTGACTGCCTGCGTTCAAATCCAGGTGCTACCAGTTACTACCAGGGTAACCTTGGATAAGTTACTGAAATTTTCTGGGCCTCAGTTTCCTCATCTGTAAATATATATATATATATATATATATATATATATATATATATATATATATATATATATATTATGCCCTGTCCTCCATATATATATATATATATATATATATATATATATATATATATATATATATGGAAGTGATGATAATAATACTTAGTTCCTAGGGTTCCAAGGTTTAAATGAGCTGTTAGATATAAGGTCCTTACTACATTGTCTGAGAGTGAGTACCTGAGAAATAGATGTTAGCTATTCCTGTTATTTACAGATTTCCTATATTTTAAAAAAGGCTCAAAAGGAAGAACTGGCCAAATCATGCAATATTGAGCTTCTCCTCGTGGTCTTTTCTCTAATACGGAATGTGAAAGAGAGAAGAAAGAGTAACTCTAAGGCTCTTGACCTGAGTAACTGGAAGAATGCTTTGTTCTGCTTCATTTTGTCTTTTTCAATTCTTGTCACATTCCCATTATAGAGATGAAAAAACTGAGGCTCTAAGGGGTTGAATAACTGGCACAAGATCAGAAGGCCTTGGAGAAGAGCCAACAGAAGAGTCTGACTCTGATTTTTCTACCTCTAAAGCCCACATTTTCTTCCCGCTCCCTCATGCTGAGCTCCCAGGTGGTTATATGAGTCTGGTCTTAAAAAAATGATGAATATGGATGAGAGGCCATGAGAGAAAGAACACTCCAGGTGGATAGGAGCCATGGGTAAGAGATGGACTCAAGGTCCTTCATGCCTTAACAGTCTATGATTTTGAGATGAAGAGAGTACTCTACCAACACAACAAGCAGACCGGCTTAGCTCGAGCAAAGGGCCCTCAAGCAGAGAGGAGCATGAGGCCAGCTTGAGAACATACCAGTAAAGGGCCCAATGGCTGCAGACCTGGGGATCTGCACGGTACACTGCAGGGAAATGAATGTGCACCTCTGTGGAAAACTCTTATTAAATTCTGTTTAAATGTATGATATTAAATCTTGCAAACTGTAAAAAATCACAATGTGAGAAATTACATAGCATTGACGATCCATTTTCTTCCACAAAGAGTTTGCAAGAGAAAACACAAAAAAGGGGGAGGGGAGAGACAGTGAAGACTAAAACGCCAAATGTGATGGTGGGTTTTGATAGACTCCTGATTCACACAACTGAAACACACGTGCACTCATGCATGAACACACATGCACGCACGCACGCAAGACATAATTGTGGAAATGTGGATGCTGACTGGATATTTGAGGAACCAGTGAATCCTTCTTTTGAGTACATTACAGACCAATGAGCACATATAAGGACGTAAGTCATATATCTGAATTTTGTAAGAAAGCGTAAGGAGTGGTAAAAGTTCCATAGAGGAAATCCATAAAATGGCGCAATGGTGCTGAGGAAGGAGTGTAGCGTCCGAACAAGGAAGAGGGAAGCTTCCGTCATTTGAACATCATCTGAACACAAACTGAGCCAGACCCTTCCGTGATGCCTTTTCTAACCAGCAGTGGCTTTCAAACTATGCTTGGCCGAATCCAAGGAGCCCTATCCAGGGCCATGTTGGTGGCAGACGGACAAGCCAATGTGGGACTTCTATAACCAGAATAGCTCAGCTCTTTGAGTCTCCTGGGGAGATTTCAGTTGGAGAACATGCGGATCTGAAAAGAGCCTTGAACACCCCTGGTCTGTGGGTTTCCTGGTTACCCCTACCCCCAGCAAGCTGCCCTTAGCTCCTTCAGATAATCCTGTTTACCATGAAGGGCTCTGCTGAGAGTGGAAGAAAGCCTATTTTTTTGTGTGAGCTGAGAGCACAGAAACCAGCCAGCTACAGCTCAGCTGAAACCCCTGACTCGAGTCATACACAGCACATGCAACTAGAAGAACACGATCTACTTCGTCTTATTAAAAAGGACACTGGAGCAGATAAATTTTATTGCAATAAATCTCTTCATTAACAAATGGCAGTCCTGTATCTGCTTGGTAAAGCTGATGATTACACACTGTTTCTACTATTTATTAGGGCCAATGAGAAGGACATAATTCAGAGCCAAGAGCTGCATCCAGATGTGTGGCATCTGAAATGAAGGTCCTGGAATCATCTCCAAGCAGAAAACATCTGCAAAGGAACTTGGGATTCTTGGAAACACGGAAAGGTCCCTCCAGGTTAGACCTCTCTAGCAACGATATGGTAAGGCAGGTGGGAGGTGGCAGAAGGCTGTAGCCCACCACCACCACTGTGAACCCCTACTTCAGAGACCCAGAGCCTAAGCCACCAGCCAGAAACCAAGGCAGCGAGTCCCCTCTCTAATGGAAATTCTGCTTCCTTAGCCAGCCAGAGCTCCTCTGCTTCCCCTTCCCCACCCCACTGTTCTCCTCACTTCTCTCTCTGTGTCGTCTAGAACAGCACCTCCTCACGACACTCATTTCCAAGAGGCTCCTTCAAAATTGAAATATCTGTGGTCAAATCTGGGGAAAAGCTAGGTATAATGTACTTCCTTTTAGAGATCCATATCATCTTTGTTCTGTACAAGGAACACGCTGCTTTGTCTCCCCAGTCTCTCCAGTCTTCCAGTTCTTCTAGAAAGCGCCCTTCTCCATCTTTCCTTCTCGTAGCTCCTCAGGGAGCAGCCATTTTGTTCAATAAGGGGCGGGAGGGGGGCTCTTGGCTGCAGCTGATTGGTCTAAGAGGAAGCATCTGACTTAAGCTTGGCCAATCACAATTCCTTTCCCAGACTCCACCTACTAGCCACATTTGATTGGTCCCAGGATGGGTAATTGACTCAAATGAGGCCGGTATTACTCCCTGGGAATTGGGGAAGGAAGTTAAAATGTCAGAGCTTTTCTGGTGCTTGAAGCTAGAAGCTATAAAGCTCTGAAATCTGTAATCACCACCTTTCCCACCATGATGACTACAGAGTGGGAAGAGCAGAGGCTCAGATGTGAAGGGGGCAGATTTAGATAATGAAACAGATGCTCTGGAAAGAGCAGAGATGGGAGACAGAGTCTGGGGAGACTTCCGATGTGCGCATGCTCCCTCTCTAAAATTAATTAATTATTTTTTTATTTTAATTTAATTTTTAATTTTCAATTAATGTTTAATTAATTAATTAAAATCTTTTAAAAAGCAGAGGAAAAGTGTACCTGGGAAATCAGTTGATTGCAGGAAACAGAAGAAATGTTCAGAATATATCAATTTTGTGTTCTTAATTTTAAATAATTAAGAAACTTCATAAATCAAGTTTTTTTCTTTTTTTATTAATTTTCTTGTTTGAATTCCAGTATAGTTAACATACGGTGTTCTATTAGTTTCATGTGTACAATATAGTGACAACAATTCCATACATTACCCTGTGCTCATTGTGACAAGCGCACTCTTTTGAATGATGAAAAATCAGAAATGTAGGCTCAGCTGAAGAAGAGGCTGGCAGATATAGGAAGAATGCAAGGAAGCTTCCAAGAGTAACAGAATTAAAATCCACAGTGGAGGCAGTAGAAAAGCAAAATTTAGGGGCGCCTGGGTGGCACAGTGGTTAAGCGTCTGCCTTCGGCTCAGGGCGTGATCCCAGAGTCCTGGGATCGAGCCCCACATCAGGCTCCTCCACTGGGAGCCTGCTTCTTCCTCTCCCACTCCCCCTGCTTGTGTTCCCTCTCTTGCTGGCTGTCTCTATCTCTGTCGAATAAATAAATAAAATCTTTAAAAAAAAAAAAAAAGAAAGAAAAGCAAAATTTAACGTGGCAGAAATCGATTGGTGGTGGACAAGGTTAATCAGGTAAACTCAGTAGGACTGAGGGGGTGGGAAGCACAGAAATATCAATATAATAAGTGAGGAGATAATACACATATGGGCTAGAAATCCAATATCTAATCCCTAGATTAGCAGTATTCCTAGGGAAGGAAGCAGAGTAAGTGGAAGAAAAAGAAAAACCAGTGATTTTGGAGGAAGCCGTTTTCTTGTGCTCAAAAAAAAGAAAAAGAAAAAGAAAGAAAGAAAGAAAACGCGTGCAAATCAAAAGGACTCTTTTTTTTTTAAGATTTTATTTATTTATTTGACAGAGAGAGAAACAGCTAGAGAGAGAGAGAGAACACAGGCAGGGGGAGTGGGAGAGGAAGAAGCAGGCTCCCAGCGGAGGACACTGATGTGGGGCTCGATCCCATAACACCGGGATCACGCCCTGAGCCAAAGGCAGACGCTTAACGGCTGAGCCACCCAGGCGCCCCAAAAGGACTCTTGTTTTAAGTAAAGTTACGGAAAGAGACAAAAACACATATTCATGGCATTTTTCAATATCGAGGTTGGAGGAAAATGCCACTGAACTAAGCAAAAAGTAAAATACAGGTTCTTACAAAAGAACCAAAATGCAGCGAGCATCAGATTCTATCGATGCAAACAGAGAAAAAACCAAAACAATGTGTGTGAAGTGTTAAGGGGGAATTCTGTGATCTAGGAATCCTTTGCTTGCCCCTCACGCTGTTCATGCGTCAAGCCAAAGGAAAGGCCATCTGAGATAGATAACACCACAGAAAGTTCTATTACAGATGCACTTTTCCCAAAACTTTTAACCAAAGTTGTAATCCCTAACCTGGCAGATGAATCTAAAGTAAGGACTCGGGGTGCCTGGCTGGTTCAGTCAGTACAGCGTGCGACCCTTGATCTCAGGGTTGTGAGTTCAAGCCCCACATTGGGTATGGAGCCTACTTTTAAAAAAAAAAGTAAGGACTTAAGATCTGAAAAGTTATAAAATGAACTGTCACCATTAACCAGAGTCGGTCTAAATAATTGAGTGAAATATGGTAATCAAATGAATGTCCAAGTCTACAGGGATTCCTGAAAAACAGGTTATATATTATAAAAAATGTCAATATTAATAAACACATGTGTTCCAACACGTATCTCCGATGATATTGGTATGGCCTAAAAATTGAGCAGGGACAGCTAAACGCATCGCAAATTCCTCATTTCAGAAAGAGGAGTCAATGGGATAGGTCGGTGATGGGTAGTAAGGAGGGCACGTATTGCATGGTGCACTGGGTGTTATACGCAACTAATGAATCATCGAACTGTACATCGGAAACCAGGGATGTACTGTATGGTGACTAACATAATATAATAAAAAATATTAAAAAAAAAAGAAAAAGAAAAGAAAGAAGAGTCAAAAGGTCTTGTATTATCCTTCATTTAGTAAGTATAGGAAATGTACAAGCAAAGGTGTTTTTGAAAATTGTACACTTAACCCCTTACTAAGATTGAATATTGGCTGTATACGCTCGACTATCACAAGAGAAAATAAACGCCAAGAAAACATGGCCCATAAGGCAAAAGAATGGAATGCGAATGACCGAATGCATGAAATAATATGATAAAAGTAAAACCAAACGTAGTAGTTACAAGAATGAGTGAAAGTGGTTTCAATTCTCCAATAAAAAAAATACAAATCCAGTTTAACTAGCATCAAGCTAAGGGTCTCCCAGGGCTGAAGAATATGGCATCAACAAATTTCCTATATACCTTTTCTTTCCAGATCATGTTACAGTCCAGAACATATATTTCTAAATTGTATCCATTTTTGTGATTTTCTATTTACAGATCCTTATATGTCAAAGATACAGATGTGTATATAAAATATTTATGATGGGTATCTTTTAAAGGAAAAGATCATTCAAACTTCCAAGTAACCACTACAGATGAAAAAAATACATAAGCTCCCAATGTGTATTAACATACACTTCATAAATATTCAGATATCAAAAACAGAACGGGGCAGCTCATCTGTAACGTCCCTATGTAAGATGTATTTTAAATACCTTGTCAATTTCTAGTCGACCCATCTCTATGGCTGCTGAACTTCTGGCTAACCTCCAACCCTCAGACTCCTTTTCCAAGTGCCCCACAGCTTGAAGGCAGGTGATTTCACATTACAGATTTTCAACATCTCATTGCTGTAGGTTACCAGCACCCAGAGGGTTCTTCCGCCTGAAATCTGGAAATTGGAAGAAATATCCTAAAGTAGTGATTCTACCCATTCATGCCTCGGGGTAAAACACTCAAACAGCTTAGTGGGAGAAGAGAGACACAGCAGGATCTCTTTTCCAAATTTTGGTTGAGTTAATAGTACCCCCCTGAGTTGTCCGTCGTTGGGCTGGAGCTGCCAGCCTCCCCGTGTGCAAACCTAGTACATAACTCATACACTCCGTGTTAATCCATCTGCACGAATCCATTACAATCAGAGCTTCCCTGAAAAGAAAAACTACATTGTTTAGCTTGAACTCCCCCCCCAAAAAAAATAAAAATTCATAAATATTTCAGGTAGAGGCTGAAAAAAAGGATGAAAGAATTAAGAGGACAAATGGTTGCTGTCCCTGGAACGCTGTGTCGTCAGTGGGATTCCTGGCATCCACAAGTGAGAAAATGCAGACAAAACACCAGGCGGTGTGCAAACACACTTGTCAAATTCACAGAGCCAGGAGGAAAAAAAAAAAAAAAAAAAGCTATTCCTGCAGTTTATCTGCCCCAAGTGGATTAAATACTAGCAGAGATGTGGAGATTTTGTTGAGTTTACAATTCTCATTGTTAAATCAGAAAAAAAGGAGAAACGTGGGGGAAATAAAATGAAGAGAAGAAACGGGAATGTCAGAGCTGGAAAGGAGCTGGGAGGTTTAGCCCAACTCCATCTCTGACAGAAGAGGAAGCTGAGACCATAAGTAACTAGACTCACCCAAAAATCACCTAAAAAAAAAAAAAAGTCACGCAGATTTGATTAATAACACGGGGAAAAGAATGGGGAAATTGACCAAAGTCCAAGCTCAGGGTTGTCTCTCCCCAACTGCATTGTGCACCCCAGTGGTCAGCGTGAAATAGACACGGGGCGGAGCTTTATTCCCAAAGGCATCTCTCCCTATAATCTGCCAATGACATATCCTCTTAAACTCTTCCTTTACTGTGGCTATGTAACAACCCACCCCAAAGTGCAGGGCTTCAAACAACAATAGTCTATTTCGCTGGTGAACCCACAATTCAGGCAGGACTTGGTGGAGGCAATTCATTTCTGCTCCATGATGCCTGGGGTGCGAGTGGTAAACCTCAATTACTGGGACCCTCACTCACCTGTCAGGGGTCAGCGGGCTGCCTGTTAGCTAGAACTTCATCTGGAACCGTTGGCTGGAGCATCCATCCTAAAGATGGTCTCTCCTCGTGGCCTGAGCTTCCTGGCTGTCTGGTGGCTGGGCTCCAAGGATGAAAGTCCCAAGAGGCCCAGGTGGGAACTGGACTGCTTTATGACCTAGCTTCGGAGGACACATAGTACTCCTTTCTTCTATAGTCACTGGTGACCCAGTTTTCCTTGGAGGGGATATAGACTTCACCTCTCCAGTGAGACGCTATTACATTGTTAAGTTGAACTTTGTAGAATGGGCGATGCTGTTGGTGCCATCTTGGAAAATACATTCTGCCACTGAGGGATGGGTGGGGAGAGAAGGCTGTACTTTTTAAGACCAGTTTGAGGATGCAGGGACTGGGGCCAGGGGAATTAAGGGGGGTGTTGAAGAAGCATGGTCATATGTTGTGATTCGTATTTGGAAAACACAAAAATGTTTTCACAACACAGACTTCAGACAATAAAGCTTAACAAGATATTCTTGATGGGTAGGAATATACAGACAACACCACGGCTCCCAGGGAGCTATATCAGGATGGGAAATCTCAAACTTTTATGCTTCAGTAGAAGGGAGTGAGTGGGTTTAAGAAGTTTGAAATTGACTAGCTGAAGATTTTGTCTTGCAGTAAAGGCCGAGTCTCCCAGGAAGGATGGTACATTTAGCCTGACTCATCATATACTCATCATTAAAAAAAATAATAAGTTTGCTGTATCCTTTTATTTAAAAAAAAAAAAAGATTTAAGTAAGGGTGATAAAACATGTGAGGACCCTAAAATGGGGGGGGGGGGGAGCACTCCTGGACAGAGAAGTTGGAATAATAGCAAAAAATAAAAATAAAACTCTCATAATTTTCCCCAGGGCCAGCTCAGCTTACAATGACCTGAGCCAAAATCAAGAGCTGGATGCTTAACCGACTGAGCCACCCAGGAGCCCCCATCAAGGACATTCTTAAGTGACACTGGCTTTTTTTTTTTTCAAGTTTTTATTTAAATTCTGGTTAGTTACTGCTAGTGCTTGGTGGTAAAGAATGCAATGAGATTCTCATGGTTTGATGTCACTACTAAGGCTTCATTGGTTTGGTACCTTCTGTGTTAATGGCAAATAAATATTGGTAATAATGTTGTGAAAATAGTTTTGTTCTCACTGACGTCTTTAAAGTGTCTTGGGCACCTTCAGGGTTCCATGGACCACTCTTTGAGAACCTCTGATCCAGTGCACCATTTTCATCTGGCAGAAGAAGAAACCGAGGCCCAGAGTGGGGCCAACTCCAGGCTTCAGCCTTTTCTCACTGCATGTCACGGGTTGGGTCTCCCAGGAAGCAGATTCCGAGATGGGATTTAGTGTGGAGAATATTTTTTAAGGGGGGGGGAGCTGGGGGAGCTGGCTTGACCCTTGAATTCCCATATTCGAGGGCGTGACTTTGGCCAAGGAGGCTCTCCACAGCTGCGCAGTCCCTGAAGGAGCCTTGACTTCCTCATCAGTAAGTTGTTTCCCTGGGTGGTTTACGGTGAAATGAACACGGGGGTGAAATGAACACGGGGCTCATTATCTGTGGCTTCAGGCTCCCCGACGTTCACACGGTGGGACTATGATCCAGCCAGCCGTCAGACCCAGGTCCCCCGCCTGCCAGTCAGGTTGCCTGGGCACGATGCCCTAACTAATGAGACCAAGAAAAAGCCCTGCGTGCTCCAGGCAGGCTCAGCATTCTAGACTACTCGCTGTAAGTTTCTTTGCTCTGAAAATATTCTGCCCTCGAAATCGACAGCCTATGACTTATGAATGGATCTGTAGACACAGAGGCTTAAGGATTTCATTTGACTCCACTTCAAAGCCGTCTCCTGCTTCCAAGGTGTCCCCAGGTTCCCTGGGACCTGGATAAATACTCCATTTGCTTACACAAAAGCCTCGGAGAATGACTCATTACCAGACACAATAGGTGACTTAATCCGCAGGTCGTGGTTAAGTGACTGCACAAGGCAGGCTGTGTAATCTCCCAGGACCCCCGAATCAGACAAGAGGCGGAGGGTGACTCCGCGCAGCGCCAGAGAGCGGTCTCAGCGCCCTGATTCTCCAGCAAAGGCGGCCCCGTCCAGTCCCTGCTCGCTGGGCCAGCTCTAAATACATCTTGCAACAGCTCAGCCTTGTAAGAGGCTCCCAGGAGGCCAGTCCCTCCCCCCAACGCTTTCTGAATCTCTCTGTAGTCCCCTGCATTGAGTTCAAACTCCTGCCCCTTTCTCAAGGCTGCCTGCACCCTCTAACCTCTAATACTTACATTATGTTCCAAAGACACTGGCTCCTCTGCTCCCTCACTGGGACCCCCACCACTGCCGATGGGGCTCCCCCCCACCTCGAAATCGTCCCTACATCCCAAAGACCTTTTCAGAGCAGAGCCATTCTTTAAGACCCAGTTCAGAGTGCCTCGTCCAAAAAGCTCCCCCTGACCATTCAACCCTGTCATCTGGACCCTTTCTGTTCAGATTCTGGGCACCATACAACTCGGGACTCAATTACACACCATCCCGGATGGTCACCTTTGTCTCGTGTCGTGCTCAACCTGGAGCTATTCACCAAGCTCTTCCCGTCTCCCAGGGTCTGAGCTGAACAGGAGAGGCAAAGGTGAGCCACCCAGCCACAGCCATGCTCCAACACGGGCTGTCACTGCCTTCGGAGAGATGCCCTCACACCTGCCCCAGGGAGGCAGCTCCGAACAGGGACAAGCCCCAGCTTTGGAGTCCAGCCAGTCAAGGGTATGCTCAAACCCTTCCACCTGCCGGCTTCAAACGATTCACTGTCCAGCAGGCCTTCAACGAGTCTGGACACCTTCCTGTTTCAGCACCAAAAGGCCGGCACCCCCTGTACATATAGTTAAATGCACAGCTGAATAGGGAGGTAAATAAAAAATAGACTATGTGCCACGCTGTCTGCGGAGCACATTAAATGCATGAACACAATTTATTTTCTGAACTCTCTAAAGTAGGTACACCAATTATCCCCATCTTATAGGTGAGGAAGCTGAGCCTTGGGGAGGTAATGACAAACCCAAGATCACACAACCAATAAACAGAAGAGCCAAGAATTGAACTGAGATGGGTCTTATTGCGAGACTCAGCTCTCAAAAAATAATTATTATTAGTATGCCTAGAATAGCAGTTACTGTTTCCCAGCATAATATATAAAGGCACTATGCTAAGTATATTATCGGGATTATTCCATTCATTCCCCCAAAACCCGATGAGAAGAAGGCTCCTGTGCCCATTTTATAGATGAGAAATTGAGGCTTAGAGGTGAACTTGCCAAGGTGTCACCAAGTAGACTCAAACCCCAGGCACTGTAAGGCTAGAGACAGGTTCGTATCTAGGACACTTTCATCTCAGCTATCCAGAAGTCAGATGCAGGCACAGCTGTCTTCTCTAGCAGAAATCCCTGTGATTCAGGGTCAGCTTATGACCAGTGGCAGAATCGGAATTCGCTACCAACCTTGTCCACACCCACCTTCTGTGTTCACAGGAAATGATTGTCTTACTCTGATGAGAGTCTGTGTCGTGGCTGGCAGTCCACCTGGCCACGAAGCCTCAGGCGGACCCAGAGGATAGTGTCCACAAAGCCTTATGCCATAAGATGAATGTGCATGCCCCTGTACACACGGCTTATGTTGAAATCCTAATGCCCAGTGTGAAGGTGTTAGGAGGTGGGGCCTTTGGGAGGTGATTCGGTCATGAGGGTGGAGGCCTCCTGAATGGGATTAGTCCCCTTATAAAAGGGATCCCACATATTATTGACAATCACCAAGATATGGAAGCAAACCAAGTGTTACAGGATTTTTGTCCCCTTAGTGCCCACGGTTCTTGGTCACGCCTCTTCAAAGAATGAAGAGGTAGACCAGATGACCACTTCGAAGAATGAAGAGGTAGACCTGATGAAGGGTGGTGGGCAGCAAAGCAAAGTTTATTGAGTGATAGTACAAAACTCCAGGAGAGGGGGTGATCCGAGAGGGTTGCCGTTTTTGGCATTTAAATCTAGGGGTTTTTATAAGCTGTTTTAAGGAACTATCTTAAGCATCCTGAGTGTGGGGCCCCTGTGGACTGGCCACTAAGATGTGCCTATCAGGGCTTTGATCGTGCACCTGTCTACCTATCGGGTTATTGTTCAGGTGTTGATGGTCTTTTGGGCTGACATCTGGAGACTAACCGCCTCAACTTGTGATAGTGACCAACGTTTTATGGTTAATTGTTTTGTTTCAGGATGTTTTGCAAAAGTCACTCCTGCTGAGGCTGCTAGACAGGCTGCTATTGTGGTCCAGTCTAAGCTGTAAAACAGGATGCTAGTGTGGTTTCGTCTTAGCTATCCCAGCTTTTAAGCTTTCTTGTTGAGGATCCTGGCACTGACTATCTAAGTGTCCAGTTAACCTCTAACACAAGTGACCATCCATAGATAAATGGATAAAGATGTGGTATAGAGGATGGACTATTACTCAGCCATTAAAAAGAAAGACCTTGCCAATTACAGCAAGATGAATGGACCTAGAGGGTATTATGCGAAGTGAAATAAGTCAGACAGAGAAAGACAAATATCCTAAAACTTCACTTACGTATAGAATCTACAAAGCAAAACAAATAAAACAAGAGACTCTTAAATACAGAGCAAAACTGGACATTGCCAGAGGGGAGGTGGCTGAGGAGACAGGCAAAAGAGATACATAAGATAAATAACAAGTCATGGAGTTGTAAAATACAGTATAGGGAATATAGTCAACAATATTGCCATAACATCGTGTGAAAATTAGTGAGAGGAAAAAACACTAAAGTGGACTAGCGATACTAGAGGGGGAGGCTCCATGTCAATTACTGGAAGGATTGTCAATTACAGACCACAAGAGGAAAGATGTGTATATTGCATCTCCCATAAGAGATCCAGCACCCCTACAACTCAGCCTATGAGAACCCATCATGAGCTCTTGCTTCTGTACAAGGGACTTTTGTTCAAAACAATCCCTCCCAACTTCCTCCTCCTTCTCCCTAAAAACAATGTTTCTCTCTTGTTTCTTAGACTTACCTACAGTTTGGCCATAGCTAGCTTGTCCCAGGTTGCAATTCACTACTATTCCCGAATAAACCCATTTTTGCTGGTAAGATAACCGGCAGTTTTATTTTTAAGGTTAACCGAGATATGGTGATAGACGGTGACTACACTTACCAAGACGAGCACTGAATAATGTATCCAGTTGTTGAATCCCTATGTTGTACACCTGAAACTAACATAACATTCTATGTCAACTAACCTCCATAATGAAATAAATAATAAAGTAAAGAAGTAAGTTGGAATGCGAGGTGGGGCAGAAATTCCACAGAGCTCCCTAGCCCCTTCCACTATGTGAGGACACAAGGAGAAGTCTGATTCAGAAAAAAAACCCTCACCTAATCATGCCAGCGCCCCGATCTTGGACTTGGAGCTCCAGAACTGTGAGAAATAAATTTCTGTTGTCGATAAGCCACCCAGTCTGGGATATCTTATTATAGCAACTCAAACAGACACCCTGGCTGGGGATTTGCAGGCTGCCCCACACCTCCCGGACCCCCATCGGCTCAGCAAGATTTCAAGGCAAGACGGTAGGGCATCAGACTTCCGTCATGCAAGCCTAAGCTTGTAGTTCCTCCCCAGAGGGAATTTCTGTTTTGAGATGCTGGAGAGCTTGGTGAATCCCTTCCCTGTCTGGCCCTGTGTTCCTCCGTCACTAAAATGAGGATTAAGTGAGAATGCATGCAAAGGGCTGGTTCACTCCAGAAGCTCAGCAAATGGTAGCTGCAGCTATTTATAATTGTTATCAACTCTGTGCCAGGCTGCCTGGAGGATTCCTTTAGTGTCCTCCAGGATCCAGGGGGCTGATATCAAAAAGGACCTGGATGGATCCAGTCCCTTCCACCTAACACAGCTCCTCCACGCTGCTCTCTCTTTTGTCACCTGCTTACCTTCAGACTGAATTTCCATCTAGAAAGAGCACTCTTAGACTCAGCCTTCCCCTCCCACCATCTCTGGGGTAGGCTTTGAGGATCTCATCTGGACATAATCAATGTGCTAAGTGGAGGCAGAGACTAATGCCCTGTTACACTTTTTCTGCGTACCTCATTTATCCTAATGGAGAGCTAATACGATATTTAAAAAGTTAATATTGTCATATGCATCTCAATTAGCTTGCTGCAGCCCCTCTCGACCAGAAGCAGCGGACTGGGTGAAAGCAGGCTGCGGGGCCCGTGCCAAGGGATGGGGCCCCGCAGACATCCTAGGTGGGGGGCGGGGCAAGAAGAAAGCCCCCCTCTGGCATGAGGTGCTGATGAGAGCTACTCGAGTCCTTTCCCACGTAAGGACCCCCAGTCTTCATTACATTACAAGCGTGGCCTCAAGGTCCTTCCATGTCTTAGGAGAAATGCATTTTTCAGTAAATTATGCTATAGCTAGTAGTTCTCAAAATTGCATTTTTTAAAAAGATTTTATTTATTTATTCGACAGAGAGAGAGAGACAGCCAGCGAGAGAGGGAACACAAGCAGGGGGAGTGGGAGAGGAAGAAGCAGGCTCCCAGCGGAGGAGCCTGATGTGGGGCTCGATCCCAGAACGCCGGGATCACGCCCTGAGCCGAAGGCAGACGCTTCATCGCTGTGCCACCCAGGCGCCCCTCAAAATTGCATTTTTGTACCAGATACATTCCAAGCAGGGCATAGAATGCAACAATGCACATTCAGGGTCTGTGGTGGGTTCCCGGTGAGTCTCTGGTTTTGCATTAGGAGGACAGGAAAGGGGCAGATTGCTTTGGGAGGAGGGGGCCTGGAGGGTATCTCTCTCCTCTTTAAATGTGCACACATATCATTGCCTTTTTTCCCCCATCATCACTAACTCCAAGCAAAGCCTCATTACTTAAAAAAAAAAAAAAAACTAGATATTCCTAACAATAGCCCATAATTACTTTGCAAGTACTTCTCTGGAGTAATTATGCCATTAGTCCAAGTGCCTTCTACTTCAAAGATTCCTCTCTCGCCTTGGTGCCCTCCGTTTGAGTTAGGGAATGAGTAGAGAAGTTCCTGGGAGCCTGAGTGAAAGGGACCTAGGCTGTACATACACTGGGAATGTAGAGACACCCTTCTTAGTGTGTCTCCTGTCAAACCAGCCATTCCTGCAAATGACACCTCCCCCACGGGGAGAAGGATGCTAAGTCAGTTTCCAAGGAAAAGAGCTTAACAATCAGCCTTAGAAGAAAGTGTATTCAGGCGGCCGCCTCTGAGGATTTCTGGCCACACTAGATAGAGAAAAGGGCGCGCAGAGCTGTCTAGCTGAACTTACCGGTTTGGTATGACAGGCTGCAGCCACGTGAAGGTCCCCCCTCCGACAGCTAATATATCCGGTGGGAAAACCTTATGTGTTTCCCGTAAATCTGGAGGAGAGAGCAGAGGCTCAGGCCACGTCGGCTTGAATGCCTGCTCTGTGCCAGCTCCCGTTACTGGCAACTCCTCTCGTTGTTTCTGGTCACCTGCGTTGTGTTCATTGCTCTTGTTTTGCAGATAAGAAACTGAGGCTCGAAAAGATAAAGTCGCCATCGCATGTCACACAACTGGGAAGCACCGAGATTAACACACAGATCTGTCCAACCCCAGACTCAGTGCTCTTCCCTACACGGCACTCCGCAGGTCGTGGCCTCAAGCGCACAGTCGGTGCTGAGTGCAGTGTGTCTGTCCCCGCTATCAGCCCGACATCGGCCAAGAAGTAACCATTCCCCCCGTGAGTTTTGGTGTTCTCGTCTGCAAAATGGGACTGATGGTGCTGTTGGAATAAAGGAACATGTGGGGGTGAGGCTAAGGGTGAGTGGGCTGCGCCGTGATGGGAAAGGGCAGGAAATCTTGAGAGCTAGCGTTTGGGTTTATGGACCTGAAGTCGAAACCACCGGCTTTGAGCCGGTGAAATCAACACCAAAGCTTGGGCCGATTCAGAGCGGGCCGTGTCAACTTTGTCCTAACCACCATCACCATCGTGATGGGCAGCCCAGGAAATGCTCATAGAGAGCAGACACTGGGGAAGGTGCTCGTATCCATTTAAAATTGTTTCTGGCTGATAATGCCAGTCAAAGACACCTGGAATAACAGTGCTTTGACAAGACTGAGATTTCCTTTTTCTCTTATAAAATAAGTCGGAAGGAAGGCAGTCTATGGCCATTGTGGAAAATCCTCCAAAAAATCATTCATGCCCAGCATCCTTAGTGGCTTTTATCCTCAGGGCCATTCCCCCACAGTCAGAAATAGCTGCAGGAGTTCCTGCCATCACGTCCATGTTTCAGACAGGAAGCGAGAGGACATAGGGTGGGGGGAGAGGCAATAGGGCCCTTTAAAGAGATTTTCCAAATCCTCACTCAATAATTTCTGCTTTGATCTCACTGGCCACCCCATTGCAAAGGAGATCTATTAGTAGAGTATTTAGCCAAGCAAGAACTCCCTTTAAAAATATAGGGTTCTCATGGTAACTAGACTTACTGGAAGAACCATTTTGTAATGTATAAAAATATCAGATCACTACGATATACACCTGAAACTAACAGGCTATTGTACGTCAATTTTATATATATATATATATATATATATATATATATATATATATATATATATATATACACACACACACTTCAACCCTATATATACTTCAATGTATATATAGGGGTCTGTTACTAAGAAAGAAGAGATTGGACAATGGGTAGGCAAGCCACAAACACTATCCTGGCGTCCTTTTACACACACTCACAATGACCCCCATTTTGTAGATGAGGCTCAGAAAGTGTAAGGTCCCTCACCTGGCACAGAACAGTGAGTAAGGGGGCCTGACCGCAAAGGCAGGGGACTCAGCACTGAGCTCCCTGGCACAGGCGTGGCAGCCAGGGCGGGGCAGGGAGCAGCACCCAGGAAGACTGCACAGTGATGGGGTCTGAAGGCACACTGGTGGGGAGACATCTGAATGTGCACAGAACTGGTGTCAGTTCTCATGGGGAGAGACGGAAGGGCTGAGAACTGGTGGAGAAGGGCAGCCACAATGCCCTGCACCCCTTCCGTGTGGAGGGAGCTGCGTGAGTCCTGGAGCCCCAGGAGCTGTCCCCCAGAGGAGACCAACCACAAAGGTCCATGTGCTTCCCTCTTCTATCCCTAGGGCTTTGTGGGGCACTCAGTAGTATCATCAGATCAGTGAATGAACAAATGAAAAATTGAATTAATAAGATGCTTTGCAGCCTGCTGCCTTCTTCAGATTCAATTTATGAAAAGGGAAGGGGAGGGGATGGGAGGGGAGGGGAGGAGAGGGGAGGGGAGGGGAAGGGAGAGAGGAGAGAAAGAGAAGAAAGGAAGGGAGAGAAAGAAAGAGGAAGGGAGGGAGGGAGGGAGGGAGGAAGGAAGGAAGGAAGGAAGGAAGGAAGGAAGGAAGGAAGGGAGGGAGGGAGGAAGGGAGGAAGGAAGGAAAAGAGAAAGAAAGAAGGAAGGAAAGAAAGGAAGAGAGTTGCCTGGCTAGCTCATTCGGTGGAGTGTATGACTTCTATCTCAGGATCGTGAGTTCAAGCCCCACATTGGGGGTAGAATTACTTTAAAAGGGGGGGAAGGGAGGGAGAAATCTATTCAAAGGTAGACAATTCCAGACTCAAATGCTGGTGGTCCCAGACCACAGACCCCAAGTATTCTGATAAAACATAGAGATACACAGCAGATCACCCCTCTGAGTGACTAGTGATGCATTTTATAGTTTTGGTTACTATGTAACACTGCGTGTTGCAGTCCATAATTTTTTATTGATCTGTAATTGTAAATGCACCCGATCAATATGAGTAAGATAAGGAATGGACATGCGGGCTACTAAGGCAGGTGCTTCATGATGATTGGGTGCCGCCCTCCCAGATTCGAGCAGGTGGATAGGAGGTACCACCAGCTGGAAAGACCCCCCAAGTCTCCCCAAATCCTTGACCCTGGTTCTAGATATTCTGAAGGGGGAGAGAGGGATGATTTTGGAGCCTGCAGCTCTCAAAAGGGAGCCGGCAGAGACCAGGTGGGCCACGTGTGGGACAGGGGGCACTGAGGGGTCTGGGCAGGAAGGCAGCAGTTTCCGGGAGGGCGGGGGAGGGGCCCCAACAACCCCGCTGCCCTCTGCAGCCACTGAGGAGCCCCGAAAGCGTGGCACCCCTGAAGCCGCCCATGGCACAATGCTTCTGGTTTTCCTCCTCATCCGCGCCTTTACCGGGGTCTCCAACTCCGGGATTAAAGACGCATGCTAATTAGAAATTCATTCATAGTCCCGATTTCTGTTACTCAACACCCCCCGCCCCCGCCCCGTCCCGCGCCCGGGAGATTCTGATTCGCTGGGTCCGAGGGGCCCCGGAATGGACATTTTCAACCAGGAGGTGATGATTTGGGTACAACGAGAAAAACTGCCTTACCTTGTCTGGCACCTCCAATGACCTGTGAGCTTTGCCTTTCTGCCTCTGCGCGACCTGTAAGACCCAGCTCGAGGGTGGGGGGGAGGCAGGCCTGGAGCCAGCCCCGCAGGAGCCCGGAGGAGGCGGCCGCCACCCGCTGCTGCAGAAGGAGGTGTGGTTAAATCAGGACGAGGCAGGTGGCTTCCCCGGAGACGGAACTTGAACTGTGCCCAGAAGAGCGCAGAGAGTCCTGAAGTCAAGGCAGGCCTGATGGGTCCTGGGTGACCCCACACCGTCTATTCCCATGTCCAGATGCTCTTGCATGGAGCAGAAGCCAACCTCTCTGTAAGCCCTTCCGACGGGTCCCAGCTCTGTCCAGTTTTCTTCCCGCGGCTCTGCACCCCCATCCCAGGGCCACCCAGTCTGGCCACTCTGCTCCGCTGGAGACTGGGAGAGCAGGCGCAGAAACCCTCCCAGCCCCGCGGACTGTAGCTGTTGGGGCTGCTGCACCTGCCGGCATTCATTTAGCCCGCTGTCCCCTCTGGAATGTCCCCAAATCCCTCAGATTGCAGCCCCAGACACAGCACACATAGACCGGTTGGTATGAGGAAGCTTGGAGTTTACCCTCCAGCCTCCTGTTCCCACACCCCTCCCCCAGCACGATCCCCTGTGGCTCCAAAACTGGACTCTTCCAGTGCCTCCCACAGGGCTTGGAAGGCCTGGTTCATAATGGACCCGGCCAACCAGGAGCCCTTGGTGAGTTAGGATCTGGGAGGACCCTCTGTTCCCCCCAACCCCACTCACCCCCAGGCCCCATCGTCGCTGCCTGCCTCCCTCCTACCCGATCCCATTCATCACCATTTATAGGGACAACACAGTCCATTCCACAAGGACGCACCCTCCCTTCCACCCCGACGTCCCCAGCATCCCCTCATCCCCGTGACAGGGCCCCATGGATTTGTCTGAGCCAGCACCCCTCCTTCCCTGTAGTCTCCTAGGAAGAGGTGAGCCACCTCCCCGTCAAAGCTCATCCTACTCCCAGGCTGTTTCTAGCTTCTCACCCTTCTACCCACCCCCCTCCACACCACTGCCTCTCAGGGCGCACTCTGAGAGCCCCCACATCTGAAGGGGCTGGGATGCTTGCTAAAACGCAGATTCCCGGGACAGCCATTAGATCTACTAAACTAGAATCTCCACAGGTAGAGCCCAGGAATCTGAATTTTAACTAGCAGCCAGTGATCTTTTTATAAAGCATAAACCTTACCATGATCCCCCTCCCCCGTACACCCACTTCAAGCCCTACTACGGACAGAGGGGTAAAAGCCAATAATCTCAGCCTCATCACCACCTCCCCCGCTGAGAGCACTTAGCATCTGTTAAAAGACCCAGTAGCCACCAGCTTCCTAAACCCACACTGTGTGTCTTACCCCTGTGCCTTTGCACCTCCTTTCCTCTCTGCCAGAGTATCCTTCCTGCTCCCGTACTCCAACTCATACGCCTCGTCCCATGCGAACAACCTGCCGTAAACAAGCCATGTGCATAGACCCCCACGCCATTGCCTATTTCTGTGCTTGGCTCACTACGCTTTTTCCAGCTTTTCCTGGTGCCCAGGGCTGGCAGCCCTCAGCTTGCACCTGACCCCCCAGCAGCATGCAGGAGTGCTCCCTGCCTCCTCAAAACTTAACCCGACTCACCCCCCAGGGTCCCTCCCACCTCCATATCTGTTCCAGGCTGCCCAGAGGAGACCTGATATCCCTTGCCATGTGGGCCTCTCGTGGGGCAGCTCGCAACATGGCACTGGCTTCACCAGAGCAACTGAGAAGATCCAGAGAGAATGGGACTAGGGCAGAAATCACACTCCGTCTGTAACTCTATTAGCCTGCGAGGGCTGCCATTACAAATGCCATGGACTGGAAGTTAAAGCAACAGAAATGTGTTGTCTCCGTTCTGGAGGCTGGAAGTCCAAGATCAAGGTGTAAGCAGAGCTGGCTCCCTGTAAGGGCTGTAGGAGACTCTGGTCCCTGCGTCCCCACGGGCAGCTGGCTGTCTGCTGGCCATCTCTGGTGCTCTGTAGCTCATTGACCCATCGCCCCATCTCCGCCTTCAGTTTCACCTTGAATTCTCCCTGCATACACGTCCGTCTCTGTTTTCATAGGCCCCCTTTGGATAAGGACACCAGTCGTACTGGATTAGGGCCCCCCCTAACGACCTTACCTTAACTTGATCTCGTGCACAAAGACCCTATTTTCAAATAAGGTCACGACATTCTGTGGAACCAGTGGTTAAGACTTCAGCGTATTTTTTGCAGTGGGGAGGGGCAGGGAGAGACAGTTCAACCTATAACAGTAACCTAATCTTGAAAGCGGCATCCCATCCTTTTGCCATGGTCTATTTATGAGAAGTGAGTCACGCGGTCCAGGCCACACCCAAGGAGAGGGGATCCCACAAGGGCCAGGTTGTCAGAAGACACTGATCGTTGGAGCCATTCTAGAAGCCGCTCTCCCCACCCGTGTCCAGTCACGTTACTCGTACCTAGCGTACTTCTGCTGTAATTGTTGGCCTCTTTCTTTCTCTCCCCGCCCCAGGCTGTGGGCTTCCTGGAAGCAAGGACCATGTCAACTTCATCACTAGAATATCTCTAGCACCTCATACTAGACAAGAGAGGTACTCCGTCAATATTTATTGACTAAATGAATAAACACATGAATGAATTAGCAGATCCTGTTTTCCTTTGTCGAAGAGAGCAATTACTTCTAAACTCTGTATCAGGAGACCATCACAATGGGCTGCTGCCATTATGTCTGGGATTAAATGGATTCTCCTCCAGCTAGCCCAATCTTAAGTATCGATCGGAAAACTAAACACTTGTTTATTTAAGGGGACCAAAGCAGCGTCGTCTGCATACAAAGAATTTGTGGGACAAGTCAGATGCGTACTTTTTCCTGCCATTTAATCAGAGGCACGAGGTACCTCTGTTTCAATCACTTTGATCAGAATGAAAACCAACCTCAAACATTCTGCCTAACGCAGCCTCTACCTGACAGGTGTGCAGGGAGCGATTATATTGTCTCGTTCCTCCTCGGAAGCGTTAATGAGAGCCAACGTGACTGGCAGCCTTCGATGCCGTGTCTCAGGGCGTGTGGGGAAGGGAGCTGATCAGAGCAAACAGACCCCGCAGAGAAGCCGTTGGATGGTGTGGGCAGAGCCCACATGGAGCTCTTGACCAGGAGGAGGAACGAGGGCCAAGGCCAGAGCCTCCACTGGGACCTTGTCCGACCACAGGCCGGGTTCTCAGAATGGGAATCGGGCAATCGGGTCTGCTCTTGGCACACAGGAAACCTGGCGATTAATGCGAGAGTCAGTTAGAATAAAATAATTATCCACAGAGCATAATAAGCATCTGTATTATTCTGGGAAGAGGTGGACCGGGGCTCCAGAGGTATGTGTCGAATCCAGCCCCTTTCCCTGGCTAGTTCTATGATCTGGAGAGGTCTGCCCAAGCCTCTTTCTCTCTGATGGTAACATGGGGACAGTGGTTCTCACAGAGGAAGGAGTTGTGGCCATCAGCGCGTTATGATGTGTGTGAAGGAGCCCAGCACAGCACCCGACTCACAGGCTGGGCTCAGACCACGCTGGGTCCGTCGGCTTCCTGCTGCGTCAGTCCAGCCAAGCCTCGGTTAGGAAAGTAGTTCGACAATATTTTTGGCCAAATGACGAGGGAGAGATCAGTGTCTCTGTTCTGCAGACCTGTGTCTTAGCCTTGCTGCTGTGGCTTCTCGAGTTATGTCCTTTTGGGGTGCGTGTGTGTGTGTGTGTGTGTGTGTGTGTGTGAACATGGCTGTGGACACGTGTATGGGTGTTCATGCACGCTCACATTTGCACACACACACGTGTGCGCTCAGTTCCCGGAACCCCAGTATGACCTGTGCTGTCAAAGACTTTGATAAAGTACTTACAAAAGCAGAGCAATACATAGTCAATTTCTAGGGGTTCCATTCAGTCCACTGGATGGAAAAATCATCCGCTTTATTCACCATTCATGAGGGCTACAGTGCAGTGTGTAAGAACACAGACTGTTTGCAGAGGAGACCCAAGTTCAAATCTCTGCTCTGCCGCTCTGCTAGTGAGACCTATCCCGTGTGCGTTAGTTTCCCCATCCGCGAACTAGAAGCAGTAAGGGGCCCGTCGCATAGGGTCTTCATGAGGATTCGGTGAATTAGGCTTCCGCAGAGCCACAGCCCACAGGAGGCTTCCTGGTCCTCATGCAGCCGTGTTCTGTTTTGCTTGAATGACTCCGAGGCCGAGCACAGTCTGTCCCTTCTGTCCCTTCAATGCGCATTCTGGAGAGAGCAATTTCATCTCACACCCAGCATGCAATCAGCACAGGTCTGGCGGATGAAAATGGATTCATGAGAAAATGCAAAGAATTACACCTGCTGTAACAGAGTCCGTGGAGAAAGGAAAAGCCCAGTGTGTGTGTTAACTCTTTTTAAAAAAAAAAAAAAAAGATGTATTTATTTTAGAGCAAGAGAGAGAGAGAGAGCATGAGTGGGGGGAGAGGCAGAGGGAGAGAATCTCAGACTCCCCACTGAGCGCGGAACCCAACACCGGGCTGGATCTCACGACCCATGAGATCATGACCTGAGCCGAAATCACCAGCCGGATGCTTCACCGACTGAGCCACCCAGGCGCCTATGTGTTAACTCCTAGCAGAGAGATGCTAAGTATCTGGAAAGGGGGAAGCTGCTGGAAACTGATCCCCTCTGTCTTTTGGCTGGGCCTTCAGTTGTCCTCATGCTGAGCAGGGATGAACAGTTTATGGAGAGGGGGACAGAGCTGTCCCTGGCAGCGACCGGAAGCCCGACCACAAGCCCACCTCCCCGTCATGCCTGTCCCGGCAGGATGCCCACACAGCCCCAAGCCCCGGGGCAGCCGTGCCCTTCGGGCCACCCCCAACGCAAAACTCCCTGCAAATGTCTCCTTCCTCCTCTTGTCAAAAATCCACCTTCTCCGTGACTGGGAAGCTGTCGGCGTGATCTATAACCCCCAGGCAGGCCTGGAATATGAGCTAAATTGCCTGAGTCACTAGCAATGATAGAGTCATTCTGCAGGAAATTGGAAATCAATTCTTGTCATCACTGTGCAGAGCTCCTTTATCAAGAGTTCCAGCTCCCCATGTAATGTGACCAAGAAGTACTTGAAGGCTGATAGGGCAGTGATGAGAGGAAGCGCGGTGTGTGCGCGTGCGTGCGTGCTCGTGTGTGTGTGCGTGTGTGTGTGTGTGTGTGTGTGTGTGTTTACCCAAAAACTTACCAGCATCCAAAGATAGCGCCAAGACCCCTCTGGCTGGCGGAAGATCTTGGCCTCCAACAGCTAGAGACGTTGCACCCTAGGTGTGCGTCCACCATAAGGTCACTTGAGAATCAGGTGCTTTTCCTGGAACCTGTTGCGGGCCCCTCTCCCGCAGTGGACCTCTGCCTGCATTGTGCTGGTATAAATGCTAAGTGAAATAAGTCAAGCAGAGAAAGACAACTATCATATGATTTCTCTCATCTATGGAACATAAGAACTAGGATGATCGGTAGGGGAAGAAAGGGATAAAGAAAGGGGGGGTAATCAGAAGGGGGAATGAAGCATGAGAGACTATGGACTATGAGAAACAAACTGAGGGCTTCAGAGGGGAGGGGGGTGGGGGAATGGGATAGACCGGTGATGGGTAGTAAGGAGGGTACGTATTGCATGGTGCACTGGGTGTTATACACAACTAATGAATCATCGAGCTTTACATCGGAAACCGGGGATGTACTGTATGGTGACTAACACAATATAATAAAAAATCATTATAAAAAATTTTTTAAAAATTAAAAAAAAAAAAAGGACATGATCACAGCACCCCCTCTTCCAAGAGCACTGGGACAGCCCCACGGAATCCCCAGGCATGTTGTCCCAGTGAACAGCACGGACGGTTTGGAGTTGTTTTTGATTTTCAGTGGGCTTGGCTTGCACTGTTCGTTTGGTATTTCGAGAAGGGACAAGGTCCGAAAAGTTATCCAAAAGCTCTGAATTCAGGTTCCGGCTTTTACTTATGTATATATACTCACATATAGAATAGATCGAAGAGTGTTGGAGTTCTCCGAATCACATTTTTCTCCACTTTCCATAAAGTATAGAAAGTAGCACATACTTTCTGTGATGAGTACGGGCTGTGATGAGTAAAGCAAATAAGTTTATATACGGAGAAATGCCATGTAAATTTATAACGGTATAGAATGACTGGTTCTACAATTAGCCAGTCATCCTTCAGGCCAATGCACAAACTGAGCCCGCAAAGAAGTGGAATGACTTGCCTAAAATTAGTTCATGTTGACAAATAAGAGGAATAACTAACATTGATTTTAGATTATAAAACACTCATCCAGAACAAACAGAGGGAGCAGGGTGGGGGGCTGGACGAAATGGGTGAAGGAGAATGGGAGGTACAGGCTTCCATTCTAGAATGAATAGGTCATGGGGATGGAAGGTACAGCGTGGGGAATACCGCCAATGACGGCATAATAGCGTTGTAGGGTGACAGATGGTAGCTACGTTTGTAGTGAGCGTAGCATAACGTAGAAAGTTGTCGAATCACTATGTGGTACCCCTGAAACTAACATAACATTGTGTGTCAACAATACTTCGCTTAAAAATAAAATAAAATAAAATAAAATAAAATAAAATAAAATAAAATAAAATAAAATAAAATAAAATAAAATATGCTTACCCGTCCATAATGGACTTCGGAACAAGGATCTAAAAAATCTTTTCCTTCTAAGGAAGCCATTTGCAGAACACCAGGCAAGAACTCGGAGACCGTGCTGTTCTTTTCCACTGGGACTCATTCCTGGTTTGCAGAAAACTCTGGGTACCTCACACCTCACCCTTCTCAGTGATTCTGATAACTTCCCCCATAAGAATCATTCTAGAGAATTCTGAACATGACCTGTTCACACTATCAAATTCCCCTCCATGATCACAAGCAGGGGCACGCGTGTTGGAAGAGGGGAATCAGAGAGCTGTTCCCACACTGTGATTCTCGATAACTCATGCTCCCACAGCTTGGCTCAAGGGACCATCTCCCCCAGGAAGCCTCCCTGATTGCGCCAACCGACAATGAGCTCTCAAAATCATTACCTAGCCTGTACTGTTTATTTGGCACCTACTTCTTACCTTTTCCCCCACTTTCTTTCAGTATCTAAAACGTGCTGATTTGACGGAGGGTCCCTTCAGGGAGAAGGCCACAGCTATACCCTTGAGTGTCCCATGTGCTATGCTGTGTTTTAGGGCCATCAAGGGATTCCCAAGAAATATTTGAGGAGGAGGAGGAGAAGGATGGTAATGGACCCAGTAGATAAGGTCCAGGGTTGTGGTAAACTAAAACGTAGTTCGGGAGTGCATGCAGATCCGAGGGCACCCGTCCAGGCGGCAGGACCCTGCCGAGGGAGGCCAAGCAGAAGGGATGTTCAAAGTCAGAAGGCGTGGATGCCTGGCTGGCTCAGTCGGTTAGGCGGCCAACTCTTGGTTTTGGCTCAGATCATGATCTCAGAGTGGTGAGATCAAGCCCCGTGTCAGGCTCCAGCTCAGCACAGAGTCTGCTTGCCTTTCTCCCTCCCCCTCTGCCCCTCTCCCCTCTGCTCTCTCACACGTGCTCTCTCTCTCTCTAAAATAAATAAATAAAATCTTCTTTAAAAAATAGTCAGAAGACAGCATCTTCCCTATGGGCCACACAGCCTGTAGCCCAGATCCGTGAGAGGAGCCCAAGAGGGAGGGTTGGTGTCATAAAAAGTCCGGCTCCATTGTTGATGTCAGACTGCTGACAGCTTCCAAATTCTACCACTCCTCCTTCCCCGGCTGCCCCGCATCTGGGCAACGTGCTACGAAAGCCCCTACTCTGCTCCCTACTTTGGCACAGGTGGGAAGATTAAACCACATGTGCATAGGGGCTCTCGCTTTGGTCCCATCCCCTGACCACCTAGTATGGACTGAATTGAGTCCCTCCCCAAATGCATATGTTAGATCCCTTAACCCCCAGCGTGATGGTGTTTGGAGGTAGGGTCTTCGAGAGGTGATCAGGTCATGAAGGTGGGCCCCAAGAATGGCTTTGTGACCTTATAAAGGAGACCCCAGGGGGGCGCCTGGGTGGCACAGTAGTTAAGCGTCTGCCTTCGGCTCAGGGCGTGATCCCGGCGTTATGGGATCGAGCCCCACATCGGGCTCCTCCGCTATGAGCCTGCTTCTTCCTCTCCCACTTCCCCTGCTTGTGTTCCCTCTCTCGCTGGCTGTCTCTCTCTCTGTCGAATAAATAAATAAAATCTTAAAAAAAAAAAAAAGGAGACCCCAAGGAGCTCCCTCACCCCTTCTACCATGTGGAGACACAAGAAGGAGGTGATTGTCCATGAACCAGGAAGCAGGGTCTCACCAGACACCACATCTGCCAGCACCCTGATCTTGGATTTCCCAGATTCCAGAACTGTGAAAAATTAATGCTCATTTGTTTCTAAGTCACCCGATGTTCTGTTACAGAATCCCAATTCTATAACATTACATATAAGAACTTCATGACCTTGATCAGGTCATGAAGGAAGAGCCCTTGTGATGGGATTCATGCCTTATAGGAAGAAGACTCCAGAAAGCTCGTCTATCTCTCCACCATGGGAGGACACAGCAAGAAGGTGGCCACCCACAAGCTGAGAGAGAGCCCTCACGAGACTGATCTTGGACTTCCCAACCTCCAGAACTGTGAGAAGAAATTTCTGTTGTTTAAACCACCTGGTTTATGGTGCCCTGAACCAAACAGTGACCACCTGAGCTGACTAGGATACCATCATAAAACCCCAAGCCAGTCTTTTCTCAGGCCATTGCCAGAGCAGCCTGGGCTCCCACCCTGCTCTCCCCAGAAAGCCTCATTATGTCAGCAATAAGTCCTTTTCTATTCTCTCAGTGCACCTATAGAATCATCAGTCTCACTTTGGGGGAGTGGAAGGGTCCATCCCGCCATTGTGGAATGACTACAACAGCAGGAAAGCCCCGGGGATGATCCCTGACCCCCACAGTCAAACAAGCTGGGGCTCAGGGCCAGGGAACTGGTATTCGAGGCAGTGGTCCCAGCTGGACCGGTGGGGAGCAGCAGAAAGGAAAGACTACGTTTGAGAAACTACGTGCGACTCTAGGCCCCCACGAGAACAATGCCAGACCCCACCCTCTGATTCAGGCAACTGCAGCGCTGGGCATACAAGTAGGGGCATACATGCTCCCACCCAGGAGGGACCAAGGAAAGCAGGAGCTGAGTCAGCACAGCATGTCAACTTAAAGAAATTTTCCGTCTAGGGAAAACCTTGGCTCTGCTCCAGCCATGCCCACCAGTAAACTTTGGAGCAATGCAGTCAAGATGTAAGCTGAGCAGAAACTGTCTATTGGCTTCCCCTAACTATTCCCAGCCCTGTGTTTCTTGCCTTCCTCTATTTTAGAGGCAAGAAAGCTAGAATAGTCTATCTGAAGTCTTCATTTCACCTAAGACATCGTTTTGGACAAGGAGAGAGAAACAGAACTTTTCTAGGGAAACCAGGTTAAAAGGATGAAGCCCATTAAGAATAAATCCCTTCCTCCTTCTCTCTGCACCTGGAATGCAGGTGCAAAGCAGTGAAGTACAGCAGCCACACTGTGACCATGAAGATGGAAAAGGCATTCTAAGGATGATGGGGCAGAATGATAGACCTGAATTAGCCCTGGATTGCTGCGTGAGGTCCTGATTATGTGGGAAAATAAACGCTAGGCTTGGTTAAGCCATGAGAGTTGATTTTCTCTTACTCACAGACAAACTTGAATAAAACCACTGGCGCATGAGCAAAGCTAGAGGAGAAATCCACTGACAGCTAAGCAAGGGAAGAGTCTTTCACATCAGATCTGACAGACCTGAATCTGTGCCCCATCTCTAACTTCTTACCATCTCTTACCCAGGACTTGGGCAAGTTCTTCTCTCTCTAACCCTTAGTTTCTTCCTCGGAAAAATGAATCTGATAAGAGTACCCACTTCAAAGAGTAGATGTCAGAGTTAAGTACAAACTTCAATGCAAAGCACTTGGCCCAGGGCTTGGCGTGGAGTGAAGTCCTCAGTAAATGTGGATTATTCCAGTTGAACTGGTTGTTTCCACAAGGTCCGTGCTCTATCTTCCTTGGAGGAACGATTATGCATAAACGAATCATACCTTTTTCTTTCTTTTACTCTTCAACCATTTAGGGGCTGACACATGTGCTGCCATGATTTTCATGTTCAGAGGCCAATGGGTCACATCAATGAGTCTCGGAAGATTGACTTAGAGGGAGACTGGAATTGTCAGCTGTTGCTCCTTCCTTAAAATGAAGAGCAGAGACGGGTCTTTAAAACGGCTTTCAGTGTGTCCCGGGAGGAGTGTCGGTATCGAGCCCCTGTGTTCTCAGAGATGCTGGACTGGGCCCGTTTTCCATTTAGGAAACAGAGAAGGAAATCTATGGGGCAAAATATCAGAGAGTCAGAGAATCCTTTGCCCGAACTCTCTCGGTGACTCTTTCTAACGGATAATTGAGGTCTTCCTTCCGTAATGAGCATTAAGAAATCCACTGGAAGCCAAGGATAGATGAACCTCCATTCTCTTTAAAGTATAGATGACTGGCATCAGGGTGTTTCCAGAAAGCAGTGGCGGAAAAGAGAAAATGTGAGTACAGAAAGAGGAGGCCAAGAGCCCAATAATACACTTCGCAATGTTCACAGTTTTGCCAGGACCCAGTCCTCCAAATTGGTCCCATTGTAATCCCCCAATAATGCATTCTGTCCCCAGAGGGTTTTCCAGGCCTGAATCTCACCCCTTCCTTCTGACCCAGAGATCACCAGCCATCTGGGCTCCAAAATAGCCATGGGCTCCCGCCAGGAAAGTGCCCAGGCCCCTCCAAACACGTGACCCAGTAGAGCCTCCCTACCTCCCCCCTCAGAACGATCATGGTAAAGCTTGCCCAGGGATGTGCTATGGCCTGCGGACTCCACATCCAAGGCCACCCCCAGCTGGCTGCATGATGAGGTCCACTGAGGCCATCTGGCTCTGTCAGGCAGGTGGGGCTGAATCAGAGTATTTGTTAAGCATTCGTGGACTCCCTGGCAAACCTCAGCCCACGGTTTCCAAGCTCTGACCCATGAGACAAGCCTCTCCCCTCCCGTGGGAAGGAGTGAAAACACAGAGAAGCAGAAATCCCTTCTCTCTAAAGCAAGAACGTGGTGCGTGTACACACACACACACACACACACACACACACACACACCTTAAATATACTTCATTTGACCTTTCCAACAGCACTATGGAACATTCTGGGCTGATATCATGATCTCAATTAACAGGTGACCAGACTGACCCTCCGCAAGTTTCAATTACTTGGCCAAACCACTAGTGAACACAGGCCCAGGCCCTCGGGGCGTCCACGCTCCGTCTCTCTGCGGACCCCCCCTAAATAACTCCCTTGTGCTCCATGCAGAGGACCATGAGGCCCCCTGTCTCCTCAAGAGCAGTAAGGAGGTTTGAATTTTTTTTTTAAGGGCAGAGATGTTTTCAATACTTTCTGCGTCTACAAGCCTTCTCCTCTGGGCGGAAAAGAATCTGTTGGCGAGCCTGCCCCGCAGATGGCCGCAGCTAAATGCCTCACAGCTTCGGTCCCGCGTTTGATGGGAAGCAGTGAAGAAAAACAAAGAAATCTTTAAGCTGTGAAGAGGCCCGCCTGGCTTTTGTGCCGATATTCAAGACGTGTGCAGTGCCTCCGCTCCATAATTTTTAATGTGTTGTTGTCCAGGATCTTTGAAGTTTCTCTTACGGAGAAAACATTTTCTTAAGTTGCTGGCTTTTAAATTTAAAAAAAGCACAATATGGGAGCCTTATAATCTTCACACTCACAGCTCATAAATACTTGTGCAGAAGTGGTAGCCAGGCCCGTAAGGACCTTTCCCTGTTCTCCCGGAGAAATAAAAGCCCCTCGCCATGTGACCCAGCCACCACCGCCCCTTTGTCGGTGGGAGAAGGAAAGGCTCGCTGCCTGCCAGGGCCTCCAGGGCTGTCCTGGAGGGAAGAGAGAGGCTGAAGTCCAAGCCACTTTGCCCTCAGCTGCAAGGTCCAGATTCATCTGAGATTCAAGGCAGTGCACGGAATCTCCCCCTTACCTGTCCTCCTTACCCCTCCCTTCTTGAAATACTGTCTCTTTTTTTTTTTAAGATTTTATTTATATTTTTGACAGAGAGAGACAGAAAGAGAGCACAAGCAGGGGGAGGGGCAGGCAGAGAGAGAAGCAGGCTCCCCGCTGAGCGAGGAAGCCCGACGCAGGCTTTGATCCCAGGACCCTGGGAGCATGACCCGAGCCGAAGGCGAATGTTTAACCGACTGAGCCATCCAGATGCCCCTTGAAATACTGTCTTGCACCCAGTTGTCCAAATGACCTTTTACAGATGCCACTTGTGACCCAGCACTCTCTTTCCAGGAAACTTCCCGCCTCTCTGCAGCCCATTGTGTCCACTGAAAACCCTCTGAGCCCAGACCTCAGTGCCCTGCCACTTGCCTCCGTGCAGAAGTGACCCGCTGTGGCCGCCTCGTGAGGGGCCCGTCTCACCTGGCCTCTGTCACACGCCATTCCCTGCCACTGAGTCTCCAGCCCCGTCCTTGTCCCAAGAACTTCAAGGGCTTCTTCCACTACTGAGTTTGCGAAAATGTTGCCTTTGGCTGGGGGGGCCAGGGAGACCTGAGTTCCAGTCCTGCCTCTGCCACTTCATGGCAGCTCACGCCTTCTGCACAAGGTGATTCATGAGAACGAAGACCAGGATGACGGCACAGGCACAGCTTCCTGTGTGGTGCACAGGGAGCAGTTTCACACCACGTCTGGGGGAAGAGGCAAAAAATCGGGTGTAAGTCCATTTGTTGGCTATTCCTTTTAGTAAAGACACTTAAATGCATACGATTCACAAGTAGGGGCGCCTGGGTGGCTCAGTCGGTTAGGCGTCTACCTTTGGCTCAGGTCATGATCTCAGGGTCCTGGGATGGAGCCCCAAGTCAGGCTTCCTGCTCAGTGGGGAGCCTGCTTCTCCTTCTCCCCTCTGCGCTCATGCTCTCTCTCTCTCTCAAATAAATATTTAAAATCTTAAAAAAAAAAAAAAAAAGATTCGCAAGCAAGGCTTTCCCCACAAGCAGCCTGTCCTGGTGCACCTGACATCTCTCCTCTACCTTCTCCTTTTCTTCCTAAGGAGGCTGCCAGATCAGGTGTCAGTCGTGCTGGCCAGCCGGTCCTTCCCTAGACAAGTCTTTACCCCTTTGTTTTGTATCCCCCATGGGTGCTAATCGTTCTGGCCCTAAACCAGGGCAGTTCGGTGGCCGGGCACGTGGGAGTGACGCCATGCTGATCAGAGGGGAAAAGAGGAACAGGAAAGTGGGAGGACTATTGGGTTCAGGAACTTCATCACAGAGGCTGGTCCCAATCATGGAAGAGCCCAGGAGCCAGGAGCCAGATAGCAAGTCCTGCCTTGTCCCTAGTGGGGACATGCCATCTGGCAGGCAGGTAGGGCCTGCGGATAATCAGTGCTTGGGAAGATACATGAATGAAGGAACAAAGAAATGGCCTGCCAAAATCTGGATCTTCCAGAATAGTCACTTGTTACTTCTGAGCAATACAGAGATCTGTTCAACCAGCCAGGTATTCCCCAGGTACCTGGAAATGTGAAGGTCAGCTTCCTTCAATGAACATCTCTCTGATAATGTTTGGCTGGAAGTGTTGTCACAGGGGATAGTGGGGTCTCAGGAGGGCTGTAGGGTGAAAGGAAGAGCCACCAAGGACAGCTCAAGGAGAAGCCAGGAGGCCAGGAGTTTAAGACACACACCTCTCCTCCCCGCCAGAAGCCAACAGCCAGGGGGTCAGCTCTATGGGGCTTGGCAAGCTCAGACCTCACGGGGTGAGGCCGGTGTTGGCATTTAGAGGACGCATAATGCAGTTACGAGGTTAAACAGGGAGCTGATGTTTGAAAAGCCACCCAGAATTGTCACTGCACAGACAGCAGCCTAATTCCAGGCCATTTTATTGGCAGGCAAGGTGCCTTCAATTCACTGTGTAAACCAGATTAGCAGGTGGTAGTAGGGGTAGAGGGGTTTTAAATGCTTTTGTCTGGTAACAGAAAATATCCTGCTTGTAAACAAACACTCAGATGGGACAGATCCAGCCCCATCTTCAGGAGTAGTTATGAGACTTGGGTCCACATAATCAGATGACTCCATGCCCCTGGCTGCAGCCATTGGTGGGTAGAGGGCCACACGACCTGAGCTGAACCAAGGGAGAGCATCCTTGGGACTTCGGCTGCAGTTGTGGGTGGGGGAGTTTGCTTTCTTTTCACGAGGATTCCCCAACTTTAAGGCCCGTGTAAATCTATAGCTGTCAAAGGCCAGCACATGGGGAGAGCCTGCCGGAGAATGAAACCTGCCCAGGGAAAAAAGAATGGGGAAATGAAAAAGAGCAAGACCCCTAGTGACTCATGGCTCAAAACCCTGGATCCAACCATTCCTGAAGACGGTTTTCATCTCCTTCAAACTTCCCTGGGACACGAGCCAGTAACTTGGCTTTTTTCTTTTAATTTCAGTTTCTATAACTTCTAACTAAAATCATTCTGACTTATACACCTGGCTTACTGGCTCAGGGCCAGGCTGAGAGGTTCACTCTTCGAGGGTCCTGTCTTCATCCTTGGGTGGCTAAGCAGGATTGGGGCAGGCAGGGTGTGCGCATGGGGGACAACACGTTACAGAAGCACCAGCCCCACGAGAGTGGGCTTGGGGAGCTCATGGCACCTCCCAGTTTACACTCTGTTGGCACAGAGAGAAAGCTCCAGAATTTAGCATTGGGCACACTGCATTCGAGTCCCCATCCTTCCACGTACCAGCTGTGTGACCCAGGTTGGTATTTAATCACCCGAGACCTTCATCTCCCCATCTAAAAAATGATAACAATAACATCTACCTCGTAGGCTTTTTGTGAAGTTTTAATGAGATCGGGAATATAAAGGACTTGATCCTGCGTCTGACTCACAGCGAGAGTCTGATAAATGCCAGTAATTTTATGTCACCGTGGTGTATCTGTCCGCGCGTGTTCAGCACTGGGAACAGAGCATCGTAGATTAGTGAAATACACACGTAAGGTCCTCACAATTGCCTTGCCACCAGTGATTTCAATCTTCTCCCATTCTCTTTTTTCTTTTTTAACCAGAGCTGCTAAATTGCCCAGCAACCAAATCTCCCAGCGGGGTAGGAAAGGAGGAGAAGGATCACAGGGCTGTAGCCGCTGGGCGAGGACTACTGGACCCAGGGACCACGTCCAGAGCTGCCTCCTGTTTTGGGGCTGAAGAATGGAGCATGAAGGGCCCTGCCTCATCCCTGCAAGTGACATCCTCAAAGTCCATGTCTCGGCCACTCCCCTACCCCAGCTCGGGCACAGAGGCGGTATGGAGAAGAAGCACCCACTTGGGTCCTAATGCTGGGTTCACAGTCAACTGTGCTTGGCTGGGCCTCGGTTTCCCCCTCTGTAAACTGGGAGGACCAATCAGATCGTCTCTAAGGTCCCTTCCAGCGAGGCGCCTTTGAGTTTGTAGAGCGCAGCCTTAATGCAGGATCCTCTATTCGGTTCAAAACAGTGCTCCCACCTACGGACTAGCGCTTTGCCGTCCGTCCAACATGATCGCACGAACCCTGTGTGGCAATTCACATTCAAATTAGTGAACATTAAATAAAACCTGAGAGTCGATTCCTCAGTCACACCAGTGACATATCAAGTGCTCAGTGGCCACGCGTGGCTGGTGGCTGCCATGTTGGATGGTGCGGAAAGAAATTTCCATCCCTGCAGAAGGTTCTGTTGGGTTCTCCTGGTCTAACTAGTCTTGCTGTTCAGAGTGGCGTCCACAGAACCAGCAGCACTGGCCCTACTGGGAGTTTGTTAGAGATGCAGACTCTCCATCCTACACCAGACCTGCGGGACGAGAACCCACAGCTTGGCAAGACCCCCAGTGACTGCAATGTTTCTTCAAGTCTGAGAAGCGCCGGTGGAATTATTCAGAACTGTGGGGGTGACCGCCTTAACGCCGTCAACACAGAGTAGACCAGCACAGAGCCCAGCAGCCTTAGAACGTGATACATCACAGCCTCCGGGAACCTGACATCGGCATGACTGTGCATCCGACAGCACAGAGGCTTCCAAATGGCTCAGCATTACCATCAATGTGAGGCGCAGGCATCACAGCCTCTATCAATGGCAACCACGTTGCTATAATGATACAAACGAGGTCACGGCTAAGTACAATACGCCATCACGGTTGCCAGGACCACAGTAACCTCCTGACAGCTACCCCCACCCCCGGAGATCCAAACTGGACTTGGAAAGGGGACTTCTCTAGGAACCCATCCTAGGAGGAGAAGAAACCCTTCAGGACTTAACAGCCACGAAGCTCTCAGGGGCTGGAGGGTTTGCTAAGTGTGCCTGGGATGTCTGATTCCTGCCGATGCTGAAATTCACAGCCAGCATCACGCTTCCATGTTGCCATGGAAAGTCTCCTTACCAACATCTCCCGAGCCCAGACTGAGACATCACTGCTCATCTCAGAGAACGGGAGCCCACCAGCTTGTTATGCACACTCGCTGAGAGGCTGAGGCCCTCTCACCAGGACGGGCTGGGCATCCCCAAATCCAGCTCTGACGGGAACATCCACGGACAAGACCATCTCAAGGTTGCCACGCCTCAAGATTATTAAGTGGTCTAAGAGAGGTTCCTGAAAGGGGTGTAAATGGCCCAGATCCATGGCCAGCAGTGATGTCTTCATGGCAACGTGTGGTTTGTGGCTTTTCCCCACTCCCGTGGTCTCTTGGCTGCACCCTCAAATATGGCCCATGGTGACGATAGCCACTTAAGCACTGGAGTTGTGAATCTTCGCAAGCCAGCTGTTGGCAGGCTGGAGGGCTCCATGGGCAGCTTTCAGGGGGGTCCCAAACAGGGTCATGCTCCTGAGGCCACTCCATCTCAAACCAGTCATTCTGGACCGGAAACCCCAGGCTGGGTCATTCACTAGACCTCAGACATGTCTCAGGACGCCTTACTCTGCCCCCTGGTGTCCGGGGCCCTAGCTGGCAGGTTGAGGCAGGAACAGAGGGCTCTCTCCTTGTGTGACCTCTTCTACGTAAAGGCTCCAGGGTAACTGGATTTCTTATGTGTCAGCTCAGGGCTCCCAAGACACGAACCAAGAAGCTCGGGGGAATCTGCACCAGGAGAGGTTCTCCTGCCTTGGATGACCCAGACTTAGGAGTCTCCCTGCATCACCTTCTCCGCGGTGACCAGGCAATTTACAAAGTCTGTCCAGCTTCAAGGGGAGGGGACCTAGGCCCCACCTCTCGAGGGAAGACTGTCAATGTCACATCCCAAGAACATGAGGGTGGGGCACCTACTGATGTAGCTTCTTTGGGAAATACAATCCGCCCCCCAATAATCTCTTCCTTAAAGAGGAAATACAAGGGGGCGCCTGGGTGGCTTAGCTGGTTGATCAACGGACTCTTGATTTTGGCTCAGGTCATGTTCTCAAGGTCGTGAGATCAAGCCCTGTGTGGGGCTCCATGCTGAGTGTGGAGTCGGCTTGAGAGTCTCTCTCTCCCTCTCCCTTTGCTCCTCCCCCGAACGCACATGTGCAATCTCTCTCTCTCTTTAAAAAAAAAAGAGGAAATACAAAGGTTGAACACCATGATGGCTGTAGTCACTTGGGAAAAGTGCTAAGCTTGTGCCCAATTCCACAGACACTGACCAAGCACCTTCTTTGTCCTAAACACCACGTGATGCTCTCAAATATCCCCGACCAGTTGGGAGATGGGCCAAGTCCCTGAATGGTTCTAATTCAAGGGGGGGGGGGAGGTGACAGAGACAAGAAGAGGCATACGTGAGGAATTCTGGGAAGCAGGAGGGAGCGATGGGTGGCCCAAAGCACAGACATGTGGACGGACAAAAATAACAGAAGCCAAAGCCCTTTGCGACCCACCGAGGGCTAATATTCTGGTGGTAGCCGAACAATGGCGAAAATGCCGGAGAGATGAGAAGACACTTGAAGCTCTCTTTTCCTCTTGCTGTATTCCTTCCCCAAATCCATGATCCACTCATTCAACCAGTCCGTCATCTATCTGATGACAATTGATGGCGTGTCGATCCACGCCAGGCATTCTGAAAAGCCGCAAGATGAGCAAATCGGCCTGGGCCCTCCAGGGGGGCTGAAATGCACACTTTAAATAACTGACCCAACCAGGCGCAGAAGGAGGGAAGCAGGCAACACACCACCACCATCCCCACACCCCTGCTGTTTTCCACTGCGGAATCCGCAGTCAGGCTCTGGAAAGCCAACTCCCACCCACTGGGGCTGCCGATCCCCCCCACGCCTTGGAAAATCCCGGGTAAGCACAGCCTTCCTCCGCCGCCTCCTCCGGGAAGGACGCCAGCCCCCAGCCTCTGGGCGTGGCTGGGCGGTCATTCCTTTTGGGCCCCTCCCCCGGCCCCTGCCTCCCTCCAGGGCGGGCCTCCGCGGTGAGGATGCCCACGGCTGCCTCCAGTCCCTGCCTCCCCACCACGTGGGGGTTAACATTTTCTAACGCTCCCTGCAGGGTTTGAAGTGCAGCTGTTAGTGCCATTTGGAAATTGCTTTTTCAAATTGCTCAGCTGCCTCTTAGAAACGACCACAGTGCCATCCTCTGGTGGAAGTCCGACCCCACTTGCCGCAAGCTTCCCTCGGCGGAGGCAGTCGGCTTTACAGGGACTCCTGGCGGTGGGGGGGCTTCAGAAAAACAGCCCCGCTTCCGATGGGACCTCACTAACCCTCCCGTAGCCATAGAAGGGGAATTCTGGAAATTGAGAGCCAGGTATCTGGAAACTTGGATCCTTGAAATAGAGAAAACAAAATGCTCCTGCAAGGAATTCAACCCTGGGGCCACGCTTGGGGAAGGAGGGGCGGGGGCTGGAGGCTCGTTCCTGGGACGCGGATTCACTGGCCCGGGAGCAATACTTGAAGGGGCAAAAGTGAGCACGGCCAGGGGTCTGGATTGGAGCTCAACAGTTTGCATTCAAGCCTCCTGCCAGGGGGAGAATAAAAGAACGAAGAAAAAAATCCACGTTTACCTGTAAACGTGATGCGTGTTTCAGTCCGGAACTTTCTCAACAAGTGAATTTTATATTTGTGTTAGAACGTGAGAGTAATGAATTTCCACATTCATATATTCGTCTTTCCAGATTCATTCATTTGTTCACTTAATGCATATTTTATACCGCCGGTGCTGGTGTCAGTGCTGAGAATCCAAAACAGACAAAAATTCCTACCTTAGTGGAGTTTGCTTTCTGGTAGGAGGAGACGGACGACATAAAATACGTAAGTGGCATGGAAGATGCTAAAGAAAACAATTACAGCAAAGAAAGATGATAAGGAAGGATGGCTGGATGGCAGAGAGGAATGGGGCAGACCCATAGAGATGCGCAAAAATTAAGAGAATCACCTCAAACCTGATAGATGGAGAAAGAGGCCTCAGTCCCTGGCTCTCCAGATCCGCTCTGATGCAGGGCCACCCTGTTGCACAACTCTAGAGGTCACCATGCACATCATAGTCCATGCAATCGGTGCCTCTGGAGTTGCACAGTGCACAGCTTGTTCAACTGAACATGGCAGTCCTGCCCCAGCTGTATTTTATTTCTGTAGCCAGATGTCGATGGCATTGTCGGCTGTATCTTCATCATAAACCTTTTCCTTGACCTAGCACAACAGGTTTCTGGTTTTTTTTCCAAAGACTTTTGCCCAAAAACAGAGGCTCAGGTGGCAAAGACTACTATGTTGGCCCCCACTCGCTTGATTGACTGACAAACTCTAAGACCATCAGTATCTCTGTGTTATACATTTACAGGGAGCATTATTCACCTCGGGATACTGGACCTATCTGTTTGAGGACCTGAAAAGCAAGTGCCCATTATGTGTTATTGATGGGGGAACAGGCCGTCCTCGTCTTTGATGGAATTCACCATGATGGCTTCTTCCGTATATGGGTAGGGTTTGTGCTTTCTACACCTGTGAAAAACAGCACCCTGAGACTCTCTACTAGACAACTGGGAAACTAGTTCAGTACGGGGTGGAGTGGCCCCTGGGGCCAGGGATTTTCATTCAGTACCGAGTGGCTGGCTGGTACCATACCTGGGATGATCTCAATCTTGCCTTTAAAGCAAACTCATCTGCAAACATCTCGCCATCTTTTCTCTGGTGCCTGGCCGCTCTGCCTGGGGGAGATGTAAAAGAAAATCCATTGCCAGACTATGACCACTGATGAACACCTAAACAGAGAAAGGCCTGTTGGTCAAGGATATTTGAAAATCATTTCCCTCTGCCCATCTTCTTCCCTCTCTAACTGCCTAGAGCCTGGGGTCCCCCACATTTAAATCTCCCATCTATCCATGCAGCAGCTCCTGAAAAGGAGTGCTTTAACAACGATCTTATATTTATTCACATTTCACGTACCATCTACATTTTGAATAAAGTATATTCGCCCAAAAAAATGCCTCCATTTATTCTAAGCACATTGGAAAGCTCACTGTTTGCATGCCTGGTGGTTTCCTGAATACCTAGAGTGCCGTCCTCCTCTCCAGGCTGCCACGAATACATCAAGTAATTTAATGCTGTTTTTAATAAATGGAAAGATCAGAGCGCAATTCAAATGCTGTGGCATCAGGCATTTGTGTGATGGAGGTAACATTTTCCTCAACAAGATACATCTCTGTTTCCTGCGGTCATTATTAAAACCAGAAATTGAGTTGTGCGTTGCTGGAATCAAACAGCAGCAGAGACGTATTGCGGATTCTAAGAACGAAAGACATTGTGTCCGCTCTCAGAGACAGCGTGAGTGTGACCTGGTATCAGGTTCTGTGAAGTCTCAAGCAGCGGTTCTCAGAGTGGCCCCAGACCAGCCACAGCAGCGTCGCCTAGGAACTCGTGGAAAGTGAACATTCTCGAACCCCACTCCACCCCTACTGACTCAGAAACAGCAGGATCTGTGTTTCTGCCAGCCCTCAAGAGATGCTGTTGGATGCTCGTGTTTGAGAACCAGAGAGTTCTAGATATTGGAACTCTTTAATAAGTGGCAGTAAGTTATTGCTTAAGGAAGGCACATCAAGTTGGGATTTTTTAAAATATAGTCACAGTCTCTACAGAGAAGTGAATGTTCCCAAGCAGGGGTAACTGACAGCAGGAAAATCTTAACCATATTGGGCTTTGGAAGGGTCTTTTATTTAAAAAACATTGCTGAAGTCCCTGCACTGTGCCAGGAAGTGGGGATTTGGGGCAGGTAAGCAGCAGTCCCTGCCTACTAGGGTGTCCGGTTTTGTAGGAGAGAGCCCGAGAATCCTGGGAATAGTTAGATGTCCTAAGTGTTAACTCAGAGATGTGGGCTGACCGTGGAAATGAACAAGGAGGGAGGCCTCACCCTGGCCGGGGCAATCAAAGAGGTCTCCACAGGGGAGGAAACTCTTGAACTCAGCCTTGAAAGAGCAAAAGGAGCCTGTTAAGGAAATCATGACAATTACCTGTTGGGCAAGAACTACATGTGAAAAAGGATCTGAGGGGCCCAGGGGGCCCTAAGAAATATGTGGTGGGTTTGGCTGCTTTAAAACCATGTTCTAGGCCCAGTGAAGGGCACCACTGTGTGTGGGAGAGGTGTGCCAGGGAGCTCAGAATCACAACCCAGAATCAGTACTCAGACAGGTGACAGTCCTTCCACCCAGGAAAGATTTTAAAGAATTACCTGCTCATCAGATGCTTGTACTTTCTTTCATAATATCCCTGCTCGTCTCAGGCCACCTTCAGGTCAACCCCTAGCACTTCTGTATTCAGAAGGCCAGATGCATGCTGAGCAAGGCCCCTCACAGTGGGAGACAGGGGCACTATCATGAGGGAAAGAATGAAAATCAGGGACAAGAGAGCAGACATCCTATACTGGTCAGGAAACCTTCCTAGCACACCCACCAGATGGCCATCCAGCTCCACCATCTGGCTGAGACATTTGGGGTAGGTTACGTAATTTCTCTCTGCCTCACTTTCTTTGTCTGTAAAATAGGCACAGTAATCTCTAATTAATTGGGTCATTATGGAGATTAAAAGATTTAATATAGAGAAATAAGACAGTGCCTGCAAATAGTAATTATACACATGTTGGCTATTATCACCATCATCATCATCACCATCATATTCATCAGCAACAGGAGCATTCCCATCACCACCATCATCCTCACCACCATCCTCACCACCACCATCATCACCACCATCAGCATGACCGCCATCATCACTGCCATCATCACAACCACCATCACCACCAATATCATCCTCACCACCATCATCACCACCACCATCATCACCATCATTACCATCATCATCATACCATCATCATCACTGCCATCGTCACCATCATCATCATACCATCACCATCATCACCACCATCATCACCAACATCACCACTGCCATCATCACCATCATCATCATGACCACCATCATCACCATCATCAGCATGACCACCATCATCACTGCCATCATCACAACCACCATCATCACCACCATCATCATCACCACCATCATCACCACCATCATCATCACCACCATCATCACCACCACCATCATCACCACCATCATCATCACCACCATCATCACCACCACCATCATCACCACCACCATCATCACCACTATCATCACCACCACCATCACCACCACCATCATCACCACCACCACCACCATCATCACCACCACCATCACCACCATCATCACTGCCATCATCATCATCACGATCATCAGCATGACCACCATCATCACTGCCGTCATCACAACCACCATCATCACTGCCACCATCACTGCCATCATCATCACTGCCACCATCACTGCCATCATCACCAACACCATCATCATCCAGTCTGCTCAATCCCAGAGCCTGATGATTAGAGCTGGGAACACCAGGCTAATGGTATGACAGTAGCTGATCCCAGTGAAATGACAAATATAAGAAATATATTTTCTTCACCTCAATCCAATCCCATTCCTCCTTGGAAGCTTGCTCTCTACAACATCTCTACAAAGCGGTTGCCAGTCCATGTTTGATTTCCTCCCCTGGTGGGGAGCAGACGCCCTCCCCAGGAAGCGCATCCAACTGCCAGATCCAGCAATTTGACTCTAGGGCTTTAATATTTTGACAATTCCAAGAACATCCATGCTATCCTACTGTGGAATTACTTCTAGTGGTTAGAATAAATTGGAAAATAGGCCATTATCCTGCCATCTCCATCTTTCTTATGCCAAGACAAATTTCTTGCTACTCTTCCCATTGAGAAGAGGAGTCTAATGCTCTCCCTTTGGATCTGACCTTAGCGACTTGCACTTGCTTGATCGGTAAATATAGCGGAAGTGGCTTCTACCCAGGTCTCTTGAAACACTCTCGGAACCCAGCCATCACCTTGTGAGAAAGCACAAGAAGTCCCACAGAGATGCCCATGTGGAGAGGAACTGAGGCCCCAGCCAACAGCAGCAGCAGAACTCCAGCTGGCAGCCAGCACCAGTTTGCCAGCCATGTGAGTGCGCCATCTTGGAAGTGAATCCTCCAGCTGGTCCCCCCAGTCCGTCCACCCAGCTGATGCCATACGAAGCAGACGTAGCTGTCTCCGTCAAGTCCTGCTCACATTTCAAATCCATGAGCAAAGTAAATAATTATCACTGTTTGAAGCTTCTAAATTTGGAGGTGATCTGTTCATCTGTAATAAATAACCAACATATCCTGAAATCAATGAAACATCTTATCCCTTATCTGAGAAGCACCCTTAAGCTCCTCCAAAACACAGCATGAAAGGGAGCCACTAACAGCTGCTCTGAGTTGGCACTGGAAATTCAATATAATCCTAGTGTTGGTTAGAAGATTCTTCTTTACAATGAGGTATAACCTTGCTCTCCTTGACTTTATGCAGCCATTCAACAAACACTTGTAAGTACCCCCACGTGCCAGGCCCCATGCTGGAGACTGCGGAAGACAAAAACGAACCAGCCATCGTCTCAAGGAGTTTATGCTCTAATGGAGGAGATCTGAACCCTCCCACACAAGGTGATATGTTAACCAAAAAGAGAAGCATTATGAAGTTCTAAGAAAACTCAGAGAAGGGAGAACAAAGTCAGTGAACTGACTCCACAGGGATGAAAAATGAATTTCCCAAATGGAGAACAGGAGAAGGGTGATGGCGTGGAGGGAATGGGAGTCCACCAAAGAAAGGACCTGGCACCTTTAGGGATCGGTTAGGAGGCTGAGGGTGGAGGGAGCGAAGGGTGGAAAGCAAAGCATGGAGAGACGAGGCTGTGAAATTAAGGTGGGATCGGATCAAGAAAGGCTTCGTAAGCTCCGAGTCTGGATTTTACCTTGAACACAATAAAGAGCTAAGGAGGGGATTGCAGCAAGGCAGAGCAGAAGCAGGTATGCATTTCCAAAAGAACAGTCTGTCTGTAGTCATAAAATCAAACTGAAAGGAGAGCAAGCTAGGAATCTCTTTAATAGCCTGGTCAGGAGACGAGGGGGTCCTGAAACAGGGCAGTGGAGAGGCAGAAGATGTTCATTCGGAAAATTTCAAGTTCTAGTTGGAGATCGATGGAGTGGGGCAGAAAATCAGTCAAGGATGGTTCCAGATTTCTGGCTAGGGAGGTGCCACCCAACCACCCAACAGTGAATGAGCGCAGGCATGAGGGTGGGCAGACAGAAATCCCCTTCGGCCCTTTGGGACAGCTCTGACCTGGCCACTGGGACATCCCAAGCCCTAATTCCATTTCAACCATTCAAAGAAAGTCATAAAATCTCAAGCTTCTTGCAGGGGTATTTGCTCGGGCCTCCTCGTTCCCTTGGTCTTGTTTCTCCATTCCCAATAGGATCAGAACACATATCTGACTAATGGGGAACGTCTGTTCTCCTAAACCCCACGCCAAGAAAAGACAGACCCTGTTAAGGTTTTTAATATCTTTCTAAACGTCTTTTTTAAGGATTACAACATCAGCATATGGTGTTGAAAATATTTGAACATACATAAAAGTACAAAGAATTATACAAAAATCACCCATAATCCCACTCCTCAGAGAGATTATTACTATTTGGGGATATTCCCTTTCAATGTTTCTTCCGTTCGTACATATTTGCTTTATCTGATTAATATTGTAGTACAAGCATTTTCCTGGGTCTCTCGTATTTCCTGGAAAATATGCTTTCTAAATGGTTGAACAGAGTCCAACAGGAATGGGCCTAAATTAGGTTAATCCCTATAATTGGACACTTAGGCTGTTTTCATCATGCGTGTGTATGTTGTATTTGTATTTTGTTTTTATTCGTGCTGTTATAAAAACCTTATGTCAAGCATGTTTGTGGATAAATCTTGGGTGTTCTTTTCTAATTATTTCTCTAAGACAAATTACTGGAATGGTCCAAAGATTAAAGGATTTGAGCTTGTTGAAGTTTTGTCAGTCCTTATGACAAAGTCCTTCCCGCGATATCAAAGGCTGGTTTTGTTGGGTTCCCTTGCTTTCTGGCCTTCCCCGGTCAACTGTGGGGGGAAACACGTGGTCACACTTTGTGGAACCTGAAGTTTCTGGAAAACATTTACTGACTCTTTCTTGGTTGGAAATTTGAGACTCTTTCCTCCCTCCCCACCCCTCCTGGGATGGCCCTGCCCTGTGATTTACAACCAGCCTGAGCCGGCTTCGTGGCCACGACACTGTCATCAAGAGCTGTCCACCAAATGGAACACAACTCCAAGGTCATCCGGCCTCTGATCAAACACCAGGGAACAGTGGCCGTCTTTTCTGCCTCCAAAGGCACATGCTGCTTTAATAACACCTGAGAATGCTTTTGTGAAGTCCTTCTGCTCCCCAGAACATTCCTGTCAGGCCCGGGGCCTGGCCAGCTTATTGTCTGGGCCCGTCTTTCCTGAAATGTAATGGCCAGCTAGCCAAGTCTCAGGCCACCTCTACTGCTAGGCCCCCAAGCCCTGTGCAAAGACCCTGGGGCATGCTAACAGACTGGTGTCCGAGGAGCACGAACAGTGTGCCTTGACCCAGACTTGGACTCTCCATCCAAGGGCTGGGCGAGCTTCAGCGGGCTGTGTGCAAACCACCCCCTCTCGTCCTTCCTGCAAGATCTCCTTGGAACCAGACTCATTCCTTAGTAGGGGCTGTAGGATGATTTTAGTCTCAGTGAAGTTGAGACCAAGAGAGGAGAACTCTTTTCCAGGCATGCGCAGAATCCACACCAGGGGCTCAGCCGGCAGGGGAAGGAGCTGGCATGGGGAGGGGTCACAGATTCTCTGGACAGGACCATCCACCTTTTTTAGAGGTAAGCCTAGAAGGGTGGCTGGTAGACAATGGCACAACTAAGTGGAAACAGGCAAGGCATTAGTGAGGGGGGGTCACGTGGTTGTGTTCAGGACAAGGGGAAGTGCTTTCATCTCAGACTCCAGTCCAAGCTGGACAGAAGACTAGTGTTTCATTTTAGGAAGATCACTCAGGGCATTGAGAAGACGTGCTGAAGACAAGGTCTTGAAGCTGTAGGATGTTATAAAGGTGCGACAATTGCCAACGAGAGAGACGTTGACGGCCACACTGGAGACAGACGAGGGGATGGCGGCAAAGAGAACTCAGGAGACATCAAGGCACAGAACTGACAGAACTCGATGAATGGGGGACAGTCAGATGGGGACAGTTCATGGGCAATGACCTAAGACTACCTGCTGTCAAGTGAGCCTGCAGACCAGGTTAAGTGACAGGTGCATGGTGCTTAGAACAGTGTCAGCCTGAGTCACACTCATTAAGGATGAGGTCCTAAAATAAGTATGATTCAAACAACAGCATTTTTGCAAGTCTGCTGGTCAAGGCCAAACACAGGGTCAGGAATCAATGCGGAGACAACAGGTCAAGGCACAGAAAAGGACAGAAGTGCCCAAGACGAGCATGCAAGGAGACGGGGGACGGGATGGAAATGCAGGGCACCAACGCTAAGGAGTTGCTTGGGAGGCATTGGTGGAAAAGAAGAGCGAGGAAAAGCAGCTCAAGCAGAGCCAGAAGAGAATGCATCCCAAAAATAGGAAAAGCATTTGGGGAAGGAGAAAGGACCCCGTGTGGCTGATCAGTCCAATAAGACGAAGAGGGATCGGGGTCCATGGATTTAGCCTCAAAGAGGTCACAGGGCAGGATGTTTTCATGGTGAAGGTGAGATTGCAGTGAATGGAAATACAAGAAACTGTGTGCATGGAAGATAATCATCTCCACATTACATGTCAGGGAGACAAAGAGGCACAACTTAAGTGCCCAACCATAGGGGATTAAGTATGTCATGGTACAACTATACGGTCCTTTTCCTCGCCGCATTACATCATAACCATTATAAAACATCGCTATCACGCAGCAGAGTTATAAAGTAGAGATGGATTAACAGCGAACAAAGGAAGCCAAAAGACACAGGTGTCAAAGTAACACGGAATACATTTTTTAAGGGCCTGTGATGCCATAAAGGAAAAAACAGGAATGTGGAAAATGGCTACTTTATGCCTTAGCATGAGAGATTTGTGGAGACCAGAGAGTTCGAGAAGAACAACAAAGATGGCTCAGGGGCTAGCAAATATAATGGAAAACAAGCAAGCGTAGAATATGGTCCAAAGCATTATGTGGAATGCAGCTTTATGACTGTGTCAGGGATAATGGGGAAACCTAGCAAATGCACATTCTCACAAGGACTCTGTACTATAAATGTGTGCAATTCTCCACTTGCCAGAATGTTCCATGAGGCCTGGGAGCCTCGCTCCCCTGTTTTCTTTGGGATTCCCATGCCTAGCTCACTATCTTGCAGACCTAAAGAAGATGAGGAGGAAACATGGAAGATTATTATGATGATATTAAGTGAAAAAAACCAAAATACGTAAATATAGCATCCAAATTAGAATTGTGACCATTTAAACATGTGCACAGAGAGGGGAAAAGACATAAAAATTTTAAGACATCCAAATTAGAATTGTGACCATTTAAACATGTGCATAGAGAGGGGAAAAGACATAAAAATTTTAAAAGACATAAAAATTTTAGGGTCTGGGATTATGAATATGGACTTTTTTTTCTTTTCTTTTTTTCCCTAATTTTCCATCCTGGGTTTACCCTACTTTTATAGCATGAGAACGTATGCTGCAGACCAAACTTAGGCTGGGAGTGAACAGCTGGTAATCTCCCTTGTCTTTTGTGTGGCTTTATTTTTAAAAATTAGCTTCTCATCTGACTTTGCTACACTGGAGGTTGATAAAAATAGTCTGGGAGATGAGGTGTGGGGACGTTGGTAGATGATACCATGATACCCTCCCGTCTTTGAATGAATGTCTTCAAAACACGTCATGTCCATTTGGTCACTAAACCCTCAAAATCACTCTGCAAGGTACGTATCATCCCCATTGTTTGGAGGAGGAAACTGAAATCCAAGAGGTAAAGTATATTGTCCAAAGGCACACACCGATTTCATGGCAAAGTTGACACCAAGAGTTATTTTCTGACACCAAGCCTTATGTTCCTCTCCCACGGCACATTCTTCCGTGGGAGGACTGCGTTCCAGGGATGTCCCCAAGACCTGAGGCTCCAACAACTCAGTGTCATTAACCACGTAACCCAGATCTTGTGGCAGTGACAGGCCAATGACTGCAGAGCCTACGAGGGGCCGAAGGGAGCAAACACTTTCAGAACAAGGAGGCTGAGAATCTAAGGAAGAAGGGCTGGGGGCCCGTCAACTTCACAGCAAGACAGGGTCCCATCAGGTGTGTGTCTCCCACATTGCCCCTGCTGTCCCCTCTGTATGCTCTTGGACAGCCTCATTCCACAATAACCACTCCTGTTTATTGCCCCCATGGGGCACTGACTGCACCATCCTGGACACCCCTTCCCCCAGCCTGGCCCCTCGCCTGGATGGAACGATTCATGTTGAGGCCTTATTGCATTAAAACAGCTCCAAGGCCCGACTTTCCACATTTGCATCATGGGCATGGGGACTCCAGAAGACACTGGGTTAGCCTGGATCCCCACAAAAGCAGAGCCTGAGACAAGGAGTTGGGTACAGAGAGTTTACTCAGGGGATCATCTGATCCCAAGAAGCAGGAAAAAGTCAATGGGCAGAGGGAGGAGAGAAGGAAGGACAAACTGATAAAGAATGAGTTAGCAAGGTCACCATTATAGAGAGGATAACAGTTACCATGTGCTCTGCTGTCTCTTAGGGAAGTCAGCAAGGAAACATAGCCAGTATCACACTTTCCTGCACAACCGAAAACAGCCCACACTATCCAGACTCTGTCCAGACATTCGACCTCTGAGAAGCATCCAAAATGCTCTCAGAATTGTCCTCCAGAAGGACAGGGCCTGGGAAGTTTTTCCACAACGCCCCATCCCCACTGACCCTATAACATAACCTGATCAAGAGAATGACATCCCTTGGGGCGCCTGGGTGGCACAGCGGTTAAGCGTCTGCCTTCGGCTCAGGGCGTGATCCCAGCGTTGTGGGATCGAGCCCCACATCGGGCTCCTCCGCTAGGAGCCTGCTTCTTCCTCTCCCACTCCCCCTGCTTGTGTTCCCTCTCTCACTGGCTGTCTCTATCTCTGTCAAATAAATAAATAAAATCTTTAAAAAATAAAAAAACTTCACAAAATTTAAAAAAAAAAGAGAGAGAATGATATCCTGTTATTTTTGCCACGTGCTCTTGGTTAGAAGCAAGTCACAGGCTTCACCTGAGCTCTAGGGAGGAGATTCTACAAGGGCATGGCTCCCCAGACACCCCTTTCTCAACCGGGCTGTACAACATGGCCGCTCTTAACCTAGCTACACAATATAATCACCCAAGAAGTGTTTTTCCAAACCCAGCGCCTGGGCCACGGTCCAGAGACCCTGATGTAACTGTCCTGGCATGGGCCTGGGCGTCAGCCTTTCTAAGAGCTCCCAGGTGATTCCAGCATGGGGCCAGGGTTGAGAGCTCCAGGCTGGGGATATGGGGGAGGAAACAGAGTTCCCAGAAGGAAGAGGTCTTAGCCCAAGTGATGACTGTCAGCCAAAGCAAAACAGTCTCGAGTCCAGAGCAATCTCTATTTTTCATCCCCAGCAAAACTAGCCACCACCAGCTTCCTGCACAAAGTCCCTGTTTTTGGCTGCAGAGCCGTCTCGGGCCCCTGCACCTCACTTCTGGCACAGCCAGTCCTCTCCCCTGCCCACACCCTCCCATAGCCACCCATCCCTCTGTCTGCATACTCTCTTCTTCTACTGTTATTCTCATTCCCATCATATTCTCACTTTCCCCCCTTCACTTCCTGTATCAGGAGAAGCAGAGATCAGAGAAAGAGAACCACCAGGAGATGTGTCCATAGGGCTTTCACCTTGTGCACCTGTGGGAGCTGGTCATGTGGCCCATGAGAGGATGTTGTTTCCATGTCTGGTCCAGGAGCCTGAAGTCCACAGGGCAGGTGGTCAGGAAGGAAAGACGGACATGAAGGAAGAGCAAAGACCATCCCGCAACCCGTGAGGATGGGCCGCAACTCACACTGGCCTTCCATCCCCTCCGAGTCTCCCCCTTCAGTGGTGGGACTGATCTGCGGGAGAAGCTGCTCTTTCTCACATACCCGGCCCAGGAGTCAGAGAAGCCAGAACCAAGGAGGTGAGCGTGAGACCAGCACCCAGGGGCTGCAACAGGGCCCAGGGCCTGCTCCAACCTGCTGGGTGAGCCAAGAATGTGGCCGCTGCTCCACGTCCACCTTGTGGACGTCCCTTGTGGCCCAGGCTAGCCTGGGATGAAGCTGGGAAGGGGATTCCAGGAAACAAAGCCCCAACTTAGCTAAGTCAACACAGCCCAAATCCACCATCCTCCCCTCCACTTTCTCCTTTTCCCCTTTCCTCTCCTCTGTCTTTTGTCCCTGCAATATGGCAAGACCTTTTCAGTTGTGATCGTTCCTCTACGTGAATCTAAATATTTAATAACAACCTATGGGGGTTCAGCTTTGCCCTAGCACTATTGGCCAGGAGAAGCTACCTGCTAAAGGTAGCAGGGGCCAAGCCCCAACCACCTTCACCTTCTCACCCAGCCTGGAGGTGCTACAAGGGGCCCACATTGATCTAGCCCTGTTGGCTACCTCCCTGGGCCTCCCTGGGCCTCCCTGGGCCCTTCAGTCAATGCCAAGACCCCTCACCACCTCTCACTCTATCTAGGCCAATGTGGAAAAGAGTTTTCTTGGGTCCTGCAAAACTGGGACGTGGTCCCTGACCTGGGACTTGATGATATTTGCTGCTATGTGTTTCTTTATGTTCATACCTTTTGTGGATACCGGCAGCAGGCTGACTCCCACTGCCATCAGCAACGCTCACCTCCGAGAAGAGTTATAGACACAGTGAGCATCGGGTCTTGCAAAGATCCAAGGTTCATAAGCTATAATGAGGAAATTGAGGCCCTGGAGAGTCAAATGACTTGTCCAAGGTCACTGCAGGCAGGAAGCAAGAGATCCACGTTTCGGGTAGGAGTGTCCTGACTTCTGGCTGGGGATCTTTCTCCTCTGCAGGGCCACTCTGTGAACTAAAGACTCGGAAAGTCATGTCGTTCAGTCCCGAGGGCGGGCCGAGCGAGGCAGCCCTGCCCCAGACCTAGGACAGACGTTGCTTTGAAGTGAGGGTAACACCTCAGAAGAAAAATCTGGCTGCTCAGAAGGGATCGTTCGGAATTTGGGGCCTTGTTGTCGAATCCGCTGGCCTCTAAGCTCCAGCAGTTACCACGTGCTCTGGCGGCCCCGAGAGAGCTCCAAGATGAAACACAGCCGGCCGCCACACTTCCCAGCACAGCTGAAAACAGTCTGCAGGGGCCTGTCTGGAGCAGATCAGTCTCACTGGAGTGAAAAATAGCAGATGTCGGAGTTCGCCGGCGGCCCCAGGAAACCCGAGCCCTGCTGCCCTCAGCTCTGCCCTCGCAAATCATCCTTGTGCAAATCACTCACTCATGCAAGGCAGCCTCTTGGCTCCCGGCTTCCCCTCGGCTCTGGAGGCCCGGCTGCGGCTGCCAAACAGGTTTGCAAGTTGGAAAGGAACCCGAGCATCCCCTCAGGGCCTCCGGGAGGGCTTCTGGCTCCAAGTCAAAGACACACAGACTCTAGGACAGCCGAGCTCGCCTGGACCCTTGGGGGCCTCTGGTCCAGCTCCACCAGCCCATGGATGCGGAGACTGAGGCCCTGGCTCCGCAAGTCGGCTCTAGGGCTTTGACAATGCCCCTCACCAGCACCAGCCTGGGAGAAGCTCAGAGCTCGGTGAGGTTTGTGCCTTCTTTAAATCCCTTCTGTAACAGCCAGGGATGAGTGGATACAGAAGATGGTTGGATGGACAGACAGACAGACGGACAGACGGAAAGGGAGACAGACACGGAGAGAGATCGACAGAAGGAAGGCAAAGAGAAGAAACTCACTTTGCCCCATGGGACTAGTAGCAACTCTTGGGGTGGCCTCCACTATGATTCTTTTCTCCTTGTCTCCCAGGCCCAAAGGCGTTACCGGAGCCTGGGTTGACCTATCGCCAGGGGTCACCTCCCTGAGCTGCCAGTGTCAGGGCCTGGGACCCTCACCACCACGCGCTATGCCTAGGGATTGCCATGGCAAAGGCCTGCCCAACAAGAATTTTCCCTGTGCGTTCACCTTGCCTTTGGAATCTTCCAGAGCTTGCTTCCCAAACAGACCTGCCCTTCCTCACTTATTCCTCAGACAACTGATGCCAACTTGACCATGTCGGCTGAGGCCAGGCCCCTCTGAATTTCCTCCCCTAACCCCCATTTACTGCCACCCTCCCAGAGCACAGCTCCTCCAAAGATGCTCCCTCCCAATGCAGGTCAGAGCGGCAGGCTGGTGTCAGGGACAGATGCATGGAATCCCACGAGCAGGGTAATTTGCAGGGAATCCTGTGACCCTCACCTATCAATGGGGGATATAACACCCAGCGTGGTTAGGCGGATGGCATGAGATTAAGGGCTTAGTGGAGAGCTGCGCTCTCACAAAAGGGCTCGACAAACAGGAGACACTTCTAGGAAAGCACCCAGCATGAAGCCCATCGGAGCAGATTCGAGGCCGCTGTGAGTATTATGGGCTGTCCTGCCAGGGCACGCGGCCTCTGCAACCAGGACCACATCTGGCACGTCACAAACCCTCCCTGACCGATGGGCTAGCGGCTGCTTCACGGTTTTCTCCAGCACGCACCCGTTAAGGAAAGGAAGAACTGGCTTGGATTTCTTCGCAGCAAAATGGCCAACTTTGCGAAGCCCGTGGGGCGGAGCTTTCTCCAAGAGAGCCCAGTTTCGGTCTCGTGTACAAATCCCTGCAAATCATTACGCACTCCCCGCACTGCACTCCCTGTGATGGCTTGGCATAACTCCAAGAGCAGAATACGGAGCCGGGGGCCGTGCCTCTGCACCAGCGGCTGGGGGAGGCAGGGAGGGGCGCTCCATCACAATTGTACCGGAGTAGGGGGCTAGCTTGTGTCCAAGAAGCATGATCTTTAATCTGGAGCTTTAAGGAAGCGGGGAGCGGGGAGGCACTCAATGGAGAAGAACTAAGAGAACATCAAGTATGAACGATAGACGATTCCTTTCCACAGCTATCTATTAAGCGCTTACTGAGTGCCGGGCCCTGTGGGACCCTAAAGGAATCTATGGTCTACACACCATACAGATACAGACACACACGGATCATTTCTCTCTGGTGCATTCTGAGAAAGGGGGCTAGGGACGGAAAGGGGCGGAGGGACACTAGTGCAGCCTGGGATTCACGTCCCTCGACAAGTCACCTGGGCTGCCACAGAACCACCAGGGAACCCACCGGACACACGGGTGCAGGTAAGCACCATGCACGTGCCATCTGGATCCTGACCCCACATCCTCTTTGCCACATCTTTCCCTCGGGCTGCCTGGGCACCCGGACCAGCACTCTCCTAAAGCAGGCAGGCCTCTGGAAGGCAGGTGGGCTTCCCAGACTCCCTCGCTCCCTCAGGCTCACTGTCTGATATGCACGCGTTCCCATGTGACCCGCTGCGGCTTCTCCTCACGGGACTTGTCTATTTCTGCCTCTGTATTTTTCACATCTGTGCTCTGTTTCACGTTGCTGAGTGGGAGGCTGTCCTTCCTGGGGAAGCAGAGCTCTCCTTTCCCACGTCTGCACTTGGCTTTGGGACCCCCACATTCTCTGTGCTGACCTCCACTTCCCTGGGTTCCAACAACGTGGGATCCCTTAGATTCCACTTCTCGAAGCTACACTCGTCCTCTTTGGCCACCCGCCTTAAAGGAGAAATCTCAGAAAGACACCACCCGGACCTCAGAAGGGATCTCCCTGATGGCACCTGCCCTAGACCCCTCCAGCTCTTCTAGGCAACCACCGTTCTGGCCCATGGTCAGTCCTGGGACACCCTGGCTGTCGCATCTCTCTGAGGCCCTCACCTCTGAGGTCTTCAGCAGGTTGGCCCTCGAGAAATTTTAGCTCTCCAGCCTTCCCTTGCTCACTTCTTATAGAAACCCTTTATCCGTTCCTCTGCTGCCCCAGTTCCCCTGCTCCTTCTGCAAGAGCTGGCATCTGATACTCCCCTGAGGATGGAACCTCAGACACAAACATACCAGAAGATCATCAACGCTTACCCAGCTTGCTACCTAACTACCTGCCCCAGGCTGCAGGTAAGTTTCGGGCACCTTGGTTTGGGGCAGGTCAGTTTCAGGCAGGTCAGTTTCAGGCTATAGGTCAGTTTCGGGCTATAGGTCAGTTTGGGGCTAAGGGTCAGTTTCGGGCAGGTCAAGCCTGCAGGTGGGATGTAGGAAGAACAGAAAGAAGGTCAGAGAGAAGTGTGCAATGGGGAAAATGGGGAAGAGGCTCCGGTGGGAGCACGAGGGCAGGGACTGGAACCTCTGCGCTTTCTTCAGGCTCTGAGACGGGCTCCTCACCATAGACACAGTCTGAGTGGCTTCTTGCAGCCCTTCTGGCTCAGAGGTCAGGCCTGCAGCTGCAAGGTCTGCTTAGCCACCAAGGGGCCAGCTGAGGGTTGCCTCCAAAAGTGTCCCCTTTCGGGACCCAGATGACTCTGAGCCCTGGCCCAAAACAAAAATAAAGGAGCCTGTCAAGGCCCCAGGCATCTCATCACAGGCTCTCGGTGCAATTTGTTCCATAAAACCCCAGGCAAGATGGGAGGAGAGTGGTCCACAGAGGCCTTCCCGACCAAACACCTGCAACCACAATGACTAGTACCCAGACTGGTGTCATTCGTGCACCTCGATCCGAGGAACATTCTCCCTTCCCAACCGCAGATCGCTCAGTTTGCCTTATGAAGTGTTTTCCTTTCCAGTTGCATATCTAATACACGTCCACCGTCAAACACTTGGAAAAATCCAAAAACAAAAGAGAGAGCATCACCGGAGTCTCCTAAAGCTCTCTCTGGATGGATCCTGGGTGCTTCTAGTCAGCGGTCCACCCAGGGGGTCCCATGGCTCTCAGCACAGCTCCTGCCGGGGACGAGGCCCTCTGGTCGTTCTCACCTATGCTTTCCTGTCCACCTGCCCCTTACGCTGGTCGTCACTGTCACCAGAGAGGAGTCTGCAACCTGCCTGGCAGGCACCTGAGGGCGGTCCCGGGGTCTGCCCAAACCCCACCCACTGCTGGCAGAGGGAAGACCATGCCCTACGCCCCGTCCTCAGGGTCAGCATTGAGTAGGGTCGTGCACCCCCCCCCCTCCAAAAATAGCGTGGGGGCAGTTGGGTTTGTCCAGAAGCATTTGAAAAGTAAGGCTCCATCTGGGCCCCACAGTGCGGCCTGGCCCGGCCGGCTATTGTTTGCCGAACTGGGAAAATAGCCACAGAGGCCCTGCTATGCCTCTCCCGCAGAGATGTTTAAAAGAAGTTGGGCTGGGGCGCCTGGGTGGCTCAGTCGGTTGAGCATCCAATTCTCAATTGTGGCTCAGGTCGTGACATCAGGGTCATGAGATCGAGCCCCCACGTCAGGCTTGCGCTCAGCGTAGAGCCTGCTTGAGATTCTCTCTCTCCCTCTCCCTCTGCCCCTTCATCTGCTCACTCTCTCTCTCTCTCTAATAAATAAATAAATCTTAATAAAGATAATTATTTTTTAAAAAAGGAAGTTTGGCCAATTCTCTCCCCTCCCCACCTCCTTCCTCCCGTCTATGACCCCCACCCTCCATCCCGCCGAAACTCCTTCCCACAGATCTGCTCACCCCCGCCCTGCTCTCCACCTGCAAAACGTCCTCATCTGAACGTACAATTGAGTCCCTGGCTTCTCCTTCCAGTCCCGCCACCCTCAACCAAGGGCACATTCGCAGCCTCCTTGTCCCTTCTCTACATCCTCCAAGGCTGCAGGCGACCCCGTGTGACTCTTGAGGCTGGGGCATGAGGGGCCATAGAGCTCTTGACCAGCTGCCTGAGGGCCATGCACCTCGGAACAATTGGTACACCCAGCTGTCCTGAGCCCTGCACACTGAAGGCACCACTTGGAGACAGACGGATGCCCGAGGACGGTGCCCAGAAGGAGGGTCAGACAAGCAAAGCCCTCAAGGTGGCCTCACTCCCCTCCTGCCCCCTCCCCGCAGGCCCTGGCCCCTGCCATCTGCAGTCTCTCACCTCCCACCAGCTCCTGCCTCTCTCGGCTTTCTGATGCTCTGTCCCTGGACCCCTCGGCCGTCCAGCTGGGCCCCGCTCCTCCTCTGGCTTCTATTTCTTCACCGCCTGTCCCTCGGGGCTCCCTGCGGTCTGGCCACGTGGAGCCGGGACAGTGTGCAGGAGCTGGGGGTGCGTCTGGACACCGCTGCCTGGATCCAGGTGACAAAGGCAGGCACGGTGGGGACAGAGAGAGCGGGAGAGAGAAAACACTGATTACTGATGGGATGGGGCACTCGAGAGAGAGGAGCCCAGCAGGACCGCCAGGTCTGTTTTCTCAAATATTAGTGCCATTTTTCAAGAGGACACAGGAGAATGTCCAGGCTCAAGGGGTGTAGGAAGAACATCTGTTTGACCTTGCTGCCTTTTCTCTGACCCCTCCCTCTGGCTTCCCCAACCCCCATTCCAACTGCCCCCCTCCCCAGCCACCCATTCTGGGGCCAGCCCAGCCAACAGCCGTTGCTCTCTGAGGGTTCGTTGCCCATGGCTTCATGTGCCCTCTCTCCATTTAGAGAGTCCCAGAGACCCATGAGGCTTCCAGCCCCCCAGTTTTCAGGGGTGGGGACATGCCTTACAGAGCAGGGGTGTCAGACTCAGGCAATTCCGTGGCAGCAGCCACTCCAGGCTCTTCCACTCATAGCTCACCCCACGAGAGGCAGGCTTCGGGTCTGCGTTTTAACCTGGAGGCCCAGGACAGGCCGAGGGAGATGCAAGGCAGGGGCTCTCAAACTGGAAAGTGCATGGACGTCCCCTGGAGGGCTGCTTCCCACAGGTCACTGGGTCCCACCCCCAGAGGCCCTGACCCACGAAGTCTGCGGTAGAGCCCGAGAATCTGCATTTCTAGCAAATTCCAACTGCCGCTCCCGGCACTTCAAGGATGAGGGAGAGAAAGCGTGGTTGCATCAGAGGGTGCTGAGAAGGGAGGAGTCTGCTCCAATTTCAGGGAGCAGGAACTCCGCGTTCGTCATCCTTGTCCCCCCACCCCCACCCCACTCAGGGCGGGACACATAATGAGTCTTCAGTGAACACTTACTGAATTGATAACCCATCCATCAGAAAATCAAGGCCCAAAAGTCCAGGACCGGCCTCCTCTCTTTGGGGCGGCAGGAGGCCGCTTGGGGTCAGCTCCGCCAGCCGGCTCCACTCCTCAGCTCCTGTCGCCGGGGTTCAGCGGGAAGACTAGAACCATCTGCACCCCACCCCTTCCCCTTCCTTTCCCCCTGAGCTGGGAGCTGCCTCATTGACATGCAGCCCACACAGCTGCGGGGCTCACTTCTGGATCACTGAGAAATGGGTCCGATTTGAAAATGTCAGGAGCTCGTTAGCAATTCCAATGGCCACAGCAGTAATTACGCCTTTCCATGCTTCAGCGTGTTACACAGCGTCAAAACTGACACAAACGCCTGGTTTTATAATATCACGGCCTGGAAATAAATGTCCAAAATGATATGAAAATGTACTAGGAAGAGATTAATAACTGTTCTTCCAGGAAGAAAGATAGCCCTTTTCAACCAGTATAGTATCTATTTTTTCCTCTTAAAAAAACCTCTTTGATAGCATCTCTCCTTGAGGGGAACTGAATTATATTATCACTCACAGGCAGTAATCAGTTCTGTCAGCTGCAGGGATGAGCTGCTGGAAGGAGGGGGGGGTGTGCAGGAAGCTTTGGAGGGAGGCAGTTCCAAAGGGCGGGCCCGGGAAGGGAGCCCCTACCCCCACCCCAGGGTTCTTCTGCCCAGAATAGACAGAACCTGGATCTGCTGATTTATGAACACCTTATTACCAAGGAGGAAGGTTGGACAGGGGCGAGGTGGCTTCTGTTTCCCCAGTTCCAGCAAGGACTGTCTCTCTTAAGGCTCAGTCGGTGAGCAGGAGCTAGGAGATGCAGACCGGAAGAGGAGCCCAAAAGGTGACCACTTCTGGAGCCCCCTGCCTGGAAGGTCTCACAGTCCAGCTGGGTGCGACAGAAAGAGGGCCTGCCTTCATGCTAACTGTGGGCCAGACCTTTAGATGTATTACCTCGCCGAATGATCTCTACAGCCCCAGCAGGTTGGCATAACCATCCCCATCTTACTGATAAGGAAACTGAGGCAGGGTGATGTAGGAGTCACTTTGCCGAGGCCACACAGGTAACAGCGGTATAAGGTCTGAATCCTGAGCTGCTCCTTCTGGCTGCAAAGACCCGTCTCTCTGTCCCAACACTCAGGATTGCTTCCAAGGCTGCAAATACTGAAGGCCACACAGGGGCCCAGACAGGAAGCAGATGTCTGAGCCGGAGGCAGCCGACTTCAAGGAGGCATCGCAGCCAGTGCTGGGCTGGATGAAAGAGCAAGATTAAAATGAAGTGGCAGTGGGTAGGAGGTGGTGCATGTGGTTGGAAAAGGACCACACAAGGGATCCTTCTGGTGATGGAATGGCTCTGTCTGTCTCTTGACTGTGGTGATGGCTACTAGAACTTACACGTGATAAAATTGCAGAGAAGCAAACACACACACACCTAAGTACGTGTAAAGCTGGGAATAACTGAACAAGGTCAAGGCCAATTTCCTGGTGGTGAGACTGTACTCTAGCTTGCAAGACGTTGCCATTGCGGTGAATGTGGAAAAGGGTATACCAGCTGTCCAAATTTTTTCCCACACTGCATGTGCATCTATAATTATCTCTGAATAAAATAGTTAATGCTTTAAAAAATTAAATGGGGGAGGGGGCGCCTGGGTGGCTCAGTCGGTGAAGTGTCCAACACTTGATTTCGGCTCAGGTCATGGTCTCAGGATCCTGGGATCAAGCCCCATGTCGGACTCCGTGCTCATCAGGGAGTCTGCTTGAAGATTTCTCTCCCTCCCCCCCAGGATTCAATTCTTGCCTCTGCCCTTTAATCTTGTTGACCTTCAGGTAAAGTGTCTAACATTTATTTGCTCATCTGTAAAATGGAGCTGGTAATCCCTACACCCAGGGATTTGGAGGTTTCAGGGAGAAAACATCTGTAAGGTAGGACGCCCAGCACATGGCAAACGGCAGCCACTGGTAGTGCCAATTGGTGATTCACCTGGATGAAGCTGGGGGACGCTGAAAGGAGCTCCTCATGCCTTACAGGAGAAGGGGGCCTGGCTCACTGAGAAGAAGTCATCTGACGTATGTGTGGAAGAGGAGGGAAGGGACATTCCCGTGTGGTGCAATGATTCATTGGGATTTGTCTGGGGCCCACCAGAAGCTGTCAAGAACTCAATTTGCATGAAGTTCTCTCAACTTCTTGAGACAGATAGTAAAAAAATAAATAAAAAAAGATCTGAGACCAGGAGTTAGACTATCAAATGGAAGAGGGGAAATGACGGGAACCCAACCCCTGCCTGGAACAGCAAGGATCTCAGCCTGGTTTGAGGTCCAGAAGGAGGGCTCTGAGTGTGATGAGGACCAATGTCAAATGTCAGCCCAGCACCAGGGAACTTACTCTAAAGGTCCTGGCTCTCATGACACCCCTGGCTTTTTTACTCCCTGTGCTTCCACCAGCCGCCAATCAAGGAAAGGAGCTCCAGTGTTCCTTCCCTATTCCCAGCCCTGGTCCTGTACTCAGTTCTGTACACACACACACACACACACATATACATGTCATACACACTCACACACACACATGCAATCAGTTACACACACTCCCATTCATATATGCACACACGCATATACATATCACACGCATGCATGCAATCACACACACATGCATATGCACATACATATACACACATATGTACATGTGCACACACTCCATCCTGCACCTAGACCCCTTGCTTACACCCCATTTCCAGCCTTAACTTGTCCCATGGGTTACACACTCAGGACCGCATGACCAGCCTGACCTCGTTTAGATACAGATGACCCTTGAACAATGCAGGGGTTAAGGGCACCAACCCCCCTGCACAGTCGTAAAACCACATATAACTTTTTTTTTAAGATTTTACTTATTTATTTGAGGGGCGCCTGGGTGGCTCAGTCATTAACCGTCTGCCTTCGGCTCAGGGCGTGATCCCAAAGTCCTGGGATCGAGCCCCACATCAGGCTCCTCTACTGGGAGCCTGCTTCTTCCTCTCCCACTCCCCCTGCTTGTGTTCCCTCTTTCGCTGTCTGTCTCTTTCAGTCAAATAAATAAATAAAATCTTAAAAAAAGAAAAAAGATTTTACTTATTTATTTGAAAGAGCTAGAGAGAGCATGAGTGGGGGAGGGGAGAGGGGGAGAGAGAAGCAGACTTCCCGCTGAGCAAGGAGCCCAAAAAGGGACTTGATCCCAGGACCCCAGGATCATGACCCAAGCAGAAGGCAGACGCTTCACCGACTGAGCCGTCCAGGCGCCCCACCACGTATAACTCTTAACACCAAAAAGTAACTATTAACAGCATACAGTTGACTGGAAACTTTATCAATAACATAAACAGTCAATAAACACACATTTTGTATGTTATATGTATTACTACCGTATTTTTACAATAAAGTAAGCCAAAAAGTAAATATATTTACAATACTACACTGTATGTATCCAAAAAATCTGTGTATTAGCAGACCGATGAACTTCAAAGCCATGAACACAAGGATCCACCGTAATGGCTCCCTACCCTCTCCTCTATGTTGCCTCAGCCTACCCTCAGTAAACACTATCCAAGTCATCTTAGTTTCGGAACTTGCTACCATGACACCTAAACTCCACGGATGTCCCCACTGGTCCCACTACCAAAGCCCACCTGAAAAAGAGGATAGGATTGACCAAGTTCGGTCAGGAGATACTGGACAGCTTGGAATCCCAGCTGCGAAACGTGGTGGGGGAGCAGAGGGAGGAGGGTGCCCAAGATCACATATTTAAGTGATTGGTAACTGCGGGACCTTGGCCCAAGGGAGCCAAGACAAGCCAAGGCAGACCTGGGTGCGGTGGCACCCTGTGCCCTGTCTTCACGCTGTGTGACCTCATGGCAGGGCCTTCCAGCCTCTCCCAGGAAGGGACGCCTTCCCCCACCCCAGACCTGGGAAGAGGTGACAGGCCCCAGGAGGCATTGGTGGGGCTCCCAGGCGTCCAGCCACATCTTCACTGCAGAACGGAGGCGTGCAATGAGAGGTGGGAAGTGGCGCTGAACAGAGCATCATTTCCAAAGCAAACCAGCAATCTTCAAAAGATGGGAATCAGCAAGATTAATGAGGCCGATTATTGCCAGCTGCTTAAAGGAACTTGAAGGCTTTCGATGTCAGTACGTTTATGATGACAGAGTAATTAGAGCTAATTAAGAAAAAATGAAGCTGAGAAGAGCACAGTTGGCTCATGCTGGCTGAGTGTCAGGGTGTTTCGGACCCTCTCTGGGGTCCCCGGAAGCACTCTCACGGGAGCAGCCTGCCGCTGCTGGCCCCCTCTGTTTGGCCTCTAGAAATTCAGGATCCACTGAGCAAGGACGGAGCCCATGGATGAGGTGAACCAAGGTTGATAGGATGCAGTGGGAGTGGGAGGTCCAGTTTCATCTCAAATCAAAGCTATTTTGTCCAGATGAGAACCAGTCACTGTTCCAAAGAGTTTCTCTTTCAACCAGGTAGATGGGGGTCACAAAAGGTAAGCTAAGAGAAAGAGCTCTTGGTCGGTTGTGTCCCACGAGGATTGCCCAAAAAAGCTGCAACCTCATTGGACACATGCAACCCAAGGCGTAAGCAGATGCAACATGTTGCAATGGACTATGGTCACATGATAAGCGGCTTTTCTAATGGGTGGATGGACTGCCTGGAATCAGCAACACCCTTTACTGTAGCTAACATATTCAAGCAGAGACACAGGTCTGCCAGGAGGCCAGCCAGGACTGAGGAGAGTTCTGGAAGACCAAGAGGTAACTGCTCTACCCTGAAATTCAAGATGCAGGAAAGTGGATGGATTGACAGCTCAGGACGGCTCATGAGCCTCAGTTCAGCTGGCTCTTCTCCCCAGGTTTGTTCAAGAAAGCTCTTCCCTGGGCCTTATTCACAGGCTGACACAGGGAACACGGGCATAAGAAGATGTGGAGAGTCCTGCAGAGCTCCCAGCCTGCCTTACCCACTCTAGTTTCCTGATTGCTGAAACTTGCCAACCAAGAATCAAATCCTTTTTAATTTGGGGTGGGGACCAGGGGAACCCCACCCTAAAATGCAATTCCCTCAGGCTTGGGGCAGAAGAACCAAAATTCTAACTCAAAAGTAAATGGCTGCTACTCCCCATTCAGTCAGCATGCAGGAAGCCCCAGCCTGGGTCCTGCCATTGCTCATTGCTCTCACCATCCCATGGCCACAGGACGGGGGCAGTTCGGGAGCAAGGTACAGTTCTACTGGGCTGAAAGTGGGGCAGATTTTTTCATCGCAGTCGCAATAAACACAAAGAATCCATTCCAAGGGCCGCGTTTGAAAGGCCCACCACCCCACCAGATGGAAGTAATATGCGCCTTTCAACCTCTTAGTTACGGTCTGCCTTTGTGCTCCGAGCTCTTGAAGGCAGGAGTGGAGGGAACAGTCATCGCGAGCTCATAAACGTAAAAGTCAGATTCTTCTTCAACGGGCTGAGAAAACCAAACCATATGTGCTGAGGCCACTGCTTGCTCTCCCCAGCTGCTTCCACGGGTGGGTCCCTCTGCCTCCGTGGACCAACTCGCTGGTCTGGAAAGCAGCAGGATGACACCCCATGACTTTGAAGTTCTAGTCACCTACGTGAGCCTAAAGCCCTGCACTCATCTCTGATTCTTAAATACGTTTGCGGAAGGGGAAGGAAAAAACACAGGAGGGGGGAAAAACAGCATCCCTACAAGAACCAATGGCTATATGTCTTGGCTAAAAAGAACCATGTATTCTGGAAAATGAACTACGTCCCTGATATGGCCATTAAATCAAGCAGCATCCTGAGAGCACATGCTTGGGGCCACCAGAGACATATGAGTCCAATTAAAATATTTAAGCTCGTTTTCTTTCTTCAGAGAATAGCAAAGTCTAACTATATACACATGTCTGGCATTTGCCGAGGCTGTGTGATGAGGTTTTTGCATGAGTTGCTTTGCGTTTGAATAGGACGGGATCAATACCAGGTGTGGGTCGTATAATAAAAAAATTTCGGAAAAAACCAATCTGGTGTTCTATTCCTTCTTTATGGTTTTTATGCCTTGCTTTTATTTCTTTAGCCATTCCAAGCACACAGAGCTTGTTCTGTGGTTCCTTTCAGCCGGTTGCCCTGTTATCTCGAACGTTTTTGTTCTCATGATCAGAGTTAGAGATCTGTGGTGGGTATCAAGGTGATGCTTTGTCTCCATGATACCAGGACAGGCAACTGGGAATGCCACTGGGTGAGGGGCTGCAGGACTGGCTAGGAGAAATCATGAAGAGGAACAGGCATGAGAATGAGACTCCCATCATATATTGATGATGGAAAGTGCCCTTCTATTCCTGAGGTGTGTCCTGAGGAAGAAGAGCAAAATAATGCATACTTCTCTTCTGGATCTGTGGCCAGCTAACTAGTTCATCCGTAGCAGGAGTATAGCTGTAAAGGGACAGTCTGAGCTGTGGTAACCAGAAGACCCAAAACACAACACCTAACCAAGTCGGAATCATATTTATTTCTCACGTGACAATCCAGAGACGTCATCCCAAACCAGGAGGGCAGCGATCCTCAACATGCAGCTTCCCAACCTGGGTCCAAAGTGGCTGCTCCAGCTCCTGCCATTGCATTTACCTCTTAACCAGTGGGGTGGGGGCAGGAATGAGGCAAGTGCATGCTCATTTCTCTTATAATCATATGATGAATGACTGCTAACCATCCACCAAAATCTGTTGCCCTTTCTTTGGGGATACATTTGCCAGCTTCTTGCTGTTGGTTATGGCCATGGAACAAAATTGTCTCTGATAGAATATAAACAGAAGTGGAAGATTAGGCAAGAGGATCTTACGGGCCACAGTCACGTGGCCCTACCTACCTGCAAGGGAGGCTGAGAAGTGTAGTCTACTGGTGTCCCCTGCCCCAGATTCCATCTGCCTCCGTTACTCAAATGACCCTGCCTGATGGGCCCCGGGCCAATGCTGATAACATAGTAACCTTTGGAGGACATTTGCTCTGTGGATGAAGGCAGGAAAGTGATCCTGGAAGGGGTCCAGGGCTTTCTGAGTCACTCCCCACAGGGACACAGGCCCAGCACCGTTCAGGAGACTGTGAACCTGGGCTCGTCATGACGAAGGCCTGGAATGGAAAGGGTCAGAGGAGAGGTGTATTTACAGCACCAGGATGATAGGGGCGAGGGTCGTGAAGGACACCGGCCACACCCACAGATGCCTAAAACAACCCCTTCCCCATCCCACACATACCAGACACACCCCAGCCCCCCCTGCCAGGCCCTGGGACTACCGTGGCCCAGTTCCCAGGAGACGATGCTGAGCTTCTGGCTACATGAACGGCCCCTCTCCCTGATTTGGAGAAGTGTGAGCTCTATCTGGGTATCGTCATCAGCATAGGGGCTGCGATAGTCCTCCGGCAGCCCAGGTGAAAAGACTGAAATGGGATCGCTCATCGGCCATTTTGTTCGGAAGCAGGATAACACAGATTCTGGAGACAGACTGAGATAAAAACGCAGCTGCACAACTTCTTATATGTGTGACCTTGGGCAAACCAATTACCCTCACTGGGCCTTGATTTTCCTATCTGTAAAATGGGAATAATAGTCCCTACGGGCTCCCAGAGATGCTTGGAAAGTCTTGCATCTCAGGCTTAGGGGCTCTGTGGCATGTGACACTTCCGTTTTCTTCTGGAAAGGCAGGACCTGAAGACGTCGCCAACGTTCGTCATGGCACCCAAAGCCTTGGATGTGTTTGTTGCCCTAGAACATCATTTATCCTTATCCTGAGGGGAGGAAATGAAAGTATAAAGTGCTTTGCATAACTCCTTTATCTTGCTCTTTAGCTTGAAAAATTGTGCACGCTTGCTACTTTGTTATTTTCTTATTAGAGAATAGATGGTCTTTTTCCTGGAGTCCTGAATGAGCAAGAAAAGCTGTGGTTGGTTGCAGCGCCTGCCAGTCATCTCTGATCCAAAAGCCCTCCCCCCAGGGAAGCTAGGTCAGGCCCTCAGATCTTGCCCAACTATGAAACTTTCTTTGCCTTCATCCCCCCTCCACTATTCAGACTTTTGGGGGTAGGGAGTGGGGGCGATTCATCCAATACAGGACTGATAAACCAGAGAGAATTTATCTCATTTCATCCTATTATCTTGAGTAGAAAATAAAAAGGATTCTGCTTAAAATCCCGTCAGTGTCACGTCTATGTCTTAGATCAGCATCGTTTGCTCACTGGGTTATAAAAAGAACCAAGACACTAAATAGAGCCTGACAAACCGATGGGGCTTCCCTTATCTCTGGCCAGAATGTCCCCAAAGGCACCCCGGGGATGGCTGTAAGATCTGGATGACATGTGGTCCACAAAAAGTGCCTGGAATGGGTCTTAATGGTCAAGTACTTGAGGAAGGATAGCAAACGTGTCATTTAGTAAGTACCTATTGATTGCTGGTCCCTGCCCATAGGGGGTCACAGTCCAGATACCCCAAGAGGCGGGGGCCATGGGAGGAGATCAGAGAATGTTTCCCAGGGTCAAGCCCCTGAGAAGGTATGGGAACGAGTCAGGCAGAAGGATTCTAGGGGAGACCAGGAGGATCCAGACACCACTGAGTACTTGGGGGAAGGCAGGTGTTTCCAAAGAGCTGGAGCAGAGGAAATGAAAGGAAGTGAGACGTGGGGATGGGTTAGAGATGAGGTCCCCAAGCAATAAAAGAGAAAGAAGGGGAGCTTTTCAAGAAAATGAAAGGATAGGAATATTGGTAGAAAGGGGAGCTGAGATTGGAGGGAAGGAAAGAAGGAAGAGGGGAAGGGAGGGAGGGGGGAGAGGAAGGAAGGGAGAATGACAAAGGAGTAGAACTGGAGATGTTTTCTTAGAAGCAACACTGGAAGAGGCCAAGCCACTTGCTTCCAAGCTGAGGTGGGATAAGGGTGAAGGGAGCCCCTGGTGGGTCCTGCTCTGTTTCACTGGGCTCAGAGTATAGCAGCAAACTTGACCAATAAAGACATCAGTTCTCACAAATAAAAGAAGCGTGGCGTGTGCTAGACTGTCTGCAGTGCTCAGCTATGTCATCAGAGACACAGCCTCCTTCCATCCCCCTGCTTTGCCATCCCTAGGATGTTGGCTTTCTTTTTTTTTTTTTTAAGATTTTATTTATTTATTTATTTGACACAGAGAGAGACAGCCAGCGAGAGAGGAACACAAGCAGGGGGAGTGGGAGAGGAAGAAGCAGGCTCATAGCGGAGGAGCCTGATGCGGGGCTCGATCCCAGGACTCCGGGATCATGCCCTGAGCCGAAGGCAGACGCTTAACGACTGAGCCACCCAGACACCGCCAGGATGTTGGCTTTCTGTCCTTGAACTTGTCACTCATGG